>NW_026054761.1:0-1200000 GCF_022984875.1 Hypoxylon fragiforme | reverse complement strand
GTGGTCTCGTTTCACCATCCCTGTTACCACCGCAAGGAGATAGGGCTAAGAAGTAGTACGAATTAGTGAAAGCTCAGACCAGGAACACTGCACGCCATCACTACGGTATCCAAATCCGCGGGATTCTCTATTACAGGGGGAAGGGGGCAGATGATATCGTCTAAAGTCTGCTTATTGAATCTGACGTACGGTAGTACAAGTTCTGGCTATCCATTGTGGTCTAGACTCCTTTCCTTCTATTAACTATCTATACCTAGCCATTTTTGCACTTCTCTATTTGGGCCACAACTAAGATATATATATCCCCACACGGGTACCCTACGCCGTAGACCATGATAGCTGCCTAATAATAAGCAAGTACCTGTCTAACCAAAGTAGTGTGAATTTCTGCTTAACATCTAAGGGGACATCAAACCTGGTCGAAGCATAACATGACGTTACCCATAACGACTTTTACCGGATGCAAGTGACACATCATATTTGTGGTCTTGGTCTTTTCTTGGGTTACCACCATTCATTTTGACACCTTGTGTTGAACCACATAGGGTATCCTTTTCCTCGTCGTAAATTTCAACAGGACTCCGTGCCATAATAGTTATCATCTAGGTACCTGACCAGTGGCCATGCCCAAACGTATGATTAATGAAGACTGAGCTATGACCTTCAATGTTAACCTTGAAACTTGGGCATCACTCGCCGCAGACGTAAGCGAGCCTATACGTGGCGATCGTGCTATCAGCGCAAGAGAAGCAAGGTGAAAAAATCTTGTGTCTACAATGATAGTTGGCTCTTACACCACGGATCGAAATTGTATAGCTGTTTTTCTATCCACCTAGTATAAGTAGGATGTGGTAGGCAGGTGTCCTTCATCCTATTTCAGTCGTTCAAGAAGATGGGCATGCTACTTCAGTAACATGCCCATAGTTACTGGGTACCAAGATTTCAAGTTATATTATGTACAGCCTTGGGCCCTTTATACATCATGAAAGACAGCACACCGGCTAATCCGGACTACTTCTTTTGGCTTTAGTGAGAGTAAGTACGTACGTGACCCTTTCCCATGATAATGTTTTCCTGTCACAAACCTCGCTAACGAAGCTGGGAGTCTCTAGATTGCTTATTTGTTTGCGCTGAATGACAAACTCAGACCACGAATGCCGTTGGCGAAAACCCCAGTCTCGTACGAATAGCCTGAACCGCCAGATGTTGTCATATTTGGCATCTATTCTACCTAATTAAGCCATACCTACGCAATTATGCACAGCATTGTACCTACATAGACTAGCCGATCCACGATAACGTAAAACTGGTAGAGCAGATCCTAGTGGAGGTGTAGATAGTTGCTAAACGACTGTCCTTAATCGAGCTCTAGAGATAACGACGAATGCTCTTTTTTTTCATACGATTTCCACGTAGAGCAGAGACATATACCGTAATTGCTCGCTATTTCTGAGAGCCCTTTTAGGCATCTCAGGCAGGCAACCTACCTAAGTAACCCTGCTTTTGTGGTTTTCCATGGTAGGAGAAATATGTGAATATCACCAAGAAAAGTGTCAACTAGCTTCACCACCCAAGCCTTTGTCCATAGTACTGCCTACATGAGCAGGTAGATTGTGTCCAATGAAAATATTGGAAAAGAGAGGGAATACGCGTCAACTGCAAGTCAGGGGTTTCACAAATGACCTCTGTGTCGAAAAGCACCTACCCAGGTGCATACACTTGTTCATCTAGCTTGAACTACCTATACACGCTATTATATTGTGATAATACCTGTTAATACCTCACGAAACACCTTCTTTTTCAAGTCCAATATAATGACTAATGCAGCTCTTCGGCACTTATTATCTAAGGGCCACCTACCTAGTAGCAATCACGATCTCGAATATCCCAATGTCCTAACCCCAGATGTCCGAGCAATAACACCCCCCCCCCCCAACAAAAGCCAAGCTATCCTGGAACCCTAAGATACACTTACCTAGTTACATACATACACGTAGTAATTATTGTATTTCCACGAAAACTGTCAACCAAGGTACGGGATGGTATATCTGGCTATAATTCTTCGAGGTGGAGCCCAAGCCCTCCAATACGAGCAAGTCATCGCGATTCACAACACGTCTAACTTATAACCAAGCTTTTCCAAAGAAAACAGATATGGGTCGGATTGACACGTATCTACAGCTCGCCCCCATTATGACGAATCAACTTTCGGGCCCTCCCACCATCCAAAGGTCAAGTGTAGGGGTCGACTGTCAATGGCATGATGATCATTAGTCAGTTGAGTGTAGGCATTTACCTAGCATTCTTGGTACGCCACCAAGGATAGCATAGGTAGCTACCCACGGGTGGGCGTCACAGCGTGTCTGCCACTGGGGGAAGAACCCACGAAGTATGCATACTGGTCATGTATCTCACCCAAAAAGACGTACATATAGGGGCGGGACGGGCCCTTACATCCCGGGTCCCAAGTCCCAGGTTCTAGGATGGATGGGATTTAAACCTGGCTAACCTAGGAGTTACCGCCGGCCGGCTCGTCATGGAGAACCACCACTCCCATTTTTCCATTACGCAAACAGAACCCATCTACGCCTTTCTTTCTCCTTTTGTACATACTACACACACACCTAGATACATTGTGATCTGTCATCATCATCATCATCATCACCCCACCGGGAAGCAAACCAAAGTGTGACAAACCAAGAAAATCTCAACGCAGAAAGCTCCGACGGCAAAGGCTTCGAGGGGGCGCATGGGTTGGGCCATATATCGAAGCTTGCTTGGTGGGCACCCCTGCCCTGCTGACCGTGCCTGCGCAAAGAGAAAAAAAATTTCCTTCCCATCGAGCTCCTGGGCTCCAATCAAATGGCAGGAAGGCAGGCAGCCCGAGTCACAGCGGCCTGCTGCGTGACTACCTACCCTATGATTGTACGTCTCGAGCCGCCCCAGCCCTCTAGCAACCAGCGTCAACGGAAAGGTGAAACGAGAAGGGGGAGGGGAGGAGAAGAAAAAAAAAAAAAACCAAGAACTGTTCTCGTGAAAGCTGCCAGCTTGCTAGGTACCCTGCCTGGGTAGGGTAGGTATGTATGTATGTAGGTATGTAGGTACGCTTGAGTGCAGTGAGCAGGGTCAAGGGGGGTTAGACCCAGGCCACTGGGACACAAAGAGCCGGATCCGTTCCCTCCCAGACCGTTACCGCTTCCCCACAGATATATCAACCTGATCTGTTGAGCGTGACAGGCGCCAGGCCCCACGTCGTTTATTTTCTGCACAGGGGAGGTACCGCTACTAGGTACAATACATATCCAGGGGAAGCTCGCAAGTTACGTGGAGTGGGGGGACACGTTTCGATATGATAATGATCTTGAATACGGTAGTTAGTTGGTATTAGAAGGCGTCTTTTCCCGGAACCCCCATTCTTGACCGTGTGCTAACCTTGTTGGAATACGTGGCGGTTAGGCAGGTACCTATCAGCTAAGCCGTTGATAGGCATCCAATCGAAGCCTTGGGGACTTCGCCAAAAAATCGTCTTATACCTGCCTACTAACCTTAGGGACTTTCATAGGCTGGTATCTATTAAGGAGTAGGTACGTGCCCAGGTGCCTATAGGTACTTCGTAATATGTGAGCAGAAAACGCCGTCACTGGGAAAGGCTAGTGGCAATAGCCGTTGGATTATACGTATCTATCACTGGTTATCATTAAGATGCATGGCGGTATGTGGGCGGCGTTCTGACAACGGGAGTGCCACCAAAACACGGCAGTGCTATATTGAGGCTTGACTGGCCCCTTTACTAATACATCACTCCGATGTCATGTGCATTCAATGACATGGACCTGCCTCTTAAGGTCCGGAGTTTCCCGTACGCAGCTAGATGTCGGATCAGCTGGCATTGAGCAAGAAAAAGCAGCCCAGAGGCTGTTTGTTTACCGGGGCGGGTCAGGGGTTGGCCGTCCGTGGCAAGACATTTCTTTTACTTTCCCTCGGCATCTTGCTCTTGCAGAAGAAGATAAAAAATAACTAACTACCTAGTTACATGATATCTGATTCTAATTGGCACTGGTAAATCATCTATTATACAAATTTTGAAAAAGCCCATTTTGTGTACCGCCATTGAAGTCCGCGATAACCCCATTTCCTTTATCTAACCGAGACGCTCACTCACTAGTCCTGATATATCTATCCACCGAGATTCTAATATACATACCTACCTTCGTTCCACCTACTTTCTCTGCCCAGGTTTCTGGAGAAGCTTCCCCCCTGGTGGTTTGGTTGATGATGGTCCGGCGACGGCCTTCGGCCTATTCTTCTGCACCGCCTTCTTTGCGTTCTGGGCCTAAAGCACGATACATGATTAGCTTCGACTGCGCCCCTAAATGCCGTCATATAGCCGAGACGGAATAAGAAAAAGCAAAACCGAAATGAGCGAATTGGCAATGCGCTTTGAGAGTTACATATGTGCCTAGACAGATAGGAGAAGAGGGGAGGGGAAGGGGACTTACAATCAACGCGAGCTCCAGCGTGTACTTCGTCGCGTGCCAGTAATTCTGCAGGGGGCTGATCATGACGAACATGAGCGTCATGCAGTTGGGGCCGAGCGAGCGCTGCAGCACCTCCGTGAGGATGTTTCCGTTGTACGTCGGGCGGGTGTTGCTGGCGAGGTCCGCGAACACCCTGCCCAGCGCCGACAGCGACTTGTTGATGTTGCTGCCCTCCTGGAACTCGGCGCCCGAGGTGCCGGCCTCGCGCGTCTGCTCCGATCCCGCGAGGTCCACGAGGTTGAGCAGACCCTCGCGCACCACGGGCTCCGCCGTGCCCTCGGCCTGAAGCGTCGCCTTCGTCTCGAGGCTGATGATGAAGTGCGAGCGTGACGAGTTTGCGTTTAGGTCCGTCGAGCCGAAGTGCCGGTTCCGCATTCCCATGTCTATTAGCGCGTCGAAGTCATCGGGCGACTCAAGTGGCATGAGCTGGGGGTCGATAACGGTGCGGTCTGTCTTGGATATTTTCTTCTTCACGCTGCCGCCCGCCTGTAGGAGCAGTAGCTCGTTGTTGTAGATCTCGTAGCAGCACCCTTGTGCATCCATCTTTACGCCGAGCTCCTCCAGCCGCGCCATCTCCTTGAATATCATGTTCCTGACTCGCGGGATGATTCCGTCATTGGGATAGTCTGTGCCCTCCTCACGTCCTGGGATTGCCTCTAGGTTGCTCATCGTATATGTCTTACCGGTCCCGGATTGGCCGTAGCAGAATACGCAGGCTTTCTTACCGTCTATGACAGACTGTACGAAACTGCTGATTTCGCTGAATACGTCGCCGTTTGTCTCATGGGGTAGGAAGATTCGTTCGAACTCATATGTTGTGGACCATTTTGTCGATGTTACGCCACGGGCACTGTTCTCTACCTCCTTTATCATAAGCTTGGCTGGGTAATCGTGCATTTCCCCTGTCTCCGTTGTGTACTCTAACAATTTGCCTGAAGGAACTGGCCGGATGCGACATATGACACGGATGGCACCTCGGAGCTTCTGTAATTGCTCAAAAAGTATGCGTCGTCTGTTCTCTTCCACCCGCAGCTTGTCCATCCATTGTTGGATTATCTTGTCTGCCTTTTCGGCGCGCTCTTTCTCTTTCTCTAGAGCAGCGAGATGCTCTATCGAACGCTTTTTGAGTGTAGCCACATCCCGCATCAATGATTCAATTGTTCTGTCTTTTCCAAAACCGCGCTCTACCTCTTTCTTCGCAAGCTCCAGTTCTTTCTCTAGGGCCATCATCTCTTCCCCTTTCGCTTTAAGGCGCGCAATTTCCGCATCTTTTTCTTCTATCTCTCGGATGACGTCTACGTTATAGCTACCCTTGAGCTCATCCGTTTTCTTTATCTCCTGTTGTAGTCTCTCGAGCTCCTGGCGATTGGCTTCTAGTTCTATCTGAGCTGATTGTAACTCGCGATGTGATTGCTTAATAGTATTCTCAGCAGATTGCTTATGTTGCTCTAACTCCTGTTGTTGTCTCTCGAGCTCCTGGTGGCTGGTTGCTAATTCTGTTTTAGCTGAAAGCAACTCGCGACGTGACTTTTGAACAGCATCATCAGCGGACTTCTTTTGTTGCTCCAGCTCCAGTCGTTTGGTATCTAATTCTGTCTTAACTGACTGTAGCTCGCGATGTGACATTTGAACAGCATCATCAGCGGACTTCTTTTGTTGCTCTAGCTCCTGCCGTTTAGTTTCTAATTCTGTCTTAGCTGATTGTAGCTCGCGATGTGATCGCTGAACAGCATCATCGGCAGATTGCTTCTGTTGTTCTAACTCCTGTCGTAGTCTCTCGAGCTCTTGGTGTTTAGTTTCCAATTCCGTCTTAGCTGAAAGCAACTCGCGATTTGATTGCCGAACAGCATCCTCGGCGGATTGCTTCTGTCGCTCCAGCTCCTGGCGATCCTTGTCAAACTGGGCTTTTTCCTCTGCCGAGGTCTGCTTCAGTTGCTGAAGAACTGATTTCCCATTTTTGATTTCACCGAGTAAAGTCTGATATCTGGTCTCGGTGTCTGCCCGGGCTTGGGTTTGGTGGCCTAGTCTCTCTTCGTATGAACTTTTGAGGCTACCTGCCTCGGCGTCATGTGCTTCTCGTAGTTTGTCGTATTCTGCCCGCAGTTTGCTTTGCTCGGTCAATCTATCGTCGTTCGACTTCTTCAATTTCAATACTGTGTCCTGTAGCTCTCTATTCATATTCTCAAGTTTGGCGTTAGACTCTTCCTGTATTCTCTGCAGCTCGCCTGACATATGCTTTTTGATAGACTCATTCTTCTCCGTCAGTGCAGCAATCTCGGCTTCCAGCTTGGATTGCAACGTTGAAATTTCAGCATTTGACTTGGCCTGTAGTGCCTGTCGCTCACTTTGCCTCTCTTCTTCAAAAGTGCTTTTCAACTGTGTTATTTTGTCCTCAAAGCCTCGACGGACTTCCATCATTTTTGTTTCATATTCCGTCTGCACTTTGCGCACCTCAATCCTCCTTTCTTCTTCGTGCTGCTGTTTTAGCCTAGAGACATCTGTCTCTAGCCTTGTGCGCGTTTCCAGTTGCCTGGTTTCGGACTCTTGTTGAAATTTTTGCAGCTCATGCAGTAATTCTTCCTTGCCTGCCTCCCTCACTTTTTCAAGCTCAGCTCTTAGTGAGTTACGTATTTCTTGAACATTCTTATCGTGCTGAGCCTCGAGATTACGTATTTCTTCTCGAGCATGTAGGAGCTGTTCTTTTATTTCGAGATCCTTACTACCTTTCACTGCTTTCAGCTCATCGCGTAGTTGTCCTAGTTTCTCCTTGTCTAGCCCCTTCTCAGACTGATAGGTGTTCGAAACATCTCGATACATTCTCTCTGCTTCTTTCAATTGTGTTTGGAGCTCAGCAAGTTTCACTTTCCACTCATCCTGTCGTTCCCTGTGCAGCTCCCTCTGCTGCTTGGAATGCATATCAAACAATGCCTGGGCGGTTCTCCGCGCATCTTCTAGATCTTGTTGATGCTTGTCGGTTTTGAGCTCCAAACTTGCCTGGTACTTTTCGAAGAGAGCCTGTCTCTCTTCTAGCTGGATATTAGAAAGCTCCATATTCTTTCCTCGCTCCTTAGCCAGTTCAGCCTCCAACTTCGTAGTTTTTTCATACAATTCCGTTTGATATTTATTTTCGACTGTTGTTGAAACTTGACCCTGGGCTTCTGACAACTCTCGAATCATTTCCCGCACCGTGTTGAGATCTTCGCGTAGTTGTAGGCTCTCCGTTTGCCATACTGCCTTGAATTCATGCTCCAATGCCTTTTTTTCTACCCCAATCTGGGCTGTCGATAAGTCTAGAATTCTTTTTCGTGCATTTTCTAATTCCTCATATACCCTTGCATATTTCGACTCCCATTCTGCTTTATACCTTTCCTCTATTATTTTTTCTTCCTGAGTTTGTTTCCCAAAGAGATCATGATACTTTTGTCTGGCCTCCTCTAGTTCATCTTGGAGCTTCGAAACTTTTGATACCCACTCTGTGCGATATTCTTGTTGCATGTTCATATTTTGGAGTTGGTCATTCGAGATGTCGACAATTCTTTTTCTTGCTTCGTCCAGCTCTACGCGCAACGCCGTATACCTTGCATCCAATTCGATATGGTATTCTTGCTCGAGGGATATCTTCTGAAATTGAGGATCCGGGATATTTGAGCTCTTGAGTTTTGAACGTTCCAATTCATATTCGCTACGAAATTCCGACTTCTTTGATTCCAGTAACTCCCGATACCTGTCTTCGATGGCAACCTTCTCATCGCGATGCTTGTCTAGCAAATCCCTGATTTTGTCTCGTGCTGCGTCCAACGCATCTTGAAGACTCAAGTTCCTTGATTCAAGGCTGCGCTGATGGTCCTTGAATTGTAGCAATGCTGTATGTAAATCTTTGAGCTACATTATTTCAAGGCTACCTCTGCTGGATAACTCACCTGTTTCTCCGGCTAACTGAAGTCCTTGTTGAATACTCTTGTGGCTGTTCAAAGTACTGTTAATCATCCCTTGAATTGTAATAAGTTGTTCATCAAGACTATGCATCCTTTTGTCAAATCCTTCTACTCTTTGATCATGATCGATTGAAGCTGATAAGTCTATGTAAGCTTCCGCGATCAAACCTCAGTATTGGGCTCCTTACTCCTATTTTGTTTGCGACTACGGTCTCGTGGTTTGACCGTCTGGGATGCCGCTGATTGAGAGCCTGTGTCCGTGTACGGAGCGGCATCGTGGCGAGTTTCCGAAGCGAGGCGTGACTTGGGCGATGATAACATACGACGCTGATTTGATTTTGCCATTTGATGGCGGTCTAATTGATGATCCCCGGCCTCATAGGCCCAATTGAAGGTAAAGTACATAACTATCCATTAGTGAAGTCACTTGATTTGTGAGAGTTTAGTTACCAATGTCTACTTAAGACAAGTTGAGTGATTGTTATGTCGTACGCGCTGAGTTTTCCTTTGTCTAAATGTCTCTTTTGATATATTCTTCCCTATTTAGCATACCTACCTAGACAGGTAGGTATTGTAACCAGGTATTTTACCTAGTATCAATCCGGCCGACCAGTCAAAGATGAATAATAAAGACGAACTTTTTCTTCCATGAAAGGGCAGATTTCATGATGATGCGCCTTGTAAGATCTGGGTCACCTTGGAATCTGAGACAATGAGAAATATCTGGTCGGAATCGATGGATATATTGTACAGTGTGAGCTGGATAGGATATTTTACCATCCCTGATTCGTTAATTCCTTGACCCTACTAACACATGCCTTAAAGCCCTTCTTGAATCTCCTTTGCCACCGTTCGCTCTTCAGCCTCTTCTGCTTCAAACCAGGGCGCTCGTGGAATCTTTGAAGCTGGAAATCCTGCCGCAATTTGTTTTGGGCTACCTGGATGGCCAGAAGCTTGAAGGATCTCGCAACATCGACATTCCGGCCAACATGAATTGTACGACCAGTTCGGGGAACTAGGCGTAGGGTGGGTCGCGCAGGGGCCGGTCGGTCTTCGATGGGCTTATTGCGAAGCTCGCCACTGTCAAACGCAACGCTGAAATCGCCAAGGTAAGGGTCTTCATAAACATCCATGACGGGCTTCTTGATCTCGACTTCTTCTGCCGACTTAGGTGGTGTTTCTCTATCGAGTTTGTTGTACCAGTTGGGAGTAGGGGCATAGGCCTCCCCAGCTGATCTAAGAATCGGGGTTGTACATATTTGTCGTATTTTGGTTGTCGAAGGTGTGGGTAAATTTGATAACGGGAATGAAGACCATCTCGGCGTGGCTGTTCGTAATAAGGAAGTCGATCGAAAGGCGACTTGCGCAGCGCGACATAGCTCAGCCCTATGTGAATCAGTAAGTATAGGCAGGCAGAGTGCTTGGTAATACCAGAAGGGAGAAAATAAGAATATTGAATGTACAAGATGGTGATTTACTTACATTTTGAATAATTGGCTGAGCTTAGTGAGCTCTTCGGATCAAATATCTGATGATAATATATATTTCTTGAAAAAAAAAAAAAAGTTGTAGCTGATGGCAAAAGAGGATGCGATTTTGTTAAAGTGAGCATTTACTTGCATATCCGATGATTTACCGAATTGAAAAACCCCACCATGTCATAGCTCAGTGCTGCTTGAGCCTTGAGATAGGAGTGGATCAGATCCAGCTAGACAGCTAATTACTATGGAGGTTAGGTAACTGGAGGAAAGCCTGGAGGGCTGTTTTGTTACCCATACTCTGTCTGTACTAGCGCAGGTAGTACTAAATATGTACCTACCTAGCCTAGTATTTAGTAACAAACCTTGTCAACTTCAAATCCGCCATCTTAAATCTACACTACTACATAATTTCTCTACCGTCGCCAAATAATTTTCTGAATCTGAATCTGAATCTGCCTGCACATCCCAACCGTCCCTTTTCTTGGAGGCATTGCTGTCCGTGCATACCTACTTTTTACTACCGAAACAGTCGGCATCGTCGACATTATCGGCGAAAGCCCCACTAACTCGTTAACCCGAATCGCGTCTGTCTATTCTAGTGCTATCGAATATTTCCACCATGTCATATAATCCCTACGGTGGAGGTTAGTCATTGTTGTCTCTAGTTTTCATATTATATATTTGAGTTCTTCATAGAGATCATAATCATGCTAACGATAGTAACCCATTCAAGTGCCTGGCTTCGGCCCGCCTCCCACTTATAGTTCATATCCTGGTGCCGCTGGCGCTCCAGGTGTCCCGTCTGCTCCTGGTCTAGGTATGTAGTAGCCTTTGTTATATTCCCTTTAACTACGTCTATCTACCTAATGCTCTTCGTGATACTGACAATTCACCTACAGGACCTCCTCCAGGCATGTCTGCCCCAGGAACGGCGCCACCACCTGGCGTTCAGCAGCACAACCTCAATCAAGCTAATCGACCTAGCGGTCTGCCGTCTTCCTTCCAAGCTCCTCCGAATATGCCTAACATTAACTTCAACGCCCCTGTAATCCGTCTCGGTACCACCTCCTCGAAGCCCTCAACCCCGGGAATACCAGGCCGCAAAGATAATGAAGTCCCGACTTCCGCTGGGCCTAGGGCCGGCATAGGTATGGACCGTGGCTTGGACCAGACTCGCCAAGCTATACGAGAAAATATGCAGTCGTTGGTCCCTCCATCTAAAGAAGAAATTGTACGAACCGTTTTTGTGAGTGGCATCACAGCTGGCGTTGGCGGTAATAAGGGCGTCGAAGAGATTCTTAGCGCTGCAGGCAAGTTACGTCGCTGGGACTGTGCCACCGATGCTGGTGGGAAAGACATGAGCTTTGGCTTCGCTCAATTCGAAGATGCGGAGTCGCTCTGGATTGTTTCTGAAATTCTGAAAGATATCCAGATTCCAATGAAAAAGCAGGAACCGACAGACGAGCCAGCAGATATCGACGATAGCTACGCAAAGTTCGAGAAGGGAACTCTCCAAGTCCGTCTGGATGAGAATTCGACAAAGTATCTTGAGGCGTATAAGGAAAGTAGACCTGATGACTCAGGTGCAGAAGCAAGACTAGAAGCTGCCAGAGGTGCGTTGAAGCAGACCATAAAGAATCTCTTCTATCCTACGTCGCGATCAAAAGCGGATGCAGATGGTGATGTCACCATGGGCGATAGCTCGGCCCAGAATGGAGAGAATGTTGAGGTGGTTAATATCCCCTTGGCACAGGAGGACGAGCTAGCCGACATACCCGCTGAGATGCGCGAGACCGTTGCCGCCGAGATCGCCGCCTTCAGAGAACGAAGCATCAAGCGCGATTTAGAACGTCTAAAGCGCGAAGAAGAACTCGAGGCCATGGAGCGCCAGCGGAACGGTGCCCAGAGGCCCTCTCGACTCATGTCACCGCCACCTTCGAACGCAAATAATATTCCTCTAGGTCCACGCGGGATGCCTAATGCGCCTTCGGGTCCTAAGGGGCAGAAGTCCGATTTAGGCAAGGATTACAATAGATCAATCAGCTTCGTAAACGGTGGGACGACCAACGGCGGGTTAAATCACAACAGAGACGATGAAGATGACTCTGCAAGTGACGGGGAGCTAGAGCGTCGACGAATTGCCAAGCAGAAGGCCGAGACCGAGAAGCTATATCTTGATGCCGAACGTCGCTGGCTTAACCGGGAGAAGTCTCGGACAGCGGCTCTCGAACGTGAGCAGGATCGCGATGAATCAGACGCGAAGGACTTCGCCAAGAACAAGGAAAAGATGCTCCAGCGACTTAAGCACTTCGACGATGATGCAGAGGCGTCGCGGAAGGTTGAAGAATATTACAAGGATCGAAGCGCCTGGATTCGAAATCGCACTGCGTTTAGGGCTAGGGAAATTGCTGCTGACGATGCTGATCGACAAGCAGAAGAACACGAACGTGTCAAGGAAGAAGCAGAACGTGAACAAGCCAGAGGTATGGCTGATTCATTTCTTGAACGGCAAGCCCAGGAAATGGAACAGCGGCAAACCAGCAGGGCTGGAATTGCTGCACCGCAGCCATTCAAACTATCCCTTGGTGCAGCGGCACAGAAGGCGCAAGCGCAACGTGCAGCTCCACAGCGAAAGACTATTGCCGAAGTTGAAGGATTGCTTGAGGATGATGACGAAGATGCAACCTCTAGGCGTCAACTTGTCCCTATCCAATTCGAGCCGGCTGCTGCAGCAGCCATGTCCGATGAAGAGCGCGACCAAGCCGTACGTGCGCTAGCCCAGGAGATACCTAATGAAAAAGAAGGACTATGGGAATGGGATGTCAAATGGGACTACCTGGATGAGAGTGTTATCCGAGATAAGCTTAGGCCTTTTGTTGAAAAGAAGCTGGTCGAGTATCTGGGTGTGCAGGAACAACTACTTATTGAAGTTGTGGAGGAACATCTCAGAAAGCATGGCAAGCCTGGAGAACTTGTTGAGGAATTAGTTGAGGTATGTGACTTGTTACGCAATAACAGATACTTCATGAGCAACTTGCTAATTTTATATACAGGCCCTGGACGACGAGGCGGAAGCTCTTGTAAAAAAGCTCTGGCGAATGGTCATCTTTTTCACCGAGAGCGAGAAGCGCGGCCTTTCTGCATAGGTAACATACCTAGGCATAGGCATAAACTTGAGCAAAGCATGCAAAGGACCGATGCTTTGTGCGATGTATAATTACCTCTCCTTCGGACAACTATGTGATCTCACCACAAATCTTGGGTGATGCTGGAAGGCGTCTGGTTGTGGCCTTGAGTCGGGGTTTACAGGTTAATATTGCTGGTTTCCGGGTCGTCATAGTATTAGGTATAATGGCCCAGAAGCAACATACGTACATAGTACTATCAGAAGGGTTACTTTGCCTACTTGCCTCCCTAGTGCCTACATATAGGTACAGAGGTGCCTAGTAGTAACATTAGTTTTATAAACTTCAGTATCTAGATGACTATATAGTACATAGTAGGTGGATTTGGAAGAGAAACGGCATGGACTTTCAAACATTACATAGTACCAGATCGGGGGGCTTTTTCAAAAACCAAGGCTGTTCATGAAGACACTATTCACATGGCAATGGGGCCTTGTTGCTATATACCGTGGACATCAATCATACTAGGTAGATTACTACTAGGTACCTACTATGTAGTACTACATAGGTAGGTACCTAGTACTTACAATGTAGGTACAAAGGCACCTAGGGTAGTGACTTCCAACATTGAAGGTGCAATGAATTGTTCCTTGCCGTCCACATCAAACGCAACTTCCCAGTCATAACTTGAAGGATTGCGGAGTACGTACCTATTTGTTTAGTGCGGATCCTACGGTAAGCCTAGGCCGAGGCACTCAACCAATTCGGCAGGCATTGTCCCATAATTTATTGGATTACCTAGTAGTTACTAGGTCAGGTACATATGTGTAACTACCTACCTATGTCAACATGTAGTTCCTTCTCCACGAACATTGAAGCTGCTTTGATCTCAAATATACCTAGTACCTACCCATATGATGATACCTGGTACTACCTATATGGTATTTAAGACACTTTGTTTCAATCGAGTGGATTTTAGTTCGTTAGTTAATCAATGTAACTACACTCAACCCCAAGTGAGATTTCATCCAACCATAACCGCCGTCTATCGTGTCTACTCGACTCACATTCATGGGCTGTCCATTCATTCATTGATGCATTGCATTCCGCACAACATACCTTGATCGATAACTCCCAAAACAAAAGATTCAAAATGTCTTCTCCCAATACATCAACCTTCACCACACCCCCTCCAGATGTCCTACACACCCTCATCTCCTTTCCGAGCCCGCACATCCTGCTCGTGACGCTCAACCGACCCAAACAACTCAACGCCATCCCGCGCCCGCAGCACTTCGCCCTCGAGCGCCTGTGGGACTGGTACGACGCCGAGCCCTCGCTTCGGTGCGCCGTGTTCACCGGTGCCGGCCGCGCGTTCTGCGCCGGCGCCGATCTGAAGGAGTGGAATAGCGTCAACTCCTCTTCGACTTCGACTTCGACTTCGTCTTCGTCTTCGTCTTTGTCCTCTGCGCAGGAGGCTAGGTTCCCCCGCGGCGGCTTCGGCGGCATGAGCAACCGGCCCGGCAAAAAGCTAATCATCGCCGCGGTCCACGGGACCTGCTTTGGCGGTGGCATGGAGATGGCGCTCAACTGCGACATGGTGATCGCCGCAGCCACGGCAAAGTTCGCGCTGCCAGAGGTCACGATCGGCGTCATCGCGCTCGCGGGCGCGCTACCCCGCCTCGTCCGCACCGTTGGCCGCCAGCGCGCAGCCGAGATGGCGCTTGCCGGGAAGGCTTACGCGGCGAAGGAGATGCAGGGCTGGGGGGTCGTGAACGAGGTCGTGGAGAAGGAGGGCGATGTGCTGGAGGCGGCGCTGAACTGGGCGCGCAGGATCGCGGCGAATAGCCCCGATGCGGTGGTAGTTAGTCGTGAGGGCTTGAAGCTGGGCTGGGAGGGGGTGGGCCCGGAGCAGTGCACCGATTTGCTGATTCGGGGGTGGTATCCGCGGATCGAGACGGGGCAGAATGCGGTGGAGGGCGTGAAGAGCTTTGTGGAGAGACGGAAACCGGTTTGGGTGGATAGTAAGCTATAGTGGCTGGCTGGGCTGGTGGCGTGGTTACACAGTAACGGTCTGCTGTGCTATGTGCCTGAGTTGTCTCTATATGATATAAATGCGTTTGATGTTGCATGCTCCTCCCATCAACTTTCCATTTGACCCTCCATATATGTCTTAGGCTCTCAGGAACATTGAATCGTATCACGTCCTTCGTATTATGTAAATCCATCCTGTGCTGGCAGGCTAACCGTAGGCCTGAATATTAACATCAAGATGTATATCAAGATGTATATCAAGATGTACAGTACATGATGCATGTCTCCGCCAACCCGAACGCGCCAATCAATGATCCCTATTCTGACTCCCCCTCCGAATTTTCCCCGGTGGATTACACATCAGATTACATATCGGATTACGTACATATGGCTCAGCAGATAATGGACGGTTCAGGTTAGAACTTGTCCCACCCGTTCCTTACTTACTAGGCAGTTTTCTTTCCAGCTTTATCCATCTTTATCCATCGGCGACGCTATTTACATAATCCCCGTCCACGCCGTTCGACTTAGCGTCTAACACCCCAGCAATGGCCGGCAACGACAGTCTCCCTCCCGTCACTTCCACCTATGCCGTCCTTGGCAGCACCGGAAACTGTGGGACTGCTCTTCTGCAAACCCTTCTCCAATCCCCGACCAACAAGATCCACGCATATTGCCGTAACCAGGCCAAATTGCACCGCCTCATCCCCCAGGTCGTCGACAATAAACAGATTCGCGTCTTCGAGGGCAGCATCCACGATGTCGATCTCATCACCGATTGTGTCCGCGGCACCAAGGCTGTCTTCATGGCCGTCACCACCAATGACAATGTCCCTGATTGCCGTCTGAATCAAGACACCGCCGCCACCGTCATCCGGGCCCTCGAAGCCATCAGAGCGGAGTCGTCGTCGCGCGCCAAGCCAGAAGCGTCCAAGCTGCCGAAGCTAGTCCTGCTTAGCTCCTCCACCATCGACGACCGCCTCTCCGGCAACCGGTCCTGGCTGTTCCGATCCCTCATGCGCACCGCCGTCTCCTACGTCTACGCCGACCTACAACTCGCCGAAAAAATGCTGCGGTCGCAGGCCGACTGGGTGTCGACCATCTTCATGAAGCCTGGGGGGCTGTCCGTGGATGTCGCGCGGGGCCACAGGCTGACCCTCGACGAGGACGAGTCTTTCCTCAGCTACCTGGACCTCTCGGCCGGCATGCTCGAGGCCGTGAACGATGAGGAGGGCCGGTACGATGGCATGAATGTTGGCGTGGTGAATGCGACCCGTGGCGTGGGTGCCAAGTTTCCCAGCGGCGGCCTCTTGGCCATCCCGCTGGGGCTTCTGAGGCATTTCTTCCCTTGGCTCCATCCCTATCTACCGGTGGCAGGACTTTGATAGTTCTTATTTCTTGTATTGGGGGTTTTTTTTTAAAAAAAAAAAAAAAAACACAGAAATGCTCTTACTCGTTCTTGGAGTTATGCCGCGCTCATCCATTAACCCTGAAGCCAAGGGTCTTAGAGGGCCCAAAGTCACTTGCGTAGTTTGCTTTCGTCTGTCCGTCTAACCGTATGTGAGTTGTCTACCTAGATCTCATATGAATCATCGGATGTAGAAACGACAGCATCTAGGTAGGTTTGGCAGTTTGACAGATCATCGCTTTGCGGAATCTGTCTTTCCCAATATTGCTACCACGCCTAGGTATGACTTCAGGCGTCAGCGCTCTGCTCTACCTCGTCTATATTGCCAAAACTAGTTGCTTCCTTATTAGCTACGGGGCTCATTTGCGTGAGCCCCTTTAGTTAATCTAATAAGGCTGTCAGTTCTTTTCCATTCAATCGGCTCGGTGGTCGAAACATCACTAGGCCTTTCATCCTAGGGTATCTTGGGGTTCAAGCAACCCCTAGTCATCTCAACTTCATTTTAATGTTACATCTAACGGTAAAAGTATATATAGATATCGCAGTTTAAGTACCACCAGTTAAGTAATACACTGTCACAGCTCATGGCAGCTCTATTGGCGACCGTAAAAGGTAGGGTATTGGATGAAATGGGGTCACGTGGGCACTCTTAACAACCACATAGAACAAAAGGCATCTCAACCACCGAGTTGATTAAATATCGCAGAAATAATAGCGTTTTCAAATTAACTAGGTGCACTAAAATGACCCCTTTTGAATCAAATTAAGCCCACCAGCCCGAATGCACACGCACCGCCGGCCAGGCTATTACTTGTACCGTCGCCAACTTGGCCATCTAATAATGCATATCAATCAAGAAGATCACAGAAAGGCCATATTAGACCTTATTTTATAAGTACCTGGGTAGTTGTTTATGCTGTAACAATACTATTGCAACATAAGTTGATGGTGAACGCTTATCCCTAGAGAATTGAAGCGAGACAGCTTGAGGAGCTACACATTGAGGACTTTAAACCTACCGTAGGGCTATGTTAATGGAGAAAAACAAGTATAAGTCCCTGAATGATAGAAAGGATGTGTTCGGCAACGGTTAGCCAACAGCCTAAATTAGTCAATTCAGGGGCTGTCGAATACAAGGCCGGTGCATAGAGTCACGGGGTGGGTAAGCAGTATCTTCAATGCTAGGTTAGGAACTCTGCGTATATAAGACACAGATATCATTTTTGATTTAGTAAGGTGTTTAATGAATGTTACGGGCTTGTAAAACCTAAGTCTTACTAACAAAGCCCTGACAAAATTGAAATGGTAAGAATTTCAAGTGAACGAACAGAATGAACCATCGGATGAGGCGAGCCCATGTGAGTCCCTCTCTCCCCCCCCCATATCTCCTTCTCTGATCGAAACTTCAGAACGATAGGATCTTCAAATCCGTGTCCCAACTGCCATCCCACTTGACCTTCAGGTTCAAATGGACCCAGAGCTCATTCCTATTCTTGAGGTAAAACTTCATCTCGCCCGAGACGAGAAAAAGATCGACTTTCACCACAATCCCGTCCTTCAGATTACCACCAAAGGTCCCGAGGTTGAATCCCATGACGGAAACAGTGACCGTCAGCCCAAAATTGTCGGTGTCCACGCAACCACTGAGCTAAATCAAATCAACACGCTGCTTTCAGTAGGTATTGAGCCCCATTTGTTATCTTACCGTCACAACTTCGAAAGACCAGTCGAAACATTTGTTGGAGCGGGGATCGCCATTACGGGGCGGTTGATTTTTGCCCAGACCGGTCTGCTTGGCAATCCATACGTTGTCACCCTCTTTAGGTTCGGTGACGACGATGATGGCACCTGATGATGGGGTTAGACTGAGCAAAACTGGTCGATTGCAAAAGCGGATGGACTCTACCAAGTTCAGTGTGAGTAGACATGCTGTTGGCTTGAATAATAGGGGTTAACTAAGACACAATTGGGTTTGGAAAACGATATACTATCAGGAACTCTCTGCGGAAGATGGAGGGGTGGCTATACTGGAATTGAACTCTCGAGAATCATATAAGAATCTAGCTACCTCTTTATATGCGGTACGTGCAGCACCGATTCTCTTCCTTCTAATACTTACCAGCTTGGATATGTTCTATCGGATGACGCTTCAAGGGGTTTACAGTGTTGATGGCTCACAAGGAGAAGTGCACACAATAGTCGTCCTTGTATCTCATAGAGTCGATGATCATCCACTAAACGTCTTTCGATCTTCAAGCCATCGTGCCACGGACTTTGGCACTGCCAATTCTGTAAGTTCCCGTTGCGGGTATGAGCGATGATGTTACCAGAAGGGCTGTTTCCGGACCAATTTATGTTTCCCCGTTTTCATACTCGTTTATTTCTCCTATCTTAAGACACGGCGTGTATTTTACCAGATGACTACGTGAAACATATAGGCAACTACCGGTGTCAGCCAGGTTTAGCAACGTTCCTGGTGAAACGGAAAATCATTAACAAGTAGCGGAATCATCATCGGGGTTGACGTAGAGACCAATCTCCACTGAGACGTCGTCGAAGATATTTTAACGGGTGTAGGAAATTTGAGTGGTTCATTCGAAGAACACAGATGCTGCCATAATCCTAAATATCCCTTGAACGGGTGGTAGGTTCTCCTGTTGAGGTGAGATGGATGTGACAGGTTACGCCCGTCTGTGCCACAGACACATCAATTTTCACCGAGCCTCGACAAATATATCGACTTGTAGTCTTTAAATCAAATCCGCCCAACACGTATCGACCAAGCTAGCAAAAGCGTCTCCAGTCACCACGTCAAACGAGGTGAGGTTGGGTGCCAATCCTTTCACCACCCGAGCAGCCGAAGCGGCCTCGCTCTTAGTATCGCCGAATGCAGGCGGCACTAATTTTCCTAAGACAAGATCCCGCAACACAGGAAAGGATACATCGCTTCCTCGGAGATTTCGCAAGGCATAAGATCCCCAGAGCTCGCAGTCAGTCATACTACTCCCGCGCTCATGGCCAAGTTCGATAAGTGCGGCCTCCGTCAACGAGCACTCGAATGCAAGATGCAGATTTCTGAGGTCAGGCAAAGCCTCCACAATCTTGGACATGTGGTGGTCTTGTAGTTCGGGAGCTCGGACTTGACCTGAAATTTCTAGTTGCTGAATGTGCGGAAGCCCTTGTGCGAGATGGACCAGCCCGCTGGGGCTGATAGGCACAGGCCTCACCCCCGAGTATTCCAGCTTTAGAATGCACAGATGGGGACTGGAGGCGGGTATGGCTTCAAGCAAGGTATCCGATCCGGTAGAAGTATGGCCGTCACTCATAATGGTAGCCTCTAAGTGAGTGACTTGGCGTAAGTAAGGTAGGAGGCGGACAAGCCCGCCAAAGGTTGCCCTGCAAACGAGCTTATCAAGACATGGAAAGAGTTGCGCTTCATCATGCTGATTGGTCTGCTGACTTTCGGCCAAGGATATGAGATCACCATTTATCGTTTGCTGAAATTGGAGCGACTGCAGACTAGGCCGGGTGGCAAGAGCGACGAAAACCTCATCAGTAGCAACCTGATCCATGCCATACATGATTGCTATTCTCTTCAAGGAGGTGGCGCCTTCGAGGAAGTGAAGAAACCCCTCTGGAGTGATTTTGCCGCGTGCGTTGTCAATGAGAAGCTCCTCAAGCTGTGGACAAGATTCCTAGTGTGAGAACTTCGTCAGTGGATAATCTCTCTCGTCTCGATAAGTTCAAGGAGATGCGCCATGGATTCTCCTCATTCCCAGAAGTACTCGGGTTGAGAAACAGGCATACCTGAAGTGTCACCAAAAAGTTTTCAGAAATCGGTCCTCCGTAGAAAATGAATGCTTTAAGAGCAGGTTGGAGATAGGGCTTTAACAAATGTTCCTCGTTCTGGTTCGATGCATCGAGTGCAAGGCGCTCCAGCGTCGGAAACTTGATGTCTTTGAAAACACCATGATACATGGAATCGTCGGCAATAAACTCCAAGCTGCGAAGGCTGTTAGCACGATGCTGGAGTTGCTGCGGATCCTGTTCTGCCAGGAGGGCAAGGGTAGAGACGGATGTTCTGTCTTCTGCCATGGCTATTGAGTTGTATGGACTTTGGGCTTGTTGGGGGGAACTAAAGGGGTCCGGGTCGCAGTAGCTGCTGGATTCTTGGTAAAAGACTTGGTTCGAAGGGGGGGTGATGGATGATGGATGGGCGTGGAGAAAAATGTTCGATGTTGTTCGATGTTGTTCGCTGTAGTTGTACATGTAGTCAGTTAGGTATTACATAGGTGGGCTGGCCTGCCTACCAGGCCCTACCTGCTGATTGCTCCACAATTACTACCTAGGTACCTAGGATAGTCATCGGCGTAAGGTATTACATGGTAGTAACTCTACCAGGGGCCTAGGCAGGAAGGTGCGATGAAGTGTAGGACAGGTCTCAGTCCAGGTTACCTAGGAGGAGAAGGAAGGATCTGATATTGAGGTACGTGTAACGCTGTATCGATCGAAGAAAAATGAAACCTAAACCGATCACTGCTACTATAATTAATATCCATGGATCTAATATCACATCCACTTACCATATGTTCAAGTTCAACAATGATCCAGAGCTCCATTTTAACAGGTTGTGACACCTAGGACCTAGGTTAGTATGTGATACATTTGATGTTGAACCTCGCTATATATATCCAACCTTCGGTCCAATCTATGCCGTTAGATTCCTAGGAATTAGAAGACCTCTTAACCCCAGTCTTAAATGTCCTCCAAATCTAGCTTCTGTTAGCCTTATCTAGGGTTAATCTAAGAGACTCCAATCGAGCCCGGCTTCAATATTCCGCTACAATGCGATTGTCATTCATTATCCTCTGCGCAGCCATTGGGTCTGTAGGAGCTATCCCTTCCGGCCAGGAAACTGGCTATTACGAAGAACTCTTACCAAGGAAAGGCTGTTCCGGCAGCCGACTACCAGAAGACACGTGCTCGGGAAAGTCTTATGGAAAATACAACTCATTTCACAACTGGTGGGTGCAAATAAATATTCCAGCTGGAAGAGAAAGTAACTAAATCCAGCTGAATAGTAAAAATAAGGACGGTAAATGCTGTGCATTGAATTCGGACGGCTCGGAGGGCATTGATACTGGCAAGGGCGGTGGAGAGAACTGCGGATATTGCTTCAGTGGCAGATGTAAAGGTTAGCAAAATAGAATGCTCCATGTCTTGTAAAGGAGACAGATGTTTCGTTGAATAGGTCGAAAGGGTTCTCTAGTCACGGTCCAACACTACGTGGCATGGATATTGAGCTGATCTAATATCCAAAAGATATCCCCCCTGAAGGATAGGGAATGTATATTCTATCCCGGAGATATCCAACATATCAATAGAGGGAGACAACAAGTATAAGAAGGATAGGATTTCGTCTGTATCGAGTCAATCTTTTAGTTCTCCAGTTGTCAGTTTAAGACCATGGACCATGGTTACCTGTTGAAACTATGGCAAGAATCCCCTGAAATTTCTCTGACGAATAGCACACTTGTGAACTTTATTGGATCTACCCCTGATTATTACTGCCTGCAAATTAAGACAACCCCAGTGCAAGACTGCTGAGGTATGCGACAATGAGACACGATATAAGTGATGAGTACCTACCTACAGAGATGCATTCCAGAGAGTTGCCATACAGGACACTCATCAATCGTGATGCGATTACATCATTTTTGATTACAAGAAGCGATGCAAGATCTTCTTCACTCGAATAGGTATTTTTTTTTTCATTTTCTTCGGTCTTATTTACAATTAACACATGTGAATAAATGAGGTTGAAATACAGGCAATGCGTAGGTACCTTCGCTCTCACCTTATGTAATCCAGGGGCATCTAACCTATGCAGAGGTCATGTAAGATCCCTCGCCGTTCCTTATAGGGGTATTAGCCAAAATGAATCAGGAATAAAGGGATATATCTCCTAGGTTAGTTCAATCATGTGTCATAAAGGTCAAACTGTGATATTCACAGGTAGTGAAGGAACTGAACTGTTAGCATGATAATCAAACATTTTCTTTTTTAAACACTAAACAATAATGGATCGAATATATTACAATCCGATCACCAATGATATAAATCTAGGTACTATCTGAGGTTCTATTGAATGAAATAGCAAAGATCACATGTGCCGGGTGGCCCGTAATAAGCTCTAAATAAATACACGCCTAGCCCCCTATAGCCAAAATTACAAGAGAGAAACTTAATAGATACAGGCAAGTTCTTCCTCACCACGGTGTGATCTGAGGCGACATGTAGAGAATATGACAGTCAACGGCCTTACTCTCAAACGCCTCCTGCGCCTCCCGCATGCTGCTCACAGACTCTTTCGTTTGAAGGAGCTCAGCGTCCCTGCGCCGCTCCTTGTACGTCTCCGCAAGGTGTTTCCAGTCCTTAATAGCAGAGTCTAAATTGCTCTTTCGACTGCAGCGGGGACAGCCATCGTCCATTTCACCGCCCTCTTCAAGCGTCTTGGGAAGCGAGAGGATGGTGTCTTGAGCGATCAAGCGCGGCTTAAACATGTGGCCACAGCCCTTGTATCGCAAGTCCTGGCGGCAGAAGGGGCAGTTCTTGTGCATCCTGATCCAATAGCTTAAACAGCTGTGGCACGCTACATGCCCGCAGGGCGTGATGGCGGGAGTCTCGGGGTCGAGACTGTCTGCCGTGTCGGCCATCGTAAGCGATACCTCTTTGCAGATCTGGCACACGAGGTTCGTGGGCTGATCGATAAGGAACGTTATCATCGGCGTTGGGACATAAGAGTCGTGTTCAGTGAACGATTTACACTGGCCATCACCGCCACTCTCCGAACCCATCGTCTGGAGATACCCTCGAACTAGGTCGTATAGGCCCTGTTCATTCTGTACCGAGTCTTTGCCTACATTCCAGCGCTTTCTTACCTCTGCCCACCGAGACCTGCAAGATTCATATAACATAAGAGCTTCTCTATACTCTGATATCGCAGATCTTTGAACGAATCGGGTTCTGATCTGAGCGCTATGAGGTGACTGGGGTGACAGGGGTGAGCTGGTATCAGGAGTAGTAGCCACCGCCGCGTTCTCGCCGAGCTCGCCGAGCTCCCCGCTTTCGCCGTTGGTATCGGAGTGTGATGCCATGCTTACTTTGATGGGTATCTTCCCGAGAATACTACCGTTAGAACCGTATATCACTTTAGTTCGCATGGTTGCCGACGGGCGTACCAAACGTGATGCGCCGATCACGCTCTCTTATATGCGAGTCTTTTGGGAATGTAACAGTTCTACTGTAAATAATCGTTCGTGAACAGGTCAACAATTTGCGGATGATGTCCATTGGTGCCGTCATATATGTATCTGTTCAGCATTTAAAAGATAAATTCTTGTTACAGCATTGTGTGCTAACAATCACTTTGTTGCTGGCCATGATCAGCCAGTCCTTTGTAACTAGCGAAATCATATCCTCGTTCTATAAGTATAGTGACAAAGCCAGACGTATACACAGCTTTATTCGAATCTCTGCTTATCTTTGGGCCCTTGAAGGACGGTCATTGGCCTTTCTTCTTTTGTTGTCTAAAATCTTTTCCTTGAATAATCTAGCAGACTAAACTAGGTGAAAGACGGATTTACGAGCTGGGCCTAACAAGACATCTCAATGAAGGTCTGCACAGAGTAACGAACTCTGTAGAGCGAAGCGTGTTAAACAATGGAAATGAAGCTATTTTGACTTGAAGTGTTGGAATATATCTAGGATTTAGTAGTAGTTGACTTAGTCTATGCCAAGATCCATATCTTTAATAATGGTCCCTATATCACTGTTGGTATACCCAGGTAAGCTGAAATTGCATGGGCCACTAAGCCCATTAGGCTAGGCTCATATTGAGAGCCTTATATGGGGAGCCTTATATCGGCACTGCGCCAGCGTAGTTAGGAATAAAGTAAGCTTTCTTCCTGCTCTTCTCCCGTGTCTTGGTTGCTTTAACTAACAATAGCTTATATCATTATCCACTCGGAACGTGGTACTTCTAGCCCCTTGCCTTGCCCCCCCTTTTTTTGTCCACTTCTCCCCTTTGCATGTTACTGTCTGTAGGGTTAGCTTCTTGGCTCGTCAACCAACTTGCTGCGCCGTATATGGACCAACATACGGTGCCGATCTATCTGATAACTTTATCCCCTTTCTATCTAGGCGTCGTCCACCCACTTTCATCTTTCTTCATTCTTCTGTCTAGCATGTGCAGTTACGGACAGAAAAGGTAAATTCCATAAATTACCGGGGACGCACTGACGATCGGGAAGCACTTAGTTACTGGGCAGACTTGGTTATTTACTAGGGTATCAATCAACCATGGGTTCCATCAAAATCTTAAAAACTCTACGGGTGGGAAAGGTACCTATTGTTAAACAGCGGACCGGTTGAGAAATCTCCACTAATGTTCGCAGGGCATCACCATGGACATCACCATCAACGAGGCCGAGCCGGAAGATTCGATCAATAGATATGCTATGGACACGATCTGTACCGGTGAGGAGGTTCTCGATATCCCAGCTCATTGGCACAAGGTCAGTGAAGGAAGAGTTGCAATAAAGCTCGATATCATTGGATGCAGATACTAAAGTGTGGATAATGTCGTTAGGACCATGCGGAGTATCTTCACGTCATTGAGGGTAGGGTGGAAATCACTTTGAACGGAGACAAGGTCCTTATGAAAGCTGGAGATCCTGCGGTACGCGTTTCACGTCGTGCCGTGCACAGCATCAAAGGGTTTCGAGACGAGAGACTTGTCTTACGGGAAAGACCCGACCCCGCGGGCATGTATAAAGCCTTGTAGGTGGCAGAGGCTCCCTACCCCATTGACACGTATTTCGCCCATATCGACGCTAACCACGTTGGGCGTCACGATAGGTTCTTCAACGACGTGCTTTCGACGGGGATGTTTGGAAGTTTCTGGCACGTCGTTAGGGCATTTCATGACTGGGACACGT
This sequence comes from Hypoxylon fragiforme, assembly GCF_022984875.1. Lineage (NCBI taxonomy): Eukaryota > Fungi > Ascomycota > Sordariomycetes > Xylariales > Hypoxylaceae > Hypoxylon > Hypoxylon fragiforme. Next base: position 1,174,480 of record NW_026054761.1, on the reverse strand, counting down.
ATCTAGCGTTGCCCTTATATTTTCGATTCTTCGATGAAGTGGTAAGTTTGCAAGTAAAAGGTTCTATAACCCTCGTCGGCTAATCGAAGCGCAAGTTCATGATGATATTTGGATGTATTGCGCGTCTATTTGCACCCCCGAAGCCCAAGGGGCTCTTCTGCTAGGCAACCTTTTGAATAGGTGGAAGATTCTGTGATATCAGGTATTGTTGATGTTAATATAACTAGGTAGCGGTCGGTTCTGGGCAAGTGACGCTAGGTTAACTGCCTCAAAGTCTGGGCTCCATGTGAGTATTGGTTCAAAATATAGGTAATAATCAGCTAGAAAGTCTCAGTTGTTTGAGCTTAATGTTGATGTGTGTGTCAAAACGAGACGTGCCCATTCAATTATATTCGTTGGTTACCTAAAGAGTTCTTCGTAGGATTTGGTGGCGCTCAAGGGTGTCACGTGGCTCTTGGCTCAGTACGACGTAGGTACATAGCACGTATTAGCCAACGTTCCGAGACTGTTTAAACTTTAGCAATGTTCTTAATATAGCTTTATGCTTATTATACTATCCAGCCGCCGTTCTCTTTCAACGCCTTTACATTTTGCTCCATTGCCATTCTTACTACCTAGTACCCCGCATTATAAAAATAATCCTTGTTACGGATATGTACCTACGGTACCTTGAACCTTCAACTTGGAAGCTTGCATATTGTAGTACATGTAACTTTGAAGAGAGCATTGAACCAATTGAGTTTGATAGTGAGAATAACATTGAATGTATTAGGAAAATATCATACAGTATCATCTATTATCTACCTAGGTATGTATAGGTAGGCGCGGGCTTTTAGAGGTATCTACATATGATATGTTGGTACCCCGCGCCTTACAATGCACAATACTTTGGTACCTACATAGTTACTCCCAACGTGCATTCCCAAATAGTTAACGTGAGTACCTACCAACAGATACATGCATGTAAATATGACAGGGGTTGCCGCGCAACGACAGCCTTACCACAGGAAAACAAATCAAACTGCGGATTTCCATTGAAATCCGGTCTTTGAGAAGTCATAACTCAATTGCGACGGTGGTGATCTGTTTTCAATATCAATATATCATCCAAGATACTTTGTTCTCTCGCTCGCCTGCTAAACTATAAGTAATACAAACAATGGCAATTAACAACCTCGAGGCTCGCTTTGGGCGCATGTCGGTTCGCGAGGAAGACAGCGAGAAGCAGAAGCTAAAGGTACGCTATCAAGTGACTACTATTTTAGGCCTTACATGGTCAACTTTACACATCTTTCCTAAAGCTATTATACCTATATTTCTTACAATGTTATTTAAAGCATCTAGTTTCTTGTAGTAGTTATTTCATTATTTTATTTCTGACGACACATAGAAGTAAACCATATTCAATGTAGAACCGATGTAGACTTCCTGGTATCTACCTACCTAGGTAGTCTTATATTCCCATCCACCTCACCCCATTCACCCAATCTTCACTAACAGGGCCATTGTATACAATAGGTTAAAGTCACCTCGACAACAAGCTCACATGACCAATGCCAGTCAAGCCTCCTCAGACTTGCCCTACAAAACAGAGAGCAAAAGACACACGCCGCGTCGAAGCGAGAAGTAGGAATACCAGCGCCACCACCTCCAAAAGCTGCCCCCACCGAAGAGAAATCGAAAGATGAATCCAAAGCAGAGGCGAAGGCAGTAGCGACTCTCATCGAGCAACCTGTCATCAGAAGGTTACACCTGGGCATGTTCGAGATCGGCAAGCCGCTAGGCAAGGGCAAATTTGGCCGCGTGTATCTGGCGCGCGAGCGCGAACACGGCTTCGTCTGCGCGCTCAAGGTTCTCTACAAGAGCGAGCTGCAGCAGGGCCGCGTCGAGAAGCAGGTGCAGCGCGAGATCGAGATCCAGAGCAACCTGCGGCACCCCAACATCCTCAAGCTCTACGGCCACTTCCACGACACCAACCGGATCTTCCTGATCCTCGAGTTTGCCGGCCGCGGAGAGCTGTACAAGCACCTCCGCAAGGAAACGCGGTTTGCGGAGTGGAAGGCGGCGCAGTATATCGCGCAGATGGCAAACGCGCTGCGCTACCTCCACCGCAAGCACGTCATCCATCGCGATATCAAGCCCGAGAATATACTGGTGGGCATCCATGGCGAGATCAAGATATCGGATTTCGGCTGGAGCGTGCATGCGCCCAGCTGCCGCCGGAAGACGTATTGTGGAACGCTTGACTACCTGCCACCAGAGATGATCGTCTCGCGGAATCCGGACAACTCGTACGATGAGAAGGTTGACCTGTGGTCCTTAGGTGTGTTAACCTACGAGTTCCTAGTTGGCGAAGCGCCGTTCGAAGACACTCCCGTTATGACGACTAGGAGGATAGCGCGCGGGGATATGAGAGTGCCGTTGTTCGTGAGTTCTGAGGCTGCGGATCTGATAAGAAAAGTGAGTTTACTCGGCCCTTATGAGTTGTTGACAGAAAGTTAACAGAGCTATAAAGCTGCTTGTCGTTGACCCTGAAAAGAGGCTCTCCCTCGATAACGTCATCCAACACCCCTGGATTGTGAAGCATTGCCAAAAGACGGAGAGGGTTGTAAAGCCGAAGGGTGCTTCATAGCTACCACAGAGAATGAACGAATGATTACGATATTCAGACGAGCAGAGGGTACGGCTACACTCCTATACCTTTTTGTTGGCCGCCCCTACTAGTCCACACGCCACTGTATTGAGGCTTTTCCTCAGGCTTAAGCAGCAAGGCGCTTGTTAGGCTTCACCCCTACAACAGCCAGGGACTCAGAGAACCCTAGCTTTATGGTGCCTAGATTCTCGACATCTATTTTAGCTATTTGAGTTGTGCTACACGCACGGGATGCTGAACACTAGAGGGGTGGGCTTTAACGAAGTTCATTAGTATTCATGAGCACGAGAATCCGCAGGGACAGGACAGAGGAGAAGAGACCTCGGCTTATTACCCGAACCAATCAACAACGTCACCAAGGTAATAGCCCAACTAATAAACCGCAGCAGGCTGCTGGTCATGGCTCACGGCCGGTATCGAGAGCTGTTGTAATGCATATTTGGACGATTTGGACATAACACTGTATGAGTATCTATATCCGGAATTATATTAATGAAGCATATGGATATATGGATTTCCTCATCCTCACCTTGTACCATTCATTTATGTCGGTAGCCTTAGTGGCCTTACAGGTCACCTTGTGATAAGATGGTCGGCAGAGGCTCATGTGCGTACCTTACACCTTATTCAACTTGTTTATTTCAATCCGTAGAACGTGCTGCGCCCCAGTTGAAATCGCGTGAAAATTCAAATCTGATTCAATTCTTTAGACACATAAAGTTGATTACAGGCTATTAATAACCACCAGCCAACCTTACGGGGGTAATAGGAGCGACAATTAAAAGGGGGTATTCATAGACAACAAAATATCTAAGCTTAAAAGACATCTCAACTCTATATCTCAGATGAGTATCCCAGCTGAAATGTTCAAACAGGATAATGAATGACAACATTCACGTAATCGGTGACAACAACTAGGACTAGTTTTGTCAGCCAATGACTCTGTGCCACAAACTCGCTTTTATCAGCTGCCCTTTCTGGCGAGCCAAGGAATCCCTCGATGGGCTTTGCCTTAACCTAGTAACGTAACCTCGATGATTGATCTACGATCGACTCGTAAATCATATGAGGTAAGCCTTCCAACAAAGCCTCGCCGATGATCAGAACAGACAGGTTGCATCAGTGTAAGCAGAGCACAACTGTGTTACTTGTTAAATAGGCTTTCACAAGAAGTCTTAAATCGACTATTGCCTCGTCGTAAGGAGATCGTCGCCATATCTGACTGCTTATAGGAGACATGGACCTTGAGGGACTGCCTTACGAATGGGATGCAGTCATCAACACGAGACAGAATTTATATAGCACATTTATACGACCGTGTACGAATCCTACGGAGGACTGAAATTAGACAATGTGATACAGCACAAGCGAAAAGGGATATAAAAGGGCGAGCATATCCGTGGAATTAGGAAGGATTTGTCTGTGTGAATACATACTATCAACACTCATCCACAAATCTTGCATACATTACTCAATATTCAAACGAAACACGCAATTATGTATTTCTACAAAGTCACCGTCTTCGCCGCTGCCATGATGTTTGGCCTAGCGACCGCAGCGTAAGTCATTGTTGGCCCCCTAGGTCGTCAGCCAGCAGTACCTTCATGGGCAAAGCTCACTACGGACGTACAAGAACAAGGCTAACATTTCATATATATGAATAGCGACTGTGGCACATTCTACGACATAAATGTATGCAAGGCCAACTGCGAAGGCGAATGTGTAGCGCGTGAGGGACAACTCGTCGTGTGCAATTGCCCCTAAGCGCAACCGAGAGATGAAGCTTGTGGTGGATAACTAGGGACCTACATAACTGCGCTATTGGGAAGTCTTCTGCGGTTGCAGAAAGCTGGCTGTATAGGATGTATACCGTTCTGTGAAGCATAAGCATAGCAACCTAGGTACCTATGAAGTCTATTTTAGAACAAGCCTCACTCACTACTGGCTTTGTCGAACGCTCACTGAACCACTTACCTACCTACCTATGTAGGTGATCAGGTGCTTTATGGGTACCCACTAGTATCTATTCGTATTACCTATTCATTACTTACTCAATATACACCTAGGGCAACCTATTGCGTACATGACACATCCTGTTCAATGACGTTAAATGGTACACAAGTTTGATTCACTAAGTGCTCGAATCTCGTAGACCCGGATTTCGATAAAGGACTCCCTGTACGCCTTTTTATATTAACTTCTATCCAATGTGCTCTATATTTTCTCGCCACATTAATCCATACCCAGTATCACCCCTACATAACACCACACCTGTATCTATGCCGATCATATCGTACAAGTCTTAGATCCAACCAATAATCCTACATCATAGCTCGCCATCCGACACGCCCATCGGGACAGCGTTATAGTAGTTGAACAAGCCCCGCGGATCCCATTTCCGTTTCAGCTCGCTCAGCCGCGCCAGATTCCTCGCCCCATACCAAGCCGCTGGCCCTTCATCGCCGTGAGCAAAGTTGACGTAGACCACGGGCTCGTCGAAGCCGCTGGCGGAAGTGAGGTTGTGGCGCGCGGAGTGCAGGAAGGCGTCGACGAGGCTGTCTTTTCGTCGGTCGTCGTATTCGCTCTCGAGTTGGCTGAAGTGCTCGTTAGTTACGCGATACATGTTTAGGTAAGTATAAAGGGGCGGTGCAGCCTAAACTCACATATGCATCTTGAGCTCGCGATGCGGGTACGCGCTCTCCGCATCCGGCACCTCGAGCACCTTCTCGGTCGCGAACCTGTGGACCATCATCGCCGTCAACACGTCAGGGTTCGCCTTCGTGAAGCGCTCCAGCTCGTCCAGGAACCCGACGATTACGTCGGGGTCGGTGCTTTTCCCGCCGACGCTGCGCATGTTGACGTGTTGGTTTCGGCCGCAGGCCTTGGTGTCTTCGATGCCGAAGTACGAGGTAGAGAAGACGTCGGGCCAGGCTACGCTTAGAACCTCGTAGCGGAGGGGGTTGAGAGCCTTTAGGGGGGCGAGGTGCGGCAATGCGGCTTCGACTGGGCCGGCGAAGTTGGCGTTTACGAGGAGGACGAGCTGTTTAGAGTTAGGCTCGACTAGTGTTCCTATGTTGAGCGCCAGAGGGGCGGGCATCTCGTCATCAAGCGAAGCGAGGTAGGTAAAGACTTCCCGGCTCTTGGTGCCCGGAAAGAGATAGTTGATGTTCGTTATCTTGCCGCCGTTGACGGCGCGCGGTACCTTGTACGTAGCGGAGGTGATGATGCCGAAGTTCGCGCCGGCGCCACGGAGCGCCCAGAACAGGTCTTCGTTGGTACTTCGTGAAGCTATAACGACATCGCCAGAGGCCGTGACGACCTGCACTTCCTCGAGCAGATCGAGGAGAAGGCCCATGTACCCCTGGTTTGCGCTAACGCCGGCACCTAGGGTGGCGCCGACTACTCCAACGCAGTAGGCAGTGCCGAGAGCTAGAGTTGACGAATTAGTATTGAAAGTTCAACACGGACCCGAATGATAGCTTACGAAATTGGTAACCCAATTCGTATAGGGGGTCAATCAGCTGGGAGAACTTTGCTGCGCCGCCTACGGTAAGGAGCTGGGTGTCGCTGTCAAATGTGACATTGTTGAATTTTCCGAGGTCAACTTGGATGCCCTCCTTGAGGTTCGCAAGCTGCACGGAAACTCCATGGCCACCGCCGGTCACGAGGAAGGGTATCTCATGTGACGAAGCAATTTTCACCTTGCAGCCTGTGAGTTTCATGTTCTAAGTCTTATTTGTGACAATGTGGGTAATGACTTACTATGTTTTGCACATCGTGCACTGTGGCGGGTTGGATGGTAGCGATGTATGCGGGCGCAGCGTAGTCCGTCCAGCGCTGCGTGACCGAGGTGGTGTAGTTTGAATCCGAGGCCAAGTAGATGGAGGCTCGCGAAGAGAGGTGTGGGCCGAAAAGCTCGGTGACATTGGGGGCCGTTGCGACCGCCGCCGCCGCAACTAGTGCCCTCTGTAAGGTCGTGTCAAAGAACATCGTAGCGCTTTGAGGAAACAAACAAACAAGCCAGACAGATAAGAAACCTGAAGCTTGGGTTATGGGGTTCACGTCAGCCAGTTTTGAAGCCGCAGGAGGAAATCCGCTTTCTTCCTCCTAAGTCTATAGTGTAACTGGATGTACTGACATACATTTTAAGAAGCTAATATCGAAGTCCGATAGATACTCCGGTATTGGGATCTATTGGATGTGGAGTGAACATCCGGGCCCATTGTTAAGGGAGCCGGCCGGGTCGATGCTCCGGTGTTAGAGATGGTGGTTGGGGAACACTGATCAATAAGCATCATTTCACCTGGTGTGGCTTTCGTTAACACTAAGCCTTCCATAAGAAGTGAAATGTACAGTAATACCCTCGGTACTTAGGTAACCTAGGTGGTTATCTGGTAATATCAAGGCCTACATAGGTACTGTAAGGTAGGCTTAGAAGTACGGAGTTAAGAGAAACTACATGTAGTAACTAGCGGATTTAAGTGGATTAAAACTGCTGGAGATAAGCAAGGGGGCGGAAATAGGGGGGTCGGGCCGGAATTCTTTAGGTATATGTAAGTTATCCCTTCAGCCATATCTCCATCCATCCCATGTATCTTTATGTAGTAATACCGGGAGTGAAGGTTTGTACTTACACTTTAGTCTCTCCGAGGATTTTATACATACATGTATAGAACGGAGTATACACGTATCGTAGATATGTACCTCATGCCCACTATTTGGGTTAGTAGCCTAATAGTAGGTACAAACATGGCAGTAAGTATATACGTGATGATATGACATTCTTGTGTTACCCGACGGCTGTTGAAACGATCAATGATCTTCCACATGTGCAGCCCTCAGATCCCCGGTCCCGTCGGGAAGTCTATGTTACCGCTCCTGCAGAGAAGTACGTATAGCCACCTGGCCAAGGTTGCACAACCTTCACATATGAATTGTCTCCGCCGTAGTACATATGTGTAGATATTAAGCAAACTCATCCCCTCTTCCCCTCCCCAAGGGCTACATGCTCCATATGGCTTCTCGCAATCGACTATTTCAAGCTTTCAGTAACCTCAACTTGAAAGCTAAACGTCTCACAAATCTCGGTTCTCGTTCCTCTGCCAGTCCTACCAGATCTACCTCTGCTACCACTTCACCCGTCACCACCGCACCAGCCAAACAACACTCCACCATGGCCCCCTCTAACAAAGCTGCTAAGCTCTCTGAGCCCAGAGCTCACCCCATGGTTGTTGAATCTACACCTTACCCAACCGTCGCTGCTGGCGAGATCATCGTCAAGGTCGCCGCTACCGCCGTCAACCCCATGGACTGGTACATCCAGTTGTTGGGCGAGAAGCTCTTCTCCTGGCTCCAATACCCCTATGTTGGAGGCAGCGACGTTGCGGGAGATGTCGTCGAGGTTGGCCCGAACGTAACCAAGGTCAAGGTCGGTGACCGTGTGCTTGGTCTCGCAGCCGGTTTCGCCCCCAAGAACGGCGGTTTCCAAGAATACGTTGTCCTAGAGGCTGCCGTTGTCGCCCCTATCCCCGCTCACCTACCTTACGCTGACGCCGCCGTGCTGCCACTTGGTCTGTCCACGGCTGCTTGCGGTCTCTACCAGAAGGACTTCCTCGGTCTCGACTTCCCCACTCTAAACCCCAAGCCTAACGGCAAGGTTGTCCTGATCTGGGCCGGTGCCTCCAGCGTCGGCACCAACGCCATCCAGCTTGCCGTCGCGTCCGGCTACGAGGTCATCACGACCTCGTCGCCCCCGAACTTCGGCCACTGCAAGTCGCTGGGTGCCTCCCACGTCTTCGACTACAAGAGCTCCACCGTCGTCCAGGACGTGTTGGACGTCATCAAGGGTAAGGAGTGCGTTGGTGGCTATGCTATTCAGCCCGGCTCGGACAAGCCCGTGTTCGAGATCATCTCCAAGGCCGAGGGCCGCAAGTTCGTGGCGTGCGCCATGCAGGTCCAGGACCCGCCCGCGGGCATCGAGGCCAAGATGGTCTTCGGCAGCACCCTCAAGGAGAACGAGGTCGGGCCCGCCATCTACGACCACTTCCTCCCCGCCGCGTTGGCGCAGAAGAAGTACCAGTGCGTGCCCAAGCCGGTGATCGTCGGCCACGGCCTCGAGCACATCCAGACTGCGGTTGACAAAGGAAAGTCCGGCGGTGCGTCGTGCCAGAAGTTGGTTGTTACGCTATGAAGGGAAGGAAAGATACCTGAATGGAAATTGTGACGAGTTAGCCACCAAAAGGGGTGTCGTGGGTAGATAGTCTTGAGCACCGATAATATCGGTATCCTAACATAGTTAACACGATCATTTACCTAACAACTTGCACTCTAATTCCCATGATTATACTGTGATATCCTGTGTACAGAGTGTTTAGATACCTAATCCTCGCCTCAATATTATCATGTACAAATAGATGTAGGTAGCCGTGTACCGAGTCCCGACTGTATACTAAGTAGGTGGGTACCTACCTAGGCACATAAGGGATGCATATACCTAACTCAGCGTTCGGTCGGTAGACTTTCTTCCCCATCCCGTGTCCTCACCGCAACTTACTATGTACTACCAACGGCAGATGTGTGTCGGAGTTGAACCAGGATGCTCCCAGCATTGCGCCTCAAGCCTATCAGGCACTCTTGCATATTGTAGATGAGCCACAGAGTGATGAAACCCAATAAAGATATATTGACTCAGTGAATCTACCAATAGCGATCGAGACAGTGGCCAACACTTGTCGTCTTTGTTTCGATTTCCACGTCAACGATCGTATTCCATCTAGATCTCCTCAATGCATCCAGCCAACCCCGAGATCGTTGGGCAACAATATTGAAGTGGGAAGTGGTGAACCGGCTCTGGGTATTTTCTTTTTGTTCCTGTCAAACAAGCCACCCGGACGGACCCGGACAACTACCCGCCCTAGTGTGCTAGTAGGAGGTTGAAGTCAGCTCTCCATGGCCTGAAAAAAGGGTTACTTTGCTAACTCTTGGCAGGGTCATTTCAGCTCCCTAAAAGCCCACATACCTCCATTGGCATATTCATAGTGTCAGGACTCAGTGATAGCCCACCTCGTACAGTACCTAAATCAGCACCTAGTACGCACTGAAAATAATCAAGAAGCAATTGATCTTGGTTAGACAGATCGCTCTATGGTCAAGTCTTGATCAATTTATTAGACAGCCATGGAACTCCCTTCCGAACGACGAACTATTGAGTACTGACTAGAAAAGCATCGAGCTTGTGCTTATTAAGGGAGTATGAAATAGTTACTATTACCATTGTAATGAACATCTCTCATCCCCCCCTTCGGGTGGCTTGACGTGCAAAGTCCGATATAGAAGCTCCGTCCATCCAATATCACATAAACACCCCTGGGCTGTAATACGGACAGATAGCGCCCAATATATCTATTTGGCGATCGAAATACATACATGCCGGAGAGAAACCCAGGGTTCCGAGGTAATAGTACAGCACAACACAGGGCGTTTGAGACAACCGGACATAGTCGCCTCTAGAAATGCTGGTGCGAGAGTAGATTAAACAGTAGAGATACTCACTTGTAGACATATAGTTTGTTCATGAATTTGTTTTGTGATAGAGAAGGCGTTTAAAACTTGAAGGTAAAATCTCAACACCTACGTCGGCGTTCTTAGGCACGAAACGCAGCGAGCTGGCATCAGATCAGAACCATGGCATCTAACGAAACCACGCGCCTACTGCGCGAGCCCGTCGAGGACGCAGAAAATGTCGTCGACTGGGACGGCCCCGACGACCCCGAGAACCCTGCAAACTGGTCTTCTAACAAGATATGGGGCCACGTCACCATCGTCTCCCTCCTGACGTTCCTAGTGTAAGTCCCAACGCCCTAACTTCACCCTCGTGACAGTAATCGCTCACACGCGTGCGCAGCCCCCTCGGCGCAACAATGTTCGCGCCGGCCATCCAGCAGGTGATGAGCGACTTCGAGTCGACGAACGGCGTCGTCTCCTCCTTAATCGTCTCCATCTACGTGCTGGGCTGGGGGCTCGGCCCGCTCGTCGTCGCGCCGCTGTCTGAGGTCCAGGGCCGGCTCGTAGTGTACACAGGGAGCAACGTGCTGTACGTCGTGTTCACGGCGGCGTGCGCGCTAGCGCCGAACCTAGGGTCGCTAGTCGTCTTTCGCTTCCTCGCCGGCACGATGGGGTCGACGCCGCTGACGATTGGCGGCGGCACGATCTCGGATCTCGTCCCGATCCAGCAGAGGGGCCTCGCGCTGTCGCTGTACATGTTTGGCCCGATCCTGGGGCCGTCGGTGGGACCGCTGCTCGGTGGGTTTTTGACGGAGAGTCTGGGGTGGAGGTGGATTTTCTGGGTTCTCGTGGTTGTGGTAAGTCAGGTTTCCCCCCTTACTCCCTTACTCTCAGAACTACGATTTTCGTGATATCCTAACGCGACAATAGTACGGCGCCATGACCATAGCTCAAATCGCATTCATGCGCGAAACCTTCCCGGCCACGATCCTCCAAGCCAAGACCGCGCGTCTGCAGCGCGAAACGGGCTCCCAATCCCTCCGCTCCAAACTCGACACCGGCCTCTCCACCCAGCAAATCCTCACCCGCGCCATCATCCGCCCAGCCAAGATGACCGTCCTCTCCACCATCAACCTTGTCCTGTCGCTGGCCTCCGCGTACGTCAACGGCGTCGTCTTCCTCCTGCTCACCTCCGCGCCCGTCATGTTCCAGACCGAGTACGGGTTCTCCGCGCGCAAAGTCGGGCTCGCCTTCGTCGGCTTCGGGCTCGGCAACGTCGCCGGCCTCGCGGCCTTCAGCGCAACCTCCGACCGCTTCATCCGCAGGCGCGCCGCGGAGAATCGCCTCAAGCCAGAGCACCGCCTCGGACCGGCGCTGGTCGGCGCGCCGCTGCTGGCCGTGGGACTCCTGTGGTACGGGTGGAGCGCGCAGGCGCATGCGCACTGGGCGCTCCCGATTGCGGGCACGGCGTTGATTGGCGCCGGCAATGTCCTGTTCAACACGGCCATCATCGGGTACTTGATCGATGCGTTCACGGTCTATGCGGCGAGCGCGATCGCGGCGAACACGGTTATTAGGAGTGTGGGGGGCACGCTGTTGCCGCTGGTGGGACGGAACTTGTTCGCGGCTCTCGGCTGGGGATGGGGAAATTCGTTGTTGGCGCTTCTGGCGGGGGTGTGCGGGTTGGCGCTGGTCTATCTGTATGTGTATGGTGCGGCTATGCGGTCGAAGCATCCCATAAGGTTTTAAGTGCCTATTAGGTAGGTAAAGACGAGAGATTGGTGGAAAGCGTGGGGTTTGAGGACTAGAGGAGCATTTTAGGATGAGCATATGGGGACGGTGATAGGTGCCATATTATGTACTGTTAGCTGAAAAAAAGGAGGTAGTTGAAAATGAATCTAGTTGAGCATATAGAGTAGCACCTATGCACGTAGACTCTTAGTTATCCTCTGTAAAGATAGTTCAAGACTTAGAATCAGTTCAATCTTTATCCAGGACAATTTAGTATGGAAATAAAGACAAATTGACTGAAATTAATGTCATTTGCGGTATCTCGTTTGGGTAGGTAATTCGTGATTGTATACCTGAGGTGTCTAATGTTGTTCCAGAGCGTGAACCCATTTCAGGGGCTAACACGACACGGGCAACCATGCAACATTTCCAACCACTACCTATGGTTTGAATATGTAACGAGTTCCAAGAGGCTTCAGGTTTAATGTGGATTAATGTAGTTCAATGTATTATAATATATGTTTACACATCCTCCACTATCTACATGCTCGATATACATGCTCTATGTGGGACATTTCCTGGCCTAAGCCAGCGCGACGTGGTATACAAACAATAAGTATATGCAGGAAGGGTATTTCCATCAACAAAAAGCTTAGTCCATCCTTTGATTCGTATCTAGTATCCGTTTCTGAAGGCACATGCCTAGTAGATGGGGTTGGCATACCCGAAGCGGTACAGCGGATCCCATTGCTTCTTGAGGGCGCGGAGTTTTGGTAGTTTCGATGCCCCGAATGTTTGGGTCAGGGGTTCATCGCCGTGGTCGTAGTTCAGGTATACCTGGGGCTCTTTAAATCCACTCACAGCCTCGAACCTAGAGCGTATGCCGCGCGAGAAGTTCTCGACAATGTCATCTAAGGCAGGATCGGTGTAATCGTTGTCAAATAGCCTTTAGTGACGGTTAGTAAATTGAAGTAAACACGTTGGGCAAGGTTGCTGTAGTGAACTTACATGTAAGCACCGATGTCTCTCCAAGGGTATGACGTCGACTCATCGGGCACCTGCAACATGGCCTCATTGCTGTATCTCTGGATCGCGAAGCTGCCGCTGTAGTCGGGATACGTCTCGTAGAATTCTGTCAGGTCGCTCAACGTCCTCTCGTAGGTAGTAGGGTCCGTTTTCCGCAGGCCGATCGTGAATACGTTGCGCCGATAGCCTGCATCACACGCACCCCGAGAAAAGATCTCGTGCATCTCCGCAGTCGTGATGTTCTGAACAGTACTGGTAGCTGGGTTCAGCGCCGCAAGCTGATCCAGGTAAGGTTGGGCCTCACGTTGGGTGCCGTAGTAGACTAGGCCAAATCCAATGTTTGTCTCATTGATCGTGCGATTGTACGTTATGGAGGGAATGAGAGCAAGCTTCTGTGGGATGTAGTCGTCATAAGACTTCAACAGCTCCCAGACGGAGCGGTTGGCTGAGGGGTGGAAGCCAAAATTGGCCAGAGTCACCCGTCCCTGGTTAGTCCAGTCATAGACGCTGTAAGTGGCTGAGACGATGATGCCGAAATTGGCACCCGCGCCACGGATCGCCCAGAATAACTCCGGGTTCTCTTTATTCGAAGCAGTAACGATCTCACCCGCTGCTGTCACCATTCGCACAGACTCGAGGGCATCTAGAACGAGGCCGCGAAGACCTTGCAAGGTGCCGATGCCACCGCCGATAGTGGCACCAACGAGACCAACACAGACGGCGTTTCCGGTTTCTGGAGGCATCTCGTTAGTTAAGAAAGAGATTTTCTTGGTGGTTATAGGTACGAACGCATTTCTTTTCCAGCCTCAGCTAAGGGGTCGGATATGTTCCCAAACGTGACGCCTCCGCCAACAGTCATACGATTCGTGACAGGATCCACTGTAACCGAGTTGAAGTTCGCAAGGTTGATGTTGAGAGCATTTTGAAGGTTGGAGTATAGAAGATTGGAACTGTGTCCGTTAAGCGTCGCTAGAAATGAGATGTTGTTTTGCCCTGCTATTTTAACCTGAATCATACTATTAGCTTCATATACTAATGATGTGTACATGAGTAGAACCTTGGAAGCTAGTCTCTGAGACAAGATGAGTTCACAAATTGAAAACACTTACGATATTCTGCACATCTTCCTCAGTTTTCGGCTTGATGGCGGCTTCGAATGTTGGGGCATGCCAGACCGACCAGCGAGGAGAAGCTACCTGCTTGAAGTTGGCATCAGACGAGGAGGCTATCTCTACTCCTGGCGAAAGAGAGGGAGCAAAGAGAGCTTGGAAGTCAGGACTGGCTGCAAGAGCTCCTGAGCTGAGGAGCAAGCCTTGAAATAGTGAGCGGAGCATGGTCAATGGCCTTGGGAGCAACGGAACGAGTGTCAATTAGATGGTCCTCTTCCTGTCGCAGTGTACTACATGGCAGCTGGAGGGTAGCTATTTATCAGAAAACCACGAGCTTATACCAAACTTCTTTGTTTATTCGGACTATTGCTAGACGTTGGTGAGGCTAGCTGGAGTTCGTCGATAAACGTTGCTGTAGTTTCGAATTGGGATGCCGCCCTGTGAGACACGCGAGCGCCAGAACCACATTGAGACGATAGCATCACCTGAATTGGGCGTGTTGCTTCTTAGATGGTGAGATCCGGTGAATCTCCGCCAAAAAAACTCCGGCATATTTAGATCTTACTGGCTAGGAAGTCGTGCCGGCTACCTAGTAGTTCCCCGGTAAGGTGACGAAGCTATTGTAATAATGAGCACGATTATTCGGAAGATGCACTGCTTACTTGGCGGAACTATCCGTGGTCTCGTTGATGAGAAACTACTACCTACACAAATTGGTACTTAACTCGATGGGATTCCATTTATCTGGAACCGTAATCTTAAAGGCTGATAGTCTGAGGCCCTATGAGTAGCTTCGCATGCTATACTATTAGTATGAGTACGCGCAGAGTCGAATGTCTTAAAGCGCGTGTGGGATGGTATGAGAGTAAGACTTTCTATTTGAATTTGAGCCCGGAGTGTAATTATACATAGCAATTATTATTATGGTCATGATAATATCGTATCTGAGAGGTCTATAGGAGATGGAATAAAGGAAAGCGTAGAATATTCGTACAAGGCCATAGACAGCTCAACTGGCCTTATCATACAGCTGTTGTTACTCAACCCCTCTAATGCCAACGTAGTGTAAGTACCGGTCTTGTGCCATGTAGAATCTAGCCCTCAACGGCCGGAGGCTCCCCAGGAGATTCTCGGTTCTTCTGCCGAATGTCATACCAGCCCATGCCCCAAGCGGCAAAGAATCCTCCCACACCGGCAGCGGCAACAAGGTAAAATACGTTATCTATGCTGTCCGAGTAGGCGACCAAAACACTTGGGAGGTCTTGAGGACTGACGAGATCACGGAAGCTTGTGGCACCGGCGGCTACAACGGCCGATGCATCAACGTTTGGTGCTATCTGTGGCACCAGGCTTCGAAGACTGGTGGAGAAAATGGTGTTGTACAGCGTCAGGAATATGGTAGGGCCAATGTACTGCGCCCAGAGGAGAAATGCCATAGCCGTAGATAATTCCCTCTGATCAACCGCGTTCTGGACAGCAACAATGGGCTATATCGTACGTTAGTCAATATCATTCAAGTTAAATTTATGAAAAAGAGTGAACATACCATTTGTAAGCCGGCTCCCCTGCCACAACTAGCGATTAACTGATATCCAACCCATTTCGCGGTTGAAGTATCAGGCTGGAGTGTTGAGAACAGTCCGGTTCCAATTGGTATGAGAATACCTGCAAAAATAGAGAATGGGGGGACGTAGCCGACTCTCGGTACTAAGTAAAGGTAGTTAGTATTACATCCATGAATACTATGGAATAAAGTAGCGAGTGACTTACCAAGAACTCCAGCTAGCACGGTGAAAAGGAGCTGACCTAGGATAGTAGGCAAGAGATAAACTCCACTCAATATAGCACTCACACCCTTGACGGCCTGGAAGTAAATCGGTAGCCAATATGATGTGCCGAAGAGTGTTTCCATCTGGAAAGAGTAGTTCAAAGCGCTTGCCCAGATAACCCTTCGCTTCATCATAGAAAAGGGGAGTAAGCCCTCATCGCCCTTGTATCTGTTCCAGAAGATCCAGACGACGAAGGTGGCAAAAGCGCCAACAAAGAGACCGATTACTTGAGAAGAGTTCCAAGGAAACTGGTTCCCGCCAAATTCAAGCGCAAGAAGAAGTTGCACGACAGCTGGAGCAAGAAGCGCAAATCCCACAAGATCTAGATGCCGATGAAGCCTGGAGAGTATTTCCCTCGCGGGTTTCTTCTGTATCTGTTCAGGGATACGGAGGAATATTATTGGGATAGACACAATGGCGCCAAAGGGAAGGTTGATGTAGAAGCCTATACCATTGTAAGTACATACTAACATTTATGTAACAGAGAATAACTTACTCCATCGCCAAGTTACACCGGAAGTGAAGGCTCCTCCAACCAGGGGCGCAATGACAGTTCCCATTTGGGCAACTAGGAAAGGTCTAGCGTTAGCCTTGGTTCATGATATTATTAGAGGTCTTTGTTGTGGTGAGCTTACCTCCTTGAATTGTTCCAATCAAAGCTACATGACATGAAAGGTTAGCCAAGCCAGCTCAAAGCCAAGCTATACAAGTAACACAGAAAACTTACGTGGACGTCTCCGTAAAGGCACACAGCTGGATACAATGATGATGGATCCACTGAGCAAACCTGATGCTCCGGCTCCAGCTATCGCGCGACCAACAATGAGCATTGGCGACGATTGCGCAGCTCCACACAGCACAGAACCGACCTCAAAGATGAGGAAGAAGGTTAAGAAGGACCACTAGTAAATGGTGTTAGAGTAGATATCCAGAATGGCTGAGGTGGACCAAGTACCTTTAGACGGAAACAGTTATAGATCTTGCCAGTGAGAGGTTGCAGTGCGGCTCTGGAAATATGAAGTTAGAATAGGAGAGCATAGACTGCTTGTCGGGCATTCTTACGATCCAAGATTGTACGCTGCCGCATACCAGCCGACATCCTGCAGAGCATGAAACTCATCCGAAATAGCTGGCACAGCCTAATCTTGCAGGTCAGTATGCTAATATAGCACTAGAACCAGGAGACATTTTATCGTACCGTGCTAACGATGGAAGTGTCGAGTAGCATCAAAAATGAAGCGAGAACAAGGCTGATGACGATAGCATACAGCTTCGCCCCAGAGACATACTGAGTAGTATCTTCCTCGGGTGGTGTATGGCCAGCGGCGGCCGCGTTTGGGTCGTCAGGGGACTCAGGGGAGCCTTGGAAGAAGTGCTTCTCGCTTTCGGGACTCTCATCATTCCTCACCCCTTTCTCGCTTTCTCGTCGCCCTTCAGCTACGGGTGCCCCTTCTTCGCGTTCGTTCTGCATCTTGGTGATGCTGCTCAGTCTCTGCGTATTATCAGGAGCTACCTATAGTGGCTATTCTGTGGTAGCTTATAATGAGTACAGGTGTTACTGGAACAAAGAGTTTTGAGCAACAGAATTTCACGTACAATGGGACACCTAACCCCCTAGTAACTACGCCTGCAACGGAATTGATGTCATGCAAAAGCGCGTATGGAGCTACAGCTTTGTCCGAACGTACTATGGAGATTGGCTGATATGGTGTCGTACTTTCAACGTGAACCTGAGGTTGTATGTATCGATGTATCGTATCGTAAGTTCTACACACACATGATAGATGGATTCGTAATTATGGTCAAAAGCAGTTGTTATCACAAACGAGAACTTTGGTTATCAAATGCAAACAAAATGATTGAATTTTTCTTTCCCTCCTATTGCAATCTGGACTCATCCCGATACTTCTCTTTTCTTTTTTACTGGCCACTACATGTAGGTACGTCTTACTTACACAGTACCAAGATAGGGAAGTATGTACTGATATCTAATAAATATTGACGTGTACGTACATAATGTATTCGAAGGGGGCTGAGAAAATTCCAATATTACATTTGATATGTCATTGATGTTCAATGTTATGTATTATAAATACATTAAGTCAGGTACTGTGTCTGCTATGTAGATAGGTAGTGTGATGATGTAGGGAGGCTCAATGTTGATTTAAGATATGATATCTCGGACTCCGGAGAAACCGGAACAGGGTGAGCATTTTGTTTGTCCTGTCCCGGCGCATTGCTTTTTTACCTGAATCCGCCGCGGAGAAAATTAGTCAGCGACAAGTTCAGCTCTCTCACTGATCTCTTCCTCTATCCGTTCCCGCCGCCGCACGTCTGAGATCTAATTCCCCCCCTGCGCATATTCATTTTTGGTAGACACACCTCTGATCAAGTAAAGAGCGGCTCTTAAGAAGAGATGGAAACGGTCACGGTACTACCGTCAAACACTGCTGAACCTCAACCTACGTCAGCTCCTCCTGCACCAGGCAGTAGAGCTTGTACGAACTGCGCTAAAGTGAAATGTAAATGCATCTATCGGGCCGATGGCGCCACCTGCGAAAGGTAGGTTTATTACCTATAGCTGATCTCCTCGCTACCTACTAGGTATTAGGTAGTGGTCTAGCTTCTAGGCACTACACCAAGGCCGTTCGCTGCCCCCTAGGTGTCTCACTATATATCCCTCACAGCAAATTTCTGATACCTCTCAGGTGCCACCGTCTGAAGAAAGAATGCACGCCGTCAACATCGGTTGGTCGTCGCACCGCAAAGCGTCGTGGGATCTCCAGGACAGCTCGACTCGAGGAAAAGCTTGATGAACTTGTCTCATGCCTCAAGGCCCAGCGAGGCGCTGGGAAAAGAGACCCAGGCGACGATTCCGAAGACACGGGCGAGCAAGGCGAATATGAATCCGACGCAGAGACGGCTTCGATTGCCGCCTTGACTCCGGCCACAGCCACCAATAGCCTCGGAGGCACGACCCTCCTTAGCGCAGCAAAAACTCCGGATTCCAGCATCTCCTACTCTGACGAGCCATCACCCCCGGAGGCCGAAGAGTTGCTGAAGAAGTTCCGGGAGGAAACAATAGTTAGTTTATTGATTATATTAAATGTAATATGTGACAGCGCTGACCCGGGAGGACAGGGGTTCTTCCCTTTCGTCTACATTCCCCCACACGTGACCTCTCAGCAGCTTCGAGAGTTGTACCCCTTCTTATGGCTGAACATCATATGCACGGCCTTGGGGTCACCACGAAGGCGGACGGCTCTAGGTGACCAAGCGAGGAGCATCATCATCCAGAAGGTAGTGGTTGAGCGGGAGAAGAGTCTAGATCTTCTACTAGGTCTCCTTACTCTGGTGGGCTGGTTAGTGCTTCCCCTATCGGGGTATCGTAGGTTCACAACATGGTATTCTAACTTATAAGGTACATAGGTCGCATTTGCAGCGAAGGGATAAGCCCTTTTGGACATTGTTCTCCCAGCTCATCGTTACCTTGGTTTGCGATTTGGGCCTTCATAGGCCCCCACCCGATGGCCCTTCTACATTTTGCGCCCCCAGCAAGGAGAGCGATATGCGCATGCCGAGCTACTTTAGACGGCGCTCCCATGAAGAGCAAAGGGCTGTGCTCGGTGCCTTTGTTCTTACTTCCATGTCAGTCAATTTGGTCGTTCCTGGAGTTAACTGTATAAGTGAGTGTCTGATAAGCTGTGTAGGATATCAAACGTCTTTAAGCATGCACCAGGGCTTCGTTGGTCTACCCAGCTTGATGGCTATCTCTTGAATCTTGCCCAAGATAGCACTGTATCTCAAGATGAGGCCTTGATCGCCCAGGTGAGGATGCAGCTGATCGTGAACCAAACATACGACGATTCGTGGCAGACTAGTGGTGGGGGTGGTCCTCCTCCCCTTTATCTCTCTGCCCTTCGATCGCAGCTGCATGAGATAACCAGACAGGAGAAACTTGGAACTGCAGTTAGAAATCATCGTAAGTCGGATTCTTAGTTAACCGCCATATAGAACGGTATCTCTAATCACACCGACCCATCAGCTATGATATTGGAGCTGTATCACTTCACAGAGCTCCTCATAAATGAGTCTGCAATCAGTAAGTCCACTACCCTATGGAACGACCCAGACTTGCGACGATTCGAAGTCTATCAGAGCTGCCTGGTATCAATTAAAGGGTTTCTGGATACGTTCTTCTCGACACCCATCGCCTTGCTTGGAAACATGCCATTCACCAGCTACCCTCAGCTCGTCCGGGTCATAAGGTGCCTGCATACGATCACCACCGTACAGGACCCGGCTTGGGATCGAGCCGCCGTTAGGAGAAGCATTGATCTAATCCCGATATGTGACAAGATCATTGGCACCTTTGAATATCTGAAGGCCGCTTCAGCTTTAGTGTCGCCAGATGGCGGTGAGGATGAATCACACAACTGGGGTCTCGGGGTCTTCCGCAAAATGAGGGCGACATGGCACAATGAATTACTAAACATGGATGCGGTGACTACTACGGCCCGCGAGGCTAGTTTGGTCGACGGCACTCAGGGAGGCGGGTTTCCCATAGACTTTGGGGGCGATCCCTGGTTGTCCGATGTAATGAACGAATTTTGGGAATGAAGGCACTCATGGACAGCATCGCAAGATACTCACTTCCCACTCACTTCCATGCTCGCGTACTTTATTAGAGTATATGGCAATGTAGCTACTTAATTAGCCTAAGGGACTGTGTCACTTATAGAGCTCAGTTAATAATTGGAATATAAAGTCTTTATTACTTCGTACCTACTTCATAGGCAGAGTTCACCTTGTATTACATCAACAAACATTCTTAGTATTGATAATTATTCTGCATGCCGTTGACTATTCTATTTCGGTTCAAGCCCAGAAACCCCTTGTCTTACCATTCGAGTAGCTGGCTTTCTCCCATCTCAGCACCATGAGTCCCAAGCCTATGATACACGATGAGTTCGATGTCTCGGTGTTTTTGGCATGCATGTATCGGTTTAGGTATACGCCACCACGGTACGAGATGATAGACTCCTTACCCTAGGTAGGTAAGTAAGATGAATATTTATGGTCACACCCGAAAGGCGTTGACGCCTTGTCTCATCCAGCATTCTTCTGTGGCAGGACTAGGTTGACTGAATAATATTAGGTGCTTATTTTTTTTTCTTGCTTTTCTTTCTCTCAGGGCGCCTTAAGCAAGCCCCCCGGCACGTCTTTCCATTCAAAAATTGAGTCTGCAGATAAAATATCCCATTAGGTACCGACCCTAAAGAAATGCCGGCCAATGATGAAGCCAAGACCAGGCGAGCTTGATACCTAGTTAGACGCAGCCAGTCATACAACAGGAAAATCCGAAAAAGGAAAAGAATAGAGTTCCCCTAACCTTGATTGAGAAAGCGCCCTGCGTATAGCCTGCATATAACCTTGGGACAACTTGCATAACTCCTGATAATTCAGAGACACTGATCGAATTTCACACGATACAAAACAATAAAGTGCCTATGTACGCCTTGACGACTACCGCTTTTTATTTTATTTTTTTTCAGGGTTTTATTTTGAAGAACGGGATTAGCCTCATGATAGGCTTGTCTTAGACTACCATGGCCATATGCGCAATGCCGTTTTGAGCATCACAGCTGAGCCTCAACCTTCACTAATGTCAAAGAAGCAGACCACTAGTATTTTGCCAATTTATCCTGCGAGATAATAGAGAATAGACATCTAGGAAACCCCAGGAAAGCCCGGGAATGGTGGATAACGGGAATAATTTAACCTTACGCCGATCAACTCCGTAGGTCCCAACACATATGTAGGTATTGTCTGCCAGGACCTAGACTATCTATATTGTGGGATACACCACCGACCACCGGATGACTGTACCGCGCTTTCCTGGAGTGGCATCAGGACATGTCCAAAAATATCATCATAATCATAATCGCTAGGCTTGCCGTCATAGGTCAATATATCCTTATGCTTATGCATAACTATTTCAGCCATATCATGAAAAGGGAAAGTGATATACAGTCCCAGGTATTCGAGAGTACGGAGTTCCTAAAGTGACTTAGGTTAGATGTATCTCGATGCACCGTCATAGTGAAGAAAACCTGACATTTCTCCATGATGCTACATATGTAACTGCGACCTTACGAATAGTGAGCATATGAATACCGCTGCTTCAGCTTTAGGTACGCCATACTGCGACCTGGGCCAAGGAGCGAAGCCAGACTGGGTTAGGTAAATGCCTCTACTACCTACACTATGGCGTTTGCCAAGCGGATTAACCCTAGGGTCTTTTCAGTTTTGGGAGAGCTTGTGGGAGTACCCGCGAAGTGGCTGCCGCTTGATTCTGTCCCCTCCCCTTGTCGGCGGATAGATCTGATATTGGTTTGTCGTCATAGGCACGGTAGCTATCTGTGGTATAATTAAACACTAGAGTATACGAAAAGAAAATATATGTAAATCTCGTGTCGACCTATGATATATCGCCTTCGATGGTTTGAACTTGGAGCATTTCTGGCAAGCTAGTCATCTATTCGACGGTGGCTGGAATCGATTGGCTACCTACGCGGGTGGCTACTTTGAATGATAAAGCCCTCCAAGACGCAGCCCAGGTTTAACTACATACCTTTATCACGAAACTTACAACGTTGTTCCATTCTATCTATCAACTCAAATGGCACCAGCAAAATCTACCACAACCGGCAAGCAGCCTCGACAAAACCCAGGACCAGCGTGCCAACAATGTAGAATACGCAAGTTACGCTGCGACCGGCAAACTCCATGCCGTG
Source organism: Hypoxylon fragiforme (assembly GCF_022984875.1). Classification (NCBI taxonomy): domain Eukaryota; kingdom Fungi; phylum Ascomycota; class Sordariomycetes; order Xylariales; family Hypoxylaceae; genus Hypoxylon; species Hypoxylon fragiforme. The sequence continues at coordinate 1,151,832 of NW_026054761.1, read as the reverse complement.
GATGCATCGACTCTGGAGTTTCTTGCCATACCGATTTAACTCCACCACAACGAGGGCCTAAACGGGGTCATCTAGGAGTCTTGAGATCAAGAATAGGTAAGCATAGAATGGAAGAGACTGATGGTGATGGTATCTTGAAGCTAACATAGCCACAATATAGCTGCACTGGAGCAACGGATGAGTGAACAAGACCCTCATATGGGAGTTTATACTCCCGCTGCTTCAGAGTCTCAGTTCAACTTAGACGACAACAGCGTCGCAGACTCAGCAGCTCCTCCGCCTCCGCCGAGTACTACCATGGGCCAGTCGCCCCCAGAAGAAGCCGGAGCAGTAGGGCTTTCCATACCCACTCCATCGCAGTTCCCATCTTCTTGCGGTTTCGTATCAGGGCAAGCTTATATAGGGCAAACGGGGCTGTCTCTACCACCGCCATTGACACGTGCCGACCTGTACGTGACCCTGCCGCCTGCCTGTCTTCGTCAAATAAAATTGCACTCGCCTTTAACACAGACGACAGGGACCAGCTATTCTTTGACCGTACCAACGCCTTTATACCCATAATACAACAATACCGCTACTTCATACGGTCCAAATCCTCCTCTGCCACACAATCACACACATGTCTGCAGTACGCGATGTGGACAATGGCGGCAGCGCTGTCGTCGCAGTTCCACCATCTGCGTGACCCGCTATACCACGACACCATCGAAAAGCTCGCGCACAGCCCTACCGAAGACGATGTCTCACGGCTGGAACACGCGCAGGCGTGGATCCTCATCGCCGTGTACGAGCTCATGCAAGCCCCCTTCCAACGGGCATGGATCAGCGCTGGGCGCGCCATACGCCTGGTGCAGCTGATGCGGCTCAACGAGACTGACAAAGTCACCGACCTAGATGTAGACCCGGAGACTTTCGTCGAAAAGGAGGAGAGACGACGGACATTCTGGATGGCCTTCTGTCTTGACCGCTGCAGCTGCGTGCTGGAGGGACTGCCCCTGACTTTGAATGAGCAAGAGGTATGTCTGCTTGGCGTGGAATGAAGGGACTGTGAGAATAATGACGATCATGACGTATCGACAATCGAACTTGTGAGGATATGAAGCTAAAATCCACCCCCCCTTTTTAGATCTCCACACGTCTGCCATGCCCAGAAGACGCCTTCCAGCGCGGGACCCCCGTCGCAATGCCCTTCCTCTCCGAAGTTCTCACAGAGACAGAACCGAACATCATGTCCTCCTTCGCTGAGTCAATCATCTTCACAACACTCTGGGGGCGCAGCTTCATCCACCAGCGGCAGCTGGTCGCGGAGCCCGTGTTCTGCAACTCGTCGCGCGACTTCTACGAGCGCCAGATCTGGCTCGACGACATCCTCAACCGCCGCATCCAGAAGCTGCAGCAGGACTACGTGGCCGCGTCTGTCAAGCTCGACTCCATGCTGCTCTACACGAGCATGATCGCGCAGACGGCTGCGCTGCTGCTGTGTAAGGCGGCCGATTCCATACCGCCGAACACGCCGGGGAACCATGATCTCATTACGAGGTACCAGCAGAGAGCGTCGAGCGCGGCGAAGGAGGTCGTCCGGCTGGCGCAGTATCTCCCGTACTTCAGTTACTTCAAAGTGAGTCCCGCCTCCCCCTCTTCCCCCCCGAGCCTAATGACGAGAATCCCCGGAATTGACTAGTATTAACCTATACCCAGGTCCACCCCTTCACGCCAATCCCCCTATTCCTATGCCGGCAATTTCTATTCGTGCTGAAAGACAACGACTACGCGATGACTGACGACTTAAACGTGCTCAGCGAAGCGCTGCAAGACCTGAAAGGCGTCAACGGGCTGTGCCAAGGCCGGCTGGAGATCGATTTCTCGGAGGTAGAGCTGCCGGACTTGGAGGAGGCGCCGGATACGATGATGGACTTTTTTGGGAAGTATATAGTGGCGTGAGGAGACGTTATAAAAAGTAGTAATGTAAGGGCTGCCTAGGTAGTTTAGGTGTCTAGGTAATGAATCATGGCGTGTTAATGAATTGTATCTATTTTCAAACCCTACACCTTTTTTGGCCATTTGTGAGATGTCATGGACTCATATGTGTTCAAGGTTGGCTTATCAGGTGGTGTGGCTCTTTTGTAGGTACCTAACTACTTTTAAAGTAGCTAATTGCTGCCTCAAAGCCCGCTATATATGGCACTGGCTAGCAGCCCGGGGGTGTAATTTAGTGAGTGGTTCAGTGCACAATGTAAATATGACGTCTTACAGGGGGCACATCCAACGGATCGGAACAGCAAACACGAACATCAAAATTATTCTCTGATTATCCTGATTATCCTGATTATGAAGTTATACATGACCGAAAGCCTTTCCTACTTCTACATACCTAACTACCTAGATACCCAAATACCCAATTCAATTGCCCTACCTACCTACCTATATTACCCATAAACGCCCGACACAATTACCTAACCTAATGGACAGCCACCCCCGTCGACGCGTTCGCATTCAAGTACCCCAAGATATCCAAAATCGTCGACTGGACATGCAGATCATCATCGCTCAACTGCACGCCAAACGAATCCTCCATCGACGAGCCCAGCTCGATAACCGAAAGCGAATCAACCCCGACATCCTGGAGACTGGCACTGTCCTCGATGTGCGTGAGCGGCTCCCCGCAATTCTCCGAGATGAGCTCCAGCACGCGCTGCCGGATGCGTATCGCCGCCTTCTGATCTTTCTCGCCTGGCCGTGACCCCGCCGCCAACGCAGCATCCGTCGGATCGCCCGAGGGCTTGCTCACGATCACGAGCTCGTCGACGCTGGAGCCGCTGGGCGTGAAGTCTTTCTGTGTTGGCGGGGAGTGGCCTTCTTTGCCCGCGTCGTGCGTGGTCGTCGGGCCAAACAGCGACTTGGGGTTTGCGTGGTGGTTTGCGGCGGCAGCAGATGCCGAGTCAGTCGCGACCAAAGTCTTCTCGGCCGAGTCCCGCGACTGCTTCGAGCTGTCGGCCACGTACTGCTGCGACGGCCCGTTTTTGGTGGCTGCGGACTTGGCCACATTGCTGGAGCTGGAGCTAGTACTTGACAGCAGCTTCTCCAGCTTGGCAATGGGGTAGCGGGTGAACTTCACCCCAGAGCCAGTCAGGATGAGCTTGCCGTCGCCCGTGAACACGAGCATGTCACCGGCCGACTCCATCTCGCCCTTGGACGTGGACATGGCGTACACGGTCCACGAGTCGCAGGCTGAGAAGTCGCAGTCCTGCATCACGATGTCGTCGATCCCGGTCGCGATGAAGACCTCGCCCTCCGGGCAAGCGTCGCTGCTGTTGATGAGCAGGCCGACGACTTGGATGAATGTGTCCAAGCTCACCGTGTCGCATATCTTGGCAGCGGTCGTTTCGGCGCTGCTGACTGACGCAGTGGGACGTCTGACCTGCGCTACGGCGTGGGAGTCTAGGATGGTGATGTGCGAGATGCCCCGCAACACCTCCGCGTAGTTCACCACGCGGGAGAAGAGCGCGTACGCTCGGTTTGCATTGAGCTTCTCGGCCCGAGGATCCGTGCCGAGATGCTGGATCCGATCCGCCATCATGCGCTCGAGCAACTGGAAATCCGTCCGAGAGGTCACGCTGAAGCGCCCCTTCGCGTGTGTCGTAGAGCGTGCCTTGGGGTCGGTCTTAGAGGAACTAGAGAAGGCAAAGCTCCAGGCTAGATACTCCCCAGCCCCTTCCATGGTGAGTGACACATTCCGACCGTGGTTCAGGCCCAGGGCTCCCTGGAAGGAGATGTTTTCGAACTTGAATGTCTTGACCGCAATCTCCGGCTTGATCATCTGGGCCGCCATGACCGCGCACTCCATGTACATGGAGGCCGGGCACAGGGGCCAGCCGCGCACGGCGTGTCCAGAGACAATATCTGTAAAGCGGCTTGTCTCGGTATGCACAGCGAACTCTAGCGAAGCCCACGACTCTGACATGGTGCCCAAGCGGGTGACTAACTTGGGAGGCATGGCCTGTTGTTGGGTCGACCCATTTTCGATCAGAGCTTTCCGCTCCTCAGTTGCTGGATCAATCCACTTAAGCCAATGGCGCTTCCGTTGGAACTGGTATGGTGGGAGCCAAACGGGTTTGAGGCCCAACTCTTTAGGTGAGAGAAAAGGCCAGAAGTCAACAGCTACACCCTCACGCCAAAGTGCTGCGGTGGTAGTAGCGATGACATTGCTGTTCCCCTTAGCTTTGTTGCTCAAGAATGTGTGTATCGCGGTATCCTTGACAGCCTTTTTCGTCATGGGAATGATGGGAGAGTCTGATCCAGCCTCGATCCATATACAGGGCCCCAGGCGTTTCTCAAGGCGAGCCACAGCATCGTGAAAATAAACCGGTGTTCTGGTATGTTGTACAACCCTATCGGCCTGAGTATTTTCAAGGGGGTACTGGGTGCAAGTCTCAAGCGGGATTGTCGGCTGGTTAAAAGTTAGGGTTCGCGCGACCGCATCCAGACTTTCCAAGATGGGTTCAGTAAAGACGGAATGGAATCCATGGCTGGTGTTAACACGCTGATGTTGGACATCGTGGAAAAGTTGGTCACGGCGCATTATCTTTTCAGCCATGTCTATGTCAGCCGCTGATCCGACTATGACCTGGCTCTTGGGGCTGTTGAAGCAGGCGATTTCCAGCCTTTTCTTGGAGTTGCGGTTAGTGCCTATCACAGAAGAGATGACATCGGAGACAATATCATGGGTTGCATGGATTGCGAGCATGGTTCCGCGCTCAGGACCCCATTTCTTGCGCATGAGGGCTGCCCGAGAAGCGACTAAACGAAGGCCGTCGGCTAGAGAGAGTACACCAGACACGGTCATGGCCGTCAACTCTCCGAAACTATGGCCAATGACAGCTTGTACCTCGAGACCCGAATCAATCCAGCACATGGCGCAAGCATACTGCACGGCAAAGGTGCCGCATTGCAGCAGTACAACGTCGTCAATAGGTTCGGGCTGGGATAATACAGGCAAGATGGAAGGATAGCCGAGTTTCTTGACTATTTCATTGCAATGATCAAGGTGAAAGCGAAGTCGTGGAAACCAGCTATACCAAGAAGGATCCAGCTGGATGTTTTGCTTGCTCTGGCCGGAGAATGTCAGGACAATTGACTTCTTAGAACAGGTTGTAGTATCGAATACCCCATGGTCGACGTCGGTTTCCAGGGACTTGGCCAAGGAGTCAAGTCCACTGGCTGTACCGACCCAACGCACATTATGATGCTTTCGACGTTGATGGAGCGTCATCGCGATATTTTCCGTAGTCAACGAGTTGCTTCGAACACTACCATTGCTAACCTTCTGAACGTATTCTGCCAGTTTCGTCGCATTTCCTTTTAGACTTTCGGTGGTAGCTGCGCTCAGGAAAACAGGATAGCTCATTTCGGAATCAGAGGTTGACGGTCTGGTATCCCGTGGAGCCTCGCAGTAGATAAGCGCAGCATTGCTACCAGCGGCGCCGTAGCTGTTGACCATGGCGGCACGAAACGGTGCGTCCCATGGAAGAATCTCGCGATTAATCTGCAGATGGTCTGGCTCCAGTGCTGGGATCTTGGGGTTGAGAGACTTGAATCCAGCTAACGGCGGCAGCTCTCGGTGTTGCAACATCGATATCACCTTGAGGAGACTGCCTATACCGGCTGCAGTTTCGCTGTGTCCGACATTGGCTTTGAGGGAACCGAGATATAGAGTCTCATCCCGCTTTGACTTCCCAAGGACCTCCCGGATGCTTCCTATCTCAATAGGGTCACCAACTTGCGTACCCGTGCCATGAGCTTCTACATACGACACATGGCGTGGCTTCAGCCCAGATCTATGGATCACGTTGTTGAACAAGTTAAACTGCGCGCGTGAGTACGGCACCGTGATGGAGGACGATAAGCCACCGTGATTGGTAGCTATTCCCGAGACCACACCGAGGATGTCATCCCCATTTGCGACAGCGTCCTTGAGTGATTTGAGCACAACGAGCCCAACGCCGTCCGCTCGACAATACCCATCTGCGGTCTGATCGAACGGTTTGCATTGACCCGTAGTGCTGAGAAAGCCAGCTTTTCCGAGATCGAGGAAGTTTTGAATACCGGTGATGATGTTTACACCGCCAGCCAATGCCATCGGACATTCTCCGGCTTGTATGGCTCGGCAAGCTCTGTGGACGGCAACGAGTGAGGATGAGCATGCTGTGTCAATCGCCTCGGAGGGACCGCTCCAGCCAAAGTGGTAGCTGATCTTTCCATTTTGGAATGCTCGTATCGTACCTGTAGCCGAGTATGCCGTCGCGCCATATGCTGTCGTGTTTTCCAAGTACTCGGTGTATGTGGTACCAATGAAGCAGCCAACGTTATCGAAGTCCTCACGGCGATGGTGGCGAAGGTAGCCACTTGAATCCAGTGCTTCGTAGGCGGTCTCTAGAAGTAAACGCTGTTGGGGGTCCATATACAAGGCTTCGCGGGGACTGACGCCGAAGAATGCATTGTCAAAGGAGTCAACATCATCCAGGAAATTGCCGTACCACTTGTCCTGTGGTGACCTCTTATTATCTAACGCAACACGAGCTGCTAACTTTCCGTTCAGTCTTTCTTCCGGTAGTTCTTGTGCCCTCGACCGCCCTGCACTGATCAGATCCCATAGCTCATCGATAGAGTTCGCTCCCGGCAGGCGACAGGCGGCACCCACTACTGCGATGGCATCTTCAGGGTAAGCATCTGGCGGTAAGCAGTTTCCGGGTAGTTTCCCAATTGCTACAGTAGTCATAACATCGAGTTTGGTCATCTTCACTCCTACTTCCTCAAACGGGCTGGCCGGAACACAGTTCTTTCGGCCCGTTCCGAACATAGCGAAGAGGTTTTCTTGATTCCCTTGTTCCTTCAGATCCCGTGCCACCTCCCCCATCAAAGTGAACCACTCACATCTCTTCACCAGGGTGCCTGTTATGATTTCGTGAGCCAGAGGGACTCCTGCAGATAAGAGCGCCCCGGTGTTATTTGATCTGACGGGGACTTGCAATTCGTCAGAGTTGGGGAGTCGCAGCTCGGGATACTCGGTGCAAAGTTGGCAAAGCTCCTGAGAGAGATCCTGGTTTGCTGGGTTGTGCACTCTGCCGCGAAGATTCACCCGTGTGACGGGGAGTCCCTCTGCTTCGGCAAAAGACTTGAACTTCTCGAGAGTTTGCACAGTCCCTACGACACTAATAGACAGGGGATCTGTGACCGCGGATACGTACACCTTTATTCAACAATCTTGATGTCAATACTAACTCTTCAGGGGGACTAGAAAGCGGATATGCAAGAACTCGTAGCTTACCCCTGGAAACTTGGAAGCCATTTCATCTGCCTGTCCCGCATACTTGGTCCTGAGAACAAGCGTTGTTGGGCCTGGTGCATCCTCGTCGTCACCAAGTTCGCCGTATGCGCCAATTCCGAGAGCTATCCGTATAGACTTGCATGCATTCTGCACCACCTCTGCCTCGTCACGAGAAGCAGCGATAGCCATCGCAGGTAGCAATCCACCGCAAAACCCTTGTGCGCCTCCTACTCGGATTTCACTTAAGAACTGGCCATGACTTATGCCCCGGAACTGGAGATATTGAAAGTACTGAACGATCTGTATTATGGTGAGGAGAGGGAGTGCCAGTGTCCCAGACATGATCTCTGGGATGGGAAGGGGCACTTTTTCGTCCACCATCCAGTCGTGCATGTTCTTGACGTATTCCGGCCCATCTTTGAGGTTAGCGATGTCTGCGTTTACTCTTGCGAAAATGCTCCAGGTATTAGGTAGGTCGAGAATCGCTTGTTCGAGAGGTTCGAGCAGAGGGTTGCCGCGCACATAACGGCGTATAGACGCCATGTAGTCTGGCTTTGGCGGCTTATTCTGCGGACAGAATACCGCCGCAGCGGCGGTTTGGTGACTATCTTGCGTCATGGCGAAATGAGAACACGACCATGAGCGTGACGATGCAGAAATGTGATTGTCCTATCCACCCAGGTAGGTACCTAGTTTGTTGAATCTAGTTCCGTGTTGAAGGTGAGTTAGTAAAGATTAGCAGGCTCAACTAAACATCGCATCCTGGTCTCGATAGTAGCGAACGTTCAAAGAATTAACGTGGGTATGTGAGACGAAGTGTTCCATCTATGCTTGTTTATGCCTATTTACATGCTGTCTGGAGTCATTGACTAGAAATTCCGCCAAATAAGTCCGGCGCCAACAGTCTCACATGAAAACTTCAGTGATCAACTCCGTTGATCCACGCCCTACTGAGAAATCCATTCTCTAAAGCGGCTCGATTCTCATCCCTAAAATATTGATATCCTAACCAGGCGACATATGGCATTCAATAATGGGGCGGAGTAAAAAAAGGGTCACTGATTTAGGGTTCTCCCTATCTCCTATGTCTCTAAATAGGAAGCCCTGGAGATTATGTCCTATGAAGTAACTCCGGAATTGGGCGTTACGGGTGGCGCCGCCGCCGCCGGGCTTGTTTCCTGCTAGACATCTTTTTTATTGTCAACTCGAGTATCACACAATTTCAATCCTGGTTTTTGATCATATTAAGGTAATAAGAACCCGTGTTGGAGTGAACAACCGAGAAACATAATCTAATCCAGCCGCAACAAATACCAATTATCACCTTTCAGTCATTCTGGACCTAATTGCCTCTCCAGTACGTACCGGTACCTAGTTATGGCAACCTCCAACGAACCCCCACCCTCCCCTTTCCAGTATCTGACAACAGCGAATTTGATATGGGGTGTTATCGGGTTCTATGTCTTGGTAAGTGAAACCCAAAGAACTCAGAACCACCTGATATTAACATCTATCTTTAGCGAACCATTATTCGTGCTGTCAGGGATCCTCTATCGTCGGTTCCAGGACCTCTCTTGTCCAGGTGGACGGATCTACATGTGAGGATCCGGTTGCTATCCGGAACTAAGGCTCGCTATGTGAATTCCCTCCATGAGCAATATGGTATCATCTCATCATTATCCTCCCCAACAGAAATGAAGATGGTTATACTCATCGAACCATAGGTCCTATCGTCCGACTCGGCCCTCGTGAAGTATGCGTCAGTGACGTCAAAGGGGCTCGAGAAATTCACAGAGGGAAGTCGAAGTACTTGAAAGACCCTCAATTCTACGTCGGCGGAAAAGTTCGAAGTCTTTTCTCTGCACTAGATCCCGCCTTTCATGCTCAACGGAAGCGTACCATAGAGCGATGCTTTGCCGAGACTTCTATGGTGGATCTCGAGCCCACCGTATTCCAGAAGGCAGAACTGGCCATCTCGAAGATGCGAGATGACATGAAGACCAATGGATGTACTGATATCCTTCACTGGTGGACTCTGTTCGCTATGGATGTGATCGGCGAGCTCTGCTTCGGTGATTCATTCCATATGCTTGAGGTTGGCAAGGTCAGTATTGTGAAAGATATGCAGTTCGTCCATGACTAGAAGGCAAATATACTTATTTATGCTCGTAGAAAAACCAATACGCCGAAGACATCGCCGAAATGGGGTCTCTTCTACCACTCCGTGGTGCGTTCCCATCACTTATCTGGCTTTCTGGGTATCTCCCTATCTTCTCCCAATTCAAAGACATCGGCAACACTCGAAAGCGTATCATCGAATATGGGATCCAACGCACCGAGAAGTATGTTCAGCTAGTAACCAAGGGCGGCGGTAGAAGGACGCTGTTCTCCAGCTTAGTTAGTACTTCTGGCGCCCAAAGCTGGGTGCTCTCCCAGGAGGACTTGACAAACGAGTCGCAATCTTACATCACCGCTGGAACTGATACGACAGCGGTTACGCTGACCTACCTCATCTACGCCGTCACGAAAGATGAGCATATCCGCGAAAAGTTGTTGCAGGAAATTCAATCTCTCCCCCATGATTTCAATCATCGCAACCTACGAGATCTCACCTATCTAAATCAAGTGATTGATGAGACTCTCCGACTGTATGGCGCAGCAGCAGGAGCTCTTCCTCGCATTGTTCCTCGGGAAGGGAGTGAGCTTGTTGGCCATTATCTTCCAGGCGGAGCAGTGGTGTCGACACAGAATTATACCTTACACCGGAACCCAGAGATTTTCCCGGATCCTGAAAAGTACTTCCCTCATCCTACTTCTTTTCTTGTCAAAACTGGTTCGCTGACTTATAACTAAAGGTTTGACCCCTCACGTTGGGCAAACCCATCCCCTGAAGCAAAGAGCGGGTTCATGCCCTTCGGCATAGGGTCTCGAGGTAAATATCTATCTACTATTAAACATCCCGTGCCGTTAAACTCTTTGCTGAAGTTTACTATGTAGCCTGCATCGGCCTCAATCTTGCTCGGATGGAACTCCGGCTTTGCACGGCCTTCTTCTTCAAAGCATTTCCAACAGCAAAGCTATCAGACAAGTATGGAATGACAGAGGATGAGATGGATCCAAAGATAAACTTCTTGGTGATGCCAAGCGGACACCGATGTTTAGTCGAGACAAGCTGATTTGGATCTAGAAAGGGTGGGGAGTACGCCAGACTGAAATTTTTATGAATGAGGTAAGGGGTGAGCGCCCAAATGCCAATTAAGCCACTTTGTGTGACGAAAAGGGGTCAGATATTGGATAATAATTGCCAAACGTGCCGACACAGAAAAAGGAAAGGATAGTTACCTACCTAGGTACCTAAATAGTCAGTCCATGTTCGGAATTGAGAGAGACTACCATAGTTGCCGTAAACTTTACGTGCAATCCTAGAGCTCTTGGTCCCTTAGATACTAGGTTAGGTAGGTAGCTTCACAATATGGCTTTACCTCTCGGGGGTGGCAGTCTACACAAAAAGTACCTCAGGTATCAAGTAAATCCCATAGGTAATCCATTCAGCTTCCATGTTTCAGGAGTTACATATGTAGGGTTGGCTATCACTCCGGCATCCGTGGTGAAAAGTCCGGCGAACGATTCCACAAACCTAGCATAAATCAAGGTCCACAAGTCTGCAAAGATTAGTTGAAGATATCTCCGACCAAATGTCGAGTGTATTATATCGCATAGCCCCCCTAAGTAGGTATTCATTGCTAGACATAATAAATACGTAGACCAAGATTTTTCTGAGTGCCCGTGTTTCCAGGATAGTAAAAGTGAACCCTTTCGCATCTTGAGTCAACGTCGCGAACTTACACCATGGCAGATTACTGTGATCTTGATCGCTACCGGGACCCGGCCATCAGCCAATTGCCGATGTTGCAGGTCTACTCTCACATTCTTTACTATTTCCCCATGCCCAATGGCGTATCTCGCGAACATATTATTCAAGAGTTCGAAGCAGCTATCACCAAGGTCCGACAGGAGGTGCCTTGGATGGGGGCTCGAGTTGTAAATGTCGGCAAAACAGACACCAATTCAGGGACTTATAAACCCATCGCATGTCCTCTGCCGAAGAACGCCATCGATGTCGCAGACTACACAGATGAAATTCCAGAATATGCTGCAATCCGCGCAAAAAGGGCACCCCTCTCCATGATCGACACGGAGAGACTAACACCCGTGTCTGGATTTCCGAAGAAATTTGAGGACTCGGACGAGGATCCCGCACATGTTGTCCGGCTACAGGCCAGCTTTATACGCGGTGGTGTGGTGGTGGATTTCGCGTTCCAGCACAACATGGGGGATGCGAGCGGTCACTTTGGCTTCGTGAAGTTGATAGCAACAGCGATGCGCGGCGAAGAATTTCCGCCCTATTTCCTCGAGAAGGCGAATCTAGACCGTAGAAATGCCATACCTCTTTTAGGCCCGAATGAACCTGTACTAGACCACAGTCATCACAAGCGCCCGCCGGTCACTGACTCTACGCCTTTTGTGCCTCGCAAAGATGCGAGGTACCATGTGTTCCGGTTCACGCCGGCAAATATGGCGAAAATCAAGGATATGGCGAATCAGCGTCAGGGCTTTGATCCAGAGGTTCCCTTCATCTCCACCGACGATGCTGTCTGCGCGTTTTGCTGGCAGCACTTTATTGCCATTCGCAAAGACCGCTTCCCCCCCGATACTATGTCGCGGTTTGGGAGGCAGATAGACGGCCGCAAGCTTGTTGGGCTCCCGCCGGATTATATGGGCGAGGTAGCGCACACCATGTCTGCGTGGATGACCTTCCAGCAGCTCACCGAAGCGCCCCTTTCGACGGTGGCCTCCTATTTGCGTAAACGGCTCAACGAAACGAACAACCTGCACCATCTGAGAAGCTTCGCTACTTTCATCGCACGAGATCCTGACAAGTCAACGATTACATGGGCCGGACAATTCAATCCCGATGTTGATATTGGGTGCTCGTCCATCCGCACGCTTGCTGGGGTGTTTCCTGAATTCGGCAAACTGGGGAAACCTGAGTTCATTCGACGGCCCCCAAGCGTGCCCTTTCCAAGTACATTGGTTCTTTACCCGGGGTCCCCGGAAGGCGACTGTGACGCTATCGCCTGTCTTACTGATGCCGACTTCGAGGCGTTGAGTGCAAACCCAGAGTGGACGAAATATGTTGAGCACATCGGTTGATGAGTAGGTAAGGATAGGTATACATGGGCATTCGCGTGCAATAACAAGAGAGCATTCTATACTACCTACCTACTATTTCATACCGCGTCAATATATTAATCGTGCCATTGCAAAGGCCTTCTCATCGTTCGACCCTCCCAACGTAATAAATCAAGCTCAAGGCCATCTAATGGCCTACAGACTTCCGAGTTCCTATTACACTCACATGAGCCAAAAAAAGAACTGGTAGGTACTTTGCCTCTAGAGTATATGTAAATTAGAACTAGACCACAACCACTCTAGTAGTACGTATCGTGGCGTGGATCTTCCTTCGCCATAAGAGCTGGAGAAGGTGGTAAGAATCATTACCTCACAGGGTAATCGGAGTCCCGGATATCCTAGACAACACAGTGATCTTTCCACGATGGACACGTAGGCGGTCAGAAAGAGAGAGGCCAGCTCGTCGTGAGCTAAACGCCGTGCTCCGTTAGATGACTCCGACCACGTAATGTGTAGGTAGGTGTAAAGGCATGTACATAGTTGTCCGAGGTCGGCTCTTCGGTACTCCTCGCAGAAAGATACCCAAGTTAGAAAGCAGATCTTGAACGCTTGAATGCTTTTTATTGACGCCTCTATATCGGTAACTTCGATAGATCCTTTTGACGTGGTGAGAGCATGGTACGACGACGGCTCAACCCCCCGAGGGTATTGGGTACTCCGGTTTAAAACTCCGGCGGCTGAAAAAAGCAACGGGTACCAGGATATACCACACATTGGGATTAACGGGATGAGGGAATACTCCTTTTAGGTTGGGGGATATTTCTGAATACCTAGGCAGGTAAGGTAGCTATGATTTAGATGGAACGAGACAACAGATATACTTGCAAGCCAAAAGCATTTTCAGGAGGAGATTGCAATCCAATACCATACCTATCTCATTCAGTTCCGAAATTATCCCCACGTTTCAAAGTCAAGAAATGGAAACGCGACAGTCATCTCAATTACAAGTCGCCATTGTCGGCGGGGGCATCATTGGGCTAATCACAGCCCTAGGCCTCCTGAAACGAAACGTGCCCGTCAAGATCTACGAGCAAGCACGCTCCTTTCGTGAAATCGGCGCCGGTGTGGCCTTCACGGCAAATGCATTAAAATGCATGTCTCTTCTAGATCCCGTCATAGTTGACTGCGTCAATGCAGTAGCTACCCCTAACGGCGAAGACATTGATAAGCCTAACGACTATCTGCGTTATCATGACGGCTACAACTGGGACCCGAATGATGTTGAAAGCACCGATGATAAGTTGTTATTCTTGTTATACTCTGGCTACAAGGGCTTCCAAGGTTGTCACCGCGCGAACCTCCTTGATGAGCTAGTCAAGTCCATCCCAAGCCATGCCGTCGAATTCGGGAAGCGGTTTACGGGATACAAGGACAGGGGGCCAAAGGAGCCGTTGCTGCTCGAGTTCCTGGATGGAAAGACAGCCGAAGCAGACATAGGCAAGTATCCCCTCCCCCTTCTTTTTTCACGACGCCGACCTTAAGCTAACTGTGAAACTCATTACAGTCATCGGCTGCGATGGCATCAAGTCCAAGGTCCGGCAACTCCTCCTCGGGGAAGAGAACCCAGCGTCCTACCCGCACTTCACGCACAAGGTCGCGTACCGCGCCCTGATCCCCATGGACCAGGTCGAGCCGGTGATCGGGACGTTCAAGTCGCGCAACCAGCACATGCACATGGGGCCGCGGGCGCACATCCTGCACTTCCCCGTGGCCGCCGGCAAGCTGCTGAACGTGGTCGCCTTCGTCACGGACCACAGCGACTGGCCGCTCGGCGACCCCAACGGCGTCGGCAACATGACGAGCGCCGCGACGCGCGAGGACGTCGCGGCCGCGTTCGAGGGCTGGGGCCCCACCGTCCGCAAGATCGTCAGCCTGCTGCCCGACAACATCGACAAGTGGGCCATCTTCGACACGTACGACCACCCGGCGACGACGTTCGTGCAGGGGCGCGTATGCCTCGCCGGCGACGCCGCGCACGCGTCCGCGCCGCACCACGGGGCCGGCGCGGGAATCGGGGTCGAGGACGCGCTGGCGCTGTGCACGCTGCTGGAGAAGGCGATGGGGACGATCGCGCAGAGCCCGCAGATGGACCGGTCGGTCGTCATCGACGCGTCGCTGCAGATCTACAACGACGTGCGCCCGCCGCGCAGCCAGTGGCTCGTCCAGAGCAGCCGCGAGGTCTGCGACATCTACGAGTGGGTCTACCCCGGAACCCAGCGGGACTGGGACAAGTGCCTGGGGGAGATCACGGCGAGGTCGCACAAGTTGTGGTATTTTGACATCGAGGGCATGCTGGAGCAGCTTCACAATGGGTACGAGAGCCACTTTCCGGCGATGGTGGATTCGTCGTCCGAGGGGGTACGTGTGGATATGAAAAATAAGGTGATCCCCGTAGTCAGCTAGGTATTGTAAAGGCTGGTGTTCTTCTGGTTGGTGGTCCGTAGGCGTTGCATAAGTTTGTTTGTTATGTGCTGGGTTTCAAGTGTTGGATCAAGCCTCTCAGGTTTCCTTCGCTTCACTACGAGTTAACTGAAGATATCACGTAGGTAACTAGGTAACGACCACATCAAAAAGCCTTCCCCAACTCATGTCTTGGGATAAGAATAATTAGATATTTAGATCTAATATAAGATAACGCGAATGAAAAACGAGCAAGGGTCTATCTTGGTGTCCATTTCCAAGGAGGTTAAAATGCAGAAAAGGGGGAGATTGCCCCTATTCCAAAGCTTTTGTTTAATTTGTAATCCAATACATTCAATTTGAAAACCCAAGGACCAAAGACATTCAACTCTCGAACCCTCTGGAAGAGAGAACAGGCGATTTGTCCCTTTGCTGCGTCGTTAACCGCCAACCGTCATGAGCGTTGCGACCGCGTTACGTTACCCCTGAGCTTTCAGGCACCAACTCTTGAAGATTCCAGATTTCCAAAAATTCTCGTGATCTACCCTACCTTAGGTACCTTAACAAGATACTATTTATCGTCTATACCCTTGTCCAAATGGCTTCAGATATCGGCGTGTATTTCATATTAACACAATATGTGAGGTAATTTGGCGACTCAGGCGTGAGGCAATATTACCCAACTGTTGAGAACTTTGATAGCCCACGTACTCTTTGGGTCTCTACGTATTTCTGACTTGTGATGCAACCGGAGCGCAAGGCGCCGTCTAGGTTTGGGGTTCATTCTCTCTCTACTCGTGATCTCAGCTTACACATCATCCGTCCCTTCTTCACTATCCGTGATTTCTTGGTCTTCGCCATCAGTCAGTCGGACTATTCCACGTGAGATCGAATGCCATTTAAGTCATATATGTTGAAACGTGCTTTGACGACGCACAATTCGATACTGCGTACCTAGGAGGTACCTATGTAGATATTTCTGTGCTCAGCTAACATCAATTGAAATCATCTCTCATACACCAAATCCCACATCCCCATGGTCCTCCCCTATAGCTCCAGGGAGACTCCTATTTCATTCTTCAATATCTGCCGAATATACTCCAAGAAGCTCTTTATAGACGAGACATCATGATACGCATCATTATAATTGACCGACAAGCTCAGCTTATTCTCAAACGTCCACACATACAGCAGCATCTGCCGCGTCATCATGCTCACACCGAAATGAAAATCCGTCAACTTCACTGCGCCGCCGCCATACTGGCTCGGCATGTTCTTCTCAATAATGCCCAAGCTGCTCAGCGTGACGCTGCTCGGCGGGTTCAGCGGCGCCGCCCCCTTGGGGCGTCTCGACAGCGTCTCGTAGTGGTGGCGCGTGGCCATGCGGTACGCGCTGCGGAACTCGTCGTTGTACCACCCTTTGTTGTAGTCCATGAACTGCGCGGTCATCTCGGCGAACGAGCTGCCGCGCTCCACCGTCGGCGACCGCCCCATCACGTACACCTGCACGGCGTGGTCTTTCCCGTTGTACGGCGCCGGCATGTACGTCCGCATGTTGATCGACATGACGGCTGCGTACTTCTCCAGGGACGCGTCGGGCGAGAGCGCGAAGACGGCGTTCGCTAGCGCGGCGTAGACGGCCGAGGTGACGCTGATGCTGCGTTGCTTGCACGCCGCGATCAGGGATGCGGTGGTGGTCTCGTTGAAGGTGACGGTGCTGCGGGCGGGGCTGCCTGGTGGCGTGGTTGCATCGCCTAGGTACCGCAGACCGCCCGCATGCACGACGTTCTTGTGGTGGTCCTCGATGTGCTTCCGCGCCAGTTCCTGGACCTCGGGTGTCTCCAAAGTTGGGGCTTTGATCGCATCCTCAAGTGTAGGGGAGATCTTGGTAATGTCATTGGTCCAGGATTCTGGAGACGGTGAAGGGGTGTTGGCTGCGAGCAGCGAGAAGAAACGGTCCATGAGTAAGCAGGTCCCCAGGCCGTCGATGCGCCAGTGCGAGCATAGGAAGAGAATCTGAGACAACTCGGGGAAGAAGTACATGCTGGGTGTATCCCTTACTGGATACGAGGCCAGCACACCGTCGGGATCGGTCGTCCAGTCCACAACGAATGACTCGTCGGCCCATTTCTCGACCGAGGATGCATCCGGTACGGTGTATGTCTTGCGAGCGTGGACGCCGTCTAGAGTGACAGCCAGTGCTGGGAAATCATAACGCAGTGCCTTCCATGCATCCCGCAGTGCCGTAGCCGTATCCTTCTGCGAAAAGCGCGGGCCAAGTTCAAAGGTGCATGCGCAATAGAGGCCCCAATGTTCACGGCCAATAGGTTTGAAAATCTGTGAGACGTGGTGATATATCTTCTCTACCCCGTCCAGCTCCTTGCTGAACACGCCTGGTGATACTTCGGACCAGTTCATCGTTGCGAGGTTCTTTCCAGAGTCAGAAAAAAATAAACTGATGAGATGACTGCACCCTTAGAATACAACACAACAAACCTATCAGCTTTCTGTGCGTAAGTTAGACAGACATAATACCAACTCTTATTCGAACTCAACATTAGGGGAATCTTTCAGATTTTGGGAGTTGCTTATTCCTCATCCGATACATGAACTCCGTGTTGAAAGTCCGATGGATATATAGAAGCACCACCACAACTAATCCTCCGCAAGCGTGGAATAAAAAAGGGAGCCTGTAAACCATACACAGCAGCACTATCAATACTCCTTTAGATTGACCGGTCTCATTTGTGAATTAGGCAGTATACCAGGCAGATAGATCACATCCCTCTTAGTGAGTAGTAGTTGATTCGCAGCCCCTTTTCTATATTCTCTCGGCCGCAGGAAACCCCTTACTCACATCCGTGCAGACGATATACATCATGTCCTGGTCAGAGGTCCAGCCCAGACATTGGCAAAGACCTTTGGGAGAGAATGAACGCATGATCAAGTGGATCGGCGATCGATCCCACCCAGCTGACCGCGAGCACTGGTCGATTACGGTTATCGGGACCTTCACCTTGTGGGGTTCATTAAAGGATAGTGACATATTGCCGAAAGTGCGCAATGCGTGGAAGTTGCTCCGCTTCCAGCACCCCAGCATAGCATCTACAGCCGGCACGGATGTCTTGGATTATCTTATTCCGGATCACACGGCTTTGGAGCAATGGGCCAGCGAGACTCTGCACGTTATCTCGGATGCCACCATCACTGCTGGGGATCTGGTTCCTGATCTCAAGCCGTCTCCCTATGTCACTGGGTATTTCCTCCCACACACAGGGGAGTTCGTATTACATACTGCACATTGGCGCACGGACGGCCCTGGTGCCTTGCAACTCCTGAACGCCTTTTTCGTGGCGCTTGCATCCGATGAAGACTCTGCAACGTTGGCTTGGGGTGAAGAACACGTTCGTCTAGCCCCTAGCATCGAAGAGGTGCTCGAGCTTCCCGAGAAAGCCACGCCCGAGATCCAGGCTGCCACAGCCGAGTGTCTCAAGAGCGGTGCGCTGGTAGCTGGTTCCATCGGCCTGCCCTTCCGCGCGGATCCCGACATCCGCCCCGGAAGGACAAACATGATTCGACGTAGACTGTCGGAAGCAACATCGAATGCCATATTGGCTCGCTGCAAGGAGCGAGGCATCAAGCCCCTGTCCGCCATCCATGCTTCCTTGGCGGCAGCAAACTTTGCTGGGAGCGCGTCGTCCCCCGATGGGACCGGGCACTATACTAGTACCATGCGGTTCAGCCTGCGTCCATACCTGAGAAAGCCGTTCGACTCGGCTCAATACGCGTCTGCTCTGTACACAGGTAGCTACATGGCCAAGGTAGCGCCAGACAGTTCCTGGGAAGAAAACGCGACGCAGTATGACAAGTTATACACGGCTGGCCTGAGTCGAGAATTCCTGATAGCACGCCGGCAATTCGCACTTCAGGTAAACGGGCTGTTGCAGCGCACTGGACAGCTGGGGCCGCCGAGGAGTGAGGTCGACATATCAAGTATTGAAGATGGTGACAAGCTGGTCACGCAGGTTCATTACTTCGGGGGTGGGAGGGAAGGAGGACTAGAGGTTCTGGACTTCAGCCTTGGGCTTGAAAGCACATCCAAGGAATCGTACCTGGTCTTCTGGACGTATAGAGGGAGGGTCGAGTTGAATCTGGTCTACAACGAAGCCTTTTACGACCAGGCTGTCATGGTGGGAATCTTGGATACACTAGAGGGCTCTTTGAGGAAGGCATTGCAAGTTGAGGGTTCATAGAGTGAAGGAAATTCAGAGTTGTTCACACGTGCTCAGGCCCAAAATATTAGAAGTATAAACTTTGGCAGGTTAGAAGACGTGAAATATGACCCTCTCGTGATTGATTTAACTAGACGACTAGGTAGGTACGTGTGGGTGAAAACCAAACCAGTTTCCTCGAGCTTCTTCCATCTCGTCCTCAATTCGTTATGCAGACTTCTTGCGTGCTAAAAGTTTCAACCGTGTGCCTAGCCATTTAATTTTCCTGTCCTTCAAAGCCTCAATCTCCTCTTTCAGAGCCTTTGAGTTCTTGATTCGATCGCCTACCAGTCGTCCGACACTTTCATTATACCAGCGCCTAGCTGGGCGTTTGTCAGCAAAAATGTACAAGTACCAACAACCTGAAAGCTCGTGACGCCCGTAGCATGCCCGGCACTCTGGAGTGTGGGTTGGAGCAGTTCCTTTTCGTATGTTACCACCAGTGTCGCTTCTTTTGCGCTTCGTGGTTCTGCTTCTCTTGCTGTCCTTGGGGCCGCTATTGCCAGTCGTGAGGGTGTTCTGTTCTTCATCCTCCGACTCTTCATCGTATTCGTCAGATCCCTCGAACGGGCTTTCACGGTTCTTTGACCCAAGGTGCATATCTTGAACCCAATCGCGAAGAGACGTAGCTGTGTACATAAAGGAATCTTGGCCCTTGAGCTGGAGACCTTCGTTGGCTTTTTTCAAAGTAACATATCCAGTCAGGCAGGTGCCTCCCGATGGCACGACTGAGGTCTGGAAGCCAGAACTGGTCTTCGTCGGGGATTTCTGGGTTGTTTAGAAGTACATTTAGGACCGCTGTCTTTCATTCCTCTACCCATGCGACTTAATCTTAACCCTAACCCTAACCTTAAGCCGCTTTTTTTTAATGTACATAGGGTACGAATAGTAAGACTCTTATAAAATTCTCTTCTTTTGATTAATATAACTTTTACCTCAATTATCGTGTTGTCTCATAGTATACAAACGCACTACCCGTTAAGATATCACGTTGACCTGATCAACCAGAAATCACATGACCTTGTTCTGACAGTAGGTTTTACTGATTATAACGTGTCGACGTCCCTTGGTAATATAATAGCTAGACAGATTTCAAGTGTATGATGTTCTTGATTTACATGCAAACGCGTTCGGAGTTATCGATCAAACGCTTGTCGTACATGTACCTACTAGGTAGGTTAACATCTAGTACCTACGATACCTACCTACATGTAGTACGCATGGTGATCAGGTCCGCACGGAAAATTGCATTGAAGCCCCGAATTACCCATAATATACTACAACCTGCCGTAGATACCTACGGTAATATACACACATATGTCTGTATCCTTCATCGTTGAGAAGTGTAGAAGAATGCAAGGAATCGTTGGAATATAGGGAGTGGTTTGCCACCAGGAATACATGTAAGAAGCTTCTTCTTCTGCTGGTTGAAATGTATAAATCTTACCCAGTACACCAGCTGGCAGTCTATATGTTCATCCTATCCATACCTAAAAGGCACTAGTCGAAAGGAGTTATTATAAAGGGCCGGCCCAGTAACATCGAGTTAGTCTATGCGCTGTAAATACGTCCACAGTCTACCTGCGCCCGCCAGAGCGGAATGTCCCTGCACCCGCGTGGGCTCGGCACCCCAAGAACCCGGGAGGAATACCCTATCCTGACAGGATGGATGGTATCCAGTAGCGTGGTTACATCATGTTTCTAAGTAGGGCTCTAAAGTAGATGGCCTATGCTAATCTGATCTGATTGCCTACCTTGGTAGGCAGTTTCAATGTACTTGATATCTATCATATGT
The DNA here is from genome assembly GCF_022984875.1 of Hypoxylon fragiforme. Lineage (NCBI taxonomy): Eukaryota > Fungi > Ascomycota > Sordariomycetes > Xylariales > Hypoxylaceae > Hypoxylon > Hypoxylon fragiforme. Next base: position 1,130,789 of record NW_026054761.1, on the reverse strand, counting down.
GCCAGGCACTTCGATTAACACTCATCAATGCCTCGGGCCCGCAGCCAAACTGAAGCGCGCGATGCGACAGAAGCTGTCAGATATATGCAGCGTCTCAGGAAAAGCCATGTCTGCGTAATGCTATTCGTCAAATAAAGCAACAGCCCATTTACCCAAGTCTCCGGTATGCCGCTGAGCGGCGCAAAAGTGTGCTTACCCGCTGAATCAGCTTACAGTTTGACATTTGGTCAGCACCGCCCCAAGAAGAAGTTGGATGGATTACAGTGCTGGGGGAGGGGCGCTTTTTCCATTGCATGGATGCATCTTCAGTGAAGACGATGCTGGATGCTGATTATAATACGGTTTATCCATCTATCCGCCGTTGATAGGTGCTACCTCGGTAGTCAAATACTTACCTAGGTAATAAGTCAGATACGAGGTAATACCACATATGTGTGTAGGTAATCGTTTAAACCTCGTTTAATCTGGGGAGGGGGGGATATGAGGTTCGATAGCTCCTAGAATCAAAATCGCATCATACAAAGCTCGACAGCACGCGCTTCCATCTATCCATATAAAAATATTGTGTAAAACAATTGAGCCCCCCCTTTTTTTTTCAAACCGAACCTCCAACTCCGGCTATGTATCCATGGTATCATATTATATATTTTGTATGTATCATCTCTCCGTGTCCGAATCAATGCATGGACATCCGTAAGTCGTAGAGAAAAATGCTCTCTAGCACCACCAGGGCCTTATTATATATCCAATATCGCAGCATGTACTGCGGAGCCCCCTATGTTGGGGTTATTTAACGCAGACTCGTTCTGCGGTCCAGGCTTGAGATAGCAATTGCCCGGCGCGTCCCCATCGTAGGCAAAGGTACGGTTTGTCCACGCGGGGACGAAACTGACTCCTGCGCACGTGGCGTTTGTAGCCGTCGAGTTGATGGAGAAGTCTGCAGGGATGTAGAAGGAAAAAGAAGCGCAGGCGTCCATGCAGTCGTCGAAGTTGCCCACGAAAAGCGAGGAGAGGGGGGTGTTTGGCGCATCGCTGTTGCAGTATATCTTATATGTAGGTCTATGGTAGACTGGGATCTAACAGTGAGCTTGCTTCTTCATATATTAGAGTGTTGGTGAGATGTTCAAGACTCACACTGTGACCAGTACGTGGTTCCTGTTACTCCAGCCGAATTTGTTGAGCATCCTTTATCAGCCGATGCTGTTGCTGATGCGGTCACGGTAACAGTCGCCGGGGAAACTGCTGTTGCACTCATCGCAGCCAATCGCGCTTCGGCATCGTTGGCGCGACTTGCCTCCACTCCTGTTCCCGCTGCTAATCCTATCACGGCTGCGGATAGGATCGCAATAATGAGGGATAAGATAAACACCAAGACCGAACACCCTAGGATTCGTTTTCGTGCTGTCCCCTTCTCAGATGGCGGTTGAGGGAGATATGCCATTTGCTGATATGCAGGCGCTGAGCCTTCGTATGGAGCATAACTCGGCTGTATCGTTGACGGGTTTGTAGACTCTTCTGGCTTTACGGACGGTGTTGGTGTTGGTTGTCCATACCCTGCAACTTCTGGCACAGCAGGCGGGTGATGAACCTCTGGAAAGTTATTAGGTGCTAACTCAGGCGCTTCATCGTACTACAGTATCATTAGTATATTTACTTAAGTATAAGTGATTTTTTCTTTATTAAGTCCTTGCCCCCAACAACCCCTTGAACTGGGACAACAGGAAGTTCCTTACTCTTGGTGACATCTTTGAACAGCAGTCACAAGGACGACGATAGGTACCTAGTGTTCTGGTTTGAGGATATTGTGGAATTCCCTAGAACCACCACAATTCCTAAAAATGACGATCAGAAAGAGAGCTTATAGTCAGTGCTTATGAAAAAAAAAAACAGAGCTAGAAATATTGGCGGGTGACGGCATATTAATGAATTACATACAGCATACCTACCTAGCACACACACATGCGTAGTAGTATGTATACAAGCGGGTTAGGGTCCAAATAATATCCATCGGATCCATCAGGTCCCTCAGGTCCATCCTTGCGCTTCAGATAATAGATATCTGCGAAATCTAACCAATCCGGAAACAATCCAGCCTCTGACTATTAGGTCCCATATATAAACGGTACCGAAATCGACACGCGATTCGGCAGGCTTCGACAGGCTTGCATGAAGAAGGGAAGACCGGGGCCTCCGTAACCAGATGCAACCTAGCAGAGGGCTGGAGAGTTACAACGGCCCAGCTGCGGAATTTGAATGAACCCTTTACAGCCATGGTGGCATGGTCTAGTACATATATGTATGTAGCTTCGATAGTTACATACCTGCTTGATCGGTGTTAAGTAATTACCTAACCTAACACAATACAGATCTATACAGTATGATCAATAAGTCAGTATGTCGTTCAAAGGATCAGTTTCACGATACCCACCTAGCAGATGCTTGGACATTGAGATATCACCAGCAATGGCTGACTTTTTCTAAAAAGAGCACCTATCACCTGGAAACACGGTCCTATGAATCAAGCGGAATACCTTCGGATATGTGTTTCCAAGATCCAAGTTCCAAGTTGGCTAGTAAAAGGTGTATACATAAAGTTACCTAACCTAGTACATAGTAATAGGGACCCCGGCCCCCAAAATGCGCTAGAAGGGTACTACCTACACTGCCTACATGTACCTGGTCTTCAGGAACACAGATCCCGCGTGTGACGAAATTTATTGTAATAACCTTTACGTACTGCATCTACGTACTACTAGTAGTAGTAGGGTACTGTTGGGATATTGAATCCCAAGAAGGCCAAAAATAATGAAGGAAAACCTATAGAATGAACCCTCCATAAAAGGATGAATCCATCTATCAAGGAGTTATTATGAATTGCTATCAAGGCAAGTAGAATACCTAATAATAAACAACTACTTACCTACCCAACCTAACCTAGGTACCTCTGTATGCACAAAGGAGCTCCAAGAGGCTGAACAAGATGCGATTTGGAGGCACAGACATTAAGCGGCTAGACCCGATAAGTCCCTGGAAATCGTAGCAACTAACTACATAGGGGCTCTCTAGTACCTAACCTAGTACCTAACCTAGTACCTACCGACATGGAGTTGGATGCTAGAAAGGGCTATTAGACACTCATTCCTACATCCATAGATGTAGTATAGAATTTAGTGATTCTCTTATTAAGCAAGCACCTGATAATTGAAACATGGATGAATCGTGCGATCAAAAGAACACAGAGTCACAATACAGACAACATTGAACAAGGCATACATAGGCATTGCAAGCATTGAATACGAATGCTGACGCCAGCCAGATTGTCCAAATATTGTCATAGCCCTAGAACACTGGAGTCCTTGGGGGATCCACAAGGCTAAAAGAAGAGAATAGCCCGCCTAACAGAAGAAGCCCCGGAGAAACTCCACAGCACTAGAAGCTTAGCACTTGCACAGCTGCCGTTAATCCCTGAACTAGCGCTGGGAGCTGTGCCTTAAATCATTAATAGCGCCTGGAGCCACTTCCCCAGCCTGCCCAGGTGCCCAGTAAACCCGAAATCACATGCCGCGCCTAAATTACATGCACCTATTCTCTTTGGCCTTCTTTTTTCTCGCTATTGCTTCATGGCCCCCAACATGTTTTCCATGACACTCATTCATGCGTAGAACCAAAAAATACTACCACGTGGCAGTGTCGTACTACAATGCTGGGACGAAGTAGATGTTATCAAACTTACCAGGAGATGTAAGTTGTAATGGCAATCATACATCCGACCTTGCCTACTCCACTATCTGAGCAGGAGTATCTCACACAGAAAACATGATATCAATGTCATACCAAAGATCTTGTGGGGGAGTTCCAATAGTGCCTCATAAATTACCTAGGTAGATTAGGATCATCCAGGTAGGCCTCTTCAAAATATCACACTTCCACCTCCCGAGAGCACTATAGCCACCTACCTTATACCAATTTGAAGCAGCTCCTCGCAGGGGCGCTACACCTCCAAGAGAGCTATTCAAGAACAGACATCGGAGTGGTATTATGGCATAGTTACTTGACTTGACATTACAGGATCATGCGGCTAACGATTATCCCGAGCTGAAAGAGGGAGGGCCCCTTAACCCCTTACGCCCTTATGCACTCTACATCCAGCCCTATAGTTATCTGGAGGGCAAGCCGCTTCCTACCATTGGTCAGGTTCGTTCATTAGAAAATTTCACTAAATATGATTATGATTAAGTGCTTATTGTAACATCTGGGTCTTTGGGGTACAATAATGTGAGCACATGCTTGCTCACTTATCCTCTATCAAAACATATGAACATAGTAGTTTTGCCGGTCATTGAATATTACCTAACGTGGCTTCACATATACATAAGACAATATGGTCCTATGTTGCGTCGTAGAATCTATGTAAGCCCACTCTCTTCGAAGGGGTGTCACATGACTAAACCAGAAGGCGCGGAAACATCAATCCTGTATAAATCGAAGAACTTCATCGGCCTAGGAGGCGATATTGGTACTAGTCAGAGGTTTTTGTTTCCGTTTTAAATCATGAATATAAGACTTTACTCGATTTATACCAAATCATACCTACATAATTATCAGGCTTTCATGCTTCTAAAGTGTCATCAGGCGGGACCTAGAAGGCGCAGAACAACGCCGTTATTGCGCTAGGTAGTCCAACTATACATTTTGAAATAGACACAAATAACTCAGTTAGTATTTCAGTATGGCTAACACAAGTCATTACAGTTAATATTTTCTTCGAACACCGTCCATTGACTTGTAGTTGTTCTCTCCTGTTTCCCTAATAAACTAGCATAGGTACCTGAGCATAGATCTTAAATAAGCGGATATTTCTTAATTATGAACAACGTATAACACACCGCTCCTATAGGCCCATCGGCCACCGTGCGACAGCAAGGTTGATTCCGAGTCTCTTTATTTGGTATGTATGTATGTACTGTGATAGCGGTTAGCTACCTGTTAGAGATTTCGACAGCAACATGCCAGTCACCACTGTTATCTGATGCATCTACAGATGCTGTACATCATTGATGGTTCCAAGCCACTTGAAGCATGTCGTCATTAACATTGAACGTATGTTATACATGTGTACTTGGCTAGTTACATGTAGGTATGAGTAAGCTGAGTAGGTACATAGCCCGAGCATTGAACTTGGAAATGTTTTGAGGTTATTATATAGTTAACCCGTAAGAGCCAGGACATAAACTAGGACATAGTCAAGCACGCATCTACCACACATGGAACTGATCAGCCTCAATAGAGCATATTTCTCCAAATGCTCTTGCCTAGAACGATACATAGGGCATCATCTATTAATTTGAATCTCTGTGTACACGTATGTAAGCAAGGAGGAAGTTGCAGTGGTGAGGTGGTTAGAGTTTCTGGCACTGGCGGTCAGCTGATTCTGTTGAGGCCAATAGAAACTCAACTGATACTCTAGCGGTGAAGCGGGGGCAAGCCCTACCGATCGGAGACAGGGAGCAAGGGAGCAAGTGCACATGTGGGTTACAGTTACAATAGGTACCTACTCCAACCAAGAGGGGTGGCGATGAGGGGTAGTTAGTTCCTGGCTTTAACTTTATGCTGTAGCGGCCATTGCAAATGATATCAGATACCGGGAACCTGGTATTAATTCTTTTTTATATGAACGCCGAGAGAGACGAATATAGCAATTGGAACACTATGCATGTGTTTTACGTTTACATAGTAGTTACCGTAGCTACTAGGTAGTCACTAGTAACATTCAATTTGCGTGCAAGAAATGTTACCCTCGATGTTACTGCATACCAATAGGTGCCTAGATATCTTATATCTCCGGATTTGCATCCGTTGTAATCCGGAGATCAACTAATCCATACATTGAATAGTACCTTCCTACTAGGTACCGACAGCACAAGCGTGGAACCCTCGATCAGGGACATCTTCCATACACCTCCATGGATGTCGTACCACTAGCAGTGCCTACTTTGGTATAGGTACATAAGCCCCATATGAATGGTGAACTTTAAGGTACATAGGGCAGGAGTCAGGGCAGGAGTCAGGGCAGGAGTCAGGGCACCCGGCGGAGTATCTGTCGACCGTAGCTGCCTACATACATAGTACTATAAGCAGTAAAAGCTCGAATTAGCCCAATGGCGTTAGGCCCGAGTGATTAGACCAATCAGAAGGACTCCAGACTCGGAATGACGGGTGGGAGCGTTGGCGGGAACCTTGGGACTTTCCAGAATTGCAACTTCAAGGGATTCGATCCATCCGCAATTCTCACAATTCTGAACAATCCATATTCATAACTTTTCCTTTTTTTTCATCTTTTCTCCTACCCCATCCCACAAACTTTTTTTCTTACGGTTTATTTTACTTGGGGAAAAAGGATTGCTAACTCCAAATTATTTCCTTTTTTTTTCCTCCCAGGGAAAATAATTAATAACGTTCTGAGCTTGAGAGGCATTTCCTATGTTTCCCTTGGTGTGAGAAGGAAGATACTAAGTTAGGTAGCTAGCTAGGTAGCTAGCTAGGTGAGTTCGCTAGTTGGATTTTTTTTTCTTGGATGTTTTTTTCCCCCAATGCTATTTCGAATCATATGTTTCTACGCCAGCCTCAATTCTTCTACCTTCCCTTTCTGTGGTACTACATGTGACGGTCGTACCTATATATTTGCTCCGGCTAACTTGTCCTTCGTACGTAGGTAGATTTTGTTCGTAAAGTACTACACTTGAATTAGGGCTTCCCATCTAAGGAGTTGCTGTATTGCCCTTCCCTATTCACCAAGATGCATATCCACGAAATGCTCGCGGACGCCGAGAGGACTGGTCAGCCGTCCTTCTCCTTTGAATACTTCCCTCCCAAGACAGTCCAAGGTGTGCAAAACCTGTACGATCGAATGGAACGTATGTACGACTTCGGGCCTAAATTTATCGACATAACATGGGGAGCTGGAGGGCGTATCGCTGAACTGACCTGCGACATGGTTGTTCAGGCCCAAGCTTATTTTGGTCTCGAGACCTGCATGCATTTGACTTGCACTGATATGGGGGAGGAGAAAATCAACGATGCGTTAAGGAGAGCGTACAAAGCTGGCTGCACCAACATACTGGCATTACGAGGAGACCCCCCACGAGAAAAAGAGAAGTGGGTAGCGACCGATGGCGGTTTCCAATATGCGAGAGATCTTGTCGCTCACATACGGAAAACCTACGGGAATCACTTCGACATAGGTGTTGCCGGCTATCCAGAAGGTTGCGACGACAACAAGGATGAGGATTTGCTGCTAGATCACTTGAAGGAGAAAGTCGATATGGGCGCCACGTTTATTGTCACCCAGATGTTTTACGACGCTGATAATTTCGTGGAGTGGGTGGGCAAGGTGCGAGCAAGGGGAATCACTATTCCCATAATTCCCGGGATTATGCCCATTGCAACCTACGCTAGCTTTATCCGACGAGCGAATCACATGAACTGCAAGGTGCCTGAGGATTGGATGACAGCACTTGAACCGATAAAGAATGATGATGCTGCCGTGAGAGAGGTTGGGAAAACGTTGGTCGCTCAACTGTGCCGAAAGATCATGAGCGCCGGCATTGTCCATCTTCACTTTTATACGATGAACTTGGCACAAGCAACCCGCATGGTTCTGGAGGAGTTAGATTGGATGCCGACTACGAACCGTCCTCGAAAACAGCCCTTGCCGTGGAAGCAATCTCTTGCCCTTGGCCGACGCGAAGAGGACGTCCGTCCCATATTCTGGCGCAATCGTAACAAATCTTACGTTTCGAGAACCCAGGACTGGGATGAATTTCCAAACGGCAGATGGGGTGATTCGCGTTCCCCAGCCTTTGGCGAATTGGATGCGTATGGCATTGGCCTAACTGGTACCAACGAGTCCAACCGGAAGAGATGGGGTGAACCTAGTTCCGTGCAAGAGATTGCGAACTTGTTCGTCAGGTACATCGAAAGAGAGATTCCTTCTTTGCCCTGGAGCGAAGCGCCCCTGACTTCTGAATCCGACGCCATCAAGGACGAACTCATCAAGTTAAACCAACGTGGCTTGCTGACTATCAACTCTCAGCCAGCCGTAGACGGTGTTAAGTCTACGCACTCCGTCTATGGATGGGGCCCCCCGAATGGGTATGTGTATCAAAAGGCTTATCTAGAACTGCTAGTGTCTCCTGAATTATACCCAGAGATCATTCGGAGGATTGATGCAAATCCGGATCTGTCGTACTATGCTGTGACTCGATCCGGGAAGATCGAGACAAATACTCCATCCGAAGGACCAAACGCGGTTACATGGGGTGTCTTCCCAGGCAAGGAGATTGTTCAACCCACGATCGTCGAGAGCATCAGCTTCTTAGCCTGGAAAGACGAGGCCTTCAGGCTTGGCATGGACTGGGCTCATTGCCACGACGCCAACTCGCCCAGTCGCGTTTTGATTGAGAAAGTCATGAATGAGTGGTATTTGATTAACATTGGTTAGTAAATCTCAAGTCCGTCAAGCCCGTCAATGAGCAAAGCTAACAAGAGGCCAGTCAATAATGACTTCCGTCAGCCACGAGCTATTTTTGAGCTCTTTGATGGGCTGGCTGTCAAAGACATTAATGTGCCCGCAAAATCAGGGCAAAATGGTCAGGCTAATGGGGTTCACGGGGAGTCAAACAGCAATTCATCCATCAACGAAAATGGAGCAGTCGCAGTAGCATGAGCTTTTGCGACAGTATAGGCAGGTAACGGCGCATTTGAACTTTTCAACAAGCATTTGGCTACACTGGGTGACGGGAGTTACGATTTCAACAAGCATATATCCAGGCGTTTGGAAACGGGGTCCAGATTTTTCAACAAAAAATCGGAGCACAGGTTTATGGGTTAATGATAACCTGGAAAAGGGATAGGCTCAAAAAGGCTGTGCCGCATTATATCTCAACGATACCCCTTAGCTATGAAAGATGACGATTTTGAAATGAAGTATTGAGAGGGGGGTTTTCTTTTTTCTCTTATGATTTATGGAGGCGAGTAATACACCAGAGGTATTCAGCGGGTGAGAAAATAAGGGGAAGTTGGAGAAAAGACACGACGCAAAATAATTCATGCGAGATAAGGTATATTGCCGTCTCAGACAGCAAACCAGCTCCAAGTATCTTATCATTACGAATGAATCAGAATTGAAAGATTTCAGTGAAGAAAAAAAGACAATTAAGAAAACCTCTTCGGACTGTAATAGGGGTTTGGGGGTTTAGGGGTTTAGGGGTTTGTTAGGGGTTATGTGATAAAGCGGCTCAACAACTTAACGTCGCATCAAGCGATCAATATCCCAGATTTTACCCCTGAGTATCCATGAACGGAGTTTATATTAGTTGGGCTAAACCCCCTGTAGATTAGCAACCTACATAGTACTAGGTACCTGTATTCCCACCGCCATTACACCGTTAAGCAGGCGGACGGAGTGAGAGCCCCAGCGTTTTATGGGTTCCTCTTTGCCACTAAACCCCCTTTAGCGCCAACGCGAAATGGGGTCGTATGGTTGATTTTACAGCAGAGCATGCAGAACACCTAACTTTTCCATCTGATCTGCTCATCCGATTTTCTATCCTTCTCACACCTACTTACTTACTCTGACTCGGTTTCTCTCTCTGTCTTCTCTCTTACTCATTATACTAAGCCGAGTTTATTCGATTCATGGAATAAACTGCGGAAAGCACAAAGAAGACCAGATGCAGTATACAGTTGTCTTAACTTGAGACCTGCCTGTCGATCTACCTACCTACATACCTAGGTTAGGTAACTAGTAGGAATTTCCCCTGTCCTGTAACTATCTCTTACCTGAAGTCACACAAAGATCAGCTACAAGGTACCTGGTAGTTAGCACATGCAGCCTCCTTTTACTACTGTCTACTACACCGTCCTTGTTCCTTGCTAGTTCATTTAGAGTTTTTATTTTTTATTATTAATTTCTTCGGTTTTATTTTTTCTCCTTCCTCTTCAGAAGCTTTGCCTTGCTTCATAACCTATCCTTTTTTTTTTTTTCCTAAAAACTCCCCTTTCCAGCTAGACGGGGATTTGGAATTGGAATTGTCATGAGTTCCATAAAGATTAGTCCGGAATTGCCTCCGAACGACGTGATCGTGCTGCGGAATCTTGCCGACGACATTCAGCGGTACCAAGAAAACGCCGACCCGACCTCCGCAAAGCCGTCGGCATCCGGCCAAGGAGATGCCAATGGATGTAGGTCCCACTTCTTTATAAAAACATGAACGGGGGAAAGTTATCAAGGCAGATGGATGTCAAGGAGCCACCCCGGCGTCCGGGATTTTTCGTGTTAACTTGGATTCCTTTTTGTTAGCCGCTGGCCACCATTACACCTCGCCGTCCAGGGACGAGCAAGACCTCAAGCGGATGAGAGCTTCTAACGACCCGGGAAACCAAGACTTTGAGCCGTCGGTCATCTGCTCCGCCGACCTGCGGGATCTGGCTACCCGGCTGCACCCCGTGGTCTACAAGCATGTCTTGCTACCGTATATAAAATGGGCTCAGGGTATTGCCAGACATCCAAGGGTGAGTACGATGGCGTCTATTGGCTACCTAAAAGGGGTGCTTTTTATCAATTCTACATGTATACTAACAGATTATCAGTACGATGCTACGCCATTTACTTCTATATTCAACTTGGCCTTTTCAATTTCATGATCTTGCTTTTCTCTTAAAGAGACTATTTTGAGTCCTGCTTAAGATGAATAAATCCCTAAGTAGTTTGCTAATGAGTAATCAGCGATGTAATCATGGTCACACACCTGATCATCTACTTCACCACCTCTGTCCCTAGCGCCTTGTTCCTCTTCTACCATTTCACCTATCTCCATGGAATTATCCACTTCGTCATGCAGTTCTACTATTTGGGGACGTATACGTTAATGATGCATCAGCACATCCATGGCGGAGGTGTGTTGCAGAAGCGACCTTTGCTTCGAGTATTCGATACGGTTTTCCCGTACATCACGGACCCCTTAATGGGGCATACGTGGAACAGCTACTACTACCACCATGTCAAGCACCATCACGTTGAAGGGAACGGGCCTGACGACCTCTCGTCCACGATCCGCTACCAGCGCGACAACATCTGGCACTTCCTGCACTACATCGGGCGTTTCTATTTCCTGGTGTGGCTAGATCTGCCCCTGTACTTTCTCCGCAAGGGGCGTCTTACGTTCGCTCTGAAGGGGGCATTCTGGGAGCTCATGAACTACTCCAGTCTCTTGATCCTGTTCCTGCTTAACAGCCGCCCCACGTTCTTCGTCTTCTTGCTCCCTCTCGGATTACTCCGCGCCGGGTTGATGGTCGGTAACTGGGGACAGCATGCTCTGGTAGATGCGGATGAGCCCGACTCCGACTACCGATCTAGCATCACCCTGATTGACGTCCCTGTAAGTCATGACCTCTTTTCCCTATTCACATACTCTTCAACCCCCTTCCCCCTTTCCCCCACCCAACATACAAGAAAACATAGACACAGCACTTATCTCCCACTAACCCAACAAACAGAGCAACCGATTCTGCTACAACGACGGGTACCACACGTCGCACCACCTGAACCCGCGGCGGCACTGGCGCGAGCACCCGGTGCACTTTTTGGCGAACAAGGGGACGTACAGCTCGGAGCACGCGCTCGTCTTCCACAACATCGACTACCTCGAGATCACGGTGCGGCTGATGCTGCACCACTACGAGCACCTCGCCCGCTGCCTCGTGCCCATCGGCGAGCGCCAGATCGCCATGACCATCGAGCAGCGCGCCGCCATGCTAAGGCGCTGCACCCGCCGCTTCAGCGAGGAGGAGATCAGCGAGAAGTTTGGCGCTGCGAAGGCGAAGTAGGCTTGCTTGCCTACCTAGTATGACAAACGGTAACGCTTGGAATTGGAAAGGGGGGAAGGGGAAGGGGCATGAGAAAGACGAGGTGATGAGGTGCTTAATGCAAAATTGCAGACTCTCGATGAATACCTAGGTACTCAAAGCTTGGAGTTCCCGGGATAGACGAAAAAAAAAGAAAAAAGTTCCATAGATGGGATAGGTTAGGTGTCTTGGTAGAATAGTGATATACATAGAGATGCCTGGTTTTCCATACCTGCTGTAGATACGATACCTTGGTAGGCATCTGGTATGGATAATAAATAGACTCAATAGACTACACTTGCTTGTCTTGCCTTTGGTGTTCTTTGTTGTTAGTGGTCTCCCCTGGATGGGCAAGTAGTAAGTAACTATACATATGGGCCTCGAGTTTACCTAAGACATATGACGCTTTAGCTTCAATGTTGGGTTAAGGGGGAAAAGCTGATGAATCAAAGACTACTTACTAACCTAGCACATTAACCTAGATCCATTCATTATTCAAATAACTACCAACTAACCCCCCGAAGATCTTCCGGCCTCTACCTACATCACACCTAGAACTAGTTTACCTAACCTAGGTAAATAGTGGACCGCTGTTGGTTGGTAAGGAGGGGCATCCAATGACCACACACCACCACCACCACCACCACCACCAACCGCTAACCACTAACCACTGAACTTCCAACATCAAAGGCTGCCAACACTTACATACCTCCAGAGCTACAAAAGGCCACCCACCCACCTACCAGCCCAGCCCTCATAACCGCCAGCTTCCCTCACAAGCCATTCCCAACCACCGTCTTAGCGCCCGCCCCGCCCGCCTGTCACTACCACAAGGTTCGGAGAACTTGATTCTGATTCTCTCGTGCACACTCACAACTTGGCTTGAAGAAACGTCTGGCCTAAGTATCTAACCTAGGTTACTTACTTACTTACTTACTACGTCACCTGCCTACCAACCCAAACCTATCGGCGATTTCCTATCCTGGCAGCCAGGCAAAGTTCGGAGGCTACCTACCTACCTACCTACCCACCCAAGGTACCGTATATGATCTCGCGGCTCTCACAGCTCGCGCGCCACCTCTCCGTAGGATCTCGTTCGGGACTACTAGGTCCTGCTACTGCTGCGATATCCAGCTCCAGCTCCAGCTCATCCGGTGGGAGGGTATTACCGAGAGCGATGGCTTCGGCAGATGAGCGCAACTCGCGGACGATCCATACGGCGGCATGTCTGATCATTGGCGATGAGGTGCTTGGGGGAAAGGTGAGTCTATTGTTTATTTTATTTAATACTTGCTTTGCTACAAAATGCTAATTCGTCCCAGACAACCGATGTGCGATTTCACCTACCTAATGATAGTCACGTCTTGAACCATGCCAATGGCTAATTAGAAATTATGGTGATAGACAAACTCGGCCTATATGGCTAAGTGGTGTTTTTCTTTAGGCATAGTACGGGCTCCTGCATTTTTTGCTTACCCCTGACTACACAACTCAGGCTTGTAGTGAGCTCACACGTTTTGCAGAACTTGAAAAGGGTTGAGGTTGTCGAGGACGATGAGGCCGAGATTATAGAAGCTGTGCAGAGGATGAGCGATCGTTATGACTTTGTTGTGACTAGGTAGGCACCTAAACCCCAAGGAGGAAAAACCATCCGTCTTCTTCTCCCTGATCTGTATGACCGAGCTAATCCGCGGCCAGTGGAGGTATAGGACCGACGTAAGTTAGGAGCTTCGCCCTCGTTCTTGTAGAACTTGTAGAAAACTTACCCATGTTAGGCATGATGACATTACTTACCAATCTATTGCCAAAGCCTTCGGGTTAAAGCTAATTTTACACCAAGAGGCTTACGAGCGCATGAAGAAGCTGACCAAGCCTCACCACTCTCACCCCAACTTTAGCTGGGATGTGGAGTCGCCGGCCAAGACAGCCCGGCTCCGCATGGTCCAACTACCTACGGACGAATCTCGGGACCTTGCTAAGCAGGCCCTGTTTCCTCGAGATACCCTCTGGGTTCCTATATGTGTAGTAAATGGGAACGTCCATATTCTCCCAGGTGTACCGAGGTTGTGTAAGTTGATGGGGATCATCAGTGCTCATACCCTACACACCAAATGCTAACACAAGCACCAGTTGAAAGCCTTCTTGAAGGCCTCAAGCCGTTCATAATTGAAAGATTGGTAGACCCGGAGGGGAAAGGCATCCACAGAGTGATTATCTCAACTCCGATGTCCGAGAGCTCCGTTGCTAGCTACCTCACTGAACTGGCGGCCAAAGTTGAGCCGAAAGGAGTCAAAGTTGGAAGCTACCCAAGATGGGGAAAGAAAAACAACTCCGTCACGCTTGTCGGAAGGGACATAGAGTATATTGAAAGCATTGCGCCGGAGGTTATCGAAAACGTCCGAGGGAAGCGAGTGAATTCGGAGGATGAGGAAGATTAACTGTAGGCAGTGGCTTGGGTAGGTTGTTTTCGATACTGATGTGGCTGATATGCCTAATATTGGCGATATTTCAATTACTCGGTATGGAGAATAGTTACCAGCTACAAAGGCTGAAAGGTCGGCCGATTGTTTCGTAACCCCTCCCCACGTTTTGTGTATATCAATGGAGAAGGTGTCAATGAGATCGTCGGTGATCGTGCAGCTGATTCGGTAGCTCCGTTAAAAGTCCTTTCTTTAGATTAGCATGTGGTCAACGTAGATTTGTAGGTGTGAGTTGCCAGGCGGTAGGCAGGTATGCAGCAGGTATGTAAGTTGTGCATTCTTTATTCGTTAAATAATGGTTAGTGTATGTGAAGTTACGGGACCATATGTGGATTCTAATGGAGTTTACCTGGTTCAAAGTTGTTAGGATACCTGGGCAGTTTCAAAGAGTGAACTTCGTCATTAGCTAATGATCTGTAAACGCGTATGAGATTAGGGATCGCGTATGGGTTGGTGGTTTTTTTTTGGTTTTTTTTTTTTTTTTTTTTTTTGGGAGGGGGGTTAAAAAAAAGAAGGGAAGAAGGGAAAAAGGGAAAAAAAGTTCCGCGTTTCAAGGAAAACAAAAACCCGAGAAGGTCATCATCATACTACTCGTAAAACGTTTGACATTTCCTTCAGGATGATTGATCCATCAAGAATTAAAAAACAACATGAAAGAAATAGTTCAAATGTTACTGTTAACTAAAAACTAATTCAAACTTTCAAAAGCATCAATACATACATACATACATGTATGAATCAGTATTATCTTAGCGAGCTTAGACTTGAAATTTTTTACGCCACACACGCACAGCCACCACAGACATGGACCGTGCCAATGTATCTGTGGGGCTGTGCGTGTCGTGTCAAAATTTCAAGTCTAAGACACGAGTGTGAATTTTTGAGGTTGCTCCCTGAAACGCCATACAAATTTTTTTCATCTTTGCGACGAAATAATCAATAACTAAACAACAAAAATAGATATTCTGAATTTCTAAACGCTCGGAGGTAGATAGATTCCATATCAAGCCCTGTATATAATTTTTATATGTTATAGTGGAAAGATTCAAAAAACATAGACAAAAACCTAAATTTAGGTTGCTCCCTCAACCTTCCCAAACCAAACCAATTACCACCCCTATTAAGCGACAGCGAAGCAACAAAAGGCCCTATCCATTTCAAACAAGCTCTTAGGGCTAGTGATAGATATTCTAAAGCCCGTTAGCATTTTTTCTGATTTCTCTGGCGTGATGTTGATGTATTATTTGATTCGAGGGGTGAAAATCCCAATTTTTTACCATTATATAACACTGACACTCAGCGATAATATAACCAACAATGTTCCAATCAATCCCAAACTTTGTTGATAGCTTAAAGCATATTCTTTCTAGCCTCGACCACGCTCGTATTGTTATTTAAGAGCGTGGCTCTTTGAATGGCTCTTTAAATGGCTCTTTGAATGGCTTGACTGGATTGATGGTACGGTATGTGCCATCTGGGTTCAACGCGCTGTATTTCGTCTCGACGCGTTATTATTCTCGTGGCCTGGACAGGCTATAAAAAGACAATTGTTTATCCATTATTATGCGTGGGAAACTATTTGGCGTATCGCGTAAGTTTGATGTTGCAACTGATGGGAGTGACGATACTTAACTTTGTGGAATATACCAACTACCAAACGCCGTAAAAATACAAAAAAAATTGTATTGAATTCGCAGTATTTTAATTATTTGTATTAGAGTAAATTTGGATGTTTATTTCTTGATTGTAATAATTATTTTGATACTTTTGATTTTTGTTGTAGGGGGCTATTATATAAACGATCACACTCGTGCCTCAGACTAGGAGACGGTTTTGCGTGGGAGGGGGTGGGTCTTGGATCTGATTGGCTGAAAATAAAAAGGTACAAAGCAAAACCGTCCTCCTAGTCTGAGCCACGCTGAGATAAAATCAGTATGATGATGCATGTTTATCTGTTTATCTCCTTTTCAACGATATGCAGATATCCACAGACGCAACGCACGTTCATTTGCGGGGTCAAGCACCCCCTGTCTGGAAAACGAGATTATGAACGATACTTAGTACCTGCCTAGTAACTACTGGTTAGGAACTTGGAAGCACTAAACAGGAAATCTGGATCTTATGTATCTAGGTACTCCCGAGTCATGACCCTATGGTATCTAACGGGCGGAGATTTTAAGGTTCCGTCAGGCTTCTAGAAAAGTTTAAAATGGCACTGATTCTAGGCTCGGGCACAACGGGCAACAGCTAAGGCAACTAAAATAGGCAGGTACATAAAAGAAGAAGGAGAACTTGGAGAAGAAGCAGGGAAATAAAAGGCGTGATGGGGCCCAATGAAGAGTAGCCCTTGGAGGTAAGCACCTACCTAGGTACATGTATGTATGTACAGTTAAAACCAACGAGGTTAGTACGAACTACTATGGCTAGTTAAAACTGGCCAATGCAAATGAGCGCGTATCTTGTCAGATGCAATAATACAACTTACACAAATTACAATTATATGGGAAAATACACTTGGGACAAAAACTAAAAAGGTCTTGTCGTGGGGGAAGGAAATGAGTCTCATTTCAAGATTCAGACCCGCGTCACATTGCCATTGTTGATTGAAATTTCAAAGTTTTCTATCTACCCTACCTAGGGTAGCCTTAAGGCTTCTTTTTCTTCTTTAGCTACCCTAGGTAGGTATCTCCGTGATCTCGGCGTTCACCGACACGATAGCACTCACTCACATACATAAACCGGTAATGGACTTGGACGGGATATTTGACAAGGGATGTTCTGTCATATTACAATCTCTATTACAATCTCAGCGGGATCGTTTCGTTTTACGTACCTACAAACAAATATCCAAGGAAGGAAATGTCAAAATGAAGAAACTGCCTTAGATGGGTTAGTGGTCCTTTACATGTACCGGTTTGAAAAAGGCCGAGGAGCTCCATCTCCATCGCCAAAGGGTCTCGACGATGCTAGGCAAGCTAGAATGATAGGCCGGTGATTCCCCCAAGACGCAGTGTGCGATATGCCTGCCTGTAGGATGCTGATCTATGTACGGGGAAGCTGGTTGGCCTCGTCTTGTTTTTGTGTTGTTGAATATAACAGGCCGACCAAGCTTAGCAAAAGTCGATAATTCCAATTCGGTTCACCGCTTAAGGTAGCATTATGGGTGGATGTCAGATTGGGGTGACAATATGTATGCGCGTATGTATGTACATACATACGTATGTAAGTATGTATGCATGTACTTCTTTGCACACGAAGTGAAGACGAGAAGTAATCAGAGCTAATAATATGCTGCCCAAGTTATCATGGTGGCTTGCGCATTTGCATATACGGGTAGCTCAAGAAGCCATAGAAGATAAGAGTTACATGGAACTGGGAGCTGGGAGCTGGGGAATATGTACCTAGGGAACATATCACTTACATACTATTGACATGGCATGTCGATATCGCGTTGACAATACCTACACATGCATACATATATATAGTTAACACCATAGTAACACCGACCTATGTAGTGTGTACTCCAGTGTTGCGATAGTTGAAGTGAAGGTAGGCCTAACTTCGTGATAAATTTATGTAGAATTTGGGCTTATGGTTGAGGATGGTGCATTACGAAGTAGAGACCGAAGATTACTACATGCTATGTATGGATGAGCATGTGTCTACTTGTTCGTACATTGAAAGACAAAAAAAGCTTATGGGGAGTGCTTGTAAGAAGAATTAGAATTTTAGGTGCATCTAGTACCGCATATTTTCGCCTTTCTCACTTATATCTTGACCCACTTTTAAATGCGTTTTACCCTTTTAGGCTACTCTCGTGCTGAGGCTCCAAGCTTAGCGCTATCAAAATCGGCCCATGCGCGGTAGGCGGCATACCGGTCGCAACTTCAACCTTGAATAACTCTTGCAAAAGAGCAGCTACAAACGTGCAACCCGGTCCATTTTGATCCTTGAACTGAGCCCTTCAAATTGATACTTTCAACGAAGAATTTGAAGATGGTTTGAACGCGTTGCCAGATATGGGTTACTCCTAAAAAGAAAATGAATAAAAATAAGATACGTACAGATAATCTCAATGTTAGCTAGAATAGCCATTCCATTTAATTCCCTCGATTTTATTTAATAGGATTTGTTATATAAGAGAAGGTGCATAAATATGGGAAAAGGGAGAAATTGAGATGTTGTTGAATAATCCTTGGGGTAGATCTTCCTAAAAGGGTAAAACGCATTTAAAGGTGGGTCAAGATATAAGTGAGAAAGGCGAAAATATGCGGTACACTTCAATGTTGTCGTAGACCTCAGGTATTAATGGATCAATCATTGATGTTACTGATATGAATGTTGAAGTACTTAAATCAAGTAAATGCAAAACAGAGCTGGGTGGCCCCTAATATGTACATACATAAGATGTAACCTCCAATTTTAAGGTTGATGGAGCTATCCCAGTTTACGTGCTAAGCGTGTCCAATGTTTGCTAGCAGAAGGCCGAAGCACCTCGAATGAGCTCCGTGCTGCCTTTAAATATAAAATATAATCTTGCCCTGATGAATACTTGAAGGTCTGTATGTAAGTGGGAAATTGAAGATGATTCTCGGATGTTCTACATGGTGAAGTTCTTTCAATAACATTTGAACTCAACCTCGTCTACTAGCATCATCTATCGATTAGATTGTAGATTAGGATAGTTATGTACACACAAGTACATAACATCGAAGCTGACGCAAGATAGTACTAGGTAATCATCAATCTCGATAATGGATCTTGAAGTTTTCAAATACCCATCTGATACATCGAATATACTAACTAATATTAGAAGGCACTTGAAGATAGGTGGTAGATATCCATGGAGTACCTAGATAATTGTATGAGACGTGATGCTAATTACGAGAGTTCCTAGGCTGGCAACCTGCAGCCTACAGCCTGGCAGCCCTGGGTATAGAACCACTTATATACGTGAGATATCCTTCCCTATAGCAACATCAATGTTGAATAATAAACATTGAACATAAACCATCAACATTGAATTGATCAAAATTACCAACCAGCCCAACCTCCATGTAATTGCACCTACCTTGCTTGACCACCTAGAACGTTTAAAGCCTGTGCTAGCACTTAGTAGGTAGTATTGATTTTAAGTGGCTAGCGGCCTTCACCTGATATAGACTAGCGTATCCCCATCCCACGAATTAGAAGAGGCCCGTTCTTCTATCAAAGAGTTGAATGATTTTGTGGTCCGTGCTTTGTTAATTAAAACGTTGGAATCGCATGAGAACTCTAACAGCCAATGTTAAATCAATCTCATCTGGTCCGTGATCCTCACAACTCGCCCCGCCCCACCCTCAATTCAATGATCAATCAATTGCTACATAGTACATGCGCAGTACATCGGTCTATTTATGTTCAATGTATATAACACGTACATGTAAGTACATACATGTACAACCTGACATACATAATGCATACAGGTAATACACATGGGATCATGGATGCTACTACGTAGGTACATGCATAGCTAGATACATATTGAACATTATGTATTCAGTGTTCCCAGCTATCCCCCATCATTTGCCTGCCTAGTACCTTAAGGTACCCACCCCTTTGGCTGTTGTGTGGGCCAAGCAATGAAAGCAATCAAGCGCCCGAAGTTCCTCTTTTTATTTTATTTTTATTTTTCTTCAAGTTACCTACCTACACATACATACGTACTAACTTACCAATACCTCCAATACCTCCAATACCTTCACAATACCTACCTCTTTTGCCTACTACTACATCCAAAAGGGTATCAAAAAAAAAGTCAACTGTAAGTTACGAACCATACAGCTCCCCCTCCTGCCTAATGAATGTTCTTTGCCGTCATTCTACACTGCATCTCCAGTGACCACGGACAGACGTAGGCACAGGCACGCTCCTCCAGTCTCTCTACCTCTACCACCTCTACCTCTATCCAACCACCCATCTGCCTACCTACCACCTACCTACCTACCAGCACAACACAAGCACAGCACATCACCGCATAGCACTGCATAGCACAACAGAGCAGAACAAGAACAAGAACAAGAACAAGAACAGAACACACGGACCTATCCCATTAGGATAATCCACATCCACATCCACTTTCACATCTACACCCAAATCCACATATCCACGCATACGACGGAATATCTTCCCTTTTCCTTCCCTACCTTGTACCAATCTCTGCTTCCTCTCAATTCTCTCTATTATTCTCTAAACTTTTCCACTCTTGTAACCCGTTTCACTTTCGTTCCGTTCCCCGTTCCTTTTCCTTTTCGCAAGACTTTGCCGGTTTGACGGCAGATCCCTTTGTGCGTGTGGCTTTTTAACTTCTTCCAACCGAACTCCATCATCGCCGGGCAACTAGCCGGAAAATCATAATAGTCATTCTTCCTATTCTCTATTCCCTATTCCTCATTACTTACTTACTTCCTTCGCTTGTCCTATCATCACACATTACCAGGATCCCATCATCGAATAATCCTTTGTTCGCCTCTTGAGACAATCTTAGTCGTACTGCTGCGCGGTTCTACTCCAGACCGAGTTAACCCCCTTTGATTTAGAATTTCTACCGGGTTCTTCTACTCGCACACCGGTTCTTATCATTCACCAGTCAATCCATTGCTGCCATTGGCGAACGCACAATGGCATCAAAGGTATGTTTCACTTGTTGCGCGCTACCCATCTACATGCTGTCCCGATTGCTTACTCGACATGCTTTCTTAGTTTTTACGGGAGTATAAGCTGGTCGTAGTTGGCGGCGGTGGTGTAGGCAAATCTTGCTTGACCATTCAATTGATACAGAGCCACTTCGTCGACGAATATGATCCTACCATTGAAGGTAAGTCAAACTCCATCATTTTCACTTGTTATTGCCGGCGACCCCTCTACTAACGTTAAATCGCCATTTAGACTCATACCGTAAGCAATGCGTCATTGACGATGAAGTTGCCCTACTCGACGTTCTAGACACGGCCGGCCAGGAAGAGTATTCGGCTATGCGAGAACAGTACATGCGCACTGGAGAAGGATTTCTCCTAGTTTACTCCATTACGTCCGATCAAAGTTTTGAAGAGATCCGCACTTTTCAACAACAGATTCTGCGAGTAAAAGACAAGGATCCCACAGACTACTTCCCGATGGTCGTTGTGGGCAACAAATGCGATTTGGAGAACGAACGAGAAGTTCCCCGACAAGGTAAATACATACATACTAGCATTCTACGCATCTGCTTTCATCCTGGGTCATCTTATTAATACGTGCTGTTCAGATGGCGAGGCGCTTGCGAAGCAATTCGGATGCCCCTTCGTCGAGACATCCGCTAAATCCCGAACAAATGTCGACAAGGCTTTCTTCGACCTCGTCCGGGAAATTCGCCATTACAACCGCAACATGCAAGGTCTATCGACAAACAGTGGTGGCAACGGTGGCGCGAATGGCAATATTAGCAAGATGGAAATGAACGAAGGCGAGTCCGAGGCTGGCTGCTGCGCCAAGTGCATAGTCCTATGAGGCGTATAAAAGGTGGCGCAAGAACAAAACGGTTTCAGCGGCGGTTGGAACAATGCATATGAGATGGTGTAGGCTTTTCCTCATCTATACGTGTGAGGGCGTGGATCCGAATGATCGCAACGAGCACGGTTTCGGCGGTTTCGAGTCGTACATGTCGGTCCGATCGAAGCAAAATTGTTGCATGGTAATGGGAGTCGGGGTCTTGCAGCTCATGGTATCGAGCAACCACCAGCATCCAAACCAAAAAGGAATAAGGGGCAAATCGAGTGGTTAATCTGCCGCCACTCGGGAAGACATCAATGTCTATGCGGACTTGTGGCACCATGCGTTTAAGATACAGAATACTTCGCGTGAGAGCCTCCAGGGTCTAGATCGTCGCAGATGAGATGGGAGGTGATCTCTCTGCTGGTCATTTCACTACTTGTAATGTTCTTCATTTTACTTTCATCCTTTTTTTTACAGTGGTTCGATGTCATAGATTCCCCAATCTCAAGTTCAGGCGTCTCTCAGTTTGTATGATATCGACCAGAAATCCGTCTTTGTGCATGTTGGCTCCTAATCATGAACCTAAAACTATAGTCCGGGGACGGTCTAATGAAGTAAACTGCTGTTGAAGATGTCTTGCTCTTTGCCAAGTCGACTGATATAGCTTCAATGTTTACATTAATGTCTGTAAATTAGATGATATTCCTCGGAGTGAAAGAAAATCAGTCGATTTTGTTTCAATGTCTAACAATTGTTTAAAAAAATCGAGCAACAACTAACTCGTCCAATTTTTGCCATCTTTGTGCTAAAAAAAAAAAAAAAACTGAGTCAACAATGCTCCTGTCCGCGTTGTTTCTCAGGCATAAATGTCTGTTGCAATCCTGCTCGGCTGATAATCCAACCACCATGGATATTTGATTCACCACTACTTCTATTACTACTTAGATAATTTAGTGTTCGTCTACTCTTCACTCCTCACAATGAATCCAGCAAATCTACTCAACACTCCTATTACTCCTGGACCTGTGCATCGAGCCCCCCAGGTTGCTTGTAACGAATGTTTGCGGATGGGACTGCAGAATTGCAATGGAAGCCTCACAGATGACATGGGCTGCCTTAATTGTAGAAGGCGGGATGTTCCATGTATTTTCCATCACCAGACTCTGCGGGACAGGCCTGACGGGATGACGGATCCGATGTGCTGCGACGGATGTTTACCAACGGGCATCAAGACCTGTTCCTGGCGAGAAGGGCCGGCGACGGAACCGTGGTATCGCACATGTCGACAATGCAGGGCAAAACCCGGCCAGAATTGCACGATCGACGGCTTCCCTATGGCAGAAGGTGGCGTGCCGAGACACCTTCCCGCGCTGGGGTATAGCCATCACCAAATAACACAATACTTACCGCCTCCGCCGAACCGGGCAGAGATCCATAGAGAAGACCGCGCAAACCCAGTCGCGGGCCCTACACCCCATCGCCGTCAAATTCCAGCCTCAGATCCGGGGCCAGATCCAGCACTAGACAGGGAGTGGGGGATAGCAACCCGTCTCGACCGCTGCCACACATGCCACCTGCGCTTTCACCCGTCCGAGCGGCCCTGCGATGCTAGCGTGGACCCGCCACAAGGCTGCCAGCAGTGTCTTGCGTGGGGGCTGATCTGCGTCCTAGGCGACAGCGCGCTGCCCACGGGCGAGCTCCGCGGCCGCGCTCTGCCCGAGGACAAGGAGTTCAGCCGCTGCGAGACGTGCATGGCCTATAACCGCAACTGCGAT
The DNA here is from genome assembly GCF_022984875.1 of Hypoxylon fragiforme. Taxonomy (NCBI): domain Eukaryota; kingdom Fungi; phylum Ascomycota; class Sordariomycetes; order Xylariales; family Hypoxylaceae; genus Hypoxylon; species Hypoxylon fragiforme. The sequence goes on along the minus strand of NW_026054761.1, from coordinate 1,107,118 downwards.
CGCAAACGGCCCTGCGATTCGTGCGTCCACAATGGCGTGATGTGCCGTGATCCGACGAGGAGCGGCTGCTTTGCGAGAGGCGCGCCGGGCGACGACCTGCCCTTCTACTACTACCGGCTTGGGTACGGGCCCGCGGGCGTGGATGACCCGCCCTTAAATGAGGCTTCTGGGCTGCCTCCGATTGTCATGCCTAGTAACTACCATGAGTTGTATCGCCCCGGTGGCAGCCCGACCGTCTAATAAATGATTCGGCGCCTACTTCCTAAGATTTTTTCGGATTCCTTAACTTAACTTCCGGTGAGCAAGGCATGTACAAGTGACAGCTGATAAACGCGAGAGTAGCCGATGAGGGAGCTCACCAACCAGTGCATGTTCCTCTCGAGCAAATAGAGAAGTTGGTTATCTTGTAGCGATGAATGTGTGTGTGTGCAAGTGGTCCCGGGCAAGACCCTAAACTGCTGGCTACTGACTTCTCGTCGTGAACCCGTCATCTTCATGCTCAGATCACCATTTCTGCCTACCTACCTCCAATGTTCACCGTGATCTCTTCGTCCTTAACATGAAAGGGAAAAAACGTAGTCCAGGTTGTAACTGCGGACATTATTCGTAACTCTCACATGCCTAGGAAATGGGTTAAGAATAGGGGATATATAACGATTCCAGGTTTAGGACGATATTTTATTATATATTAAACCAACGCAATAGGAGACATGCCTATCCAAGTAGGTAGGTATATCTCAGATCTATAAGTCTATAAAGAGGGGTGGGTTCGTCGGGGGGTAACTCATTATATGTATTCCTTTTCGATTCTCTAGCTATGCCATTCCGAGGAAACATAACGCAGAACTACTACATCTAACTACACACACATATATGTACATGCCTATATACCGAGGTAAACCGTAACCTGGAACAGGTTCTTTTATATAGTTCGAGGATACCATGAAAGGGGGGCTAAAGCAACTGTGCCCTCCACCTGAGATGGAACCAAAGAAAGGAAGAGAGGGAAGAAAAAAGACGAAGCAAATCACCTTACCTAGGTACTCAAATGCATCTGTTAGAAGAGGATTTATATATACACCTACACTATTTTAATCCGTAGGAAGCATCAGCGACGGTTTCATATGACGTGGGGAGGCTTCAGAAAGGGGCTTGATATATATACTAGGTACCTACCTAAGGTACCAAAACCATTACACGAAAAGACACAAGAAGTTGGAAACAACCTTGGAACCAATTCAAGGCCATAAGGAAGGTTTATTGGGGGCCGTTCGCGGCGAATATCATTGAGGGAGTTGTCAGGGGCTGGGCGAGGCTGATTTCGCGACAGCTTACTAGGTTACTACCACAGAACATATTTATATATATCAATACATTAAGTTATGCCAAGTTCTAAGGTTGTATGTGATTATGTGACACCAGGTTTCTAGGAAGTTTCAACCAATCCTCTCTTGGAACCGTTCCAGCCACAGACCTATGCAGTTCATAACATGCGCATTTCTACGTAGGTACCTACGCAGACCGTACCATGTAGCTTTCAAGGAACCCCCAAGATCCTTCCATTAGGTACAGATGATAATAAATATATAATAAAATAGATAAATAGATAAAACACCCGTGGCAATGCATATTATATCTATTAAGTGTAATCAAAAAAAAAACCAGATCTAAATCATTTCGTTACGCGTCTCCATTAACCCCCCCATCTCCCCCTCCCCCCCTCCCTTCCCTTTCCATGCCCTCCCTCCAATACACAGGTATACCTATTATTATACCTACCTACCTACCTACCTACATATCTCCACCTCCCCGACTTACTCTTAAAACCCCGGACACCGCTTATCAAACGGGCTCTTCCGATTACCCGGCGCGCAAATCATCTCGTTCGCGAACGCGCGCCACCTGTCCAGCAGATCCGTCTCGCGCACGCCCTCGTGCTGGGGGAAGAAGCTCAGGTGGCCGACGACGGCGCGGGTGTCGATCAGGAAGGGGCGGTGCGTGCGCAGGGGGATGTCGACGGTGATGTCCTGCTCGTCGTCGCCGGCGATGGGCAGCGCGGCCGCGATGTCGGACCCCCACACCGCGATGAAGTTCAGGTTGTACCGCCGGTACTGCGTGTTGTAGAGCTGCTCGCCGCCGGGGCCGCCGGCGTTGAGCGCGTGGTGCCTGAAGCGCTCCGGCACCGCCGTCGACTGGTTCGTCCCGTTCGGGGCAGTGGTGGTGGTGGTGGGGAAGCTCTGGGGCGAGCCGAAGAAGTAGCGCGCCACGGCGTTCTCCTCGAGGTTCTTGAGCAGCGAGTACTGCTGCTGCGCGGCGACGGCCCACGACTCCCACGCGACCCGGTACGCGGTCTCGACGCCGACCTTGGCGCCGCGGATGTGGTTCAGCCCCATCGGCGACTTCATCAGGTCGAACGGGTTGTCCGACAGCAGCAGGAACGGGTGCCCGAAGTACGGCCGCTTCGGGTACACGAGCTCCTCCACCTCGGCGTCGCTCAGCGAGCTGACGTTGAAGGTCGGCATGCTCGAGTTCGGGAAGTAGCCCCTTTCCGAGGGCCGCCAGGACTCGGCCGCCGGGTGAGAGGGCTTGGCCCGCGGGTCGGGCAGGAAGGGGTGGATGGCGCCGTAGTGGAAGTGCTCGTACCCTGTCAGCGGGCTGTTGACCAGGTTGGCGGACACGGCGTAGGCGTGGGGGGTGGCGATCCGTGTGTGCACGAGCTGAGGGATCGCATCTGGATGTATGAAAATCTAGAGAGCATGTGTTAGCTATTTTTTTATTTTATTTTTTGGTTTCCACCCCATTTCCTTCGTATTCCACGGGTTTCGAATCACCAAGTAACTTACTATATCATCGTCAATCTTCACATATATCGTATCATCCTCGACCACCGAATCCCAAATACAACTGAAATTCATGCCCTCGCACTCGCCCGTGTCCACGACGTGGTAGTAGCCCTCGCTCTTCGCCACGAGGTCCTGCAGGTAGTCGAGGTCCTCCTTGTTGCTGGTGTGGACCATGAAGCGGACCTCGTCGAGGTAGCCGCCGTTGGAGACGAGGTTCTGCTGGATGTAGCAGTCCAGGAAGTCGACGGTGCGCTTGCGGCCGTAGAAGATGAGGGCCACGACCTTGATCCCCTCGGGCTTCTTCCACCCGCCCGGCGGCGCCAGGCTGTCGAGTCGCGGCGCGGAGGAGGTCGTGGAGGAGGTCTCATTGCTCTGAGCCGCCATGACGGTCTCGGGCGTGTACCGCCCGTCGTGGCCGACGGGCCAGGTCGTGCATTGTCCCGGGACGCTGATGGACCGGAAGGGGACGAGACTGTATAATTCGTGATGCGTGATCTCGAAGGCGAGCATGAGAAAGGTGAGGACGGCTGTGACGATGACGACCGTCCGCTTGAGGTCGAACTTCCGTCGTAGCAAGCCCATGTTCACGTAGTGATACCACCGGTCCTGGTGCACCCCCATGATGATTGTTTCTTTAGGTGGCTGCAGATGATGTGAAGGTTGATAGTAGCCAATGGTTTCTTCCTCCTCGTCCCGTGCCGATTTAGCGTACGTCGACTGATCTGATTCCTGTAGTTCTCCCATAGACAATAACGACGACGAGCGAGCGAACGGTAGCGGCGGGTATTAGTATTAGTGCGGTGCGGTTTAGCTGGACCGTCCGAACAAGGACAGGAAGCGCGAAACTGGGCTTTTCATGAAGAACCAACGTCACTTGTTAAATTGTTGCGAAAGCGGTGATGATGCCTTTTCTTTCTTTCTTTTCTTCTTCTTCTTCTTCTTCCTTTTACTCTTCCTCTTCCTTTTCTTTTTCCTTCTCCTTCTCTTCCTTTTCTTTTACTCGCAAGAAGGATGGTCCGTTCGCCAACATGGCAATGCACATGTGCAGTTCAAATTTAAACGGACCGGAATGCAAGTACCACTGGGTTGGGAAGACGGGACGGAAGCTCGCCATATTTTTCCCACTGGCCCAGGAACAGTCTTAAGGTGGACCTCCGCTCTCTCAAATATCGCCAAGGGGTGTGAGGGCTGTCAGCTTTGCTTGCCCATGGAATGGATGGGCACATGGGGCTGTGGTACGCCAGAACCGCGCAGAACCAAGCCCCGGACTAAATAGCCCCTGAAGAGCCAAGAAGTGGGAAGGGTAACTAATAGGGTAGTTAACTACTCTGGCTACTGTGTATGTATGTAGTATCTGCTTGGCAGCTTAGTACTATGCCGTAGTTTGTCAGTGGTTACAAGGGTTACAAGAGGTCACATTCTAATAAGACAAAAAGAGATTTGTTTGCTGAAGAGAATACGAAGTTAGCATAGGTATGCATGTTAGTTGATTCGTTATCAGTTGGCAGTTGCAGATTTAAAAGAGTCTGTAAGTACGACTCCTCAAGCTTTCGTTTTTTTTTCTTCTTCCCTCTCCCTTTCTTACTCACAGACTTCAATGGTATACCTGAGGTTATGTCGGTAGGTAGGTATCTACACTAGTGTAGTTGCCTACCTCCTGGTTAACTAGGTACCTTACATTCTACGCCTCTTTGACATTCTCATTCTCCTGCCTATTTCGGTACCAGACTGCTGGGTAACCAACCAGCGAACCAAACCAAAACCAAACCAACCTGCCAAAAAAACCTGCCTACGTACTGACTAGTCCGACAAAACCTCAACCCTTAAAAAATAAAACCTCCACCGTCTGTTCGAAAAAAAAAAAAAAAAAAAAAAAGACTCCCCCCAAAACCCCCCCAATATCATGACGACTCCCCGATCTACCTTTAACAAACCTGACGTATACGGTGGGGAATAGGGGAGAATGCGATGTACAATCGTTGAGAAATCCAACACCGACACTATCCCCCCCTGCACTACCTACATCATTGGGCACATCGTGTACCTGAATGACCCAGGTTGCGTATATCTTAATTTTAGAACGGAGGGTCCTCAGCTGCTGCAGGCTGCGTCACCGTATAGCAACAACATCGCAGCATACCTACATACACAGTAATAAGTGGGTTTAGGTAAGGTATAAACCACTTTTATTAGCTATCTATCCATATAAACTGCAAGACTGTATAGCAAACTGTATACTCCAAACTGTGAGGTGTGAGGTGGACTTTTGAGACGAAATATCATCTACCATGGTACTCAAGTATAAATAAGCAAAGACTCGTAATCACACATATCGCATCCATTAAGCAACGTAATTGTATAACTAATAGTAGATAAGGCTGAGCATGGACCAGAATATTCACGGTGAGGTGAGCTTGATGATGATGTATACAACTGTCGTAATCCATGGATACCTATGAATAGTTTCATTCAATGCCCGCGACAGGCAGATATCAAAGTCTCGTATACAAACACTCTTCTCTTACGCACCCCTTATCTACCTACCTACCGACCGAGGTAGGTACTGTGTATGACCTATAACATATAATACACTCCTTTCCTAAAGCGAAAAGTATCCAACTCCTAGTGACGGAAGCTCGTGTCTATCCATAGCCGTCACCCAATGCAGCCTGCCGTACCACGACTTTTGTATCTCTTTCCTGACTCTAGCCAACTTATGATAAGCGCCGTGACTCGAGTATTCGTACAACCGACCGAGACCACCAACAAGGAATGCAAGTAATCATTTCATGATGAATAAAGGAAGATGCGTGTCGCTCATGTCTCATCTCATGGACATTTCTGTCGTTCTGTCTTTCTATCCTTCTGTCTGTCTGGCCCTTAGATAAAAGCCCCGTCACCGCCACGAGGTGGATTCTGTCGTCCCGGTGGTCCCGGCGGTCCTGTTGGTCTCGGTGGTCCCGTTGATCCTGGTGGCCCTGGTGGTCCCGGTGGCAGCGGTGGCAGCGGTGGCAGCGGTGGTAAACTTCGGGGCGCGACCTCTCTACTTTCACGACGACTCTCGTTCCAACCTCTTTGGCCCGATTCATAATCGTCGAGTTCGGCCTCTTTGTCGTCCCTCTCCCTACCAAGTGGACTGTTCGTGATACCCCTTCCGTATCGGGCTGCTCTCTTATCATCCACATATGTATCATCGTCGCTTTCGTCGCTATCGTCGTCGATGTTGACGTCGTTGTATTGCGGTAGTGCTGGCGTAGACTTCGAATCACCTTTAACGAGACCTAGTCGTTCCTCTTCAGTCGCATTCTTTGTCCGTGCCTGACGGTCCGAATAACCGCGTGAGCCCAGACCATGGCGTGACGGCGGTAGATCCCTCGACATCGGTAGTGCTGGTTCCTGTCCACTGTCAGCTTGGTGCCGACGGAACACATTTTGGAACGAGAATTGCCGACGTGCTGAGGGTGCCTCCGCGTGAGGTGGCGGTATTGGCGGCGCCAGAGATTCGATGCTAGCGCTTGGCTTCAGTGTTTCCGCGAATTGGATACGTCGTCCGGTACTACCAGATGCTATGCTCCCGGCGCCAACATATTCCGTCTTCCGTAGGGCATCCGGGAGTCCGTAAACATGATCTGCACTGGCACCGTATATTCCGGGTTCGTTTCCGTACTTCTGGCCTGGAACCGCAATGTCAGTCAATTGCATCGGATGCATTGGGCTCTGAACCTGGGGGACATGGTCCGATGAACGAAAATCCGGATGCCCTGGAAGTAGAACACTCCTGGCCCGAGTTCGAATGGTGCCTGCGATACTTGACAACATACTAGGGGACATCTGACGATTGCGTTCCTCGGCCAATTCATCTTCCGTCGGGAATCTTGATCTGCCTAGGGGTAAATGCGCGGCCGGAGTGTTGACTGGGCTCGGGGTCGCTATGTTACGGCTTCTGTGACTGCTGATAGTAGTAGTCCTTCTCCGCCTTAATCCATCCCACTCGTATACCTGAGAGCCATCTTCACTAACTGTCGCAAGACGTTCCATTTCTTTCTCTTCACGAAGTCGCCGGAATTCCTGTTCTTCCATCTTCTGCCGCGTAAACGAGATTCGTCGAACGATCGCGGCGGCTCCACGAATAGCATCGGCCTTGGGTTCCGTTTCTGGCTGCTCCTGTTCGGCGATCGTATGTATCTGGTCCAAGTCTCCAGTAAACACAGCCGTATCCGGAACATCTTTAGCCGACTTCGATAATTGGAGTAGAACAACGCCTGCGCAAATAGTAAGAAATCCCATGACTACCGTGACAATTTGCATTGCTGTGCCCTTAAATCCCTGAAAAAGAACCGCTGAGGTGATGATGGTCGTGCTGGTAAAGTATACATAATATGTCGGGGTGACCATGGCCGCATTGAATATATTGAGCGCTTTCTAAAAGAAGGGTTAGTACCTACATGTACGCCTAGTTTAAGCCTCCATACGGCTGACTTACATTCAAAAATATGATTTCCGTTAACAGAGTCCCTATCACGAAGACGAGAACAACATATAGGAACCATTGGTTGAACTGGGGAGTACCACCGGCCTGCGCGACAATAGCAGCGCCCAAACCCTGGGTAGCGACGACACTCAATCCCCCAATCCAGCTACAAACTGAGATGTAAGGAAACATGTTTTTCTGTCCGTATCGTGGCCCGACCCAGAATACTATAAAAAGGGCACCGATGATGATGACGCCGGTATAAGACAGAAAACCCGGCGTAACGACGAATTTTTGTAGCTCCTGTATGTTGGCCACAGACGATTCTTCTGGGGCGTTCAAGACGATAATGACGGATCCGACTATACAAAGAAAGCAAGCAACCTGGCCTACCATGCTCAGCCTTTCCTTTAAGAAGATGGCCGACAGAACGGCGGTGATAACGACGGATAGGGCGCCCAGAGACGTAACTAGGATGGCATCGGTAAAAGCGTACGCAGCAAAGTTGCAGATCTCGCCGATGATCATCAAGGTCATGCCACCCCACCAAAAGGCGTTCTTGAGATAGCCATAACCCTCACCAGCGACTTCGTTATATTTCTCGTTGGCTTTGAGTAACCCGACCTTCTTCATCACAAAAGATACTCCGATGAAGCAGCCAGATGCGATGGCCAATGATATACCAATAGCCTTGTACGTAGGTGGTCGAGTTTGTGTAGTAGGGTCGGTACTGGTTTCGTTTGCCCTGGCATATATCTGGTTGGCCGTAGCGAGGATCTGGCCCGTTTGATCCATGATGATGCCGCGGGATTGGCGACGAGTCGCCGTGTAAATTTGTATTCGGATTCAACAATTTGACTGCCTGTCTACTGCCGGAGCGCAAGGGAACGGTCGAAGAGGGCGGTATAGTTGAATTGGGATGGTAGGTCACAAAGTTCGTGAAGCGCGAACTCTTCAGACATGAGAAGAGTAGTAGATCAATACAATACTCTCTCCAAGAATTCGGATTTTAAGAGAAACCTCTATTTCGTACTGGTTACGGGATTATAGGATTTAGTAGGTAGGTAAAGGTCTTAGGTACCAAGACATGGGCGTGGCTCGACGGGGGACCGAGTTCTATGCAAGTACGGTAATTAGGAAGTCCAAGCTCAAGGACAAAGTCAAAAGTTAACGATGAATATCCAGTTCATCGATAGAAACTAAAAAGGAAGAAGAAAAAAAAAACAGCAAGCTAGCAAGGTAAGAGGTAACCAAAGAATTCCAAAGTCGTTAGCAAAGGCACAGCAGGACAAATGTGAACCTAGTTGGAAACGTGTGTGGTCACGTCAAGAATACCTAGGTAGGAAGTAGATAGGTCGGTAGAGTAGTATGTAGGTAGTATGTAGTCTGTCTGTCTGTAGTAGGGGGTGTTCAATATGAGACGATAGTTGTGGGAGCAAGAGGCTAGGAGTACTGGGTAGTTGGTCGCTAGGTTAGATAGCAGGTATGTACTAGGTATGTAGTCCGAATTATTAGGCCGGCCTGCATGTAGTATAGGTAGCTGGGCTGGTTTATGAAACGGATAATATAAGTAACAAGGGCTTCTTGTCAAGCAAGTGGAGGGCTTCGGTTCTCTGACTGAGTTGAAGATATCTTTCCCGAGGTTCAAATGTTCAACTATTCAACGTGATGTTGGTATTAAATTTGATAGAGGGTATTGTTCAATGTTCATTGTTTACGATTTTTGTTGAAGGAACAAACGAGCAACATTGACGCTGACGTGTGTAAAAGAATCTTTTCGCCTAGTCTTGGGTCTTGGGTCTTGGGTCTGTGAAGTCTTTACAACTAACAATTGGAACTAGTTAACTGTTAATGTTATTAACAAGAACAAGCAAAAAGCAAAGAAAACTATGTACTAGGTAGTTAATTGATCTCCCGGACGACAATTGTACCTAGGTATGTACATGTAGTACATACTTCGTACAAGCGCAAAGCAAAACATGTGGGCAATTACGAAATATTCAGGTACGTAGCGACATTGATTATGCTATTCAAGCATTTCAATGTATCCATCCATGTACAGCGTAATAGCGTGCAGAGTTAGCGTTGGTCTTTGGGGGCTTTTGGAGACTTTTGGGGGGCAGTTTCCAAGTTCTGGACCACTAAAACCACTAATAAATTCAATGTTTAATCCCACCTTCACCCGTTTGACCCGTTGGACCCGTTTATGTACTTCGTACAGTACATCCGTCTGCAAGTACTACATATGTACACGCAGCAATTGGGGCTGAGCCTGGTGAGCCATCCCGAGTTGCATGTTTAAGTGTTCGGCAACTGCCAATCATCAATTATATTGGAACACAGTAGCTTCCCACGGCGTCGGAACCTCAATTGTGTCCAACATTTTGAGTTCCAACTTTATTGAAATGATGCATTTCAAGATGAATGTTGCACAAAATGTTGCACAATAATATTTATCCCGCCACCTGCTTTTTTTTTATTTTCATCAGTCACAAGTTACTAACTATTACATTATGTACTATTAGTAGTAACTACCTAGAGCCTCGGCATCATAAGTTGATTGGATATTTTACAATATCTTCACCTGGCCAATGTTTCTATCTGATACCTATCTCTTACACTCAAGTTACCAACATGCCACCATGTCATCGGACTGCTGTTAATCATTACCAAGAATTATAGTCGACATCAGTTCATTCGAAAACGGACATGATAATACCTACTAAGGCACATGCGTACATAGTAGGAGTTCAAGGTCCGGGGCCTAGGTCTGTATGCTAACTACATGTATGTAGTGTAATGCTCGATCTATGCGAGATACTCACTGAAATGTACATGTTCGATTTGAATCTTACAACATAATTAGTAGATAGCCAGCATGAACCTCTCTCAGCTGATCTTCGGCACATTCAGTCGAAAAAGGGCCCTATCAACCCTTGCAGCCGTGTCGTTGCATCGCTTCCCCCGCGCGCGCTAAGGATGTGACAGTGTGATGTCAACGAAGCTGCTTAACGCCATCAAATCGACCAGTACGTTCGTCGACCACGGTCTAAAATATCAATGCCATTCAATATTCTCTATATCAACTTTAGGTACCTACCTAAGGGTGGGTTCACTGGGTTGGGGGTTTTGGTTTTGGTTTCGCCAAACATTTACCTACCGAAGTCAGCCCAGTAAATGTCCAACACACGAAACACAAGCAAATTCAGTATTGCGCTTCAAGATATAAGATGGGGGGCGGGGGGATATTGGTACACAGATGGCCATCAACGATTTGTGTAGCGCCCGCTGCATGCGCCAGGCCTTTTCGCCCCTGGGCGGCAATCATAGCTATCTATCTGCCTAAGCTGTCTACCTACAGTAGGTAGGTATACCTACCCAAAGCTTGATAACGGATCTACGACAGCCATTGAAGCGCATCATCGACGATTATAGTACATTATATCCCTGAAAATGATTGGCCCGGCTACCCCCCTGCCATATTCGCTTGGAACCGTTTTAGGGAGGTCTCCTCACCTGTTATGTATCAGGAAATCGTCATCCAGTTACTTCTAGCGCCATTGAGACCACCCAAACTCCAGATCATCGCAAAACTGTTTTAAACCGGGCATCCAAGCTGACCCTCGATTCTTCAATAGAGGCCTCTCCAGATAAGATCATCAAACTCAGTATCTAGCCTTAGGTAGAAAGACTATCGCCAACTATCGTTCCCTGGTATTTAGCGCTTCTCCGGTCCTTTCTACTCTAGGTCACTAGATTACGAAGTGTACTATGTATGTAAGTGGCACTCAACGCCAGCAGCCCGTCTACGCTTTTGAGATTTCCCCTTCCAGTTCACCAAAACTGTGAAATATGCCCACTAACCTCTGTCTGTGTTCTCTCATATCTCTCGTATATGGCTTTGCCAGCTTAAAAATTATTAGCTCCAGCAATCGTCGACTTGTTTCCGATACTTTGATATTACATTGTGAGCTCTGCTCATTTGATCTCCTATGTGACTTGCGTAGGTAGGTAACTTAGATACTTCGTTCTTTACTGCTACTCGGCCACGTAACAATACTATCGAAGACTCGTACCTAGGTAGTTACCTCGTCAGTCACAGGGCAATGTTGTGAATTGCATACAAACTATAGTTGTATTTCAGCTACAATTAAACATCGTCATATCGTCAGCCTAGGGATATGATGCCCCTCCCCCTCTCTGCCCCCCTGAAATGGCCTTAGGTAATTCATAGGTATCGTCTCCAAAATGAGCAAAGCACCTCCAAGTGCCTATCCAACACATCATTCACCCTCCTATCCATCAGCACCTAAGACTTCTTCTCATCGATCGTCTTCGGCGGCGGCACCCGTTCCTCGTCACTCTCCCGATCCGAGTCCTTCTTCATGTCCGCAAAGTCCGTGTTGAGGACGAACTCCTCCTGGTCGAGGTGTCTAAACGTGAACCAGAAGACGACCGTGGAGACCGCGCCGATGATAGTCGGCGCCGCAAACGCCCAGATGAGGTACGGGTCGCGGATGGCGGGTGCGGTGCCGAGGCCGATGGCGGCGGAGACGGCGGTCATGGCGAGGTTGATAGAGGCGACGAGGCCTTTCATGTTCTTGGGGGCGCGCGAGTAGGCGATGCCGTAGGCGGTGACGTTGACGAAGATCTCGGAGATGGCGGTGATGATGACGGGGATCGCGTACAGCGAGTACGAGATCGGGGAGACGGTCGTCTCGCCCTCGGGCAGGATCTCGGCGCACGTGGTGGCGTTCCAGCCGCAGGGGGAGGTCTTGTACACGTAGTACTGCAGCACGGGGTACCCGATGGAGCCGATGGTGCCGAGCGCGAAGCCGAAGGTCATGCGCGAGATGGCGCCCCATTTGATGCCGCGCTTGCGGAGGAGCGGGTAGATGACGTGGTTCATCAGAGGTACAACTGTATGAGATAAGTCTGTTAGCAACCTGCGCGCGCACGTATACCGGATTTCATAGACGGCATTACTCACCCAAGACGATAGAGACGGAGTTCAAGTTATCGAGCAGATCGTTGGGCAGACCGTTCGTGTCCATGCCCGCGGTAAGAGCGTTAGCAGCGGCGCCGAGACCACCGTCGTTGATCTGCCAGATTGGCGAGAAGAGGAAGATGCCGCAGGCCTGGAAGGTGCGGCGCACGTCGTTGACGAACTGGTCATCGTACTCGTACTCCTTGGTGCTGCCGGCGGCCTTGCGCACGCTCGGCTTGCCCGCCTCCCAGAACCCCTTGCGGCCGATGCGCTTGATTCCGCCGTGCGCGAAGATGTCGCCCAGGACCTTGAACACGTTGCCGAGATCTGAGCCTCCGGGAGGCTGTTTGACGAGGCGGGGGTTTAGGTACCATAGTAGTGGTGGAAGCATTAGGTAAAGGATCGTGGGAATCAGATACGCGGCCCAGTAGCCCACGAGCTTGGCCAGGTACGTGGTGGGAATACCTTTGAATGCGTTAGAACCAGAAGTAACCCAGATCTCTCTTCTTTCTCATTTCATTCTCAAAAAATGAATCGGGGGAAGCTTATATGAAAAAATGCCGGATCGACAAATTTCCATATCATATCACAAAACACTTACCGAAGCAAGCTCCCAAGTTAATCAGCGCATAGAACCACAACATGATCGTGTTGATAGATTCTTCGGGGTCGACGATCACCTTCTCGCCTTTCTCGTCGGTGATGACGTGGGCGACCTTGTGAGGGCTCTGGTCGATGATGGTGGGCGAGATATTCGGCTTGAACTGAGCAGCACCGATTGACAGCATATCTATAAGACGATTAGCAAGCCATTCATAGAAAGATACCTCGTGCACTGAGACACTTTTATGTGTTCCTTTTCGTTCTGACTAGCCCGAAGGGCCAGATCATAATGAATAACGATGTAAAAAAAGAAAATGCTACAACATACTACATAAACGTTAGCATTCCCATTGACAAGAGTAAAGAGCGTTCCAATACATACCACAGAGACAAGGCAAAGGGACCGATGGCGTTTCCAGAGAGCAGCACTGGCGGCAAGGCCGAGATGATCATGATGATGTGCGCGACACCGCAGATCCCGACACCCCAGCAGATCATCTTGAAGCGGCCGTACTTGGTGTCCGCGAGCCATCCGAAGTAGATGGGCAGCGCGTAGGCCAGGAACTTGAAGGCCTCCGTCATGGCCGAGGCCACCACGGAGCCCTTGCCGAGAGCGCCCGCGGTGTACTCGGACCCGGGGGCCGTGGCGCCGGTGCCGTTTCCGTCTGGCGGCAGAGGGGCGCGGATGAAGTTCTTGTAGACCTGTTATGGATAATGATGTTAGTCAACCGTAGCACGTTTCAACGTAGTTCCCTTCTATCTCGAGAGATCTTTATAACCCGTTTTCCTTTCCCCGTGTGATGGATCCCTATCCTACTAATTTACAAGGAGTGGGGAAGCCTTCAAAGTGAAGTTCGACTGCGGTTATCGTCGTAATTACTAACCTGATTGCATCCGTAGTAAGAAGCACGCTCAGCGAACTCGACGGCGCAGAGATAGTAGCAAGCCGCGGGCATCTTGCCAGCCACCCGCCTTAGCGTCTTCTTCTCCTCTTCCGTCGGGAGGACGAGGCCATGGAAGGTCTCATGGCCATCGCTGGTGACGCTGTGTTCCTTCCCTAAGACATCTGTCCCTACGACATCTGGCTGGGTCTTCTCGTTGAGCGCGCCATCGTCGACAGAAGCCCGCACGGCGCTGACGGGAGCCGCAAGCGTGGGAATAGTTGTGCCGGTATCTGGTGGTGTAGGCGGTAATGGTTAGCTCTCCGAACTATTGCAAGCCAAGATGTCTAAGCACCTAGGTGTCGATCTCGCAGGTCTTGGGGGGCGTTAGGACCTGCAAGGCACACACACACACACACACACACGTAAAAACTCACCCATTGGAAGAAATCAGCTTTGCATGAAGAAAACTGTAGGAACTTCGAAGGCACAAAAACGCAGACCTGTTGACTTGGGGTGGCAGCCAAGATAAGGGGAATTTTATGGGAGAGCGCTATTATGTATAGGTAGGCACTACGGTAGCAGAGACACAAAACACACAGGATCCATCATCGGTGTGTTGGACCAATATACATACATGTCAATGTAACGCTACACACAACCAAGATAAAATGCAATGGGCAAAGGCCAAGCCGACAAGGTCATGATAGCCAAATTCGCCTTAAGCGATCACGACTTTTGTCTTAAGTTAACTAGGTAACCTACAGGACCTAGACTACCTAGGGTAGGTAGGTAGATCACTTGCAGCTTGCTTATCAGCGGCGCGCGATGCTTGGTTTTCTTTTCCGCCATATCAATCTTGATATATCCTAAATGAGGTTATCCGCAACGGACACGGCCAATGAGAAGGCGACCCGGCACCTTGGCTAACTAATCTCTCTCCCTCCCCTCCTCTCTCACCCCCCCCTGGACCATGATCCTATGAAAATGATCCTCGGGGCAGGCAAGCTTTCTAGGTGTACAACTGGGTACGGCAGTTCGCCAAGCGTCTTGGTAGTTAAGGATAAATTCATTTACAGAATCCTTCCTCCGGCCGACGCCCAGACAAACATTCCGCAATTGAGCCAATGAAAAAACGCCAGAGATGCGGCAGAGACTTACTATACGATCTTTCCCTCTCTTTAATCCGGCCGGGTGACCCCTCTGATTTCGTGCTTGTAGGATCCAGTGCTGTCTCGTCAAGGGATATTGGAGGTTTCCAAGTCTTCGCTTCCTCGGAACGTGCCTAACGACTAGCACCAGAAAGAGAGGGTATCCGCGATGTTGCAGGGGGGGAGTTAACCATATCATAACAGGTTTAACTGCATTAGGTAGGTCGTTCTGGGGGGGCCGTTTGAGACGATAAGGCAGGTGGATGGCGTTGGCCCACAAATGGTGTCGAAGAAAATTACGGATGCGACATACTCTGCTTGTTAGTTACATACCTAACCTTAGGTAGTTTTTCAGGATATCGAGAGGAGCCCATGATAACATATTCCTATCTAATGGCGTGCATGGATCCCTACATTCTAGAACCCTGAACCCGTCTTCCCCAGCTCCCACCCACGCGCGCGAAGAAGCACGCACAGCTACGGCACACAGGGGGTTGGACCGGGCTCGACCGATACTTGAATTGAGCGAGATAGTCTAAGGTTAACTATGTATGTAGATAGATGTGGATGTCTATCTTCATCGAGGCTGCCTATAAATGCTCCATGTACGTCGATGTAAGTTAGTTGATCTTCTCGTATTTTCGTATTCATAGGTATGTTCTCGTGTTTGATGCTATGAGAATGTTGGCCAAGTTGTTTTAGCTCCCGAGTCCCGATAGCCTGGGAAAAAATCCGAAATGCTTAATGCTGGAGCTAACATCAAACTACGCATATGTCATATATGTGTATAGATAGAACTAGCATCCAAGGGAATGATAAGGTTCTAGTCTACGTATATATAGATCGTACTATGTCTGTAGCGTTGCTGGTTTTCTTCACCAAGTCTTGTAGGCTTCCTCACTAGGTTAGGTAGCTTGGTATTTAACCTTATCATATACTTAGTACTAAGTAGTAAGGGGGGGCGAGTAGATTGATCACGATGTCCCTTGAAGGATTTGAGACCGGATTTTCTATAGGATTCGTGGAACAATATTCGCCATATGTGCCTATTTGAGGGAGGCATGAGGTGACAACTGACATCTGAAAGTATGCATATTGTGGTATCAGTGTATCACGAGGTGGTTGGATTTACATATCTACATTCTACACACATAAACACAATAATTAGCAAACAAAAAGCGTTTCTGTGTAATAGTAAATCTTGAATATTCAACATAGCCTGTACTAAGGATCCCTGATCTCCCAGCCTACCTACCTACCTACCTACCTACCTACCTACCTACCTACCTACCTACCTGGTCCTACCTACATAGTGTAATAAGTGTATATTAGATCATCAATTCGAATGTCCAATCAAGAATATGGTAATACACAACATGTAGCTAGCCCGTGCCCAGCCAATGCCCCTGGCGCTTCATGGCACGGAGCAGAGCGTTGATTTGGCCAACTTGTTACACAGAAGAATCCTCATGTCTCTTTTGAGTCTTTTCTAAGCGACTCGCATCGCCTGAATGTCTCGGAAGCATCGAAGCGAATAGACAGCATGGTGACCCTTGTAAGATTCGGCCGACTGGCCGACTCTGTCCGTTTTGTGTCTCCTGTCGTGTATCTTGAATACGGACAACTGCATTTGTATGAGTCCAGCACTGTACTATGTAGTAGTCTAGTATTGCATGTACCTGGTTGTGTAACTTAATTATATCTTCAATGTTGCTGTGAATACCTCGGTAGTCACATAAGGGCTCGCATCAAGCCGGAAAGGTCTAGCTTCTGAACAAAAGTTCGACCTGCTGTACGCCGTATCGTCTGCAGGACACGATGCCAATATACTTGGATCGAAATCCGTTGTCGACGTCCGCCAAACTTATCTGCTTAAGCACCTACCCTTCGGTAGATTCAGCATAATACCATGCCAAGTACGGCAGCATTCTGTTGCTAAGCTCCACGTGTACCCGGTAGTCTTGCCACAGAAAAAAGGGAGGCAAAAACGGCGTACCACGGCTACGACAATGCGCATCAACAATAACCAGAACATTTCTAACAATATAGTCCAGGGTCCCTATTCTGCTGCTAAGCTGAGAGTACTTGGCAATGATATTGGAATGCCTATCAGCCGGTTCGCTCATAGTGCTTCCACGCATAGCCATATTGAGCTCATCTCTCAGCCGAATCCAGTTATTTCGCTCCGCGCAAAAGTTTCTCTCAAGCTTTAGGAAGGAGTGGTTTCTGGGAAATATCCAGGGTGGAATCGATCGAAACCGTAGGCATGCATCCCACAGTCTTGCTATAGGCTCCTGGCGATCTAGCACGGTCCGTATCGAGTAAATGTTCCACGAGCTAAAAGCTGACGGCGGGCTTTCTTTTCTTTGCGGTCTCTTCCAGTGTGGGTTCCAGTGTGGGCGTTGCTTTGGCATCTCGGGCTCCTGTCGTGGTCGTGGCCGTGGAGGAAGCTCCCTGTCGTAGGCCCGGCGGCGGACTGGATCTATGAGAGTCTCATATGCTTCTCTCAGCTGAACAAAGTTGCCGTGACTTGCTTCGGAGGACACGCCAAGCTTGTCTGGATGATACTTGAAGCTCAGTTTCAAGTAAGCGGCCCTAATGCCACTCACATCAGCGTCACGGCTGACATTGAGTATGGTGTAGAAATCTGGCTTCTTATTGTTGTGATCCATATTTGAGTTCGTTTTCTTTGTCACAGTTATATCGAGTCTAGTCCAAAACCACAAATTTCGAGCCGAGACAGTACTATATATATATGTCTGTCCTGAAAACGCCGAGTTACTCTACTCTTATGTACGAAGTGTCTCGAAAACTACAGTCAGAAATTTCCAGCATGTCAGAGCAAGTATCATAGCAAGTGCACGAAGACATCTATAGGGAGTACGTCGAATGAAATGGAATATGCTCATTTACAAATTATAAGTCACTACGTATCTCTGAAGTGGTACGTAACATCTGATAATTCAAGAAGTATATTTTAGATGTGCTGTTTTAATGTAATCATCTACCTTAGGTCATGCCATGATTCGAATGAAGTCAGATATTAATCGGCGCGGTAAAAACACCTGAGTGATATGAGTAAAAGCACCTCACACCCATTTCATAGTCCAGTCCTGGGACTGAGGTGGCTATAGCTTGAGATGACGCATGCTCTTCCCATCCCATACTGTGGAGAGTTTTCACACATAACATTAGGTCTCGTCATCGTACCAATAAGTTGATTCATATTGTAGGATATAAATACGGCCTCACCGGTCTCTTTAAGACTTAAAGACTTAACTCAATATTTCATACTAGCAACGTAGGAAAAACAATAACAAAATAATACCCAGCAGAACACCTACCTCCAATATTATATCAACATGCCAGAGAAAATTATCCTCTACTACATCAACATTAACAGCGCCGACGATGTCGACAAGCTTGTGAAGAATGTCTTGGAGCTGAAGGAGTTGGCGGATAACCTATCCGACCTTGGGCCGAAACGTCTAAATGAATCAGGCGCAGACGATCTCAGAAACTGTCTCGCATGGGTCACATTCTCGTGGAACAAACTTGACGACGTCAAAGAAACATACAAGGACAAATCCGAGGTCCAAGAGGGACTGGATAATCTGAAAGACGTGGAGACGAAATTGACGAAGGTGATCGAGGACAGTGCCAAATTGAAATCTTGAGTCGTTTGTTAAGACTTAGGTATCCATAGATAGAAAAAAGAGAGGCAATTTTTGGCCAGACTTGACCCTCATATGTCGTCGTCTACCTGGCTCCCACCAAGAAAAAGGTGGCTCCTCTAACGAACTGGCTCCATCCGAGCCTACGATCGGGCAGGATGTATAGCTCGGTCTGCGTACGAAGCCCACAACTCGTAGTTCTTCAGCGGTACCCTCAGCTTTGTTTAGGCCTGTTCATCAGATGAGGCGGCTAAGAAGCTCACGGGCGGGCTGAAGGTGAGCATCGTGAAGACCCCGATCAACGGTAGCGCCAAGGCGAATCTCTCAGACAAAGGCGAATCTGTGTTCAAGAACCTTAAGATCTTGAATAGCGGCGCAATGGTCAGGAGTGTCTAAAGTAGAAAACGTCTGCCGCGTTGCGGTGGATATGCCCACGAAGCTAGCAAAACGGCTGAACGAACTCCATTACCCGCTCATGCCACTGAGGGCTTGACGATAATGTGAGCCGCTTTATACGCAACATCGACACCAGTTCAGTCATCAAGACGACTGCGACACCGCTACAAACCTTTGCCTGAACTGCGTGACGGCACGATTGATGAGAATGCCAAGGTTGCTGAACCCCAAGCAGTTGTGGCCCTCTTCCATTCCAGCAGCGCATTGAGTTCGCAGAGCAGTTTATCACGAAGATGAACACCGGAGCTAGCCGTCGATGGGCAAGAAATGAAAATGGTCCAGGTTTCAAGAGCGCAAGAAACTCGAGCACCGAGTAGCTGGCTATACCGACGATAGACTGCATCACTAAATACTGCCGTCGGCTCAACCTCCTCCTAGATGATGCTAATGGTAGCTTCTAGGACGATATATCTCTTTAACAAGAACAAGGGACAATCTCTCTAGAGCGGTTCCTAAGAAGAACGTGAAGCAAGGGGGTACCCCGCGAAGGAAGCAATGGAGCCTATACGCCTCGGCTGGTAACACGATAACACTCTTTCTCGGTCTCACCGAAGCAGCTCGGCATTATACCGCGTATCATCGGTCCCAGGACGACATTGCCGCGCGAATCGTCGACCTCGAGCCCGAGATTTGGGGCTATGCCGATTGAAGACCAAGACGATACTATAGGTAGTGGCCGTGTTTGCGTGCACTGACAGTCACAAGAGCACCGAGATCAGCGCTGTCGTTTGTACCTGCTTCGCATTGAGATCGACGATCACGCACGTATCTTGGTTGTGGGCGATCGTGGTGCCAAGCAGTTTGCGTCAGTGACATTGATTGTCATCTGCTTCCGCATCCGGCGATTCTTGCCCCTTTTCCCAGAGTAAGACGCTACTCATCATCGACACACCTGGCTACGGCGGCTCTTGTGGCATCGAGCGCGATGCCTTCGACACGGCCAACCATGCCAACGCCATCATCTTCGCCTGCCGTGGCAACGAGGCGTATACCACGCCCACCATCCCTGTGTCAATATGTATCTTCCCACTCTTCACGGAGGACATCCACAGCTGTCTGTACACCGTCTACATCTTTAGTGATGCCGGGGTCTCGCTTACCCGTGGTGCACTGTAGCAGCTCGGACGGCTGGTCAAAAATGGGGAGGTCGCGAACAGTTGCTAAGTGCATTTGCTACGAGCCGATCATCCCCATCGGCTAAGTGGAGACGCCGATTCAGACTGCTCGTGCAAGCGGTGCCCTTCCCGAGCAACTGGCCCAGCCGGCCCAGCCGGCCGCAGCGAAGAATGCCCTGATCATAGCGCGCGTGGACAAGGATAAGAAGTAAGTGGCGACGCGGGTCTCTGTGGTCCCGCGTGACGTGATCGACGCCGTGTCCAAAAAGACGAGTCGACGGATAACGCCGTCTCCCCACAAACGCGTGGAGGATGAAGGAGAGATCGTGCAACATGTACAATCAACTCAACTTCGCGAGCAGCTTCCTTCCGAGGTCCAGGACAAGGCACAGACGCCGCTCATATAACGCTGTCCACTTTCCACCGCCTAAATTTCCACCGCAAATCTGCCTTGATAAGTTGGAGTAGGTATCCGGATATGTTTGTCAGCGACTTTGCGGAAGCGCTTTGAGAAATCCCAGGCTCAACAGCTTGAACACGACTGAGTTCAAGTCAAGCGAATTTCGAAGCTGATTTTGGCTTCAGCCAGAGCCCACAAATCAGAGAGCCCTTGAACGTCATTGTCCACTGGAAATAGATAATTGAGAGGATGAGATGCTTAAGCACCTACTTACCCAGGTTGGTAATATATCGCTTGCTGCTATACTGAGTGAAAGACACCAGGGTTCTTTCCAAATATTGAACCCCTTTAAGACCCCCTTTAAGGCTGGAGCATATACACTTTAACGTCATATTGTTGAAACGAATCTCGATAGGGGAAAAAGATCAAATTCCACTCTGGGCCTAGCCTCAGATTTTCTTAGATTTAAAACAGATGGGCCATCAACCAGGTACCGCTAGCAACATAAATATGTATGTAGGCACATCATTAGCAAGCGAGAGATGATCCCCTGGGGTATTCAGGTACATACGTCGCTCACAACCCAAATAGTTAGATATCTCATGCAGAATACTGACTCGATCGATCGCATCTGTCTTTTAGTCTGCGAAAACGAAAAATAGCATAGACTTTCTTACTTCACTTGTTTAAAACTTGGTCTCTCTATATCTTTCGACATTGCTTCGAGTTTTGAAAACAGGGCCGGATAGGACTAAATCGGATTAAAGTAGGCGTCTTTATTACTTCATATTCGGAGTTTGACAAAGTTTGAAAACCAACCCAGGTTACCATGGATGTGCTCGAATGTAAAAGTACATCGACGAAGCGAGCAGTACATAGCGTTGGGCTGAAGGAGCTGAAAAGGCTATGGCATACCAAGAAGCCCTTTTATTGGTGGCCAACCGCGCGCGCCTTGGGAAATGCAGCTAGAGCATCTTATAGTAACTTTTAGGCGTTCGCAGAATTTCTTCGACGGCTTGAGACTAGATGTTGCAAGACTAGTCGCGCGGTACGTTGCATGTCTTCCGTATAGTTAACGGCAATACTACATCAAAAGGCTGCTTGATTCTCGAGTTGGCAAATATCTGTTTGGATCGACACCGATAGCTCATGGGCAGATTGAGAACCACAGCGTCGGGTTGTGGAGATTCTGAGACTGATTTTCTTGTCCTTGCTCAATGTCCCTGTCGATCATTACTCGCGCACGATGTTTACCTGAGCCTGGCCAGCAATGGACCATGGATCACGCAGAATTGTAGGCTATCCGTAGAAGAAGATAGAAGAGTTCTTGATGCATGATTTAAGAGGATAAAACATTGAGATAGGGAGAGGAGAATGGACAAATCTCAGCGTCGATTTTGCCCTCTAACACATGGGTCGACGATTAGTGAGTCGATGTGGTTTCGAGTATCACCATCACCATCACCATCACCATCACTCATCTTTACCTTTATCGGACGCAGTTGAGGCTCGGGAAGCGCGGGTGCAATATGCATGTCTCTTAAAGTCAGATAACCGTTGCACAATTTAAACATACGAGCTCTCGACGGAGATATAACTATGTGGTGACACGCTGGCCTCGTAAAAGAGGGGGCCTTGCCTCGCGAGGGCCGGACAAATAGAGAATCGAATACAACCAAGACCCGTTCCGTGGCGAAGACCCTGAATATCCACTTTTAGAACAGCGGAAATGAGGTGATCCACTCACTAATGCAACGTATCGACCGAAAAGCGTGCAATGGGTTCCTTACTTGCCTGGAGAGCCGATCCGAGAATTCCAAATCCGAGGAGACGCCGGCGATCGTATATTATACGTCACTTCGTGCCGTGACAATGTAGGTAAATAAATATTTAGTTACATAGCTGTACGTGATTTTTAGAAAGCGGTGAAGGCCCAGAGAAGGCTTATGCATCCTTAAGGGAGGCTTGTCATGTTGGCGCAGGGCTACATATGGTCATAATACTTTTAAGGAAGACAATGGGTTTGGACTGTGTAATGGTGGTGATGATAGTTGAGTTGGTTCATGAGAATGTAAACACTAGTTAGTGTAGCTTAGATGATAGGCTACTTGAGTATGAATATGAAATAATAGTAAATGCATGTAGATGAAAAAGGTAGGTAAGATAGGTCTCGGCACATATTACATATTAGTATATTACATAGTTAGTAGAAAGCTGATGAAAATCATGACGATGATTTTAGATGATGTTCATAGTTTTCGAGGGGTAGAAGGGAGGAAAGGGAAGGGGATAGGTTGAAAAGGAAGTTGAAGAATTGAAGTTGAACATCATTGATTGAAGAGAAAGGGGGCCCATGGTACATCAATAATGAAAGAATATTGAAGTGAAGTAGCAAAAGATACTTTGATTGAGGCGTAGCACTTTAACGTTGTCTCGCTTAAGTTTCTGTACCATGAAATAAGAAAATACAAGGGTCCATGGATACCTACATGTACCACCTAACTAACATTGGTGCCTTCAATGTTCTTGATGTTGGCTAACTATCCATTAACTAACTTGAATTAAGTGGGTGAGCAGCTCAGCCCCCGCTCAGGCAACCTTGGAAAGCTAAACCCAGAAAGGGACAAGCTCAAAGCTACAACTTTACCAGTTTTATCATTTTAGTTTGTTATTTTGTACTTTACACTTAACATTTCCATCCATCCATTGGCAATTTGATACTTGCATCCCAACATTGAACCCACTCACCGCTGGAGTTTCGGCAGCAACCTATTACCTACACTGGTCTTACAGTCCTACACTACATACGTATGTATGTATTGAACATACTTTGTGTACATACCTACATAGTACATACATGTATGCCAGTTATGGATGCTATGTACTCTGTACATGTGTCATAGAAAGCCCCTTCGCTAAGGTACATACATCTAGTTACCTAAAATATCCTTTCTTGATCGATGCCACTCTGCCGCCATCGTTCGTTCGTTAGTCTTTATCCCTGTTTCCGCCCTTCTTAACGGATGTCCTTAGCTGTGGTGCTATGCCGCTGTGTGGGGTTTATAACCTGGATAGGTCAGGACAAAGAACGACGGGACGAAGAACTCGAGCCCCCTCCCCAGTTACATACACTACTTGATTCAAGACAACACTAGGCGGGGGGTTGGGGCTGCATCTGATGGCCTGACAACCTGAAGATGATATGAATTCATGGATGGCAGCATGGTAGGTAATCGCCGATGATCTGTGAGTGATTTGCTCGAGTCTGTTCTCCAACTATCTAATCTTAGATATTATATTCTCTCTTTCTTTGGTTAGAGAGAAAGAGATAGCCAATTCGCCCTCTGGAGCCAAGGTTCCATTTGATGGGTATAAGCATTGAACCAGGACTGTCTGTAGGCATCTTTATTTCGAATAATATTCAGGTACCTAGCCTACAGGTACCTATGTAGAATGAGCAAGCTGCAAGGAAGCTTGCGTGATCTCTAAAGACGTTAATGATTTTTACTTTCTATCAAGCCTCTTTCAACTTTGTTCTACATATAACGACATGTTTGACTACGCACATACATACATTGACACCTGTTGTGCACTCTATTGATACGTATCAATATCGTACAAATAGTCTTTCTTTCTTTTCTACTAATTATTCCGCTTACGACTCAGCCTTTCCGTCTATTTATTTTTAAATTTCACGCCTAACTAACTAATAGTTATAGTTATTCTTCTTCTTCTAATAACCACCTCTTTAATGCAACAAATAGTATAACTATTATAGGTAGCCGCAAAGTTACATAGGTAGTAAAGATTAAAAAGACTTTACTACGTATGATTGGACCTCCCTACCTGGGTAAGTAGGTACCTTGTCAAGTATGAATACTAGAATACGGCTATGCTCGCGTGAGGTACTTGTACATACAACGTACACACAGCTAACACACAGTCTACCCATCCATCCTATACATGTAATAATGTCATGTATCGTATACCTCATCCCCGTACTCCATAGATTTGGTAGTACATAGTAGTAGTACATACACTACATAGTTACATGGACAACCCTGGAATCACACAGGCCCTGGCTGCAAGTGCTCGGTTTTGCTTCTGACCTGTGCGTTCGTTTGCATAATAAGCTCGATCCCCCTCGCCTCATCCACACCTATCTCTTCAAACATATATTTATTCCTTATTCCCATATATAAATCTTGGTTATATTCGTATGCACTTTCGAGGAAGTACTGATTGACGTTTCAACCCTCGCCGAATACCCGAAGGCGCTTGTACTCATTAGCGCCTTCACTTGCGTATATAACATCCCCCTCGGTCGTTTTCCCTGATTCACGACCACGACCTGACGGTACTAGCAAAACTTATGCGAGTAGCTTGAACCCCGTGATACAATTCTTAGGGTTAGGCATTGTATTTTCAGCTGAACCTTTAAAAAAGCCTTGGGTTGATTTAAATATGAGCTGTTCTTCGACGAACACATCGTGGTTTATTTCTTATCTGGCTCCCTGAAATACTTGAAATATTGAAATATTTTTTGCCCACCACTTTCATAACTATATCCACAATGGGTCACTCCAGGTGTATCTCGACTTACGACGACGATTTCGAATTCGACGACGCTTACTTTAGGCAATTCTACAAGCCATTGTCTAACCTCCCCACACCGCCGCCCTCCTCCAAAAACTCATCTGCAGCTCAAAGTCCTCGAATTTTGGCTGAAGATGTCGAAAGTGCTAACTCTGAGTACCTTGGTAAGTAGTGGGACATTCAGCAATTACATGCTTTAAGCTAATCAATTTTTTTAGGCCCCGCTGCTCACCTAGCTAGAATGCTACCACCAGGAGCTTCATTTATGACGCCGTCTATCCCTATGGTGCAGGGAATCTTAGCACGTGCGAACCTGCCAATGGACATCATTGCCCTGGCGGTCTGCATTTTGGACTCCTTGAATGCCAGATTTTCTCGAAGCTGGCGAATCTCCTTCCCCCTGAATAAGCATGCCGACCTGCCGAAGCGCCACACGCTCCCTTCTGGAGCTGTTCAAGCCCTGCACATAGACAGCGTGTTCCCCGAGATCATCATCCTGACCTCGTTAATAATTGCCGATAAATTCGTAGAGGATTTACAGGAGTCGATTCAATACTACAGTTCGGCGTGGGGCCGAGACGTCTGGACATGCGAGCAGATCAACTTCACCGAACGATGTATCATGGAGAACCTAGGCTATCGCATTTTGCCGCTGTGGGAGGAAAAGTCTATCAAGCAAGCGAGGCACGATATCGAGATGGCCAGAAGGGAATTGCTTGAGGAGGGCGTGGAATTCGTGTGCCACGAGAACCAGCCGAAACACACGAAGACGATGAGCTCAGGCCAGGCTGTGATAGGCCTGGGCCTGCAACTTACCCCTACCAAGACTCCCAATTCAGAATCCATCACCCCGTTCAGTCCAGTTCAAACCCTCGACCAAGCCACTAAGAACGCATTCAGCGTTACGGACCTGCCAAGCGATTACCTGTGTCTCCCCTCAGCGTCTCTTCCTCGGTGAAACCAGGATTTTTAATTTTTGCAAAAACCAAGCAATTGCTTTTTTTATCATCTGCATAGCATGTTATATGGATTGGGGGGGCCTTGCGTGAAACCAGGGTTTTTGTGGTTTCATTCGGCATCAAAAAGAAAAGACAATTTTGCATTGAATTTTTACACAACATTTTTTTTTTTGGCAATCCTAGTTCAAAATCTTTCATGTTCGAATTAAAAAACTCCATCCGGACCAAGGGGAGTTTTTGGGAATGGGAGTTCAATGGGAAAGAAAGGGCCCGGGTCCTGGGTTAGGAGTACTGGTCGTGCATTCTCGCTTACGAGCTCACATAAGGGGGGACACGCGTCCTACGGAATTATACCCACTAGTAATATATTGGTCGTTCGAAACCGTTCTTTACCTTGATGGCATCAACAATGCCTGTCTTGATTGCAATGGCGTGCTATATAAATCTATATTGCGGCGAGGAGCATATACGTGCATATGGTTAGAGAGGAAATACCGTGCTTGATTATATCTCGATCCCCATTTATCAGCCTGAACCGACTTGTAGTACTCATCGCTAGAGTTCGTAAGGCGTTCGTTCTATCATCCCCCCCTCCCCCCTATACCCCAGATTTTTATGATTCGCCGGGTAACGATGTAGGCCACATGAGCTCGCATGAATCGGAAAATTTCCTGGCCAATGAAATAGTTACCGGAGTTCTTGAATAGGCATGGCAGATTTTCGACTCGGACAGGAAGGGGTGAGTGGGCTGCATGCTATCCAAGGTCCAACCAAGGGGTGTGTCGATCCTGATGATTTTCGATCTACTCTCACCACCAATGCCTAAAACCTATCAGGTAGGTAGGTGCAGGCAAGTTAATGGAGGGTTGGGCTGGCCGAGTGCTAAGCAACCTACTATCGTCGCCGCCGGAACTCACGAGGTAGCACGAGTCATGCAGTCACACACCTCTCTGTCTGCATATATTTACAACTCTATATCTAGAGAGATGTATATTTTGATGGTGATCACGCAAAGCTGCGAGATCGAAGACGCCATTCTTGCTTGCATTCGAAATCAAGCTGATCGATCGATCGACGGAGCTTCTTATGCTATGGTAATAATAAGAATAGCACAAATAAAAATAGAAATAGAAATCAAGAAAAAAAAATTAAAGAACACGCGTACACCATAAAATTGGCTAAAATACCTCGGCATCCGCTGCGACGGAATCAGGCCGCAAGACCGGGAGGGAAAAGAAAAAGGTGACTTCACGGAATGCGGGCGAGCTCTGACGACAATGCCAAGTCGGACGGCAGTTCTCTCTGACAGTGAGCATTTCTTCGTATTTCCCTTTTCCTAAGTTGCCCAGTCTCAGCTGATATCTCTTCGTGAGGTTTATTTTCCTTGGTAATCTCTTTTACATTTCCATATTTTAGGTTTCGTTTTCACCTCTAGATATTTCAATAGTCTTAACTACTTAAGAGGTTACGAACGCTTGCCCAACCTTAGTAGGCCCACCATCTTCTGAAACAAGAGTATAGTTGAATATGATTTCGACGATATACGAGAAATGATAGATGAAATAAGCATTAACGTTCGTTCAAAGTTTCTTGAGCGTCAGACTTTAGCAGAAGCTTAAGGTTGATTGATTACTAGGTACCTTTCAAGTTATCTATCAACTACCATGCCGCCATGACACTGATGACAGAACTGTAAAGCGTCCACGGGTACCTGCTACAAGGTACTAGGTACTGTAATAAATAGTACTAGGTACTTTACCTAGTAGCCTTTAGGTACGTAGGCCGCTAGATACGGGCCATACAGCTATCAAACCCAAACCGGATTAGTGAGGGGCAGTCAGCCAAACGGCAGAATATTTTTTTTTCTTTTTGTGACACACCGCCCTAGACTATCAAGTTCTCAGCTCAGCCGCTGAACTACATATGTATAATTTAATTAATGTTAAATAGCTTATCTACTATCGAAGTATTTACTTTACGTATCCTACCTAATACACATTCAAATCAGTAAGACGAAGAAGAAGAAGAAGAAGCAAAATGGCAAAAAAGCGAGCTAGAGAAGCCGACGGCGCTGCTGAGGCGCCCGACAAGATGGTAGAAGATGGGGACAGCTCAGACGATGACGTGAGTTAGGACTCAGCACCCACCCGACGGCGCATTGACTCAGCCGAGTCAGCCAGCCAGTCCAGTCCAGTCACACAAACCATCCCAGCTAACCAAGTGGTGTGTGTCGCAGGACTTCGACATGGTGAACGTGGACTTCGAGTGGTTCAACTTCGACTCCGAGATCGACTTCCACGGCACCAAGTCGCTTCTGCGCCAGCTCCTCGACGTCGACGCCCCGCTCTTCGACATCTCGGGCCTCGCCGACCTGATCCTGTCCCAGCCGACCATCGGGTCGACCGTGAAGGTCGACGGCAAGGAGACGGACGCGTACGCCTTCCTGACGGCGCTGAACCTGCACGAGCACCGGGAGAAGAAGCCCATCGCGGACCTGACGCGGTACATCTGCGAGAAGGCGCGGACGAACGAGGCCCTGGCCGACGTCGTGCCCAGCCTGCTGTCGCCTGGATCTGGGAAACAGCACGTCGGGCTCGTGCTCTCGGAGCGCCTGATCAACATGCCCTCGGAGATCTCGCCGCCCATGTACGGCATGCTGATCGACGAGATCGAGGCCGCCGTCGAGGACAAGGAGCCCTACGAGTTCTCGCACTACCTCATCATCTCCAAGACATACAACGAGATGGAGTCGACGCTGGACGTGGCGGAGAGGAAGAGGAAGAAGGGGAAGCAGGACGCGACGCTCTTCTACTTCCACCCCGAGGACGAGGTGTTGAAGAAGCACGCGGTGGCATACGGCAGCTACGACTTCACAAAGATCGACGAGGCCATCGCAGATAGCAAACGCGCTTTTCAAGAAATGGGTGTCATGCCTCGTGGCTTCATGATATTAATTGAGGCTAGCAAGTTTGTAGGTGCCGCAAAGGCAATTAGCGAATATCTAAGCCCATCATCTTAGATGAATCAATTCAACGCAAATATAAAAATACTCTGTCAAAGCCAGTGCTTTTCGTCTTTTCATTTCTTTTCCTTTTTCTTCCGTCTTACCATTCCGATGCCTCTAATCCCATGTCCCATGAGTTTCACCCCTTTATTCTAGCCGTTGCATGAGGTAGTCGACTTCCACTTCCTTGGTTAACGGAATAACAAAGTCTCTGTACATGGAGACTACAGCCTCGACGTTAATTTTGCCGGCGCTATCCGAGCCGTTCGTAGATGGGTCTGTGCCATAGGTGCGCGCCTTCAACGCCAACCGTGCTAGCACCTGCTTCTCGACCGCGGCATTGGTAATGGATTCACCGATTCCGTCTCGGTCGCCTGCCTTGATCATGTGGGTGTAGGTCTCCGGGTCCGATTGGAACTTGGACTCGGCCACGAACTTGCCAAAGTGTATCCTTCGTGATATGGCCTGGAGACATGCGATGTCGCAAGTAGCCGAAGATCCGTAGTTCTCGTCCGACACGCCACGATCCGGGCCAAAGTCTGGGCACACAGCAGGTAAGAACTTTTCGATGTAGAATTTCTTGATCTGCTCGTTGACATTGACGTTGTTGGGGTGGAGAATCTTGGGGTATTCGAGGGGCTTCAGGATGGGTTTCTGCAGGGCTCCGGGGAAGAACGGGTACTCGTCAGGAGCTTCGTAGCGTCGGATCAAAGACTGTAGCTTCTCTTGCTCTTGCAAGTACCAATCCATAAAACTAAGAGTCTTGTCCTGGCCGATTTCTATTGCGCCCGGGGTGTAAACGGTCTTGTTTAGTGGGAACTGGACTCGCTCGATTAAGTGGAAGGTAATGGTATCTTCTAGCCGACTAGACACCTTTTGTTAGCATTACGGCTACTACACGGCGTGAGAAGGGCGAGCTTTGTATACATTAGCTGGTAGCGAATGTTGGATAGGTCCAGGGCCTTGGAGGCATCCTTGAGATCGATTATGGCATCCATGTTTAGGCGCTATTTCGCTTCGTTTGGTATATCTTCCGTGTCTTCCGTATATATAGAAACGTCGACTAGGACATGAACTTAGAAATGAGAAAAGGGAAGTCTATTAGAATCTCTGGCCAGTAAAGGGATATAGGATATAAGAAATGTTGCTTATGACTGGATAACAAAGAGCATGCTGTGTAACTATAGGTTGGTAGACACGGTTATAGCACGGCTACTAAAAAGGCTACTTAAAAGAGGCGGGGCAGTTTTTGAAGTCAATGAAGTTCGGTCAATGAATTGAGTTTCTGTCAATGAAAGAGGGGCTCCTTACATAGTAGTAGGCATGTACCACCTTACTGCCTTAAGCTAGTAACCTAGGTGTTGGGTACTACTGTGTAAGTAGCTGAAAATGACAAACATTTGAACAAGGCTGAAGGGTGAAGGGAGAATATCTCCTTTGTCGCAGCCGATTTTCGGGCAGCACAAGTTTTAAGATTCGCTACCTGAAATGCCCGTGTTACCTCCCTGTGTACCCTGTGCATGTGGTATGTGTTCAATCAATTATTGATGTGTTGAATAAGATTTCCATGTACTAAGGAGTAGAGGAAGGAGCAAGCTTCAAGTGATATGGATACATGTGGCATACAGACCTGATACTAGCAAATGTTATGTCGCAACGCGGCACTACGACCTGAAAGAAGGAAGGAATGACGGTTGCGGCATGCAAACTTTATTTCATAACGCTGTAACCCTGCAGCTGGAGTTGGAGTAGATGGTGTGTACCGCCGTAGGTACATACATGTAATGCGTGAGTGTGCTGCAGCTACGTACATATATTGTATCTATACATATATATACATAAGATAGATAGATGAACCAATCTTGAGTTGCTTTTATCATAGCTGTTGTATGTAATTTGCGTAACCCAAAATGCTTACATAATCCATACGTAGTACCACTAGGTATAGCACTTGAGGCAGATGATAACCAATACACCCTAAAATTAACTTACCAATGACAACCCCAGACTCGTGTAACCGAATGAGGAAATACATGAAGATAGCAAGTAAGAATGCAAGAGCTAATTTTTTTAGAGCAATCCAATCAATTTGAAGACCTACAAAGCATTTGTTAAGCCTTGCCTTGCCTCTTTTTGCCTTGCCTTACTTGCATCTTCTTCAACCCACCAAAAAAAAAAAAAAAACGTCTAGTTATCCATTTTATTTCCGCGCTTTTTTTTATTCATCTTATCTCGCACCAGCCTATGATATCGAGCTCCTCATGCTAACCTACTGGATAGCTTTATGAGGAGATCCATATCGGATTTTCGGGCAATTTTTCAATTTTTGTACACTACCACTTTAATGTGTGGCATTTGCACCGTGCGACCGCCCACCATTTCTTCGCCCATAGTAATCATTACATACGTGTAGATACGCGCATGGCCAATTCAGACCCAAACAATGCCGTTCATGATGATGCCCAGAAGGGCGAGGACTCGATATTCTCGGTACTCACCGCCTCTATTTTTCTAAATTTTTTCTTTACTAATATATCCTTCATCACTGTGCACGTGAGCTCGTTGTCTAACATCTCATTATTTAGCCACGAGGTATCGAGGCCTTCGGTAGAAAGGTGACCACAACTGCGAGCCATTTAGTAGGGCCCGGTCCTGACCCAACCGGAAACCACTATCACAACGCCATGGCTCAAGTACAGAAACAGTTAAAGAAACCCGGTATCCAACGAGGCATGTTCACCATGGCGAAGACAACCCCCACCGATCTTGTCCGTTCCAAGTTCTCCACTACCGAAATTCAATCCCGCGCCCTATCATACCTACCCGACAACATGCTCAAAGATCTACCCGAAAACGACAACTCGTACTCTTTATTTCAGGGATTCAAAGCTACCTTTCCCGAGTTAACCAGCGATGGCAAAAAGCACAGGAGAAGAGCTTCCAGAGGGAGAAAGATGCTCGAGGAGATCCCGTCAACGCCGGACAGCCCGCATCATCTCCACAAGCTGAAGAATGAAAGGTCTTCGCTTATGCATGAACTGGAAATGCTCGGGATCCGAAAGAATATGGCTAGCAGAGAGATCCACGAGATAGATACCAAAATTGCTAATCTAGCTGGTATGAGACGCATCATACTCGATAGGTTGGCAGGCCTAGAACAAGAAGAGACCTTATTAGAACACGATAGTAAGGATTTACATCTCTCTATCATGCAACACAATGTTTTACTAACATAGCTTTCAGTTGGGGATGTGGAGGTGCGGATAGATGACGCTCAATCACTTGTTGATGAAGCCGAGTCAATAGCTGCTGCCGCCGATACGCCGACCAAATCTGACGACGATGATGACTTAGTGACAGACCAAGATGCCAGCGAGTTCATGTCCAAGTCTATATACGAGAAACTCCCTTCTGCTTCGAGTACGCCATCAAAAAGGAGACACAAAACCGTGAAGCGGAAAACGATGCCTATATTGCACGAACATTTCGAACCAGGGTTTATGATAAGGGAAATTAAAGCTCACGCAGACAACATCACGGCCATGGATTTTGACGTGCCATTTGGCACTATGGCATCTGCCTCGATGGATGACTCCGTCAAAGTCTGGGATTTGAATGCTGGGCGCTGCATCGGAATACTCGAGGGTCATACGGCTTCGGTAAGAGCACTGCAAGTAGAGGATAATATCCTCGCCACCGGATCGATGGATGCTACTATTCGATTGTGGGATCTCAGCAAAGCGCATTACGATCCGCAAGGAAGTCAATTCGGAAGAGATGACGACGAGGACGATGGTATGGCTTTCGAGAACCCTGACGACCAACCGGTAGACCCTCCCGAGGGTAGCATGGCAGACTGTCCACTATTTACGCTGGAGTCGCATATGGACGAAATCACAGCTCTTCACTTCAGGGGCGATGTCCTTGTGTCAGGCTCAGCAGATAAGACACTCCGCCAATGGGATCTAGTGAAGGGACGATGCGTACAGACACTTGATGTGATGTGGGCAGCGGCACAAGCTTCCGTCTCTATCGGCACAGGCGAGGGAACTTGGAGACAAACGGCCCGGCCACCGACAAGGTCAGCCGACTTCGTAGGTTCATTGCAGGTTTTCGAGTCTGCCCTAGCCTGTGGTACAGCTGATGGTATGGTTCGGTTATGGGACTTGAGAAGTGGGCAGGTCCATCGTAGCCTTGTTGGCCACACCGGACCAGTAACATGCCTCCAGTTCGACGATGTGCATCTTGTGACGGGTAGCTTGGATCGCAGCATTCGTGTGAGTACCTATCCGCGTGAATACTACGTAGAAGAAATAACCCCGAAATTTACTAACATGACATTTCGTAGATATGGGATCTCCGCACAGGGTCCATATTCGATGCTTATGCTTACGATAACCCTATCACGAGCATGATGTTCGATAGCCGGCGGATCGTTAGCGCTGCCGGTGAGGACGTGGTAAAGGTATACGATAAGATGGAGTCTCGGCAATGGGATTGCGGTGCAGGCATCACTGAGGCCGATGGGGGCCGGGCACCGGCGGTTGTGGAGCATGTCCGGATTAAGGACGGCTTCCTAGTCGAAGGTCGGCGAGATGGTATCGTCGGCGCTTGGGCTTGCTAGACCATAGTAACCTCTCGAGATCCGCTCCATCATGTACATAGGTATATTCTGCAAAGAATAGCCAGCGTCACCATACAACCCTCGCGAGGGTTCGACTTGCCATGATTCACCTTCGAACCTTGAGACCTTGAGCTGAGAACTGACTGATGATGACCCATGCAGTTCGCCGTCGAGCTACCGTAACTCCCATCGTCTTTTTCTATCTTTCTTTTTTTAAAACACATTTCCCCTTTTTCTCTCATTTTTCTCTCGCCTACCCGCGCTACCGCTATTTCTCGCCGGGCCAACTTATTAGCCCGACGGCAGTAAACTCCCTCCCGCTTCACCAAATCTCATCCTCATCCCTGACCCTTTCCAGTCTTCCATGTACTAGATGATCTTCACGTTATATAGGCAGGCAGATCGTGTGACTCGTGTCCGCGGGTTGCTGGCGGTCTACCCAGCTGATTTATCCATTTGTCATCCATGAATGGTTCGTCAATATTTACGACATATCATTTCAGATGCAATTCACAACGTATAAGCCTTATATCCGGACCTTAAATCCAGACCTTAAATCCTAACAAATGGACTTAGCAGTATGTAAGCTCCCGAGCTATCAAGAGCCTGTGGGTTTGCATGAATCTGTACCTATTTTACTTCAGTGGCGACTGAAGCCAATACGCACACCTAGGTATGTATATCTACTAGGTTAACTTAGGTAGATACGAAGCACTGACCTATTAGTCAGCTCCTGGTGTGATATCCTCTTTTGGATGACATATCTCTTTCTCCGATGACTACTAATGTTGGTTAGGCTACCTATGTTGCATTTCGGATTGCCAAGTCGCCATGCAATTGCATTATACAACAAGAAAAGCCTACCTACCTACCTACCTTAGTACCTAGCATCACTGAATGCTACTCATCCTATATCCACTACCATGGTGGAGAAAAGCGAAACATGATGCTCGCCTGGTCTAACGGATCTGGCGGAGATAGCAAGCTCTAAAAGCCAATTATTGTCCTAGGCACAATACTTCCTACCCTAGGAGGGTAGCATGTATCAGAATGAAGGCGGTTTCATTTTTGAATGCATCTAGACGGAGTTAAGGATCAACCTCCTATAACTCCTCTGGATTCAACCCCTCTCGAAAACATTGAATGCGTCCATGTTTCTGCCAATCACATCGGTACCTGGTTTGCCGGTTCTAAGGGTTTAGAATATACTCGAAATCATTCTTGTCGAAACCATTGAAGGGGTTCTTTTTTATTTAAAAGCTCGTCAAGATCCCATTCAAAGGTTCTTTCTTGGACTAACACTCACTCACCCTCCAATAACACCCCCCACCTTGCCTACTACTATTATATAATACACATAGCTAGGGTAGAGTAGGAGCGACAAAGACATCACGAGATCAACTTGCACAACTTTGATCTTGAACTGTACCTACCTCCATTGCTTGTTACCTACATAGGTATATAAAGTTTACAAGTCCAACAAAAAAAAAAACAAAAAAATCACAACGATAAAAAGTCTTTGACAAGAGTCACCTTCATCGAACTTCTACTACATCAGATAATTCCTCAAAATGTCTGTTTGGCGAATCCCCCCAACACCGAAGAGCCCTCTCGCTCGATATCGTATCCTATCCCCCACGGCTTCCGTGAGAGTCAGCCCACTATGCCTTGGGGCTATGAATTTTGGCGAGGCCTGGAAGGATTATATGGGTACTTGTGATCAAAAGACTACGGAGGAGATATTGGATTTCTTCTACGAACAGGGCGGTAACTTTATTGACACGGCCAATAACTACCAATCCGAGCAGTCCGAAGCATGGCTTGGCGAGTGGATGAAGAAGCGTGGTGTTCGTGACCAGATGGGTAACTTACTTCTCACCATTACCTCACCATTACCTCCCGGGATTTTTGACTAACAAACCTGCCTCACCTACATAGTCATCGC
The DNA here is from genome assembly GCF_022984875.1 of Hypoxylon fragiforme. NCBI lineage: Eukaryota > Fungi > Ascomycota > Sordariomycetes > Xylariales > Hypoxylaceae > Hypoxylon > Hypoxylon fragiforme. Next base: position 1,071,409 of record NW_026054761.1, on the reverse strand, counting down.
TACAAAATACTCCAGTAACTTCCGTACGGGACATTTCGATGAGATTATGATCAATAACCAGGGCAATGGCACCAAGAGCCTACACGTGTCCGTCAATGCCAGCTTACGAAAGTTGCAGACGGACTATATTGACCTTGTAAGTGATTCTTAGTCCTCCCCTTGGCTTCAAATATTGCAGACCTAGGTACATTAGTACTCACTGCTTGACATGTAGCTTTATGTTCACTGGTGGGACGGAAGTACTTCTATCCCCGAGGTAATGCAGGCCTTGAACCAACTCGTACAATCTGGTAAGGTTCTCTATCTAGGCATCAGCGACACACCCGCCTGGGTTGTGAGCAAGGCCAATGAGTACGCTCGCAATCACGGTTTACGCCAATTCAGCGTGTACCAAGGGCGATGGTCAGCGGCGAGCCGCGATGTTGAACGCGAGATTCTCCCCATGATTCAGGCCGAGGGCATGAGCCTAGCGCCGTGGGGCGCACTTGGTGGAGGAAAATTCAAGACAGAGGAGCAGCGCCAGGTGCAAACTAGTGGTCGCTCTAGAGATCCAACCGAGGCCGAGATCAAGGTCAGCCAGGCTCTAGAAGCGGTAGCTAGACGTAAGGGCACCATAATTACGAGTGTGGCGCAAGCGTACGTTACCCACAAGGCACCGTACGTATTCCCCATCGTCGGCGGGCGCACCAAGGAGCAACTCAAGGACAATATTGAGGCCCTGACGCTATCGCTGGATGACGACGACATCGCGGAGATTGAGGGTGCTGTTCCATTCGATTATGGCTTCCCGCGCAGCTTCCTATTTCAGGGGCAGAGCACCGACCACGATGGCAAAGTTTGGCTATTGTCCATGGGCGGTACGACCGACTACGTTCCCAACCCCAAGCCCATCACAGCGAAGAAGATCGGGGAGTAGAGCACCCGCTCTTTCTTTGACTCGTGGAGGTGGCTTTCAGGAAAATACTGAGTCATACTTGTACTTCAAGTTAAAAGTTGAAAAACTGCGGAAGCAGTTCCCTTTGACGATACTCGATGGCGGGTTCGGAATGAGTTGTTGGAAGAAGCTGCTCTGACAGGGCGAGTTTCGATGCTACCAACATCAGTTGTTATATACTCCCTACTCCAATAAGCTTTGGACTGATTTGATGGTAGAGTGCAAATATAGTCAAGGATAGTATTTATATATATATATATATTCCCCCTCAATGGGAGGAAACCATGGGTCTTACCTTAGCTTGTTAATGTGCGGTCGTGAGTGAATGATGAAGTATGACTAGTGTGTGGATTATAACAACCGTTGTAACACTCTTAGATATGTTCTTACTTCTTTACCTGCTTGTAAGTCTTCATCGCAGTCTCGCCCCTTTTCACTGTTATACAGGTCGGTGGGTCGATGAATAATACAAAATGTCGTCCTCTATGTTGCTTGTGTTGTGTAAGAAGATTGTCCTAGAGTTACGGCACGGCGTCTCTAGGTGTAATTCTAACTATGTAGTTAGTAGTCAGTATTGACCATTCAGTGAGTACTATCTAATTAGGTAGGTGCAAAGCTACTGGAGAAGATGCCTGGCGTCTAGCTGGGAGGCCGTTTAGGGGGTCGGAGTGTTTGTCCTGCTATCTCAGAATAGATCCTTAAGTACTGGGCACTTATACAGTCAGTTGCGATGATTCGGTAAGCAAATATTATTGTCAAGGAAGTAGTCTTTGCGGTGTAATCTGATATGTAGAACTGACAACGCAGGTTGCCATGCTCAGGGCTGTTTGCCTGGCCGTCTACCGTGACCCTGACTAACAGGGCCAGAGCATAGGCCTCATCAAGTCTTGAGATGAGATATTTCAGCTGCGAATCAGTACCGCGAGCTGAGCTGTGCTTCTGGGTAGTCGTGGATGGTGGCAAATATCTGACTGTAGTCCTTGTGAACCCCCTAATGCCAAAGGAATATGTCTCGACTAGGAATTATGCCAGATACCGTGTCACCTTTCGACTCTGTATGCTACCTCTCTCGTCATAGTTGTCACCCCGAAGGCGGCGTTCCCTCATATATAAACACCAGCTACCTCCCCAAGAGAGAGCGGAAAATTTTCATTATATCATACCAAAAACATCCAGCATACCTACGAACCTTAAGCACTCGAGATATCAAGCTTCCGCAAAACAACAACACTCAAGAAAAAACTCGACAGCAACAAACCCAAGAAAGTCAGGTAAGCAGCCGATTACGATTTTCGTACCGAAGGCAGCTATCCCAAACCTCGCTGTCGCCCTCTACCCACCCGTCCACCCTTACACCCTTACCGCCCTGGAGTGAAACTTATACAGCTCAAAAAGAAAGCACCCGGCACCCTCGACCTCCTCGACGGTTCTAAATGACCCCTTCGCGCACTCATCAGGCCAACTGCCTTTGGGTAGAGCCTGCGCTCGGCCTTTTTTCTCATCTTGCCATTATCTTTTTCTTTCTTCTTATGCTCTATGTTGAACTGTTATTCTGCCTCCTTGCGAAAACCTCTTCCTGCTGCTTGAATATGGTGGCTTCGTCCTACCTGCACATCGTTGATGTATCATCGTCTTCTCCTAATGCTCATAGCCCTCCTGCACCTTCACCTTCGTGAATTGAGGAAGATTCATGCTAATACATGTCCTTTCAACCCCCCCCCCCCCCCCCCCCCCCTCCCCTCTCCCTCCCCCCTTTTTTCCCCGGGACACGTCGTCGAGTTGTAAACCTCCCCATATGTAACAGGGCTAACAGTTCCTCCCTATCCAAGAAAAACAGACAAAACCGCGACCATGTGCGAGCAAAAGAAGACCAAGACCGAGTGCCCTACGTGCGGCCGGACATCTGAGGTCGTGACCAGCGAGACCAAGTGCAAGGGGGCCGCCACGGGCAACTGCAACGGGGGGAACGTGACGACCACAACGAAGAAAGAAAAGTGCCTCCCGTGCAATGAGGAGCGGCCCAAGGAGGAGCGCGAGTTCACGTGGTAGATAGTACCTATGCGCGTGGACTACCTAGCTAGATTCCTGGGCTAGGGATCGGTGGAGGAGTTGGGGCGTCGTGGAGGCGCGGGGATTCTTTGGGGAATTGGAATAAGGGTTCGGTCTTGGTGGAGAGTTGGCGATCTTTTAAGAAGACTATCAATGGTACTACACGTGACACCCTAATCTATGGTATTGCTTTCTCGTGTGATGCCTAGGTAGATAGTCCATGTTTCGCGGGGTGTGTTTGTGTGTCAACAAATATTAGGTGTACTATGACAAGTCGGAAGTTTCCCTATTTGCTGTAGGGAATAGTGCAGTGTTTTGGAGTTGGCCAGATGAGACCTGGCTAGGGGAAGTATGGTAATGTTAGTATGCTGGTAAACCCAACAGGTACGCCTTCCTTGGTTTCCCCCTTTTTTGCGTCCTTCTCTCCTTCCCCCCTTTCTCTCACACAGATACCCACATAGGTATTTTTTCAGTGTACGAAATTCAAATATTAAACTCAACTCACCTTTCCAATTATAAATCTTCTATAATTCTTCTACAAATCTTCGACAGGACAAGTTTACAGATCTTTATTTCTTCCCCCCCAATTATATAGTTCAAGTACTTGTTCTCCCATTTGGATCTAAATTCACTGTAATCATGCCTGCTGGACCAGTCGCTATACAACTCAATAAATTACCCACGATACCGTCCTCCTTAGATCCCAACTTGAACTCTTCCATAAGCCACAAGCCATTGACTAGTGCCAGGGTTGCCGCTGTCCTTCCAACCCGTACTAGGTCACTGAATATCAATGATGAGCCCATATATAAAAATAATGAGCACTCAGGCTTATTCGAAGAAAGGAGAGGTAGGTCGGCGTCTCCTGTTCGTGCCAACGTCAAACGGAGGAGATCTGTTGTCTCCGCCCCGGGTGATCCATTAGGAGGTCAATTACATAGGTAAGTACCGTACATAATTACAAGACCTGGGCTTCGGGTTTCACTGTGCCCAGTCGATCTCTTCTCCAATCCCAATTCATTCGGGACGAGATCTAATCCGTAATATAGAAATAATTCTATTACATCTTCTGACGAGAGAAACCCACATCCTCGCAATCATACACCAGCAAGGGCTTCTACCCAACTAAATGAAACTCCCATGCGAAGAAGTCTCCCACGTAGCCGCTCTATGATGCGATCGACGCGCTATCTCCATAATACGGGATCGCGAAAACGTCTGAGAGTTGGCGAGAGAAATATGACAGATAATCCTGTTAACGAAAGTAGGGCAAGTGTTGATGAATCATCTCAAGGTACCAACAGTCCAGAGACACTGGCGTCAGGGGAGCTACCACTTTCTGGGGACGTGAATCAAATCGCAAACGATGAGCAAGTTTCTTACGAGCAGAAAGGCATATTTCGGCTGAGAAAAGCTAGAAAAAAGGCTGGATTTCGCTTTCCCAAATCCCAGAGTCAACCAGAACCAATTTGGCGCGCAGGAGATGGATTCTCTGACGACGAGGCCAAACCAGACTTCCATTTCTTGATGACTGGAACACACAAACAGAACAGACCTCGTTCTTTATCTGGTATAGGGCAGCTTCAGCTAGAAATTGAAACTTCGTCCCAAGAAAAGCCGCATGGATCAGGGACCAGCTGCGCAAAGGCCAGAGGAGTATCCCGATACTACATGAATAATCGTCGCAGCCCAATCAAGGACGTCTGGCCAACTAAGGATAACTTCGTAGAAGAGCTGGGAGCACGGAAACCGAAACATACAGTGCCAAGGAATGAGCAGACAATTCCTTCAACTATAATACCTCAGCCTTCCCCAGAAGCCCAAACTAGAGAAGCGATACGATACAGCCCACCTCGATGGCGTAAAAGAAATCATTCGGATTTTGAGAATTTTGGGCAGCCTCTCCGCAGCAGCGACATTGCGGTTATTAGGGACTCAATGCCACAGAGCATGCCAGATTCAATTATTGTGCAATCTAGGTTAGAGGATCATGAGGAATATGAAGTTGAAGAATATGAAACAGAGTTGTCCTACGAATCCGCGTCCTCGGTGGACAATGGACACGAAAACTACGACGTCGAGTTCGAAGAGAATGAATCGGCCAGCGCCCACCGGGGCCGAGAGTCAAGTGTCGGCGATTCAGCTATCTCGATTCAAGAAGATGAGGAACACGAGCCACAGAAATTTAGACAGGACCCTTACGATATATTAATGTCCGCCTAACTCGGCATTTTCCTAACGATCTTTCATCGCACTTAGCATCTACCTCCGTGTTTAGAGATTTAAAAAGGCCAAGGCTTTGAGATCGATGTAGCTGCTTAGTTGATTCTTACACTAATTTAATGAGGCTTTTTGAGAGACCGTTCCATCGAAAAGCGCGTCTGGTACACAGCCATGCTGCTAAAGGAGATGATACTCCTTTGGTGAGAGGGCTAAGTTGGGGCCTTAACATGAATTTTTAGGGTTAGAGGTACTACAAGGAGAGGAGAGCATCACCTAAGGCAAGAAAATCCGGCGAAACTTCATTGTATTTCATTGCCCCTTTCTAGAGAGATGAAAACTTGACATATCAACAGTCAATCATGTTATTTCATAAAATTTAGAGAGAAGCTGGCGGGAGTGTATCACTCATTTGTAGAATTCACATATTTCCTTCCTAATATCTTAACAAACGCCAGCCAGCTCCGGGCTCTGGTTGAGCCTGTTCCTAGAGAATCTCAAGTTGATAGACGATACACAAACAATTTAGCGACACAAAACCCCGCAGCTTGCTTTTTATCGTCTCTCTGTCCTGTCTGACTTTCGTTGCATTTTTGAATTTGGCCTTTTCATCATCTTCCATGTCTTGAATACCTACCGTATGCGATGCTCACTTCCCCTTGCCCTTAGGCATAGCCTCGTTCTCGCCGAGGGCCCTGACGAAGATCCTGGTGCGCCCTTCGCCACTGTAGTCCTCCATGCCGGTCTCGAAGCCGGGGCAGACGGCGACGGCGAGGTAGCGGCCGTCGGGGCTGAAGGCGAGGGCGGCGACGGAGTCGGCGAACTTCTGGTAGACCTTCATGCGGCGCTTGGCGTCGGCGTCCCAGAGGGCGACGGTGGCGTCGCCGCCGGCGCTGGCGAAGGTGCTCACGTGCACGGGGTGGAAGGCCAGCGCGTTGACGGGGTACACGACGTCGGTGCCGTCGCCGCCCGCCTGCCGGTGGCACTTGAAGGCGTACTTGCGCGCTTGGGACTCCGCCGACGCGTCGAACCATTCTACGGCTACGCGACCCTCGATGGATGAGGTGGCGTACCCGGCGTCCGAGGGCATGGCGGCGACGGCGCGGGTCAGGAATTTTAGGGAGGACTCGCGCTGCTGCCAGGGTTGCGGCGGGTCGTTGGTCTGCGCGGTGAGGGCGGACGCGAGGGAGGAGAGGTCGTAGATGTGCACGAGGCGCGAGGTCATGGCGACGATTACCTTGGACGGGCTCGCGGCCATGGCGTGTGGCTTGCCGGGGAGGGGGATGGTGAGGGTCGCGAGGGACGGGTTCGAGGGGTTGTGGATGTGCAGGGTGCTGTCCCAGGAGGCGGAGATGAGGATGGCTGTTATTTTGTTGGCTAGATGTCAGAGAAAACTTTTCCTCGGTCTGGATGGATAGAGAGAGAGATAGAAGACGTACAGTGTTCGCGGCTATACACGACTCTGCGCACGGGAGCCTCGTGCTTGCTCAGCACGGTCTGGTCGCCGGTCTCGAGGTCGATGTGCCGCACCTGCCAGTCGACGGCGGCGCTGAAGGCCTCGCGGCCGTGGGCGCCGAAGCAGACGTCCATGACGGGGGCGCGGTGCTCGAAGGTGCGCAGGAGGGCGCCATGGCTGGGGTTCTCCTCTTCGCTGCTGCCGCTCGTGGCTAGGGTGTCGTAGAGGTAGACGTTCTTGTCCCAGGAGGATACGAGGAGGCGCGAGGGCGAGTCGGGCGCGAAGGCGACGGCGGAGATGGCGTCGTTTGGGGGTTGCGCGAGCTCGAATTGTGTTGCTGTAGTTAGTTTTTTTTTCATGTTAGTAAGTAGTAACTAATTGGGTACTAGATATATGGTTCGCTTTTCTTTTTCTTTTTCCTGTTTCTTTCTATCTCTTTCTTTCATTCTCAATTAAAGGGTAGATTAACGTACCTGACGGTGCCATGATGATCCAATAGTTCTTATGCGGTGAGGTGAGAGAGAATAGGTAGATAGGTACCTAGTAGATAGGCATTTGCTATAGTGTAGTTCGGCGTTGTAGTCGCAGTTGCAGTTGCAGTTAAACTCGTTCAAAGTAAATATCAATAGTTGGACAGGGGTGCTAATTGCAAGGGTATAGATTACTACAGTGATAACCGGTCAAGTTAAAGCTAGAAGCTGGGTACTAGGTACCTTATCTTGCCGTCTTCCACCGCTTAAATTATCGTTCTCCCGAAGCTTGTGGAACGTGGGGTGGAGGGGCAATTCTATGTATGTACCTACATGTTACTAGGTAGTTCAATGTTGTATGTAGCTTCTAATCGATCATCGTACACTCATCGGTAGTTGGAAAGTACTCCCAAAACAATCTCCAAGACTTCTTCATCACACCTAGTATTCACCGACATTAAGTTTCACCCTTTCAACACATTACCTTCCCACTCTTGTGCCGTGATCCTACTACTGTACAAATAGCTTAACACAAGATGCCTTTCGCCCAGCTTGTCCTGGGAAGTCCAGGCTCTGGAAAGAGTACCTATTGCGACGGCAGTAAGCTACCTTTCAAGATGATTTGCATATCCATTCCAGTCGTTTCTCGGTCGCTAATGATGCTTGACCAATATAGTGCATCAGTTTATGGGCGCAATCGGCCGTGAATGCTCCGTTGTGAACCTCGACCCTGCCAACGATAAAACGAATTACCCTTGCGCCCTCGACATCCGCGACCTCATCAAACTGGAGGATATCATGGCCGACGACCAGCTTGGACCAAATGGTGGTGTGCTGTACGCTTTCGAAGAGCTCGAACATAACATGGAATGGCTTGAGGAAGGCTTGAAGAGACTGGAAGATTCATACGTTATTTTCGATTGCCCTGGCCAAGTAGAACTATACACGCATCACAACTCCTTACGGAACATATTCTTCAAACTCCAAAAGATGGGTTACCGGGTATGGCTTTCCATTGACGTTGCCTCCTAGGTTACTTGATTACTGACAGAGCACAGCTCGTAGCTGTTCACCTTTCCGATAGCTTCTGCCTGACACAGCCGTCCCTTTACATTTCCAACCTCCTCCTTACTCTTCGAGCCATGCTACAGATGGACCTTCCTCATGTCAATGTCCTCACCAAAATTGACAAGGTCTCATCATATGATCCCCTACCCTTCAACCTCGAATACTATACCGATGTCCAAGACCTGTCACATCTAGTATCCTATCTCCAAGAAGAGGCGCCCGCGATGCGTAGCGAAAAGTTTAGTCGACTCAACGAAGCTGTCGCGAACCTGATTGAGAACTTTGGTCTGGTTTCATTCGAAGTCCTATCTGTCGAGAATAAGAAGACGATGATGCATCTTCTGCGAATTATCGATAGGGCCGGAGGCTATGTATTCGGCGGTGCAGAGGGAGCTAACGATACGGTATGGCAGATAGCCATGCGTAATGAGAGCTCTTTGATGGAGGTGGAAGATATCCAAGAGCGTTGGGTAGACTTGAAGGAGGAATACGATGCCCTAGAAGAGAAAGAGGAAGAGGCGCAGCGCAAGACCATGGGAGGGGGCACTGGAGTTACGACGCCAGATTTAATTCCGGATGACGGCGATGACCCGTACGACGGAATGCCACCTCCTAGAGGTGATAGTGGGATCAAGGTAGTTCGTAAAAAACAGTGATGCCCCTTTTCAACCATCGATAATTTCACCCATTTCTATGTCGCTATTATCATACTCAACGTCCGGTAAGTCCGTCATGGCAATTTCTCGCTTCGGGCGTTCGGATTTTCCGAATATATTGTCAAGGAGACCGTCATTTACCTCCTTTTGCTCATTTTCAGCCGCAAAAATGAGATTTCGAGCGCGACGTATAGCTTCTTCCTCGACTTTGCGCATGGTACCGCTCACATGGACTACACGGAAAATGCAAGGCTTCCCATTCTTCACAGGCACAGTGCTCATGAAGGCAAGGGCGGCCCATACTAAGCGATATGATGATCGTGAAGTACGCAATATGAAAGTAGAGGTGGCTGGAGAAAAATATTTGACTAAATGAAGTTGGCGTAAGTCTCATATAAGTTGCGATGGGGGCTCGGCACTGTTGACTCACCTGCTAAGCTTCCGCCATCAACAGTCCCTGAGCCGTAGTCCCCGAATAGATTGGCGACCTCGGCTCTTATACCCCGAAGAAGACCGGCAGGGTTGAGTTGGTCAGTTGTAGGTTGGTTTATGACTACAACGTCAGGGAGGTCGGAATGGCTGCCAAGCTCATTGGGATAGAGAATTTTAACCAAGAGGTAGCGCTCCTTAATGCGGACCATTTTGGAAAGTTGAAGGATATTTATATCCTAATCTAAAGCCGTTTCGGAATTTTGTGACGCAACAAGAAGAATATTTCCTTATATATATCATCTAAAGATGAGAATTGGCTAGGAAAGTGAGAATTGTCAACTGTAAACCGCGAATCGTTAAGTGGAAACTTAACGGAGCTCTATCTATCTTATCAGTGATATTTATGTGGATATTACAGGGGTCTGTACCCGTGCAACTTATGACGTGCATAAAAGAACATTGAAGTTTAACTAAACTTGTGATACAATTTTGTGGAAGTAAAAGCAGCTTTTTACGGCTGTGAATAGCATATATAAATAAACCTTCCGATTCTACTTCATGATGGAGGGTAGGTACTAGGTACATTAGATAGCTTCAAACCTTAAGGCAAAGCAGATAATGGCATGTACCTGTATGCATTCAAGTTTAGTAGGTACTGCCCCGCTTTTGCACTATACCTAGTATTTAGTACCTAGTACTTAAGTACTTATAAGTGATAAATCAGGTCGTCTAAGGCCTCACTCCCACTGGATCTCTCTTCGCTGCCTATACTGAGCTTAACTCATTCCCTAGTATAAACTCTAGTCTTATTTGTATATACGCTCAGTTGAAGATAATCTGATATATTCATACTTGCCTAGCCTAGGTATTTGTTCGTATTTTTCACCTGGGTAATAATCATTAATCCTCTCCTCGCTCACGATGGCCAGCACTACCCTAAGAGCCGTATTACTCATCGTTTCTACAACAGCAGCCAAAGACCCTTCAACAGATGCTTCTCAAGCTGTCTTAAGTGATGTACTCGAGGAAGAAGGTGGTGGTCACTGGGAGTTGGTTGATACCAAAATTGTCCCTGATGTTGCCACTCAGATCCAAAGACAGATCATGTTATGGACCGACGTTGCGGCGGACACCATCAACCTCATCCTGACTACAGGGGGCACTGGCTTTGCAGTAGCAGACAACACTCCAGAGGTATACACTACAATATCCAAAATTAAAGCATCCGTAGATGCAATGATTCAACTAACAGAGCTTAGGCTGTCTCAGCTTTACTCCATAAGCCTGCACCTGGCATAGTACACGGCATGTTGACGGCCTCTTTGAATGTTACCCCTTGTTAGTAAAGGCATTAATTACCCCCTTTTCATGTAGAAAAATATTAACTCTCAAAAGTCGCCATGATGTCTCGCCCAGTGGCTGGTGTCAGAAATAAGTCTCTCATCATTACACTTCCAGGTTCTCCAAAAGGGGCTCGGGAAAACTTACAGGCAGTCTTAAAAACATTACCACACGCATGTATCCAAGCTGCTGGTATGGATTCGAGATCGTTACACGTTGGAGGGGTGAGAAGACTTGAAGCAGAAGCTGGTATAAGATCGGAGCCCGGGCACTTTCATACTCACGACCACCACCATAGCCACGGAAGTACTCATCAGCATAGTCATAGCCATGGTCATAGTCACGGCCACGGTCATGGCAGTCTAGTAAGATATACAGCGCCTAGCTCAAACCCCATGTCTAACGACCCGAGCCTCGGCCCGAGTCGGAGGAACAGAGAGTCCCCCTTTCCGATGCTATCGGTTGACGATGCTTTGAATAAGATAAAGGAGCATACACCGTCACCAGAAATCACCACCTCCTTGGTTGACAGATCATTGCCTGGCCACGTTCTAGCTGAAGATGTCCAAGCGAGGGAAAACGTGCCCGCTTTTCGAGCTAGTATTGTCGATGGCTACGCCGTTGTCGTGCCCAAGGACGGAAACATGAAGGGAGTCTTCCCTGTTGTCTCCGTGTCCCACGCCTCCCCAGGCGAAGTTAAACCCTTGAAAGAGGGTGAAATTGCTAGGATAACCACCGGAGCTCCACTTCCACCAGGGGCTACGTCCGTCATCATGGTGGAAGATACGATACTAAAGACTATGACCGAGGACGGCAAAGAAGAAAAGGAGGTGGAGATTCTTGCGGCCAATGTGCGGGAGGGAGAGAACATCCGCGAGGTCGGCAGCGATATCAAGGCCAAGTCCAGTATTCTCAGCAAAGGCGAGCAGATCTCCGCCGTGGGAGGCGAAATTGGTCTCCTCGCCGCCGTCGGTGTTGCCTCTGTAAAAACATACCGCAAGCCCGTCATAGGCGTGCTATCGACTGGCGACGAGATCGTCCAACACGACCGACCCGGCGACCTACGGCTAGGCGAAGTGCGTGACACCAACCGCATCACGCTGATGTGCGCGGCGAAGGAATGCGGCTACGAAGTCCATGATCTCGGCATCGCGGCGGACAAACCAGGTACGCTGGAGGAGACGCTGCGAGAGGCGTTGCGGCGCGTCGACTTCGTCATCACTACAGGGGGAGTCTCGATGGGCGAGCTCGACCTCCTAAAACCGACGATCGAGCGATCGCTCGGGGGCACGATCCACTTTGGCCGCGTGGCCATGAAGCCCGGAAAACCGACGACTTTCGCGACCGTGCCCGTCAAGAACAACGCCGGCGCCCGCGTCACCAAGGTCGTCTTCTCGCTGCCCGGTAACCCGGCCTCCGCCATCGTCACCTTCCACCTCTTCGTCCTCCCTTCCCTTCTCCAGATGTCTGGGATCACTCCCGCTAGTTTAACGAAGGTCTCCGTTACGCTCGCGCACGACTTCGCGCTGGACAAGTCGAGGCCAGAGTACCACCGCGCTATCGTCTCGGTCGGAAGCAGTGGGGTTCTAGTGGCGACGAGCACGGGGGGGCAGAGGAGTTCGAGGGTGGGAAGTCTGAGGGGCGCGAATTGCTTGTTGTGTTTGCCGAGCGGGACGGAACCGCTGAGGAAGGGGGCGAAGGTCGATGCGCTGCTTATGGGTGGGATTAGGGGTAAGTTGTAGGGCTGAGTTGGTTTTTGGGAGGTCGTTTCAACTACGATATTCTACTTGTACAGAAGTTGTATGTGAAGGAGGGGAGTATAAAGTAGGGAAACACCTAGTCACCTTGTAATGAGTTTCGATGTTGATGATGAACATGCACACTGTAATGTATTAGGCAGGTACCTATCTACTTGGTTATAAAAAGAGGTTAAGCGCAGTCTATCATATCCAGTCTATCAATGCGCAGAATGTGTCAAGAAGCCCCTGAATAAAGAACATAATAATCATAATAGTTGTTAGGTATGTGCGTAGGAAATCATATAGTCATCGCTTCATTCATTAGGAATCCCCTTTATGTCAAAACGCCTAAGCTTTCTATGCAATGCGAATGAAAATACCTAGGTAGACGACCAACAATTATTCGTGTTTTCATGTTTGCGATATTCGATGTAGGTAAAGGGGTTGGCTAGTCAAAATCATGAGTTTTAGGTACCTAGGCATATAAATGATAAAAAGCAACGCATCGGCGCTTCCTCCACAATCAGTTAGGTACGGGGCGTCGATCAATTAGTACCGGTCAGAAGTGCGGCAGCCTCTTCTTCATCGTTCCGCAGGTCTCCCCTGATCTTGCTCTTCATCGCGTCGGCACCCACCACGGGGTTGTGAATATGTTTCCGAGGCACCCAGAGCAGCTGAACGACGCCGAGGACCGCGACCCCGGCACAGCTGAACCAAGCGGCCGCGGAGCCGCCGGCGCTGTAGATGATGCCGACCAAGGGCGGGGACAGCGTGCGCGCGAGACAGCACGCGGACATGGCCAAGCCATTGACCTTGCCCAGGACCAGCGGCGACGGCGTAGCGTCTTTCAGCAGGATGAGTGCGCACGGGATGACGAGGATGCCGAAGAAGCTCTGCAAGATGAGCGAGAGGTATATGCCGGGGGACACGAGACTGCTGGGGACGGCGGAGAGAAAGGGCATGACGACGTAGGCGAGCGGGTAGAAGATGATGTTGAGCACGAACGACTTCCACACGCCGACGCGGTCGACGAAGATCGGGAAGATGACCGCCTGCACGAAGAGCCCCAGGATCCCGTTCACGGACAGGTACACGCCGACGTCGTGCACGGTGTACCCCAGCCCGCCGACGAGGTCGATCTCGCCCGGCGCGGCGGCCGGCTTGTCGAGGAGGTGCGTGGGCAGCAGCGTGCTGAACGCCATCTGGTGGTACGAGACCAGCACTAGCGCGATCGTCACCATGATGATGGTGAAGTTGAACGGGCGCCCGTCGAAGCTGTCGGTCCGCTTTGGCTGCGAGCGTGATCGAGGCGGAGGCGGGGGTAGCTGGATCGAGCCGACGGTCCCGAATGAGGTCCGCCGCAGGTCGAAGTTCTGCTCGACGGGGACGGGCAGGCTCTCTTCGACGAAAAGGGGCCGGTCGCTGCCGGCGCGGGACTGGCTCCTCGCCGTGCCGACACCGTGCTGGAGCGAGGTGCGTTCATCAACCACATCATCGTCCTCCTCGATGACATCCTCGTCGACTCCTTTCGCACCTATCGCCGGATTCGTCTCCTCGAGAAAAATAATGCCCTGCGCGATGGCTAGCACGATGACGACAACGGACACCAGGTTCGGGAGCAGGTAGGGGTACCGCCCGAAGAGGCCGTCGGCGGGGAACAGCGACGGGTAGAAGATGGCGGGCTGGGCAAGAAACCCGCCCATGGCGGACCCGATGATGCCGCCGAGCGTCCACACGAAGGGCTGCGTGGCGTAGGCTTTGGGCTCGTGCTCGGGGACTTTGACCATCTCGGCGACCATGGTTTGCATTACCTGGGGTGGTGTTAGCTTTTTGGTTTTTTCTTCCGTTTTTCTTTTTCATATTTGTTCTTTAATAGGGAAGCTTGAAGAAAAAGGAACAGAGGGGAAAATAGAAGATTGGGGGGGGGGGTTGGAAAAGAAAAAGAAGAAAAATAGGAGGAAGCAGAGAAAGGGGGCATTATAGGCAGGTAGTTGATACAGTGAGAAAATCAAATAAAAGAAAATCACCTACAGCGACATTCCCATTCAACGCGCCCCCAATGAACCTAGCCAGCAGCGCGACCCAGTACTTCTGAGCCAGGCCGAAGATGAGGCTCGAGATGGCGACGCCGCCGAGGCCGAACAGGACGACGGGCTTCCTGCCGTAGCGGTCGGAGAGGGCGCCCCAGCCAATGGCGGTCAGGGCCTCGGCGACGGCGTAGGCCGAGACCAGGAGCCCCGCGTAGAAGGAGGCGTCGGTGTCATCGCCGTCGTGCAGATCCTTCACCATCACGTACGTGTACGCGAGGATCGAGTTGAAGGCGATGGGCTCCGAGAAGCGGCATATTGCTGTATTGAGGAGATGAGCGTGGGTTAGAAAGATGACTGGCTTAGATGACTTGGATGACTTGGTTTTCTTTTTCTTTTCTTTTTTGATTATAAATCTCTTTTTTCTATCTAGTAATTGGCTGAGCTACCTAACCTAGGCAGATAGATACCTACCTAGGAAGGCATGTACGGATGTGTCAAGATGGATTGGGGGTGAGGGATGGGATGGCTGCGCACCGAGTATAGTAAGTTGCTTGGTTGGAAAGGCGGCTTGCGAATCAGGATCCAGCGTCCTCCTGTCTGAAGGCATATTCTACTTAGGTAAACAAAAAAAAAATACGAGATTCACGGGATTCGATTCGATAAAAAAAAACAACAATCAATGGGTAGTAAGGATTCGGTCACTGTGCCTTTCTTACTACCTTTCTAACCTAGTATAGCTTCTAGGTGTCCAGGTGGTTGGAGAAGGGGAATGCTGATCTCACCAGCTTTGAGGCAGGTCGACCATCGTGGTACTGTAAGGTAAGCTGTGCTTTTATTTTTGTTCTGGCTTGTCTGTGCGGGGAAACGACGATACTGCTTTGCGAGGTCGGCATAACGATATATGGGAACGGGCTGTCGATCACTACCTACATATAGGTAGATAGTGTAATGGGGGAAGCTCGAGAATCGGCAAATGGTTTCCGAGTAATTGATAACCTGTAATCCTGTTATCCTATAGATAGAGAGTAGTCCTTAGCTATCTATAACACTGCCGGCATATCTTTATATATGACGATACGTTTTATACTAGTATATATAGTGCTATGTAAGCAAAGCAGGGGTAGATATAATCTCCGAAGCATCTAGTTAGGTAGGTATGCAATTTGAAGGTCACCTTCAGACCTTTGGCAGTATAGCATCATTACCATCGTTTGAGTTCCTAGGTTTATGTCACTTACACTTAGATGTTTCATTATACCTAGTCCTCAGGTCAGCACACACTACCATGTGGGTATTTTCAACTAGTATATTCGGGTTGGTCAAGATAGCATCTAGATATCTGCCATGTAGGTCTGTACCTAGTACCTATGTAGTGCGGACAGAGTTATCGGGACATTACTTCAATGTTGTACATATATTCATCCTCGGGGACTGTGGGGAAGCCGGTGTACCTATACCGGGCGGCAGGACATACATGTGATGGAACACAGTAAGTCATACCGTCTGATACTATGTCCAACACTGTAGACGACGACGAGTCCACAAGGCTTAGTGTCTTGGCATTTCTATTATCCTATTTAGGTTAAGCGTCATCCCGTGTAAGTGACGATAGGGAGCTCAGCAGCTAGCTGAGTCCTAGAGATGGAAGCCCGGGGATGGGCGTTTCGTGTGTGAAGTTCTTTCATTTTCTCTTCTTTATAAGATCCGTATGCTCGTGAAATGTCATTCCTGTTTTCTAATTCATAGCAACAACTCTGGGCGAACGTTGAAAGGAGACTACCCCTATTTCATACCGGTACCTGCCATCTACCTTCTACCTAGAAACTGGCTTTGCTACGATAGAATACTCTTTTCCAAACATGGCAGCAGGAGAGCCAAGTAAGCTATATAGTCTCCAGGAATTCGATTTATAGAGGGCATATATACCTACTAATATCGTCTTTAGTCTTGTATAGTCTATACGTCTACGTCCCTAATAAGGGAGCACCTATATTCTTCGCCATCGCCTACGCCATCTCGGCCATCTTCCACATCTGGCAATGCTAGTAAGTATTCATACCCCCTCCCCAGACAGACGAAATCGAAGCCTAACTTCTGCCATCAGTCGTTATAAAGCCTCTAAACTAATCGGACTCCATCCCCTATGTGCTATGCTCTTGACAGCCGGGTACGCGCTGCGAGAATACGGATCATATAACTACCTGTATAGCACTACCACCAAGGTACCTTTGTTCGTCTTCATATTTAGCCAGGTCTTTATATACGTATGTCCGTAAGCGAACAACCCCCCCTTTACCACACTAGTGTTGTGAGATCCACTAACCAAGTCCTTCACGGCTGTTACCAGTCCGCTTCTCGAACTCGCCAACTACCACGTCCTCGGCCGTATATTCTACTACGTCCCGTACTGCTCTCCCCTCCCTCCCGGCAAAGTCCTCACCACGTTCGGCGGCCTAATGGGTCTCGTCGAGGCCCTAAACGCCGTCGGCGTCGCCCTCTCCGCGAACCCATCCGGCGCACCCGCCACACAGTCACTCGGCAGCAGCCTGACGATCGCCGCCCTCGTCATCCAGCTCGTCGTGATCCTCGTCTTCCTCTGCCTCGCCGCGCTCTTCCACCGGCGCTGCGTGAAAGCTGGCGTGCAGGTAAAGTCCGTCAAGACGCTTTTGGCCACGCTGTACGCGAGCATGGCGCTGATCCTCGCGCGCTGCGTGTACCGACTAGCGGAGCACACGACGGGGCACACAAACATAGACCTCGACAATATCGAGGCGCTGAGAAGCCTCGGCCCGGTCCTGCGGTACGAGGTGTTCTTCTACGTCTTCGAGGCGGCGCTCATGCTGCTCAACTCTGCGCTGTGGAATGTCTGGAACCCGGGCCGCTTTCTGCCGAGGGATTGCCACGTGTACCTGGCACGCGATGGGACGGAGGTCGAGGGAGAGGAGGTCAGGGATGGGAGGTCGTGGATGGTGAGAATTGCAAGTCTGGCGACTTTTGGCATCTTGTTCCGCGAGAAGAGGAAGGGGCTGGGGTTTCGGGAGCTCGAGCAGTATCCGGCTGTTACCTCTTAGGTTGCCTGAGGGTATTTGGTGATGTGCCCCTTGGCCATGTAACATGATGGAGGTAAGAGTTGAAGGGCAATGCGGCTGTTAGATAAGATGATTAGGAAGGGAGAAGGTATAGATTCGTTGGTACCCGACTCGAAGCCGCATTATATACTAGGTAGGGATCGTACTTTTATATCGCAGTGGTCAGCGGGTGCTCATTGTCCATAGATGGTGGGACCATAAGACGAAGGTAGACAAATTTAATAGTACCTATATTTTCGTTGATTCTGTGCATTGTTCTTCTCAAGCTGTAAATGGAGGTAGGTACCGAGGTTAGTAAGTAGCCCAGGTTCATAGTATGGCGTTTAAAATAACTCTCCCCTTAGCCTATTGTACGTCAGCAGGATGTACAGAGTATAACCGGCTAGTGTCAACAGCAATTTGCGACATAAAAGCATAAGGCCGGTCGAAGCAATCATCCCAAGATGTCTCCCCCGAAGCCCAAAACCTCTCCAGCACCCGCTTTGCCGTGAGCGGCACACAAGTGCCGACGTCACGGCTCAGCTCTGGCAGCTGCCTCGCGACGAATGCTCGCGTTGCCGCATCGCCATGGACAGCTTCTACACCGAGTAAGACGAGCGGCCAAATCATAGATCGTTTGGTCTTGGGAGATGATAGCCCCTTTTCCAGGAACACTTGCAGCAGCTGGCCGTGTATCGTGCACGCGGCTCTTAAGTCTGGGGTGATTGGAAGAATAGACGAGCTTTGGAGCGACAAGACGCAGTATAACGCTACAGCGGCCTTATACGCGTTACCTATAGCCAACCAGTCTTCTCTAGACGAGAGCTTAGAGTCGGCCCATTGTTCAGGTGGGAAGGTAGAAACACGCTCTAGTATTTCGTAGGCCTCGTGGTGCCAATGGTCCTTGGTTCCAGCGGCGGTGCCATAACTCCCAGTTATATTCGCTCTTGCCCGAAGGTGGTTTATATTGACGATCTCCACGACCAGGGGTAAGGGGCACATCTGAAATGTAGCGACGGCATCGCCATATCGCTTTAGCAAGAGATCCAGCGCGTCGAGTTCCGAGCCGGTCGTGGAGAGGTCGGAAGCTGGACAAGTTGTGTTTCCGATCACGGAAATGCTGTACCGAGGTTAGTTCCTGGACGCTGTCGGCCAGTGGGGAGCCAGGAGTAGGCACGTACAACCAGTGGCAAAGTAGCAGCGGTGCTAGGCTTTTTCGGCTGGCTACGACATGGAAGCCGCCACGCAGAGCAATCAGTTTATGGATTCCCTCTAAATGATATCGCCAGTTGAGCGAGGTGCCCTGTTGAATCTATTCCGGACATGATCAACACGAGTTCGTAGAGCATGGACTTATATAAGTACATACATCGGTAAGCATCAGTGTCAATATTCCGGCAATAGCCATATCACCCTTCCGCCCATCTTCTATATCGAGATGTCGACTGAGCGAGTGAAGAGCGAAACCCCAATACTGATAGAACCTCTCAAACAGCGTCCTGATCTGAGGGTCGTTCCTCGTCTGGTTGATCCGATGGCTCAGCGTCATACAGAGCATGCCATATAGCAGATAGTCAGGGGCTTCGGGCACCACCCGAAGCACTGCGGCCGAAAGTGGATATATACACGGCGTTGGTCCAAGTTCCGAGACTGGGACCAGGTCACGGTATATGCAAGAGTTGTCTAACGGGTTCAAGTCAGTAGTAGGTAGGCATATGGTAGACAAGAAGCCTTGAAGGAACCGTTTACTTGCAGTACTCTGCAGCTTGAGCTAACGCACAGGCTTCAGTTCTCATCTCAAGTCGTGGGATCACCAGTAGAGTCTCTACGGTCGCGCAGCGCGCTTCTTTGATAGGCTTTATCGTTATTTTCGTATTCGTCTTGTCTGTCGCATCACTCCGAGGTTTATCTCGTCTTCGACCCCGAGATGTAACCCTACCGGGTGCGAGCCATTTGTAGTGGGTGGGCTTCACATCACTATACCCAGGACATTCAATGCCAGATGTAAAGCACCTTTTACATGTGGGTTCTGTAGAATCACAGACCAGATATCGTCGGCGACATTCCCAACAGTGGCGTTTCCGAGGCTTCGTGGACTCCATTGTTATCTTGGCCCTTCGATGTCTCGTTGGAGTTATAGGTATTGCCACCCTTTTCTTTCAGCCATTCAAAAGACGATGCGAATCCATAGTACGATATAAATCAAAAAGCTAGAGGCTGGAATAAAAGCACATTTTCAGCCCTAGGCCCGGCAGATACGAGATGTGTCAGCTATCCAGTCGGAGATATGACATTAGACTTGGCCGCCTAAGTCCGACCCCCTTTTCACGACCAATGGCCACCATAGCTGCATAGGTGGCTAAACGTGAATTACTTTAGTAGATAGTATTATGATGGCATGATACCTACCTACCTAAGATTTCCTCTTCCCCCTCCCGCACGCGAGGGAAAGGGAAAATAAAGTAAAAAGTTCGAAACCATAGATAGGTATTAGTCTCGCGAAAGACCAAAGCCTGCACTTTAGAGCCTCAACAATTTACATAAACCACCTGCATGCAGTACCTAAAAGATCACGTAACGTTAAAGTTAGTGCCAAAGTCGCATCGAAACGGGGCATGCAGAAAAAGGATAAAAAAGAAAAGCCAATAGTCCAGAGTCGAGACGGGGCTTTTTCTATATATATCTCTTCGTATACTTCGTATTAATATACAGGACCTGCTCCGTTTAGGTGCATGGTTTATATTAGCCGGGCAACAGCTGCTGGATCAATTCTCTCAATGACGACGACTTTATAGTTGCGACGTCGCATTCTAGCCTTTTACGCCGTTCGAAATTCGGGAAGGAGATGTGGACTGTGGACGCTTGCTTCTTAAGTAACGTGGCATGGCATTGCAGCCGTCTAACTAAAAACAAAAACAAAATGGGTGGTAAGAAGTATAAGAGTAATATAAAATAAGTCAGATTCCTTTTACCTATATGTTCCTGTAAGGTCAGCAGCATAATATAATAAATTCGAGAAGAAGGAAAAGGAAAACCATCCCCATCGTACCACATTTCAGACTAAACTCATCCACTCCCAGTCCTCGCCATACCTACCTAACCTAGTACCTAGATACCTAACCATGCGTGCCTTCACCGCCCTACTATCCCTCCCAGCCCTCGCACTCGCGGCAAGCATCGCGCGCCGAGCCGGCTCCGTGCCCGCAGGTCCCTGGTCCGCCGGCGTGTGGCGCCAGCCGCTCAACGACGACATATTCTTCGTCGGCGACAGCATCAACGCCAGCGGCGGCAAGTTCTACGTCAACAAGAACACGTCCGCTTACTGCCCGTCGGGCGTCGAGAACCTCGACTGCTCGGCCTACCCGGGCACCAAGACGGTGTTCAGGGGAGGCAACGACACCATGTTCTTGGATGCCGCCGTGCCGGGTGGACAACAGGGTAAGAATCCCTTCCCCCATTCCAAAAAGAAAGAAAGAAAGAAAGAAAGAAAGAAAAGAAAAGAAAAGGAAGAGGAAGAGGAAGAGGAAGAGGAAGAGGAAGAGGAAGAGGAAGAGGAAGAGGAAGAGGAAGAGAAAAAAGCATAAAGCTCTTACTATGGACTCCTACATACCTATCATCCAACTAACCCTTCCAACCCCACAGTCTACGTAGCAGCCGACGGCTCCCTCTCCTACACCGTCCCGCACTCCGGTGCTCTACCAGAGGGCGCCTCAGCAACCGGCTTCCAGCGCGAGCGCAGCGAGTCCTTCGGCGCGCCCGTGACCCTGAGCCAAGCGGGCAAGGCGTGGCTGATGTGTCCGGTCAGCGAGGGCGAGCCGCGCGAGAGAACGTACCAGATATTCGTCGACCACACCGATCTGGAGGACTGCCTGTACAGCGGCATGCGGACGTACACGGATGAGGGCGATGCGTGGGAGTATGTTTGATCGAGGAAAGGTTTGGGTTGGTTTTTTAGTGCGTGGTTGACATCGCCGGATGGATAGGGCTAAGGGCAAAATCGTGATGAAGCGGGTTTCATGGAGGTGGTGATGGAACTTAGAAATCGTCAACTTTTTCTGAGATCAGCGAATAGGCACCTGGGTAATCAAAATTGCAATCCAGAGAAAGTCAAGAAAGCGACTTGGAGTATCATCTGAATATCTTGTGAATATAAGCCTCAAGTAGGGAATACAACAACATTTTAAGCTAACCTAGGTACCTATTAGAGTAGTCTACCTCATATGTACTAGGTATGTGAAGTTTCAGCAGTCTGACCTGGGTGAGGTCGTAGCCAACTTAATATATCGAGCATGACTAGGTACTCGGCCGCTATTAGTTGCTCCTATTGTCCCTTGCCAGACTTAAGATCTAGTTTAGTTCGTTTAGTCTTTCACAGACATGCCATTATCGGATACCTTCCGAGTGCAGTTCAAGTTTTATTATTAACCGGTGGTGAAGGACCCCAACAGACGAGTCTACATTATGGTATCCAGTGTAATACAATCCTATCTCCTCTGCTTCTTAGACTTGCTACTACTTTGTCGTTCCTGGCCATCAGGTTCACCAGGTTCGTTTTTCCTCTTTTTCCGCCTCTCTTCCATCAGCTGCTTCATTCCCGGGGTAGCTTTAAACCTCGGATTCGAGGGGTCAATAGCGAACTCATGACTCTCGAATACGGCCTTGAAACGATTATCCTCAACATCCATCTCGAAGTCTTGCTGCAGGCCACCGTGGTCGGCCAATTCCTTCTTCCCCTTTTTCTTCTTATGCATCTTGGATTTCAGCTTTTCTGCGCGAGTGATCTCATTCATATCGAAGTGATCAAGATGCTCAACAGCTTCCTTGGAGTCATCTGCCATAAGTTTCTGTAGTTGGGCTTTTTGTGCCGCATCCTCAACTTCTTTGGCCTCCTTGGCCTCTCGCCGCTTGCGCCGCTCCTCCTTCTTTTCCGAATGCTTAGATTTCTTCACAGGTTCATCGGTAGTAAAGAAAGGGTCGTCGAATCCAAGATCATCGTTTCCAGACTCCGCGGACCCGCGGTCATCCACTTCCTCAGTGGGTTCACCGCGTTTGGCCAGCGCCTTCTCCTTCCTCTGAGCTTTTCTCTCTCGTTCCTTTCGCTTATACTTTTCTAACGTAGTCTCTTCAGCCTCTGGCTCCTTCTTCTTCTTGCCATCATCCATCAATGCGGCCGAGAAAGTGATTTGCATATCTCCAACCGGTCTAGATTTTGAGGGTCGAGCTGCTGGTTCGGAACCCAAACCAAGAGCCTCACGGAGCTTTTTAGCTTTCAATTCCTTCTTCGTCAATTTCGGCTGGTCATCTGCTACTCCGGCAACTTCCTCTTCTTCTTCCTCTTGGACTTCGTCGTCGTTGCCGTCGCTGTCACTTGCTAGATATGCTCGCAGGTCATTCTCTTCTAATTCTGCGCGGCTACCACTAAAGGCTCGTTTTATATCTTCCTGTCTAGATGTTTCTTCAGGATGAATGTCCCACGTGAGTTTGACCTTGGAGTGTTGTAGAGCGTCGGTGGTGAATTCGGTTGGCTTGTAATCTGATGATATAGAATCACACTCATCTCTCGGCTCGTCGTCAAAAGTAACATCATCGGGTATGAATCGTAGGTCCATGAAATTCGAAGAGGATTGGTATTCTGTGCCATCGGTGGCCTGGTAGATCTTTTCTGATGTGGCTGTATCAGAGCATACCATGACAGCATAATAATACCTTAATCTGTCCAGCTGATAAGCTCGAAGCGCATCGCTGTCAAAATCTTGATCATTCCCCTCTTGTAGGATTTCGTTTTTGATTTTCTCATCGTCATCGTCATCATCGTCCTTGTCCTCGTCATCATCTTCAGAATCGGGATCAGATTCATCATCCTGCGAATCCGAAGTTTTCTTGAAGATTTCTTTGGGGGGCCCTTCCAGTTCTTCCTGTTGCATTCGTGACTTGCCAAATTCGCTTGGGTATATAGAGACTCGCTCGATGCGTCCGCCCTTAGGTACGAAACTGGTGAAAAGTGCCATCAAGTCTGCCGATTTGATGTAGTCCCAATCGAGGTTGACAATAGCTATGCGCTTCGTAACCTCGCCCGTTTCCACATCTGCTTGAGCATCGCGAAGTCTTTGCATGCTCGAAGATGTATTTACCTCGGCTTCCTTGTCATCTTCGTCTTCCTCGTCCTCGAGATTAGAGTCTTCTTCTGACTCAGAAGAGGAAAATCCACCACCACGAGCCGGATCATATTTGGTATTGGCTTTTCGAAGCTCCCGTTCGACGATATGATCTTTGTCTACTTTGGCGTCTTCGTCGTCTTCATCTTCGTCCTCGTCTTCTGCTTTGTAAATATTTTGCAGGGCCTTCTTCTTGTTATCTGATTTTAACTTCCGACCGTACTTGTCGACTTTAGCACTGGCGATGAAATCATCATCTTTGAGCATGCGAGAGAAACGTTTGTCGATTGTGGTTTTGGTGCGATTTTTAGATGGAAGGAGAAAGCGTGGATCGGACTCGAAATTGGCGAATCGTGAATCGCCCGCAGCAGCAGCCGACGAGGCATCCTGCTTCTTCATTTGTTTCTTCGGCATTTTGAATTATGTCGGCTAACAGTTAATTATGGTGTAGCTGTTGTCGCAATGAGATTGAAACCATATTGGAGTTTTGCGCTAGTGGGACAATTGAAAATTTTAGTGGATCATGAATTTGTCCGGACAATTGAAGGCGGTGGGGGATTCACCGCCTTTGATACAGCACACATGTGCAATTGTAGGTAATACAGTGTCACGCGACAGTGTGCTACGTTGTAGTTGGTCAAGTTACTCCTTGAAACGTGCTCCACTTCTCACGTCACAGCCAAACACCAATCGCTGATTTCCTTGTATTCTCCCCAATTTTGTACAGTGCATAAAAGGTTGTGTCCAATATTCATGGACCAAATGCTAGTGGAGGGGGAGGGGCATTGTCGTACATAGCACTACTTAGGATCCCGGTACCTTACGGACTTGTTAGTAAGTTGTTACTTCACTCAAATCCATCATCATTGGTTATTCCCATCAACATCTTACCTTTACATATACTAATATAGTACTAACTATGTACTTTCTTGCAACTAAATCCCCTTTATAGGTGGCTGCTGATGCAAGCCAAGCATTCAGCTTGAATACCGTCCTGAGTCCCACATGAGGAAACTTGTCACCCCTCATAAGAAACCGTGATTCAACCCTGCACATGTGAGTATGGCCGTTTAATCCGGTCCTATGTAGAACTTCTTTTGAATGCCTTAGCTACCTACATGTTAGTTGATGCTTTATTTCAACACTTACCTACTTACTCCCTTTCCACCTTACCACCTTACCTAGTTGGTACCTTGGAAGTATTTAAAACTTGGAATAAAACTTGACCACCTCTTTTCTTATCTTTAAAATCCCATTGCTCATATTTACCTAGTTAATTAGTGCTGGGTAGATATATTCTTTACATAGATTCACATTCAATACTTTTGATTCTTCTCATCTACTAGTTTCGGGTATCCAACACCCTCATCGTCCCCAATATGGACTTCTTCCGTAAGGCGGAAGATGCCCTACATGATGTTAAAGAAGCCTTGACAGGTGAACACAAACAGGAACAGGAGCAGCAACAGGAACAGGAACAGGAACCACCTCACGATAATGACGGTGGCCGCGTTGACCAGCAGCAAATAAGTACCACGAAATACCGCTTCCAATCCTTTGCGCCTGAGACATCTGGCGCTGCCAAGTGGTATGTCGATGGAGCATCCTACTTTTATGCTGTGTCTCTAGCACTTGAAGGTACGCCATTCTACAAGAACTGGCCTTTACCTACCCTAATATATATCTGGCTAGTTTGACTAATTTGATAAATAGAGGCTAAGGAAAGTGTCTATATCCTGGATTGGTGGTTGACACCGGAGCTCTATCTCCGTCGACCCCCTTCGCGCAATGAGCAGTACCGTCTTGACAACATGCTACGAGCGGCTGCCGAGAGAGGTGTTGAAATCCGCATCATCGTGTACAAGGAGGTTACTCAAGCCTTGACCTGTATGGCCCAATCCTTTTCACCTATTACTATGATAATATCAACTAACTTGCTCCGTCTTGCTCAGTGGATTCTGCGGTAAGAAGGTTCTAGACACCCTATGACCACCAATGTGACTAATCCGCTCCATCAGCACACCAAGCATGCCCTCGAGGCTTTGCATACGAATATCAAAGTATTCAGGCACCCAGATCATCTGCCAACGGATCGACAGAAGCTGGAGAATGCCTTTGCCGGTTTATCCTTAGACACACTCCGCCTGAACGACTTCAACCTCGCCAAGACTTCAGGGGATGCATTAAAGGAGCTATATGGTTCGTTCGGTGACACGGTCTTGTACTGGGCTCACCACGAGAAGCTCTGTGTTGTTGATCGACGAATTGCTTTTATGGGCGGTCTCGATATGTGTATGTTACATAACTAACCCCCGAACACCTCAACCAGTTACCTTTACTAATAAGAAGTAACTAGGCTTTGGAAGATATGACACAAACAGTAAGCTCAGCACGATAAAGGTCTCCTTGAAAGCATCCACCCATACTAAATAATCATAGGTCACCCTATCGCCGATGCTCATCCCGGAAATCTGGATGCTATCGTATTCCCCGGTCAGGATTTCAACAATGCCCGAGTCTACGATTTTGAGGGCGTCAACAACTGGGACCACAACAAACGTAAGTGGCCTGATCTTATTCACTCGAGTAAATATCTTACACCAAAATAGTCGATCGAACCAAGAGCTCGCGAATGGGCTGGTCTGATATTGCCATTTCCCTAAAGGGGCAAATCGTCGGCAGTCTTGTCGATCACTTCACAGATCGATGGTATGTTCCTTTAGCACATCTTAGACTACCTGGGTAATTCCTAACCATTTCTTAGGAATTTTATCTTCAATGAGAAATATACCAAGAGAGATGCCGGCAAGTACGAAAAGATTGGCTTCGGTGGCCCTGCCCAACGCCCCCGTGGAGAAGAAGAAGAAGAGCACCATGGCTTCCTAGACGATTTCCAGGGTCAATTTAATCGCGGTTTGAGACACCTTGTTGGTGGAGGTGATGACGAAGATCGAGGAGTTCGTGACCCAGAACGTAACAACTATGACGGTTCTGGTGATGTGAAAATTCAGCTCTGCCGAAGGTGAGTAACATATCGTAACATAACCATTTTCAACCCATCATGCTAACAACCTAACTAAAGCTGCTGCGAATGGTCTGGTGGCCATCCTACGGAGCACTCGATTGCTAATGCGTATATAAATGCAATCGAGAATGCTCAGCATTTCGTGTATATTGAAAACCAGGTAAGTTCTTGACTTTGGAGAAAAGGGGAGCCTAGGTCTATACAAGAATATGTGCATCTAACAAGTCATAGTTCTTCATCACCGCAACCTCGGACGAACAGAAGCCGGTGGAGAACAAGATCGGTGCCACCATCGTGTCGCGCATTGTCCGCGCCCACAATAATAACGAGGACTTCCGCGTCATTGTCCTCATGCCTGCCGTCCCCGCCTTCGCTGGCGACCTGCACTCTGAGGGCGCCCTCGGAACTCGTGCCATCATGGAGTTCCAGTACAACAGTATCAACCGTGGCGGTCACAGCATTATCGAGGCTCTGCAGCAGCAAGGCGTGGATGACTGGCGTCGCTACATTGGCTTCTACAACTTGCGTAGCTACGATCGTATCAACACCTCCTCGACCCAGCGCCAAGTAGAGAACGACAGCGGCGTGTCCTACGAGGATGCCCGACAGGACCACGACGAGAGGGTCGGCGGATACCCTTACAGCGAGCGCAGAGAGGAAGGCGAATACGATGATTACGAAAGAAGGAACGATGGATACGGTGACTCCGGCCGAGACGATAGCCACTACACCGGCCTCGGCAGGAACTACGAGCGGTACCAAGCCGCAGCGTCCAAGGTCTCAGATACCACGTGGGATACGGTGTCGAGCTGCTACATGGAAGGCGGGACAGATATCCGCGACGTGCCATGGAACGGGAGCCCCGAAGCGGAGTTTGACGCCTTCGTATCGGAGGAGCTGTACATCCACAGCAAGGTGCTGATCGCAGACGACCGTCTCGTGATCTGCGGCTCGGCGAACCTGAACGACCGCAGCCAGCTTGGCACGCACGACTCCGAAATCGCCGTGGTGATCGAGGACCCAACCACCGTCGAGAGCTGCATGAACGGACAATCCTACTCTGCCTCTCGCTTCGCCACCTCCCTCCGCCGCCAGCTCTGGCGCAAGCACCTCGGGCTCCTGCCCGACCAGCCCTGCGACCAGCCCAACGCCAACTGGACGCCCGTCGACCGCGACCCGCAGGACTACGACTGGGGCTCGGCCTCGGACCGGCTCGTCGAGGACCCCATGAGCGAGGAGTTCTGGCGCCTCTGGACCGAGACCGCGCGCACCAACACCGACGTCTTCACCAAGGTCTTCCACCCCGTCCCCAACGACCGCGTCCGCACCTGGGAGCAGTACGAGGACTTCTTCACCCGCTACTTCATCATGCCCAGCAGCGACGAGGACAAGGAGAAGGACAAGGAGAAGGCCTTGGAGGAAGAAGAAAAACAGAGGAGCGAGGGCAAGGTCGACTACGGACACGTCGTGCGCGAGGAGTTCCCCGATGGCGTTGTGGAGGTCAAGGACTGGCTCAGCCGCATCCGCGGCACGCTTGTTGAGATGCCGCTCGAGTTCTTGATCGAGGTCGAGGACCTCGCTAAGGAGGGGCTTAGCTTCAATACTTTCACTGACGAGATCTACACCTAAGTGGTAGGTTAAGTACCTAAACATCGGGAAAGGAATGCTGCTGTACCTAGCCTACCTAGGATGGATAGCCGTTTTTATGAGCCATGGTGTTGGATGCTGCTAGCTACATAGTAGTCGGTAGCCCCCATAGACTAAATGATGAATCACGTTGACTTTATAAACTACCTAGCCTCCCTACCTAATTCTTTGTTGTTTCCGAATTTCGAATCCATGCCGTCGTCGTTCGTAAATAACTCACTCATCTAGCCCCTTTCACGTCTCAGTGTCCCCAAGTCCAATCGTATAGCCAGCTGGATTCTTTGAATCGGCGCCAATGAAATCACCAATACCTACCATGTAGTTTTACCTGGATTATGTAGGTAGGTAGGTAGGTAGGTACCTAGGCATCTATTTACTCAGTACCTACCTACATACATACATAATACACACACCTATTCGTAGGCTTCTACTCGAACTTATTTATCAGATTCAGATCCAGATTCAGATTACCTAAGTACCTACCTACCTACCAATTCCAACCCAAGTAGCAGGAATAATATAGGTACCTATCAAAGAATCTGTTGAGGGGAAACAAGACCCCTAAAGAAAACCACCAACCCCAAAGCCATCGTATCTCATATACCTACTAACCCAGGTATCTAAAACGTGCGTAGCTTAGGTACCTGGCACATGAAAATCACAGCCAAGTAGACACCTAGGTATGTAGGGGAGGAGAGCAAAAAGCGGCACAGAGCAACATAACAATAATTTAACATAACATCGTAGTAAAGAGGATATTATTATGACGATACTCTACTCCCCTTACGGGCACGTGAGAGGAAAGGGCCCAGTTCAGTATATATCCATTATAATACTCTTCTTGCCCTTCCCCCGACGAAAACCCTCCCCTTCCCTTTGTGTCCTCCCTTCCATTTCATTTCCATGATTCCCCTAAATTTCGTGCCGGGCCATGACATTACCATGTCGTGGCTTTCTTGTGTGCTGTGCTGATATAAAACGTGTCCGTAACCAAGACACGGAATCTAAAAAAGAAGACGACAGTGGACAAATGTATGGGTAGGCATGTGCAAAGCGGAAGGAACACACAAGAGTATTATACAGAAACTCCCGCCGGATGATATCAATCCCAGTAAACCATCACTTCCCCAATGCCAATGCTTTACGTCTTTATTTCTTTCTTTGCTTGATAAATATTTCCTCTTCAGTCCTTCTTTCCATTAGCGGTGCTACCAAGGAGACCCTCCTTGATTTCCTTGATAGGGAGATTCTCGTCTAGGCGGAAATTATTTCTCCGGATACGTCCTCGGAACCATGACGCGCAACCTAACGCAATGCCGGCCACACAGCCAAAAGACAGATAAGGATGCTCGGAGAAAGTGACTCGTATGTCGAAGAATATCTTCTCAAAACTCGAAATCGTGAGCTTAGGCTTGATCAAGGGAGGAGAGGCGGTGACCTTCGAGATGGTCTCTAGGATCGATACTCGCGAAGGAACGATGGGGCTGCCTGTGATAGTCATGTCCCAATAACGTCGGTTCTAAGCTTGTGTTAGTCGAATGCAACTCAATGGTGTTAGTGTGTCTCTAGACTTACATCTTCGTCGTTAATGATAACCCTTTCACCGTCCTTAATATCAATACCGTAAGTGGTACGAATCCACCTCTGCCAGAAGACGCCATCGACCCAGGCAAAAGTAACCTCCTTACGGTCAGACATGTCCATACTGATGCGTATGCTTTTGGCAGCCCGCAGAGCGCGCTGATCATTGCGATCCTCCGCCTCCTCAAGACGAAGCTGTTTGGCATCTCGGAGATTTTGTCGTTCAAGCTGGAATAATTGGATTTGCTTATCCATCCACTCATTGGCAGCGCGCTTCATTTCGCGCTTTGCGCTGATGAACGTCTCCTGGTCCTCCCTGTTGAGAATGCCGAGTACAACAATCTTGCCATCCATGATTTCGCGTGCATTCGAGGCAGTGAGCTCGGGGACAATGGGTAGCCACACAGATCTCATCCAGCCCAGGACTAGATGCGTATCGCGCATCTCTCGGGGTGTCAGAGGTGTATAGTATGTAGGTCTGCCTTCTCGGGACACGAGTAGTCTAGGCCAAGTTGTAATCTTGAATCTCTCGGAGAGCTTAGGGTCATTCGTTTTGACCAGCTTAGCATGTCCAATGAGACTGAGGGGTAGTCTCTCCAGGGCCATAAAGTCCTCGCTTGAAGTCGCATGATCGTAGAAGTAGACAAAGAGGACATCTTCCTTCTCTTCGAGGGCACTGAAAGACGCAGCATCTACATCTTGGATACCACCACAGATGTCGAGGGCCTTCTCGGCGTACTGTATGAAATCACCAAGACCACGTAGGCCATTGTATTCAACACGCTCGCCTCCCTTGAAGAAAAGGACAGTGGGGTAGCCCCGAAGATGAGCATCTTTGCAAAGCCTAGACTCTGCATCACAGTTGACCTCGCCGACATTGAGCTTGCCCTTCATCTCCTTAGCCAATTGCTGCCAGTTGGAAGCCATGGCCTGGCAATGATGGCACCAGGGGGCGTAGAATTTAATAAACCACGGCTCTTGGGTCATGGTAACCAGGGTCTGGAAGCTTTCAGCTGTCAACGAGACCGAGATACCTTGCTCATTGGGAGTCTTGACAGGCTTCGCTGGCTTCGATTTCTCAACTTCTTGCTGCGTTTTCTTAGCGGGGGTAGCGTCGTCCTTTCCACCCTCCTTCGGAGACTTCTGGCCTTTTTCAACAACTTCTGCATCGGAAGCTGGATCTGGCAAGGTAGTCGCGCCAGGTTCGGGGAGCATGACTTTAGTGGGGCGAGTACCGGGCTTCTCTTTTTCCAGAGCACCCTCGATCATTTCCGAGAGAACACTCATCTTCTTACCACCCTGAACAGAGTCGGCAACGACGCCATCCTTGTAGAGCAAGGTGGAGGGATACGACATGATATCATGCTTGGTGCAAAGATCGCCATAGGCGATACAGTTAAGCTGGGCAAATCTGATATCATAATATTTGGCGAAGGACGGGGTCAAGCCCGTGGACTCTTTATCGGTCGGCGCATTGGAGGTGTAGTAATATTCGTACAACGTTTGGTAGGTGGGAGCAAAATCTATACAATGAGGACAGTACGGACTATTGTAGCTAGCTGTCAGAAAAACAGGTGTGCGAAGGGATAGATTTATAATAGCACGTAGATGATTTAGGTATTAAATATTAGGCAGGCAATAACATACCTATAATATTTGACGACAAGGAATTTGGTGAGCTTAACCTCCTTCTCGAAGTTGTCGGCGGTTAATTCCAATATTGGGGGGACTCTCTTGTTATTAAAGTATGTATTTTCTCGGTCAGGGTTATCATATGTTTCGGAACCAACAGCTTGCGCGCTCCCAAGAACGGCGGCGCTGAGAAACAGCGCAAGAGAGGCGAGCCTCATGGCGGGCAGATTGCGATTTGTTGTCGCAGACGAATAACGAACGTGTTGATGATTATATGACCAATAGTATCTCGGCACGGATTCGATCGTGGGACCAAGAGTAAATGAGCAATGCCAGTCAAATAAATGTAGGTAGTCGTAGTCGAGTAATCGATTGACTTTTTGACCAAGCGTGCGACTTCAGACAGAAGGGTTATTGTGAGTGAAAGAGACTAGCAAGAACCTTTTCCAACGTAATTTGGAGAAAGGGGGCGAAGCCGAGTCGCGTCACCGGCTGTATTGCATTCGGAATATGTTCAATGGAAGAAGAGATATATGTATGTAAATAAAAATAGGAGGCGGAAAACAACGAGTAGAAAAAAGAAGCAGACGTATAATGTATTACGTCGGCACAATTAAGAAGCCCAATCCAGAGCAAAAAGTGTGGTAAAAAATGAAAAAAAGGAAGAAATTCAAAGAGGCTCAAGATTTGGTAATAGAGTATCTGTACTATGGAAATTGTATGTGTAGTTATGTAGTTATGTATCACTTGTAACGTTTAGGATAATAAAATGGCACGTAGGTCAGGAAAGGATGCGAAAAATGGGACTTATTCGCCCTTACACTCTAACAATTTTCCCTTTTTTTAACCGTTTGAACTTGAAGAAAAAAGGACAGTGCACTACATTATACAGTGCCGTTTTGTATGTTTATGACGGTTGGATAGACTGTACGGGGTACGTAAGAATTTAGTACATATGTAAGTACTCCTAGCCTCCTAGGTTATCTTGAACAAGCCAATGAAAGCAAGCCATTTTCCTTAACCAAAAGCAATAAATGGGTCCTATCATATTCCTCCACAACATTCAACATCATTTGAAGTTTGAACCCCTTACAGCTGCCTAGTGTATCAATCAACGATAGCAATTGCCTAACCTAGGTCAACGGTTAATTATGTAGTCCTAGCTTGAATGATCAATGATGTAGCTGAGTCTTGCGTGAGCCACAAACTCAAGGCATTGAAGACAAAATGTGGCTTTGTAATGCCAACTTTAGATTCCAATATTCAAGTTGGAATTTGACTTAACTTGATCATTCTTCGTATCATTCAGCGTCTTCGTATTTTCCCAATGCAGTGCAACTTGGGATCCATTGTGTTATGCGCATCCCCAAAAACAGCGAAAGCAGTCTATAAATTCTGACGATCTATCAGATGCCAAGCTGCACCATCACGACACTGGCCACGAAATATCAACACACCAGATTAATCATCCGCGTCAGCCCATGCAGATTTGGGAACTTGGCTTATGATTAAGCTTGAAGATGCATACAATTCTTTAGTATCCAAATCCAAAACACCGGGTTAATGCATATATTTGTCCCCAATTGCACGCAATATATCGTCCGTGGAGTATTACCTCTACAGGCCTTCAGGCCTCAAACTTGTCTGCAATTGCATGCCCACACTACTTACAGACCCTATGTCTCAAACATGGCGGAACCTCCTTCAAAACGCCGCCGTCTGAGTAGTACCAGCAGTGAAGATAGCACCAATGAGGACACCAACGAGGACCACACTATGAAAAAACCCCGTAAGACACTGGCGTCACTCTCAAATCCGATCAGCCCTCCTGGGCGAAGAAGGCCCCACGAGCACAAGCCTATTATTATACCCTCACCCATTCAACTCACAACCATCAGGGATCTGCCCGAGGAGTCTAACGCCGGCGCCGTGTCACTTCACGACCTCCTCGGGGATCCACTTATCGCCGAGTGCTGGGAGTTCAACTACTTACACGATGTCGACTTCCTCATGAGACACTTTGACGAGGATACGCGATCTCTTGTTAAAGTTCATATCATCCACGGCTTTTGGAAGAGAGAAGATTCTAATAGATTATTGTTAGAGGTAAGGCATCTAGTATTTTCTTCTCTACTTGACTTGCTTTCTGCTTTTGATCCAGAACCCCCATCATCTCTGTGCCACATAATCACGCTTGGTTTTGTGTAATTTTCGTCACATCGAAGGAGTACAATGAATGTTGCCAGATATTGAGTAAACCAAGACAAGCGCTGTATGCCTGGTCCTACGGCTCTTAGTAGATCTGTGTATCTGGACGCTTATATTAAAGCTGTGAATTGGTAACTGTACCCTGTATGTCTTGATAGCTATGTGTGATATGCTTGGAATAGAAATGGAAAACTTCTTCGTTACATTGCTTTGAGTCATATCCCAATGAAACATAGGTACCAATGCTGATGCTCGGCCCAGCAACAATCTTCCCTGTATGGCAATGTTACTCTGCATTCGGCGTTCATGCCCGAAATGTTCGGCACACATCACTCCAAGATGCTCATACTATTCCGGCATGATGACACCGCCCAGGTCATCATACACACAGCCAACATGATCTCTAAGGACTGGACAAACATGACCAATGGCGTATGGCAGACACCTCGACTTCCTCTTCTGAAGAGTCAAGAAAGAAGCCCCGATGTGGTGACAGACATGAAGCTCGGTAGCGGACCGAGGTTCAAAGCTGACCTGCTGAACTATCTATGGGCTTACGACACCAGACGAACAATCTGCAAGCCCATGATCAAGGAGCTTGAGAAATATGACTTCTCTGCCGTAGTCGGCGCTCTTGTCGCCAGCATACCCGGGAAACATGAACTATACGACGACGACCCTGACAAGACACACTGGGGATGGTCCGGCATCAAGAATGCCCTTCGCTCCATCCCAGTCCAGCCAGGGAAGTCGGAGGTCGCCGTCCAAATATCCTCTATCGCGACCCTGGGCGGGACCGATACCTGGCTTAAACGCACATTATTCACTGCGTTATCATCATCCTCATCATCGTCAACGAAGGAAAACACATCGAAGCCTGAATTCAAAGTCGTATTCCCCACGCCGGATGAGATACGGCGATCCTTGGACGGCTACGGATCCGGCGGCTCGATACACATGAAGACACAGTCAGCAGCGCAGGCAAAGCAGCTTCAGTACATGAAGCCCCTTTTACAACACTGGGCGAACGACTGCGAGATGGGAACGCGTAAGTACCTACCACACCCACCCACCCATCTCCCCCTTTTCCTCTTTTCCCCTGATAAAGAACCCAAAAGAAAATAACTAACCGTATCCCCTTCTCTACCACAACAGTCGAAGAAGGCCCACCCCACAACAGCGGCCGCAACCGCGCCGCGCCCCACATCAAGACCTACATCCGGTACCACACCTCCTCCTCCTCCTCCTCCACCTCCAACATCTCAAGCCCCAAGCAATCGATCGACTGGGCCCTCCTCACCTCGGCCAACATGTCGAGGCAAGCGTGGGGCGAGGCCCCCAACGGCGCCGGACAGCTGCGCATCGCGTCGTGGGAGGTCGGCGTCTTGCTCTGGCCTGCACTGTTCGGTGACGGCGACAGTGCGGGCATGGTCGCTGTCTTTGGCACCGACGTCCCCGAGGCGAAGGAGGATGAGGACGACGACGGAGAGAAGGGGGTCGATCGTGCTCCAGGTAGTAGTAGTAGTAGTCGTCGTCGAACCCTCGTCGGGATTAGGGTCCCGTATAGCCTCCCCCTGCAGAAGTACGCAGACACCGAGGGCCCGTGGGTGGCGACCGCGAGTTATACCGAGCCTGACTGCCTGGGACAGGTTTGGGGGGGTTACTAGAACGAGGTACTTAGGGTAGGCCTGGCAAGCTTAAAATTGGGTTATTGCCCTTGTGGATGGCGATTATAGTCTGAAGGGCTTGGGTGTATACTGACCTATTTAGGTAGTAAACATCGCATATCGGAGGATGATTAGTGCCAGGAGGTACCGACTCATCGGCCTGGCAGAACTAATATATCCAAGTACTGCTGCGTACCTACCCAGGTATTTACTACTGTCGTCCCAACTCAACGTCTACGTAGCATATAGCACACATCCAAAGCCATTCTCAATCTCGGCCAAAGTCAGGTTCAAGTGGATCTATCAATTAATCTATCACTTGCTATAAACTCGCCCGCAGCGTTACGTCGCTCATAGATATCAACGCACGAGCATGCTTCCCAACTAACTTTCTTTCAAGTGTTGTAAGTAAGCTGGCTGGTTAACTTGAAAATGATCTCTCCTCTTTCGCTGGCTATCGCTAGGGAGGGGGGAAACAAGTCTATTCGATTAGAAAGCCCCAAGGCACCACCTAAAAGGAGCCAAACAGGTTTTTGATGAGAGATGATTTGCCGGCGCCGCGTATATGGCTGATATGGCAGGGGTGGGTTAAGGGAGCGAGTTTAAGAGCTCTTGACAGCCTCGGGGACCTTGTTGGCGTCGAAGCCGAACGTCTCCTTCAGCTCCTCGACCTTCTTGACGTAGCGCTGCTGGGCCTCCTCGGGGCTGATTCCCTCGTTGATGACCTTTTCCCAGGCTTGGTACTTGTACTTGGACTATGTGAAGGGCGCAGGTTAGTTCGAGTTCACTTAGTTGTACCGATGCTGTTATGCACATTGGATATGCATAGCGTTGGGTTATGGTAGGAGCCTGATTTGCATACCTTCAAGTCAAACATGCCGGGCTTCTCAGCCTTGCTGAAATCCTCATCGTTGCCGACCTTGAATAGGGCTAGATCATTGTTAGCTTTCTTGTTCATATGTGTAACTTTCGTGTTGAGCTTGATAGGGTTGATAGCAACCACCACACCACACCACACGGAGATGATTCGCTTATACGGCAGGGGAGTGGAGAAGGAGGAAGGAGGACGGAGTAAGTACCATAAAGCTCGAGAAGATCGTCGGTGGTAGGCTTGGAGGTAAGCTTCTTGGAGTCCTCCTGGGCTTGAGTGAAAGCAGGGCTGATAGCGACCATCTTGACTTTTCTTTTCTGTTCTGATATCTAACTCGTTCTTGTATTAGTTTATGAAATATCTTTATTCTTCGTTTGTGTAAAGACCAAATGATGTTTGAGAAATGGCTACCTACCTAGTTTAGAGGGAAAGTGCAGAAATTTCCAAATTAATGTCGTATTTGTTTGTAGTTATTACAGTTGTTGTAATTGTCAAGATTAATCAAACTAGAGAGAGGTAGCTGGAGGTGTAGCTAACTAGAGGTAAGGCAGGTGTTGAGACGAATTCAAGGTTTGGCGGGGTAATTCGTCGTCATGCGTTCGTTGAGCGCGCGGGGTGATTTTATCTATCACCTTTTACATCCCATGATTGGTTATATTACTATTAAGGACCCGCTACATAGTAGCACCATTACCTAGGTGTAACAGGAACATTATGTCCTCGGAAGGAAGCATTTAAGGGATGTGTTTGTGAAGCCTATGAAGGCCGGTGTAAATATATACCGTCCTCCGAGTCACCCGGGTCTATATAGATGTCGGGTGTCGGCGTTTTGAATATCACAGCTGAGAAAAAGATAAGCATCATCTGTCACTTCATTTTCTGATTTTATTAGTTATGCCGATACTTACCTATAGAAGTCCGAGATATATATAGATGTGACGTGTGTCTTATAGGTCAGCTTGTCTGATCTTTTTGCAACCAAACTTGGGTAATTATCTTCAAGCCTTCCTCTCGGGGCCGAGTCCGACCTGGCCAGTTATGCACATGAAATACCGACGCTAGCAGCCAATCGCTAATATCGGATTCTAGGGTAGGTAGTGTAAGGGGCAGGACATAAGGGGCAAGGGTAGGTAATGCGTTCCAATGTTATTAACATAGGAATCCTTTTATACTACATACATGATACTATGCGGCGTACTGATGTACTACGACTAACCACCCAGCCACCTACCTACTTTGGTAGGTTCCTAGGTTAGTGCCTGGCATTTGTGTCTGGCAATGAGCTTCTCGTGACATTAGTCATTCGATTGGTCAGATTATTCATCTTAAATACTAACGAATCTTTGTTGTTTAGTCAGTCAACTTGTCTGCTTGTCTGCTTGTCTGCTCTAGACTAGGCTGGACCACGCTTGATTAAATAATGCACATTTGGGGAAACCGTTCGGACGACCGCCGGACAGCACATGGATATCTTCCTATAGGTACCTTTACTAGGTAATCAATGGCCATCGAGTCTCCTAAATGTGACACACCTCACTACTAACCTTAGGTGCCTTACTATGCAATGGCATGGGATTGATTGTCGTGGAACCTTCGCTAGAGGTCCACGTTTCCCCAAGTTCTGACAAATTAAGCAGGACAGCAACAAGCAAGTTGTTTTGTTAATTGTGTCAGCAAGTATCGAATCACATGATAAACGATGTCTGTTCTTAGCAATCATTTGTCTTGATTCTCTTACTTACTCTAGGTAGGTGCCTACCTATCCGCGGATAGCTTCCTTTGAAGGACCGTTGGCTCGGAATCTAGTGCTCGGAGATATCATCTACCGAGCCTAATGAAGGTCTAAGCCCCCGTAACTCCAGGCCTCTACAGTTGACCCAGATCCCCGAGTCTCGAGTTACTTGGCTCTTGGACCCGGCGTCAGTGGGGTCTCCGTTTGAGAAACGCCCAAAAAAATAGGGACTCGAAGTATATCTGGTCAGGGTCCGTTCCTCCCTGTTGTAACAAGGAGTACGGAAGCAAGGAGGATTCACTTACATATAAAACCACAAAGTTCAAAGTTGTCTCTTCCGTGTTTACTTGTTCATCTTGAAAGTATCAAGCATTCTATTTTATTATTTTTTTTAGGATTGAAAATATACGATACATTCAACCCATCTACCTAACCGGTTACTTACTTGTCTAGTACCTACCTATCTACTTAAGGGAGAATCGAAAGTCTGATTCTTACCTTAGCGTCGGTATACAACAAAACTCTTTGAATACCAACAACCGGACTTCGCCAGCAACCATGACGAAGACAATCGTAGTTCTCGGTGGTGCCTACGCAGGCGTCGGCGTCGCACACAGACTCCTAAAATACACAAAACCTCAAGTCAAGGACCTCAAAGTTATTCTCGTTTCCAAGGTAAGAAAAGACAATCAATATTCCCCAATACGGTAGTATATGTACAATATCACATTGGAGGATCATGAAAAAGATGAAACACGTGATTCAGATCCTACCTTGTGGTAGCATGCAGACATGCGCACAACAATATATACCCACATGGTTTCAGCTGCGAGCTGAGAATCAAGATTTGTCCCAAACGGGTATAAATCGGCAAGACATGTGAAACTAACCCACCACTCTTTCTACAGAATAGTCACTTTTTCTGGAACTTAGCTTCAGTACGTGCGATCGTCCCGGGCGTGCTCAGCGAGGAGCAGTACAGCCAGCCCATCGAGAAGGGCTTCGCCAAGTACCCGGCAGACTCTTTCGAGTTCATCGTCGGCAGCGCGGAGGATGTCGACGTCACTGCGAAGACAGTCAAGATATCGACGACAAACGATGGCGGCGAGCGCGTGTTAAGCTACGACCACCTCGTCCTGGCGACGGGCACCCGCGCCGTCGACAACTCGGTGCCCTGGAAGAGCAACGGCACGTATGAGGAGGTCTCGGCCGTCATCGCCAACATCCAGGACAAGGTCAAGACAGCGAAGCACATCGTGATCGCCGGCGCGGGCGCCACCGGCGTCGAGGCCGCCGCCGAGCTCGCCTTCGAGTACGGCAAGCAGAAGGAGGTCGTCCTCTTATCCGGCTCCGCCGAGCTCCTGGACGGCGACTCCCTCTCCTCCAACGTCGCGGGCGAGCTCAAGAAGCTGGGCGTGCAAGTCCAAAAATCGGCGCGCGTCGAGAGCACCCACGAGCTCCCCGACGGCAAGACCGAGGTCGTCCTCAAGAGCGGCGACAAGATCGTCACCGACCTGTACCTCCCCACCATGGGCATGGCCCCCAACACCGAGTACCTCCCCGCGAACCTGCTGACGGACCGCAAGTTCGTCGACGTCGACGAGTTCTACGCCGTCAAGAACGCCACGGATGTCTGGGCCGCGGGCGACGTCGTGTGGAAGCCTCGGGGCAGCTTCGTGGTCTCGGACAAGCAGGCCGCCGGCATTGCCAAGAACATCGACCTCGTCCTCAAGGGCAAGGCCCCCACCGTCGTCAAGACGCTGCCCATGGACGTCCTGATGGTGGCCACGGGTCGCAGCCGTGGTGTGGGTCGTATGGGCCCCGTCAAGGTCTTCTCCCTCATGGTGTACCTCATCAAGGGCAAGACGCTCGGCGTGCAGTCGCTCCCCGGCTATGTTGATGGGAGTGCTTTCTAAACTCACCTCCCTCCCTCCCTCTCCTAATCTCTCGCTCGATGCTTATAACAGGTACTTAATGGTACGTGGTGGAAAGGAATGCATACTGGCCATAATGGCATGGTGTGAATGCGGATGCGGATGATGTTCGACGGAACGACAAAAGGGGCGAGGGAGAGAAACAAATTAATGTTAATCCCCCAAGATACCCCCCCCCTTTTATGTTGTTCGACTAACCTAATGGATGAATCGACGGACGGATGGATTGTTTGATAGTTTAATAACTCTGGTTGATGGCTCTTAACGGTAGCGTTTATTGCAATAGAGAAATATATGATATTCCTTACCCTACCTTACCCTACCTACCTAGTTACCTCCTTCTACTTGGTATAGATAGGAGCTGCTTTCTAGAAAGTCTTCCGTGATCTAGGGACAACTTTGCTTAGGTAATTCTCAAGGTTAGATAGGTAAGGTACTTTACTTTACTTTACTTTTGTATTATATCACAGTTGTTGTATCACAGACTTAAGGTCCCATCAGCTATCTTATCTTATCCTATCCTGCCCTGCCCTCCCCTATCCGACCCTACCTACCCTATCACCTATCACCTATCCCCATTCCCTCCATCTGCCTACCTAGGTACGTACCTAGTAGGTACTTGTCTGTCTTCATACACAGCAGAACAGGCAAGATCTAGGTAATCACATCGAGGCTTTCTTCTTCTGCGTCTTCTACGGCCTCCTTCATGGGAAGCTTGAGCGCGATGTGACATTCCCTCTTTTCTCTCCACTTCCTTCCCTAATTTCCACAGACACACAAACAAACAAACACACAAACACATACCGTTCTTTCTCTCCCCCCTATCTCCCAGCCTTCTCATCCTCCACCTCCCTCCTCAACTGCTCCAGCACCTGCAGCCGGGCCGCCAAATGCGCATCCAGCCCATCAATCTGCTCCCTGACCGTGCGCAGATCCTCCGCGACGCCTCTTAGACTATTCCCCGCCTTTGCCTTGCCCGCGCCCTCCTCCAGCTCCCGGAGCTCGCGACGCTTGTAGTCCAATAACTGCTCCAGCTCCCGCTTCACGAGCGCCGGTTTCGAGTCCCGCTTACCGCCGCCGCTGCGCTGCGCGGCCTGCGCCTCGACTTTGGCCATCTTGTCCTCGAGCTCCTGGAGCTGCTTCTTGAGCCGCACCTCCTCCCACTGCTCGTCGCTCTGGGCGTTGCTGAAGTCGGTGCCGGTGGCCTTGAAGCCGCCGCGGCCGAGGCGCGTGAGGTACTGGTCGCCGAACTTGGCCTTGCGGCCTGTCGTCGTCGAGTCGTCGGCCTTGGCGGCCCAGCGGGAGGCTGCTGGGTTGTTGCGGGCGCTGTCGATTTGGTAGTCGATCTGGTTGCGCTCGAAGGAGGAGCGCAGGGATGCTGGTACCGTGCGCGGGATCCGGTAACCCTCGTGTCGGCCGTTGAGGATGTGTAGGAAGGCGAGGCAGGCGTCTTTGTTGATGCTGGATGAGGCTGATGGGTTGATGAGGTTCCAGGCGGATCGGATGTCGGTGTCGGGGACGTCGAGGGATTCATAAAGGTCGGAGAGTGAATTGACTATTTTGATTTCATCCTTTCGTTAGCACACATACCTTCTTCTCTTCCCCTTTCTCGGATCACTTTTGTACCAAGTAGGTAGTAAAAAGGTAAAAATCATATAAACTCACAGGCCATCTCCCCCCGCATGTCTCGGTTCTCTTGGTATATAGATTCGTACTTGGCCTTATCTTGAGGATTCATGTACCAGTCGAAGCCGTCTTTCAAGCCCGGGGTATCCGAGTCGTCGTCAACCTGTTCGAACTGGACTTGTTTCCCCGTGATGGCGCGGGTCGCTTGGACGAGATGTGCTTTGGATTCGGGGACGAGCCAGTCGGGGAGTGTCGTGGGTACTTCAGCGTATTCCTGTTATTTCCCAAGCCATTTAGTCTCTGGTTCCTTGTCTCGTAGTATGAAGTACCGCATCATAGCATACCCCAATAAAAGGGGGATAAGGAACGGGGATACTACTGACACCATTTACTATGTCGAAGATGATGCGCATGGCGACGCAGAACTCCTCAAAATCCAAGTTTCCATCGTTGTCAACGTCAGCGACATCCCAGACGCGCTCGAGCTGATCGTCATTCAGACCACTGTTCTTTAGTAAAGGTGCGGCCTGCTCGCCCGTCAAGAACTTCCCGCCATTGGTTCGTGTCGAGAAAATGTTCCAGTACGTCTCGATCTCCTGAGCCTCAATGCGAGGTGCCATTGCGAAGGTGTGCCCTGTCTTATCGTCCTAAGGGGTTGACTGCTGTGTTCGTGAGGATAATAATGTAGTTGCTCCTCCTGAAGTGTAAGGTTAATTCATTCCAATGGCAGAGTCAATCGATTAGAAGTTGAACTCGGTAACGATCTTGTGTTCGCAGGTTTCAATTCCAGGTTGTCTATTCGGTTGGGTGATATTCGATGTTCAATGTTTCAATGTTGTATAATTAAAAGATGAAGTAGGTATGTAGGTATGTATGTATGTACTATGTAGTATGAGGTAACTAACCTAATGTAACCTTTAGACATGCAACTAACCGTGATCCGGGGCGGCTTAAGTGGGCCAAGTCCCTCAGCTTTGGGTAGTTTTTTAAGTAGTTTCAGTCAAGGTTAACTAAGCGTTAAAGTTGAACGTCGAAGCTTAGGGGTCGCGCGTCACTTGTGGCTTAGCTAATGTTACCCAAGTTAGTAGCTTGTCACCCTGTAACTAGTCATGTATGTAGCATTACATAGTAAAAGGAGAACTATCATGAACATCACAACATATAACACACAACACACAACACACAACTAAAGCCATATTAAAAAATTGCTTACAATCGAAGTATTGATATTTCTAGCTATGCTAGATAACCATTATCACAGGGTATCCGATAATTCATTATTCACCCAGGCAAGCTGTGCCAGAGTCGTCATCCCTCAATGCCGTGCGCACCCAAGCGATATTACACTCCTAAATTGACCCTTTGGACCTATTGACATTTTCCGAAACGCCCTCCTATTCACCCACCGGCAGATGCAGTTGCAAGATCCCATGAGCATCATATTTTCACCTATCGTTGTTTTCTCCCCCCGGGTATTAATAACATAATCTTTTTCCCCTTCCATTCCTAGCAAAATCATTCTCAACAAAGGGGGAGGTAGGATCACGTAGCTACCGAGCCCACACCAGCCCCATTAGGTGTTACGTTCCCGGCGAGAGCTTGCTGGGCTCCTTCTAAAAAGCCAAGTCGCCATCGCTGCAGGTATTTTGTCGCCATTGGTCTCGCATCTTCGTAGTCCGTCCAGATATCCTGGATGGTATCCAGTGAAAGATCCCTTACTGGGGGTCGCATTATCACCAAGTAGTACAGCGTCGTAAGAGCAAGATTTACCAAGCTCGGGTCTCGACATAATGTCTTTACTCGTGAAAAGATACTAGTATTGAGTTCCGGTAGCTCACTAAGGAACCGTGTCAAGACTTTATCTTGTGAATGCAAGTAAGGGATGAATCCATCCAGAAGACGCAGCGTCCATTTCTCGTAGTGCGCTGGAACGCTACGCGGGACCGGCGCCGCTGCCGCTGATTGCCGCTGTACCTTGTCGTTATACCACTCCTCGCTCAGCCACGACACAGCTACCTCGATACGCTTGCGGAAGTCCTCGAGGACGTAGTTGAACAATTGCTCTCGAATGACATCACTAAGTCGAACGCCAGTAAAAGTCACCTGGCTGTCATCGTCTTCATCCGTGATATCATCAAGTCCGGCATTCGCGCGGGTAGCGAGTCGACTTATCACCGTGATCCACGAATCTCGGTCGTACGAGCTAGCTGCAAGCCTGTTCATGCCAGCCTTAGATTTCTTGACGGCAGGGTCTTCAAGAGTTCGCATTGTGCCGAACACTCTTGCAATCGAGCCTTGGCCGACCTTTGCAGCCTGGTCCGCGTTTAGTGTAGGGGGCGGTGGTAATCGGAATGTAGGCAATGCAAGTCCACCTAAGGCAGGCTTCGCCAGCTCACGTGGTTCTTCTGGCAGTGAAGAGTCGAGCTTATTCAGGATCTGTTCCGTATCTTCCCCGGCATAATAGTCTGGCTCGTAGTCGTCCTCATCCTCCTCAACATCGAGGGGTGCCGTCTCGGGATTGATCGGTTCTTTGTGAGCCTCTTGTAGAACTGCTAAGCGGTCTCGAACGCCCTATAATAATGTAAGACATTGTTCAACCAATATAAAGTGCCATAGGACATACCTGAATAGCCCGTTCTAGTAACTGGGGATCTATACGCGATATAGTGGTAAC
The DNA here is from genome assembly GCF_022984875.1 of Hypoxylon fragiforme. Lineage (NCBI taxonomy): Eukaryota > Fungi > Ascomycota > Sordariomycetes > Xylariales > Hypoxylaceae > Hypoxylon > Hypoxylon fragiforme. Next base: position 1,027,194 of record NW_026054761.1, on the reverse strand, counting down.
GCTGATTCTGGCGGCAAGGGGTGCCGGGACATTCTCGCTGACATTAAAGCTCTTCAATCCATCATTGCTAGTAAACGTGAAGAGATCCGCCAACGTATGAGGTCCGGGCTTCAACGGGGTTATCTCAATCTGAGGATGGGACGGTACAGGTCCTGTTCGTTGGCGCTTAGCATCTACGCCATTGACTTGCTGCTCTACCATAGCCCGCTTTCGAGTCCCTTCGTCGAAAATTTCAGCTCGAGAGCGCATAAGCCGTTCAATGTATTGTTGTATGCGGCCGGTTAGTGGGTGTTGTGGGTTACTATGATGAATTAGTGACATGACAAACTATAGTCATTTAAAGACCTTACCGCCTAGACAGATGCATGAGTAACATTCGTGTTGTCTTCTCCATCGACTTGACTAGAACTTTTATCTTTGGTGTCATGGGTGAGTTGGCAAGTTTTAGAGGATTGAAGTTGAGGACGATGTTGAGAATCCTATTGGAAGTAGCCGGTCTGTTGCGGATAAGGATAGAGAGTGTATTCAAGGTAGCATCGACAACTAGAGCATCACTACGAGTGGCCTTGTTAGTACTAATATTCCCATGGCACTCGCAAAACTCGGCGATATTTCCTTACCTGCTGTTATCTTGTAGAATCCCGAGCATTCTATCTAGGAGGGCTGTTGCCTCAGCCTCGAGTTTTGGGGGGTCGAGAACGGGGTGGTTCGGCGGGATCATAGCAAGTGATATATCGAGCACATCGCCACGCTGTAGCTATTGTTAGCACCGAACATAACATCCAAGCCTAAGGTTCCTCTCATCCATACCCTTGGTTCTGGGTTTACACTTTGCGTCTGTGCAAGCACTACCCGTTGAACGAACTTGATACAGCATATTCGTACAGTCGATGGTGCAGTATCCCAGATGCGCAGGATTCTCGATTTGATAGCTGTCATTCGTTCCCATGTATGTGTGTCGTACGAGTTATTTATACTAATGTAGTAACAAACGTCAGTAATGTAGCCTATAGAACATATTTCGAGGTATAGGCAGGTAGGCATCCAGTTTCAATAATAACCGTAGCGCATGACCGGTAAAGGCAATGGGCGCATAGGAGTCTACGAGGGGGAGGAGAAGGGGGGTCTACAACAGTAACTGGGCGAAACGTACATCCATCTTAGAGCCAGTGGGTAGATGCTAGCAGCAGTTTGAATAACACTTCTCAGGACCAAGATGTCTTGGTCGGGGTCCTCGACTAGCAGGCGGAGAGTTTCGAGGACTACTAGAGACAAAGTCTCCTTCTGGCCAGGTGCGATAGCAGGTGTCGCGAATGCTTCAGCAAGAAATTCTGCGCCCCATCGTCGGAACTCAACTTGTGCTGAGGGGCCTATAATAGGGAGTGTAGCTTGAATAACCTGGGTATAATAGCTAGCATTACCCAGAACAAGCTTGCGCGCACCTTCTAGCTGCTTGATCTGGTCCTGCACGGAGAGCTGTGCTGTTGTCATGGTGAATCAACTACCTACCTACTAGTAGGTAAGTACTAAAGTATGTAAGTTCAATGTTGTCTATAGGTAGAGTCGAGAATCTAGAATCTAGACACAGGCTGGCGCAGTGTCCGGTGCAGACTGCCAAGTTTAGATATATAAAAGTGACGGCAGTTCTTTAATTGTAGGGAAAAGAAGGCGTCGCAAGAGATCATGCGTATCAGATAGCAGTACGAAAGAAAGGGATTGAGTGCAGTTAGGGAAGAGGTGAAAAGAGTTGAGGTAAAAGTTGTTGCGACGTGCCGTGCCGTGTCGTGGTGTGGTGTGTCGCGTCGTCTACCTAAGAATTATAGGTGTTCGTGTATGGTGATGTCAATTTGCTGGATGATCACCGGGGGTTAGCTAGCATCATCTTCTACACCAAAACCCGCGCCAGTGAGTGATTGAAGGGTCCCCTTTGCTTGTTCTTCAGGTCTGGAGTCTTGGAAGTTAATAAATCTAATTAATTATCGGGCTGCTGTGATGTGGTGGTTGATGTAAAGCAGACCTGAATTAACTTGAGGTGTAGTTACTTCGTCGTTTCATTAATTAGTATGAAAGAAAAAAAAGAAGGAAAGAAATTGAGAAATTGAATTGAATGATCAATTGCAGCGACTAGAAAGGTCTTGACCTGAGCAAGATCAAAACGAAGGTGTTGCAAGTTTATAACATTAAAATGTGCTAAAAAAGAACAATGAACAAAGCTTGGAGCTCTCTGTAGTTGATGTGATGCCGGATACCATAGGTTGTACCTACCTAGTATTTTGTACAACCTAGTTACTACTAGGTACTAGGTACTATCATCTATGTACCAGACTAGCATGGGCTTGTATTGTACATGAATGCAGGGGTTTCCCCTATCTGCCGATGATTTACCGATGGAATGTCCACTGCACTTACACCAATAATACTGTCCTAAGTACCTAGTTATGTATTATACCTACTTGGGCATAGCGTCTGCTAAGCGTGCTGAAGCAGTGGTGGTGTGGTCGCAGACTCGCAGCATCGTCAGATCTTGATAAGTTGATAAGCATTTCTTTAGCTCATGTATAATAGGGTGCTACATACTGTAGGTTAGGCATGTAGGATGCACCTTCCAGGCGCATGATTCAAGATTCTTTAAGGCTTGTGGCGCTGTACATAGCATTAACATTAACATTCACATTAACTCATTCACATCTCACAGCTCAGCTTTCTTATACATATGTACCTACCACCTACCCACCTAACCTAGGTCTTAGTATATTCAAACTTGCAACTTGCCGCATCTTAAAGGATTACCGCCCCCTCCGGTAAGCAAGACACCAAGATGGCTTCTGGGTATATCGATCCGATCCTCATGCTATAACATATCACCATCATTATATCTAACTTACTTTTCCCTTGCAGATTCGGAAGCTCTTCATACTACGACAAGCGACAAAGACAATCACCCGCCCTCATCCGAGCAAGGCGGCCCTACATCTTTAAGAACGCCGTTGTCGGTTCTTTAGTTGGCGCCTTTGCTATTGGTGTTTGTAAGTTGATTACTGAGACCACATTATTTTACCGTCCCCCTCTGTCTGTCTCCACGGGCAATGGGCCACGGCCTGTTTCGTACTCATATACCAACTACCTACCTTTACATATAGATGCCTACACCATCAGCGTTGTCGGACAAGATGAGTTCGAGGACGTAAAGGTCCCTGATGCGCCAACGCAATCCGCCAAGAAATAAATACAATCCAGTACCTACTCATATCCATTGCGACATTTGTACATGCTCGGCAGCACCCAAGAAGAGATTACGGAGAAAAGGGGAAAACGAAGCTGTAGGCATAAGCATATAAGAGCTATGGTATTAGTGTTCACAGAGTTTAAAACTACACTCTTCTCGTCTGCTTCGCTTGGTCTCGTTTGAGTCCCGCTTGATATGATCATGAATGAATTTGAACTAGATGGTATTGGTATCGCGCCCTTACTTTGGGCCTTTAAATGAATGGCAAATCCCCTAACGCCACACACATGTGTATGTCTCTCGCTGTAGGCACAAAACCCTGTCATCATATATCATAGAGACAACCCCCATTCTCTTCTAAGAGCGCCTCGAAGACGCTGGCAGCTAAACGCCATACGGCTCTGCAACCTCAGCTTTCCGGAAAGCCTCTATCGCCAACCGTGACGCCAAATGCAAAACATATGCACAGGGTATAACGTCCTTATTTCCTATCCCGCAGATCTATTCAACCCGACGATAATATGACGTAGCCACCCATCTCATCACTCAGTCCTGGCCTCCCCCGTTCTCGTCTGTTTGTCCCTGTCCCCAGGGGAATGATGAATTCCCGGGTCAAGGGTAATTAAAAGCCGCCGACTGGCTGGCTGCTTTCACGTTGCGCCGACGTTTCTACTGCCTTCATACTACGCGCTTTAGTATGCTCTAATAAACTAGCTGCAGCTCTTGCAACTTCGGGAGAGTTGGATGGTTGTCTTGGTGTATTTTTGTGTGCCTTCGTAGGGCCGTTAGAGGGGTTGGAAGTTGGCCCACTAGAAAAGGGGTGCGGCTGGTGGGAATGTCGTTTAGATCCAGACGGTGCATGAGGCTCGTGCTGGCCTGAATGTTGTCGCTGGAGAAGATGAGCATTTGAAGGGTGGTTGGGATTTGCCCATGGGGTCTGCTCGATAAACTGCTCTCCTGCAGGACCAAGGCTTTGACCAAACGGGAGGCCCCCATAATCTACGTAGTTGGGTCTATGTACTGAATGTCGAGGCTGCGGTTGTCGATTCCTCTGATTGGTCCTAGTTAGTAACACCATAACTACCTGGCAAAGTGAAACTGTACGGGCGAATAACTCACGTTCATAGCCTCGAAATCATCCTCCAAATCCTGCATGGTCGCCCCTTTCATCTCTGGCGCAGCAGGCATCCCTTCGTACTTGGCGACACCGGACAGAATGGAAACCTCCTTATTATACGCTAGCGCATTTCTGGTACGCTGTGTCGGGTCTGAAGGGAATCGGAGTCCAAATTCGGGTACATTGTTGGCTTGCTTACGACGCTCGTGCTGAATGTCGTACCACTGCTGGCCTAACTCTGCCAGAATCGTCTCTCTCGACTCTCTAACCGACTGGAAGTATTGCGAATGAACCTGCGCCCGTCTAGCTACAGCCCATCTCTCCAGAGATTCTGTACCGAGCTCTAGTTCTCTATTTGCTACGCGGATTCGTTCGTCTCTTCGCGCGTCTATACACTGCATCATAGCTAGGTACTCGGGATGGGTTGGGTTGTCGGATCGTAACATTGCCTCTTCTCGGTTCAATTGCTCAAGACGCTCCTCGTATAATCTGAAGCAATGTTAGATGATTATTGGTACCAATGAGGTGTACAATAACAAACCTGTCTCGGAAAGTTGTGAACCGTTTCTCGATTGCTGCCAACTGCTCGAAAGCGGCCTTCTTCCTCTCGACTGGCAAGAGTTCGGTCAGCGCTAGTCAGTATCCTCAGGAAATGTGGGAATAGCGTACGTTCTTCTTCATTTCTATGGGCTATTTCTGCCTCTTCTATGTCGGCCTCGGCTTGTTCATATTCGCCAGCATTGTTACCATCGCCTCGAGGCAGTGTTGCACCCCTACCCTCTTCTGTGGGCTCGTCGGTCTCCGCGGGCTGTTCTGCAGCTTTGAGCTTTTTCGAGCCGCTGCGCGTTTGCTTCTTCGGTATGACCTTATGATCTGAAGGGGTCCCTTGAACATGCTCGTCTTCGCCAACTGTGGGATTGATGGTTTCGTCGGCCGAATGTTCACCGCTATTGGTGGGTAATGAAGCCTCTTCCTCATCAACCATCGACGTGTCGCCGTCCAAGTCTTGCCGTTTGGGTGCAGGAACAGAGCCGGTGCGCTTTTGTGGTAGCTGCGTGGGCTCTGGCTTTTCGACAGGCATAGAGGCTCGTTTTCTTTTTCGGCTTTCGTTGTCTTGGGTCGCTGCTTCGACTAGGATGTCTAACACGGGTGATTGGCGCTTTTTCGCTGTCTTTCTCTCTCGCGCGGGGGGGCTAGAAGCTATCGAAAAATCTTCCTCGGAGAAGTGCCCGTCATCATCATCCTTGGCTTCTTTTGCCCTTCTATTATGTCGTCGGAGTCTAGTCGGGGTACGCGCAAAAGGTTGAATGCCGGCTGGCTGATCTAGAATGACGTCTGTATGGCGGATGGGATTTCGAGGCGTGTCGTAGAGGCGTTCGGTCTCGGCTTCGGTGTCATTCGCGTCAGAAAGGTCGTCGACAGAGCTGGCTTCTTCGTCGCGGTTGTTGGGGGTGGCATCATTGAGATTATGCAGGTCATCTGGGTCGCCGTCTTTGTCCTCAACATCACTTAGCGGACTTGAACCGTCGTCGTCAGAGAGCGGTTCGATTGGCGGGGGAGGGATTGCAAGCGGCGCGGGCGCCGTGTCTCCAGTTGCCATCTTCTTGTAACAGTTGTAAATTCGTCTTGTTTGAATTTAATTGAGAGTTGTTATGTTGTAGAGTAGAAGGGGAAAAAGGAGAAGAGGATGTGGGGAGAAGAAGAGGGCGTTTTCTTTAGTTAAAGTTGTCGTAGTTAGGGTTGGTATCGTAGAATATTGAAATGGTAGTAGTGTAGGTTAGAAGTGTAGAGTCAGAGAAGAGTCAAGTAAATAGAGCTCAAAGAAGCGTAAAGTTTAGTAATGAATAGCTTGTAGTAGATGAAATGCTAGATAAAAGACTATTTCGTCTTTAGAGAGTAAGATATGGACCAGGCGACTTGAAACGGATATGTATTACAAAACGAGTGTGCTGCTGGGTTGGGTTGCTAAAGAGGTCATCGAGAGGAAAATGTAGGTATTGATCAAATGGGAAAGGGTTCGCTTTGCGCGCGAGCAACATAGGTCCACGGTACTTACATGCTAGTACCACAACAACTTTTAGTAGTACAGATATCGTACAGATAGGTACTAACCTTAGGTACTATATACCTAGGTAGGTCTAGGTATGGAAGCCTTTACAGCCTGTAGTGCCTTGTTAGGTATAGCACTTTGAGGTAACCCCCCAAAAATGACCCCAATCGAACGCTACAAATGTACCTACCTACACAACACCTACGGTAATTATCTGCCAACTCCGATCAAAACCGCTTATCGATAGCTGAACGCAAATGCAAACCAAACGCGATTGCCTAGGTGATAGCTGCTAGATCGGACACTTGTGACTTTGGAAATAGCCGAACTAGAGCCGCATAACAAATCAAGCCATCTTCACCGCAAAGAAAAATTGTGTTTTCATGAAGCGGCTTCAATGTACCTATGTAACTTTACCTATGTAACTTACATGATAAGATAAGGAAGTTCAATGTCAATCTTTTTTTTTTTTTTCGTTCAGTCTACTTGAAGCTGCAAGCACCCATTCTGTAAAACTCACAATACAGCTTCACTAACCTTGCCATTGCGCTTGATAACATTCAAGTCGCAACTCCAATATGATGAAATCGTAAGTTACATAATATGCTCTTCTTATCCCTTTCTCACAATCTGCATATTAACAAAATCTAGTACGAATAGCCTGGCCGTTTCAACCAAAGCCATTGACCCCACCCTCGATGCTCTATTCGCAAGTAGTGTAAGTTTGATACCATGATCGTGGTCATGTTTCCAAGCTTATGATGAACAAGGTCGGACCTGCACAAGTCCCTTCAAAATCTAGATATTCCGATTTGTTTCCACCGAAAGAGCGAAACTTTTCAAAAAAGTCACGAAAGGCTATATCAAACGTAGACGAGGACTCTGTCGAAGATGGTGACGATGAAGTGTTGAGCGAGATCGACGAAGATATAGAAGACGATGATGACGAAGAAGAAGAAGATGTTCCTTCAGACAATGATGAGGAGGAGTCTGAAAATTCGGAACCTATTGAAGCGCTTTCAAGTCCCCCGAAGAAGGATCGCAAGAGGAAGCGCAAAGATGCGTATGACGACCTAGAGGAAAAATACATGCGCAAGGTAGTCGAAGATACGGAGAAGGAAGACGCGCGAGCCGATAAGCGTCGCAAAGGCGAAGCTGGTCTGGTAATAGACGGTGCGACTCCGGATGATTCAGAAGGTTCCGAGGAGGATGAGGTCCCAATGGTCCATGAAACGCTTCTTGAAAAGACCGATGGCCATGCTGACATCGAAGTCGACAAGGCAAATCGCACTTTGTTCTTGGGCAATATTTCAATCGAGGCTATCTCATCATCCAAGGCAAAGAAGCTGCTCCTGGCTCATCTTTCATCACCATTATCAACACTAGACGGGGCACCCAAAGTCGAATCGATACGATTTCGTTCCACCGCATTTGCAGGAGGCGCATTGCCCAAACGCGCAGCATATATCACAAAATCTCTCATGACTGCAACGACAAAGTCTACCAATGCCTATGTTGTTTATTCAACTCCAGTAGCCGCGCGGGTTGCACTCAAGGCTCTGAATGGCTCGGTCGTCCTTGACCGTCACATGCGGGTGGATAGTGTAGCACATCCAACCCCAGTAGACCACCGAAGATGTGTCTTTGTGGGAAATCTCGGGTTCGTAGATGACGAAACCGTTCTCAACATGACCCCTGAGGGGGAGACTACGACCAAGAAACGCACAAAGGTCCCAGCAGATTTTGAGGAAGGACTATGGCGAACTTTTGGTAAACAAGCTGGCAAGGTAGAAAGCGTTCGAATTCCTAGGGATCCCAAGACACGGGTTGGCAAGGGCTTCGCCTACGTACAGTTCTACGATGTCAATGATGTCGAATCAGCATTGCTACTAAACGGGAAGAAATTCCCTCCGATGTTGCCGCGGCTAATGCGTGTGTCTCGTGCCAAGGACCCACGTAAGACAGCTCTCGCTATGGAACGAAACGTCAAATCGAAATTCGAAGGTTCAAATGGTCGTGACAAGAAGTCAAAGAGCACGAAGCATATACCAAAGGTGACCCCTGAGCAGCTGTCTCAAGCAGGAAGAACCGGAAAGCTCCTAGGTAGAGCTGCTGCTGCAAAACAGCGACACGGAGACAAGTTCGAAGGGAGGCAGCGCAGAGATACAAAGGAAGTGCCCGTCAACGAGAATTTTAGGTCTCCGGAGCAGGTTATCTTTGAAGGTCGCCGGGCTAGTGCGAAGGACGGCAAGCCGAAAGACTTGAAGTTTGGCAAGACTAGGGGAAAGAAAGTGGTAGTGAAGGATAAATCCAAGAATCGCGGCGCCAGGAGAGCAGCTGAGTGGAGGAAGGGTGGAAAATAGGTGGCCTTGGAGTGAATAGCATAGGCATTGGTAGCATTATGTACTATTATGCCTACATCCTCGACGATGATTATATCGTTTCTTTTAATAATACTCATGATACCTGCCTACTGCCTATCTGCTAGATGAACTTAAGATATATCGATATATAATATGTATCTTTCAACCGCATGCACTACTACATATGTATGTATGTGGTAGATACATTCAAGGATACAAATCAGGCAATGCCCTTGCCTACCCTCTCACTTGGTTTCTACGATGTACCTACGATTGTACGATGTGTGTACTACTATGCGTACATGCCCAGCAACGGGGCGGTGTGAGGTTGGAAAGTTGGCTCAAAATTGGTTTGCATGTTTAGTTAGATGCATGATACATAATACATACATAATTAGCCACCTACTAGCATACATATGTAGGTATAGTTATATGCATGTATGTAAGTCAGGCCGTTGATGTCGTGTCGTTTCCTACAGTTGACAACGTTGATGCTTGGGGTACACCAGACGATAGTACTATCATGGCAATTCCCATAGCGAATTAACTACCTACATGTAGTTACTAGTACCTGGGAAACAAGTACGTCGTAACATGTATTGTACATTGTAGAATATCTGAAGCCCCCCTCTAATCTGCATCTATCCCTAGCATGGGATTAGTTACACAGACCTAAGGGCGGTATTGCATGGGTAACGTTGTTAACTGTCCCAATAGAGCACTCCATTCTGTCCCCACGGTGTCACATCATTGGACGACCCCTGAAACCTGCCCCTCAATCTTTTGCTCAATTAAAGTAAGTACATTTTATACCTAGTAGTGCATTTATAGTACGTACTTAGTAACCTAAGGTTGGACTCTACAGCTTTTTAGCACTTGAATCTTGCGGATTGGGGATTTGAATACTAATTGAATACTAATTCGCCTACTCCACCACAAAAACCACAACCACACCTCCTTTTTTCATCTTCTTTCCCATTACCGCCATCGAGCGCTGTGCGCATATCTTTCCGACCTGATTTCACTCTCCTCGTCTTAGATCGGATCTCTACTCTCACGTCGCAGTATTTCAATCTGCCTAGTTACGATACTACGATTTCATCATGAAGGGCGAGGTATGTGGTTATAACTTTACCGGGCTCACTTTATAGACCGCCGCTTTATCAAACCAACAACCTTGTTACCCATCGAAGCTCACTTCTGTGCTTCACCTTACCCATTCTCTACCTTTTAACCTGTAGCGTCGTAAGCTTACGTCGGCCATTCACTTAAATCATATTCATACCACATCATAACCATAACCAGCCCGACCGTCTAGCTGACATAATGCTTCACTCAGATCCTCCACCTTCACTTGGGCCAGGCTGGTACCCAGCTCGGTAACAGCGCCTGGGAGCTGTAAGTGTTACCACACCGCTTTCCTAAACCAAGGAAACCCAACTTTGCCCGTCGCACTAGATTCCCCCGGACTAACCACAACGTTCAGGTACCTCCTTGAGCATGGCCTCGGAGCCGATGGTAAACCAGACCCCAACGCGAAGGATGTTCTCGATGGTGGTTCTTACGAGACTTTCTTCACCGAGACCAGCAACGGCAAATATGTCCCCCGCTCCATCTTCGTTGACTTGGACCCTTCACCCATCGACGAAATCCGAACCGGTAGCTATCGTCAGCTCTTCCACCCCGAGCTCCTAATCAGTGGAAAGGAAGATGCTGCCAACAACTACGCCCGTGGTCACTACACCATCGGCAAGGAGATGGTTGACAACTGCCTCGACCGAATTCGACGTGTTGCAGGTAAGAGCTATGCTTTTAGCTATCTGGTAATGGCCTAGTTGAGCTTGGCTAATAAAATTCGACAGACAACTGCAACTCCCTTCAAGGTTTCCTGATCTTCCACTCTTTCGGTGGTGGTACTGGTTCCGGTTTCGGTGCCCTTCTCCTTGAGCGCCTCTCCACTGAGTACGGCAAGAAGTGCAAGCTCGAGTTCGCTGTCTACCCGGCCCCTCGGGTGTCCACAGCCGTTGTCGAGCCTTACAACGCTGTTCTATCTACTCACAGTACTATCGAGAACTCCGACTGCACGTTCCTGGTTGACAACGAAGCTGTGTACGATATCTGCCGACGCAATCTTGACATTCCCCGTCCCGATTATGAGCATCTCAACCGCCTGATAGCTCAGGTTGTCAGCTCTATCACCTCGTCTCTGCGATTCGATGGTGCGCTGAACGTCGATTTGAACGAGTTCCAGACCAACTTGGTCCCGTACCCGCGTATCCACTACCCGCTGATCAGCTACGCACCCGTCATATCTGCCGCCAAGAGTGCGCATGAGAGCTTCAAGGTCCACGACCTGACCTTCCAATGTAAGCTAAGCATATCATTTTCCCTTGTTTTTTTTGAAAAAAAATAAAAAGAAAAGAAAATAGCCCAGTTGACTGATATGATTTTAGGCTTTGAGCCCAACAACCAGATGGTGGTTTGCGATCCCCGAAACGGCAAGTACATGGCCGTCGCCCTCCTCTACCGCGGTGATGTCGTCCCTCGCGATTGCAATTCCGCTATCGCGGCCCTCAAGGCCAAGTCCTCATTCAACCTAGTTGAATGGTGCCCGACTGGTTTCAAGCTGGGTATTAACTACCAGAAGCCAATGGCTGTTCCCACGGCGTCTCCTACCGACGGTGGCCTGGCCTCCGTTGATCGATCCGTCTCCATGTTGTCCAACACAACGGCCATTGCGGAAGCCTGGTCTCGCCTAGACTACAAGTTCGATCTCATGTACAGCAAGCGCGCCTTTGTGCACTGGTACGTGGGTGAGGGTATGGAGGAAGGCGAGTTCTCTGAGGCTCGTGAGGATCTGGCGGCTCTGGAGAAGGATTATGAGGAGGTCGCCGCTGACAGCTTCGAGCCGGACGAGACCGAGGCTGAATACTAAGCTTTCCACTTCATCTTCGTGCATATAATACCCCCCACAGTTTTCCATCCATCGGCTCCCTTATACTTGTTCTGTACAAAACCTCGTACCCCCTAGTTCCCTTTTCGACGTTCTAGTTGGCAAGAGAAGTCTTAGTTACTTCTGCGGGTTGGAGGGGTTGTAAATAGAGCAGAGAGGGGGAAATGCGTGGATATTCCAGCTGTCGTTGTCGTTCTTGGAGGAGGAGGAGGAGGAGGAGGAGGAAGGGGGTAACGGCCGCTAGCAACAAGGTCAAATACCCTCAGTTTTGCACCTTTAGTTCGGAGGTTCGTTGATGAACAATGTGAAATGATGGGATCTTTGATGGAACGTGGATGGAACGAGTTATTTTCTCTTTAGTTTCTCTCTGCCCCCCCTTTTATAGTTCCTACGCGAAGTTAACCACAAACCCCCCGAATCCTCAAACCCTATTACATTCGCACTGCCTGCCTGCCTGCCTACCTTCTTACCTTTGCACGGAAGATAACCAGATAATGCCTTGTTGAGTAAGCTGATGAATGAAATACATGAACCCCCCTGACCCTCGATGCAAGAATATGTATATTGGTTTGTCGTGACATAAAATAGAAGTAAGTATGGTGGGTATGTGGGTGAGTCACATTACAGTACGTCCACGGGTGCTACTATGCTTACTACTTACTACCTAACTAACTAATAATGTGCCTACCAGTAGGCACCTAATGTAACCTAACAGCACTTATGTACATACCTATTACTATTAGAAGGTAACTAACTAACTACATGTCATTCATATTATAGACACCTGCATAAAAGGTAGGTACATATATTCAAACAAGTATTCTCTGATCTCATTTATTCTAATTAACTGCCGCCTAGCCTAGCCTAGCCTACTTATCGTCTCTACAGTACCATTCCCACTATCCGGGGCATGAAAAAGTTGGAAGGAAGTATGTACATACTAGGTCTACTCAAGATAGGTACCATACCATAAGAAGAACGGGACATGCGGGTGTGCGGGTGTATACTGGATGAATCAATATAAACGGAATGCTCGACATTCCAGGAACTCTCCCCCCCTCCTTATGTTTGCAACATAACCTAAGAAAGCTCAGGTGGGAATCGTTCAATGTTGCCAGGAACCCAACCCAAGAAGCCGGTACTATATTTGTATAGTACCTTAGGCTTGCCTTTAATTTGATTTTGATTTTGATTTTTACTTTGATTTTTTTTTTAGCTCCCCTCCTCGGCTCAAATGAGCCCGAGATCGTGCAAACTATTCAGCAACCCCATGCCCTTGTACGCGCCATCGGCGAACTGGTGCAGGATGTCGATGGCGAACTGGTTGCTGTTGGGGAAGAGGCCGTCGAGGCTCTCCTGCCAGGCGGACGTGGGGCTGCGGCGGGAGGCGAGGTAGCTCGGCGCGTGCCAGTCCTCGGCACGCAGCCCCGCCCCAGAGGGTTCGCGGTCCGCCAGCGCCCAGGAATCCTGCGATGGGTCCTCCGGGTAGTAGGTCACGGGTGTGCCGTCGTTGGCAAATGGCTGCCTGACTCCGGTGGCAACCTCGACGAAGCGCTGCGAAAAGCTGCGCGAGAGTCCGGTCGGGTCCAGCAGATCGTACGTGGCCCCGACACTGTTGTCTTCGACAGAGGGCTCCTCGCCCACGACATATTGGTCGTAACCTAGGTTCGCGACGCGGCAGACCCGCAACTGCATTCGTAGTTGTCGCAGATAGGTCGCGATCCAGCGATGATGAGGCTGGGGACGTACATTAGGCAGGCCGATCCAGAGTATGTCGTTCGCGTCCTCGGGGGCCTCGGTGTTATATACAGTCTTGAGGTAGACATCCTCTAAATACAACTCCCGTAGTGAACTTTCAAAAGAGTTGAACATGGATAGTAAGCCGGACGCCATGACCTCTACTTGACGCAGCTCGAGGAAGGTGAGGTTCCGGAGCACAGCTTTCGGTGGCTTGCGAATGGTAGGCATGCACCGGAACTCCCAGTTTTCCAGGCTCATGTTACGCTCTGATGACGTCTTGATACTCTTCCGGACATGCTCGTCAGCCTCCAGGTCTACTAGGCAAAGGCTCTCAAGATTTTCGGCCTTTCCTATCATCTCCCACAAGCGGTTGCGGTAGTTGTTGGTGTGAGTATGGCCCTCCTCATTCCGCCGTACCGACATGAATAGGTGGCGGAGGTCGGAGAAAGTGCCAATAATATTCTTGACATCCTGGGGGTTACGCCAGAGGCTCACTATCGAAATGTCTGACACGTTCTCCAGCACCAAGGTCTTGAGGGTCTCGGACTCCTCAGGTCTTTGCGCCAGAGCCTCAAAGCTATTTCCTAGGATCAAAGTGGCGGCGCTGTATTGTCCTCGTGTCACCAGTTGGAAGGGTAGGTTCAGTCTCACGGCAGTGACGTTGGGAGCGTGTTCGAGCATAGAGCCGAGGCGGCGGCGGTATTCGATCTCGGTGAAGGATGATTCGTTCATACAATAGACGTCCCGTATTCTCGCAACGAATTGATCCATGGCGCGGACCTTGGAGAACATGTCACTTAAAAGCCTAGCTTCACCTGTGGGATTATCAGTTTTTGTGCCATTCAATATTGTTGGTTCCCACAAATGTAGGTACTTTATGTATAGTACATACCGTCATCTCTTACCACCATCATGTCGAGGTAGAGTGCCTGGCAGAAGGGTCCTATGCGACGCAACGCATCTTCGTCTAGAGGCGGCCGCAAGCTCCTTTCGTACTTGTCTAAGCGAGTAAACTCTAGCTGGAGGGTTCGAAGGACATATGGTTTCAGAATCTCGTTAAACAGCTTGCAAGTAGTGCGCAACTTGAGAAGGCCATTTTTGTTGTTATAGAAGGCGACGATAGTAAACTCGAGGATTTGAAGTATGATCTCAGGCGGAAGGCTATCCATCATGCCCTTGCCTGACGGTGTTGTCCCGGAATCGGTATAGGGTGTTTTCGTATTTGTTTGGTTTTGTAAATTGGTTGTTGTTGAGGACTGTGAGGATGTCCATTTGTCAGTTGTGACAAGTGTGTCAACGGGCTTGGGCTTGCGATAGAATTTCCGATGAATTATGGATATTATGTAGGTCAGGGTCAAGAAAAGGAACAAGGATTTAAACATGGCTAGAGTTACGAAGTACCTAGCTTGAACCTCCGAATAATTAGTGGCTACTATGTATTTAACTTGAACTTTCCTCCTAATAATACTATGTAACGAATGTAAAGAATGTGGCAGCTAGCTTCATCAATTTTAAGAATTATAGTATTTGAAGGAGCGAGCATCGAACATTATATCATTTCAAGAAGTTACCTACATATCTAACCTAGGGGTAGGTGCCTAGTAAATACTGGGTAGGGAGGAAGCTACCTATGTACTAACCTAGGTCCATTGGCCCCTGATTTACATAACTACATGTACTACAATACAGTACTAGGTAACTATGTGCATATTTATTATATACATGAAACAAACGGTCATCAATTCAATTAGTTACATTAAACTTAGAGGTATTTCGTCTTCTTATATAAACCGAACTTCGGCTTTTTAGAAATATCATCATCATCACTTCACTTCACTTCACTCGTATTTAAGCTCTGCATCTCCAAGGTTGAATGGCACCTTTAATGTTGTCACCAGTTTACTTCACATGTCACCACAAACTCAAAAGCACACATCCATCCCTAGGTATGCTTCAAAGTTGATATATGCAAGTCTAAACGTACCTAGTAGGGTGTCTTGAATCTTCAAATTCCAGATGTCATGAACAGAGTAGGTTAGGTACATATGTAAGTGCCCAGCAGTCATTAAGGAGACAGTGACATTTTGAACTTGGTAGCACTAAATGGGTTACGTTATTCATACTCAGATGCATTAGCTACGATAGCTAGTCTATCTCCAAGTCGCATCGCTCCGAATCAAGCCGGATATTACACCGGTCGTACAACCTACCTACCTAGTACTCATACTTGCCTACTTATCACCTTGAGTATCTTTTGTATTCTATTCAACTTTTAACAGAAACCCCTGAAGGACCCTCTTTACGCAGTTTCGAGATATAGCAAAATTTGAAATATCACATTTCAGTTATACACATCATGTCTCTAAACCAAGATGAAGCCGAGGCCCGTCTCAAGGCCCGGAAACCCATCCCGAAGCCGAAACCGGCCTACCTGCCGGTAACCGGATCTCCGCTCACAGTTGACAAATCTCTATACTCTACCATCGCATCAGCTCCCCGAAACCTGCTCGAGGAGTTCGTGATCCCCATCAGGTCAGGGAGGGCCTGGAAAGCACCCGCCGGGTCCATTATCCGCATCAGCACTCCGGAGGGGCCTCAAGTCGGCGATCTGAACATCTGGAGTGCGCACAACCCGCGGGAGAGGTTCTGGGCAGCGCGCACGAAGCAACTCCACGCATCCCACGTCTCCATGTACGACAAGCTGTGGTCGTGTCTGCCGTACATGCGCCCGCTCGTGACCATTGTCGGCGACAGCCTCTCCTGGTACGGCGTCGATGAGACCGGCGGCCGCGTCCACGACTTGCTCGGCACGAGGTGCGACGGATACATATCCAGCGTGCTCTCCGGGACGGGCTACGACTTCCACTGCCACTCCAACCTCACTCGCGCGGTGCTGCCCTTTGGGCTCAACGAGAGCGATGTACACGATGTGATTAATATATTCCAGGTCACGGGTTTGGATGAGCAGGGCCGGTACTTCATGAACCCATGTCCGGCGCAGAAGGGTGATTATATCGAGTTCTTGGCTGAGCAAGATGTGCTGATGGCGTTGAGTGAGTTTCCTTGCTATTCTTTACGTATCTCCCTAGGTGCCTACTTGGCCATCTCTATTCTATTACTGACACACAAAAGGCACATGTCCTGGTGGTGATCTATCCCTCTGGGGTTTTGGCGCCGACAGCGAGAAAGAAATGATCAAGTGCTGCCGCCCGTTAAAGGTGCAAGTATACACGCTAGAGGACAAAGACCTGCTACAGAGAAGCGGGTGGAAGCCGGCCGAGCCGGCACCGTATAGGGGTATGCATGGCATGCATGTACCCGAGGGAGAGCACGCTGCTTCGCACGCCTAGGTAGGTACCTAGGCTAGTGAGGGCATAGTTATTTTTATTTTTCAACAGATAATTATTGATTGGGTAATTGATCGTGGGATGCTATATGATCCTAGGCTATGATGTAGGCTGGTTACCTAGGTAAACACCTATCTCCTTAGCAAAACCCCCCATTCCCGAGCCCTCATGTAGCCGTGAAGGTACATAGATTGGTCCATTCTTCACGTGTGCGAACACACACAATATACAATAAATGGAATGGATATCCAAAAAAAAATCAACGCATGTAACTATCCGTGATATCCAAAAAGCAATCCAAAAATTCCAACCACCCAAAATATCCCCATCGATCCGTCACATATCCAAGTGCGCACCTATCCCAACACCCAAAGGCAGAGGACATCCATCACTCCTGCCCATTATAAGCCAGCAAATTGTGGCTCGACAGCGCATTCGCGACCGCGTCCGGCGTCGCAAGCTGCTGGATGCGCTCGCACAGCGCCACGGGGTCCCGGGGGCCCTCGAGCGCCAGCAGGTACGCTCCGAGGCCGGCGACGTGCGGGGCGGCCATCGAGGTGCCGGAGATGACGCCGGTGGACCCGTTGTTCCAGGTGCTCTGGATGTTGACGCCGGGGGCCCAGACGTCGACGATGTCGCCGTAGTTGGAGAAGGAGGCGCGCGCGTCGGCGGCGTCGACGGCGCCGACGGTGCAGACGGACTCCTCGGAGGCGGGCGAGTAGAGGGCGGCGTTGGCGTTGCCGTTGCCCGCGGCGACGGCGAGGAAGACGCCCGAGGTGACGGCGGCGGCGGCGGCGGTGTTGACGGAGGAGGAGAGCAGGCGGAGCGCGCCGAGGGAGATGTTGGCGACGGCTTTGCCTATTCCTGTTGGTTTTTTTAAAAAAAGGAAATGGTTAGTTGTCTGCTGTTTCTTGGATAAAAAAAAAGGGGGGGGGGGGGGGGGAGGGGGGGGAGCAGAAAGAAAAGAAAGAAAAGAAAAAAAAAGGGGCAGAAAAACTCACTCCCTTTCGCCGTAGCATCATCTACAACCCACTGCAACCCCGCGATAACCTGGCTAATCGACCCAGAACCACTCGCATCGAGCACCTTCACCGCAACCAAGCCCGCCTTCTTCGCCACACCGTAAGTAGCAGAGCCCACGGTTCCCGCGACGTGGGTGCCGTGGCCGTTCTCGTCCGTGTCATTCGTGCTGCCGTCGACGAAGTTGGCGCCGAACACCGCGCGCCCGCCGAATTCGGGGTGCGCGACGAAGATCCCGGTGTCGATTATGTACGCGAAGGTGCCGGCGCCGGCGCTGTCGTCGTAGACGTACGAGGTGGTGGTGTCGGGGAGGCGCCACGATATCCGGCTCAGGCCCCAGGGGGCGGTGCCTTGCACGGTTAGGGCGGCGATGCTGATCTTGAAGTCTGGCTCGATGTAGGCGACCTGTTGTGTCACGTGGGGTGGTTAGTGGTTAGTTGGAAGAGAGAGAGTTTAGTTAGGGTGGTTAGTTGGCTGATAGTCTGCTTAGACTAGTTGGCCTAAAGTCAATAGATCAAACGAACGTCTGTTCTTTCTTTGGCTTCGACTAGCGCCGAGCTACTCTATTTACCAACAACAACAACAACAAAGGTAAAGGAGGTTGGGGGTAAAGTAAACAAGGAGGAGGGAGAGAGAGAGAGAGAGAGAGAGAGAGAGGAAATAACTAACCTCAGCAAGATCAGCGAGCGAGTTGATCTCATCGTCGGACGCCGACAGCGAGTACCCGCGGAAGCCGCCGATCTGGTATGTGTGTTTGGGAACGGCGCCGCCGAGCAGCGTGCTCATGGAGCCGACGAAATTCTGGGCCTCGCTCTCAGGCTTGAGCACGGCTATCCATTTACCCGGGATGGCTTCCCCCCGAGCCTCCAAGATAGGGGCCGCGAGGGCCGCGAGGGGAGCGGCCAGCAGAGCGCCGAGGAACTTCATCATGTGATTTTGGGTCGGCGCGGGAGTTTCCTACGCGAGGCAGTGAGAAATTGGGAGGGTGGGAGGCGAAGAAATGCTTCTCCTTGATATTTGCTGCCGGCAGAAACCTTGGTAGCCTTGAAAGCAAAGGTAGATTAAGAAGGAGAGGGAGGGAGGGAGAGAGAGAGAGAAACACGAAAGAAGAAATTCCTCTGATGTTGAGCTTATAAGGAGAACTCTCTTAGTCCTTTGACAAGTAAATAAGCTTGTTTACTTCAATGTTGACACGAGCACACACATGCAGACTATAACACCCGAAGAACTCAAGGGGAACGCCTCAGTCAACTCTAAACCTTTGAGTTTTGATAATATATATAGAGCATGCCTTCTGGGCGCTTGGGTTAATATGGAGGTTGGGTTAGCTACCTACACTATCTATAGCACAATATGATCTTCATTCTTCTTCTTTTTCTCCTCTTCCTCCTCATCCTATACTGGTAGATCTACCCATCACGCAACGACCGAGGAATAACGTCGATTACAAGGGTCCACATGGGAGTTGTAGCTCATCCAGTCATGATGCATCCATAGTACATGTATTCTGTCTTCTTCCTTCCCACCACCCCCCGGCTATTACAAGCCGCCGTAACATCGCTCCGGCAGCTTAGACGAACCTTTTCGGGAAAAGAGTCGACATTCTCAGTTTACCACTCGCAGATTGGAGGAACTAGAACACCATTACTATGTACGTCGTTAGGATGTTGCTAGGGGAATAGTATAATCGAATAAATGACGATGATGTCTATTTTTGCCAAGGAGATAGTGTCATGTAGATAGACAATTAGCTCAAGGTTCTACTGGGTTCCCCTCAGAGTTTTTCAATGCCGGGAACCTTAACGATGATCTTAATTGACCTCCTTTGACATATGCTTGATTGCCATCTTACCCCAGGTAAAGTTGGCTGCTCGATTCCCCCTCATCACCCCCCTCAACGAACCACTACCTATACCATCAATGTATCAATGTGCCATGGCGAGCAGCATGCTTGGCCACCTGCCACGCTGTTGATCTCTGGTCTTTGATATCTACCTACATAACCTAAGGTATATACAGCTACCTATGCTGTGCCGTGCTTGCTTATCAGCGGCTCCAGAGACGAACGTCGCATTTTCGGCATTACGTTACATTGCATTGCTTATGGAACCCGACTACTTGACGTACGTAGGTGGTTCTCTTTCTGGTAAAGACGCCTAGGCTTCTTTGGATAAAAGAAGTTAGGATAGCTTGTTCTGGGACTCGGCGCCGAGTGATCCTATCAGCGACTTCGATGTATAGTACATAGCTCTATCTGAACATGAAGAAGTGCAATGCATATGAAATGCAACATGGCAGGTACTGTATGTAGGTACTAGGTAGGTATTATACTATACTATACCTAAACGAGACACCTCGGCTAGGCCGCAAATCAACATGGAGAAGCATGGCATGCATGCCAAGGATTCCGTCAGCTTTATATTCCGGTACCTAGTAGGTAGGTACATACTATGCAAAGAAGAATGAGGCAGTCAAAGCTTATTGCATCGTGAGAAATATGATCGTGTATTGTTGAATATCTACTCAGGATTTTCCCCCCTTCTCTTGTGAAAATATGAAAAGAGTGATATCCATCTATGGTGTTTCTAATCTCGTCATTTCGTTACTGTATTTGCCTGATTTCTTTTTTTCTTTTTCACAAGACTAACTCGATCTGCCCAGTGCTCGTCATGGCATGGCAGACACCATAACGTTCTGCTTCTAGGCTAAGAAGTATTAAGAAAAGAGAAAAAGTTAGCCACCAACGTACCTATCACAAATGAAAGAAGGGGAAGGGGGAAGGGGGAAGGGGGCAACAACGAACCTCCACTCCAGATTCCCCGTGTTGACCATTCTCATCGTGTCGATGATTCTAGAGACGGCCTCGATCTCGGTAGGTTCCATGGGGAACTTCGACAGGACCATGTTGGCCGTGCGGTCGAACTCCTGGACGAGGATCTTGAGGTGGGCGATGGACATCTGCACGGCGGCGTCGAGGTTGTCGACTTGTTGGTACAGTATCGCGACGGAGCTGAGGACACTGCCTGATTTCTGTTATTGGTGTTAGTGGTGAGATATGATTTGCTTTGCATTAGGAACAGTTATATATAGGTAGGTAGGTAGGCTTACCATCTCTTTCTTAAACGAAATCAAGTCATTTACACTAGCTTCTATGTCAGTATGTCTGTTTATTTTGGATCTTGAGGATTCATATCTTAGGTAGGTAGGCATGGGGGGACGTACATTGAATTGATCACCACCGTCGTCGTCCACAAAGTATCGTACGCCGCAGAACGTACCAGCTGAGCTGGCAATTTGGCATTGGCGGCTAATCTATAATAATAACTCTGTCAGTATTTCCATTTTCACCACCCAATCGATGTTGTTGCTGTTATTCTTGTTCATGACATACTCGGTGAACCCCAGTAGCGTTCCCATCCCGCTCGTCAAGATCCTGACTTCCCAGTACCTCTTCAGACTAGGCAAATTCTCGCTCAAGTCCGCCTGCGCCTCGAGCACGGTGGAATCGATGTAGTTATCGAAATGCCCTACGAGGATTTTTCGCTGCTCTATAAACCGTTCCAAGAATCAGAATCAGTTTTAAACTAGGCACCCAATATAGGTACTCCGTTGATAGGGGGGGAAACGCCAAAGCAAAGGAAGGAATCGCAGTTTCTCACCTTCATCGTAATACTTGCATACCCTCTCCCCAATGTTCCTGAAGCCAAGTACCAGCGGATTGGTGATACACGAAGTGTCACCCTCTCCCGGCTCTACAAGACCGAGTGACTGACGGACCAGAATCTTGGTCGCAGCACGCAAGTCGCTCGCAGCGCTTGGGTCGTGTATCATGCCCTCGATGAGATCATCAAAGTGCCCGAACCAAACGATCTGGTCGGCCAGGATTGTATACTGGTCCGTGGAAGCTCTTGGCCACCATCTATTCGTTGGTTAGCTGCATACCTATGTAGGTGCCTAAGGTGGGCCCGTGGTGAGGAGGGGGGCTCATCGTCTATCGATGTAAACTTACCTTGCCGCCAGCAAAGCCGGGTTCATGGCACTTAAGCCCTTGATGGTCTTCTCGTCAAGGCCTTGTCTTGTCTCGGTCAGTGCCTATGCTTAGCAAAGCATTAAAGGGGCGGGGGGAGAATCCCACGTACTCGGCGAATCGCTTGTCGAGCACTTCCTTCATCACCTGGTAGTGCTTATTCTGTCCGCAAGGCCAGTGCGCAAAGACTGGGTGCAGGTCTGGGATGATGAGCTTCTGGCCTCTGAGCCGTTCCGCCAAAGCAGCCTTCTCGTTTTGGTTATGCATGCTGATAAAGAGATGACTGATTACTATGAGGGTTTTCTGAGTTGAAAAAGAAGTGGCTTGAGAGAGCGTGTTGACGAAAGAAAAAGGAGGTCCATCTATCCCAGGTTGTCCTTGCGAGACTGACAGTACTTATACTTGAACATGATGCTATCTACGATGGGCGATCTCGCACTGATACAGTGCAACCTCAGTGCAGTCTACAGTTGACGATTGCTTGGCTGTTGCTCAGTAATGCTTGGTTGCTCATGTTGGTAGATGGGCTTGGGTGAGGGCGGTATGCATTGCATTCTGGAGAAAGCCTCACCGTCACCGAGATGAAGAACTCTTACTCGCCGAAGTTCTGTCTCCGTGTAAAGTCGGCTAGCACCGTGTTGATGCCACAGATAAATGTAAGAGCTGAAACTGTATACTTGACTTGCTTGACTTGAAGACTCATTGGCTACTAGATAGCCACGGAGACTACATGATGCCTCATGTATGCGCTCCACTCTCGCTTGAACAAACCTCATATTCTTCTTTCCATAGCCCATCCATAGTCGTAACCGTGAGCAATTATGAACAGGGTAGCTCGATTTTGAACCCAAAACCTTCAAAACTTGGAACGGAGGCTTCCGTCGTATAAGTGGCTTATGAAATATCGTTGTGTCTCTTTAGCGAACATGCGGCTCCTCCCGAGCCAGGTAAAGAAACAGGAAAGATAAGATGACGATATTTAGACTTGGAGGTTTGGTTCTGCTCTTTGGCCGCCGTCCCTTATCCGCTTTCTTGCCCACTTCCTTGCTTGCGCAACTCTAAAAACGGGGATCCCGATACTGACTCTACACGTATGATTCTTAGGTGAGATGCTTAAATGTTTGATATGCACCAGTATGCCGAGACCGGTAGGGCAAGGGTATAGTTCAAACTTCATGAACAGTGACCCTTCCCCCGAGGTTTTGATAGATAACATGTTATGAAATTGACTGGTTTAACTACGGGCACACGTTCATTTCTAACACCGGAGTAGCACAAACGGAAAGACAGCACGAGCATGATATTGGGTAACGATAATCTCAGATATCAATCAGTTGGACGAAAACGATAGATAAGCTTAGAATTAGAAGCATTTCTTACTATACTGAAGGAGTCTATTCAACAGAGCCCACCAATTATCATCTGTCTCCATAGCAGTGTTAATTTCTTCTCTCGGTGCTATAGGATGAACTATCCAAGTCGAATCTACCAAGGTCAGCTCCTCCCGAGAGGCTCCTTGGAAGTAACCCGATCCGTATAGTTTAACACCCATGGTATAGCGGTAAGCACGGTAAGGGGGTATCATGATAGCCACCATTTTGAGGCGCTGAGTCAGTCACCTTTAGTGGGATGCTCGCGTTTCCTGTAATAACGCCATACGCCCCCCACATGAGCAGTGGGTTTGTTGACGCAGTAGAAACATGAGACCCGGCTTATTATTTATCATGGAAAGGTCCTCCATGACGCTGGCACACCTAGCACAAGATCTCCATGCTGGAGGCTTGGCATTGGCAGTGCTTGGTTTCCTCGATATCTCAATCCTCTTGAAGAGGTCTACTCTGGTGCCTCTTGCCCTCCTTTTCTGCAGACTGCGCGGGCTGTCGTTGATTTCCAGGATTGAATAGTCGGCGAAATATAGCTTGGCTACGTTGACATGCGCACGGAATTCCCGCAAGTCTTTGTCGAAGAACTTGTCGACGACAGAGACGAAGGATGGTGGCGGTGCTTGCACTACAAGCATGCCTAACTCGCAGTGTTGACGCCCGCGGGCAATGGCCTCTTGGGACACATCAGGTCGATTGGGATTCTGGCCTTGCTGCGACTGACTGTTATTTGCAGCTCTAGCAGCTTGCTCTCCAAGTACCGCAAGCGATTCGCTATAAGCTGACCGAACTTCAGCACTAAGGCTATTCAGCAGCTTGTCAAATTCATCGGCCTTAATGAGCGAGGATGAAGTGTACCGCCGCACTCTCTGGTATGCTGCATATAGAGCTGGGTGAGCGGTAGCCCGAGGCTCGGGGGCGGCATTTGCGTTAGCCTTCTCGCGGTTTTCATACCAGGTGATTGCACGAGTAGAAAACGAGTCGAGGAGCCAAATTCGGCGACACACTGCCGAGAGAAGACCGCGTGTTGCTGAACATAATACTAAATGCAAGGCGACTTCATTTTTTGAGTGTAAATACGCCGTCATGTTTGCCAACTGAGGCTGCTTTAAGAGACTCATGAACTTGGCGTCATCCAATAGACAAAACAAGGAGTCGCACAGCCAGCAAAGCAGATCAGTCGACCACTTGACACAGCCGGCCAAAGCATTGACAACATCTAAACGATGACCATGTTAGATACACAGACGTCTTCAAGTTTCAAATAGGGATTATGAACTTACCAGGTTCATCAAGTGGTGTCATGGTAGTCTTGTTGTGGTTTATGGAATTACTCGAAAGCGTGATCATGATGACTATGTTGCGTAGGTTAAGGGCTATCATAGATAACTTCCCCCAGGTTTGCCGTGGCTGGAAATCGCCTCTCCAACCAAGATTGTTAGTGACACTAAGGCACATCTGTAGAATGCTATTCTTAATGAGATGGTCATGGGGAGCATCTTCTGTGTAGTCGACAGTGATCTTCATCATTTGTACCATAGTTTTCACCCACTCAACCGCAAAAGCTAAGGAAATGTTAGTTTGATGGTCTTCTGTGGAATAGCGACTATCCGTAAGTCTTACCGTCCTTGCCAACGAATTTCCGAGCGACAGCTAAAATATCGTCGATATTTACGCTTTGAGAAGCGGCCTGGGCAGTCGAAATGGTAAAACAAGCGACAAGAGCAGACACTTGAGCTGCGTAAATGTCAGTGGGCGATGTTATGAGTAAATGGGCAGCGAATATGTACCGTCAGTCATAGACTCAAGATCTGCTAGAGTGTAATTTATGCTGTGCCATTTGACTTGGCCATCCTCGCAAATCTGAACTAAGGAAAAATTTGTGGGTGAAAAGGCCACTTGGAGACCTGAATTATCGTAAGCTGTAAGTATAAGAAGCAAGTCTTTCGGGACACAACTTACATGACGAGTCTCCGGCTTGAGAGAAACCAACGTCAAAAATTGAGTTGATGCGGTCTAAGTTAGGCTCTCGGTATAATTCGGCCATGGTGAACCGATCTCGATATTCTACGCTGCCGTCGTGGTAACTGAAGCAAAGAGCTCTCGAAAAGTTAACAGGGTTAACACCGATCACGATCTTGTTAACGACTACAGAGTCGAGTTTCTTAAGTCTACCGCCATTCTAAAATATGTGTCAACATATAAATGTTTTCAAACACGAGAAGAAAGGCAGAATCATCCTTACCGGCGGTGAAGATCCAACACTGTTTCTCCTAGCACCAAGTTGGGTAAAGGCTGGGTGAAGCGTCTGCTGTTGATCGGATAATAGTTCCCACCGATCAATGATGCTTTGGACCTCTTGTGCATAGGGTGAGTTTGGTTCCGGTATGAGAGATCGCACTGTCAAGACCATGACAGGCGACCACTCTTTAGTTGAACTGTTGAGTATAGCAGGCAACAATTCAATATGTGTAAGTTTCGTCATAGATGAATCAAGGTGTGATACGTTAGAGCTCGGTTGGAACCAGCTAGCAACTGCTACATGTCTTTTCGTAAGCGTGGGACTTAACTGGTGACTCCCAGGTGGTGCATTTTGTGCGCCCTCGGTTTTGGGAATACCCCAATTAATGCCGACCTGGACAATTCGCAGTTGCTTCGATGCAGTTGCCATACAGATCATGAGAGTTTTTGCTGTTCAGTTAGCGAATAACATACCAAATCTGGGTATTCTTGATCAACTTACTTCTGTCTGAGCACACCGAGGCATGGGTCACTAGATCATCTGCCAAAGTAACATTCTCAAGTTCCAGCGTTGTCTCTTCAATTCTGCCATTATTCTGGCTCCAGAACATCTTGAGAATACCGGTCGTAGTGACACAAATCAAGGCAGATTTGTTAGGATGCGGGTGCCAAGGGCCGGTGCTGATGATCGGGGACATCCCGAAGTTGTAGTTATTTGAATTGCCACTTCTGACGGCTGGCGCATAGCATGGGACATATGGAGGGGACTGGATACTTTTCAGCACTGAACGCGGTGAGCAAGATCTATCAAACCTACTCTTGGGTTTGGTACTGGAGTACTCTGTAGCCAATAGGTACCAACAATGGCTTGTAAATCGTCAAGGGAATCTCCGTCCCACTTTCTAGAGAGCGAGGGACGGTTGAGATTTACGCTGAAGTTGAGAATCAGGACTCTTCCTACGGCGTCGATGACAGCGAGCTCCGTGTTGGAGGGACCCCAGCTGAGATGAACGAGGGGTCCGGCTGGAAGATTCCCCCATGGTGATATGGAATTGGGTTCGCTTAAGACAAAGGTGGCATCTTTACTCTGCGCGTGTATATATCTCAACTGCAGCTGTTGGCCATCGGATGAAATAGATGCTATGGTGCCTCCCTTAGACCAGGCAATTCCCCTTTCAAGAAGCGGTTAGCGACTAGGTTGAACAATGGCAGGAAAGGATGAGGAATTACTGGCAGCAGCCTCTCACACGGAGGTCATCTAGCCTTTGTCTCAGGCGTTTGCTTGGAGGTCGTGATGGTAGAGTGAGGGCTGTCCCATCTCCGAATAGATCATCAACGTCGTCCAAGTCGACTTGCATGGCCTCTCCGCCCATAGGATTATCGAGAATGAGAGGCATCTTGCCAGCTGCCATTTGGAAAATGGACTTCGTGATCAAGGATATTACTTGATTGTACGTTGAAGATGGACTATGATATTGCTTATAGTCTAGAGTTCAAGTATATTTTGGATAAGTCATCTAGCTATATAGGTAGCCATGTGAGATATGAATACCTATATTTCAAGATCCGGTGTATTGAAAAGGAAAGGAAAAGTATGGGAAAATTAGAAAACCTTTTTAAGCGCCGTAGTCTTGACCTTAAGGAAAGAGCAAAAATCAGAATGGAATAAATTAATATTTATTTCTTTGACGCCTCCAGCTATGATCGAAGCCGTGATTCACATGATGTTGAATGGTTGGTTGGCTGGTAATTGCCTTGCACAAGGCAAAGCTGATGCATACCTACTGTGTACTAGGTACTCAGTGTACTGTACCTACCAGACTGTAATTTTATGGTCTGTGCACAGTGCTTGCCAATCATATCCATGGCACCAGTAAGAACTCTTGAAGACACACTCCGATGTCCAGGTACAGGACCCTAGCTTGCACCTACATGTATGGATGTACTAGGGCTGCTAGGTGCCATGGGGCCGGGGTGCGTTCAATGTACGTATGTACATGTGAAGACATTGGAACCTTGAAGCTTCAACTTCAACATTAAAATGTTCAAGCTTGGGGTTTTAGCTTGGTACTTGGGTACTTATCCCAACTCTCAGCCCTTTTGATACTAGCGTAAAATAAATTGTTTAGCTAAAATCTTTAAATCTTCAATGTTATTAGCCTCAAGTCAAAAGCCCACATACCAATTCTATCCCTGGCATCCCTGGCAACGGCAGAGCAACCAGAACAAGGATGGGGATTAAAACTGGTCGACATTTTTCCGTGTGTATTATCTACCTTTTTCTTCAATTCTTTTAATAGACACCTACTAGGTTAGGTACATATGTAAATCATAAGTAATAAGTGTGGGTAGATATATAAATCAATTACTTGCCGTTTCCATCCAATTGCGTTGACCCAGAGGGCCGTTTCAGTTATGGATGAGTCAGGCTGATTCGATTATAACAGTTGATGCAAGGATGCCCATCCATAAGAAAACATTAAACATTGAAGGTGGAGTCTCATCAACAAATAACTTGAATACTATGCCTATTATTAAGTAATGCCTACCTTCTACCGAGTCCCGACGTTTGAGTATGAAATAGTTGTAGACGAGAAATTTTTATATACGTATGCAATCAAGCAAAGACCTAAAAAGGCTAACAAGGCTAGCATTGAATATAACATAGTATATATAGGATCGTAGGTACAGTACCTAGCAAACCGCGGAAAGAGGGGAAAGCTTGCTGTGAAAAGGGAGGTTTTCCGTACAACATTTTCCGTAGAATATGGAACTATTGTTGGACTTGGACAGCATTTACTGATAGTGCATATAAGTTTTAGCTACCTATTTAATGTACAAGTACTTTCAAGGGAATGCTAACATTGAAGTTCAATGTTGCTAACATCCATGGATTGTTTGAACACCTCCAGCCCAGGGCTATAATTGTAACCTGTGACCTGTAGCCCGTAGCCCGTAGCCCGTAATCCATAACCCATAATTATCAAGTTTAAAGTTAGCACTTACACACAGCCTGACTTGATGACTTGACTGACTTGTTGGTGGATTTTAAGCGAAAGTAGAATAAAGCAGGAAGGAAGTGGGAGGAGGTGGAGGAGGTAGGTAGTGCCTTGCTCGCCCTACTAAAAGGTCGCTCTATCCTCCCAAGTTCCCAAGTTCCCAAGTTCCCAAAAAGGATCCATAAAGGACCCAGGCCATTTTTCCATTTTCCGCCTTACCTCATTCTCACACGTCCTCTTATTCAATGTTCTCACTTAACCTCACTCAACCTCACCTAAACTAAACAAACCTAGACATCCACCGCCCACTTCTACAAAGGCCGCCGCACCAGAACAAGAATTGAGATTTGCTCACGACAGCAATATAGAAATGCTACCGCTTATCTATAGTGCCAAATTCATATGATTTTATGATTTAATTTTACGACTTGGGATATTATACTACGTATCATTTGCATTTGTCTTAGGCAGGTAATGCAATTGATACCGAATTATGGCATGAGGATCTCGTCTTAACTCATTGCTATTTCGCTGTCGCATTCATCATTACTGCAAGTCACTGGCTCTAGCTGCTTTCTATTGAAGAATACCTAGATAGGGTTGAATAAGTGACTGACCGCCAGCACAAACTGTCAAACCATTTTTTATTTTATTTTATTTTATTTTTTTGCGGCGACTCATTCCTCATTTATTCTACCTATTCTACCTACTCTACCTACTTAAGGCAGGAGATACCAAGGACATATCCCAGTACCTGCCTACCTACCTAACTGACTTTTCCCCTTCTTCTTTCAACCGCACTTGCCTTACTTTCGCATGATTGTCATAGAACGACCCCACACAATGGATCCAGATACTTCGTCGCTCTCATCAATCTCGGATCTTTCAGACCCTCCTCCCTCCGACCCACCTTCTTCACCTCTGTCCATACTTTCAAGGTCGCCTACCATATCACCACGAACATCTCTTTCTTATGATCCAACCCGATTACCTTCCCCGCCGTCTACTATTGCCTCTTCAGGCTGCGCATCGCCAATGAAGCCCCCAGACCAAGTCTCTGTCGAGAACGAGATCACAGTGAATCCTGATGGCCCTCCACCTGCTAAGCGCCGCCGTGTCGAGCGCAAACCCCGTACTACTGAGTTTCTTGATCTGAAAGCCGCTTCAGAACAGAGCGAGAAGGATGAGCGGTTACTAGAACAACTGACCAGTCTACTACGCAAGAAGAAGAAAATTGTGATAATTGCCGGCGCTGGAATCTCGGTCTCTGCAGGAAGTATGTATTTCCCCTCTAAAATGCCTTTTGTATTTTAACTCACGTGCTAATTGCACCTTTTTCTTCTTTTTTCTCAGTTCCCGATTTCCGATCGTCCAAAGGTCTCTTCGCGACGCTACCTAAAGAGCACGGACTCAAAGGTTCTGGCAAGCACCTGTTCGACGCTTCTGTCTATAAACATGACTCCACCACCTCGTCCTTTCATACAATGGTTCGGGATCTATCGCACCTTACGAAGAATGCGGAGCCTACCCCGTTTCACCATTTGATTGCCTCACTCGCCAAGGAAGGTCGCCTGCTACGTCTCTATACCCAGAACGTTGACGGTCTTGATACGTCTATGCCACCTCTTGCTACGACTGTTCCCCTGAACGTTAAAGGACCATGGCCCAAGACTATTCAGTTGCATGGCGGTTTGGCCAAGATGGTGTGCTCTAAATGCAGCGATATCAGCGATTTCGACGGCTCGTTGTTCGAAGGCCCTGAAGCACCCCTTTGCAAGGGATGCGAAGAAACCGACAACGTACGCACATCTCATGCTGGAAAGCGCAGCCATGGTATTGGAAGACTGCGACCGCGAATGGTTCTCTACAATGAGTACAACCCCGATGAGGAATCCATCGCTAATGTCGTCCGAGCCGACATTCGAGCCCGACCGGACGCCGTTCTAGTTGTCGGCACCAGCATGAAGATCCCCGGTGTACGTAACATGGTCAAAGATATGTGCCGTGTAACAAGAGGGCGAAAGGATGGTATGACTGCCTGGATCAATCTAGAGCCTGAACCAACCGGCGCCGACCTGAAGAACTGCTGGGATATAGTAGTCAAAGGTAAATGCGACGATGTCGCATCGCTGGTACATCTTCCTCATTATGATGAAAGCATTGAAGATACTGTGGCTGTTGATGAGAAGAAATATGAGCAAAATCTACGCGGTATCAAGCTTGAGGTTGAGATTCGGAAGACTGCACCCAGAGGAAATTTGTCGGTAAAGCAGGAGTCACGTGACAGCTCGCCTGTCGAAGCCAAGCCACAGTCTATTCAGAACGTCCAGGGCATGCCGACACCTTCTGCTAGTCCCAAGGTACGAGCAGCCCTGCCCACGGCCAAGCCACAACAGAAGCAGAGTAAGCTCGCTTTCATCGGCCTAGACAGTTCTAGAGATAGTAGCTCGGGCCCGAAGGCCAAGAAGGCAGCACAGCGAAAGCCTAGGAAGAGCAAGCAGACGGAGCCGAAGAAGCTTTCTAAGGTCACGATCAACAACACGTTCAAAGCTACCAAAACATCGACGACCGCCCCTATAAATAAAATTCCCGCCAAACGCGAGTACGAAACTGAACCTGAACCGACTATTCCATCCCCTCGAGCTGTCATGCGGGAGGAATTCTCATTACGCCCAAGAGGAAAAGCTGCTGAAAAGCCTACGGAAGGCCAGAAAAATGTCGAGCTGGCAGTACCCACTACCCCAACACAACATACTACACATGTTTCTCCCGGCACGATTTCTCCTACGTCTAAACCCCGAGGCTTCGCGTCCCTCATCGACTAGTTGGATCTTAGGGACCCAACTCTATCTGCTAGTCACAATAAACGCCTTAATGACAACTTGTACATATTATTTCAACACATACTTTGCAGCATGCGCCGGGAATAGACTATTGCATAGAGGGGGCTTCCGGATAGGCTCTTCCCAGGACACTCACAGAACGGCGGCATATGGGATCGGACAACTGGAGCTAGAAGGAGCGTATCATGATGGGTTACGCGGAGACTGTTGGCCATGATTTCTTCACATTCATTGCACTCTCATGCATGACCTAATTAAGGAACGTGCCAACATGCGTGTAACCTGACCGTAGGTGATCATGGAATCATGACTACGTTATCCTTTGCTTTGCTTTGCATTGCTTGACCCAGGCAGTGAGTTGGTAATTAGGTAACTAAGTAGCTAGCTAGCTACCTAGGTAGCCAGACATTCAATAACAGTTTTGAAAGACATGGCGATATAATAGCTAGGGGGAAATCAAAACTACCTACCTAGGTACGTAGTAGGTGGCCGTGGCCAGAGCAGAGCATAGAAGGTGAAATTAATACAAAATACCCCTTACCCCTTACCCTGCTATTTCTCTCTCACCTACCTGCCTGCCAACTACCTAAATCCACGTATAGAATAATTACAAGACCCTCGAAATAAAAACTATTGCATTTTACATTTTACATATACATACCTAGCTACCTCCTAAGCACCTAACCTAATGTATTCAAACATTTTAACATTTTCACCGTAGATTCCCCCCTCCCCCCCTCCCCCCCTCCAGGGCTCCAGGTGGTAAGAGTCAGTCAGTCAGTCAGTCACCTCCAGTACCACAGCAGGAACTAACCTAGGTTAGCGGTGTCTTTACGCCACGTGGCCGGGTTACTTACGTGTTAGGCCTACGTACATTCGTACATATATATAATCTAGGTTACCTACTCAACTTCTATATTTTACAGTACCACCTGCGCATCATGTAAGTTTATCTATCTACCTACATAGGTACCTACCTAGCAAGGTGGCGCATCACACCGGTGCCTACTTCGACATCACCTACATACATAAGGGGGAGGAGAAAGAGTAAAGAGGTTATCAAGTCACGTGCCCGAAGGCAATGCATTAGGTTAGGTATTTTCATTTCCATATTAATAATAACTTCCATTTGACACACACACACCTTTTCAGACGAACTGTAAGTATCTAGGTAGGGTACATAAGGTAATCTACCTACCTAGTTTTAAGAGCTAACGAGCGGTAGAAAATTAACTAGATCGTTGTCATCTACTTAGCCCCCTTAAAGCCGACCCCCCCGAGGAGTAAGGTGAAAAGCCTCGTGCCGCCGCAAAACGACTTGACGATTCTCTGCAAGGCTGTTCATATTATAGACCTGTCCATAGGTAACTCGCATATCCCATAACTCCATTATTCTCTCTAGATGGGAAGACACCAAGTCACTGAATCGTATGAATCAGAGGCCTAGTAGACCTATGGGATCGCGTACGGGGTACGGCAGGAATGGTGCCCAAACCATACTAAAAACTCGATTTTATAACTCTGCCTCCTCTCTCCACTTCTCTTTCTTTGCTCCCCCTTCTAGAGTACCCTGATGGTCATCAAGATCAGGGGCCTATGGATATAGACAAGACGGAGATAGTTAGCCGTGCCGACCATGGAACTCCTGGTGTCCTGTAACGTTGATGCTTTTTGTTGGGTATGATTTCGTCGACTCCAACCTCGCCTGTCTAAGATGCCAAACCGTAACGCCATACAATGCAATATAATAGATTGGCCAAATGGCCTATGCCCCATGGTCGGCGGGGTCTTCAGGGATTCCCGATAGTGTCGTTACTTGATAGCCTTAGACGACTCATTGCGAGGGGCTCCGTTAACAAGAGTCGTGCTAGTACTCTTCGGCTTCTGGACACTGCCGTTCTTGTCCGATTCTTTCAGTTGCTGGTATAATGCCGCTAAACGCGGGCCAGTCATACCGGAGGACTGCGACACAGATTTATCCTTTTCTGGTTTATTGGAGGATTGCTTCTCGGAGGCCGGTATTCTCTTAGAAATGAATCTCCTACGATATAGTTAGCTTAATTTTCGTTACTATAACTAATGTACGACCGTTACATACCAAAGTTTGGGTTTCAGCTCCTCCAGTTGGTCAAGTGATAAGCCTGATGACTTATGGAGGCCTTCGATAAAATCACCAATAGCGGTTATTTCAGACTTGAGAACCTTAGCTCTAGCCTTGGCAACCGGTATGTTTGCCTTGGTACATGATTCAACCTTTTCGACGTGTGTCCATATAGGCTGCATGAGCGCTTGGATAACAGGTGCATTTCTCTCGTCATCGTCGTCTTCAGCTTGCTGGAGGTTGACATCAGATCTACGGAGTTCTTCAACTCGGCGGTGCTTGTGTCGACGATCATCTACCTCACCGCCATGCTTTCGCTTCGCATCTGGTCGCGGCGTGCCGCTTTCCCCAATACTGCTACGGGAGCGATGGTGGTCCCCACGGGAATGAGAACGGTCGTTTTCCCTATCGCGATGCGATGCCTTCTTTGCACTTTGGGGAGCAGGCGAGGCAGAGATAGATCCACCTTTCTCGGGACGGCGGTGACCATTAGACATCCCATGGGTATTTTTCTTGTTGTTGCGATGGTGGTTTTCGACAATCTTTTGGGCATTGACATCATCCGAATGAATCGACGTAAGAACCGACAACAGATATTCTGCGCGACGGACAAGATGGACAGCTCCGGGGGCCTTTGCGCCCTTGCTCTCGCCGTGCTCTCTCTCCTGCTTCTTCTCGATACGATGCTCCTCCAAGAAGAACTTGTCTTGCATACCGAGTTCTCTATCGTCGCGAATCTGTTGCCAGGCGCCGAAGCCATATCGATCAATTCCAATGAGAAGCATCCCATCCTCTTTAGAACCCCATTCACAGCTATAATGTGCTGCTTTGGTGGCATCTGGAAGACGGAACGTTCGAAAGTCCGGTAATTCATTCAGGACACGCCGCAAGAGACGTAGCTGTGGCGGACGATCAAGGATAGTCTCGGCATTGATCTTTTTAACCTCGCCAAAATCAAACATCACTGCCTTAATGTCCTTCTTGGTCAGCTTTTTCTGCGTCTGCTGCTCCTGGTTTCGGATCTCTTCATTGTTCTTCTCGACCGCCTCCCGAGACATATCGACGAGATCCTGAAGCATTTCTCTGATGAAGTCTCGATCCCGATCGCTCAACCGTGCATCACGTAGTAGCTCGTCCGGACGATCTTCAATAAAGCCGTATCGCATAAAGGCTCGGATGAGATTTCGAGTTTCTTTCTCATTCAGCGGCCGACGAGGATCCGAGAGCATGGCCCGCTGTTCCTCGAGACGGTCCTGCTTTTGTTGCTCACGCTCTCGTTTCTTCGCAATTCGTTCGGCTCTTTCAGAGTCACCATTGGATCTCGAGCTCTTCAAGGCTGCACGGCGTGGAGCGTTGGCCTCCACTTCTTTTGCGAGATATTCCTCTTCTTTCTTCTTGTCTTCGTCAGCCCTGATCGCTGCTAGCTGGTCTGCTGGTATAATCTGGTCCCAGTCAAGATTTAGGTCATCAACCTTAACATCAGTGTACTGCATGAAGTTGTCCCAGTCGATACCACCAGTGCTCAGGTTCATTTTGTCATCAACCTTGGTCTTGGTAACTTCTGCATTCTCAAGAATCGAGTCGATATCAAGTTGCTCTAGCCTCTCTTGGTTGCCAGATTGCTCGAACATCTTCTGGGATCGCATTTTTAGCACCCATTGAATATCATCTGCTGACTTGGCTTCGTCGATCCGGAGACCCTTCTGTCTGAACTCCTCCCTGAATGCCTTTCCGTCGTCTGTGACACCAGCTTGGATGGCAAGATACTCGAGTAAAAGCTTGTTCCGAGCTCGCTCGAGGACTTCTTCTTCGATGGTCTCTTTAGAGACAAGGCGGTAGACAGTGACAGGCTTCTTCTGACCAATACGATGAGCTCTTGCCATAGCCTGAAGATCTGCCTGTGGATTCCAGTCCGAGTCGAAAATGATGACAGTATCGGCAGTCATCAGATTGATACCCAAGCCACCGGCTCTGGTGGAGAGTAGGAAGCA
The DNA here is from genome assembly GCF_022984875.1 of Hypoxylon fragiforme. Lineage (NCBI taxonomy): Eukaryota > Fungi > Ascomycota > Sordariomycetes > Xylariales > Hypoxylaceae > Hypoxylon > Hypoxylon fragiforme. Next base: position 991,794 of record NW_026054761.1, on the reverse strand, counting down.
GAAATCGGAACTTTCGTCTGCATTGAAATGATTGATGGCTAGGCGTCTCGGGCCGGCGCCTATAGTGCCGTCAAGTCGCTGGAACTGATAACCACGCAGACGAAGGTAGTCGCCAAGTATGTCAAGTACCTTTACCATTTGGCTAAAGATGAGAACACGGTGGTTATCCTTTTTCAGCTTCGCAAGCAACTGATCAAGTAACATCATTTTCCCACTGCTAGCAATGAGACCCTTGATTTGATCTTCGCGACGTTCGCTGCCATTGAGGACCTTCTCTTCAGCGCCAGGAAACATATACGGATGGTTGCTGACCTTCTTCAGTTCCATGACAATATTTAACAAGGACGACTTTTGCCCGTTGTTGCCCTCGTTGAGAGCGGCGTAGTTCCGAGTAAGAATGTTCTTGTAGTACTCAAGCTGAACATCTGAGAGCTCTACACGAATGATCTTCTCGGTCTTGGGTGGAAGGTCTGACTCGACCGTCTCCTTGGTTCTGCGCAGAATAAAGGGTGAAATAGCGGCATGCAGATCTTGAAGTTTTGCTTGAGCATCCACAGCAGCTAGGGTGTCCAAGTCCTCGTCTATTTGAACCTTGCCAGGATTCAAGAAGTCAAGGAGTGAGGATAGTTCTGCCAAGTTATTCTGAATCGGTGTGCCAGTGATCAGAACTCTGGCAGGGGCACCGAAACTAACAAGCTCCGCGTAAAGCTTGGCCTCCTTGTTCTTTAAACGATGGGCCTCGTCAACAGCTAGCGCCTGCCACTTAATGGTTCTCAAGAAATCTGCGTCCATGAGAATGTATTCGTAGGAGGTGACCAGGACATTAAATTTGTGCTTCTTGGGATTGCCGTTGAACATGAGTTCATGGTCCCGGATTGTACTTCGCGCCTCAGCATTGCCGAGGTAAACAACATAGTTAAGATCCGGAGTCCATAGGTTGAAAGTATCACACCAAGCAGGAATAACACTTAGTGGTGCAACAACTAGGAACGGTCCTTCTTGCTTGCGCTCATTGCGTAGCCAACTCAAGAATGACACGGTCTGAACAGTCTTTCCGAGGCCCATTTCATCGGCCAGAATGACATTGTTCGCCCGACACCAATTGAGAGCCAGAAAGTTCAATCCTGTAAGCTGGAAACCTCTCAACTCGCCACCTTGGATGTAGCTTGGTTGTTGATCCATCTTTATGAACTTGCTTCGTGTTGTAGGATTGGACTCGTATTTGTCCGACGTCCAGGACCTTGACTGACGATCGAGGAACTGTTCAATCTTGTCTTCCGCAGCCTCGGAGATAGTATCAGTCTCTTCCCATGTGCAATGCTCGTAGGTCAACCCCTTCCATTTGACGAAGTACTCTCTTCCCTCCTCACCGCTTCGCTGGGCAACAATTCGCTCAACTTTGGTATAATCCTCTAAAGCATCGTGTTCGCGTTCCTTGTCGAGCATGTATTGTTCTCGGGTCTCTGGTGGTATGTCATCACCGCCAAACTTGAGGTCCAGCTCGTACTCAATAGTACGCCTATAGTAATTCTCAAGCTTGCGGAATCCACGATACCCACGAAGAATCTCCAATGTATCCCACGTGTTATGAAGGTAGGATTTACCTTGCCATTTGATATTGTATTCAAAATCGTCGCGGGTCGCGTCCTGAGTCATCTCGCCACCATCAATGACGCGATGTCCGACAACTTTTTCAATGTACTGATTGTCCGTGCCAGTTTCCTCGCCGGGCCATTGGTTGGGCGTGAGCTCGCTCTCATCTTCCTCATCAATGTCACTTTCATGATAAGTCTGGACTTGTTGAGCAGCTCGTCGGTTTGACCATCGCTTCTCAGCATACAATAGGGACTGAGGTTGGGCTTGTTGGCGACGAACTTTCTTAATAAGTAGCCGAGCGCGAGCTCCGCCGTAGGTATCGGAGTCTGATTCATCGGCCGCAGTTTGTCTGGCAGGTGTCCCTCGTTTGGAAGCTGTATGATGTGATTTGTAAGTCTTGGAATGGCACCGCCGATTTGTAGAGATGTACAAAGAGTCAACTCACATTGTCGCGAGACGGGCTCCACACGGAGCTTCTTCGTTCGGCGGTTTGCAGGAACGATATCAGATTCAGAATCTTCCTCTTCTTCTTCATCAGACTCAACCTATAGATAGATGCATTAGCATCATATTGGTAATGTTAATCGACTGTTGGAGCAGTCAAGTGAACCTACAATCTTCGGTTGCTTCGTAGGGCGAGACTAATAAGAGCAAGTCAGTAAAGGCTTATCAAGATCAAATATCACGTGTGGTTATGCCTACGCTTCTTCTCAATCCATAAAGTTCGGGGTTCTCTCGAATATATTCATCTTCACCTACGCCAGCTTTTCTTTTAGGGGCACGTCGAGAGCTGTTGGAGGTTGATCTATCGTCTTGAGGCGCGTCACTCTGGGAAGGAGCAGGGCTATCTTCCATGTCAAAGTCTGCATCATCTGAGGCATTTACAGGTTCTCCATTATCGCTGGACTCGGCACCACCGGGAGATTCGTGGTCTTGCTCGGCATCTTGGGAGTATTCGTTTTGGACGGGGGATGAGGAAGAAGAAGCCTGGGAAGCGGCATTCTCGTTCATGTCTGATAAGTCGCTCTCGCTGACACGGTCATTAAGGATTATTCTAGTACAAGCTCCCGTCTCCGGTGACATATGACCGTTGACAGAGCTGGGCTCGGGCGAGCTCGACATTTTTGGTATTGGACACGCCTGACCACTACGTGACGACAAGGTTAGCAGTTTTTCACAGTTGGAAAGCTACACGTATATAGGGTTGGTAGATAGCGCTGAGAGCAGCGATCAAGATAACGCAGCAAATAGCTACTAAATACAGGAGATGGGTTTGACAATGGCTCTGGCGCATCTCAGGTGATGATTTTTGATGAAGACAAGGCTGATAGATGATGAAAACAGGAATTGCAGTCGATGGGTGTGGAGGTGACGGGCGAGAAGGCGTCAACGCGTCCAACAAACCAAAGACGGGGAATTCCATCTATATACTCACGTCCGAGAAGCTCAGACGTGATGGAAGAAGCCATAGCAAGGTCGCGTGTGCGTGTCTTTGAGATGGATTCGGATGTCAAGTACAGGGCCGAGTGACAGAAGTCCAGCCTCGCCCAGCAACGGTAGGAGCGCTGGGATAGAAATTAGATACTTACGAATCATCAACTTGAGTGTCCTTTACAGGAATAAAAACAATATGATACGGGACTATGGGGTGGATGAAGAACGGGTGCGGCCCCGTATGGTGCGTGTTGTGGGCAGTAGTGGTGAGAAACTGGCGGGAAATCGACCTGGAAGAATTGGTGGTCGGGGAACATTGAAAGTGGACGGAGGGTGGGAGGTACCTACCATGACAGCTTTTAAAACGCTAGTAGTAAATAAGTTTAGCGCCAAATTCTTAAGCCACAAGCCACAGTTGCACCTTCCTGCCTTCAACTTCACCTAGGCAATCTTCAATCCCAGACTCCATTGCACCTTACTTTTTCTTACTTTTTGACCACGCTAGTGCATACTATGTACTGTATAAGTTTGTGACATCAGTGCTTAAGGCGACAATGCTCACGATCTATCGAATTGCCTAGTAGTGTAACTACTACTAGTGTTTGCTAGTATGTAGTTACCACACATTTACTACATGTACCTACCTAAACCTTCAAGTGTAAGTCAGTGAGGCATGTAACATTGAACACAAATGTCATTGTCACAATAGGTGTAGTACCTACACAGTACTTTGACACTGGCTAGAAACACCGAGCCAAACTCAAGGTGTTTGTCTAAGCCACACTCACCTTCCAACCTTGAGGCCAAAGTTCAACTCGAATATTCACAATGTCATAACACAGTCACCACACTGTACAATACCATATTTATATTTGCTATACACGCGTGGATACAAATGCTAATAAGGAACTGAAAGTGAGTCTTATTGATATATATATGTATCCGGGCAGGTATAGTATGTACTACTAGTAGTATGTAGTATATACTATCATTTCATAGGAATATAATAGATAACGATGCCAAAAAGGCCATCACAGATTTCACCGATAAAACACAAGGATCATGGGACTCAAAAACTTTGTTTGCCCTTCTGACTGGGGTCGAATACGTGGCCGGCGACCAACGTCTTTTCTACGTTGGTGGCTGGATACTATCACTAATGATGACTAAGTGACATGATATGTGGGGTCTTTGTGGCTTCTGTGGCTTCTGTGGCTTGCCAAGTACTTCTTTGAACATTGAGACTCCAAATCAAAATTTTGATCATAATGACAATGTTCAATGTTGATTCTCGTTTGTCTAGGTACCAACGCTATCTACATATGTACTCAAACAATTCAACTCACCTTTCTTACTAGGTAACTCAATATGGCGGATAAAGGAATTACTTCGTGTTACCTACCCCTAGGTATCACTTGCTCGTAGATAGTGTCACCACGTCCCTCAGCTCAATAGTTACAACTTACGGGAGAAGTGGTATAAAGTATCTAGAGCTTGTTGAGGTATACTAGGCCTTGATAACTTATATGCCATCCCTTTAGTAACGAAGATGTGATCTAATTCACCTCAAGAAAACATCATAATACAAAGTTCATACTTACTACACAACAACCAACCTCATCCGCGACTTGGTATGAAAGTTGAAACTAGCAGTCTGAGCTGGCTTGTTTTACGCTTTATCTTGAATTTACCGAGGTACCTAGTTATGCGTATTAGGAGAAGAGAGGTGGTTACTGAAAGCATTAAGTAGTAGAAGCTTACAAGCCTACAGCCTATGGCGCGGCTATTGGTAGGTAAAGCTTATCGTATCCAGGAAGCCTTATAATTAAAGTAGAGCCGTCAATTCCTGTTTACCACTTAAAGTATCTTCCGTAATCAATGGCACGTACGTCTCGCTCGATCAGCTTAGAAAGAGTACGGTACGGTAACCTAAACCGAATGCCCCTTACCCCCCTTACCCCTTTAAGTTACCAACCAAATCATGCCATATTAAGCTACCTAGTGTCTTCTCAAAAGCTGAGTGACAACCTTATGCTATGAACTACTAACATGGGATGCCATATAGGCCGCTTTGGAGACCATTGTACAATCATCCTAACACGGCTCTATCGTCCGGTCCGGACCAACAGGCCAACAAGACTAATCTAGTAGTGACACTAGCAAATACACAACTTTACTAGGTACTCATTCAAAGCTGGTGGGCATCGTTGGTGTCACAATACAGAACCTAGAAGACGCAGGACAACAGCATTGCTGGGCGGGGGTCTCGAACATCGCCCGGAAGACTACCTATGTAGGTATGGCGGATATGGAACCTAGGTACCTACATATACATGTAAGATGTCTTTTCTCTAGGTATCTAGCCCCCGTATGTAGTCCGGGCAGACCCTTAACACGCACTCGGATGACAGGAGGTTAGAGAAAGCCACCACCGGAAGGTCATACGCTGGACACGCCCCCTGGTCAAGCGCAGCGGCAACAAACGTGAGCTTGACAGTGCGACCTCTTCAAAGCGGGTTTCCGTACCTAGGTAGGTACTAGATTCGATCCTAGTACCTATTCCCCCCTTCTACAGCTTATATCATTATATCCCGTCTGTCTAGGTACAGTAGGTATCATAACACCCCCACCCCCTGACCTTCCAACGACTCCTTACCATGGCAGGGTCAAAGTTCTGTGCCTCAAGCCTCCACGGGCAGGTAATCACAAGCTAGCATGCCTCCAAGTAGCACGTGTCACTTCTACTACACCCGAACCGTCGGTCTCTAGGTTGAAGACTATATTACCTACCCTAGCCACAACAACACCACCAAATTCTTGTTCAGCACCACTCATCATCCACATCATTTCAGCCTCCCCCCTACGCGCCAGGTCAAAGGGAAAGAACGACTTCATTCCAGTATGCTCTGAGAATTACGGACACTGCGTGCTTATCCCATATTACCTCCATCATAGCACGGTTCCCCAATCTCCAGGCAGGGGAACCACGGAGAATTACTGATGTCTATCTAAATCACAAGATCATCGTAGAACTTCATGCCGAAGATTCGGACACGATTAATCCATCTAGGTTACTCACTTCCCTAACCATTAGATAGCTACACTAGGAGCCATACCCCTCTACACGCCAAGACAATGGTCATCATTTCCCCCTTTTTTCTTTTTATTTCCCGAACTTTCTCGTGGTGTTATAGTCTAGCTCAATCTTGATGTCTCCTTATCCTGGGCTGTAAAGACTCCAAAATCTCGACTGGTTTCTTGTTCCTTGAACATATGGGAGAGAGCATACCTAAGAAAAAGGGCCCTGACAGTAAAGAGGGAGAGAAAGGAGAATATTAGAAGCGAACAGCACTCATCCTAATTCAAGGCCAACGATGTGTTTTCCCTCTGGGTAAGTATATATGCATGTTCCTTAAAGTGTAGATATGCAATCACGTTCACATAAACCTTGGAAACGGGATACAGATAGCATCGAATTATCATTGCCGAAGCATAATTTAGAATAGGAGGCTATCCTCATCATTCTTGATTGCCAGTGTGCAGCCACAGCATCCATCTATCGATACAAAACGCATAACGATCAGAACATGCGTTTTTCCTTCCACCTATAATGACCATCGACCGAAATCCATTATTGTGCTTGTGTGTGTGGGGGTATATGCCATCCAGTAACGCCTTTGCTGACCGTTGCAGTTAGCAGTAAGTAACACCACCTATGTAACCATGCTATCCTGAGCCTATTGCGTTTTTATTCCACCTTGCCAAGTACCATTGTGCAATGCCTCCGGAACCGTAAATTGAGCGCGAATATGTATTTTACAAGCCATTTTGCAAGGAGTTGTCATTGTCGTCGACGAAGGGAACAAAAGTGCGACCCACAAAGCGGTCTTCATCTGTTGCCGTGTTTTCATTGGTTTCTCCCATCTCTTCGTTTTGGTCTTGTGCCTCATCAATACTCCTTTTCTGGCGTCTGACACCGCTAGTGCTGCTCTCAAGCTCATAGCGGTGCACAGTACGTTGTGCGCGAAGGATATCCTCGAATGATCTGAGCGTCTGTCTGAGGTCATCGTGCAAGCTCACGCAAAAGCGTTTGTAGTGAACAAACTGGCAGGCCTCGATCATGTCCATTCCGAATGCAGACATGAGATAGGCGACAACGACACCGGCGGAACGGTCGTTTCCAGTCTCGCAGAACACAAGTACCTTCGCGCGTCGGAGATTGTTGGAAGGGATCACCATCTGGCCATCACCAATTTGGACATCCACGTCACTGATACGCTGTCCACGAAAGACGTTTAACAAGTGGTCGTTGATGGATCGAACGGATGTGGGGAAAGCGCGAATTAGTTCATTGTAGTTCGAGACATCGACATATGTTGCCTGGATGCCTAATTCTTCAGCAACTTTGTCAACAGCCATCAGGCGAATGCTGGCCATCTGGGAATCTCGAGCGGCAAGAAGCATCGTGATTCCGGTTTCGCGCAGCCATTCTCTATTCCGGACCACGCTAAAGGGGCCGAGATAGAGGTAGTCAAGGATAGGTTGTGCGACATGGCGGCTCTCATAGGACCAGTTAGTGTTGGAGTCGTTAGTTAACTGTTCTTTGTGGCTCTGAGTGATGATAGCAATGTCATCTATGCTGAGCGAGACGGGATCAACTTTTTCGTAGTTGGGCACAACCTTGAGACGGTTATGGGCACCGTGTAGACTCGGGGCAGGTATGATAATAGGCGGAGGACTTGGAGCGCGCGTAGAATAAGGCGCAGCCGGCTTAGCACTACGGCGAGGAGTCATTGGGGAGACAGAGGTAGCCATAGCCTGCATCTCATCCCTTGCCTTCACAAATATGGCTATAGCGAATACCTTATATAGGTATTGGCGATATAATTGAACGATCTGTGAAGATCAGTAACCGTTGATTTTTCTTTGTCCCTTGGATGAGGGGGGAATGGTGGGTGATAGGTGATGGGTTCTGATGGGTTCTGACTTATAATGAGAATACGAACTATATGAGCATTCAAAGATAAGGGAGAGCACAAAACATTGAGTGATATGGTGCTGAATGATCAATGTTGTGAGGATAAGAGTGTGCCTGGGGGCGGTAGGCTATTGTGGTTGTAGTAGTAATGGTTGCTGTAAGTAGTTGCTGTAAGTAGTTGCGGGTGTAGTAGTTGTAGCTTTGTGAATTTGAAGATTCAATGTTCGTTGTTGCTAATAAGCATCACGGAGTCCGAGCTAACAATTATGTATGAGGTAACATCAATAATCTACCTAAGGTACTAACTAGGTACTGGGTATACACGCGCGTGCGTTAAATAATACACAGTACCTTTAGTTACTTATGTACCAGTTGTACCTTAGGCTGGCGGCACTGCGGCAGGCTCTGACTGCATCAACAATATGTACTCACCTGCGCATGTATTGTATTGTACATACAGTGATGTTAAGTAGGCAGGTACGATGGGTGGACGCGATGCGGGGCAACACCCAACTAATGTAGGTACATGGACATCACGTCGAACCTTCCAAGGTTCAGGTATTTGTTCACTTTTAAATGCTTACATACACGGATAACTAGTAACTAGTTACATAGGTATTGATACTACATAATATAGGCACGTGCTAATTGCATCTGATCATCTATTGGCACTATGCATGTACTGAGTATGTAGCAGTATGAAGCTCTTAGGTTACGGTAAGTATGAGATGCCAATAGCCAAATTGGATCGTGGCTGCTAGAAGCTCTACTACTATGTAGACGGTAGTACCCAATCTCGATAAACATGGTACAAAGGATACAGAGAATACCGAGAATATTCCATGAATACCTAGATTAGCCGCCATTTACTTGTAGCATCCAGACACATTTAGAGATACATAACCATAGAAGCATTTCTTCAACCTTCGAAAGTTGAAAGTGGGTTTGACAACTCCAAGAATTTCATGTCAAAGAATAGTTATCGGTTGTGTAGATTAAATCTATCAAAAGATGACTAATAAACCACCTGACCTAACCGGTTCCCTACCAGTAGTAGGTAGGCAGTCATTATGAAGCCTCGTTACTACCAACACTGCTCTCTCTAGCAAGTGGCGATGGAAATTCTGGTGTCACAGATCGTGACTCGACCCCTGGCCTCTTTGACCTAGATCCCGTGGTGAGATGTTTTTTTCGTCTTCCCCCTGGAGTGTTCGAGGTCATGCTACCTCTTCGGCTGTGACTACCTTCTTCAGCATCTACTGGAGGCGTTGGACTTCGTGACGATCCGCCCGAATTACTACTTCGCCGAAAACTACCACTCCTAGTGCGCTTGTTCTCCTTCCCGATGCTAAGAGGCCGACTATGACCTGGCTTTTCCATTTCCCCTGTGCTAAACCCATGAACTTGGGCCTTCTCTTCCACCTTCGGCCGTCCTGGTAGCCACCATAGCCAACCGTTTTGGTGTTTGGCCATTTGTCTATCACGTGTCTTTAATTTTGTTCTCAGTAAAGCTCGCCGTTCGTTTTCTCTCTCCCAGTATTCGCTTCTGTAGAGCTCCCAGTTTTCCCGGAAGTTTGGTGAAAATGGTTTGGCCCATAGCAAAAGCTTGACATAGTCTCCTCCTGGCGATACATCCTCTTCGTGACCGCCTTTTTCCTCATCTGCGCCAACGAACGGAAGCTGGGGGTGTTCGTTGCGATTCAGATTTAGCTCTCGATCAACCTCCCGTAATAACGAAGGCTCCACGAAGCGATATTGTCCAGCCCTGCTAGAAAATGCGCCGTACGTGAAGAAGAAACCGAGAAGCGACATGAGCTCAACCCACCATGATCTTTTAATGACAACTAATTTGCAGTTGAAGCCCCGTAAACCTCGGTTGCAGATGCTGAACCAACGCCGCGGCCATCTGATACCTCGCTCCCATATGCCGGTTGCCCATACTAATATGCCTGTAAAGATCCCACTGATGAAGCATACCTTCTCGGTCATGTCAACAACCCAGTATACTGATCCGCCAACACCACTGCCATCTTCCCGTGGTGCGAAGAAGAGTGCATATCCGAACCCGGCCAGCCAAAGACACAGTAGGCTTAGGAAGAAGGTATGCTTACGCCGTCGAGCTCGGAGTTCGAGATATTGGGAACGTAGCGAGGCTTCGAGAATCAGCATATTGAGGTAGATCATGGACGGTGAACTCGGAGTATGTTTTAAAGGATCGCCAGGTTTCTCTACGCCGATGGGGCTCGTTCCTATGGGAGGGGATCTGACATTTTGGCCAGGCTGAGGGGCGCCCTTGACGATTGAATCGATGCTGTCGGTCATGGTCTCTTTTCGAGTCGGTGTGTTGACCACTGTATGTAGTACGTACGAATTAGTTACGAAGTAGACCAGACGGCTTGGGTCGTAAGCCCGCGTCAAATCGACGTAAATGCTATCGGTGCATCTATGGATAGTAGGTATCAATTGGAACTTGTTGTTGTGTGAAAGGGAAAGATTCGGGTGTCATGGGATATAGTAGCTTGTAACTTGTAACTAGCATTAAGAGAAGAATTGAGTGTTGTAACCCTTCGTCACTTTTTTCAACGTTCTTCAAGTTCTTAATTTTTATTTAAGCCTTGCAAGTAATTTATTTAGGTATTGAGAAGTGCTAACATCCATCTAACTTTAGGTCCCCACAGCGGGTCGTAGTGAGTGGAAGATTCAAGCTAGGTACCTAATCTGGTGCTGTATGGAACCATAAATGGTCATAGCGCCCAACTTATCAGCCTATCTAAGCTCTTATCGGGACTATCCGAACTCCAGATACCTAGGTACTTAGGGTAGGTACCCCTCAACATTACCTAAGGTTAGTAAAGTGCCCCTCAAAGAAATCGACGATCATTAACATTCAACATTGAATATTGATAACGAATACATAGTTACTACACAACACCAAATTGCATAAGTAAATATATGGCTTCTAGAAACAAGAAACAAGAAACAACGCACATATTATATGCATGTACGTAATGTACAAGTGGCTTGAAACATACGTTTGATCAAGCAAATCATCCAACATCGATCCTTCATAGGCATTAGCCTTGCATGATTCCGAATAGCTCCCTTAGGTCCAAACCTCGTGATCACTCTAACTCAGAGCATTAACCTCTTATAGCATGTGACCCTAGAGCTCATTGATGGGTGGAATAGCTACTGACGTACCACATTGAAGATCATCGGAAGAAAATCCATCTGCTGTGCTACTTACTAGGTACTGTATCGAGTCTCGGTCTACTATATATTGAACCTCTTCGCCCTCGGAGAATTTCTATTTTATGACAATGAAGCTTCAATCGAGACACCACTCACAAGGAATGCGTCTATAAATTTATATTGAATCTACCTACTTACCTAAGTTATCTCATTATTAAATTTGTCTCACTTCTCATTCAACAGACTATTCCCAAATCACCCTCTATCTCACGTAGCCATGGACCCGGGAAAATCTGTTTCCAAGAGATACGTCTCGTTTCATCCTAATACTCGGTGTATTAAGGATATTATCAAGTCACCAACTTGTAATAAGCCTGCCACAAAGCCAGCCACTCCTGAGATCAACTATCCAGATACCTTACCTGGGGGATTTCAACCAGGCAAGAGGTCTATGCTTTTCTAATGAGGCCCTCATGCGATGAGGATGGTTGGGTTTACTGCCATCAGGCACAAACCTCTCCATCTTAGAAACGACTGAAAAATCTCGACGATTTTTTTAAATGTCGTTCAGATTGGCCCTGGATTCCTGAATCCACTTGGCTGCACCAGACTTTGTTCAGGGTTGATTCTTGGCCAACCTACGACAGCCCTAAGACCTCAATAAGCGAACTTGTCTCACAGTCTGTCTTGAGCATGGTCTTCTCATAAGTCCCTGGAGTATTCGATGAGCCCATAACAACACGGCACGGTAGTCTCGACGGCTTGTTTTCGACATCATTCTTCTCAAAATGTGTCTCAACTTGGTGGGGTGGAAGTTTGCTCACGGAGATATACCTCCACATCACACCCCCCCTTACCCCCACTCGCCTAGCCTCGTCGACCAAGATCTTGCACACGCGTGACAACGCTACAGAGAACTTTTCGGGTTGGAGTCCGTTGGACCAGTCAGAACTACCCCAATTCAGTTATGTCTTGTCATTCATTGCACGGATGTTTAGATGGGTTCCACAGAACCACCGAACTTCCACGCGTCGATCATTTCGGATAGGTATCGATTCAGGGTTTCCTCAGTTTCTTCGAGAGGGTCATTCGAATGCTAGCAGTTGAGCGCGCACATCTTTACGATTCCGAGCTTCCTGCCAATGCTAAGAAGTCAAGTGGGATCATGGAGAAGCTAGGAAACCGGCATTGCATGATACCTACCTAGGCGTTTAACGATTATGCTAATGTTGAACTCTGGCATACATGCGACACCCAGACGTAGGACGTTCCCGAGCTAGAATTGGGTCGCTGACAGCTTGATATTTTTTTTTTTGAAGATAACTTGGAGGCCGAGTTAGCCGCGACTAGACGAGGCTTAGAGACGAAAGTGGGATAAAAGGCTGCGGGCCGTCACATACAGTACATGCCTGTACAGTAGTCGCCGTAATCTACTAACCTACAGTCGTCAACTAGCCTATGTAGTAGGTCAGTAGCTAGTTATAGCCCGTTTTGATAGTCATCAAGTTAGTTATCACTAATCTTTTTTTTTTTCAAACTCATTCTTCTCATTCCCGTGCAAACCTGGAAGCCATTATTCCCGATCTTTTATGAACGTCCACGTGTAAAATGTTCGGATAGTCTGTGTAAGGCACAGATATATTTAAGTATTAATAAGTAGGTTAGTAGGGTCTGCCGTAACTGTTTGCCTAAAAAGTGATGGAGGGATAGCCATGACTTAGATACCCCACACGAACTATAAATACATAATAGGTACGCATTCATCGTTCTGTGACTGGTCATACAACCTGGACCCTGAACCAGCACAGGATTCTCGAAGGGTTGACTTATGTACCTAGGTTACAGTATTGTAGGCATCATAGTTTGACTCGGAGATCCCGTGACGGAGTTAGGATAGTACTGTCCATAACTCCGTACCTAGGTAATCTACAGGTTTATCATAGGAGTAGTTACATAAACATGTAAAAAAGATCAAATCAAACATTTAAATGTTCTACCAACAGGTTAATTTATTTAATTTTATAACATTAAATTCTAATTATGGTTAACAGGAAATAAGATGAAATAAGGCAGGTAGTGTAAAGTATATTACCTACCTAGGTAAATATAGTTACATGTATAAAGGTACTAAACTCTAGTTAGTAGTACAAATGAAATCTTAAAGTGGCTTGCTCGGAGCGGAAGGACATGAAAACCCGAGGAAAATCCTCTAAATGTTACCTATCGGCCCCAATCTTTTCGGGCCCGTCGAGATCCGTCATCCAAACTTCTTTGACCTTCCTTCCCCTAAACCCATGCCCTCTCTTGACTCTTGACTCGTTCAAATCAATTGATCTAACCTAATCCAAATTACCTAGAAACAAAATTCTTTGGTAAATCTGGCCTTCGAGAGACTAAGCCACTCTTAATAATTCAATCGGACGGAAAGTATTTTGTATCAATTATCCGACTGGTCAGGGTCTGCTCTACACAACTTCGTGTCATCATCGCTTAGGACCCTGTGCCACATGTTACGTGGTTCTGGTCTGGTACCTAGTACAGTACAGTAGGTACGCGGGTACTGTAGTTCCCTATCGCCTTACACCCCCCGTTCTGTGTCTCGGAGTTTGCCCTTTTGTAATCATATAAGACCAGGCCTGGCCGGCTTTGCCAACCCCCTCCGGTATGCTCAAACATAAATTAGTCGTTGTACAGTCGAGGAAGTTTATAACCACCGCTACGCGAACACAATACGCCGATAACTCCCACTCCTCTTATAAGGCTGACATATACAACCAAGAATCTGTCACCACTCCCGTACCCTCCAGCCTACCTATCGGAAGACTTCCTCGACCAATGTCGGTCTCTCAGAGCTCTAGGGAGCGAACACCGGAAGGTCGACCGGTTACCAAACCCCCCAGTATGGGTTTATTTCCCCTGGGCTACAAAGAGGCTGTGTCTCAATGGGTATGTCGCGTCAATTCATTTTGCAATTACCCCGTTTGATGTTCTTGGGTTTGGAAATTGGCGCATCACCCTGATCTCTGCTAACCAGATTGTAGTGGAATAGCGTCACACCTACGATCGCCGAGCGCAACGTCATATCATGCATTCCTTATCTTCGAGAAGCTATCGCTTCGCCGACGAATTCCGCGACAGAAGTGCCATCAGCGGAACATCCTGGAGAAGCCCAGACGACAGCGAAAATGGACCCCTATGGACCGAGGGCTTGGAAGTCGACGATGGTTGAGCTGTCAGGCAAGAACCGAAGCATGAATGAGTTTTCGGTTGAGCACGTTGGAGAGTCAACTGACGATACTCTGGTCATGCTTCATGGGTACGGAGCTGGCCTCGGGTTTTACTACAAGAACTTCGAGGCACTCAGTCGATCAAAAGGCTGGAAGCTTTACGCGCTGGATTGGTTAGGAATGGGCAACTCAACCAGGCCTCCCTTTAGGATTTGTTCGAAAGACCCAGAAGCGAAGATTACGGAGGCAGAGAACTGGTTTATAGACGCTCTAGAAGAGTGGCGGAAAATTCGAAAGATCGAAAAGTTCACTCTTCTTGGCCATTCTTTGGGTGGCTATTTGGGTGTTTCCTATGCACTCAAATACCCAGGTCACCTAAATAAGCTTATCCTCGCCTCTCCAGTAGGAGTTCCCGAGGATCCTTACGCTGTCAACGCCGACATGCCAGAACCTATGGATTCGTCTTTACAAGACGAGTTCACTGTGGATCAGCAAACGACAACCAAAGGCCATGGTGGTGGTACCCCTAATGCGAAACAGGCGGACGCTAACGCGCCGAAAAAACGGCCATATTCTCCGTGGCTGACCTGGCTATGGGATGCAAACGTGTCGCCATTCAGCATCGTACGGTTGGCGGGCCCATTGGGCCCACGACTTACTTCAGGTTGGACTACGCGACGGTTTAACCACCTGACACCCGAAGAGAAACAAACGCTTCATGAATATGCATACTCTATTTTCAGGCAAAGAGGAAGTGGCGAATACGTCTTACCGTATCTTCTTGCTCCCGGCGCCCATGCAAGACGGCCAATTATCAATCGTATTCATTGCGTAGGGAGACAAGTTGTGACTCCTGCAACCGAGACATCGCCAGCCGTGAAGGAAACGGGCTATCCTATTATCTTCATGTACGGCGAGAATGATTGGATGGATGTCGCGGGTGGTCTTGCCGCGGAAGAGAAGCTCAAGCAAGCTAAAATTAAGGCACTTCTTCACGGCACCGACGAAGAGAAGCGAAAGGAGAATGGGGCGGCGAAGGTGATTGTTGTTAGCAAAGCTGGTCACCATTTATACCTCGACAATCCGGATGAGTTCAACGAATACATCCGCAAAGAATTAGAAGACACTCGAAAAGAAACACTAGCAGCGAAAGTGCAGTCTTGAGCCTGCTGTTTTGGTGTAGAGAAAGTCGGTGGTTTTTGATAAAATGCATTGCTTGGTGTTCCGGTGTGATGTTGAGTTCAACAAGAAAGCGGGTTGTTTATGATGCATGATATCAATAAGCACGAGGATTGTCGCCTTCTTATAGGCACCCAGTTACTTGGTAATGAGTGAAAGGACAGGATTTAGATCAATGTGTACTACTAGAAGGCATTTATTATATGCATTAGAGCTTGACATTGTCAGCTTCTATCCCAATGGATGGAATAGATTAATTATTAACACCACTTAACGAACAAGATTTGATATAGTTAAACAGTAAATGGGAGACAGCAAGAAGTACAGTGAATAAATGTACTGTGTAGTACCTAGTACCTACCTAGTATGTAGTATAAATGTGATAATTCCTAACTTTGATCATTGATGTTGGCAGGTGCGAATGCATGCATACCTACCTGCATAGTACCTACCTCACATACTACATATGTATACCTTAGGTTTGTAATGAATAATTACATAAGCGTTTCACCTCTTACACATATGTATAGTAGTACTCGGTATCCATCCTGTCCCTTCAAAGTTCAATGTGCAAATTTCTTAATCCTCAATCCTCAATCCTCAATCCTCAGTCCTCAGTCTGAACTTCCGGAAAATCAATACTCAGCACTGCGGCCATACACCAGACCCCTATTGGTGTAATCCGATGCTAACACATCTCAATCCCTATTAGACAAGAAAACGGGTAGTATTCGGTACAAAATGTCGACAAACACGCACCGTCCACTGTTCACCAGATTTAGGGACCTACCTCTCGAGTTACGTCGTGCCATCTGGGGATTTGCACTCCCTGACGATGTACCAGAGATATGCATTCCTTGGCCGGTAGAGGAAGTGCTGACGGAGACGCCTTCTCCTTCCAAGATCCTCAAGCCCTTTCTCGTTGACACCTGCTTTCCCACCCTCATGCACGTGAGCCGTGAGGCACGCGAGGTGGCCATATCCCGCACAAAGTTTCGCTATTCGCCACTAGCTGGCTGCAACGTGCCATTTCGTGCTTTCCGTCCGGACCTAGACATCCTCTATGTGAGTCTCTGTCGCCCGCCTACCGACATCAACGTGGCGCCGAACTGGGGGATGTATCCGTCGGGCACGCGGCACGTGGCGCTAGACCTACATACCCTCAAGGATGGCAGCTACCTCGGGCTCCTACTCTCGAATCAGAACTACGACATACGCACCGTCACGTGTGTGATGCCGGCCCCACAAGGTGCCATCGTCGATACGGCAACGCGCTGCCGCCCACCTGTGCGGCGATGCCGTATCCGCCCCGTGGAGGAGCCCACTAACGGCACGCAGAGCTACATTATCCTCGTCGACCGCGGGTTCGACAGCCGCATGACAGGGATGAGCCGGTACCTGGAGGAAGTGAGCGACTACGCGAGCGGCGAGTTCGTCGTCTTCCTCAACCAAGAACCCACGCACTCTCGAATCCGGGGATGGAATGTGGCGGAGAGAAGATTCGACGCCCAGTTCCTCGCTGGCACTTTCGAGGAGTACCGCAAGGGCCGCTGGGTCGATAGCTCCGACCACGCCGTCCACTTCAAGCACACGAACTCCAGCAGCGTCAGGTCGCACCGACCTAGCGATAGCGAGAACTGGACGCCGCTGAGGAACCCGGAAAAGTTTCGAGTCAACGATATTCAGCAGAACGAGGTGCTGATCTGGGGCTAAGGAGATATGTACACTGTACAGATGGGATGTGGGGAGCTGCATGGTTTCAAACTTTCACCACAGCCTGTTTATCTTCGTTGGTTTAATCTTTGTCTCAGACCCTATCATTACCTAACCCAGTCAGAACTTACCAAGAAGTAGCTGTTTCTGGCTGCTTGCAATGAATGGTACGGAGATATCGTACAGATATGTAATACGCATACGATGGAGGACGGGGCCATAATATTACTGCATATCTCTCGGTGCGGAAGGGATGTTAGACGGTAGTTAATTACATAAGGGCCACAAAATCCCCAAAATCCCCTACTGAAGATTTGAACTACCGGGCTCGGCATCGCAAAGTTACGAAAGTTACGAAAAACGCTATACATAAGGCTAAGGCTATCTTTTTATATTACACGGATGTTACCGAGAATCGAGAATTCATGGACTCTATCTGACCCCCAGTTCAGCCTTCTTCCAAGACTGATCATCTTCAGTAGTGCCAGCACGCATGGGCTTCGTCAATCATCCGTGTTAGCTAATCCGTGTACTTAATGTATGCTTGTATGTATTGTAATTTGTACCGGTGTGAGTGATGCGCTGGGAATACAACCAGGTAAATGCCATTGATTGCGCGGAATTAGTTGGGTTGGGGTTGGGGTTGGAGTTCAATGTTGTTGTTGTTGTTGTCGAAATCCATACCAAGCCGGAAGTAAGGTCAGCTTACCGCATAAAATACGTTGCTGGTGTTCTTAAGTTAAAAGTTAAAGGGAGGGTCTTAGAGTCTTGGGGTTTCTCCAGGTATCAGTGTTGTTGATATTAAAAAACCTGTCTAGCAAAGCTTCTAGCCCGTAGTCGTATACACGGACCGAGTACGAGTATATGTTAGCCTTATACGAGTGGAAAAAGGGGGTTAGTTCCTAGCGTAAATCATCCACACAATACCCCGGGTTTTAGAACTTTAGAGACTTTTAGAGGGTAATTGCACAGATTTATGCAGCTTTATGCAAAAGTCGCCCACCGGACCCTTTCAATGTTTCAATGTTTCTTCTGTACGAAACGAAAAAAACCAGACCAAACCAAAGCCTTCTCCGCTTTTTCTTTTCTTTTCCTTCCTTCGCTTTCGTTAACTTCCATGCCAACCCGGGAATTTATTTAGGTATTACTATGTAACTACTAACTAGTTACCTACCTAGTTCGAACGAATGAGCGAATGGGGTTTACTGCGACCAAGACGGTCTAGAATCAACAACAGGCTTAACTACCTAACTTGTAGAAGAAGAAGTAGACCTTAACGGCTACTCCACCGAGGGAGGAGGAACCACATGGGAAAAGCGAACGAACGGGCTTAATATTTTGTTTTGGGGGAGGGAGGGATAACTATGTTTTTTGCACAAGAATTATGCCAAGGCAATCCCATCTCCGGGACCAGCTCCCAGCCGGAATTCCGTTTTTGTGATCGGGATTCGCTGGCACCCGTTGTAGTTAATGAAATTGTGTTGCGAGTTAACTAATTATAATAAATAGGAACGGTTTCCGTTTCTTTCTTGTTAGAATGTTGCTATCAGTGTGCCATCAATATCATCTCTTCTATAGGTTTGCTCTCTATTATACCTACCTTGAGTTTAACAACAAACTCCTTTACCCCCTGACAACAACAGTATAAGTGTTAAACCAGCCAAATATTATATACACATACACACCTAGGATGGTGCAGCAAGACCCAGCAACGATGAGCGTCGAAGAGACAGAGAAGGGGTCGCTCAACACGGTCCCCGACAAGGCGGCGTCGACCAACGCGCCGGAGTCAGAGCAGGATGTGGAAGCCGGGCCCGAACACGGCGAGAGCACTGTCGAGGACGAGAAGGACCCGAACGTGGTGGACTGGGACGGGCCGAACGATCAAGCAAACCCGATGAACTGGTCCGATAACCAGAAATGGCTGAACATCGTCATTCTTTCTGTGATGACTATGGTTACGTGAGTTGCCAATAATAATACTACCCACCACCTCCAGGTTGAATAGTGCTAACATAGGTACCTGAATAGGCCACTCGGCTCCTCCATGTTCGCCCCAGGTATCCCCGGCATCATGGTGGAATTCAAGGAGTCGTCGACGACAGTCGCCACCTTTTTACTCTCAGTTTACATCCTAGGCTTCGCCTTCGGCCCGCTCATCGTGGCGCCGCTGAGCGAGATCTACGGCCGAAGACCGCTGTACGTCATCGGCAACATCCTCTTCGTCGCCTTCTCCATCGGCGCTGCTCTGAGCAACAGCATCGGGATGCTCATGGCGTTCCGCTTGCTCATGGGCCTCGCCGGGTCTGTGCCCATCACCATCGGAAGCGGCAGCATCGCCGATATCATGCCTGTGGAGAAGCGCGGGAGGGCTATGTCGGCTTGGGCCCTGGGTCCTCTCCTAGGCCCGTGTATTGGCCCGATCGCCGGTGGCTACCTGATCCAAGCCGCGGGGTGGCGATGGGTGTATTGGTTGATTGTCATTCTGGTATGTCCTTCTTCCCTTCAGTCTTTAGTAGCATAAAGCATTCCCTGTGTGTATGTGTGAGCTAACAGGAAACGCAGGGTGGTCTCCTCATCCCCTTCTCCTTCTTCCTACGCGAGACGCTCGGCGCCGCCATTCTCGAGAAGAAGACTCGCAAACTCCGCAAGGAGACCGGCAACAAGGAGCTGCGCAGCAAGCTCGCGGACAGAATCGATCCGAAGGTCCACTTCAAGCAGACGATCATTCGGCCGATGAAGCTGCTGCTGGTGACGCCCATCGTCACGTCCATGGCGCTATACGTCGCCATCACCTACGGCATCTTCTACCTGCTCCTCACCACCTTCTCGTTCGTCTACACGGGCCAGTACGGGTTCGACGAGGGCACCAGCGGCCTGACGTTCCTCCCCGCCGGCATCGGTATGGTCATCGGCGTGGTGGGCTTCGGCCAGCTCACGGACTGGATGGTCAAGCGCAACCAGGCCAAGGGCATCGTCCACAAGCCCGAGATCCGCATCCCGCCTATCCTGACCATCCCCAGCGGCATCGCGCTCCCCGTCGGCCTGTTCATCTACGGATGGACCACACACTATAGCATTCACTGGATCGTCCCCATGTTCGGCGTCTTGATCTTCGCCGCTGGTATGATGGGTGTCATGGTACGTTATCAATCCAACCCAACCCAACTCCCCCCTTTCTTTCGCTTAAACAGAGATTCTAACATGTCCCTTAAACAGTTCTGCATCCAAAACTACCTTCTTGACACCTACCCTGAGTACGCAGCGTCCGTCACAGCCGCCATGGCCGTGCTCCGATCTCTGCTCGGCGCCATCCTGCCCCTGGGCGGCCTCGACATGTACAACGCGCTCGGCCTGGGCTGGGGCAACAGCCTGCTCGCCTTCATCTCGCTGGGCCTCATCCCGATACCGCTTATATTCTTCATCTACGGCGAGCGCATACGCAAGCGGTTCAACCCCAAGCTATAAAATTATTTTCTTTGCTTGTTTTTTTTTTCCCCCTTCTTCTTGTTGTTTTTATTTACAAGTCTGGTATTATTTATAGACTTTGACTCTTGGGGTTATTGATTGATACCTCATATTGTGCTTTATACAGCGTGGCATAGCATAGCATGTAATGATGCAGGCAGGTTAGACCTAGATGGGTTGGGAACCCAGTACGCAGTTGATGAAGGGTGGCGACAAGGCTTCGCCTAAGGACTCTTGGATTAGAAAAGAGTTGAGATGTTGGGAAACTGATGAAACTGCGATGTGGAAGCAGTTGAAATAATATGAAAAAGTCTACCATAAGTCTTGGATTACATCCCCTGTGAAGATTCTCTCCTGGGTCGCTTTGTGATAATTTGCTTGTGTTTATCGATTCAGGAGGTTGGTATCATGGCACATGCCTATGGTGTGTTAGGTGTGATAGAGCTGAATCTCAAAAGTATTGGGCGACTTTATGTAATCCATGGATACCTAATGTAACGGGATACGCCTACCCGGGCTTAAGCATTAGTTTTGTTGTTGTATGGCTCTTTCTTTTATTTGTCATGTGTCCAGGGATATGCCCAGGTGGATATAAACAATTCTGGCAAGACCACACGTCATTGGACCTTGGAACTCCGATTCAACTATCAACTACACTTGTCACTACCACACAGTAAATACTTTTTCCTCTCTTTTCGCCTTTTCGGCCTTTCGGCATCGGTTCCAGAACAACGGGTTACGATGTGGGATGATGACGACACCACGATCATCGATTCAAATGAGATCCGTCTTATCCCCCCTGCCCTGGGTACCTATGTATTATAATTGTATATTATACAGTACATAATATACCATACTCGATGCCCTCAAGGTATCATTAATCGGCAACCATGTCGACAACCGAAGAAAATGGCGACTCGGAGCGCTCACGCGGAGCTTCGTCTCAGGAACCTCCTTCCCCGGATTCCCCCGCCACGGCGCTCAACAGAAGGTCATCGAGTTGCGAGTGCCCTCCCACGGAAAAGTACCATGATGGCCACCGACCGTGTACCCTGGAGACGCATCCGTCTCAGCTGCGTGCGACCAGCCGGGATGATGTGGTGGACGGAACCTCAAGCGCCATCCGGCCGTCGGTTTCTCGGCGGGACACCGCGCTGTCGCGACTGCGGTCTCGCCCGATAGTCCCGGTGTTCTCGCACCCCCTCGCGAAGCAGAAAACTGGACCGGACTACATCGTCGACTTCGACGGGCCCGACGACCCCTTCCGCCCCTTGAATTGGCCGCGGCACAAGAAGGTCACCACCACCCTGCTCTACGCTCTGGTCACCATGTCCGCCACCTGGGCCTCATCTTCTTACTCCGCCGGCACTGTGCAGATCGCCCAGGAGTTTGGCGTCGGCACGCAAGTAGCCACTCTGGGCACCACGCTCTTCCTCCTCGGCTTCGGTCTAGGCCCTTTGCTGTGGGCGCCGCTCTCAGAGGTGTACGGTCGTCGCATGGCGGTCCTGACGCCCATGTTCGTCGCCATATGCTTCTCCTTCGCCTCGGCCGTGTCCAAAGACTTCCAGACGCTCATGCTGACGCGGTTCTGGGGCGCTTTCTTCGCCTCCGCTCCGGTCACCAATACCGGTGGTGTCCTGGGCGACCTCTTCACCCCCGCGTATCGCGGCATCGCCATGGCCGGCTACGCTATGGCCGTAGTCGGCGGCCCGACCGTGGGGCCAATCGTCTCGGCTGCCGTTGTCGTGCAGCCGAACTTGGGCTGGAGGTGGACCGAGTATACCACGGGGATGCTGCAGGCGGCCGTTTTGCTGATAGCGGTTATCTTTGTCGATGAGTCGTATCCGCCGAGGCTCCTGGTCACCAAGGCACGGCGGTTGCGCCTCGAGACGGGCAACTGGGCACTCCACGCTAAATTCGAGGAATGGGATGTTAGTATCGTTGAGCGTATGTAACCTTTCTCAAGTCCATTAAACCCCCTTTTTGGGTTTGTGGTAGGAGTTAGGCTTCCCTAACTAAGCCTAAATCTTCACATTTTTTACTTCAAGATACGCTCTTATGTAACCCTATGCAGCTTTTGTTGATAAAGAAGTCTATCGCTAACGAAATTTTATTGCTGCAGTGGCGAGGAAGTTCCTCGTTCGCCCGATTCAGCTGCTTTGCACGCCTATTTGCTTTCTAATCGCGATATACGCGAGTTTCTGCTATGGGATTCTTTACATGCATCTTGGGGCTATCCCCATTATATTCGGCGAGGTCAGAGGGTGGTCACTTGTGGTCAGCGAATTACCCTTCTTAGCCATCTTTCTGGGCTCGCTCACCGGCGCAGCCATCAACATGTATAACCAGCTCTACTACAACAAGGCCTACCACGCTTCAGGCGACCGCCCGATTCCAGAGAAGAGGCTGCCGCCGATGATGCTAGGCTCCGTGCTATTCGCAGCAGGCCAGTTCATCACCGGCTGGACTGCCGACCCTGCCGTCGCGCCTTGGATCGCCCCCGTCATCGGGCTGTTCATCACCGGCTGCGGCTTCAACACCATCTTCCAGGCAGCCCTCAACTACCTCGTCGACACGTTCCAGATGTATGCCGCGAGCGCCGTGGCGGCTAATACCTTTTTGCGCAGCTGCTTCGCGGCCGCATTCCCGCTCGTCGTCTCCCCGCTGTATCACAATATCGGCGTGGGGCCCGGGTCCAGCATCTTCGCTGGCTTCGCGACCCTGCTCATCCCTGTGCCGTATGTTTTTTATTACTATGGGAGGAGGATCCGGGCAAAGAATAAATGGAGCAAGAATAGTGTGTTTTGAGAGAGGGAAAGAAGGAGGCAAGGAGAGATACATAGGTAGAGAGGCAATGTCGTTTTGCTAATCAAAAGGACCGACTGCATGGCATAGGTTAGGCGTTTGGGGCACGGCTTTGGACTACGGGACGGGGAAACGAACGATTCATGATTGCATGGTGGGTTCGGGTTGCATGTTTAGTCAATAGACAGCATACATAGAGAAATAACTTTTTTTTTGGCATTCTGTTATATCTCGTCCTTCTTTCTATTGGAGTACCTGCACTTGAATGAAAGGCAGAATCTCTTACTGATACCTGTCGGTCGTGTTTGTGCTAATGTAGCATTGTGTTCTGCGACACCCCTGGCTTGGCTTGCCGGATCGTCGACCGTGAAACAGGGGAATATTCGAGGCGAGGCTCTTACAAGTGCTACGGTGTAATAACTAACTACTAGTAATTTTTTTCCCTATATAACTAGGGCTAGGTATTATTAGGAGAGTTGAATTGCTCGTACGACGATGGGTTGATATGGATATGGAATCATGGATAGGGATACCTATGGATGGCCTTAGGTCACGAGGAGTGGGAAGAGTGGTAGTTAAATGCGCCACAAGCAAAGCCACAGATAGCGGTTGGAATTTCTTTTCTTCAACTTTAGAAGGTAGTTACATAGGGATGAGATGGGGAGAGCAGGCAGGGTAGGTAGGTAGGCTCAAAGGATATTTTCACGTAGAATAGGTTACAAAAGGAATCACAATAGAAGAAAGAAAATATTTTTTTTTTTTCAAAAAAAGGAGAGAGGAAGAAAAAAAAGACAAAAAAAATAAGTGGTTGCTTATCCCAGTTGTGACTGAGAAGCATCAGGAATTGAGCCCGATGCGGGGGTCGAACCTAGGAGTAGGAGTAGAAATGTTAGCTTTTATCGAACATATGTATTACTACGTAGTTACTTCGAACCCTCTGTGTGTACAGGTAGGGAGGGAGTTATGTAGTTAGACTTACCCGCAACCTTGAGATTAAGAGTCTCACGCTCTACCGATTGAGCTAACCGGGCGATAGGAGGCTTGTGACACCTGGGAACCCTATGCGGTTTTTTTGTTGGTGGTTGTGGCTGCGGATTTGGGGGTATATATGCCCTTGGTTTTGCACGGGGGGTTTTTTTTGTGCGCGGGGGGATGGGCCGATGTTGGGCCGGGGGGGGGGTGAGTGGTGAGCGCCTAGGTGGGAGTCACGCGCGTGATTTTAGGCCGGCGGCCCCCAAATTTCAATGGGCTATTTTCAGTTCTTGTCTTACTCGTTATTGGGGGTATTGATGAACAAGTCTACTACGTACGGAACCTATTAATAGTAGGAATATTGAATAGGCATACAGAAATAGATCCTGTATCCCGTTCTATTTCTTGATCCAAATAGTATGGAAATCCTCGTACTATCACGTGTGGTGCTTTCTATGCATCCCCTAGACGCTCAGGTCAGGTACATATCTTAGTCCTGGGTTAATAACGATCGATTACAAAAGTTGGCTACAACCATCATGACACATTCGATTTCGATATTTGCAGATTCAAAGATAGCTCTTCGGTTAGCTACTTGCAACTTTCCTGACTCGGAGAAGAAGAGAACACGAACTCCGGGCATGGGGGTCTTATCTAGGTTAGGTACTTCGCATAACGAAGTGTGGAAATGAAGCGCTCACCGTGCGAACTCCTTTTCCTTGATGACTTATGTAGGCTAGTTATAACAAGAAGAAGTTGGAATTAGTCGTTGATAACAATATCCATGATAGAATGATAGGGGTTCTTCCAAGGCTACATTTTTCGTATAAGGGATAACGTTAATATACCTGGCAGCCTGGGGAGGTATGTAAACCTGCCTCCTTTTCGGGTGGCGTGCCGGATGAGGTATCTTTCTCCCCATTGACTGAGGCGCAGTTAAGAACCTTAGAATTTACATAAACGTACGGTTGCAAATTATTACTATTAACCCAGATAACTACCTGGAATCTTGGACTGACGAACTTCAAAAAAACGTAGGACAACGGCCTGGCCGCATAGCCTTCTTATTTGGCCTTCTCCATGGATGTCACGAAGAAATCAGGACCCTTAATAGACCAGACCTGTGGAGTGGTGGTTTCTGGGACCCAGTTCCCTTGCCAGGATCTCCAGAGCCTCATTTGTTTCCTAACCCAGTGGACCCCTATATGAAAGCACATAACAAATTAGACAATATCAATAGGTCAGATGCTAATTACATAGTAACAGAAGCGCCTTTGTTCGCGCCTTGGTTTTCGTACGTAACAAAAGCTGTAGTTAAAGGAGCTGGAAAAGCGCTACCTATTTATTCTATTGGGAAATACGCAATGAGATTGTTCACCCGTCTTCTATTTTAAGTGTATCGTTTAACTAGAAGTGTAAAAGCACATACTACATTGTACTATGCACATATGTATGCATCACGTACAACTCACCCGACGTTACAACTGCTTTGGGCATGGCTAGATCCTATCTCACAAGTATTTGGGGCGTCTTAGCATCTTCCCCGAGTTGGTCATCTTCGCCGCTACATTCCCCAGACGAGAATGGCATCTTAGGTGAGCTTACCTCCTACTAAGCATTCAGGGTTAGCAATCGCGAATCTGGCCTCGGCTGGCTTCCTGTCTTGGGGGATAGTCCCACTGATGCGCGCAGGGGGGGCAGACTTGCTTAACTAGCTCTTGATATTCAACCGCTCATACCAAACATAGAAAGGAACTGCCTTAATTGGTAGATTACGATTACGCGTTCCCTTTGGCTGTCCCTGGCGGAAAGAGTTATGTTGTAGGCACCGCACCTACGTATGTAACCTTTGAAATATTTCCATGTCTTGGATGTTGAATGTTAAAATATGGTTCGGGGTTTCTCTTAGAGACATAGCACTGTCTTGCATACAACGTGCTTAACGTTATACATGCATGCATACCTAGGTATGTACCTGAATAGGTATGTAGATAAATACATTGAACCTCTGGGCTTTTTGAGGCTCAACTTGAAGTTATTGTATTAAGTTAGTTACAGTAAGTGCAATAAAGTCGGGATCAAGACCTTGGAAATTAGGATAGCTTCCATTTTTGTACTTACTACTAGTAGTAGTCTACTAGTAGTATTGCGTGAGAATACCCCACGACTCATTATGACCTGTCCTTTTTCTTCTTTATCGGATGTAATACATCAATCCTATCTCTTTAATATAATAATAGTATCGGATCGGACTGTACCTTGCCGCGCGCTATTTTACGGCGATGGCACAACAGATAGAGGTAGCACTTGAGGTCTCGTAACAGCGGAAGCTCAGCTATAATTGGTAATTGACGTTCAAAATTTCCCGTTAGCCGCGATGGGCAGTGCTACTGTAAGTGATACCTGATATTATTATGGAATCGCTCAAGAGATTTTATTAAGATCGATCTTTCTTTCTTTATCCTACTGGTTAAAACAGGGGAAAGTCGATATCGCGAAAGTGAGATTGCCTTGTGATTGTTCTGTGTTAGTAGGGGATTAATACCTAGTACTAGGTAGCCTCTAGGCTCTAAGCGATCTACATGTAACTACATAGGTACATAGTTATCAAGGTATGCATCCATGTATGCCGCCAGGGTGCATTGCATGCTGGTACCTGCAGTATGCAGGAGAAATGCAGAATGCGGTAAGTAAGATCTAGTGTAGAGTCTGTAAACAGGAGGGGATTGGCTCGGCTTGGTGAGGTATCAAATACTACTAGTAGTACTATCTAAGAAACTACAAAAAGTCATTCGTCAGTAAAAATGCAAGCAGAATACCTATTGATAAAATATCAACGACTAATATGTACCTACATAGCTGATACCAACCAATCAATTCGTTCTGGTAGTTCATTCTGCCTACCGGTGGCTTAGAGGGATGATGCTAGGTTGCAGGGGTGGTGAAATTACAATTGAACAAAAACAGATGTGATTAGGTTAGCAGTGCAAGGATTTGACAGGGGTATAAGCTCTGTTTGACAAGAGAATCAGGGACACTTGTCAATTGTAGACCAATGGTGTGGTTAGCGACTAAAAGAACATCAATTGTGTCCCCGACTTCAATGTTGTACACCACAAAATCCATCCAAAGCCATATCAGGGGAAAGAGCGGAACGACTGGGGGAAATCGTAAACGCTAGGAAAGATGCTTGTCACCTTCCAGGCGCCGCGTTGCAAAGTATATAGACTTGTACACATACCTATGTATGTACTACTAGTAGTATGGGTAAGGTACTTAAGAGAGACATTGAAGTGAGAAAGAGACAAAAGCAAGAGCCAGGTTGAATTACTGAATTGCTCCATGCAGTTCCGCGTCGTTCCTAACGGGTTCCTGAATATTAAAACAGGGCTTATTGGGCTTTATGGGCTTATTAACTAGCATCCTTACATATCCCTACATCCTTGAACCAGACCCCATTCATGGATTTTAATGGTTTGTAACTGGTCTAATAATGAGGAAAAGAACCGATTGCGACGCTACCAACCAGTAGCCAATGCCGCCATACCCCTTTCGAACATTTCCACCGCCGAGTCTAAACGAATTCTGGTCGTTTCTGCTCTTTCTCTTGTTGCGTTCTCACTCTTTTCCTGGTTCACCTCTTGATTGTCATGGTTGTCATGGCTGTTAGACTGAATTTGACTTCGATGAATCTTGCCCTTCTCTATTCTCAGTGAAACATTAACACTCTTGCTTGGACAGACCGAGTCAAGTAATCTCTTGGCCCCTAACGTTCTAACGTTGTAACCAACTCCACACAATATCCCAATAGTTACCTACATGGTCATGAGTGATATGACAAGGGAGTAGTAAATCTACAAATCTACGAACCATGTCCGTCCCTCAGTCATTGCAAGACCATCCGCACCGGCCCTCCCTCGAGGCCAACTCTGAGACTTCTCGTGCTTCATCTCATCTACCTTCTTCCCTTCACCAACCTTTTCCCGACCTTCCAGACCAATCGCCATCCTCAGAGTCGCCTCCCGTCCTACCACCATCAAGAAACACGAAAAAGCTTGTCATCGATAGTGCCGCTGGCCTACCTTCACGGCCAGCTTCTATTCGACGGAAGCCGTTGTCTGCAACCGCGTCACAAATCGCTACTAGGTATTCCTCTGGGGAGTATCTCTCCATAGCAAAGGGCTTACAGAGACCGGATCAACGGTTTTCACGCTCTTACTCGGTAGACAGCCCTACCGTGTACGAGTTCCCTCATCCCCCTACTGGTCCTATCCAAAGGCCTGGGTTTGAAGCACCTAAAGATTTCCGATTCATCCACGGGAACAAAGAGTAAGTCAAAGTTTCATTAATTCACCATATACATTCCAACGCGACTCGTCTACGTTCAAGAATGGCCAATTAACCGACTTTATCCAGCAAACTCTCTGAGACCCGACATCCACTAGCTGTTGTAGATTCTCATTCGCCCGTCCAGGTGGATGAAGTCGAACGTCCGGATTCTCGGGCTGACAACCCTGCCGATCCTCAAACGGATGACCCCTCTGACCTGTCGCAACACGACGGTCAAACCCCTTATGACGACCTATTTGATGACGAAGACGAGGACCCACTGAATGAGAACATATTCGACGGCTACAATTCGGAGTCGTCCTATAATAGTAACTCTGATCGCCGCCCAAGTATGTCGTTACATATTAACCGGAAGATTACTGCTCCTCAGTTAAATCTTGACTATGATGATTCAGCAAATAGCCCAGGAGCCGAAGGTAACGAACTAAGGACGCCTAATACCGACAAACCATTACCAAAATCACCGTCCAAGTTAGGAAACTTCTTTGGCTGGGCTCCTTCACCATCTACTACTGCTGATACTTCGAACAAAGACTATTCGCCCCTTCCATCACCCTATCCCTTCTCAAAGGCTAGTATTTCCGATGCATCCCCAGTCACAACAATCGGACCACAATCACTACTTGACGCCCCCAAGGCGCAATACGGGTCTTCAAATTCTAGAGAATATTGCGATTCTTACCTGGGAACGCCACAAACCCCTTCGGTACCGTTGCATTACCAGATCGAAGAAATGGAAGATGAGCTGAAGGCCATCTCGACCGAATTGGCCTCGTCCATTCGGCGCGAGATGGACCTTGAGGATTTAGTTGACAGATTACAAGCGGAGAGGGACAACCCTACGACTAATGCAAATAAGAGGACAAGTGACTACTTCTCAGATTCGGGATACAGCACAGCTAAGTTAAGCGAGTACGACCAGTCAAGAGATGAAATCGAGAAGATTCAGAGGAGGTCAGAACAGGAGAAAGCCCAAATCAGGCTCGAATTAACGAGCAAACTCCAGGATGAAAGGTCCAGGCGACAAGAGTTAGATGACCAAATCAAGCAGCTCTCCGAAAAAGCATCCCAGTTGGATCTTTCAAATGTTAACAATGTCGACGCCAATGGTCGCGTCAAGGAATTGGAAAGCACGTGTGAAACTTTGCGCCGGAAGCTCTCTGAGGAGCGACAGGTCAAGGATAATTTCGAGGACTTGCTTACAGCGCTCAAGGATGAACTTCAAAACGCTTCGAACGAACGAGACAACCTTCGGGATGAGATTGTACCTCAACTAAGAGCTCGCGTCGAAGGCCTGGAGGCGCAAGCGGCAGAGCTAGAGAAGATGAACTACGAGTCGACAAAAATGCAGCAAGAGCTCCAATCACTCAAAATTGAGAACACCTCTCTCAAACAACTACAAACCAACTCGATAAACACTATTTCAGAGGAAGGCCCAACAAATGCCGGGTCACGATTATCCCGATCCAACTCCTTAACCGGCCCGCCATCGTCCTGGAGGCTGCAGAGGCCACCATCATTGTCAAGGGCCAAGTCAGTCAAGACACCTGAATTTCGAGATCAATTATCAGATAGGCTTAAGGATGTTGAGGAGCAACGAGATGCTCTTCATCGGGCTCTAAAGAACCTTCTAGAGAGACAAGAGCATCAGAATAAGGAAAACAATAAGAAGATCAAAGTTCTCGAGATGGAACGTGATCGACTGTTAACAGAGTCGCCACAGAAAGCCGGATTCCAGAAGGAAATATCCGTCCTCCGAGCCGAGATCAACGTTTTACGTCGGAGAGCTGAGGAGGCACTCGACCAAAAATGGCAAGTTGAGAAGGGGCTCAGCGGGCTGAAGATGGATCTTGATCGAACCGAACAAGAGATCACCTCGCTCAGGGGCCTACTAAAGGAGAAGGACATTCTCATTCCACCTTCTCTTGCACGCTTAAGTAGTGGAAGCGATAAAATGACGGTGCCCGTAACCTCTGATTCTCTATCAGTTGCTTACCAAGACCTTCAGAACGCATATGCGGAGTCCCTTGAGCGTATCAAGAAATTGGAGGCTAGTAGTGCGCAAGATGAAATGACCAAGTTTGCGATGGAGAAACTTGAGCGAAGCCTTTCTGCAACAGTCTCGGAACGTGACCTAGCCCGCCACGAAGCTTCGTCTTACAAGGAGCAGCTTGAGACTCTCCAAGCCGGCGAACGCGTATACCTCGAATCCGAAAAGCTCCTTGCCGATGAACTCAGCGAGTCGGCTCGTCGTGTCGAGGAACTAGCTTTGCAGGTTCGCCAGCAACTTTCCATCAACCAGACACTACGGCAACGAATCTCGGATACCGTAGCTCGTGGTGAGTCGGATCAGAGGGCGAACAAGGAGCGCATCACCTTCATGGAGGCACATCTCCGGAACCTGGAGGAGAAATTGGAAGCTGCGCAAAATGCTTCCGAGGACCGCATGGCGCGTCACGAGGACGAGGTATCGAACCTCAGAGCCAGCCACAACGACCAGTTGAAGCGGATGCGCGATGGCTTACGTTCTCCGCGTGTCTTCCCGCCTAAATCGCCTTTATCCCCTCTATTTTCGGGGCCAGGTGCACGGTCACCTCGTATCAGTACTACACGTTCTGGACCGGCCATGAGCGTGTCTGAGGAAACTCAAGTCGATAACCTTCGCGCTCGCATTGCCGAGCTCGAGAACGCACTAACTGATGCGGATGCCGAGATGGAGAAGGTTGTAGGGAAAATGAACTCTGCTCAGATCGAGGTCATGCAGCTACAAGAAGACCGTGAGGCAGCCATCAGCCAAACACGGAAACTGGAGAGGGAGCTCCAAGCCGAAAAGGTGAAAGCATTCGAGGGACGATTCAAGACTTTGCAGACATAGGATGGTCAACACATCGACCTAACATGAACACGTCTACATATCACGATTCCATGAGATTAGCACTCACGCATACGGATATATACTTTTTTTCTAAGTTCCGCATTGTCGCATTTACAGGACTCTGGCATCCATCCGGGACACATTGGCTAGAGCAGCACGTCTCAGGATTGAGCTTTGGCGTTGGTAATGATAAATTACCTTGGGATACCGTTACACCTCTTGTATACTTCATTGGCCGATTATGGCCGTTGGTTTTTTGTTTAATGTTTGATTACTGACCCTCTTCGCATTGTACATCTAATGTTTCTATTCTAATTCATATTCTACCTGTATCTATATGTGGCCAGCTGTGGCTGGCCAAGGACACAAAACACCAGAGTTGGGTGCATAGCTAGTATCATGCCACGAGGCAATTCAACACTAGGCTATTTAGTAGATAGTTGAACATTGACAAGACCGCCTTTTTGGCGAGACCATATATCCCATGCCCCCTTATTCCGGAGTGATTATGATGAGACAGGCTTCTAGGCTTTTACGAATCGATCGATCGAGAAAACGTGGGATGATGCGAGGTTGTACGTTGGGCGGCCCCTTTTCTGTTGGTCTACTATCAGGTGGTTAGGTACGAAGCAGGTTAGGAAGGTTAGTCTTGGTGCTCTCTCTCTCTCGCTCTCGCTTTCTGCGTATAGAATAGCTCGAAGAACCTTATGTCAGTGTCACCTCATTAACATATTTACAGAAGACGAGGGTTCGATGTGTCAGTGCAATACGACTGGTAGACGAAAACAAATATATACGTGACGCACAAGAAAAGGAGGAACAGCAAATGAATACGTGTATCGCCCATACCAACTATAGTTCCGCTGCCCTATTAACTACGACTCCTTACCTAGACTATATCACGCAGCAACGGACGTATCTTCATCGGCCGAGTGTCGCTTACATGGGTACATAGTCAGACGCCAATCACCATGGCGCATATTTCACGCTACCATACTCGCCAACGCTGGGCAGCCAGCAAGTGCATAGAAACATGCCCCCTCGGTCGATACCGGCACCAGCGCATGCGCGACGGCGTTTATCGGGGCTAAGACCAGAAGTGAAGACAATTCACACTTCTCATTCGTGTGGGCGGGACGGCTGGAGACATCAGCCTTAAGAAGATTATAGTTACGGCCTGCCCAGAGTTTCCGCGGCTCGGGTTCGTATTTCGGCTTTCTTTGTCCGAGAGTCCCCGCCGCTTCCGGTGGAAAAGCCCAAGCCACGTAAGTGCGCATTACTGTATTTATCAGATCAGATTCGGACATGGTCGCCGGTTTTAGGTATGTAAGTCTCGGATTTAACGATGTGTGGTTGGAAAAGATTTTTTTTGTATGTATGCTCTTTGTACGTCTGATCTAATCTGATCTTATTCTATACATATGTAACTATGTGTATGTATGTATTCTAATGATGGATGAATCACTAGGCTCAATGCAGTGTAGGTACCCGATATGTAAGTGTAAGTGTAAGTGTAAGTGTATCACGCCATGCCAACCCCCCTATTTCCATGCAATTCCACGCCCTTTCTTTCTTTCTTTCTTTCTTTCTCTCTCTCGGTGTGTGTGCCGGATCACCCGGTGGTATATGCAGCTCATCAAAGAGCGTCCCGCAACGCCGAACCAAAAAAAAAAAAAGGGAAAAAATTGATGATGAGTTTTGTCCCCTGGACCAATGACCGTGAGGCCTAATAAAACGCCGATTAAAAAATGCAATGCAATAATTCCGATTGTTGTCGTCGCTTCTCATGTCTCATGCAGGCCGTAGTTTATATGTCGTGATGGTAGTAGTAGTAACAACGATGATGATGATGATGAAATAAAAATAAAAATAAATAAAAGGGGGAGGGGCAGAAACGCCTCATAGTTTGGCATTACGCGGTGGCGTTATCGGCTCACTCCCGCCGCCGTTAATAGGTTCCTGTAGCTTGCTGCTGCTGCTGCTTCCCGTCACAGGATCATCGCCCATCCTAGATGATCGCGGCGAGGAGGCGGGCGAGGAGGAGAAGGAGACGTTGGCTTCGCCGGATTTTCGCGGTTTCGGCCAGGACTTCTCGGCGTCCTTGTCCCAGGGGTCGGGCTTGCCGCGGCGCAGCAGCTTCGTCCAGTTCAGCGCCAGGTAGTATATCAGCCCGAACGCGGCGATGACGGCGACGATGCTGGCGACGATGGCGACGATGAGGGTTTTGGAGAAGTCGGCCATGGTGGTTTGTTCGCGTTTCTGATTTTTGATTTTTCTTTATATTTCTTTTTTGATTTGTCCTTGGTGGGATGGGTGGAATGGGTTTGCGTGCAGGTAAGATGTAAATGTATGGAGGCGAGTAGGTAGGTAGATAGATAGAGGTTTAGGGGCGTTATTAAATGTGGTGTGTGTGATGTGTGTGGTGTGTGCTGTATGGTGAGCGGTGAGATATACCAAGAGGACCAACCGGGGACCAGTTATGTATGTATCTGCTCAAAAATACGAAACTTATTCAGGTGTGTATAATACCGAAAAATAAAAAAGGTCAGACAATTCCTTGTGAAAAGAAGGTGTTGTCTAGGTTAGGTCATTATAACTTATACCTAACCTACATACCCTTACCTTCCTCTACCTATGTAAGGTACCTTACCTACCTGACAGACAAGGGGATTTCTAAAAAGGCGCTCTTTTTGTTCTACACGTCACAAGGGACCTACAATGAATGCCCAAAAAAAGACACAATCAGGTTTCGTTCGCTCTCCGAGAATCCGACGATGGCGTTCAAAGACATCTTGTCCACGCTAGGGCGCCTAGAGCGTATCGAACTTACTAACCTAGAGGACCAGCGCTAGAAACCGACGGACTTTTGCGGGCAGGGGCGGACTATCCGGAAACAGATCTGTTGTGTGTGTGTGTGTGTGTATGTATGTGTGTATGTATGTGTGTACGTATGGTAATGTTAGTAATAGGTATAGTTAGGGTAAGACTTTGGAAACTGCTCATGATTCATAAGTTCTTTTCTGGTTCTGGGCGCCAACTGTTTGGGAAGAAAAGCCGTTACCCGTAGAATCGGGTCCCGCAACTAACTAGTTATGTAGTTAACTGATGGAAATCCATTATCCATTTGGTAAGATGGATCCATTTCTGTTTTCAATGTTTGTTTCGTCATCCCTTGCAACCTTGAGTTCAGCCGCATTATTATAGGACAGAGATAATTTTAGCTGGGACCCCCCGATCTTTCGATTTTAACATTTTTGTCGCGCGCTTCTGTTTCAATCCTAGTTAACTACATGGCTACTGTAACTTACATACATACTGACCTCTAGGGCTACCCTGGTCCCTGGGACCTGGTACTAACTTAACCTAAGGTTAGGGTAGTGTATTCTACTGTCTGACGGGTGAGGCGGGATGCTGTCATACCGCACAAAATCCTATGTACTAGTAGTACGTAGCCTACATAGGTTTGTGTACTAGTAGTACGTACCTAGTAGTTAGTAGTCCGATCATTTAAAAGAATCGATTATCCCCCCTTCTTCTTTTTTCTTCTTCACTGCCAAGATAAGGGCACACCGCATCAGCTAGATATCCACGATTCAGGTTTTTCTTACTTGCAACCAGCCACTTACGTTATACTCTCTCACACCAGTTCACTTTAATGACAACTAGCTCTTGGCTCAACTGGATAACCTAACTAATAGTTTCCATGTACCTACCTGGCAGCCCTAGTAAGAGATGCCCCTCATCCCCACGCGTTAGCAAGCGACTATCAAAGAATAATGAAATCATTGAAGTGGTGAATATCCTCTTTTTTCCTGTATGAAATCAGATCACGATGTCTTCATCGACAAAGGTTCATCTTTTCCCAATTCACACAATTAAATACTGGGTATGTTATCTACACACAGCGCACGAAGGATACCGGTTATCCAAGTCTGGGGCAAAATGTCAATTTCGTACTTATTAAAGATACACAGCAACGGCCGCTATATTAGTTGGGGACTTTTTTGCCTGATCACATGAATCGCGATTCGCCCTCGCTCCGATTGTCCCATGGGGTCGGTACAGCAAACTTGTCTCGGAGATTCGCTCCGACCCGGAGCCGCGCGCCATGTGCTCAGGAACATCACATCCGGATACTACTCACAGTAGCTGATAAATATCCCGAGTCATGCAACATAGTTACATTGCAGCCTCGCGAACACGCCATCGTCTTGTCTTGTCCACGTTTCTCCAAGCGGACAGGTTGTGTTGAACTCATTCACGAACTTAACTTCCGCGTTACGAATATGCAGCAAGAGCATCAATGCGAATTTGGCCATTATGATTTCGTGCGCAAATCAAGAAGCCTTGATTTTACAAAGGTGATTCTTCTCTTCTTCCGCATTCTCTGCTTGGTCTTATATTGCACGGCGTGCCAGTATTGGCACAGAACAGCACGTGTGACGCATAGATTATCATCTGTCTATCTAGGCAATTGGTCTTTTTCATTTTCTTGAATCTACAGTCTTCACGTCGCGCAGATGCACTTCATTGGTATGCATTAATCAACCCATAAGCATAGCACGCATGATCAGAATCCTGGGAACTAGGTAGCTACCCAAGACATATTCTACGAATTAAATTCCATGGCATTACCAGCTCAGCCTCATTTCAGCGTAATTGTAAAATCATGCTATCTAAAGGAGTTTTCAGCTCTTCTTAATTTGATATCAAAATGCTCCCCATATTGGCTGCCTACTGAATACCAAGGCACTATATATGCAGGTTGGCCGTTACGAAACCATAGACCAAGACCGACGTAGCTTCTCTTAGACAAGATTACCTCAGACTTGACAGGAGGAAGGTAAGCATTAGCATGGGTATACATACACAAGGAAACGACTGCTTACTTGGATAATATATAGAACTGCTGTTTCCACCTAATGCCAACAGTATCATTATTACCTACCTACCATCTCTCTCAATGCCCACATCACCTCTCACAGAAGATGACCTCAAACGCGCAGCAGCCGTCGTCAGGGCAGCCCGACAACCATCATGATGGCATCGACGCAGCCCCACCACCTTACCAAGAAAGCCTGCCCGCTGTCCCGCAGCCAGCTCTCCAGCCAGGTAACCAAAACAGGGCGGTGGGAGGAACTCAGCAGCAGAAAACAGCAGCGCCCGGGACGGGGGCACCACAAATGCAGCTGGCGCGGCTCGAGGACCTCCATGCTACACCACAGATTGTCGACTGCCCTTGGTGTAAGACTCGTCAAAGAACTACGGTCGACGACGCACCTACGGGGCCGACCCAGTACGTATAGTTCTCTCTCACTCTCCCTCCCTTTCGGCAAACCGCCAAAGAGTCAGAAGATATACATACATATATACTGACGCGCGAACGCAACAGCATCGCAGCCGTCCTCCTCTGCCTCTTCTGTGGCCCCTGCTGCGCGGTGCTGCCGTACTGCTGCAACAGCTACTTCGAGATCACGCACTATTGCGCGGGGTGCAAGCATCCTGTTGCCAAAGTAGCTGGTGAGTTCCAATGCCCCCCCCCCCCCCTCCCTTTTTTTTTCTTGTTAGGTAGGTACTCAAACTAACGTGCGTGAAAGATGGAAAGGTAATACAGGTTATCAGGCCGCTCAACGAACAGGGGCAGGCGGTTGCGGAGCAGCCGGGCGGGAATGCGCCGATGTCTACGGCGAAGACAGAGCTGGAGCCGCAGCAGGGTTGAGTGTTGTATGGCGTTTAATCGGGAGGAATAAGTTTTATGGTTCGCTGCACATCATAGAGTAATGTGAGTGAGAAAGGATTCTGGTTCTTTCATTAAAGGGGCTCGCCAACTCCTAAATA
This sequence comes from Hypoxylon fragiforme, assembly GCF_022984875.1. NCBI lineage: Eukaryota > Fungi > Ascomycota > Sordariomycetes > Xylariales > Hypoxylaceae > Hypoxylon > Hypoxylon fragiforme. The sequence goes on along the minus strand of NW_026054761.1, from coordinate 954,167 downwards.
ATGGATCTGAGAGTAGAATGGGGTGATGGGAACACTCGAACACTACGGAAGAAGTAAGTCCCAGAATACACTCGCCTCCTGTCAGGCTTCTTGTGGGGATACACTCACTATAAGGAAAGGCGGTTCGATTTCATCGCTTTGGAGGGCTAGATAGTTAGGTGCCTGGTCTGCTTTTTACAACTATACCCAGCTTTTGGCAGAATATCAATTCGTTGAAATTGGCATCGCTCCAAAAAGAGTGTATGAAGAGTGTATGTAGTAGGAAAGTAAACTGCATCAGTGCGGTGGTTTGAGTGCCTTTCATTGCCTAATGGTAACCGTAGTGATGTTTTTTGATATAGGTATGCCTACCTACCAAGACACTTTTGGATTCAAGACATGAGGAAATGGGCTTGGTCTGGATACTTGCACATGCCTGCGGAAAGCATGGCTGCTGCTCGATAGACGCAAACCTAGCCTCCGTTCACATAGGGTTATAGAAATCTCCATTTGAACTACAGACCGTCTCCATAGACATCGTATGCTCGCGTGTCCAGATTCACAGCGTTTCTTGGCGTTCAATATTGACCGCCTGGACCATATCTTCATCCTACCGATATATTTCTCGGCAGTAAGCTACAACTTAAGGGGCACAGTCTAGTGCTATATGTCTACCCCTATCTTACCTGTGCTGGTAGGCCAGATATTCTGGTTATGTAGTTGAGAATTCTTAAACGCCTTGAGAGGAATTGTATCCTAGAGCTTGACGGTGCTTATATATACCCCACCTGAGGTAAAGTGAGCTTCGCCGCTCTGGTCCGGACTTTTGCGGCGAGTATTTACGGTTCTAGATTGACGACGCCTTCTTGGAGCTAGGATCTAAGGTTAGGAGCTCATGTGCTTAGAGTGATCTCTGTGCCAATAGATCCTGGGCGCGTAAGAATCTAGAAATAAACAACCCCAGACTTGCACATAAGGCTTAGTTAATCTAATAGGCGCGGCTGCGATTTCGAGTTCGCCGAACTCTTTGCTACTGCTGCTACCTGCCTCCCATTTGCACGGCACAGCAACCAGTGGCAGGATTGTGGCCACCGAACGCCTAGGTAGTATGTAGGTAGCGAACAAAACCCACCAAAGGCGATTCCTAGTGAGATTTTCCTCTTTATACTTAATAGGTAATTACCTACCTAAGTATATATGTATGTATGTAGTAAGTACGGCAACGGATCCATTCAAAGGCCATCAGTGGCCTACGCCACATGGCTATAAGGACGCCCCATCCTCCGCCACCCCTGAACGCTTCTAAGCTGAGATGGGCGCGGCTATAAGTTTTACCTTCCTTCCTAACTTAGGCGGTACTTTACTGTCGCATCGAGCATTGAACGTTGCATAACAGACCTTCTATGTATTTATTATAGGCACTGACTTCTTCAGATTTCGAACGACCGTCCCCGCCGAGAGGAGGCTAGGGGTGCTACTTATGGGTAATGTAAATAGGCAGACTAGTCCAGAAAAGCGAAGACCCCCCCCCCCCCCCCCCCCCCCTTTCGGACGGAGTTGCACTCGTTCGGCCAGCTGCGTTTTCCTATACTGGCATAAGTCTGCTTCATCGGCCCGGAATAGGACACGCCCTCCTTCCCATTTGGAACTAAAACAAAAGTATTAGTTATGGGATAAAAAATATTAAGAAGAGAGCCAATAATTAACTAGGAATAACGTTGCTTCGCAAGACTACCGAAATCCAAGAGTTTTTTTTCTCTCCCACAAGCACAAGGACGTGCACTAGGTATGTAGGTGATAGGTTGGCAACCTAGCATTTTACGCTTATTATGTGGTACTGGTTTGTTAGCATAACGTCGATCCCCTAAGGTTACATAGGTATGTAGGTAAGTTAGGACAAGTAACTACATAGCAAAAAGCCCGTGGTTCGCAATTGCGCGCCGAGTCTAAGGCATTGATTCGCTCCAGCATAATTTGGATCAGCTAAGGCTTGCTTGGAATAGGTATGTACGTCCTTGGCCACTTCAGCCGATCGTTGCCCGTAGGAGAAAGACATGACGGGCCTTGGGGGTTTCTTGGATAATGTCGCGTGGTAAATCTTATCAGATATATATTTTATTTTTTGGGGATTTTTCTTCTTTTTGGGAGATAGTCCCCGTGTCTTCGGGTTTCGAGGCTAGCACAAATTTCACCGGTTGCGGTGTTATGCGCCTAGACTATTGGGTGCCTAGTACCGTTGATTGTTACCAGTGAGAGGGTTCGTGATGGATGGATAGGGAATCGTGTGCACACTTGCATGATCCACTAAGACCGAGATAGGGTATGACTACGGCTGCTACCCTGCTGCTCAGGCCGTCATGGTTAGGCTGTTTTCTTCCGCCAAGGGTTCTTTGCATGAATGGGCTCTTGAAGATAGATAGGTATTGTTTCTCTCACATTAGATATATGTCCATCGTATTTCGCAAGAGTCTCTCGTACAAAGCAAAAGTGTTTCCTAGGTATTTACCTAACTCCTAGCGATATTGTTCGTAAGTACACGGGTATCATTGATCAACACATCAACACGAAGAAGCTCTTCCCACAGTTCCCAGCTCGTAACCTTGCTCGTAACCTTGCTCGCTATCGATGTCGCTTCGGTCGTGATAACTTAACCTGACCTCCTGCGTCTGCATAATTCCTCCCGGCGAGGGCTTTGCCTGTGTAGCCCTGCCGTCAAGAATGCTCCTATCGCTGCTCCCGTCGCCGTGGAAGGAGCGAGGATCTCTTTGAGAACCGACGATCGTCGTTACGATGTGGCTTGTGTGCAAACCCCTTGGCGTGCCCTTTACGGTGCTCAGACTCTTGACTCTTGACTTGTTACCGGTGCTACGGTGGTAGCGGTCGAGTGACGAAGATATCTCCTTGATCAGAGCCCGCAGAACGGGGATAGATGCCGCAATTATAGTGACCGCTGCTTCGGCTACGTACCAGATAACCAGTGTTGTTCCTTGGGCTGAATAAGGGGTTAGTCACGGGGTTTATTCGTCAGTTGTCAGAAAAAAAGAAAACTTACTCGAGAATGTCCCAACAGTGAGAAGGGGTAGATAGACACATCGCATAATAGCGGTTATTCCAGCACTAAAGGGGGATGATTAGCAAATAGCTACGTCGACGAATGCATGATAGCCATACATTACACCACAGCTCATCGCGATTGCGACACCAAACTTCTCTCTTGTCTTCATCTGAAGGTTCATGATCAGGAACCAGGGAATAATCGCAAACGAGAAGTCCACAAAGGCGGAGTATGCTATACAACGAAGAGAAAGTTAGTAATCTGATCAAATCCATCTGGGAAACCATCAAGCTTTTTTTGCCTACCTCCAGCGAAGATGCCGTAGTGGATGTATTTCACCGTGCTCCAACACCCAGGCCCCTTAATCCACGAGTAGACCTCCGGTTTGCACTTCAGGAACCCGAAAATGATGTACAAGAACACGGCGATGTTCATCGTGATGGTGAGGAACCAAACGAGCAGCTTTATGCGGCCTTCCGAGACCCTCAGCAGCGTGATGCCAAACGAAGTCTTGCTCATGACGGTGGCGAGCGCGAAAAACACGTTCTGCACTCCTCCGTGAATCTGCAGCCGGTCCGCGGCGTCTTGCGATTTGGGGCCGGTCGGGCTCGTGAATCCTAGATTGATCGAACTGGTGATGAAACCGACGGCGACGACGAGACACATCTACGATATTAAAAAAAACCTCTCACTCGTTAGAAAAAGAACGGAACATTCCGACCTCGACGACGAAGGTTGAGGTTTCCCCCCGCTTACCCAGGCGAATATCAAGACGTGATCGTCCCACCACAGCCCCCGATGCCGACTGAACTTGCAGTACATCCGCAACCCGAGAAAAGTCGCCGCCAGCGCCGTGAGGGACCAGTTGACGGCGTTCATCATCGGCCCCAGCACGTCCGTCGTCTGTTGTGCCTCCATATTGACTGCTCTTCCGTGGGCGGTGGTTGCGGCCAGGTCGAGCACACGAAAGTTAAAGCTGGCGGGATGACAAGCAGCAAGATCCGATGAGAACCAAGTCCGATCATTGGGAGAGAGATGGAGGTGGGGGGGTGTGGGCGCGCACAAGGGACTTATGTATAGTGTATAGTATCTTGAAGCCAAACAACAACCCTGATAACCGAACCGTGGTAGTTCGGATCTTTAGCAGGGGGGAAGGGGGGGCCAGGAAGGGGAGGAGGAAGATGGAGGCACATGCTGGATCGTAATAGTGTACTCGATTCCGAACTGATCGGCGAGGCGAGTAAACTGACTAAAGGAACAGCAGCAGTGTTGCTATGGCTATTTGGCTCTCATCAGGGGGCCCATGATACTGGAGCTTTGCACATTACCTATGCTTAATAAGACTACATAGTACAAAGGATCTCCCAAGGGCCGTAGGTGTTATTAGGATGTAATTCATATTAGACGATAGTCAAACCCATGGACCTCTTCATCATTGGGAGTTGGTTGGATGAAGTCCCCGGTACCTTGGCCAGCAGCAATTGCATAGAGTCACGTCCCGAAGTACGGGTTTCCCTCGTGGCTGCTTCGTTTCTTACTTACACGAGGTGGCTCAAATGTGCATCAGGATATACTGCTTGCTATAGGTGGAAGCGACAACTAGACAAAACAAGCGCCAGGCCAATAAAAGCCGTCGTAAGGCCGAATCCATGATAGTTATGGTGTGTATGTGTGTGTATGTGTGTGTATAGCGGGACGCCACAAATCCGGGGCAAAGGTATTCGCGGTTCTTCCCTCCCCTCCCCTCCCTCCTCTCTCCCGGGCATCTTGACCTTATAAGAGCCAGGGTCCCTGGCCCCGGTTGCATCTTGACTAAATACCTACACTAATGTTGTACGGTACCCTCCTGGGCGGATTCTTTTCTTAGGTCGTAAAAAAAGTAATAGTGCGGGCTTCAACTGCTTCATAAGGAGCGAACTACATAAGCTAACCGGCCAGTTCACGAAGAAAGGTAGCAATACATATATGTATCCCTACCAGAAGCGTTATACGATGTGCATGCGTGAGTCAAAGAATTGGTATCAAGCGTTGCACTTGTCAAGTTTAACGCCGGCACTTGGCCTGTTGTAGGCATGATTTGTCTTGGTCGTCGTTGTGACAGCGGGACTTGTGGTCGGATGGACGGTTAGCCGTAGCAATGGAAAGATACCATCGCCATGGCCTATTGCTATACGTCAGGTTTAAATTTCGAGTGATATTGTTAAGTCACTAGGTCCGGTAGGTACCCTACCTAGGCAATCTTGATTGGAGGTGAAGGTGAAGGTGAAGGTGAAAGGCGCGGATCTTACACAGTTTACAGCTGCGCCGTTCTCGCACAGAACGAAATTGGGCACTTCGGTTGCTTCATCTGGTAGGTAGGTGCATAGGTACCGAATCAATGCCAATAAGACGAGGCATAGCCGCATAGGTAGTATGCTAAAAGCTCGGCCGCCCGAATGCAGGCAAGCCTCCTCCATTTTTATTTTATTTTCAGTTCGATCGACTTGCTCCCTCTGGTAATTTTTCATGCTGATTTCCCATCGAGGCATCTGTGGTCGCCTGTATTGTCCAATCCTTCGTCTGTTCTCTCCTATTCAAAATCTATTTACCGGCCAGCTCCTCCATCGATCGTAATATTGCTGTCAGACTGTTAGATCCTAACTTACGCAGGTACCCTCGGTAGGTATGCCAACCAACAAAGCGGCAGAGTATTAACTAACTAGGTAGTAGTCCAAATAGTTTTTGATTCTTGTCTACCTAGTGAATACTGCCGAGTTCCACACATCTTAGCGCGACGATCGAATATTTCGACATCGTTGACGTATTGTTACTAACTATCGGTTACCGACGAACAACTACCCAGGTACGCTAGTTATAACCATGATGCTAGGTAGCTACAAGCATACGCTGAGTATCATAGGTAATAGGTAACAGGTAACCATCGCCTATCACCCAAGTATGTTCTTAGAAAGCCAAGCTGTGCCTCATCTCACCCTACAAGGTACAATACAATACACATAAGATAAACTGCTAGATTAAGCACCTTGTCCTGGCTTCTGATGCGATCGAATAACGTGTCCTCGGCTGTCTCACAAACCTTGTTCGGATCATGGCAAATCGATCAAGTTGATCAACCCGTCAAAGGGTTTAGTGCTGTTTGCGTATTTGGCAGGTTGCTTCTAACCACAACCCCACACACACACTTACCTACCTACATACACGTTACCAAACTACCCAAGCAGGGGGGTATTTACATGCATACACACACATGTCAGGTTGGTATCAGCATCCGATTTGCTACATATGTCTTTCCCTACATACCGCAGGCACATGGCACCTAACCTATGAGGGAGAAGAAACAGAAGCTCTCGTCGGTAACGAATGTTAAGGTTAATTGGCAAATAGAAACGGGTTTAGCTCGACATTTTCTACATCTCGTCTTCATCCGATAATACCTACCTAGGTAGGCAGGTAAGTAGAATAGGCCGGTAGGTGCCTAGAGATTCTCTGCATATCACGAAGTCTTCACGAACCCATCATAACCTCATTCTTAACTCTAGTGCACCTAAAGAGTTAGGGAATAGGTAGGATAACCCGATCAGACCGGCCAGGGTTGTGTGAGTAGATCCTCAGGTAGGTAAGGATGTCTGCGTGACATTTTCGTCTCTTATCTCGGAAATTGCAATTTCTCCTCAACCCAAGACACAACACTTGCACCCAGCACAGGGTGATAGGTCACAGCAACGCCGTCGTGCAGGTAGATGTCCCAACGTACATACTATAATTCGGCAGTGTATTATAGTCGCTTAAGTTGCATCCAGTCACTACAACGAAATCCTTCCCAACACATCGCTTTCATCTGCCCGGGTTTCAGAGTTCTTCAAACAAGACCTCCCCGGCGACGATTCCGTTTGCAAAAATCCTGGGTGGTAAAGAGAGTCTATAACCTCGAGGTCGCGGGCATCGTCAAAATCCACCCGAAAAGAAAGGGCCCCTGGCGAATCGATCAACCCAAGAGTGACTATCATCTTTGCTTGAGGCTGTTAAACGACCGCGAACGGCTAGGTGAAGATTGGATCCGGATCTTTCTCATGAAAAATCACTACAAACGTTGTTTCTGCTGGGCCAAGCAGGGCAGGCATCGGTGACGGAGTGAAGCTAGGCGTTGTATAGATCAGCTACCTAGGTATCCACCTGGGTAACTAGCTATGTCATCGCAACGACAATATGGGCGATCATGAAAGCATTGTCGTGGCGAGAGACAACGCGCATTGTGCTAGATAGTAAGTATGACAATCTCACGAATGCCTCAGTATGTCCTACCTATCCGCCCCAACATCCCGCGCTTTGCGCTTTCTCAACAACAAGATCCAAGCAAAACATACATGTACGTAAAATAAGTTCCCCAGGGGGACGGAGGCGACGAACCCAAGCCTCTTTCCCGGGTCGGGGAGCCTACCTAGAAGGTAGGTACTGTACCTGACCTGGTAGACTCTAACTAGGTAGGACACTATCCTCACACGCATATATACCTAGGTAGGTACGTACGCAAACTCATATATGCAAGGCAGACTACCTCATACATACATGCAGAACTCGCCTCGAAGTTCTAGACCATTCATTCCCCTGAAACGAGAAGAAATAATCAAACAAAATAAAAATAGAAGAAGCGAAAACCCCCCAATATCGTCGAGGCTTGCCCCGTGAAGCTCCGCTAGAGGGTTGCGTGTACGTACTCTGCCTTGCCCTGCCCCGGCTAGGGGGGGGGGGGGGGGGGCGATGCGTCTTCGGCCGAGACGGCCGCAGTATATTCCCCCTTACCACCTCTCCTACCTCGCCTGCCTACCTCTCCATCCTCCCTACTTACCCACGACTCTTCTCTCTTGTTATTCCTCCTCACCAACCTTGGAAGCCTTCAACAACAGTAATACTCACCAGGAGCGGTGGCGGCAGAAGTAGATAGATCACATATTACCTACTTACCTATAAACCGTCCGCATCCTCTTCCTCTTCCTCCCCTCAACATTTACAAAACACGCAAGGACCGCTTGAGAGAGAGAGAGAGAGAGAGTGCCAAAGCCTGCGACCTGGCCTGGTTCCGTGCACGTACATGTAATTACCTCTATATGCAGCACACAGACTCCCAAGCAACTTCGGCTGCAGTGGAAGTGAAGCCGCCCGTGGGAGATCCTGTTTAACTTATCTCTACCGACCCGCCGTTCTGTCACACAATGAGGAGACTGGGGGCGGATAAGGGTTGGTTGGTCTGTATCGTGAGAGCGCCTTGCAAGGGGGTGAAGGCATTGGATCCAGTATACAAGCTGTACGGAACTTCAGTTCAAGTCATCAGCAAGCTGAATCGCCTACAAGCTTTCACCAATCGCAGTTGCTAAGCTTCATCGTAAATACAACTCTTATTTTTGAATTATTCATAGACTAATGCTCTAAGATCCAAGTCAATACGAAGATATATGGAGTATTTCTTAACCCTACCTGTCTTCAACAAGCACGGTAGGGAGTTCTCTAATATCTACGTGCTCATTATTAGCAAGGTCGATAACTCGCACTGCCTCCAACCCTACGATGCCCCCTCTCAAGGCCAAAAATCGGAGTTCAGCGACATGACATGCGCCGGAGGCAAGTGGCCCGACTCGTACATCTGCGCTAAGACATACTAGCTCTGTGTTATCAATGACGCTGCTGTACTGCATGGCATGAACCACATTGTCATCGAAAACAGCATCTGCTATGTTCCGGTCTCTTGCTCCCTTCAGCTGGGGGTGTTGGCCATGCAAAGCCTCGGATATTCGAGAGATAGATGGTGGCTGGGTAACTCGTGATTCATTGCGCCGCCGCCTCGGAATAGCTACTATTGCTAGTTTTCTTGCTGCTGCTGTGGGTGACAATGATCGATTCACAACGAATATATTCCAGACAAATTCGTCTCCTGGGTATATCTTCTGACTTGGGGGCGGGCCGGTGAATGTCATAGTAATGCCTATATCAGGTACGGTAGCCTCCGTGCGTGTGGCAGCCTCAAGAGTTGGCAACGAGTCTGGCCGAGCAACAGATGGTGCTATTAGAGAAGTAGTACTTTCGCCTCCAATCGAAAGCTGACTTGGGCGATGCTTGCGTTGGATGGGTTGCATAGCAGAGCCATAGCCTGGGTTTACTGGGACCGTGAAGTCAACTGTAGCAGTCCAGGCCATACTAAGGCTTGGCTCGCAAGTGTTCGGATGTGCCAGGGCTGTCGCGGATATGGATACGCCGAGATCACGCACTGGATTCTTAGTTGCCATGTCCGCATCGACCGGTGTAATTCGGTATAAAAACGTGACGTGATCGTGGGCCACGCAAGAAACCGGAAACTGCATCCCAGACTGGCTCGTAAGGTCTTCGACTATACCGTCTGCGACCACGATCGATATCTTGCTTATGATTACCTCACACTCAAAGAATGGGGTGAAGTCTATCTCAAGCATCGCAAGAACAGTTGCTGTAGAAGGCGCAGTGTTAAGATGGGTAAATCGCATACGCGAATGTGCCACGGGGTAGATGCGCAAAGGCAGATTCGACAAAGACTTGATAGGTCGTAGAATATCCTGCGCTTGCTGCGTCGCTGGAGCCACGCGAGAAACTCGTTGCGCTGACAAATGAGGCTTAATTCCATTCATGAAAGGATCCGCTTCGAATGGCTCGAGGAGATTTATACCTGATGGTACACATGCTGGGAGATATCCATGTCGAAGCCCAAGAGATAGAGATGGATCTGCCGACCTCAAGTTCGCCGTTGCCGTGAAAACTACAGAAGGACTTTGTAGTCGCATCCTAGGTCGACCGAGAAATACCGACTGCTTCCACACAGCGATGGCATACTGTGGGTAACCGTCCTCGCCATCAGCGTCAGGTTCCTTCGATGAGCGAACAAGTATGGTAGCATCGATTGAGTGGGCTAATGTTCCCGAGTATATGATTTCCGAAGCTGGCTGAACATCGCGACCCGGCACGACTCCGCCGTTAATGACCTGCGCTTCGATGGATATCACTAGACTAGGTAAAAAGGATCGTAAATTGTCTTCGTCGGTGTAGGGGCATTTAAGCACGAGGTAAATATCGGCAGATTCATCTGATGTCTAACAATGAGTATGGTGAGAAGTAGACCTCTTGGAAGAGATGAAAAGAAATAAATAGACATACCAAAGAAAAGAGACTCTCGACACTCTACCGACTCGAACGGCTCTCTAGATGCATCTGCGCCATTATTAAACTCCCCCTCAACGCTGAAGTCACGAGACAGAGGTATGAAGTAGGTAAATGTTGAATCGTCAAGCAAGTCGAACACTCGTCTGGGAGAGTCGATTGGGGAAGGATTAGGCATTTTCTTGGAGGATATTATGAATATAAATATATATTTAGTTTGTAACCCTCATCACAGATCCAAACGGCTGTTTTGAGGGAATTGAAATGTGGGTTAGTACATTTTGAACCCAATTCGTTGGACGTTGTAGCAAGTTGTTGATATCAACGGTATTTGAAAAGTTGAAGATGTCGGATGCCATATGCATGTCTGTTCAGCTGCAGCGGTTGAAGCTTCGATGTAGGTAGGTACTAGGTTACTACTAGGTACTTGGACAGGGTAGGTAAAACCTTATCAGGCTTATCTGAGGTAGGTGGTAAAGCATGGCCCGTGCGCAATCTGTAACTGCTCCATAATACCTGGTAGCCATGTTCAAGGTTACAAGGTTACAAGGTTATTATGTAATCCTCCTACCGTTGTTAGCCTTCTAATAATTCTAATGAACGTTGAAAAGAAACTGAGCAAAATTCAAATTCAGCCGTACGTCTTTTCTTGTCTATTGAACACCCAAAGGTCACTGCTCTATTTTGAGCAACGACGATACCAATTTATCTGCATTTCTAATTCCCTTTCTTAATCTAGTGCTATCCTTCCTAACATATTTATAAAGGCGTCCAAGAACTCCGAAGCCTTGGAAGCTTCTGACCATCGTTCATGATGAATGGTATGAATGGCCATTATGGCCAGCCAAATCCAAATCCCTGGCAAGAATACAAGAGTGAGGATGGACGCGTTTATTACTATAACAAAATTACCAAGGCAACCCAATGGACGAAACCAGAAGATTTGATGTCGCCTGCTGAGGTTTGTCATCCTACCTGCCCCTACATCTATACCGTTGCTATCATGCTCGAGGACTGACTGGATTTTTGTAGCGCGCCCTGGCAAATCAGCCATGGAAAGAATATACCGCTGAGGGTGGTCGCAAGTATTGGTACAATACTGAGACTAAGCAAAGTTCTTGGGAGATGCCCGAAGTTTACAGAAAATCGTTAGGCCATGAGGCTACCCCTTCGACCCCTATGTAAGTAAAGTATCAACTACCACCCATACTTGGTTCTAACTTTGACAGACCGCCTACACCCTTCGCTCCAACCGGTTCGTTTTCAAACTCGGGTTACGATCAACATCGCGATCATCACGACCATCATCGCGACCACCGCGACCATCGCGACCACCGTGATCACCGTGACCACCGCGATTTCCGTGACCACCGCGATCATCGTGACCATCGAGAGACTTTTCCCGAGTCTCGCCAATTAACTCACGGTAGTGACTTGCGTGTGCAGTCATTTGTCCCAGCCAGCAACGAGCCCGAGTATGCGACCCCCGAAGAAGCCGAAGCTGCTTTTATGAAACTGCTACGACGTAGTGGCGTCCAGCCTGACTGGAATTGGGAACAGACCATTCGAGCGACCATCAAGGACCCGCAGTACCGGGCAATCAAGGACCCTAAGGATAGGAAGGCTGCCTTCGAGAAGTATTGCCAAGACATGATCATTCAAGATAAGGAGCGCGCAAAGGACAGAATGGCAAAACTACGAGCTGACTTCGCTATTATGCTCAAGAGCCACCCCGAAATTAAGCACTACACGCGATGGAAGACCGCTCGCCCGATCATTGAAGGCGAGACGATCTTTCGCTCGACCAATGACGAAGACGAACGCCGCCAATTATTTGAGGATTACATTGTTGAGCTGAAGAAAGCCTACGTCGAAGGCCAAGCCAGCCTACGAAAGAGCGCCATGGATGGTCTCATTGATCTTCTTCCCAAGCTAAGCCTCGAACCCTACACGCGTTGGTCTGAAGCCCAGAATATTCTCAAAGCCACAGGTCCATTTCAGAACGATGATAAATACAAGGCTCTCAACAACTTTGACATTCTCACCGCATTTCAAAATCATATCAAGTCCTTAGAACGGAGCTTCAACGAAACTCGACAGAATCAAAGAAACAAGAAGCTGCGCATCGAGAGGAAGCGACGAGATGCTTTCGTAGAGCTACTCCGAGAGTTCCGTAGAGCTGGAACGATTAAGGCGGGAACCAAGTGGAGTCAAGTGTATCCTTTACTCGAGAACGATGAACGCTTCAGATCTATCTGTGGTCAGGCTGGCTCAAGCCCCCTCGACCTCTTCTGGGATATTGTTGAGGAAGAGGAACGTGCTCTACGCACCACCAGAAACGATGTTCTCGACGTTATGGACGTAAGTTTACCAATAGTTATGGAACGGTGCATGAACCAGCTTACTGACTTCGATTCTAGGACAACCGTTTTGAGTTCACCCCCAAGACCACTTTTGAGGAGTTCTCAACTGTAGTCAAGAATGATCCTCGCACTGCTAACATTGATGGAGACATATTAAACCTCATTTTTGAACGCGTACGTCTAAAGAAATACAATCTACTCGCAGTTATACGAGACACTAACAAATTCAAACAGCTCCAGGAGAAAAAGTCTAAGCGATCTGATGAAGACAAGCACACCGAACGTCAGCAGAGGAGGGCTACTGAAGAACTCCGCTCCTATATCAAGCACATAGAACCTCCTGTTGCCGCGGATGATACCTGGGAGAAAATACGTCCTCGTCTTGCTCGTGCGGCAGAATTCCAGGCTGTCAAATCTGAGGATGCTCGTCGTGGCGCGTTCGAAAAAGTTCTTCGCCGTGTACGGGATCGCGAGGAGGAAGATAGGGATCGTCACAAGCGCCGTGAACGATCTCCTGATCGTGGTACGTATCGTGATAGAGATAGGGGAGATCGATCTCACCGCAGTGACCGCGCGCGACCGTCTCGCCACAGTCGTAGCCCCGAGCCCGATGCGTACGAAGCAGACCGTCGCAAGGCCATTGCCGAACGCGAGAAAAACTATCGTAAGTCTAGTATGGCTGAAACTCTGTTGTCTGATCGTCGACCATCGGATACCTACCGAGAGCGCGATGTCCGCGAACGCGACCGCGACCGCGACCGTGATCGTGACCGCGAACGAGAGCGGGTTCGGGATCGTGATCGTGAGCGGGATCGTGAGCGGGACTATCCACCTCGATCTAGGCGCGAAGAGCCACCGAGTCATTATGAGAGGGAAAGAAGGGATCGCGAGGAAGAGCGTGAACGATTATACCGGCATCGTGTTGAGAGAGGGCCCGTAGAAGAGCTACCTTACGGTGATGAACGCCCGACTTCTTCTCGACGCCGAAGAGCTGATGACGATGAGGTTGATCGTCGCGACTCCAGAGATTCCAAGGTAAGATTCGCAAAGCCCCTTTATTGGATATTCCTACTAACCACCAAACAGAGACTTAGAAGAGAGAGAACACCGCGTGAGCGTTCCCCCCATCGTGAGATTCGTCAGAAGACTAGGACACCGCCAGTAGTTCAACCCCCTCCGAAGGAAGATCTTGGTGTTCATTCGGGAAGTGAAGAGGGTGAGATCGAGGAAGACTAACGAACGGACCTAATTCGTGTAATGCCTACCCCCCCCTTTCCGCTCCCTCGTTGGCAACCTTCGCCGTTTGATCGACTCGTAAGGCCATACTATTTTTTGATTTATTCTCACTGGCCCAAGATCGAAAACTAGTCGTACTCCGGGCAAAGTTGGGATTATCAAATCTCAAGCTTGCGCTAAAGCCTTATCGAGGGCTCGCTCAAACTTCGTCTTGAGCATGAGACCCGGGCATCATTTGAAAAGTACGTGCGTCAACTTCCGAGTACGTCTTTTGGGCTTTGATGACTGGGTACACGTGGATTACAGTTCGGTCTTTTCCCTACCGCCATCCCTTCTTAATCTCGCCTTCGTAAGCAACGCTTCGCCGCCGCCGAAGATACCGGGAAACATTCATCGCGTCCCTGTATGTTTTTTTTAAAAAACCAGACCGACTACGGCAACCTTTTCTCCTCTCTATCTATTTTCTTTCTATATCTACAACCAGAGGTATCACCATTCCATTCCACAGGTATTGTTGGGATTCTTTTTTTCCTTCTCTCTTCTGCTTTCATTGACGGAACCAAAAAAAGGTGAAAGGGAAGAAGAAGGTGGACGATTGATTGATCCCCCGTCCAGCGCAAAAGAGAGGATCGAAGAATAGGTACATATACAAAAAGAAAAAAACCGATGCTTGGTTTTTTGGGGGGCGGCCGCATACGAAAATTTCGGTGTGTATCTTCCTTTTTCCTTTCTTTTCACACTAATAAAAAGGAAAAGAATCTCGGTCGCGACGTAGTTTTAGTATAGGTCCCCTTAATTAATAGTATTGATGCTTCCCTATAACTTCGATTACCTACGTGTAGGCTAGGTGTCTCCCATATCGTCATCAGACTCCTCATTGTGACGTGTATGCTACCCACATACCGACCTACCCAGTGGTAGTAATTTGGGACATCTAGGCCTGCGCAGTATTAGGGATAGGCACCTAAATCTGAATAGTGTTGACTCATATTCCAAAGCGGACAGGAAAGTAAACATGGTATTTTCATATCGACTTATTCACCAATTTACATAGGTAAGGGGAGAAAAGGTAGGTTCTGAAGAGTAGATCATGGATGAATTTTCGTTCTCGTATCTCCGTCTACGAGCCGCTACTACTCTCTAGATATCACCCGCTATATATCTACGCCAGGTGCCTAGTTACGATTATCCCCTAATTTACCAACGACAAGCACATTGTATAGCATCAAGTAGACGCAAAGGTGACGGCAGTCACCCGCTTGACCCATCTGCCCTTTGATCCGCAGAACCCAAAGCCTCGAGATTCTTTTGCAACAGCATATGTTGCGATATTCAGACTCTGTCAAGAAACACGTAAAATATGTCCCCAGTGTGTACATATCTGCAGGACCAGGCGAACAGGGGATAGACTGCCGTCGCTGTGGCTAGCCACCCGGATCGTCATTATCCTCCCCACCCTCCGCATTTACCTCAGATGATTCGTGCGCAACCCCGTTCCCTCGGCGCGTGTAATTCCGTTTTTGTACGCCTAGAACGCCGGTATCAGATGCTGGTGGGGTATTTCGATGATGTTTATGGCCATCATGATGACCATTGCCGTGTGGGTTAACCGTTTCAAGAAGTAGAACTATCTTCCTCCAAGAAGAACTACATATCGGTTAGCAATCAGAACTCAAATCCATGTCAAGGTAATTCAACTTACATAGTTTCCGCCCAGTTTTTGTTCCTGGTCCAACTGACTGTTGAGCTTGTTGATACGAGGCCTATAGTTCGTTGGGTCTCGTCGGAATGTAACATCAAGATTCTTCAGGAATGAGTTGCACCCGGTAAGCAAGGACTCGGGACTATTGGCATGGGCGTCGAGACCAGGCTTGCCATCGAAGACGATAACACGATCTGCCAAGTAGGTAGCCATAATGAAATCGTGCTCTACAATGAAAGCTGTTTTCTTGGCATGCATAATGAAACGCTTGATGACACGTGCTGCAATAATACGTTGTTCTGAGTCCAGGTAGGCAGAGGGCTCGTCGATCAAGTAGATATCAGCTGGCAGGCCGAGGGCCATGACAATAGCCACACGCTGCAATTCACCACCTGACAGGTTCTTGACTTCCTGGTCAATGAAATCGTCTAGCTTGAGCGGCTTAACAACGTCTGTTTGGAACTGCGGGGACAGGAAAGCCTGCTTAATTCGCTTGAAGAACAGCTGACGGACCGTGCCCTCGAACTTGGGGGTGATAGTCTGGGGCTTCATGCTGATTCTCATGTCGGGCACTTTCTTAACGCTATCAGGCTTAAGCGCACCGGCCATAAGCCTACAGAAGGTGGTCTTTCCGGTACCATTCTCACCCATCATGACGATAATCTCCGAATCGGTGAAATCACCCGAGTCAATGCGAAGCTTGAAGTTGCCGAGGGTCTTTTCCATGTTAGGGTAAGTGAATGCTCGAGCCTTGTCAGCCTGGAAATCATCGGTACCTTCCGAGATACGGAAAGTAAGGGATTCGTCTCGGAATCGCAAGTTCTCGGTAGGAATGTGGCCGTCGAGGAAGATATTGATGCCTTCACGGACAGAGTGGGGAAGAGTCACGACACCGTAGACAGCAGGTTTACCGTAGAGAACGCAGATATAATCGGAGAGATAGTCAAGAACTGACAAATCGTGCTCGACGACAATGACGTAGTTGTCCGGACCAAGAAGAGAGCGAATCATTCGCGCGGCAGACAGACGTTGCTTCACATCTAGGTAAGAAGACGGTTCGTCAAACATGTACACATCTGCTTTTTGGACGCAAACGGTTCCAATAGCGAATCGCTGCAACTCTCCACCGGAAAGATGGTTCACATCACGGTCCAGAATATGGCGAAGCTCTAGAACATCCAGAACATCATCCAAGTTTTCCATGGCAGACCGGTGCTCGAGCAGGAACTTGACAGATTTGTTGGGCGTCTTGACGGCTCGCGGGAGCTGGTCGACATACTGGGGCTTTACGACAGCCTTCAAGTCATCCTCAAGAATCTTAGTGAAGTAGTCTTTTTTATAGGTTAGCTAGATTCCGTGCCACTGACTGCCAATTTCACACAAGGAATAGAGGATGAGAGGTAAACTAACTCTGCAACTCGGAACCCCTGAAGTACTTGATGACATCCTCCCAGTCAGGAGGGTTATCATATCTACCCAAGTTGGGCTTGAGCTTGCCGCTAAGAATCTTCAGGGCCGTGCTCTTTCCGATACCGTTGGTTCCGACGAGACCTAAGACCTGACCAGGCCTCGGAGTGGGCAATCGGTGGAGCTTGAAGCTGTTGGCAGAATACCGATGGGTGACTTGAGTCTCGAGATTGGTGGGTAGATTGATGATGGTAATGGCGTCGAATGGACATTTCTTAGGGCAAATACCACAACCAATGCAGAGACTCTCGGAAATGAAAGCTATCTTCGACTCCGCGCTAACCTCGATGCAAAGCTTTCCACTACGCACGACCTACAACATCACAAGGTAAGCCACTAGTTTTACAAGTGATATAAAGTTTAAAATCATAAAAGGGTATTTCTTAGGAAGAAAAACAATGTGATACAAAGAAGGGAAACAGGGAAGGTTATTCTTACCGGGCAAGATCTCTTGCATTCCTGTCTGCATTTCTAAAAAAAGAATAGTAGGTAAGCATCACTACGAGGTTGTCAGGAGACGTCGAAGATGGATTACCTTAGGTTTGCACTACAAGATATATGTTAATTTATTGGGTGGATACGGTGAAGGTGGAATGTTGATTTACTCACCTTGTCATCGTTCACGATGGCGATACTAAAATAGAGTGGTCAGTTAGGGCACAACCAAAGGAGTGGCAGATTTGACTCGAGTCACACGGTGAGCGTACCGAGTAAGCTTGGAAGCCATGGCTAGTAAAAATGATGATGTCGGCTTCTCCTTGCAAGGTTTCGGTCTTTTAGAGGGTCCTATTAAGTAGGAAGCCGAATAAGTCAACCTCGTCAAGGGAGTGGAAAAGAAGTTGAAAAGGAGAAAAAGAAATAAAAAACAAAAGATTGGTCGGGACAAGGTAATAGGCAGGTTAATGGGTTAATGAGTTGGTAATGGATAGTTAATGGAAAGTGGGATCGATTTCTTTTGCGACAACAAAATGAAATGCGCCTGCCTCAAGAAGTTCAAAGTTGGTGGGGTATAAAAATTAGGGTATGCAGTGTACTCATGTAGAGGGGAGGGGTTTATTCGTGGCTTTAACGCAAATCAGCCACTCTGAATGATGGTAAATCTGAAAATTATGAACCGGAAATCTTTGATTGGTCCGCTTCATTTTGTACTTGCATGTGTGCATAAATTGCATATTCAATGCATATTTCTATACACAACTCCTTTTTTTTTAACTTCCCCCCTTTTTTCCGTGGGCCCCTTTTTCGTGTTGACCGTAAAACTGCAATTACCAGAACAATACCTAGAAAGAAAAAGAAGGGATGGCATACTGATGTGATTAAGCACATGATTGTACTAGTCGATTCTCCCAGGGCACAAGCCTCTTTCATGATAACTGAGATCTGAATTGCGGTTACAGTGGAAACAATAGGCATATATTATAACATCTATATTCTAGCAAAAGCTTTAGAACTTGGCGCTGACACTTAAGCATTAGTATCTACTCTGCCCTTCAAATCTTCTCCTTAGTTTAAGGGACCTACTACATCAAAGAAGTTGGCGTCAGAATAGCCACAAAGGCTTCATTGGAATATCTTTCGATTATATGTGTCTTAGCTCAACAATGTAGCTGGGCTTTTCTATACCTTACGTGAACGTCCCTACCAAGGAGAATCAGTCTCTCGCTTCTTCTTCGACGTGGTTTAAACGCATACTAACCCAGGATTCCCTTTAATGCTTTAACTCTGCATCTATATCTTCACGAGCCCATGAATATAAAAATGACTTAGCCGCCCAACTTATGGACTCCCAGGCCTCTACCTTTTGAAGTATACAAAGAGAGTATAGGGACTGATATGACAATGCTCCAAGTCCCCTTATCGTTCTTGGACTTTCGACTTTTAACCTCATATCATTGGTGCCTTCAACATCAACTGTCCTGGCACTTTCGACTTCATACAAGCAAGGGCTTACATCACCTAGGCTCATTGCCAGGTCGATTATCACATAACACACCCTTCCATATTGCCACAGGCAACAATAATAGCCCCGTATAAATTAGATACCTAGGTAGTTGTAAATATAAATAGCCCTAGAGGTGCCAATTTTCCACCTTCTTCCTTTCTTGTTCTTGATTACATACACCCAAAATACCTCAGCTTTCCCATCGCTCCATAACTTGCACTCATCTTACACTACAACCTTCTAGCTAAACAAATACGTTCTCAGCTATTGTCAAGCTCTATTGATACCATGAATACTAATGCTGGCCCCTCTGGGGCGACAGCTGCAGGCCCTACTGATGATGGCGACCCGAAGCAGCTGCATGATTCAAGTGACGAAGAAGTTCTTGACGAGCACATTCTTAGCCATACTACGCTCGATGAGAGTCTAATCAATCGCCCTGCTCGAGAGCTCCCCGCCACTGCTAACCTCTTCATATCCATGCCGCCTTCAAGTGCCCCCTCTATTTCGATGCCCCCACCCCGCTCTACAAACTGGGCGCTCCTCGAATACTCGGTACAGGCTCTGATTCTCAAAGTTGTGGCAACTCGTTTTGACACTTTCGAGAACGCTTATAAGAAGTTGAAGCTGTCTCGCGAGGACGTTATAGAATTCATCTACAAGCACTTAAACGAACCATCACGACTTTCTTATGCCATCAAGGAAGAGTCGATTGCTCACGGGTCCAAATACCTTGCTTCCGTTAAAGCTAAGACTTATTCGAAAGACTTCCAGTACCAGGCTACTCATATCCAAACCTGGCCTCTAGAAATCGACTTCGACGGCATGGAGCTCGCCGTCATGGACGAGCGCTTACAGACAAACAATGTCGGACTACCCGCAATGGCACAAGTTGATTTTTTACATGCCGAGAGAGACCGCGACCTGACTGTTGCGGGTGTCTTGCCTCTTGCAACTGATTCAGTTGCGATCTCATTCAAGGTTTCGATCGGTGAAAGGCGTAAGAAAATGTTCCGAGTGCATTCGGTCAGACTGTCCGCTGGATGGGTTGTGATTAGCCCAACCAACAACAAGATACTTGCCGAAAGCGGCGATTATACGATTGTATGGCCTGAAAAAAAACCAGAATCGATGCCTAATCCGCAGGAGTATATCATATGTGATAATGATCCCAAAAACCTGCTCCCAACCGACAAACTTCCTAGACGAGGGAATGTTAGTGGTTAGTTACCACAGCTGTCCTTAACCAACACTCCCCAGACAAGTTCTGCCGCGACAGGCGAGCTATCGGAGGAAAACAGTGAAGTTGAACCCCCAACGAAATCTATGGATCATATGTCATCGACTCCCACAGGCACAATATCTTTTGGTCCACAACTATCTTTGCAACCCCGAAAGGGCGCTCTTGGTATCGTGCCCTACTCCAAGAAGGAGGGAGTCAAAGACCTGAAGAGCATGGAAGGCAAAATGCTATTTCAAATTGCTCTGCCAAAGAGCCATTATGTGATAAGCCCTAGCGGTTACAGGATGAACTTCGACACACATCATGTGTCGGAGGCTGATGGGCATTGCCCCAAGGGTTTAGGTGGACTATACACGGTAGTACTGGCCCCCGGAAAAAAGTCTGGCAAGAAAGACATTGGTGACGAGTATCGAGGTATGAAATTGCCGTACCCTATCATGTTCCGAATGGCTTTCACACAGTCTATGGCTGTCTTCCGCGATGGCCAAATGTTTCCTCGATTCATCGGACCAGGTCTGCACCAAATGGAACTTGGAAATGATCTGATCAAGGTGCGGTGCAAAGATGGTCTATATGACCTGAACATGCCTTTAAAGAAACTTCCGAAAAGTCGGTATATGGGCGACAATAGGTCACTCTATGACAAATTTGATAGTATGACTGTCGATGACGGCCCGGCTTCTACAGTCAAATCACCGCGAGTACCAAGCAAAAGAGGCCAAGCGAATGGTGATGAAGTGACGCCACCAAATAAGGTACATCTGACCGAAGAACCTGCTCCCATTTCCTCGGGCACGACACAGAAAGAGAGTGGTAGGGCTCGGCCTGTACCTCGGCGTGTAGCTCAACTCAAGGGCTCTTCAGCCTCTAACCCTCAAGCTTCTCGAGCTTCAGCTCGCATTCGGACACCAGCTTTGGCAAAGACAATGGCCAAACCCCGTGCCATGATCCCATCCCCGGCTCTGACCCGGCCCCGAACACGAAGCCAACTTATACTTGGACCTGTGCTGAGTAGCAATCAGCTAAAGCCCCAACCCGAAGTTCAAGAGAACACGCCTTCCGGAGAGACTCAGGAATTATCTCCATTCGTGAGTGAGGATATTACTTCGAGCATCACTATGAATAGTCACCGGACTCTGTTTTCGATCTTACCAGAAATATCGTCCGAAACCCAGGCTCAACCTGAGTCTAGCTACAGTAACACCGTAACAACTAACCACCCTCCAATCCAGTCCCAGCTTGAGTCCAACGGGAGTGAGATTACAACGACAGACATATCTAAAGTTCACAAACCAGGTCCAGTGCTAGGCCGCTAGGGGCGTCCAACCACAGAACCTCAGGTCCAAGTTGAGACTCCGGAGCAGTTCGAATCTCTTGTCTTCGATTGGGATGGTTATCTTAATGACACCACGGAGAGTAATAGTCAGGCCGCAGCTCTAGCCCAACCAGGCGCTGAACCCCATTCTGAGATTCCAATTGAGGCCCAAACCGAATCTCCCGACGACACCTCGTATGAGGGGCTTGATGCCACGCTGTATGACGCTACCCCTCTTGACAGCGAAGATGACATGACAGATGACAGTGATGAGGAGGATAGTGTTGTTATTATTGATGAGATCAACGGACCTGCAGCAACAGCTGCAGCTGATAGCCCTACCACTGCCCCCACAGGCAGCCGAATTTCCCCCCTAAACGTCCCACGCACCCGAGCTCCAGCACAGGCCGAAGCCCAGGCCAGTGCCGGCACCCAGCTACCCAGACCACCCAGACCTCAGGCTGTCATCGGCACAACCCCGCCTGACGTGACAACAGGAGCAAGAGGTATCCAGAACCGTGCTCATACAGCGGTTACCCAGCTGCCGCGTCAACTCGGGCCGCATAATGTCGTTACCATTCGCCCCCCTAACGCGGTCGCCAGAGGCATCCAGAACCGTGCCCAGAGTCAGAACCAAATCCGCATCCAGCTTGGTTCTCGCAACACCACCACAACCACCCGACCAAGCGTACCGACTCAAAGTGCCAGCGATGACTGGAACCCATTCCTCCCCGCATCGCAGCAGCGCCGCCCCTCAGCGCCCCGAACCCACCACCCGCAGCCGCCCTCAGCCACCGCAATGATGATGCGCCAGTCCTCCGCCGAGCCCAGCATGGCCGCGCGCCGGCCACCGCAACCCGTCGATCGCTCCATCAACGCGCGAACCCTCGCCGAGCTGCGCGCCGCGGCGGCAAGCATGGCGATGTCGCAAGAGGCGCATGATCATAACAACAACAACCAGGCCACGCGAGCCCAAGAAACCCAAGCCCGCGCACCACCCGAGTCCCCGCGCCGAGCCGCACCCACCACCACCACCACCACCACCAGCCCCCAACGCACCGCCCTCGCGAGCGTAAACCCGCGCACCCACCGGGGCAACGCAAGCGCCAACGCGCGCGCGATCTACATGGACAACGCGTACGCGAGCCTCGCCACGCGCCTCGACTCCTCCGACCAACACACCACCACCACCACCACCCCCAACCCCCCCAGCAGCCCGAACGCCCACATCGCCTTCCAGGGGGAAGACGAGCCGGAGATCGTTGCGATCACGGTCCCGGAGTACCGTCGCAACCGACTGCCGTTCGCGCAGGCGATGCCGCGTCTGGTGCAGGGGAGAGGAGGGGGGCTTTACAGCAATAATCCGATCACGGGACACGGATCGGGGGGGAGGTTTATGAATTGGCGTTAAGTAGCTGTTTTGTTCTTGTTGGTGGTGGTGTTGGCCAAATGCCAAATGCCTCAAGGAGGTAGGTATACCTAGTCGCCCGCCTACCCAGTGTTACGCAAGTTTATGTTGAACTTGTGGTGGAAAGGGGAAAACGGTAGGAGATGATGTGATGTGATGTGATGAAAAAAAAGACGAACGAATGAGTCCTTCTCCTAATGAAAGGGACTAGCACTACGACGAGGTTTTTTACGCATGATGCGCCTTGAACGAGGTAATTTGCTGTTGAATGAGGCATGCTTTACGTTGAAGGCAAGAGCACGAGTACTATTAATGAAAAGGGACGGAAATGTGATGGAAACAAGACATTGTGAGTAGATCTACTTGTTAGTAGGTCTGAGTTCGCAGTGATGTTTCGATTCGTCGTGTATCCATGGATATCTCTTTGTGTTCTTCGAAAACAGAAAATCGGAAAAAAAAAGGAAGGGGGGGGGGGAGAGATGAGAAGTGCAGAAAAACTGACAGGCTGTGATGAACGAGGATACTAGTCCTTCTATTCTCCAGTCAGGCAGATTACTACCTATATAATTACATTGAAAAAGTTTTGGTGAACTTGTCACGGTACTGATGCGTGCGTAAAAATTGCCCCTATTGCATGCTAACTAGGTATCTCCAACTTCCATGTTGAGAGATTCAATACTGGTAAATTGTACCTATGTTTTATATATGAGATAGCAGCATAATATTCTCGCCTATTAAATACATTTTTGAGTAGGCACTTGCCTGCTAAACTACCATGGGTTATCGCAGGCAATGTTCAGGGGAATATGACAATATCTAGGCCCCTAAGCAGCCTAGGTAGGTAATAATTTAACAACAAACAGACAATAAACAAGAGAATCTCAGAGACTCGAGATCAAACTTGAAATGGGACATTTTAACATTTATGTATGTACAATTGAATCAAGAAACATATTTTCTTTCTTTCTTTCTTTCTATCAACGAGTAATCCGGGTATATGCAACGTAGGGAGAACGAAAACACGAACCAGAGAGTGAGGGTTTTGAATGTAAATATTCATACATGCTTTATCATGTTAACCGAGGGTTTTCTCCTTGTCCCCTTAACAATAAAGGTTCTTGCCCTGCAATAAATCGAAAATAACGCGGTCCACAGAGCTTAGCTCTAGTTTCAAAACCGCGAAGTCGTAATATCTTGTTCGTCCTGCAGCGCCATTCAAGTATCGTAACGTATCCAGACCATAATATTTTTTCCGGCGTTGTTTCCTGACCGGCCCGTAGTCACTCTATGCATCATGCGTTAAAGTTGGAGTGTGGAGTGTGGAGTCGGGAAGAAAGAATCGCAGTACCATCTCATGAATGGTAGAAGGTTTATTGTAAAGTCGAATAATGACGACTTCTTCGGAGGGGGAGGATATAGAGCTGCGAAGGATGAAGTCGGGATTGAGAAAGAAAAGGGTATTATAAAGTCAAAACCCGCCACTTCCGGTAATGGCAATGAAATGCAACGAACTTATATGATCATTGAAGAGAGTAGGTAGAGTCCGTCAGTCGTGAAATGAAAACGCCCAAAAATTGGATACCTATCACTCAGCACCTTTCACGTTTTTCTTCACGTTGAGTGCCCATCTTAGCTGTCCAAGAACTCGTTTCGACTCCTCCAGTGTCCTCTCCTGTTCCTCTTCCCTTTCACGGGCCATTTTCTTTATATCTCGTAGTGCTTGCTCTTGCTCGCGCTTATAGGCCTCAAACTGTTGGACAATGTCATCTTTCTGCTTTTGGAGGTCTCGGATATTTCCATCTTGCTGGTCACACAGATCGCGGAGAACATTGATCTTTTCATCGTCCACCCGGCGTTCCTCAACTAAAGCCTTGATTTTAACATCGAGACCGGCCATGACGCGCTTCACTTCTTCGCCTTGATCCTTCCAATGCGATGAGATAGCGTTATATCGGCCTTCCATTAGCATCGCGTGGGCTTTAGCCTCCTCGACCTGAACTTGGGCGTCACGACGGCTTTTCTCTAGTTCTTCCATCCATCCCTTTTCGCGCTCTTGAGCTTCAGCGGTACGTTTTTTCTCTTGGTCGACCAAGGACTGTAAAAACTCCACCTGGCGCTCCTTGCGACTAAGTAGCGTCTTATTGACGCTGGAGTCGTGTAACCGAGCATCGTAGTCTGTTATCATGCGCTCCATCTTGTCCTCGATTAATTTGGCGGCTTGCTTTGCCTCATCAGCCCTTAATCTCTCAATTTGAATATCGCGCTTCAGCGTCTCGTTGTCCGACACCAATTTGTTAATCACACGGCCAGTCTTCCCCAGACCAGCCTTGCCAACGGCACCATCCCACTGTGGTGAAGGTTCAGTTCTTGCTTGCTGATCTTCGAACATGGTAAACTCTGGAACTTGTAGAGATGGGGTCGAATCCTCGACGTTCTCGTCCCGCCGCGGCGTCGCATCGCTTGTAGACATGTATGAGGCTTCGCTTTGAGATCTTGGCGAGTCTAAGCCAGATGATTGTGGTTTTAATCTGACGGTTGAGCTGCTATATGCTTGCGGTTGCTGTGAATGATGTGAGGTGCCGTTGCTAATATTGCTGTTGACCGAACTAGAAAACCCGCTATTTCGTGCAGAGGGCGAGTCTAACGAGGAGGCATCTGAAGGCTCTTCGAAGCTGGGGACGGTCCGTATGGTGGAAGGAATTTTGCTGTTGCCGTTTGGTGAAGAAAAACCAGGACTGGCGTAAGGATGGTATTTTGGGTTGGGAGAGGAGTTGTAGGTATTCATGGTGTTTTTTACGCTGTATGAAGTAGAAGGGCGCTTTGTTTTAGGGCTCGCATCTAACACTTGAGCAAACGAGTACGAAGATTCTATTAAAGAACAAGTTAATTTGAATTCGACAACATTTCGTACAAGAACAATATGGGGGGTTTTGCTTTGTCTCATGAACCTGAACAGGGCACCAACAAGGACCAAAATATAGCTAAGTATACTTCATGATGGTCCTTAGAAAAGCATTGAAAACGAAGAAAAAGGCAAAAAAAATGCAGAATGAACCGGAGGTCTCTGCTAATGTGTAATAGAGAGTAAGCCACGGATATTTCCTTACCGTTTTCAATATCTTGTTGAATAGCGGCTTCGGGCTCGTATGGACGAGATCGAGGTTTTTGCAACCGACTGGGCATTTCTCATGGCCTATTGCTCCAAGTCGTGTTAGGACGAATTCGTCCTAGCAATAAGAAAGTAGCAGCAGTGGTAGTAGTGGCGGTGGTAGCGAATATGGGAATCTTGGCCAGTGATATGGTTTTGATGGTTAATTAGTTTCGCCTGGACAATCCTCGCCAATCTTTGGCGATTTACTCGGCTTGTGGTCGTTGTATAATATAGAGTTGGGCGGTCATACAATAGCAGAGCTGTGCTATGTCGTCCAAGGCGCAGTCGAGGCAAAAGGTCAGATATCAGGATTCGCTTAGTCGAGTCAGATCGGTAGGTTGGTAAGTTGGCAAGTTGGCAAGTAGGTAAGTAGGTAGGTAAGGTAAGGTAGAAGGTAGAAGGTAGAAAAAAAGCCAGCGCCAGTAAATGGGTGAAATAACTCAGTTAATAAGAGTCCAGACTTCGAGAACTCAATACTCGAGACTTTGACTCAAGACTCTCAAGATTCAAGACAATATTGTAAGTACCGCAGGTGGGGAGTATGAGGTGTATTATTTTCTTGTACAAATTATTATCCTTATTCTTTTTTCGTATGTCCAATTTGATATGTACTAGGTTAGCTATTCATGGAACAAAATCATATTGAGGATTGACTGGTGGCCATGTTTACGGACGTTTGTGCTAATGAGCATTGGGATAAGAAATCACGGGCCTTCCCCAATCTTCCTTATTAATGGATGTTCACCTGGCAATGTTTGTGGTCGCTGTGTTTCGCTGTTTACTGAGCTAGGCCCATGAACTAGGCCCTACAGTACGAGTTTATACTAGGTACCGTAACATTACTAGGTACAATTGTACTGCTACAATCTGCTAGCCCTAGAGCCTGCTGGAGGTATTTTCCTAGCCAAAGTGTGGTACATTGTGGCTTATGTCTTCGTGATCCCCCGCCAAAGCCACGCCGTCTGAGGTCCATCTAGCCCTGCTAGCCTCCAATGACCCCTGGCTAGTCCCCTGTTTAGCCCTCTGTATCATACCTTGATCCATGACACGGCACTGTACCCGCGAACGCGTTCAACTTTCAACGTTTCCGAGATTGTCGCTATAATTATCCCAATTATCAAAATAACTTGGAATACATAAGGACCTAGGCACCTAATAGTAAGGCTAGCATAGCAACCAGCGCGCACAAAGACATGCATATGTCATCAATGTAACCCAACTTTTATTTTTTTTTAGTTATTCAATATTATTTTTTCTCTTGATTTTTATTCTTTCCACATTTCCAAATGTCCTTTCAATGCTTCTCTTTTATACATCCATGATAGATTATCATGGCTCATACAAAGCAGACATCCACTCCACTAAATCCCTAATAATGAATATCCAATCTATCGAAACAGACAAGATCCTTAATTTTATCATCAAGGTCCCATTAATATCAGTACATAAATGGTACATAGGTATAGATGATCTGAGGTGCATGTGCATAAAAGGGATGAGGTGCATATATGCATTTTCGAATTTCGCGAGTTTTATTCCACGATAATCTCCGCACTACAAATCGGTCTCATGTGGGTTAAGCAGCGAATCGTCTAACCTAGCCTAGCGCTTACTGGGGACACTCATCCAATTTACCGGTACCTGCCATACCACGCGTCTAGCCATTTCTAACGGGATTTCTAACCGGGCGCAGTTTTCATTTATTTAATTTAGCATACGACAGTGTTGTCACGACAGCGTTTGGCGTCGCGTGTTGCATTTTAATGTTTCGTACTAACGCGACGGTCCAGGTGCCTCATGATTACCTAAGGTTACCTAGGTACCCACATAGTAATGGAAGATGACTAATCTCATCAATATGACGGTCCTCTCTCCACTCGATAAACTGATGCCTCGAGGCTATATCCGTCAAATGCTCAGCTTCCCCACAACGCACTCAAACATATCCCATGTTCTCAAAGCGGGTTTAGCTAAACTCGTCGCTGATATTCCGTATCTTCTCTCCGCAGTTGTCATCAATGAAGAGAATCACCACTACATCTTACTAGCCGAACCATATCAAACCGTGGATGATCTCTACTCAGAGCAAGATTGTTCAGATACAGTCAACTATACCGTCATGAGAGAGGAGCATTTTCCACCATCCATGTTCTCTGGGCCAGGAATGACACCTCCCGAAACCCAGCCTCCATTTTCGAACCCAACGCCCGTCTTTCGGGCCAGGGTGTCGTTCGTTCAGGGGGGGATAGTTCTTTGCGTAGCCGTCCACCACTGCACCACCGATATCACCGGATTTGGGGTCATTCTTAAGACGTGGGCTTCGCACTGTCAAACAAACGGTTCTACAACAACAATTTTTGATCCTATGTGGATGGATCACAGTATTTTACTCAAACATTATGACATGAACATGAGGAAGGTGCCTAGCGGTATTCCTAAGCTCCTTCACATCCGAGGGCCTGACGATCACGCTCGTCTTGCTAACTCACGATTATATCCTGATGGTTTCACTACTGACATTTTGTTCTTTCCTCAGAAGACCCTACAGACCTTAAAACACGCGGTGAATGAGCATATCACTTCGCAGGGGGTCACGGGTTGGGTCTCTACAGGTGATATTATTACGGCCTTGCTATGGAGCGCAATACTCGTAGCTGAACACGAGTGGCCAGCATCTGAAGAAACACCAAGAACACAAGAAGAAAAGAGCAGCACAATAGGATTTCCAGTGAATATCCGTTTGCGGGCGAATGCACCATTGCCCTCTGACTATATTGGTGCTGCCTTTGTTATGGCAGCTGCTATGTCTGCAAGGGATGACCTTATATCCTTCGCCATGCCGGGAAGTCCTTTAGGCGACGATGAACTCATAGGCTCTAACTCCATCGGGAAACTAGCCAAGATCGCCTCTACAATACGTATTTCTCTTCGCCAAGTCGACGAGAAAAGTATCCAAGATGCTTTAGAGTATTTAAATGCAGCCCCTGACGACCATCCTCCAATCACGCTAGGACCCCGTCATGATAGTATATCCATCGTTTCTTGGGCAGACCAGGCTGCTTATGAGATTGATTGGGGCGAAGCTATTGGGAAATGCGATGCCGTCAGGCTTCCGAAGTTGAGGGGCAAGCGGTACCCTATCATCCTCCCCAGATCTCCAGCTGGCATCAACGATGGTGAGGAAGGCTTAGAAGTGATTGTCAGCTTGGAGAAGCAAGCTTTAGAGAAATTTGAACAGAGTTGGCCGATCAGACGGTTCGCTATCGTTCGGTGTTCTTCGTGACGGCTAGAGGGGTTAGGGAACTTGATCAATCGAAAAATATCGAATGTATTGAATGAAACCTGGTGAGAATATGACTTTCCCCGCCCATGATGGCTCACTCCCCAAGCATATAACCATCACCTTGTTAGCTACTAGGTAACTTTCACAGTAAGTACCTTATACGCGGGGTCCCTCTCCAAGGTCACAGTGTTGTTAGCTCACAGCAACACATCCTATTTACTCCACAAGTCTACCTTACGACGTATCATGTAGTATCACAAGAAATTTGTTTGGTACCTATCTACCTAGGTAACTTTCAAGCTCCTGTGAATGGGCATTGGGGAGTTTATGAGGCCCTTCACAGATACCATGGTAGGGGCTATTAGAGCTAATTGGGCTGACCTGTGAGTTTAATCACATCCAGGGTAATCGAGAAGTCAAAAGATGGAAAGGAGAGTGCAGTGAGTTCAACGGCTGTAGCATTGGCCAGATCTACCCTATTCAGGGGCGAGTGCAGATAGGTATTTAGTATCAACATATCAATGGGACACCCGTTCCTTCCCTCAAAACATCCGGACTGCTTGTCATGAGATCACATTAACACGTATGGAAATAGCATTGTTCTTATAGGCAACCGCTACGCAAAAGAAATCCCCTGCCTGTCTACCCTAGGTATATACCATGTACATACATAATCCATAGCAGTAGTACCTAGTACTGTTAATTACATAGAAGCTACTTGATGGTACAGATGAATAATATCAGCATTAAAGCTGTTTATAGAGGTGATGCAATGCTTCACTACATGTTCAGTCAGAACTACAAATCTTCCTTGACTTCAATGTTACGAAACGGCTCCAGAAGTGTCATGCTAGGGGTTGATATTCTCAAAGCAGTGGAACAGCCCCTCGTGAGCCAAAACTACATGTACATACAATAAATAGTACTAGGTATGCTATACTTCGTCGTTGCAGAGTTCTGCCAAAAAATATACCTGCGTACCTACCTACATACATAGTAGTATGCATCTAGCAAAGGGATCAACCACAACTTGTATTACTACTAGGTATATACTATGTTGATAATGTGGATTATTGAATAAATGCAAGTACCTACCCTAGGTACCTCAGGTTAGGTAGCCCATATCAAAAAATCAACCTCAACGGGAAGGCACCAGTGACCTACACAAGCGCCAGTATAAGGTACACACTTTATATTCAACTTGGAAGTTACATAGTACCGTTGACACTACCTAGATGTACTACATAGTACTAGTTAGATAGATTAGATACCTCGCATTTGTGTGCGGGAAGAGCGAGTTCAGATTTGGCCCATGATTGTTCGATTCTAGAACTCGTTCCTTCCTCTTCCTCTTCTCTCCAACACTGGCAACGTCGTCTTTTTTTTTCTTTTCTTTTTTTAAACAGACTGCCATTTAAATTGTTTCCGTGTCAGTTTTTAACTTATTGGTCATCCCAACTCAATCTTAGTCCAATGGTTTATCCATATGATTCATAACTTCTCATCTTGATTGCCTTATCTTTCACAACTTCTTGTACATACGTCCGTGGATCTTCGACAATTCTACGTTGTATCTCGACTCTTCATCATCTACCAAGACAGGTAAGCTATATCTATACCAGCCATCAAATCCATTCTTCAAGGCACCTCTACCATCCCCACAAATTATCTAGAGGAAGATATTCTCTATTGTTTCCCCGCCCTGCTATCCTCCAACATTACTATTATCTACCTAGGTACCTACACACTCGTCTGTCTACCACCACTCCCCCCTTTTCACCTCCCCCATCTCCTCTGATACACACGTGCACATACATCCAAGAATACACTTCACCACAAGTTCCCTTTTATTGGAGCACACCTTGGGGCTCAAATCTCTTCTCAAACCGAGGTTTTCCATATGCTAGCTTATAAATCAGCTCGCCGCCCTGAGGTCTCTGGCATGCCCTCCTAAGATCCAACCATACATATAAGCTAACAGCAGTCAAATTGCTAGGATTATTTCGAACATGCCGCCTAAA
The DNA here is from genome assembly GCF_022984875.1 of Hypoxylon fragiforme. Classification (NCBI taxonomy): domain Eukaryota; kingdom Fungi; phylum Ascomycota; class Sordariomycetes; order Xylariales; family Hypoxylaceae; genus Hypoxylon; species Hypoxylon fragiforme. The sequence goes on along the minus strand of NW_026054761.1, from coordinate 922,823 downwards.
ATCTCCCCACAAGCGGTGACGAAGAACACGCAACAGACACCTGGGGATACGAAACCCCAGGAACTCGGATTCTTTCTCATAACCAACTGGTTACTTAAGCCAGAAGGGGTCCTTCAGCTCAACAATGAGCTAAAAGCACACGGTAGAGTAAGTTTTATACCCTGTCAATTCACTTTTCCCAAACCCCTCCATTATCTCAGAGTAGTTCTTTGCTAATTCAATAATAGCAAGCCCGCATTGCGTACGACATGGAGACCTCCCACGTCAAGATAGAGTGCAAGGCGTGCGACGAAGAAGAGCTGATGGATTCGTGCAAACTCATCTTAGAAAACCTTGTGCAAGAGGGGTTGGTGAGCATATTTCAAGTAGCTATAACTATTTTTAAGTTGTAGCTAACATAGATCCAGGCCTCAAGCAAGAAAGTTGGCCAGTTTCAGTCTCTCGCTGACTACAACGAACAAACCACCGAGGAGTTCATTATGGGCTTGGTTCCCCCAGAAATCCGGGGATTTACATGCCGAGGAGCCTGGATCATGCCAAAGGAGCTAGCTGAGAAGGGCGTGGCAGTCACGAAGCTCTTGTCGAGTGGGGCTTTGGCAAAGCTACAGCAGCTCGCAGGCTGTAGCTTGATGACAAGTGATGGACAAGTCATATACATCGGCGCCGAATCAAAGGAGAAGCTTGACAAGATCAAGCGGAAACTCACGACTTTGCTTAGGCACGCAGTAAGTTGTTTTCTTTAATCGAGGCATCGAAAGCTGTCATTTGACGTGATCATAGTTTCTAGTACCCCAGGTTGAACACCGTTGCGAGAACTTCGTGTATGCCGAGGAGCAACAAAATGCTCGAAGTAAACTTACGTATCTCAGGCACGGGGTAACGACTCAGTTTCCAACCTTCTTCTTGGATCGTGCTAAGTATCGTTTGAGTGAGGGAGTCTCAAACTATGAAAACATATTCTGGAGAGGTGTTGTTGTAAGCCTGTGTTCGCCCCAGGATCTCTACCAGGGAGCTCCCCCGATACCTCTCAAGCGAGCAGAAGCATACGAGGCCTATGAGTCATGGCTTTTTCCGGCAAAACAAAGGTTGCACCCAGGTGATAGCCTGCCACCAAACAGAGATATCAATAGCAGTGTTCACTCCGAAGCTAAAGCGGCCACTTACCAGGCGACTCAAACACAGAGCCATGCACCGCTCGATCTCGACATACTAGAGTCCCATGACGAGCAAGAGATGAATGCCGAGCAGATGTTAATGCTGACTAACGATCAGCAACCCATGGCCCAGCACGATCCTGATTCCCCGCTAGTACCAGAGATAGATCAGAAGCTCGTCCGAATGACAAGTTCCTTGGGCATTTTCACTGGCAAGCTAACACTCAAGGCTGAAATCGGATTTTTATGCCTCACAAATATTAAAGGCAAATATGTGTGCGCGATGGCAGAACATGTTCGAGATCGAGGCAGATCGTTGCGCAAGGCTAAGATGATCCTAGATAAACACCGTTTTAGCTCTGAAGATGTGATTTTCACAAATATCCTTACTGGGGAGGGGGCAGATGCAAATTCCATCGCCTACATTTTCGACAATGAATCTGGGAAAAGAGTGTGGCGGGGCCAAGAACGTCGATCAATCTACGAGGTCTCCTGCTTTGCACGACTGAAGAACGGAGAGCATTGCAGTTTCATTATAGAGATTGACGCAATGGACTTCTCATATGAAGTCTACCGGAACTGTGACGCATCACGCTTCCTTGTGCATTGCCCTGAACGCACGAAGGACATTCAAGTCACGCTCTCGAAGGCTCAAGATTTGCGTGATACCTTTGGTGGGTTTGTGCAAGACCTCATTGATCGTATGGAAGTCGTGTAAGTAACGTATTTTGTTCAGGCCCCCTTTTATTATTTCACTAACTTTCCAAATAGACCGCAGGAATCTAGTGTACCTATATTGAAATTCGCCATTGTAGATGCCTACCAAGCTGGTATCGACGTGGTCCGAGTCAGAAACACTGTTTCCTATGAGAAAGTTGAAGGAGTTTCCCCTTGCTCTATTGATGGCAAAGAAAAGTTCCCCTCCTCATGTATGCTGGAGATCTGCGAGGTGCATGACATGGCACCATCTAACATGACGCGGGAGAATGGCTTGATGAACATTACCCTCGAGCAATTTCCTGGAATCCCGCACCTTGGCCAGCTTCCGACCTGGTATGAGGCATCCTTCCAATCCACAATCGTCCAGGAGGCATTCAAGCAAAACCGAGACCTTGAGTTGGGAGACGAAGTCACGTGGACGCCCGAACAGCTCCAAAGGGACGGCGCTTTCGTCGATATCATCGAATCAGCTATTGAGATGGTCAACAAAATCGACCGTGTGGGCCGCCGGGGAGACAACCTCCAGCTTGCACAGATTCAGACAGCATTGACCCCTGTCGTCCCCAAAACCTCCATGTGGTAATTCCAGTAAGATGGCAGGCGCGTAGGCGGATTTTCGCTATATATGGATGGGAGGCTATTTCATGTCCCAAGGCAATGGGCAAACAGATCGATTGCTGCAAGTAGTCATGAACCTGCTAGGTCGCTAAATGAAAAGAATATAAGAGATGGATGCCTTAATCGATGCCGCCTTGGTTTGATCCTGTGAAGTAAAGTCCATGTGCTGCCAATAGGAGTAGCATAGTTAGGTAGGCTACCTAGGTGCCTAGTAAATCCGTTCTTCGTCTACATAGATTATCACGATGTCGCTCATGTAAAACGCAGCACCTACCTAGGCACCTACTTACTAGAAGACAGAAAAATAAAATAAAATAAAAAGGGGGGGGGGGGGGAGAAATACATGAACCGCTTCGATAATGCTACGCTGTATGCAAATTTACATACATACCCATCCAGGAATCGCAAAAGACTAATCGGATTTATTCTTCTATTTGGTGGGGGGGTATTCTTCTTCTTTCTTCTATCGTAAGCGGCGGCGTGACATAAAGACGTACGTATGTATATGGGATGGGATGGGATGGGCTGGCAGCAGCAGCAACGATAACAAATGCGCGCCTTTCCCCCCTTTTTTTTTCATCACCAACCACCCTTTTCTTCTTCCCCTTGGGGGGGGGGGGGTTTCGAATACCATATACCTAGGTACTCTACCTCCTTTCATAGAGTTAGGTAGGCAGGTAGATAGCTTGAGTTAGTCGGTTGGCTATATCGGCGAGCTTCACCAACGGATACGCAACCACCCTTCCTTATCTTTCCTCGGGCTCGCACTCGAATTTGTATTCCTCCTCGCCATGCTCCCCGTTTCCCTTGCAGCATCGTCCTCCTTCTCGTCCTCTCTGATTCGTCCTGCTTGGAGCCCTCCTCTCCCTCCTCCTTTACGAATATGGGTAGTGCTTCTCCTCCAACTCGGCTCACCCTCCTAGAGCGCGCTCAAGTCTAGGGGCACGCTGCTTCCGCGGCCGGCGCGGTACTTGCGGGGACCGCCCTGGAATTGTCGGGGCTTGGGAAGCTCGTTCTCATCCTTGAAGCGCCACCGGCTGTCTTGGACTATGTACCGTTCCCCTCCTCCTCCGAGTCGACCTGAGTCCCGTGGGCTGGTTGCGCTGTTGCCGGTTGGTGTCGGGCTTAGGCTCTTTGCGCTGCCACCGTTTGGAGCGAGGGTGTAGGAGCTTGGGTCTAGCATTGACCGCAGATTCGAGCCCGCGCGCTGTCGGTTTACGGAAGGTTCTCTTGTGGGCGCTGGCGGCGTAGGTGCGGATGAAGGGGGTGGCGGGGGTGGCATGGAGGTTGGTGAGGAGCGGCCTCCTGTTGCAGTGGCGCGCAATGCAGCTTGTAAGGCGATGTTAGGTGATGGTGATGGGGCGCTCGAGGGCGGCGCGGATGAAGGTGGCGGGGGAGGTGGTTGCGAGCGTGTTGGCGCAACAGGTGGTCTGGGAGCTGCAACTGGAGGTGGTAGTGGAGGCGCGGGTGCAGATACTGGCGGAGGGGGTGGTGGCGCTGGTGCAGCTGTTGGAGGAGGAGGAGGTGGAACCGGGGGAGCCGGTGCAGACGATGGGGGAGGTGGTGGTGCGTGGGTGCCGGGTAACGGAGGCGGAGGGGCGTGCACACCGGGTAGGGGAGGCGGATGAGAGGGTGTAGTCTGTGGTTTTCGGGACCCGGGTGGTGGAGGTGGCTTCTTTCCAATGGGAGGCGGGGGCCCTTTGGAAGATGCTAAGGATGCAGTCGAGATCGGTCGTGGAACATCACTTGCCGTTTTCCTTAGATTGGTTATCGATGCATGGGGGCCCGGCGCCGGGGGTGTTGGCACGGCACGGCCGGGGAGTGCTGGTATGGCGGGAGCAGCTCCGAAGGGAGGTCTTGGCGCTGATGGAACCTTGGGGGCAGATGGAGATGATTCTGTATCAGACATATACGACGCAGTTTGGTTTGCTAGATCCAATGTGAGCTTGCTATTCTTACCTCGAGACTTGATGGGGGCCACGAATTTACCTCCGGTATCTACTCCTCCACCACGCTTCTTGAGTTTCGGCATACCACCCGCAAACAAACCTGATAACTGTGGGGCTGGTTCTGTTGGCGCACTACTATTTCCGTGATCACTATTGCTTCTCGTTCTAATGCCGCCGGGTACAGGGGGTGCTAAGCCACCGGGTGGTGCTGCAGGCCTAGACATGCCGGGGACGGGGGGTGCTCCTCCCATCGGCGGTCCGCCTCCTCCCCCCGAGACTTTTCCCACTATGGGAGCAGACCGATCGTTCGTAACGGCCTTCCTTAAGGCTTTTCCCTTTGTGATATCGCCAAGCAAGGCACCCCGGCCAACACCAACACCAGCGGGTGGACGGGCAGGCAAACCACCGGGGGGTGGAGGAGGTGGTGGTGGCCCTCCCATACCTGGAGGCGGTGGCGGTGGTGGTGGAGGAGGAGGCATTTCGAAGAGAAAGACTCAGGCACTCCTTTGAATATCGAGGGTGTAAGTCTTGGTTTGAGTATCGAAAACGTCGGGTTGGTGGGTAATCTGGATTTCTTAATGAGAGAGATAGTCTGACAATAGAGTCGGTCGGTCAGTCGGTCAGTCGGTCACTAGAAGCAAGAATGAGAAAGAAAGATATAATTTAGAATGATATGGCAAAGTGGTAAAATCAATTCTCTCTCCAAGTGAATGGCTAGAGTTATGGGCAAGTATCTGGGTAAGTATCTGGGTAAGAGAGAGTGTGTGTGAGTAAGTGAGTGACGCGCAATGCGAAGTGACTCGGAGCCTTATCTAAAGATAAATTGATTTAAGGGAGGTTCAATGTTCGAGGTTCAAGGTACGAGGTTCAAGGTAACAAGCGTTTAACCTTTCTTCAGCCGCCATGTAGCCATGCTGTGTCGTCACGTTGTGGCGCAGAGTACAACTTGCATTTAGTTACTTAGTTAAGTGATTAGTTAACTACATATATAGTTATCGATAAGGCTCTAGGGCTGTTTCAATGTTCAATTTCACCTATAATACATGTGTACTATAGGTACCTACTACTACTAGGTAGTACATATAACTACCTAGTATGTAGTACATCATGCCATCATGGATACCTACATGTAGGTAGTACTAGTAGTACATATGCAATGTCGAATGGGAATTGTCGCATCCGAGATCTTTGCTAATCAATTCCCAATCCCGCCAACTTTTACTAATTGCCGAATTCTTAATTGAACTTCCTTTCGCCTCATCGCCTACCTAAGCTTGAGAACAGGGTGTGTTACTTTCTACTAAGTACCTACATGCAGTAGGTAGCAAGATGCCTCGACCTATTGTTGCCCCGCGCTCGCGGCCTCTATGTCAGATTTGTGATTCGGTCATCAACCGTCGCTTATACTCTACGAACCCCTTATTGAGATTTCGCAATCCTGCCGGGTCACGGGCACACTATGGAAAACCCCAATTGGGAGCCAAAACAGCCCAGCCACGGCCCTTAGTATCGGCAGTATTGCCGACTCGGAACTCTAACTCTACACCTGGCTCCCGGAATATCCACGATACTACAGGAGAACGTGGTGATCCGGTGAAGCAAGTACCCAGGGCGGCGCCCAAGTCAGAACGTGCCGAGTTGTCATCCATCACTAATATGATGACTTACTTGGAAAAAAGTAAACTAAAAGTCGTCTCAGATCGACGCATACCGCCAGAAGCTGACGTGATGGCTGCGCTTCAAGCATGCTACATCGTAGCTGATTATATCATGGACGATACTGTAAAACCTCAAATAACTCATATGGTGAATGAGCTTGATTCGACTGCCGCAGAACTCCTCTCACTGGACAGTACGAGCAATTCCAAGTCATCCGAGCTTTCTGAAGACACAAGTGCTGCCGCCATAACAGCCCAGGTCAAACAAATCATCGACATGGTATCAGATACTGCCTACGAGGTGATATCACATCCGAATGTTTTCATCACATCTGAACTACTGGAAAAATACGTCTCTGTCCAAGCCCGCCTTGGCAGACCTGAGTCTCTTCCCCAGGTCTTTCAATTGTATGCTTCGAAGCCAATGCCTCGCGAAGCCGCGGGGTCCATTAGCTACGCCAAGCAGAATCCAAACAGGCTAGCGAACGCCATTCAACCAAAGATAATTGAGAAGGCGCTTGACACTGCCATCGAAGCTAAGAATCTAGATGCGGCAGTTGGGATTATTGAGAACAGCTACAGCAAGAAAGCATTTATTCGAAATAAAGTCGTACGCCAATGCGCACTACCGTTAGCAACGTTCACTGCGGCGCCTATTGCCGCCTATATTTTAGCTACAAGCTTATCTGGTCTACAAGAGTCCATGGACAACGATACAGCAACCAATGTGGCTTTTATCGGCATCTTAGCCTACGTCGGCTGCACGGCGTCCATTGGCTTTGTGGCGATGGCGACGGCAAACGACCAGATGAAACGGGTGTCGTGGGCTCCCGGTGTACCTCTACGGATGCGATGGATGAGAGAGGATGAGAGGGCTGCGTTGGATAAAGTTAGTTGCGCGTGGGGGTTCCGGGAGAAATGGCGCCAAGGTGAAGAAGAAGGGCCGGACTGGGATTCTCTACGAGAGTACATTGGCCAAAAGGGCATGATTCTGGACCGTACCGAACTGATGGAAGGGATGGATTACTAACCTAGATCTATGCCGTAAGGTTGCAATCCCCTTAATGATCTACGTGTTACTGAGATTCACAGATAGCTTGAGATCGGCCATGGTTGGGCTCTGCTAAGGATCCCCACTAGAAGAGATAGCCACAATGCCCAAGAGCCCGATTCGATTCTGCAAATTATGGGTTCCTTGTCTTGCTTGGGGGATTACTTTTTTGATTTGCCAAGGATCGATCAACACTCTGGTTGTACGCCATCGCGACCGCCCAGAAGTGAAGAAGTGAGAAGCGTGAGGCTGTGTAGGAGCAAGTGGGAATTGCCTGAATCAGGAAACCTGATAAGCTTACTCGTTACCTTTCACTCTCATCTTAAACTTTGCTCTTACTTCTACGCTAGACATGCGGTGTCCCACATCAAACGTCCCGTCTCAGTCTCGTGTCGAGGCCCTAAAGTTCTAGCAGTACTGGGAGACTGACACGTGCAAGCATTACCTACATGTCTAGCTACTGATAAGTGTTTCACCGTTCTGGCATACTCCCGCACACAAGGAGCTGCCCTCCTTCTTCTAAGGACTTGGCCTTGTCATGAATTTCACGGCGCAGGCCCTCTCGGCCGCTATAAACCTCCCCGGGTCCTTGGCTTTCGGCACTATACCATACTATACTATGCCCTAAAATGATGGAATCTTATCAATTATATCAATTACATCCATAGATGTCATTCCTTTTCCCCTTGAGCCTATAGAAGCGGGTATTCGTTCCCCGACGGCGCCAGCCGTGGCGTACGGTAGAGTCGCTTGCCGCTTCCAGTTCTGAGAATCATCGCTTGGCACCAAGACCGGCCTGTTGATATATTGTATCTGCTTGTATCTGTATCTTATAGGAGTAGATTAATTAACCATTCCCGCCTCTGATCGTTACTACAATCAAACCTGTTACTGCTGGCTTCTTCACCTACAGGCACCTACAGGCACCTACATACCTACCTAGCTACCTAGCTACCGTTATCAAAAGCTCCATAGAATGGGTGGTCAATTCTCACCGTACGATCCCCTACGATGCCCAAATTATGCCCAGTTCGCCGCGGGCTTCGATAGGCCGCACTTCGATGGCATCTACTGGACTATGTTCTTCCTTGTCATATTTACCCTATTCATAGCATCATGGCTATTCCAATCGTAAGTAGCATGCAAGCAGTGATGTGGAATCCCACCCAAGCTTCACCTTCTATTAGATGTAAGCAAAGCGGAGTTAACAAGAGACTATAGGACAATGACGTACAAAGACCATCCAGAATACCGCGAAGACTTATTCCGGAGGAAACTGAAGAGGAGCCTAATATGCTGCACGGGGTTGTTCTTATTAGCCGCTGTATTTCTCGTGATGGAGGTCTTTGCACTTCTCGCGTTGCAATTTTGCGATGGAGAGGACCTCATGTCGCTGTACTGGTCGACGTGGACGATGCTTCAGCTCGGCTCGGAGATAGCCATCTTGGGCATTGTGCTTGCGCTTTGGCATCACTTGTGTGATGTGCGACATCCGTATGTAAACCCCTCTAACTTCCCTCCACTTATTTTTACTTCTTTTATGAGATAGAACGACGGCTAATCAGATTTAATGCGTTTTAGACAATGGGCTCTTGCGTTAGGTACTCCCGTACTGGTCGTCGCTGGTATCGGACATCTAATACACCTGGCAATGAAAATGTGTTTCAAGCGTGCCAAAGCCCAAAGGGAATCCCGAAGGTTATCGCAAAGCACGGCCACAGATGGTCGTGATTGTGGAAAAGAGGTTACTGGCACGATTTCGTCCAAGTATGTCCCCATACACCCCCTCTCCTTTTCTTTGTATTACATTGGATCATCCTACACCCACTACATTTTCTCCCCAGCCCTTCTCCAGTTGCTAACGAAACACCTTCCTACTTCTAGCACCACAATCAAACCAGAAGTCGAACAAGTTGACCAACGGTCCAGCGATCCTGGTCTCCTCGAGGCCGGAAGGGCCGTGTACCTCACACTAGACGTGGGCGACGATGATCGCGTAAAGCGGTGGCCGTCCTTTGTCGGTATGACAGATGGCAGAGCCATCGTGCAGATGAATGTCTACACCGATGGTGGTATGCCCAAGGGCAAACGTGAGATTTAGACAAAATAAGTGGCGTCTACACAACACAACACTGCAGTACACTACACTACACTACACTATGCACTGCACTTTACTACTATATACACGAATGGCGCTTGGGATAACTATCTACTATTTACCTAATTAGATAGGTGGGTAGGTGGTTATCTTACGAGGGTTTCAGCCCTCTGGTCTAGAACATATAAACGCGGAGGATTGGATAGGATAGGGCTTGGATGGGATATACACAGTACACGCGGGCTTCGGAAAAAGATACGATAATTATTATGATAATGGGCTGGAATTTTGGACATACTGTACAGAAGCCTTTTAAGGCTATACACATAAGGACTACTTGAGGGGTTTAGGGGGGTGATGGGCGTTTGGCTATGGATTTCTCTATTTTTTCTTTTTTGCGGGGAGGGGATGGGGAGTCACGGGGCGTTCATGGTATGGTACACATATCATGTAGGCTCTAGGCTTCAGCGGGTTTGCACTTACATACCTGTATACTTACTTGCCTGCTTATGGATAGGCGGGTAGGTACTAGGTATTTAGGCGAGACCTCAGTTCGAGTAACATTGGAGGTGATGAATAATTCAGATACACATAATTGACCTATACAATTCACTGATATCCATAGGTACCTACATAACATACCTACAGTTGTGCCGCATTAATGGCCTAGGTCCCTAGGTGCGTAACAGTTCAGTGTTTTGCTAACACAGTAGTATGTTAGGGGTCTAATCGACACATACCTCCTCCACGTTACCAATCGCAGACGAAACATTCGTCGATGCCAATGGAACAAGATGGATTGATACCTGCCCAACCTACCTACCTACCTACGCACAAACAACGAAAACAAAATTGATAACGAGGCGCAGTGCCAGCAGCAAGGTACAAATAGGCAATCAGCGTTACTAGCTCCAGATCTGGGCATACCACACTACTACTACCTACATTACATAGTAGTAGTTATCAGTTAATTATTAGTTAGCGAGTTCAAGGTTTAATAAAGTGAGGACCCCCAAGGCCCAAGGGCCACCTTCTACTCCAGCCAGTGTGTGGCAGCTTGTAGCTAGCTAATAACTAATAAGTAGTAATCCATTATTACGGATTATGTACATAGTATTGCTGCTGGTAGGTAGTGATCGACAATGCAACCTACAAAAAACACTAGTGTAGTTGGTCGGCTAGCGATGATCATCAAATCTAAAATGTAGATTTTAGTTCGGGTTTGGGTTAGCTAAACTGGACTAATAACTACTGTACATACATGTTATGTGTGGCTGCCTTCTTCGTTCTTACTCGGTTGGGCTTAGTTGCCTCGCCGCGGCAGCACGGCTGTCGTGTCGGTATATGCGTAGGGCATGGTCGGGTAGGGTAGGGGACGGTACATATGGTTCCTTGGGATTGGGTAGACAGAGGCTTGGATGCTTGGTTAGATGGAATGGGGTTAACAACTAACGGGAATTGACGACTGGTATACTTACTTAAGTATGTAGGTAGGTAGGTAAGTAGGTAGAGTACCTAGGTTAGTGTAAATAGAGGCAATGCACATACCTAAACAACACGTAGTCTTCGATAAGGATGATGATATTGTTATATGTATATATATATTAGCTTGAGGTATATACCTACCTCCTCCCTCTTCCTTGAACACATACATGGCAGATATTAACGTTATGTAGAGCAGATATGTTCGTACATAATTATAGCCATCAGTAAAAGCAGACGCGTAGACACCCACCGGTCCGGGACATCAATCCACCAGACGGTGAATTTGCCAAGCACCACAACAGTCGGCCCAGGTGGAATGACCTTCTAGATCGGAGCGTTTGACCTTGTCTCCATCTTAAACCCTGTAAAAACCCACTTAGTTAAATTACCCAAGCAAATTATATGGCGATCATATCTTAAAATATAAATTATGAATGGTTATATACACTATATTACGTACATTAAACCTTTTAAATTAATTCTTTTATCTTAAATACGTTCCTTAAATATATAGCTATATAAGTGTAACCGGTATTAATCGAAAACGCATTAAATAAGGAATCGATTGATACCGGTCTCGAATTCGTGCGATATTTGGTTATAAAGTTATTCAAATAAATAAGCTAGCTGGAAAAGCAGGCGCACGTGATCACCCTTTAAGGATGTCACATGATAAGATGTTACATAATAAGATGTCACATGAGAAGATGTCATATAATATCTCACGATATATATATCTAAATAACTTTGCAACTAAATATCGCATTCATATTTAACTTATATCATTTAATTAATAATTAAATTCTCTTTTAATCGATACCGATTACATTATTATAGCTATATGTTTTAAACGTTTAGGTTAGATATTAAATAAGTAAAGCTTTAAGCGATTATATATTAGCCTTAAAGATAATCACATGCCATCCAAATAACCGGCTTATTAATCTAAATATCAATTCGAAACCGGCGTTTTACAGCCCAAAAAGGCTTTAGATTTAAGGTTTTAGGGCCCGATAGTAATAATAAATACAATACTACGCCGTATATGTAATTACCTAGGATACTCATACTTTAAGATATGATCAACACACAATTTGTATAGGTAATCTAACTAAGTAGGTGTTTACAGGGCTTAAGCAGGGTTTAAGATGGAGACAAGGTCAAACGCTCCGATCTAAAAGGTCATTCCACCTGGGCCGACAACAGTGGCTCACTCCTTTTAGAAGCACTTGGAATATCGATCACTAACTATACGAGGTATTTATTTTAATACCTACATACATAGTATTACATCTTTGGGGTAAGAAAATAGGGGGGTGGGCGTTGTTGTTTCCAGGGGCATCAAAAGACCGTTTGCTTAGCTAAACCGAAACCTTGATGGGTTGGCTGCGGCGTAGATTACATCCCTCTTACAGTACAAAACTAACCATACCTGATGTATGCCTAACCTACCTGGGGTATCTTGCAGTCTAAGTTTGTTCATGATGCAATTAAATTGCCTTTCCTCAAAAGTCTTGGAAGCGGAAAGCTTGGAGTGGCTTGCTTGCGCGTCCTTTTGGGAACGGTGTGTGTGTGTGGCCGGAAAGCCTAACCCAAGAGGTGTATTACGAATCCTCGGTCACAGGACTGGGTATACCCCAGATAGGTAGAAAATGTGAAAGAACAAAGTGATGTCCCCATGATGATATCGAAAGTCTAGGAATTGAATCCATAAGCTTTTTCGTGTTGATTATAACATTCGTCAGCTGCTACAATTGATGTTGAGTAGTGTTCATGGTAGGACAAGACTCAAGAGATCTGAGATTCAGCTTTGATCATTGTCCCGTGACATTTCGTCCGAACTAAAGGTGAGAGAAAATGGGGGTTGGAGAGAGATCTGCGCAGGGATTAAAGTTGGTTTGGTACCTGTTACAGCCTCATACATATATCCAACCGGTGAGGCGACGTGTCACAATTCCTCATATCAATGAAGCACATGAGATTTGGAAAGGTGATGAACTCTTTTAGTTAGTTTGGTTGTTTGATTGTTTTGCTGTTTGGCTAGGTGCTTGGCTATACGCGACCTGCTTGTCCGATCTGCAATATCTCGCCTGTCAGTCGCTCATCGCTCCGCAAAACTGGCCAGCTTGTTCCCCCTGCTTTGCTCAAGCTCACTTCGAGTTTTGTGCCAAGAATCTTATAGGTCGACTTTTCCATGTCGATAGATGCGAACAGGGGGATGGTGGTCCTATATCGCTTAGGCTGCGCATCGCTTGTGAGTAGGTCGAGCGCAATTCCTTGAGACTCAAACTTGACTGCCGACTTGTCCTTGTCAATCTTCTTGAGGAAGAAGGACGCTATCACCGTTGATGGTGTCTGGTAGAAGTCATGTCGCACCGTTTCGAGCACTTCCTCTCCATTCCCGGCTGCCGAAGCATTTGCTGTCGCGGCCTTGCCCTTTTGCTGCCCGGATCCAATGAATAGATGTCTAGGCGAAGTTTTGCATCCTTCAATCTTCATGAATTGGTCGAACTCCAATACCCGTCTCTTGCAACAGGTGTATCCCTTGCTTCCCTCGTGGAAGATTGGAGCGCCCGGGTGGTGGACGCATTTCTCTTCGTCAGATCTAGCCTGGTTCTTCTCATAAGCGGCATTGCAGCCTTTCCGGCGGCAAACCTTGCCATGTGGGATCTCTAGAGACGGTTCATCGTCTTCAGATTCTGGTGGTGGTGGGGTAGCGGTAGGAGCTGGCTGGGGTGCAATAGGGGCACGGGTGGGTGCGGTTGCTGCTGCCTTTTCGAGGGTGGCAGCAAGGGTAGCTGAAGCTGAATCGGTATTTTCCGCTGCTTTCTTCTCGATCTCGGGAGGAAAGTCTGTAGAGCTGTGTTTGCCCTCAGTGCAAGGAGGAATCTCGAGGAATTCGTCAAAAGTCAAGACTCGTGGCTTGCAGCATTTCCAGCCTAAGGTGGAGTGAAAAATGATGTCAGTGACCTCGGGAACGCGTGCCTTTGGTTCATGGGCCTCATGGGGCTAGCTCTAGTTACCTTTTTGTCCCTCGTGAAAGATTGGAGGACCCGGATGGTAAATGCAGACCTCTTCTGAATCAGTATAAACCTTTCCACAACCCTTGTGAACACACTTCTGGGCCATCGTTAAGCTTGTGTGGTATGGGGCACCTTAGGGTTCCTATATATTTCGTATAGGAATGTATTTCGTTGTGTTTCGTTATATTTCGTCTGACACAAGTTCCAATGTTGATCGATCAACTTGGCTCCTTTGCTTGTAGGCTGTAGACTTCAATGTTGTACTAGTAGGTAGTATTTAGCATTTAGTTTGTAGAATTTAGTATGTAGTATTTAGTATTTAGTGTGTAGTATGTACAGTTTATACTGCACATGTGGGTATTTCCTTCTAGCTTACATGGAAATATTTAATATTTTCTAGTGTAGTGGTCTTAGCCTTGTGCCTTGGGTAGGTACAAACATAGAAAGTGGTAGAAGCTGCGAGCTTTGAGCTCACTCCCCACCGCCTTCCGTTTGCAAGCAAGCCAGACACTCAATTGGATATCACTTTATTCTGCCCTATGACGTCAAGGATGCCAAGACATTTGATAACTAACTATAAGGATGCCCCACTTGGCGGAGAAGAGACTGATATGCATACCTAGTTATTGATCTAGTATGCATTAACTCATGAAGCTGAGCTAAACATCATACGATTAAATCTCATACGACCCCTTCGAATCTTATTTATCTATTATTTATATAAAAGGCCTACGTACAAGCGGATTCTTCTCTCTTTTAATGCTCTTTAGGTAGTACACAAACTTCAAGATGAGAGCTACGTGCAGGCTACTTCAGAGTTGCAGGATCACACTCTTTACTCGTGAAAACTGCGGCCTCTGCACTGAAGCCAGGTCGGTTCTCTCCAACGTATGGGACTCCCGGCCCTTCCAATTTAAGGAGATAGATATAATCAAGTCTGATTTCAAGCCGAGATGGAGGGATTTGTATGAGTTTGATGTTCCTGTGGTATGTCAGATGGGACGAGAAAATATTTCTTTGAATCTGACTAGGTACTGGTAAGAATGAAACTGATATCTCTCCTCTTAGATTCACATCAACAAATCTTCAGCTCCCGAGGAACATCCAGACTCAGCTTCAAAAGCAGTCAAGCTTATGCATCGATTTACTACCGACCAGGTCAAGGCCAAAATGGACCTCGTTGAAGAGTCATAGGAGTCTGGCTGGAGACGAATACTAGGTATATCCATTGGCTACGAACATGCAATATCAATAACCAATCTCAAACACATGAAGCTTTACCATGACGTCGGGTCGGGCAAACGGAAATCTGAACGAATTATCGTTCCTACATATGATAACTAGTAGGGCTAAGGACTGGGCAGATATCATCAATATCTACCAACAGCTTTCGGCGCCTGCTGCCCTCGAGCAGTACTCAACGACACGCTAAGCGAGGCTTGCAACAGTGTCGTGTCAAGAGCAGCACTTATCATATGAAACCCCTTATCAGCGTACACCTTCGCCTGCTCTCCACTTGTGGCGAAGAAGCCGCACTTTTTGCCCGCCTTGATAGTCGCCGATAAGATTCGGTCGATCGCTTGGTCTAGTTCAGGCTTCATGACCCCGTCTATTATGGGATGACCAATGTTATTGCCCAAATCGAAGGGCCCCACAAACAGCACGTCGACGCCCGGGATAGCGGCTATTTCCTCCACGGCATCGAGTGCCTCTTGCGTCTCTATCTGCACCATGGTGAGAAGTGAATCGTTTGCTTGCTGCAGGTATTCGGTCAAACTAGGGGCCGGGGTGAAGCGTTCCATGGCGAAAGGAGAACCTAGTCCTCGCTGGCCTTGAGGCGGGAACTTGGCTGCGCTGACGATCTTCTTGGCTTCCTCCGCGGAACGAAGGAGCGGAACCAATATCTGCTCTGTTAGTGTGGTTTCAAACCAATTGCTCATCGTCAACCTACGCCATGCGCTCCAGCATCTAGTGCGCCTTGAATAATAAATGTGAGTCATGTAATTCTGCTGGAGTTCAGTTCAGTTTCGAACTCACGCTTGACCATCCACCCTTGCATATCTGGAATTCTCACGATCGGGCTTACTCCACAGCTGGCGATAGCTGGAATAGCTTCATGCATTGCAGCATCTACAACAACCAATGTCAGCTTTTCAAATTCCCACGTTCTGGAATATGCGTCCCCAGTTGAAGCTAGGTTCCACCCCTATGCTCGAAGTAAGACGTCTTACCGTCTATGTTTCCGTGCTCGCAGTCAACCATGACCCAATCTACACCGGCTCGTGCCAACACCCTCGACACATTCTGACCAGGCAATGTCTGCCAGACCCCTATACTAGTTCTTTCACTCTTCGCAAACGTGTCCCTCAATACACATCCTTGCAACATACTGGAATATAGTCTCGTCAATGGCGGAGTCTTCACGCAGGTAGTAGGGCCGAGTATAATCGATTTGAACTTGACACCAAAATTCGCCCGCCTAGCCGAAGGAGCCACTCGATTTATAAATGCCATCGATCTTTGCTATACCGGCCCGGCTGATCAGAGGCTTATTCATTAGAAATACCATTACGGAGAGTCTTCCACATCGGGAAATAATGTATCATACTCCAACCCATACGGAGAGCCAATCTATGAGGAG
This sequence comes from Hypoxylon fragiforme, assembly GCF_022984875.1. Taxonomy (NCBI): domain Eukaryota; kingdom Fungi; phylum Ascomycota; class Sordariomycetes; order Xylariales; family Hypoxylaceae; genus Hypoxylon; species Hypoxylon fragiforme. Next base: position 906,426 of record NW_026054761.1, on the reverse strand, counting down.
AAGCCGGTTACGGGGCGGTTACGGGGTTGAATCCTCTGCCTCCTCTTCCTCTACTACTATTACCCCCTCGTTTGTAGCAGCAAACTACCGAGAGCGGGGTAGCTCCTTTATTCTAGAACGTAGAATAAGGCATACCAGACAGGTAGGTGGTATTCGAAATGGGATTATACACTTATTTCATACTTAACTACTTACTCACTTATGTAGAAGTCGTATAGTAAGCCAGTTATACAGCTATAGTTATTAATGTATATGATGCTGGGTTAAAAATAATTAAGACTTGAAATGTGTAAGACAACCAGGGTATATAACTAAATCAAACCCCCCCAAAGCCCATTCTTACATAACTCTTGGGAAATCAAAAAGTTGTTGGCTTGGATTCATGCAAGGTTACATCACTACCTGTCTACGCAATATCCTATGTAAGTTGAGGCTCGAGACAGAATTATACTTACATAGTTAACTATGTATAATTTCAATACTTCAAGTTATGTATACCTATCTACTTAGTTATACGCTGACGCTAGCAGGCACTAGGAGCTCATCCATACTCATGTAATCCATGGATAACTACATATGTAACTAACTACTAACTAGGTTCAACTACATAGCACATGGCAGCTAGGTAGTAGCCTACTTGCCTTGACGTATAACCTACCAGCCGCGAAGCTTAATTATAAGCTTAAATAGATTCCTGGTAACTAGGTAGTTACCTATGTAGGATAGGGTAAGGTAGGGTAGGGTAGGGTAGGGTCTGTGTGATACGCGTTTAGTATCAGTATCAGGGGCTGTTTTGAATATGCATTTCTACCTAGGTAGGTAGGTAGGTAGGTAGGCTGGCTCTTGGAATGGGGGCACGTTTGGGGATGTGTAAAGGTATATATGGATAGGTATGCATTTCACAACATAGGTACGTTTATGGATCGAGACTCAGTATCAGGGACTTATGGTCTGCTATGTACCTACCTACTAATGTCATCACCAGGCAGATAGATATATAGGCACTTAAGGTATGCTACTCGTGTATGCTTGAAAGGTTAGGTATGTTTATTCTCATTCATGTTATGTTATGTTATGTTGTGGTTCTTGATGTTGTAGTCCTAGGGGTCAGCCAAGCACTATCTAATAATGTATACATATACGCCGAGTTCTACATGTCTCATATATACCCCCTAACCCCAAGGCCGCTCTGCATTCGTATGTTCGTAACCGTTCGACTTTTTCTCCAAATTGCCTTTGCTTATACCCCCCCCTCTCTCTTTACTCCCGCTCGTAGATTCGGTAATGTGTGTAGATACAATAGGGAAGAGATTAGTTGTACACTTAATACATTGGCGTATATGCTGGATATATGATTTTTCTAAATTCTCACGCGCTGAACTCTCGATATGGGTATAATTTGCCGTTACTGGAAGAAAAAATCGCAGTTAATCTCATGGCTGGTGAAGCAGGCCCTGAGGGTTGGAAAAAAAAGATTCGAAATGTTTTCGACTCGGCTCAACCGTTTTCCAAAGAGGAAGGAAAAGGGAGGGAGGAGGTGGAAAGAAGACGCGTTGGTAACGCCGATCATGTCCAACAGGATAGGGACCAGCATCAGGATGGTCTTTATGTACGTAATAACTGTGAGCCCGGAACTCTCGGGGTTCTCTCAGTGAGGAGAATGCAAGCTACTTTGGAGTAGCATCGGTGACCCAAATCCTTTTAATCTCCCTGTATATTGGTGATGAGAAAGCCGATCCAAGGCATCGGTAGGGTTAGACATAGGTGCTGGCCCGTTCTGCACAGCGGTGAACATCTGGCTTAATAATTCGATGTGGCTGACGAAGCCACTAGTGTCGCTGCTCTGTTCCGAATAAGTGTCCTCAGTACCCCAGCTCGCGCCCCAGACCTCTGGCGGTATGCTGGTGCCCTCGAATAGCGCGATTCGTATAGGCCATTGTAAGCGTGGCCACCATTCCTCGTCGTTTGGGCTGAATAGAGACACGAGACCCATCACCTCGCGACGCGACACGCCCTTTAACCACCAAACACCGTCAAGAAACTTGAGTAGGGCGAAATAGCTGGCAAGTATAGCAAGAGCGCGTGGGCGACGGGCCTCGAGCAACTCTACAAAGCGGCGCGAGACGGTTGCGAGAAATACTAGTGGGGCGCCCGTATCAGGTATTTTGTGTGCCCAATCTAAAACAGCAACGGCGTGCTGGTATGCCTGGCGCGTAAGAATCTGCGTTGGTGGATCTTCATTAGAACTAGCGATCTCCTCTTCTACGCCTGCTAGCAAATGGCCGAAAAAAGTCGCGTTCTGCCCCGAAAGATCAAGGTTTAAGGCAGGTTGAGACTCGATTATCGGGATCACAATCCCACTATTCCGCAACCATTGCCAGCTAGAGGCCACCACAGCTTTGACTCCTTGAAAAGAGTGGAATAATGATAGCGGAAGGTTATAAGAATCAATTTGATCCTTAGAGTCGTTGCCGTCGTTTCGGGTGAAAATACGAGACGCGGTAGACTGAAAAGCAATAAGGGCGGCGGTGAGAAACAGTGTTTCGGCATTCGATTCAGTAATACCCTTGCTTAAACTGGCGCTGTATTCTGATAAGGTAGATGCCATGTACGCGTGGCTGGCGCGTACAAGTTCCTGGTCTGACGGAGTATGTGACCGTAAATGAAGGGCAGAGACGGCAAGCAGAGCATCAGCCAAGAAGCCGGAATTGTTAAAGGCGAGGTTTGGCACGGTATCTCGCCATATCCGTTCGCTTACTGGAGAGGAAATGGCAAGAGTTTCGCAAGTAATGGTGGTATAGTGATGAAGCAACCTTAACTCCATCATGCGACTAGATTTGGCAACAGTATTCGGTAAGGGAAGTGGTTCCGGATTTCGGTAAAAAGGAAGAGGAGTGCTAGACTCTGCTGAAGGCGTAGGTGGGAGTGTAATCGTCGATGGACTATCGCAGTTGCTGGTAGAAGATGTCATGGGACGAGGAGACTCGATTGGGCTGAGTGAACTGGCGAAAGTAGAAGTAGGATGCTCAAAGTCGCACGGAACGCCATGTTTGGTGCAGTTACCACATCGAGGGTGAACTTCATCGCACTAAATTTGAATATATGCGCCATCAGTTGCGCTGGCCCCCATTTTTTTGTGGGAGAGAGTAGGCAATGTTCGATTTTGATCTTGACAAGCCCATGTCACATACCTTGATCTTTCTCACTTTACATCTTCGGCAACCAGCACGAGACTTCTTGTGAGATCTTCGTGGAGGCATCGTAATAATTTTACCTAGATACCTAGGCACGCAATTTCATAATCGCTGGTTAGAGCTAATATTCCTATTATAACTCCTATATGGACATATAAAGGAAGCCATCGAAAACGGGATGTGGCCAAATATAGTTGACGAATGAGACACTAGAACATGTGAATTGAAGTTCAAAGCTGGAAGGGCTGAAGAGTTAAAACGGAGAGATTGAATTTACCTATTCATATTCAAAGGAGTGGGGGTGGGAAGGGGGGGCGATGCCAAGTGGCCAAGGACAGCCCTGTATTTAATGGGTAGATACTGAATACCTAGGGTATGTAGGTGCTAATACTACTATGTAGCTAATACAGTTCAATGTTTGTTTTATGTATTATATGTATTATGTACGCCATTGTATGTATGGATACATACATGTATGTATGGATATTACTATGTTACTGCAGTATGTAGGTGATAGTTAGACGTTTCACAGGCATAGTGTTTGCTAAACTACTTTTGCATCAAAGACGCGGCAGATCCGGGGTGACTGAATTGACTTTGAACTTTGAATCATCCTATCAAACTTGCTGAAACCTAGGTTAGTCATCCACAGTTTCCACTTTACCTAAGCCACACTTGCTGAGCTAAGACGTTCGGACTGTTAATGATACCGAGTCCCCGAAAGATTTGTTCATTTCTTTGGTTCATTTATGTAATCTTTGATAAAGTTATGAACGGAATCTAAGGATCTTCATCGACTTTCTCGAGACTGGGCCAAGTGGCATAAATTCTATTTTCGTAATCCTGATTATTATCCGCGTATCTGACCTTAGCACCTTAGAAGGCTTAGATAGGTTACATGCATACCACATAGACATGTAGTACTACATTAACTACATAGTACCTACCTTAGGTGATGCATCAACCATGTAAATTTATCAACATCAAATAAAATATGCCCGATCCCTACTTACCGATAGAAAGTTCCTATTATTGAACATTGTATTATACGGAATATGCCATGCTTACTTATCGAACCAAATATCTGATTTATCTAGTAGCTTTTATGTAAACTTCAGGGGTTAACTTGGGTTAACTTGGGTTAACTTGACCTACTTGGGAGAGGCCTCCCTAACTTCATCTCTCAACTTGTTAACCTCCAGCCAAACCCCCCCGGATTTTAATAACGTTAATAAAATGGCAATCCACGTCCGAAGACTGGGATGGCTGGCCATCTTCGTCGTTGTATGCTTCACACTCTTTTGGGGTCGGTCAATATACGCAACCACGAGTCTATCCAATCAACTGTGTTCCGTCTTGGGATCCTGTCGGGCTAGCACTGCAAACCTCTTCTCGGTCGAACATACCCCGATTACACTTGAAGGATACGGAGACTTCACCGGGAGAACGGTAAATACTACATTTTCCGGCGTTCCGCTTCCTAACCCCGTCGATGCTTGGCTTGGTATCGAATATGCAAAGCAGCCAGTGGGCGAAGGTCGATTCAAGCCTGCTAGTTGGCCTCCAGCCTTTGATGGCGTGAAGCAAGCTACGGCGTACGGTAAATCATGTGTCCAGGACTCCAGATACGTTGGCATAGAATTTCAAGGAGAAGATTGCCTCAATTTCAACGTTTACCGGACCCAGGGTGTTCCGCTGGACAAGAAGTTGCCAGTCTTCGTTTACATCCATGGTGGGAGTTTCAACTTCGGTAGCAGTAAGAGCTTAGATGGCGCTGCATTTGTCTCATCGTCCAAAGCTCCCATAGTTGTGATCAGCTTCCACTACCGGCTCAACTCGCTTGGCTCCCTTCCATCTCTTCTTTTCAGTCTGGAAGGCCTCCTCAATCTCGGGATACGGGATCAGTACTTCTTCCTAAGGCATTTCGTGCAAAAGCATGTTGGTTCCTTTGGAGGGGACCCATCAAACATTACTCTGGGTGGCCGTTCGGCCGGTGCGCATTCTGTGGGCATTCACTATTTCCACAACTACGGCCAGAATGCTGGGAAGCCTTATTTTGCCCGGACCATCCTTCAATCTGGATCTGTTACTGCGCGGGCATTTCCCGGCGCTGGCTATCCACTCTATGTCCGACAGTTTGAGGAATACATGAGATTCCTTCACTGCCCTCTGAATGATAATGTAGCAGCCATGGCTTGTCTCCGTTCGGCCAAACTTGACGATATCAGAAAGATCAGCTCCAAACTACTTGCCGACTCCAATTATAATAATACTTGGCCATTTCAACCCGTCCAGGGGGGTCCGTTGCTAGAAAAGTTTGGCTCTCAGTCTGGTTATGACCGAACTTTTTTTCTTATACCGACGCTTACAACTACTGTTACGGATGAGGGAAGATTCGCCATGCCAGGTAATTTGGAGACGAACGAGGACTTTTTAAAATATATGCATGCCGGGTCTCCATCTCTGAATGCTAGAGACCTTGAGTTACTCGCAAGCTTGTATCCAGATCCAGTGACAGATGCTACGTCCCCCTTTAAGGATTCTCCCAGAGGAGCCCAATACACTCGTCTATCTGCTGCGTGGAGCGATTATGCATACATTTGCCCTGGCCAAGAAACTGCATACAGAGTTGCTGCCGCCGGGATACCAGTTTGGAAAGCTCGGTTTAACACCAACAATAGCTTCCCAGCCTGGCGTGGCATTCCACACGCTGCTGATGGAAAATATACATGGCCAGAACCTAAGGCACAACACCCGGAAATTGGACATATACTCCACGGCTATCTGGCCAGCTTCATCGCAACCGGCGACCCAAATGCGCTTAGGTACCCGGGCTCCCCCGAGTGGCCTAACTATGAGCCTCAAGGATATGGCCTCGATTCTGAAGCCGCGCTCCAACTGGTTATACAACCCGATGATACCAAAGTCGAATTGGACGATATTCGCCGAGAAGCGTGCCTCTTTTGGAGGGACCCTGAGAGAACCAAACGACTAAACAAATAACCTACACCCTTAATAATATATTAAAAATATATTCTATTCTTCCTAACCTAGATTTATTCAACTTGCTGTGTTCGGTTACAACAGTTTTGCTCCGACACGGAATTATGAAAGAGGTGGAGAAGCCCGACCCTGAAGCTTGAGGGGATGTTGCCATAGACGACGAGTATGGCGTGATTGAGAACACGGAAATCAATATGACTGAAATCACCTTCAATGAAATCAAAGTTCAAACACCAAAGACATTACTAGACATCATATCCTGTCTTGTGAACTTAATCCAATGGCAACTTCATTTACCAAAATTCCCATTATAGACCTGTCGCAGGCAGACGATAATTCAACCAGGCCTGAAGTACTCAAGAGTCTCCGTGATGCTCTCATAGAGGTCGGGTTTCTTTACGTATCAAACCATGGGGTCTCGACGACAGTTGTCGACAATTTAGTCAATGCTCTACCCACACTTTTTAAGCTTGAGGATGCGGTTAAAAGCACTGTCGCTTTAGAGAACTCGCCTCATTTTCTTGGTTATAGTGGGGTTGGGAGTGAGAATACGGGTGGGAAAGTAGACAGGAGAGAGCAATTTGAATTTGCCACGGAGCTGGGGGCGACCTGGCGACCTGGCGTTCCACTGTATGAACGCCTACGAGGTCCTAATCAGGTCGGTCTACAATTAAGGGGCCAGGCTTGAACATTAGACTAATTGTTCCTAGTGGCCAAGAAAGCATCCAGAACTTCGAGCTGTGATTGAAGATTATATAAAAGAGCTCACGAGTCTGGGTGAGCGATTCCTGGATCTGGTCGCCGAGGCCCTTTCGCTTTCAGTTGGGACCTTTCAACCGTTTTTATCAGATCAGCATCGCTTAAAGCTAGTCCACTATCCTGCGTCACCAGTTGGTGACTCTACCGTTTCTCAGCAAGGCGTTGGCCCACACAAAGATTCCTCCGGCTGGTGGACATTTTTGCTACAAGCATCACCTCCTGAGGTGAAAGGGCTTCAAGTTCTCAACAAAGCTGGGGATTGGGTGAATGTTCCCGTAGTGCCTGGGACTTTCGTGGTTAATATAGGCCAAGCTTTTGAGGTGGTGACAAATGGCGTATGTAAGGCGACAACTCATCGAGTCCTCTCAGGCCCGCACGAGCGATACAGCGTACCATTCTTCCAAGGCGTTCGTCGGGATCTTACCAAAGCCGAAGCCGTTGAGACCTTGAAAGCCCATTTCGACGGTCTTAACATCAGCACAGAATCCGAGGAGGGGCATGCGATTGACTCCGCCTTTTTGAAGGGAAAGTATAATACTTGGGGAGAATCGCAATTACGGACAAAGGTACGTAGTCATCGTGAGAATGGTAAGAAGTTTTATTCCGAGGTCTACGATCAGTATATCAACGACGACGCATAAATCACCCAGTGGTCACAGGACCGCATTCAGACAACATTTGTCCATCTTCATCTCAACTAGCATGGGTGCAAATTATTGGTGCTGAGTCTGTCACTCTCTAATCATAATACTTGGCCGCCTTACCGCCGATTATCTCTTGCTCGGTCACATCATGTCTCGGCTTGTCTTTAGCAACTCCCTTTGCGACACGAGCCTTCACCCACTCGCCCGCGGTGATACCGACAGTGGTGTCATCCTTGACTTTGTCGTATCCCAGGCGCTGCAACACACTACTCACTATTGGCCGTAACTCGAGGCTATCCTCTGGCCTAACGAAATACAACACTCCCAAGCGGTCAATATCTGCCTGATCAGGGGGCGGCGCGACGACCCGGTGAATGCTACTTTTCAAAAACCCATTGGTAAGGAACTCCAGAGAGTCTGCGAGGTTCACCGTGATGCTCTGCGGGTACGGCTTGATCCATTTCCACTGGCCCTCGGGCGTCCGGACCTGAAGCGCGGCCACCGGTTGCCGGAACAGCAGCGTGAGGCTGCCGAAGTCCGTGTGCCCCTTCACCCACACGTTCTCCAGCACGCGGTTCTGCTCCGCGGTCCGGTGGTGGTACTTCATGTACCGCAGGTGGCAGTCGCTCTTCTCGTCGTACCGGTGCCGCTGCAGGAAAAAGTCCTCCGGCAGCTCGAGCACGAGCGCGAACAGCACCAGCAGCTTGTGGACGATGTCGTCATGGATGTGCCGCGCGAAGGCCTCGATTTCGGTGCGGTTGCTGTTGATGACGTCGGGGTGTGGTTGATCAAAGGCGGGGATGAACTTCGGGATGTTGTAGATCTCGGTGTTGTCGTATACGCCTGGCCGAACTTCCTAGACGAAGGGGTTTCGTCTTAGTAGTGGAAGGTGTATTTTTGTGTACCTGCCTAAGTACCTACCCAAGCTAGACACCTACATGCCTAAGAGGCATGCTGTACAGTACCACTGTAGAAGAGAGAAGAAAGAAGGTAGCTTACCCGTAACCCAAGCGGCTTGTACCCATTATACCCCCCATGTTCAAGGTCGGCCCGGTACTTCAGCTTCTCCTCGGTCGGGAGCTGGAACACCTCCTTCCCGATTGCGAACTGCCGGTCCACTTGCTCCTGCGCCAGCCCGAAGTTGACGATGTAGAAGAAGCCGATCTTCTGGATCGCCTCGAATAGCTGTGTTGCGAGTTTTTGTTTTCCGCCGGGGACGGAGAATTGCGAGAGGTCGAGGGTTATGAGGTCTGCCCAGTCGACTGTATGTGGTGGCGGTTAGTGGGGAGTGTGTGTGTATATGTAGGTAGTGAATAGCGAGCAAGGGTTCTTACGTTCATGCTTCGTTTCCGGGATCTGGTGATAGGTTGGTATGTTTATCTTCCCCTGAGAAACAGTGTTGGAGGCGACTGCTGCTGCCATTTTTTTGGAGGAGGTTCCAAGATGCAATTGTGTGTACGATGGGGTTAGCTAGTTGTTGGTGATAATACTAGACATCGCAAGGGAACAAGCTTCGCGATCGCGACCGACCCGGAGGCACGGTTCGGTTTTAAGCATACCTTAGGTACCTACCCACCATACAGTAGCTGAGCAGGAATTCCAGACGTAGTATTCATATGCATATAATCGACGATTGCGTGATGATGGGAGTCGATTCGATTTCTCCAAGTCCAAATCGGATCACGTTGCAAAAGAGAAGAGGGGCCACGCCGGTTCCAAGTTCCCGGATACTACATGCGTAGGTAGGTAGAAAGCTGGGTGCGGAAAGTCGTGATCATCCTTGCGGATGACGAATCCCGGAACGACGCGCTCTGATCGGTCGAGAGCCGCGACCCCCCATATACCAAATCTCCAATCTTTGTACACCCTACCACGCACAGTATCGGAACAATCTGGGATCGTTTTGTATGCCTAAGCTATAACACGGGTATACTGACAGCAATGGGGATAGTGTGGGCAGGATATGCTTCCTAGTATACCCGCCTACTATCTAGTTAGACCCTTTGATAATACTGCGGTTGCTTGTATCAGCCAGGCCCAGTGTTCAGCCTTGGCGAGACGATGCGCAGAGATTCGTGATTCTAGTGGGCGATGAGTCTATGGCGAATCGGAGCATTCTTTTTCAAGCATGTTCGCTGCTTTAGGTGTTTGAATAATCTCAGCTTAAAGGATGTGGTGTATCCGTCGCGCTGTCATGCTACATTGATATCGGCCGAGCTGATATTCGTACCTACCTAGTAATCGAGATCGTGGATATTTCTTTTCTCACGTACCTATTAAGTAGGGAGTCACGAATCATGCCGACGGCCAAGACGCCCGTGATATCGTCGTCTTCCGAGCCCACAGAGGCCGCGAGTCTCGGCAGCAGCAGCAAAAACGACAATGATGGATTCCATCGCGCCAGAAGAGGCGAGGTAGCGGGTGATGAGACAGCTATCGATGGGTACGACGCGGAGCGCATGCGGGCGCGCACGGCGCTGACGGCCGACGAAGAGAAGAAGCTCATCCGGAGGATCGACTGGCACCTGATGCCGCTTTGTTCTATTATTTTTATGTTTAAGAACTTGGATGCGGATAATGTGAGTCCCTTTTTACCATTCAGAGCGTGAAGTCAATAACTCTATGAATGAATGAACTGGTCTAACGATGAGAACAAAAAGGTCTCGAACGCGAGGATCATGAACAGAGGAACTCCTCAGAATATCATGACGCAGCTGGGCTTGACTTCGGATGAATACGCCTTAGTTGCTGTACTGTATTATGTGAGTTCTACGTTGATTACCTGCCTAGCCTAGGTAGATTGGGGGTGAAAAATGCGAAGATGACTGATGGTGGCTCGCAGATACCGTATATCATTGGAGAGGCACCTTCGAATCTGTTGCTCAAAAAGTTCTCGCCTTCGCATTGGCAATCGAGGATTGTAAGTGGCCCCTATATATGTTAGGTCTCTAGGTAATACGATATGGTACCTACCCAAGGCTCATATCTCCCGCAACCCCATCAAGAAGACAGGTACCTAGTACTAATAGCAGGTCACTGTAGATGCTTACATGGGGCATTATGCTGGCGTGCCATGTCGCGGTCAAGAATAAGGAGGGCTTGTTTGCGACAAGGTTTCTTTTGGGGCTGGGTATGATCTTCCCAACTTATCTAGCTAGGTACCTACTTCATCACTGAAGGTTTTGCTAACTTTGCTGGCAGCGGAGGCGGGGATGTTTCCAGGGATAATATTGCAGATGACATACTGGTACAGACCGGACGAGATGTCTCTTCGCCTTCTCTATTTCTGTATGTGATCTATGTCTGAAATGGAACGGTTTTGTGCCAGAGATGAGACTGACAAGATGTGCTATAGATATTTGCGGGAATCTGAGTGGTATCTTCGGTGGTATCCTCGCATTTGCCTTCGATCGCATATCAGGGGCAGGGGGTTTATCTGGGTGGCAATGGTGAGACTTTATAGCCCCCTTCCCCCTTTTCAACTTCGCATAGAATACTCATATATTATACGACATAGGCTATTCTTGGTGGAAGCTATAGCTACCATCATCGTTGGAGTTGCCGTCTGGTTTCTCTTACCAGATTGTAAGTTAAATCACTAACCGGATAGTAACCACCGTCGTCTTCCAAGCTAATGAAAATCAAACAGTCCCCGAGACGGCATCTTGGCTCACAGACAAAGAAAAAGCATTCATCCAAGCCCGTTTACCTGCGAACGCGCCCAGAGCCGCAGAGAACGACTTCAAGTTTAGCGAGATCGTGGAATCCCTGAAGGACAAGAGGCTGTGGCTCTTTACTTTCATATGGGCTTTCTTCACGGTCGGGACGTCAGGGGTACGCTTCTATCAGCCGACGGTCATCGCGGACCTTGGTTTTACGTGAGTTGCCTACCTACCTTATTTAACCAATTCAATCCCGCCCAACCCAACAGTAGAAGAGAAGTGCAACTCTATTTCTGACACCTCTCTAGCACCATCGCGCAAGCTCAACTCCTAAACCTTCCCATCACCATCCTCGGGCTCCTCGTAATCGGCGTCTCGGGCTTCTTCGCCGACAACGGACGACTACCACGCCCCGTGTACCCTCTCACCTTCCTGACCATCATCCTGGCGTGCTACGGGGTGCTGGTGGCGTACCCGGGCACGGGCGCCGTGTACGCGGCGACGATGATCGGCAACGCCGTGACGAGCGCGTGGTTCCCCATGATGTGGCCGTGGCGCGTGCAGACGACGAGCCGCGCCACGGGGTCCGCCTTCTCCATCGGCTTCGTCAACAGCTACGGCCAGATCGGCGGCGCCATCGGCCCCCAGATCTTCCGGAGCGCCTACGCGCCCCGCTACCGGGTCTCGTTCGCCGCCGCTATGGCCCTCGTCGCCTGCTGCATCGCGACGACGCTGCTCACGTGGTACGTCACCCGCCAGACGGAGCGGGACACGCGCAGGCTGAAGCTCGCGAGGCTGGCGGCTGCGAAGCGCGATGTTGCGATTTTGGATGATGTGGTGGATAACGATTTGAAAAAGAGAGGCAACGCTACTACTACTACTGCTGCTGCTGCTGTTGGTGGTGTATGATGCTGCTTTACGATGGTGATACTATGAAAAAGGGGGTGTGTAGTAAATATCTGGTAGACACATGTACCTAGGGTGCAATAGAGTGGGATATTCAGCTTGGAAAGAAGATCCCCCCACAGAATCGGATCTTGTTAAGTAAGAAGCTTGCGACTAATCCGTCCGACCACTGAGTTACCTACTCCACATTCTTGAGGGTGTCACCTAGTCCTATGTAGGTACTAGAGTTAGTAGGTAGGTAGGTACCTGCATATTTAGTATCCTATGAAGCTCCTTCGGTGTGGCCACGAGCACCCGGTTTAAACCTTCTTGGGGAGCTGGAAAACGGGAACGGCTTGCATAACTTGGTCGGTACCTATACCTAAGTGGCAATGGTTTATGAAGGAAATATAAGTGCCTACTTTCCTGGATATGTATAGGTAATCATACTGTCATGCTAGTTAAACACAAGTGAGGTTTAATCAGAAAATCGTGATATCAGAATTGCAACCTATGATAACAGCCGAAATTCAAACCCATCTATCATTGGCCGATTGGGCAGCAGAGGACCCCTAAAATCAAAAACGTACCTATGTAGTATCTGTATACACTACCTAGTATCAGGACTATCTATCTCTCCTGAGCCGCATCACTGCGTACCTATCCGCGATCCGCGTATTTGTATGTCGGTAGAAGAAGATAGCTGACGATCCATTCCGAGATAATACTAGTTTATGAAATTCCATTCCGGATTCCGACGTTCTTATATATATCGTAATCCACACACCCATACTCAGCCGCTCCGTGGGTATTGTGATTCCCGGGGGACACGACCCGTTGCTTTCTGAACAAACTGCAGACCGTACCATGCAAGATCCACGATACGCACGTCGTCGTCTTCCATGTTGGCACATATCATACCAGACATACCTAACCAATGCCTACCTAGGCATAACCATACCTAGGTACCTAGTATAAACAAGCCCAGACCGCATTCTCTCGCCACTTCAATCACAATAAACCCACCCACATTAACTCCTCCTTATCTCCTGTGACAATCTCCAGAGAAAATAAAAAGGGTACATGGCATCAGCTATCACTCGAAGGGGTCCTCCCCCCCCATCTCTCTCTCGCAATCAAGCCAATCGCATGCGGGATGGTGGTTCTTATTACATGAAAAAAGCGGCCGTCCTGTCGTATACCATTCCGGGTCGAAACCTTACATGTACCTACCCCCCCTCACCACCCCTACACCATCGCTCGCCCGCCAACGAATCCCTATCCAACACAAGTTTGTCGTCGGTGGGTGCAGCCGGTGACGAAACGGACGTCCCCTGTGCGTTGCAATTGCAAAACCTTACGTGTAGGCCTCGCGTTGGGCGACACACGGTTCTAAGGGCGGCGAGGAGGTGAGGATGATGGTGCTCCGCGATACACATAACCCGACATCGGTTTTCTTTTTTGTGCTTTTCGATATCTTTCTTTCTCCACGTTCCCACCGCATCCCATCCGGGGAAGAGTTTGTGGGCGAGGATGTGTGTGTATTCCTCTGTGAATGTGTGCGTACCTTGTATGTGGCATGTGTTGGTGTGTGTGTGTGTGTGTGAAAAAAGGTTAACGGGGATGGTGGAAGGTGGGAGAGACGGGGAAGGAGAGAAAAAGAGTATAAAAGGCAACACCCCCTTGGACTAAACTAACCTAGATCGATATAAAGTCCAAACCGTTGTGTCTTAGGCAAAACTCTTTTTTGTCTCCTCCCAATTCTTTTGCTTTTTGTCTTTCCCTTCTCTTCTACTAGGCCTTCGAGGTACCAGGTACCAGGGGACCGGGTGTTATATAGGAGACAGAGAGAAAAGGAGAGAGTGTGTGTGTCGTGCGTGTGTGAGTGAGTGAGCGAGTGTGTGAGGCGGGAGAGACACCAAGGCCGGGCAATACCATACCATGTGGGACACCCTCCGCGAGTCCAGCATCGGACAAATCGCGCGTCTCGTCTTCCGCCGCCCGGACCTCTTCCCCTACCCCGAGGAGCTCGAGTCCTTCCAGCTTCCGGCAAGTCTTAGCGCCACCGCCGCCGGCACTGGTAGCAGCAGCAGCTCTGGCGCCGTCCTGCTCAACCGCAAGCTCCTGGCCAACAAGTCGAACAACCAGGACGGTTTGACCCCTTGCGCCGAACAGTCCTTCTTCCCTTCTTCTACGGGCACTACTACCCCTTACGAGGAGGAGAAGGACCTCGAGGCGGCGACCGTGACGGCGCATGAGGGTGGCTGGAAATCCTCCTCCACAGAGACGCCTCCGGCTCGCAGTGGCGCACCGTCTACCCCCACAGTAGCGGCGGCTGCATCAACGCCTGTGTGCGACGACGACGACGGTGGTGGAGGCGATGGCACAAGGAAGCTCGGAGAGGAAGGGGACAGCGACAGGGAGGGAGAGGCGGGCGGCAGGATAGTAGTAGACTGGTACGACGGAGCGGACCCGTCGAACCCGAAGAACTGGACGTTCGCAAAGAAGATCGGGATCACGACGCTGATGGGCTTGTACACGTTCGCGGTGTACGTGGGGTCGTCGCTGTACGCGCCGAGCCAGGCGATGGTGATGGCCGCGTTCGGCGCCAGCTACGAGGCCGCCGCCCTCGGCATCGCCCTCTACGTCGTCGGCTACGGCCTCGGCCCCCTCCTCTGGTCCCCCCTATCCGAGATCCCCTCCATCGGCCGCACCAACATCTACATCGTCACCTTCTTCGTCTTCGTCTGGCTCGCCCTCGGCGCCTCCGTCGTCGACTCCTTCGCCGGCCTGCTCGTCCTCCGTTTTCTCTTAGGCTTCTTCGGGTCCCCCTGTCTCGCCACCGCCGGCGCCACCCTCGACGACATGTTCGCCCCCTGGAAGCTCCCCTACGTACTGACGGTGTGGTCGTCGTCGGCGACCCTGGGCCCGGCCCTCGGCCCCATCGTCTCCGGCTTCGCCGTCTCCAAGATGGGCTGGCGCTGGGGCGGCTGGGAGCTCTTCTGGCTCTCGGCGCCCGTCTGGGTGCTCATGTTCCTCGGCCTGCCCGAGACGAACCCCGACGCGATCCTCCACCGCAAGGCGGCGCGGCTGCGCGCGCGCACGGGACGCGCCGATTTACTGTGCGAGGCCGACCTCAAGCGCGCGCACATGACGCCCCGCCAGATCGCCGTCGACGCCCTCATCAAGCCCTGGCAGATCAACGCCCTCGACCCCGCCGTCCTCTACACCACCGTCTACGCCGCCGTCCTCTACGGCGCCTACTACTCCTTCTTCGAAGCCTTTCCCTTCGTCTTCGTCGACATGCACGGTTTCAACCTCGGCGAGTCCGGGTTGCCGTTTCTCGCGTTCGTCCCTGGGCAGATGATCGCCGTGCCGGGATACATCATCTGGTTCCGCCTCAAGGCCGAGCCGGTCATGCGCAAGGAACTGCCGCCGCTGTACGGGTTCCCCGAGAGCAGGCTGTTGCCGGCGGTGATAACTACGTTCCTGGGACCGATTGGGTTGTTCACTTTCGGTAAGTCGGGTTTTCTTTTTTTTCATTCTTTTTTTTTTTCAGAACGGTGTGCCTGTGTATGTTGAAGAGTGAAGCCCACAAACACTAATAAATAAACGCAGCCTGGACCTCGCGCCCGGACATCCACTGGATCGTGCCCATCATCGGCCTCATGGTCCTCTACGTCTGCATCATCGTCGCCTTCCAGTGCATGAACTTCTACATCGCCCGCTGCTACCCCAAGTACTCGGCCTCCCTCTTCGCCGCCAACACCTTCGCCCGCAGCTCCTTCGCCGCCGCCTCCATCCTCTTCTCCAAGCCCATGTATGAGCGCATAGGCGTCAGCGGCGGCGTCAGCCTGTTGGGTGGTCTCACCGTCCTCTGTGCTGTCGGCATGACGTTCCTCTGGCGCTACGGCGATAGGCTGAGGATGAGGAGTCGCTTCGCGCAGTCGTCTTGATTCAGCTTACCTAGCTACCTAGGTTAAGGCTTTGGGTTTCTTTTTTCTTTTTTTTTTCTTTTTCTTGGCTTAACAAAGCGTAAAGCGCAACGCCCAACGCCCAACTTACTATGTAAATATTTAAATATTGGGATATCAGGTTACTGGTCGTTTCAAGACTCAGAGACTAGCAGAGACTGGACCAGGCTGTACTTATAGTAGTTAGGTATGCAGTAAGTAGGTAGGTAGGCTACAAAAGGCACTGGGACTCAAACAAATTGAAGGCCACCATCGATCGATCATGTATTATGTAAACCGTTTGGTGGCGGACGGGTATAATACAGCACTATGATATGTACAAGCCGACGTACATTAAGTAGTCTCGACTCTTTTGCCATTTTTTTCAAGGGACATCCTTTCTTTTACAACCTTTACACACAAACATCTCGAGACACTATATACATATTGTCTTCTTGAATGGGGAGTTGTGAAATCGTTGGCCGAAAAAAGGCCACTCTAATAATCTATCTTCGTCCCTGAAGTAAAAGGCACTTTTGCTTTTTATCAAATCCACCCTATCAAAGTTTATGGCCGAGGCTCTCAGACCTTTCTTTCAATATGTACAGTGGCTTGCCACAGTATGATGATCCTGACCGATTCTGATCTTTAGGTGGGAAAATTCAACAAATTCCTCTGTCAAAGGTGAAAAATCTCCTTCCAACGCCATTAGAAATTTGTGGTACAGAAAGAGATGAATGCTACCAATTCCCCTTGGGTATATGAATCGTGAATGCGAGATCCAGTACTTGCCCGAAATGTCGAAGGTGCGTAAAGTCAGAAGCAGTGACTCCAAACTCCGGATGAGGTATCTTGACTGATTTTTATAATCCACGAAAACGAATTCATTTAAAATTCCGCAAGTATTATGACGCCGTGTATGCAAAGTAGCCTCCTGGGAACATCTCTTCAACCTATGCTAGCTTTCTGAAGCCTTCCACCCCAAGAGCTGGCACCTCAACCTCACCCAACCCCATCACACCCTCCTCTCGTCTTCGATCAATGAAGCTGTTGCATTCCGCCACCACGAGGCTCCATTCAGCCAAGGCTCGGCCGGCATATTTTACACCTGAAGCCACGACGCCTTTTGGCTCGACCGGCAAGTTGATTGACTCTTGTGCAGGTGAAACTGGGCTCCGATGGGTAGCCTCCTCCGTGCCGCCTCGAACATTAGGACTTACTGGGGTCCTAAGCCGTGCATCGTCGTTGTTACGATCCGTAGTGCTGGTTTGGCCGAAGCTAGGTCGGCGGTCAAATGTAGAGGAAAGGACTTCGGACGGATTCGCGTTCCTCGCGGAATTTATCAGACCAGGGCTGGAACTTCCAGATACGGCTCGAGTTGGGGCCGGTCGACTCGCTGCAGGCGTCAACAGGCCATCTACCTGACCCTTCGCGGCAACCCAGGACTGGGCAGGGCCTGGTAACCGTGGTCGGGTGAGGATACGGTTTGGTGGTGGCATGGTCCCAGGGGTGTTCCACGATAGGGTGAATTTGAAGACGTATTGCAGAGCTTCATAAGTAGGAGACGAGCTGGTACTATCGGAATCGGAGGAAGATGGAGTGGGCTTGGTCTTAGACGAAGAAGATGGACGGGTACGTGCTGCTGTCGTCTCACCTCTGACGGTTTCTAAATCACTAGCCGAGGAAGAACTGCTGGTAAATGAGAAGAACTTGCCCAAAAAGCTCACTTTTTTCTTCGGGGGAGCTGGTTCAATTTCGACAGTATCCATAGATTCGAAGTCCGTCGGTGGGTTTGCTGCCGCATGAGATTGTATCGAGTTCGGAGAAGTAGAGTCAAAACTCATCATAAGTCCAGGTTGCACAGTTGCAAGTTCGGTACGGATTATCATAAATCGCTTTCCAGGAGTTGGAAACGAAGGTGCAGTTGATGGTGGGATTTTGCCCTGTTGCTCAAACATCTGCTTCAACCATAGATAATGGGACCATGTTAGTTTTAGACGCGAGTAAACGGCCGTGAATATCTTGCTATAATAAGCTTGTCAGTAGAATAATCAATAACAGATCTTGGAATACTTACGCGTCCGAGTCATTCGCATTGCCGACATCTCGACATATTCTCCAACACAACAATCGCATATAGTATGCTCGAACCATCGGACACCAATTGTTGAAGAGCTTATTGAACACATCCTCTTGCAGTAGCCACTCTAAACAGACTGTCTCTTTGCGGGATTGGTCATTCGCAATGGTTTCCCAGATCGAAAAGATGAGAGCCAAGACACGAATCTCTGACATTGTGTTGTTCGACTCTAGTATCTTCTTACAAACGTCAAACCAGAACGGCCAGTCGACATAAGCTGCCTGAGGCTTTTGAATGTCAACAAAGTTGTCATAAACAACCAGAGACTCCTCCAAGAAGTCACAGATTGTGAAACATGCGTTATGGTCAAATTGCGAGGTTCGTTTCGCTGACGATCTCATGATAGCCATGAAGGCTTCGGCAAAGGTATGTCTTGCATCGACAAATCGCATTGATGCAGTGCATAGCATATCCTTCAACAGAACAATGAGACGATTCTCGTTCATTCCTTTCATGATATTGTGATTCGGGGGAGCTGGCAAAGCCGTAGCTGACGCATCGGCACCGTGCAAGGTATCTGCCAGAGGCGGCCCTAATAATGCCTCTACTGCAGCCTGGCGATGTATGGTCGAATCCAGGATCGAGAGTACTTGAGCGTTTACAAGGACAAAGCCTGGGGCGCGAGCTTTCTCGACAAGGGGCAATCCGGGCGGCAAGAATTCTTCTACTAATGCATAATAATACTTGCAGAAGATGAAGAACAAGTCTGCGTCTCGTCCTGTCCATCTAGATATCCACGCCCCCCGCCAGGCGATTCTAGATGCAGTAAGTGGTAGCGCCGCAACTCGCTTGAGTGAGTGAGACAAGACCTTGCTGGAGGACCAACCTAATTTGTCCAGGAAGGGAGGAAATAGTGCAACGATTTCGTCACTTTCACCTTTGCCAAGACGTGGTAGGCCAAATTCATCTGCGACTCGACGTATACAATCTGAATTCAAAGACCAAAGCCGCACAAGGACATCTGCGATTCCAGGCGCGAAAAAGAAGGCGTAGGCGCAGGCTTTGCCGGCAAAGTTGACCAGACTCAACGGAGCATGTCGAAGGGATAATCTATCCACCACTACAGCCATCTGTGCGACTAAATTCGCGATAAACATGGTTTTCACGTTGTGCCGTGCAGACTCGGCAAGATAATCAGAATCCGTCGAATTCAGTGAAATAGAAGACCTATTGCAACTGTCATGCGAGTGTTTGATACTCTCTGCTGGATTTCGGTCTGCGAGGGGGGTGAAGCTGGCATTGCACTGCCGCCATTCGGGTCGCATCATGATTGAAGTCATAGCTTCAAGTAAAAGGGGCCTGTCAACTCCCGCAACTGGCTGCTGGCCCTTGCCTTCGAGTAGCTCGAGAAGGCCAATCCACCACTTGTTTAAGATTAGGGCTCTTCGTTCGAGGTCTTCGTGATGCAACATTTTATTGGATGAATGGTTGCCATAGGATTTCAAGAATGGCACCAGTGCGCTCCGAACAATGTTCATCTTTTGGCTTGTGGGCTTGGCTAGAAACTTGTGACAATCGGTGTCTAGGGCCCGAAATGCTGACCAAAGGGCATCTCGCATTTGTGGTAGCTTTGTTTGTAAGACTATATCCTCAGGAAATGTGCTGCTGCTCGTCTCAGAGCCGCGTGACTGGCGGGTTTCCGTAGATGGAGGCGCGAGGCTAGCTATGGAGGAAGCAGGGCTATCGTGGTCCTGCGTGACCTTGCCCTTTGCTAATATGCCCGGCTGCTTCTGCTTGATCTTGTTAAAATAGCTGCCAAATCTGCCACGGGACTCGGTCGACTTATTGCTGTCGCTATCAGCTGGGGATACCGGTCGCTTTCGTGAGCTCTTCTTAAGCTTCATGATTGAACTATTACTAGTAGATCGTTCACGTGTCGGTCGGCTTTCTGACGGTGTTGTGAGCTCGTCCTTTTTTCCAGGTGAAGGTGATCGGGATCCAGGCAACCACGACCGTTTGGCTAAAGATGCGATCGAGTCGGAAACATGTCTATATGTGTCTTGCGGCGAGCTTGGACTCAAGAACTTGGAGTTGCTAGGAGTCTCATCGTTGCCAGATTCTTTCTGATCTGTGATCTCTCCGGAGTCTTCTACGTTATTCGGTGACTGTTTAGATGAAGGCGTCCATATCTGCGGTCGATTTGCCGTCGCTCTTCGCTTTCCCGGCTTGTCTGTCGTAGGCTCAGGGCCGGCCATATTGGTTTCGTCGGGTATGATCGTGGGCTTCTCATCTGGGATATCCGTCAAAAGCGTGTTGGAGAAAGAGAAGGTGGCGTCGAAGTCTGAACCAAAATCGAAAGATGGTACATCGAAAGTAGACAAGCCTGGGGGGCTGGTAGCGCTTTGAGACAGGGTATTCGAAGGTGCGGCCTGGGCCAGTTGTTGAGACTCAGTATGAGATTGGGCTTGAATAGTGTCTGGGCCAGACAAGCGATCCGGGGTGGAAGGTGAAGAGGAACGACTGGGAGGGCGTAATGGTTGTGCGGATTCGACGGTTGGTAAAACCGTTACAGTCAGGGTTGGGCCACTCATTTCATGGCAAGTGTCGTTGCAGCCCAGTGGACCAGCAGTCCAGCTGAGGCTAGACGTAGTGGCAGTGGGCAGATCTGCTGATAGATCTGCCTGTTTGTCGCCCTGGCGATCAAAAAAGGGGGTTCAACGTACTTGAAGGAGGTATGGGCTTATGGGGAGGGGGGGAGAGGGAAGGGGGGGGGGTTCTTTCAAGGTTCAATACAACGATGTCACCAAAGGTCATTAACTTATTTGATGCAATATAGAATAAATCCCCGCTTAGGAGAGATATCTGAATGAACTTGAGAGGGTATGAAACTGAAAAGAAGGGTGTAGACAAGAAATCAGTAACGAGTGTCCTCTTTTTTCCTTTCTTTTCGTTTTGTCTTTTTTTCTCCTCTTCTCTCCTCTTCCCTAAGAATCACTATGAAGATAGGGCTAGAGATAGAGAGAGAGTAAGGGAAAAGAAGAGTATCAAATGAATGTGCGCAACTGATCAATGAAAGGCGCAAAAAAATAAATAAAAAAATAAAAAAGGTTACCAAGTGACGGATGGACTATGGACTAAGCTAAGTAAATTGGTGTTTCAAAAAAGCTGAACACACGCCTCAGGTCTTAGTGGTCCAAGGTCCCAAACTGTAGGTACCTATTAGCGGAGCTAGCGCTTAAAGAAGGGACGGTTGCCGCTGGGTGTTAGCGGTGATATCAGTGTTTTGCCCTGGTGCCAGTGACTGGTTGTGACAGATTGGGGGGGTACTATGTACCTAGCGTTAGAAGCCTTGAGGCGGATGGATTACGCTAGTAGCTGGTACGTAGTTATGTACATAACTAACTTAGTACCTAGTTAGTACTATGTAGTAATAAGGCGGCGGCTCAGCCGAGGCGTAACTATGTAAAAGACCCACTTTTAGATCAATCAATGCATGGTGGATACTATGTACTACTACTAGTCTAGTATGTAACTAAGGGATGAGCTGTAGTTCCGTATCCACCTTGTACTGTAGGCAGCTACATACACAGTAACTCAGGTGATTGTAGTGGGAATAATATCATTGATGTACTTCATGATAACATCAATCCCCCGCTCACGGCGCTCAGGGTCCTATGCGCATCCATCAACATTCAACTTGAAATGGACATCATGTATGCATGTGCAGGCAGTCATTAATGTACATGCAACTTGACATTATTTAAAGTCATAAACACAACACAACGCCACGAACTTACATCATTGATGCATTTTATTGTACATTTATGTGTACAACCACACGCATCTCGTAGAGCGCATACGAGGATAGTAGGTACCGGTCATAATACATAACTATGTAAACATCAACATTCAATAACTACATATCTAGGTATACACATGATAATGTAGTATTGGATAACATTGAACCTTGAAATCACCTTGAACTGAAATAATACAAAATTTCATACCTTGCAGATTGGTAATTATGATACAGACAAACGTCTTACTCAACTTCCCAATACACGTATGTATTTCATAGAGATCGGCAAGTCTACTGACCCTACGAACCAGGATCGACAAATACATGTATAGATTCAGCACAAAACGTACAAAACGAATGTAGCCCCAGAGCACAGCAAACATCCTATAATTTTGTGAATTGGTTGAATCAGCATTCGACGCCCGACAAAAAACCAACTCAATGCAAGCCGTCTGCAGAGTTGCGGGGTGAGACGATGGTTGGAAAAAAAACCGTTGTACACACAAATACTAAGATTCGAAAAGGGGCCTTGCAAAATTCTTGTATGAGCCCGAGACCCGCAGGAGGTTGAGATGAGCTACAATACCTGCTACCTACCCAGCTACCTAACGTACGCAGTATGCATCTACCTTGACCTACATGCCTACTAGGTATGTACTGTACATGCATAATAAGTGCTCACATCAATCGTACGTGGTCGGCCAACCTGCTTCGATTCGACACGATAACTCATACATATAGAGGCTGCAGACCACATGCGCAATGTGCAAATACAATTCGTCCACCAGCTGCACCGAAAACCCAAGTTGCTGTAGCCAGAAAGTCTAAAGGAGACCGAAAAAACCCAACGGTCCCCCCTCAGCCAACCTCCCCTTATTCATCTCTTTTATTAATGTCCAGCAGCCCAGCTTTTAAAGTTGACGAACTGGCCAGCTGAACTTCCCGTCTACCCGATTCGAGCTAGTATGGCATGGTTACTGGCCAAATCAAGCGCCATCTCTCCGGAAGCCTCAATAGTTGGGTTGCTCTAATAATCAGCCCCGACCGCTTCCCAGACATGGGACAAGGTAGGTATGTATGTAAAATGTACCTACCCATGAACATTTTGACCATTCGCACTTTGAATGTTATTTTTCCAATAGAAAAAGGTCAAAGCTTCCATCTGTATTCCGTGTATTAGCTATTACGTAGGTGTGCAAGACAGAAACTCGCTAGGCATTTCACCACGGTTTTACAAGTGTCAGTGGTGTCAGTGCAGTTTTCAGATTCGCGTCCTGCTTTCATGCGCGTTATCAATTTTATTTTATCGCAGCAAAACGTTTTGCAGTTTTACATCACTGCTACCCTACCCTAGGCACACACCAGGGTACCCTGGGCAGGTGGTTTTATCGATTAGAATCCAAATTCTGATCGGTTAGAGATGGGATTGTTTAATTGCCACTAAAGCACGGGCCGGTATGACGTGACGTGACGTGCAACTTTGGGAAGTGATATGATTATAGTTCCACATTTAGAAATGAGTTGCACCGTTAATTGGAAACCCTTCACAATGGCTTAATATGACGATGATATGCAGTACATATGCAGCTATCAGGCCTCATGTGCAACGTTTATTACTCAGCTTACATAAAGGAGCATTATGTAAACATTCAATGTTTATAGTTAGTTATCACCAACATTCATCCACAGAACATTAGACTCACATTTAACATTTGCATAAACCATGGTATTTATCAAATGGCGGCGATAATGTACGAATACTCATCAAAACCAACCTCGCAAATTCATACGGTGTGCTATAACCACATTTCTGTAGTTACTTGTCCGCACTTTTCTGCATGCTCACTCCCTCCCTAAACTTTGACGAGACGATCTTTGGTTACTGATCTTGAGGTACCTAAAACGAAGCAGCAAAGGAATCGCAATACCTCCATTACTATAGTTAAGACCTACCTACATAATAAACAAGGCAAGCCAAGGTACCGTGTTGTATGTGCACGTCCGGAACAAGACTTGCGAGGTTATCCAAAGTTCCACTACGGCGAACTATGTAAAATGTAATATCCAGACATGGCTCGACATAGGTTCAACTTTTTTCCACACCTTTGGGGCATTTATATCTTCGGTAGATAGATATTCTTACCTAACATCAACTCGATGTTATAGGTCCTCGCGCTATAGATAAAAGAGTTGTTGATTCCAGAATATCCATACCTACAACCTTGGGTATCTGGGTTTTTACCTACCTCATATCTACGATACTCCTCATGCCCATCATGCTCTCAAATGCTTGACGGTATTGTTAATAAGTATCACGACATTATCTAGTCCGTAGTCAAGCAACTAAGAGGTAGTTACTGTATTACAAGATGCAAAAAGGCATACACCGGAAAACTCGGAGATCCCGACAAACCCGACACCGATCTTTCGGGCTCGGTATTTCGGAAGTTGGTCGGCAGGGATCTATAGGAGGATTCCTTACCAGTCTTCCAGTTATACTCAGCAATGCGGTGTCAGTCAGCCCATGGCCAACCAACAACAGGTGGCTGGCTGTCTGACTGGCTCACCAAACCAATAGTTACTAAGTTGTTGCTGACAGTTGGGCGAGAGGCAAGTAAGTCATAGCTAGCTAGCTAGGTAGGTATCCTCAATGAGAAATTTTCATTTAAATATCTACTTCATATCCGCGGCTCTTAAGACGGTGTAACGGTGTAACCACCTACCTGCCTACTCTTTAGTATATGTACTGTATAATAAGATAGCACATATATAACATTCGTCATGGCGGACACCATCAACGCGGAAAGAGACGACAAGCTCGCGGCGCTCAATTCCGCTACACTGGGGGTTGAGATGCCTCAAATAACCCTGCCGGACGGGAGTAAAGTCCAGACAGGAACTGTCGGGTTAGCTATTTTACTTTTTCTTTATTTATTATTTCCTTCTTTCCTTTCTCTACACCCTGAAGCGGTTTTGTACTACTCTACCTTCCCTAAGATTTCTGCTATTGGCGACATGAGTGAACCCCATCACTAAGATCAAACGTACCAGCGCTCTGCTCGTCAACATCCGCGCATACAACGAAGCGCACAGTACGGGGGGCCTGGAGAAAAAGACACAGCTAGAAGCTTTGATGCGAGCGACGCTCCCGCTACTAGACAGAGTCGGCCTGTTCGATCTCTTCCGACCAGAAGAATGGATTGCAGGGGACAACGAGGGCCGAAAAGCAGTAGGGAGGCTGTATCAAGAGTTCAAATTACAACAGCAGCAGCAGCAGTAGTAACTTGGTAGGAAGTACTATTAACGCAACTGTAGATTTTGTATGATGAGGAGTACAAAAACCGGATGGTCTGTAGATATCATCTCATCAAAAGGGGGAAGACTCCCAACTCCGTCGGACAATGTACATGTACACATAGCAATGCCTAGCAAAATACCAAACCTAAACGCCATCCCATGTGTCTGATTTCGTCCAATGAAAAACTAGTTTTCGTCTACTTCTTCTGACGTTTTAGGGTATCCTCGTCGGCAGTTACATCTCCCACTTCCGCATCCAAATCACGGCTTCTTTTGAGTCCCTTCATCTTCCTCGTCTGCAACTCGCTCAGGTCCTGTCTGCCCAAGTGGATGCGGCCAAGCTTGTCACCAATGGTATCCGTCGTCACGTTCTTCTTCGTCTTCTCCAAGCCAGCCCTGGGGGTCTTCAGGGCTTCCTTCATGATGGCCTCGTCGGGTTGCTGCATGCGGCCGACGCGGAAGTCCATGCGCGGGCCCATCTCCTCGACCTCAACACGCGGGAGTCGCTGGCCACTGCGTTTTGTTGTGATGAGGTAGATGCGCAGGTGAATTGCCGGCTTGACGTCATCACCAACTGGTTCGTCTGCCGCAATGCTGACGATATACTGCAGACCCTCAACGTCGATCTTGTCGCTCGACGTGTCGCCCTTGAATAGGTCGATCAGCATGCTTTTGGCCATGGTGTATTCGTTCGCGACAGGGCTCTCAAAGGCAGTGCCGGAGAAGAGCATCATGGGGCGCAGGCCAACGGCGAATTTGCGGCCCTTAAACTGTGCGATGCGGCGATAGCTCTCTGGGTCGAGGTGTAGTTCCAGCATATCGAGGATCTTGGTTGCGAATGTACGCGCCAGGGTCAGAGTGTGCGGGCGCTTCTTGGAACTACTTCCGAAGACGAGAAACGACGTGTCATTCTTTTCGCTGAAAAACTCGAGCGATGCGGGGTCCTCAAAGGGATGGATGGCATTCTTCTTCGTAAACTTCTTGGCGAGTGGTTGTCGCAACGAGTACAGGTCGGTTAGGGCATCCTGTATGATTTGGGAACAGGTGGTTCCACGACTAGACACAGATACATCATTAGACCTTCTAGACTTGTGACTCTTATGAAAGGGGATGAACACACAGAAATAGAGCTGTCTTGGGATGTTCGACCACTTTGGGAGCTTTCTTCTCGAGGGCTCGCTTCGAGCGAGCATTACGGGGTTTTCTGGGAATATTTTATTAGTATTTTTGGGTTCTATTTCATTAGAATTGAAGTACCTAGGTAGGCTACTGCGTACATTTGTCTCAACATTTTGCTTGTTTTCTCGACTATGTGAATTGAGAATCTTGAAGTGTCTCGTCGGATAGTAGGATTTGGGTTGGAGGGGACTAAGGAAATTTTTAGAATGGCAGAACTTTTTTTTGCGGATCAAGAATGAACTTTAGGCAGGCGGTATAACTATAGATACTCTTATCGCTTATCGTTAGCCTATTTAGTTGAACCTCAACGCCACACTTAGCCCCTGGCAAGCACTACTAACTATGTAGAGAAGTGGCTAATGCTAAGCCCAGCTCGCAGCGCATTCAAAGTTTCCACTTTTTAATAGTTATCGAGTTTACTGAATTTACTGAATTTACTCAATTTACTGTGATAATGGGAATCCGTCCTCAAAGCAAGGTATTTGAAGGGGAAAAGAGAAGCTAATCCTGAGAATACCAGCTAAGCACATATACCCAGCTGTCGAGCCCAGCTTCCTCCATACACCAGACCCTTTACCTCCCAATGCTTATATAGAACCCCCAGTTCTTATAACACATGGAGATTCGCCCGTCTCGGAATATTTTGCTTTTCAATTGTCAGGGGAAATCCGGATTTGTGAAATCTCGAGACGACATCCACGTCCCAACATCACCTGCTAATATCATGCTTGACGGTAATAATGAGCCCGTACTCGTCGATTTCGCCTCTTGTACATATGATGAGGGCGAGATGCTCCGGCTCAAAAGAGGCCCAGAAGACTGGGCAGGTCAATCTATCCATGGCATTCAAGTTGTTTGAAAATGATTTCTATTTTGCAGCCTTTCCAGGATAAGAGGGCAGCTCCTTCAAAATTGGACGGTTGAAGAAAGCGGATCTCATCTCATACAGATCCCGGTATATGTTGGTATTCGCGTGGAAATCCCGCGGAGCTGAGTACCGCCATCCCCCACACCATATTACTTACCTTCACTTAAAAGTTGCAACACTTTCTTCTTCATCGAGAGATGCCCGCCAGACAAGATTATGAGATGAGCTGAAGTGGAGCAAAGCTTCTTGATCTCACACTTCCATGCCAATATGGCAGTTAATATGTAAGCTCGTTGCTCCAAATGGAGTATTCTAACCTACCTTAGGTACATCCTGGGTTAATGAAGATGGTCACTCAATACATCCATGGATACAGTGTATGTTAAAAAGACTTGGCGATGTCCTTAAGGGACAATCCAGGACAAACGCAATCCACTCCTTGAATCCTTCGACCTACCTTCATGAAAGCAATACCTGGAACAGTGGCTATCATTGCGACATTAAACGTGTCTAGCTTCTGACATCCCCAGCCGGCAAATTACCCCAGCAGCCCTAGATAGACAAGTTTGGTCGAGATCAATGATGGGATAAAATATCCTGGTCCTATTGATGGTTGATAATCAGTTATCATTCATTGCCTGCGTCATCCCCAAGACAACCTTTGACTCAGCAAAACAACTAAAGCCTCTGGTAATGTAGCAGCTATAGGGAATCTCGAATAGTTAACCTCGAAGTAGGACAGCTCCGTGTCGACATGCCTTGATATGATTCTTAAAGTCAAATTCATTCCTGAACAGCTTACCCAGTACGGCCATACGTCGCTCATATCTTCTAGGTCATCGATTCTACCTATTTTAGCTCAGATGTCTGTGGATTTGAGTGCACCATGCCTGAACTGGTTGATGAAGCTGTCTTCCGCGTGGCATTCTTCTCCTGGTGCTTATTATGAAACAGCCATGCTGCTCAGATGAAGATTTCGCAATGAACCTACATAGAATCGAAGCGGGAAGTTCGACCAATCTATAATATGGTATGTTCCAAGGTTGTATTGTCACTAGAATGTAGCACTATGCCCAGAATACCGGAAAACCAATCATCGCTTCGGTTGGACGATTCTGATTGGACAGCTCTTATACAAAGTGAGTATCCCCTTGCATTGTATGCACCGTCAAACCACATCATGTAACGCAACTCCCGGAGAAGCTCGCATTAGTGTTGCTTATTATACTAAAGCACATATTACACCGTCCGAGGCCGGATCGCCTCGAGAGGGAATTGTACATTGCAACTCCATGGCAAATTACTAGACGCATGGTAAATGGAACCCTCACGGTGGTATTTACCCAATCTGGTATATCACCCTGCTGTTCAGTTAGCCCCAACGATACAATTCTCGTTAGGCTGACGTGACACTCTTCAAGCACCATTTATGAGCCGCATGAAGTTTGATGCCATTTCTAATGGCTCAGTGGTCCGACTCGAGTTTTTGCACTTTGGCCATATTTGGCCAGACATACATGGTACTAATATGTACATCTACGGATATTACCAGAGAGAAAAAGAAACGATCCGCTAAGATTAATCTTCTTGTGCCGTAGAGATGGCCCTGGAGTCTTTTTTCTACCCTATGAGGTCCCATTGGACAGTACTAACAAAGTGTCTAAGCGATCAATGCATGCCTGCCTACCTGCCTAGTAGATAGCAAAAGCTTGTAGAAGCTTATATGAACAAGCCTAGCCATCAGTGGTCTTGTCACAGCTTTGCCCAGCTTTGCCCGACTCCAAACAGAGAGGTTCGCAGAATACCCCCGAAACTCCGAGTCCCCTACATATGCGTCCCTTGTGGGCGGAGGGCTCTGAATCTGGGGGCAAATGTCCCAATGTGTAGGCCGGGACGGCTGAATCGTGCCGCTTAGACACTACGATGAGGATCAAGATTGCTAGGGTTGGGCCGTGGAGTCGCTGTTGGATTGCCGTTTTCAACTTAGCTCAGGTGTCACCCCTTAGGTCTGGTCACCTCAACTTGGGGATATCGACAGACTAGCCGGAGTCATCGTCCCACAAGGCTGGGTCTTCAGGGTCGCATTGGTAAAATACCCGACTTCCCACGACTGAATGCAAGGTACTGGCCTAGGCAGCTGAGTAAGAAAAGGCGACTTTAAGGATCAGCACGACGCAAATCTTTCCGTGCCCTGTTTCTCGACCTTACCGGGTTTGACGTTCGCTGCTACGTAAAAAATACATAAAACATCAAAAAGCACCTGGTCTAGTATGAGACCTCCCTCTTGATAAATGAAGTTTGGGGTTTCCTTCCCTTCTCCAACTTCTCTTGTGCTGTCTTTGATAATTCTGTGGTGTCGTTCATTTCTTGCCCCCCTGGATTATTGATGTAACTTAAGCGGTTTGCAACCAGGCAAGATGCAGCTCCTCTCGTTGCTGTTGCTTTGCTTAAGCGTGTTGCAACCAGCGTTGTCTGCTTCCGTTGATGCTGCTCCCCCACCTTGCGGTGTAAGTCCCCTGAGAGAGGTCAAGAGCTAGCTTATGCTCGAGGAGAATGTTGGCTAAGATATTTTCAGTTGAAATGTATCGCCACTTCGGCCGTGAACGCTAACTGTGCACTCACCAACGCCACCTGCATCTGCACCAATGAAGTACTCCTGGCCCAGATTACGGAATGTGTAACGGCAAGCTGTTCAGTTCGTGATCAGTTATGTAAGTTGACATGGTTACATTGCATCACTTCGTCTACAACCTCGACTAACTTGAGGGACTCTAGCCACGAAGAAGTACTCGGTCGAAACTTGTGGTGGAGAAGGTGAAGATAGGACTGCCCCTTATTGTTATCCTTGCATTCGTCTTCGGGGGTCTTGGGTTGGTGGCTTTCATCTTGCGATGCATTGCAAAAATCTACGGTGCTCATGAATGGGGTCACGATGACTCGGCCATGTGTGTGGTTATGGTATGCAGGCCTCAATCAACTTTGGTATATTCCCCTCTTTCTGACTCTTGATATAGTGCCTCGAAATTGCCTTTGCCGCTCTCTCCATACCTAGTGATTTTGCCTCTTTGACATCTGCGACGACTGGCGTGCTAATAATGAATCAGTCTCTCGCAATGGACTCGGGTTGGACATGTGGTTTGTACCTCACGACAACATAACCAAAGCCCTTCAAGTGAGTTGACCCCCTAGCTTTATGTTAAGCCAACATGCTAGGGTACCTACCTACCTAGGCAGTTGTAGATTCTTACTTATATCATTTAGCTGTACTACTTCGACGAGTTACTATACATCACAGCCATTTCTCTGACGAAGGTTTCGATCCTTTTCTTCTACCTCAAAGTCTTCCCGAAGAGATCGTTCCGCATTTGCACGTATACGTTGATCGGCATCAACTTGGCCTACGCCATCACTTACGACTTCCTTCTCATCTTCCAATGTAACCCGATACCCGGCGCGTGGTTAACCTGGGATGGCGAATTCGAAGCAAAGTGCATCAGCATCAACATACTCGGCTGGTCTGCAGCAGCTATCAACATCGCTTTGGACGTCGCCGTTATCACCCTCCCGCTTCCTGAACTATTTAGACTGTCCCTTTCCACGAGGAAGAGAGTACAGATCATTGCTATGTTTGCTGTCGGTTTCTTGTATGCTTCTTCTCACAATACCCCTTTTAAACTAAAGAAGCACATGTTAACTAACCCTGTTGCGCAGTATCACCATCGTTAGTATCATCCGCCTTTACTCCCTCATCCGATTCGGCAACACCACAAACGTCACACGTAAGCGATAATTCATCCCCCCTTCTACCCCTTACGCCTTAAATACTAAACCTATATCTCTACAGAGGACTACGTCGACACAGGCTACTGGTCGACCATCGAAGTCCCCGTCGGCATCATCTGCGCCTGCATGCCGGCCGTGCGCTCGCTCTTCAGCCTCGCCCTCCCCAAAGTCTTCGGCACCACCAAAAACGCCACCAACAGCTCCACCTACAACCCCAACAGCAGCTTCAAGCCCGCGTCGTCAGGCACCACCAACAACAACAACCACCACCGAGGCCCAAACTCCAGCGCCAAGATCAGCGTCAAGCAGGAGTGGTCCGTGCTCCGCGCCGACGAGCGCTACCGGCGCAGCGACAGCGACGTCGAGCTCCTGGACCTCGGGAAGGAGGAGGAGGAGGAGGAGAAGGGTGCGTTTGGGGGTGCGGAGAAGGGGATGACGAGGAAACTGACGCTGTCGAAACACGCGGGCGAGTGGAGAGGCATAGATAGCCCAGAGGCGAGGGAGGGCGAGTATAAGGCCGCGGCGTTTGGTCGCGAGCAGGAGTTGTTGAGGTAGGACTGGGATATGAGGGGGGCTGGGCTGGGCTGGGGGAGGAAAGGTTTGGGGGGAGGGTTAATTGAGAAAGTAGGGAGGTAGGTAGGAATATCACCACTTTACAGACATACTACTGTGTCTAGACACATGCTGGGGGAAAAGGAAAGGAAAAGGGATTGGGGGGGACCAAAGGCTAGTGGCCATATCAAACATGCACCTTTGCCCATCCGTCCCGCAGTGGTGTTCGCACCATACCACCGAGCCAACATAGGTGGAAATCTCCCCCGAGTCTCTCGCCCAGGAAGTGATGGATGGCTGTATTCCGGAGGGTTGTAAGTCTTGCTTTGGTAGGAACGGGAGAAGGGGGAGTCAAGGGGTTAAGTGGTGAAGTTGCTAAGAAACTTGGGAGACCTAGGATGCTCCATGGATACCGACAAGCCTTAATATTCAGGAATCTTGCTGAATTTTGGTTGCTGGCTGGCTAGCTAGCTGGGTAGATGCCTCCTATCTGGGGCTACATTGGCGTTGTTGGACTTCAAAAATACCTAGGTATGCTGAGGATTATATGCACACCTAAGTTACCTATGTACTAGACTAATAACTCCTGCTATTTACACACGCGAACCCCCCCTTTTTCTTTTTTATTAATTTGCCGTGAAATCATGGTAGTAATGAGCGATATTCCCTTAAACACAAGATTCACCGGGAGAATGGCGAATATAGTGCCTAGTGTGCATCTGCGGCGCAAAATCGATCGTCTGTGCCGCACGGGAACGGGAACGGGAACGGAGCGGAGAATACCACGATGAGATCAGTGGTAGGCTGATCAATGTAACCTACCCAATGCACTAGAGTACCCATGATGCCACCGAAGGAGCCTACCTAAAGTAGGTACAGATCGGGAAAGATGGACGTAACGGATGGGAGTCTGTCACCTATGAGAACTCGCAGTGTGCCATTGAGTTGCCCTCGCATGATGATGCTTTGTTCTTGGTCACGATGACTACCTAAGTAGGTATAATTGGATGTATAATTGGATTGTTAAGATAATGGGAAAGGGCGGTCACTGTTTCTGTATATGACACATATAATATGAGAGGACTGGATAACGTATATCTGTCTTCTGTGCCCAGGGCTATACGGACACTGCCGATTTCAATGTTATCAGCAGAATTGTCGGATTGTACCGCTGCCCTAATGGGTGAATGGCTAGCCTTTCGTTATTGCTCCTTAATTTACGCCAATACATCCGACACCATTCTTGGTTCATGATACATCTATAGGATACTATTAGAAAAGAAACGCACATGTCAAGTTTTAAGGTAGGTAGGCGTCACTTGTTGGATGCTTTACCTGGGTAGGTTAGATGAAAGGGCACTCCCCATGTATTATACTAGGCCTTCCATCATGCTCTTGGTACACGAGTTAGGTAAGTAATATATTGAAAAAGAGGGTTGAAAAATGCATGTGATAGACGAAGACGTGTCGTGTTACTGAAGACACAGACCAAAGAGCATGGTTAGAAACTTCTCCTAATATTTTGCACAGCACTTCCGATCCCGGAGCACTTCACTTTTACCGATCCGAATATCTGAAATATTGCCAATTTTTTTTGGGCAGAAATACGCATGGGCAACGCTTCCAAGGCTAGCTACTCTGAAGTGCCGACACATGTAGCACAAGGTGAGGTTGAGTGAGGTTCTGTTAAACCTGAGTCAATTAGTAATCGCTGAAGAAAAAAGAAAAAAAAACCACGATGCCGAATTTAGCCCCCTGAACTGAAACCCCTGAGTACCCAGGACCCTGGCCTCGGGACGGGCCCTAATATACACTGCATATGTATATTGTATGGGTCTCTCTCTCGATACAGTCACCACGAAGTAACAGTATCTTCCAAAATACTAGAAGTCCACTAGAATAAATAAAAAGATTCCATGATCCATGGCCATGGGAGTGGATTTGTATAGTGAGTCGGCCTGGTAGAAGAGCATGGTCGGCGATTCCTTTGCAACTACTGTAATGCCTCATCCTCCCACGTGTTGTGTCTTCTCCCCATTGGGCATATTGACACTCAGCCTTCAACCTGGTTTTTCTTTCTTCTGGTTACGGGCGATGAAGGAAGGAGGACGCGATAGCGAAAAGAAAGAAAAAAACACTTAGACGGTAAGAGGTGCATGGTGGAGCTACCTGCTGACCTACATATGCACCTAGGCTACTAGGTAGGCTGCTAGGTAGATAAATGCATTGAGGAAGCCCTAGCCGAACGTGGATCTTAAAGGGTATGTGACCGCGACGCCATGTCCGATTGAGGACATCTATACGACATGGATATAGATAACTATCACGGTGTGGATGTTTTCAACGGTTTTTCTGGATTTGTAGTCAGCTTGATTCTTTTTTGATACCTATCTCGCATAATTACCTACCTCTCAGCACTCAATTTGCCCTTTTGGATGGACAGGGGGTGATATATCAGAATGACCAATCGGACAATTTATTCTTCGTCTTATTCTTCTCGTTGGTACAGAGAGCTCTTCCTTCGCAGATATGATGCGTCATGATTCTGCTATGGGCGTTCGCATGCAGTATAAACCTCTGCTGCTAAGGTTCATGTATGTACAAAATCTCACCACATGATTATACATTCATAAATCGAGCGGTTTGATTCCTTGTCGACTTAGTTATCTATATCAGTCAAGTAATATACCATACCTTCGGCACACCGCAGTAACAGAGTCGCTTCAAGGGAAAGATATCCATTGCTAGCTACATCACCATAACTATATCAGCCCTATGGTATAGTACGCGCTCAACAACCTCATGTAGGTAAAGTCGATGGGGATTTTGGACTCGGACTGGGTGCCACTTGGGCGTCAACCGTAAATAAATTCCCATTTAGCTTGATAATACAACACCTATTAAGCACGCAAACACACAAACTAAAATCAACTATGGCGAAGGAAAGTTCTTTTACACCGAGTTTCTTACTGCAAATCCCACGATGGGCAGCAATTCCAGATTGGCCCAGGTCGGTGTGCCGGTGGGGCTTCGGCTACGCACCCCTGAAGCCTCCACCACAAACCCTTGCCCACGCTTCGTGAACTCGGCAGCTCGGGCATATTATATATGTATGTATGTGCATACACTATACATATCTACTGGGTACGGTGTGTAAAGAAAGGGTGATAGGTGCTGGAATGTTACCAATGACGCAGGCACCGATCTCTCGTAGGATTGTTTCTTCGACCTTCTGTGACTCTTTTTGCGGTTTTGCTTAACCGCCTGGGCTAACGATGAACCCTGGGGTCTGTTGCACAGTGGAACCCAAGCTGTTGGTATTGGCTTGCTTGGGCTCCGCGGCCTTTTCGGGTCTTAGAGGTTAGGCACGTATAGCTAGACGTCATGGGGCTTACAGGGTCCTCGCCCTCATTGGTGGGCTTTACTCCTGCTGTGCAGTTTTTGTTCCTGTCCTGGGTAAACGGTGGTGATCGCCTTTGCTCGTCCCAGTGATAGCCGCGTGCTAGAGTTGTACAATACACTAAATGAGGATCGAAAGCCGACGTAGATCATGTTTTAGAGTCATATGTGCACGTGTTATGAGGCAAATCATCACACCCCTCTCTGTCCTGTCCGAGGCAATAACCGGTGGGATACGACCTCCTCCTCTGGCACTGGCCATCCCACCGCGGCGAAAGATATTGCCGAATGTGAACGTTACTATTCACGCCCGCACGTTAGCTAGTTAACTATGCTTAAATTTGGTTCGCGAATCTTACGGAGCCGCCGTCGTAACCGCGCCCTCTCTTCTCCATAGTTCTAGAAAAGCAGCCTGCGATGGATATACATACCAAGCAAGTGATTGGAAGTTGCTACATATTACAGAGGAGTTTTGATAGCTAATAAGACAACTGTAGAGGTTTGTAGCTGAAGAATTTCTCGGCCTTGATGCCGTAGGCTATGCTACTTGTGCACATTCCCCCGGTCGTTTACATGGGGCATAGGGCAGTGATGGATGGAGACATCCATACCAAGTAAGTAACCTACCTAGGTAGGTAAGGTATGCACGATGTAATCACAAAACACCCCGCTCGCTGAGAAGAATCCTGCCCATATGGACGAGCGTTATCAGTTAGGAAGTCGGAAGAAACAAGTCTTTAGTTGTGCACATCACAAGTTTTCGCAAAAGAGACGGGCGTAAATCTGAAATTCTGTCACATTTTTGAGGTCTGGTGACAAGCGTTCACTCCTAGTTGGAGAGCGCGGGCGCTTCTGTGCTGAGTGGATATCGACTACACTAACCTAGCTATCTATCGGTTTCGCTCTGCAAAGTGATGGATGGATGGATGGATGGATGGATGGATGGGATTTTGAGGGTTTTGTTGAAGAATTTTGAAAATCCCCACGATGCGGGAGAGGGACCTATACATCCATGGATGACAGCATTAGTTGCCAGTCGGGGACCATCATCCCCGTACTTGCATTGCATAATCTACAGCAGCACTGAGCTGAGTGTATATCTCCATTTAGCCATTGTTGTTTTAGGAAATGTGTAAATATAGCATAGGTAGCATACCTAGGCACCTACATGCACATACTTGTCAGCCACAATCGAATCGACGTCTCGTATTAATAAGGAGAGGTAGGTATTTTGCCCCGATATCAGTCAAGCCCGGCCCGCATATAACACTTGTCAACCGTTACGGTGCGTGGCGTAATTCCAATCCACTCTGTTGCTCTACAGAATCAAAATGCTTTCAACGATGCTCTTTTTTTCTTTCCCATTGTGCCAAACCCAGCTGAGCTGGGGTAGTCGGGGCCGTATCTTGGTCCAACCGGACCTTTAGTCACACACTTATACATGACACATATATCCGGGTCTAGATCCACGGGTCCGCTGGACCGCCATTCTTTCCTTATGATTTCATCATATACCATAATAACTCGTAAAAAAAAAAAAGAGAAAAAAGAATTAAGTGTCCTGTACCTATTTTACTCTCTACACCCGAAAACTTTTCGGGAGTCGGTGAGGCAAGTGCAAATATGGAGAGATAGGTTCCCGCTTAGGCCAATCATAGACTCCTACACCCTAGCGAGCTGTCAGATGACATTCTCGTCGCTGTTCAGCATCGTCTACTGAGGTCTTTACGCGTCAACTACCGTGACGATATTGTAGGCCATCCCACTAAAACTGAAGCCAACCGTTAACCCTCCACATAGGAAATACCCTCCTTCTCAAGACTAGCGGCCGTTTCACCTTCTCTTACTACTCCAGAGCTAGAAAATTGGGCTATCTATTCATGTTAGCCATCACCTTTCTTCCCTCTCCTAAGGCAGTTTAGGGCATTCCCGTTATTGGTTGCCGTACATACATTTGCTTTATATCCCTCTTCTTTTATCTTGGAGGCCTAATTGGGTCCACGATGGAACCACTCATTGGTGATCCACGGCATGTGATATCTCAATGCGTGTGAATGCGAAGCCGTCACCAAGTGGCTGTGACCCAAATTTCGTGCTCAATTGGTAAGTATAGCCCTGCTCTGAATCCCCTAGACTGGTAGCCAATCGTCGTCTATTCTGAGAGTGGTTCGACGAAGCTTTTCACATGCTGAGTCAAAAAGTTCATCTACCTATCTACCTACGAAAGTTGTTGAGCTACGATGGCCCCCCCGCTCTTTGGGTTCATGTATATAGTCGTAGGTTCGTCCAAGAAATATATCGATATTCTGAACCCCAAGTCGATTCATCATCAAGCTTGTCGTGCTTACACACCAACACATTCTAAGCCTCCGTAAAGGACCTTCATCATGTCCCAACTCATAAGTTGTCTGAAGATGATTAAAAGCTGGCGGCCGCGCCGGCTCGGACGCCGCTCAGGTCGGAAGTCCGGAAAGACGGATGACCTGGAGACCTTCATCCGCCCCCTGATCACATCCTTCATCACCGACCTAGGCTATGAAGTAGAACCCATGACCGACCAGGAACTCCTCCACAACGATAAATTCTGGGAAGCTTTATATCGACGAGCAGCTGATATAGGTGTTCCTCACCCCGAAGGTTCACACGCCTTAAAGTGCCTCCAAGTAGGAGGTTGCTACGCAGTTGTGAGTACCTGCCACCTACCACATGGCATCATCACCCAAACACAAGCTAACAGAGAGACTACTAGGTTTGCCTTCCCAACCATCCACTTGAAGTCCAAGTCTACGTCGGAATCTACGCCTGGCTCTGCGCCACCATCGACGACGTCACCGAGCAGTGCCTCCCGGACTTCGAACGCTTCCACGAACGCTACATCACGGGGCAAGCCCAGCCGACGATCCTGCTCGAGGCGTGGGCGGGCATCATCCGGGGCGCGTACGACCACTACGACGTCGTCGTCGCCAACTTCATCGCCACCGCCTCCCTCGACTTCCTCAACGCGTGCGTCCTGGAAGCGCGCTCCGAGTTCAAGAGCATGAAGCCGTCCAAGGGCGGCAACAGCTGGCCCTGGTACCTCCGCAACAAGGACGGCATCGGCGACACCTACGCCTACTTCACCTTCTGCAAGAGCGAGTGCCCCGACATCTCGCGCTTCCTCGAGGCGGTCCCGGATATGAGCATGTACATTGCGCTCACGAATG
This sequence comes from Hypoxylon fragiforme, assembly GCF_022984875.1. Classification (NCBI taxonomy): domain Eukaryota; kingdom Fungi; phylum Ascomycota; class Sordariomycetes; order Xylariales; family Hypoxylaceae; genus Hypoxylon; species Hypoxylon fragiforme. The sequence goes on along the minus strand of NW_026054761.1, from coordinate 868,166 downwards.
ATATCTTGTCGTAAGTACCACCACCCCCACCATCACCACCACCCCCCTCCCCTCCCCCTCCTCCTCTTCCCCTCTCCAAAGACAGCTATGCCAGTGCTAACCTTTCCCCCCCCACCAACAGCTTCTACAAAGAAGAAAAAGCCGGCGAGACGAACAACTACGTGAGCCAGAAGTCCTTCTACGACGGCAAGGACGTGCGCGCCGTGCTGAAGGACACCATCGCCGAGGCCCAGGCCGCCGTGCACCGCATGCGCGCCGTCACCAAGGGCAAGGGCATCTACGAGGCGCGCCTCGAGCGCCACATCGTCGGCTCCATCGCCTTCCACTTCGTCTGCCCCCGCTACAAGCTGACGCAGTTCTGCGCCCCCGTGCAGGAGGAGGACGTCCATGAGAAGAGGTCGACGTGCTCGAGCAATTAGCTGGGGGTGGAAAGAGAGAGATAGAGAGAGATGGATATGGATATGGTTGGCTGGCTGGCTGGCTGGCTGGCTGGCTGGCTGGCTGGCTGGCTGGCTGGCTGGCGGACGGGCTGGCACCCAACGGACGGAGCTACGCTTAGCAACGATTTTTTTTTATTTTTTTTACCTACCTACATGGAAAAACGAAGAGAGGATTTCGGTGGATTGGTTGGGAGGTTTGATACCCGGGCTGGTTGAGGCATGTACATGTACCTTTGTATACTATTTACCTAAAGGTGTAAACGGCGACGTATGTATGTAACTGTTGGATGGGTGGGAGTTCTAGATGGGATTAAGGTATCTCACGATCGTTTTACGACATTTTTCCTTTGTTTTTTGGGGGGGGGCTGGACCTGCTGGGGAACAATCGGTTAAGGGGGCCTCGATGGCGAACCCGACACCAGGTATGGGATTATGCAAGATTATACAGGTAGCAATATCTCGGCGTTATTCGACGGGTTTTTTTGTCAAGTTTAAGATGTTTATACAAGATCACTCTTTCAGCTATCTTCAAGGCTACAGTACCTAGATGTCTGATTAATAGCACTTATAGAATCCAAGGCTTTGCCATCTAATCTTTGATGATGGTACATTAGGTAGGTAGGTAGGTACAAATGAGACTTCAAAATTGAATATTTTCACTAAAAGCTTAGTCTTATGCGGTTATATATGACACGCATCTTTTATACTCGACACATTGGTGGAATTTAAGGGATGAGATAGATGCTGTTAAGAAATGTTCTTTTATATCAAAAGACGATGACCTATCTTTGAGGCTGTAGTCCAACTGACGCAAGACAAGAGAGTGAATCCTCTTGCTAGGTACCTAATTGCTATGAAATCGACGATGAGCTATTCAGATACCTGCCTAGTAGCCAAATGCTATTCTTCCAAGGAGATGGTAGTTAGAAGAGATCGGTGATCGATTGATCTAATCTGATCTAATTCACCTAATACCTACCTAGGTATCTATAGACCGGTGGCAAACAAGTCAGTATACGGGTGTTGGCGCATGAGATCTATCTGCAGGAAACCGTGATATGGCTTCGATCTGATGCGCGTATGCTACCATCCGCCACGATGCTCTCCTCAAGGTGGGAGGGAGCTACATAGTATCCTCAAAAAATGTAATCGTTTCGTTAAATATTTGATGAATCACCAATGAAGTCCTATGACTCGAAATGTGTTTGCATCTCCAGTCACGCTGTCGCAGCTTCACGCCAGCTGCCAACAGCCGCACAGTCTAAGTACTACATTATCTAGGTACCTACGTAACCTACCTGGGCTGGTTACTGAGGCAGTTACCTTGTGATTGTGTCTACTTACCACAGGGATGGAACGAGGTGCCTGCCAGATATGTACAATCAGCAAACAAGTTGAAGAGTACGAGGTACAACTCTGTCTATAAGAATTGATAGAACTGCGTTCTGGCAACTTTTGCAAACTTTCCTCCCTACCATCACTATCGCCGTCCTGACTATCATCATAAGTGTAGCATGCAACATAGAGTAAACTTGGTTTGCTAAGAACATACTTGTAAGTGCCCACCCACAACAGAGAGGGAACAGCATCCGAGCATCGTCGCTAACATATCGTATCGTATTGATAGTACTCAATCCAAACGCAGCATTCGTTAATCAAGCACTCCCCCGAGCGAAGATGCTCCTCCCCACCACCCCAACCCTCTTACTCCTCGCCCTACTCTCCGCCCCCCTCCCCCTCCCCGTCTCCGCCGAACAATGGTTCCAGTTCTGCGACGACACCGCGTGCTCTCAAAACTGCGGGATCTCCGTCAGCGGCAGCAACGCCGGATGCCTGGAGCACCAGGCGGGGCGCAAGTCGATCAAGACGCACGGGTCGAGCTTCGCGGGCACGTACCTCGTGCACTCGCCCGGCGACGCGTGCGACTGCCAGCAGGACTGCACTGCGATCTCGGGGATCGGGGCGCCGAGCTGCATCGATATCTCGGGGAAGAAGGGGGAGTCGCGGTCGTATAGGTTTCAGCTGACGACGTGCAAGGAGCTGGAGGGGGGCCCGGGGACGGGGGATAATTGTAAGCCGGATGGGGATGATGCGGTTGCGGATGCCGCAGCTGAGAAGCCTAAGTCTACAAAACGTAGCAAAATGCGCGCGTAAGGAGCTGGTGGGAGTTGGGCAAGGGCTGCTGATGAAATGTGCACCAACAAGGTCATCGTATTTAGTTTATAAGGCTGCTTGATGGGGTGGATTTCGGAAACACATATGTACATGAGTTGCTAGATGCAGCAACTAATCCTGAGTCCATGAATTAATCTTGCACCTCGATCGACGGGCATGGCTGCCGAGGTGGTGATAATTCTTCTACCACCGTGCCTGTCTATTTGCGTGATATGCCATGTAGGTACCTAGGCTACATTAACCTTAGGTAGGTATTCTAGTAGCTGTGAGTCTTGTGATAAAGTGATGTGCTTGTCTCGACGAATGTCTAGTTTGGACCCATGCGCTGTTCAAAAAAAGACGTCGCTATGAAACAATCCATGATTAAAGCCGTAGTAAGGACATTGCGAATCTTGTAAATAAACCCCCACCTTCTACCATCGCTACGATACCCCTCCGAACCAGCGCCGGTGGGTTGGTAGTCACAGTGCTAGACGGAACTGAGTGATAGATGCCGAACTCGGAGTCGAACTTCCGGCCGTGGAGTATAATGTGGTACTACTATACGGCGTCGTACTGGATGACCTCCCCGTAGTAGATACAACATTTCCCGCCGTACTCTCCGCGGCCGAAGCGGTTGTGACGGTAGTAGAAGCCGCATCATCCCCGGGCCTACTAATGAGCCACCCCCGGCGTTATCCTGGTCATCGCAAACCCACGCCATGCCCTTAAACGGCGCCGGGCGCGACGCAGCGAGGATTCTCACTTTCATCAAGCATGTACGAAAGCCCATCCTTCGTCAAGCAAGTTGAGACATTTCAAGCAACGCCAACGCACCGCACTTACACCACGAGTGCCCGTTCATAAAACACGAGCTAAACTGGCCGAGGTTGGGCACGCCCGCATTTTCTTTTCTTCCTGCAGACGCCGATGCCCAGTATGAAGTTTTTCACGTACACCGGCTCCTGAAAGCCGGCGTCTGGGTATAGCGTGAGGTTGTCGGTCGTGGATGGCTCTGTCTCAGCGGTTCAAGCATGCCAAAGGGTGAACAGGAGCAAGGTCCCCAGGTTGGAGAAGAGCTGTCATGGTGGCCATTGGCTGCTGGCTGCTGTGTATTCGCCGACCTGAAAATTCCCCCCAAAACAAAGGGGTGAAACCTATGAGAAGTTACCGTCATGGTTACCCAGTAGGAAGCTGACATCCAACAATAAACAACCGAATCGGAATTATTAGCGAAGCATGTTTAGAGACATGAAGCCATCGTGGGCCAATCGCACTAATTACTATATTAGTCTCGACATTAGGTAGAGGCTTGTGGCTAAATTTGACTTGAGACTTACATGGACATGGATATCTTCCGAGTCGTGTTCTGCCGATATACATGAGGCCGTTGTCTCAAGTATCGTCAAATAATTCAATTTGCTATGAGGTAGGATTTGTTGTAGTTATTTTTAGCGTGTAAAGTTGTCATCACTTTTTCTTCCGCTTTGATCTGTGACTAGTGCAGTTGACATGTATATTACGTGCTTCGATTAAAAGGGGGTGGCTTTGCATATGTCAACTGCGAAGTCCTCCAATAATTAGTCCCCCATCCAAATGCGTATGCACACGCACACTAGCAGACACGTACACGTGAGTGCTTGGACATATTATTATACACCGAGAGACGTCTTGGGGTATGAGATTCCAACCCAATATTCAGGGCTATCTCCTTCGTCTCTAGCGTGCCTGACTTAAGTGTCTGGCCAGGTAGCTTTCAGCAGGGAAACAAACCCCAACACCATACATGCATATCACAGCGGGTTGTCCATATTACCACATTCCCTATTCGTATATCTCCTGGTTGATTCCGCCGGATAGAAACCAATGTCGTAACATGAAGTTCCGTCTTACTCTTGCTTCTCTTTAGCGCTCCCGACGAATCGTTCCTTCATCGACAACCGTTTCCCTCCCATGGACTCCTTGAACTTGTCAATGAGTGTCTTCCTCGAGTCGAGCTCGGCGATTTCGTCACCGCCGCCAACACTCTTGCCGTTAATGATTATATTGGGCACCGTCTTACGTCCAGTCATAATACCCAGCCTCGCTTGTAGTTGTTTACCCAAAGGATGTTCGTCGAGCTCGACAACATAGGGAGCAGGATCGATCGAGTATTTTTCGAGAAGGATCCCCTTCGCCCTCTTCGAATAGGGGCAAAATGTCTTGGAGAAGATAACGACTAAGTGAGTGTCAGCAACAGAATACATAGAACTATGGAGACGTCGTATCTTACCTGGCGCCTTTTTGAGTAGGCTATTGAGGGTCGCTTCTACCTTGTGATCTTCCTCGGTCTCCTCTTCTTCCCCATTTTGCGCGCCTTTCGAGTCCCCTTTGGCGTTATCCTTCTTTTGTCCCCCAGCGGAGCTCCCCACACCAATAATCTCGCTTGGGGCGTCTGGTTTTAATGGTGCTTTGGCATTGGCTAGATCCTTGGCCATCTGCTCAGCAGCTCGTAGTCGATCGGCCATCTCCTTAGCTAATTTCTCATCATCCTCATCCACAGAGCCATCCCCATCCTTATCTTTTACTGTTGAGTCAACACTGGTACCTTTACCGCTCATTACAACCTGCCCGTTTCCTTGCGGGTGACCCAACCCATTCATGGTCTTACCAAAGAAGTCTCGCATTGTCCGGTCATCGTGAGGTATTGTAGATCGCATTTGAGATGTGAAGAATAAGGTGGTAATGACGGCGGCCAGAATCACCATCATCAAGAGACGTACTCGCCTAGGTGAAGGCATGGTGAATGTATAAAGCACGAGACTATCTATATGGATAGAGTGGAACCAGGGGCTGTCTCGTCTAAAGAATTTTACGCATATGATGAGGTAATTCCGACTGTAATTGGATGGCGGGTCCAAATGTCTTCAAAATATGTTTATTGTGTTCTTTGAAAATTGTATACGAGCGTCTAACGAGCGGCCGGCGCAAACATGCCTTGGTATCGCTTGGAGGAGGATATATCGGCAAATCGGCAACGGTCGGATCGAAATGTTGTGATCGATGGTTGATAAGGAGGTATCGACCGGGATGGAAAAGGGATGGTTGAGAAAAAGGAAGATAGAAAGAATGGTCGAAACAAGCCTGAAGCTTTAAAAAGGCCAGGGGATGGTTCGAGGATTGGTAAAGCGGGAAATGGTGATCTGGCAAAGACTGGAGACTGACGATATTTTCAAAATTGAAGCGGCTAAATGCGACCCTCACTTGCGGCGCATACACGGTACGAGCTCAATTACATAAGTAAGTACACATAGACGAACAGAATTGAGGAATCAAAGATAAGACGAGAGATGATCAAAATACGGGATTGAGAGCCAAAAGAAAGAAAAGGAAAGAAGTTGGGAATCAATGTACCAATGGAAATGGTCAATTGAATAAACCAGTTGAAATTGAAAAAGTAGAAAGAGGCTTTGTTGAAAGATGGAAAGTTGAACTGGTGATGGTGGCAGCGATAGTTTAAGGAATGACGGAAGATACTTACTCCAATCGTAGTAGTACTTTCGGGGTTACGGTTTAGAGTTTAAAAATCTTGGAACTAAACAGGCTAGCGGGCAAGTTATTTCTTGGCAGTTGGATTTCCAACATTGAAGTTGCAAGTCTAGGCCCGCCACTTCCATGCGAATTCTACATACAGTAAACCTTGGCCATAACGATATGGAAAAAACACTACCCTTAATTCGTTATAAAGAGATATCGTTATGTAGAAATGGACCTACTGTCATAGTCCGTATAATGCCGTTATATCTTTACTGCCATTTTATTGGAAAAGGTATTTATTATTTTATGAAAAATATTGTACAATAGATATTATGCAGTAAGCCAATTTTTCGGCGATTAAATATCATGGCGATAATTAGATTTACCTGAAAAAAGGGCAGTTTAATTAGCTACCAAACGCAAAATTCCACTTATTCCACCAAAATTTTATCAAAATAAACGGTTTTTTACATATGGTCTATAACGATTTTGGTGGTGGCGGTTAAAAAATTAACGATATATCGCTAAGGTTAAAATATCGTTATTTCCCATACAAAATTGCAATGTTCCCAAAATTATATCGTTATATAAAAATATCGTTGTCTACCGAATCGTTATGGCCAAGGTTTACTGTATTACATACATGCCTGCCAGGCCCTACCTAATCCCCTAGCTAGTGTACTGCCACAAGACAAGAATAAGATAAAATGATAAAAGATAGTTACCCAATATGGTTTAGAAGCATCGAAATGTCCTTTAAATAGCTTCAGTTTTAGGCCTAACTTACCCAAGGTAGGTAGAATAGATCTCATCTGCAAGGGGAAAGGGGGGTTCGGTCTTGGTTCATGGCTTCCAACTTCCAAGCCATCATCCGGCACATCGTCGCGATAATGCAAATCCGGGGTAAAAGTGTTTTTATCTTTTCCCCCCTTGCTTTCCTCTCCTTCCCTTCCCTTTTCTTCTCCTATTAAACACTCACCTACAGCACCTCCCTAGATACACTGCCCCCTTCTTCTACAACCACACTCTTTCATATATATTAAATGCATCAATCAAATCTCAGACTTGTCAACTCCTTTTTAGATTACCTATCTCGACTCTCCAATTCCATTTCTCTTTTCGGCATCCTGCATGGCATGCATTAGTTCCCGATGCCATGGAATACCTGTGTGACCTCAATATACCACGAGACATATACAATTAATAAAGTAGGCCACGGTTACGCGCAGTCGAATAATTCCAATGTTGTATTACGCTGGACGGATTCAAGTTGACCTTCCTACCTCTAACCTGCCTTTACTTCGCGACTGCGCGACTTGACTCAATGCTTGCCGCCACCTTTCAATGTTAAGAAATCAGTTGCCAGTACGCATCAATCACCTCTGATATTCCCGAGCCTTGACGAGTTAAGCACAAAATACTCGAACCCTAAACGGTCCATGATTACTACATATGTAGGCCTAGACACCTAGTGCCCTCAAGTGCTCATGTACAATACTAGGTAAGTAGGTAACGTGTTGTACCTGGATGGCTCACGCAACAACTTTAATGGCCAGGCGAGCAACTAAGGCCGATTCAAACTATAAACTCCAGTCGGTCGCAGGTTGTGTGAATCTTCCCCTGTTGAGGACAGCGTTAAAATAGAATATAGTTTACTTACTTAGGACTTTCGAGTTGGGCTTATTCAAATCCATTCGCTGAAATGGCTGAATGGCACTGTCTTTTTCCATTGTCGAGAGCTGTAGCTATGGCGGCTGACACTTGAACGACGGCTTGGCAACTGGCGATAGCTGCATTTCATATGACCAATCAGGAGCTTGTGCGTTCGACCCTTTCCAAGCTGCTCAAATTGAGCCTACTCACACGGTGAATGAAGGACAATGGTAGTCACAACTGAGTGAGTAACAGTAGCGTTGACCTTGATGGCTCTTGCGTCATCCGATTATAAGAATAGCTTGCCATCAAGGTGCACGGTGTAGCAATCGCAAGTCCAAATCTACTTCCAAGGTTGCTTAAATCACCTCTATTCACCCACACAAAGATCGCTATAACTACTTGCGACCGTGATAATAGTATTAGCCCTACTATCGTTTCGCATCGATTTTGGTATGGTATGAGAGGTATATATACTCACCTGAGGTACTTCTCTACAGCAATATTTTGCATCCTTTCCGTCACACATTTTTGATTTTTGATCCCCATCCCGTCAAAAATAAATATCTACATACACGCATCCAAGTATTCATCAAAGTTTACCATCCTCAACCCTTCTAGTGTATCGTCGCGTCACCTAACCTCACTTATTCCCATTTACCTTACCTCTATCCTTCGATCATCTATTGCAAAGATGGATGCTTTGCCAGGCGACTTAGTCTTGGCTATCGCCGAACAGCTAGACGTCAAGTCGGCGCTGAAGTTGGCCGGAACTTGCAAGGTAAGAACCATTACAGAGGCCCAAGTACTCCATTCTCTCGCATTAGAGTAGGTAAACTGATTCATATTATCTACAGCACATAAGCTCGGTTATTCGAGCGTACGAGCGATCCGTGGTGCTTACTCGCATGAAGAGTTTCTTGTATCCTCCGGTCGGCAATGTCCTCTCCTCAGAGCTCTGCCTGCGTCGTCCCCTGCGCCATGGAAGCTTTGAGATGATGAAGGAGCTGGAGCGACGGGAATCTGCTGTCGAGGATATCCTCACGAAAGCGCCTGTATACATCAATATCCGATCGCCGGCAATGTTGGGAGATCTCGACGATGAAAGCCAGATACGCCTGTCCGGTCTCCTAAAGAGAGCTTTGGCGCAATGCGATCACATCGCTGACATCGCAGCGAACGCGCCCTGCAAACCGAAGGAGAAACACTGGTATTTAAATCTTAACCGAAGATACTGGGAGATTCCAGACCGTATGTAACTGTTCACTTATGCCTCCTTGCGTATACCCTCACTTTCGCGGTTCAAAATCATCGCTAACTTTGGCAGTCGCGTGGGGATTCCGAGAGAAGGATCCTTACACCAACTATTCCGCGCGACCCTATCAGCGCGAGCACATCCAGAGCTTACCACTTGAGGAGGTGGTAATGCTACTCTACCTAGTCACTGCCTTGTCATTAGGGTTCTTAGAATCCATGGCGGGGTTTATCGACTCGGACCCCGCGGTCTTCGAACGGACGACAATGTTCGAGGACTCCGTCCTCCGCCATGGCTCTTGGTTCATCTGGGCCCACGCGGTTGGCGGCACAGAATGGCAGAGGATGTCGATGAAGATTGTCACTGTCGCGCTCGTCGAGCTTTCAGACTACGAGAGTGGACGCGAGGATGCCCTTCCCGGCCTTCGGTCGGCTTTGTTGGAACGATTTAAGGAATTGACCATCATTGATGAGGACACCATCCCCAGAATGTTCACCATGGCGAAGCGCATAGTGACGGGAAAGGATCCCTGGCCGGAGGAAGACCCAGAGGAAGATGATGCGGAGGGAAGTGGAGACGAGAGCGGAGGCGAGGGTGGGTCTGAGGACGGGGATGTAGACAGTGACGAGAATGGAGTTGAGGACTCCAATTAAAATACATTGAAAATATTTCAAACTACCACAGGTAGTTCAGGGGTTGGCATACCGGGTTGAATGACAGCGCATAGGATAGCGATCTTGGAGTCCTTGTTCTTGCATATAACCACGGTATTGGACGCATATTCGTATAGGTACCTACCTAGCGAAGGCCCCTGTGAATATATCTTCATTGCGACAGAATATGTCGCGAAGCTTTCTTAACTTTTCTGCAGAGTAAGTGAGATGGCGTGAAGTTGTGAATTTGGACGTCAATGTGACTGACACGTTTTGAACAGGATTCCAAAAATGGTAGGAAAGTTTCTAACTCAAGAATAACTCTTTATTCCCAGTTTATTATGACAATGGAATTGCGATTTGCTAAAATGATAAGTTGTACATATATCGTCATGAAGAAACTGAGGCAAACAAGGAATGCTACCTACCTAGGTTAGGTATTCATATACTTGCAAAGCCTTCTTAGGGAAAAAGAGACCAGGGTTATGACTAGCCTTGAACCTTTGAGTGAAGACAAAAATAACTTTAACACGCTGTCATTATCTAGTATTAACTTCGCATTCCCTTTCCCTGGAAACTGGGACCTGAAAACAGGGCGTGGATGTTGGCTCATGGCTCTTTGCGAATTGGATGACTTGCATGCCGCTTTCGCCCACCCTTGAATTTGATCCCACGATGCAGCAGCTACATAGTAGGCTCAATACTACCTACCTGTGTAAGGAGAGGGGGAAAATCCAGTCATCCGGCGTTGAAGTAGTTATATTATATAGTGTCGTAGCTGACTAAAAGGTCCCAGTTAATCATTGTTACCTAGGTATTCCCTAACTAAACGGCAATCCGAGGCGAAGATCCATTCAGCTCGATTTGCTAACCTGAGGTAGGTTTAGGTGGTTGAAAAAGAGGGAAGCGAATTAACCTCCAGGGGTTGGATCAATATTAGAAGTTAAGAACCAGTTATGTAGCCCCCGTGTAGTTATAACCAGGTAGGTAATAGTTAAGGTGGCCTAGGTATGTAGGTAGATAGCGCCATCGGGGCCCCGTTCGCTGCTAGGTGCTCGGGTATTATTACCGACTCCAACCGGGACCTTTTAAGCGTGGCTCACCCGGCCGGTTGGGAATGTTCGCTTACTTCCAAGGTTATTATGAAAACCATTGCTATGTACTTTCATAGGTAAGTGAAGCGAGTAAGTAGTACGTCTCCATCGATGCGGGACGCGTCAACTTGTATGCTTTTGCTCGGGCACGCATTCTAGATCCAATCAGTTTTCGCAAGGCGTGTGATGGGATGTGGGCGGTACATTCCAATAACCTGCAACTTGCATCTTGGTAGGGTCTAATGACCTTTCAATTGACGTTATTCTAGCGAACTTATGTGTAGTTGAACGCGTCGAAGTACGGGGTCAATTTGTATAGATGGCTGCACACTCTGTGTAGGTGCGTAGGGTATGAAACCTGTTTAACATGTGAAAAGAATGCGAATCGGAGAAGCTCTCTCTGCAGTCGTCAAATGCAACATTGGTGTGCCAGAACCTCATGAGGCAACCGAAATTCTTGCATTCGCAATTCAGTTACGCCGTGACATCGGCATACTAGCCCATACTTGGAGCTATATGTAGAAAAGGGCGCCTGAGGCGTAGCAAGAAGACCCCGGAAAGTCTGATGCCAAGCCTCACACTAAGACGACACTTCTGACTATCATGTCGGTTTTTTTTCTGCATAGTCCCTTGTTCGAACTGCGTCACCGCTTGTAGATGGAGTTTTTTGGTATAGAATATCATCATATACCTAAACAGTCTTGACCCATCACCACAATCAGCCATACCTCCAAACCAAGTCATACCCCTATCAACATAACCATCATGTGTCGAGACGGCTACGCCGCATCCGCGGCCTCCTTTTCGGCGATGACCAACCCCGACCTTGTGTGACCCTACCACCAAGAACAAAAGCAGAAGTAATATCAAACATGCGGCACGACCGCGTCTGCTGACTCATCGTGGCGGTGCCCGAGCCCACTTACCCTTCCGGGCTTTATATGCCCCGGCCGCCTCCCGTATTGTAAGCGCCCGCCCGCCGTTTTACAATGGGGCCGGACAACCGCTTTCTTTGATACAGAACTGTTGGGGATCCGGATCATTTACTCGTGCCGTTCCGGATGGTATGTCGGACTTTTTTCGTCTATTTTCTTTATTATATTTCTTTTAATATGTAAACTGTCGCAATATGTACTGCCCTGATTGACCACTCTCAGGCTCTCCTAATAGCTTAGCCCTGTATAAATATGACTACTTGATCCAAGTATCTTTAGAGACACTTGGGTAGAGCTTTTACATTCTTTGATCTTATTTTCTTGGGACTGATGGCTGATCTCCAGCTTATGTGACATAAACATAATTTGCAATGAGATTTAACCGGCTATAAAAAACGTCACTGTGCCCGCTATATATCTATCGAGGCTATTACTCTTTCAATGGCTTCCTTCTTGCTCAAGAGCTCCTGGGGCACGTACAAGGTCCGAGACATTAAGACTATGGACATTGTGCTTCTCAGCCCAGTCGAGTACTTTTGAGTACGGTCGGCACTTGTGAATTCTGCTCATAGCAAGTGTCAGTGAGTACAAGCGAAGTCAGCATGAGAGGACATACACGTTGAAGTCGGGGAATACTTGTTTGAAGCCCTTCTTCCAAGCATAGGTCACTATACCGAGATCAGGCTCGCACATAAGCTAGGGAAATGTCAGTGATTTTACGTAAATAAGTCCCCCGGCCTGCCCTACCTTTTGTCGCAGCATATCTAGGCAGTGGTCTGCAACTTATGTCAGTGTAGTTCTTCATTCGACTTTGAGGGACCCACCCAGATGAAATCTCAGCGTCACGGGATCGTCCCTCCACTCCTTATTCTTTGGCAGATAGTGATCCATATACGATGCTTGACGCAACATGTTCAGGCAGTGGAGTCCATGGAACATTTCAAAGGCACCCATGTACCCGCCGCCCATCTCCTCGGTATATTCGGCAGCATACTCGGAAGCGTTGATTCTGCGCACATCATCCCTGGATAATCGCATCAGGCCTCCCTGGGCAAAAGTGATCTTCTCCCACTTCTCGTCGATCTCGTCACTCGGCAGCGCGCTGAACTCGTGGGGGCCCCTCAGCGTCCCATCGAAGCGCCGGATCTCCAAGTCGTCGTCGTTGAAGATCTCGAGCGCCGGAGACCAGGCACTCATCTTTTGTGTGCACTTGTTCCTGGGCTGAGCAAATGCAACGGTGCCGAAAGCAAGCAGGCTAAAGAGGATACCGATGAAGATTCCAGCAAGAACGCATGGCCAGCTAACGGCTTGGTCTCGTGCAGTGGGCTCCGGAATGCAATTATCACGAGACAGTAGTTTCTCGTCGTCGGCATCTTCGCTCAGAAATTCGTAGCTGGGCGGGCTCTTCATGGCTCCTGACGTTGTATGTTGTAGATGGTGCAAATCGACAAGGATCGGAATCAGAGAGCTATGGCAAGTGCTGCAATACTGTGTAGTGTTGGCCCTGCTGTCCATTAGGCAGAGTCAGATGAAGGTACAAGTCTACTTGAAAAGTTGCCATTTCCAGAGTCCTGCATAGCTGTGGCTTACGTACTTAACCTTGGTGCTTTGTTGCAGCACAAGTGCAAGTAAGAAGAAGGAAGAAGGAAGAAGGAAAGGTTAGTTTATTCCTGACTACTATGGCGGAGTGCCAATATATGGCCATATGGGCCATATGGCTCTAGTGGAGCCTATGGTGCCTCAGGCACCTGCAACATGCTTCCTGTTGGATTTTTCTCGCTCCTATCAACACCATGTCCTCCTACCTACCTACAGTCTGTTACACAAGTCCTTTGACCGGCAGTACCACATACCAAATCAATTACGGGTTGAATACGGAGATGGGGCTATATATAGCAATAAGACTGGCTAGTAAAGATAGGAGATATGTTGGTAGAGGGAGCATTGCATTTTATGTAAATATGTAGGACTTTTTACCGGCCCAGGATTTAGCATCTCGATGATTCGGCATATTGCCGAGTAGAGAAATGCTTGGTGGTAATATTAAATGCTGACCTTGGGTTTGGGTCAGCATGGCTCCAACGGTTCTAGCAGGATTGGTGAAGGATCACTAAGAGCCACATTTTGGGGCATATTGAGCTGCATTACAGCTATCAACTGCAGCCATCGGTGTGAGGTTGGTGGAGGGAATATATGGCGACGCAGGTATTACGAATTTGCACAGGGCTAAGACGCTGATTGCAGCTGTTATGGGGGAGTGTATATAGTTGAGCTATCAGCGAAACAACCATAACAATTCTCCAAGTGGAGTGTGATGTATATATGGCTACGATTGTACCGCTGACGGCCATATCAGCCATCAGGAAAGTATCCATCTCCAGTACTTAGCCTCCCAGCAGAGCTTTCCATGAAGCATTTATCTCTGGGCATGTTTGTTGCTATTGATTAGTGCTTCGTTGCTTTACAAAAATCCCGGATGAGTATTAGTACAGCACTGCCGTTCCTTTAACCAGAAGAATAAAGGAGTCCTGGGAGGGAAGTACATGTAAGAGGTCCCTATGGACGTTCGTGAAATACCCTGCCCGGTGAATCTGATGTGCATGACTTTTAGCCCCTGTGTATTGTATTTTCGGGAAGCCCTCCGCGCTTACCATTGCACTATGCAGGTCAATCGAGCTAATACCTTAGGCCGTGCAGCAGATAAGATCGTGTCGTGCCGCTGCAGGGATGTGACTACATATCTCCTCAGCCCTCTTATAAGGGTGCACCCGTTGATCTGGGCTGTTGGCCGAATTACTACACAGCCAAGGCAGCGCCATCAGCGCTAGGATTTCCGGTAGATGAACAAATATATCCGAGGACTAGTCTTTCGAGCTATGTGATGATGACCCCCGAACCCGTACTGGTACCCACCCGGACCATCTATCACCCGAATAGTCTAAGGACTGTCGAAGGACGTGTTCTGTGAGCTCGAATCATAGCTTGTCTCCTTAGCAGACTTCAGTCCTCCTTTATTCAGGTGCCGAGTGTCGGTTTATCCTAGCATCATGCCTCCAAATATACGACCCCCAACAGCTCGGTACACCATACTGGGCGACGACAACGACTCAGGCGAGAAGACATCTTCTGGAAGTAGGGCCCGAGGATCTCCGTTCTTCACACACCTGGTTAAGTTCTGGCGAGAGCTGGCAATTTTAGGTCTCTGTATCGTGTGTGCATTCGTCACGCTCGAGCACTCTCTGGAGCCATTTGGAAGGGGGACAGGGGCACAAGTCCAAGACTATCGTGAGTGTCGTCAGCTCTGCAAGGGAGATAGTAGCTCATACTCACAGGCCTAACATCGGACGAGGAGCGATGGAGACAATTTCATTGGGTCTCCGATGTCTATAGCTCCAAAGGTCCGGGAGCCGAAGACGCTGTGAATGCGGCCTGGGATCGAATTGTGCCAGCGTTTGGATTTGTAGCTGTCAACCATACGTGGGCTGCGGAGCACAATCTCCCGGCCAGCATGGGCCTTCCTTCGGATTCTTCCAAAGGTGTCTACATTATCGATGCGTCAGTCTCTCCACCCCCTCATAAACGCAGTGCAGCTGTTGACGTTTGTCTCTAGATATCATCAGCTCCACTGTCTCACCATCATCCGCAAGACCCTCACCGAAATCGTCTCGGGTAAGACTCCCAGTGTACCAATGCCGCACTCCATGCATTGTTTCGATAGCTTGTTGCAATATGTGATGTGTGGTAACTCGGGGGATACTTTGTTGTATACTTGGGGTCGCAACGAGACGGGGGATGGGCAGCTGCGGAAATGTGTTGACTGGGACAGCAGGAAGAAGTGGGTGAGAGAAAATACGGCGTGCTATGCAGACGGTGACCATCCGATTCCGCTGTTTGATCATTTTAATCACTGCGAGATCAACGACGATGGCATATCGGGACTTGTGTGAATGTTTGATTGGTTTCGGAAACTGTACAGTAGTAGGCAGAGAGGAAGAATCAGCTATTCATAGTAGTCATAAAAGTTTGATTCGCTCCAAGACAACACAAAGGATAATTACATAGATCATACACTTCCCGAACTCTCCCCAATCATGCCGTTTCCCCCCTTCAAGTCACTGTACCTTCCTTTCGCAGAATGTTTGAAGGCCTTCCCAAAGTCTACAGCTCTCAATCTCTACAAGTCACATCTCTCTCTTTCTCGATCTATAAAATGTGTCACAGATTCTACAGCTTGCAAGCCTGTTTGTCAAAATACAGAAAATCTCGTAATATATTGTCGCCGACTGTCTCGTATGTGATGTATCCTGATCTTGAAATCATATCCACGCGCCCCCGACTACATAGCCGAAGATAGCCTACCAGCCCTCGGCGATCTGGGTACCGTCGACGGCTTCCTCATTGCGTTTCCAGCCCTCAGCGATTTGGGTACCATCGACAGAATCCTCACTGCGCTTGAGGGCTTCGCCGACGGGAGCGATACCAGTTGCTCCTAGATTCTCATCAGCAAAGAAGGATACGAATTTGAACTCGCACAATCAACATACCTGCACGCGGCAGAGCCACGACTTGACTGACCATGCCAAGACTAGCGAGGGTGACGAGAAAGTAGTTCATGATTCCTTGTAGGTTAGAAGACAGTTGATAGAGTAGACTTGAAGTTTGCGTTGGTGAGTTTCTTGTTCATGTGGACTTGTGGATGGGTGCAGCCTCGTCCTGTAATATAGGACCATCTATAGGTAGGTCCTTCATACCTCACAATCTGGCTGGCGGTGTTCACTTACGCTATACATTATGTGATCCCATCATAAATGCCTTATACAAATTTCGGGGCTGAACTACCTATAGAGGTGGAGGGGGTATGCCCGGTATTACTTTCCAATGTAAACCCCCCAGAGGCTGACGTTGGGGGATGTTATTAGGGCCAACGCAAAGTCCTAGGTTAGGTAGATGTCAGCATCCGAAAAGAGTAGTATTTTGAGAGGTACGGCAATGTAACAATGTTGGTATGCGGCGAAGCACTTGTCATCACTGTATAAAGTGCACCCCCTAGCTAGCTCCATGTACGAATTGTAGGAAAATCCTGATTATTGACCGGTATTATAATAGCATTATAAGTAAGCAGCGAATTGCGTGTATTGTAGGTTTAAAACGGAGGGTTTAATAAGGAAAGCAAAAGGATTTATCTCAGCTAAAGCTATGCAATGGATTCTTAGTTCCGAGAGAGTCGGAACCATCTGCCGAACGGCTATTGCAACATCCCCCCTGAACCCCTGAAGCGATGTTAATATCAGATTCAATTTTTGAAAGGACCTCCACCGCCGACCACAAGCCGGAGAACCAGCACTCCATGGAGTCCTTACGACGTCGCCCATTCTTTCTCCAACCCACACCACTGATTCTCCTCTCCCTACTGCTTGTCGCCTGCAACATCTCTCTATACGCGCAAATCCGGTGGCTGCAGCTCGCAGCCGACGACCATGGCTTCAGTGAGTTATTGACCTTCGACACGCTTCCCCAAAACGCACACTAACGACCGGAAAGCCGGTATATACTCACGAGGCAAATCGTGGAAACAGTTCCACACCTACACGGAATACAGCAACGTGAACCAATCCATATCCGACATTGCATGGAGCAGCTTCACCACCAACGGGTTCATTGCCATTCCGCACCGCGAGGCGGCACGGGCTGGCCTCCCTGCCGCCGAAGACTTTCCCGACGACGCGGAGAAGGGGGTGTATGTATTGGCAGGCTTTCACGAGCTGCACTGCGTGGTATGTAACCAGTAAACCTCCCTTCCCTCCAGTAACAGCCTAAGTCATCCGGGAATTTTTTTTTCAAAGTCTTAACTAACGCGCGAGCAGATCTACCTGCGGGAAGTGATCCAGGACCTGATGGCAGGCAAATCGGTGGACGAGAAAGCCGTCCATATCAATCACTGCTACGATGCGCTTCGGCAAGAGATTCAATGCCGCGCCAATGACATCCCGCTGTACGCGCCCTATCAGTCGAAGCTGACAGGGGATGGCCAGTTTCGGCTGTGTCGGGATTGGGATGCTCTGACCGAGTTTGCGAAGGAGCATACAGCTTGTTGGCCCACTGGTCACTGCGCGGATCTTGCAGCACTGTGAATGTGTACCTAGCTAGAATGCGATGGGGACATTGCGTGTAGGTAATTATGGTAGCTTCATGATATGTCTTATTGTAAAGAAAGCAGATTGGGTTTACAAACTAGGGACCTAGGTTAAAGGGGTATTTAGACTCAGTTCAAGGCAGAAATACCCATCTCATCTCAATTATTTTCATTAGTTACGAAGTACTGGAACTCGCGAAAGCGGCCCCCCCGTCTCGCCTAATTCAAGAAAATGTATTCTCAGATAACCTAAAGTTTGCCATCAACCACCAGGCATCAATGATGAAGTGGCTGGCTCGGCGGTCGAGCGCAGTTCGTCTGGTTTCCTTTGAAGTCTAAAACTACGCGAGCACACGGCTCTTTTCATGGGAGATGCGCCCCTTTTCGTATTCAAGTAGTTGAGGAGCGGCTGGAAAATATGAACATGGCTCTTGCTTTATTATGTAGCTATCACTGGATTCTGCAATATTTTTTGTGCTTGCGAGATGTGTTTTGCATCGTTGACACGATTTTGCGAGAAATTCTATACCTTACAGCGTGTGTTTGGGAGACCATCACAGCAGGCTCGATATAGGCAGCACAGAACCATTTCGAGACGCCTCGAGAGCTTCCTTCAATACTGCTGCATCTCGCTCCGAACATGAATTACTCCATGCATCGGCTCCACCTGGCTCACCAAATGATTAGAGTCAGTGGGTCCAACGACAGAAGTATGCAGCGCCCCCTCCGTCGGCGCATAGCGACTCCAGTCAGAGTTCAACGCTTTGTGCGACTGATTGACACCATCGAGCCGGTAGAAACCTGCTTCCAGACTCCCCTCAGACTTCAGCGAGCGCGTTGTGAAGGCGGATTTGATGCCGCTGATCAGCGAGCCTGGCGAGATGGCAGTGAAGAAAGTGCGCATGGGAGCACGTAGCGCAGGTAGACATACTACCATAAGTCCGAGACCGCATTCTATCATGGTCCAGAAGAGGAGGAAGGTGATGATTTCTGCCAGATGTTAGATTAAATTCTTGGGTGAGCAGGGGATCGGGGAGGAGATCTGTACTTTCGCCGTCGGATTGGGCAAATGCGTTGACGACGTAGATGATGTAGATGGCCATTCTTGCGCCGGAAGCTCCAATTGTGCTGTCATTGATGTTAGTCACGACTCACAGCCCCAGCCTGCTGTCCAGGAGAGGGAGGAGGCTCTGACAACTTACAGTATACCAACAAGAAAGACGGCGATGACGCTCAATCTCTTGCTGACAGCCATGTGCAACCCCAAAATTTTGGGAATTGGCAGCGACCAGATGAAACAATCCATGATGAAATCCGAGATAGCATATGCCTCGAGAAACTGTAGCTGCGCAGTACAATGCTCCGCGACGAGAGCCACGGGTGCCCACGCGTATGCAGGACGAGCTCCACAGAGAAAGATGGCTCCGATTCCGAAACTCAAAGTCCAGATGATAACTAGTGCGATCATGGAAGCTGTAATTATATTGAAGGCATCTTTGCTTGTCTTGCTGGCGCAGAAGATCTTGCGGTAGAAGAACAAGATGCTGAGCTTGAGCGACCCGAAGGCAAAGACTCCAATGAAGTCGATGAAATATTGGATCTGTGACAAGCGTCAGTAATACTTTCTTTTCAGTGGCCCGATCTTGATTGCCGAACACGCACTTGCTGAAGAATGATTTGTTGGGGCGAGGTGAAAAACAGATATGCGTCTGGACTTGGGTCAGTTGAGACAGGGACATGCCCCCCCAATGCCTCCTTCGAAACACCCCAAATCAGGAGCCCTGCCATCGCAAGCTCGAAAGCCTGGACACAAGGAGTTAGTCTGTACTTTGAACTGAATGGAATGAATGTATTGCGTGGGCATACCAGCGCTGGAATACATAGCCAATCGTCCCACCAAAACGCACTCTTCGCCTTGGCTCTGGTGTAGAAACGTAGAGCTACACAAGTGGCGCCGAGAACGGGAAAGAAGATACTGATGAAGATGACTGCTGCCGGAGTGGCATAATAATCTGTCATGGCTGAAGGGCCGTCCATATTGACGGTGATGTGGTGATACCGGGGAAACGGCTGTGAAGTGTTCAAGGTTGTCGAGCGTCAGGAAGCTTGCAACTCAAACACAGTTGCACGAAATAGCCTGACGAAGAAAATCAGAAAAACGTTGGAACCATGGAAGTGGAAGAATAAAGTCACTCAAGATTGTGATTTGATACATGTAACGATAAACGTGGGATCCAAGCGTGGGATCCGGAGGGACATTTTCAAACACTCGCACACCTCATATTGTGGCTGCATGGCGGCCGAAGATTCTTGTAGTTGAATGGTACGAGAATCCTTCGTGGGTGGTACACACCTACTATGTACCTTAGGTAGGTGGTTGCTGGCATGCAGTCAGCAACCAGCGACCAACGTACGGTGACCGTTTCGATATGAATACTCCTCACGTTGCACGTATTCAATAATGTAAATATACATAGGTATGTACCTAGCCTAGGTAGGTCTGCGTTGGGGGCTGAATGCGAAAAGCAACCAACGCAAACAAAGCCCCGCCCTACCCGCGTCTCCCTAACCTCCCTAACTCCTTACTTCGACTTTCATCGTCAACATCTACTCCGCATCTTTTTACCCTCTCCTCTTCTCTCTTATCCCATTTGTGTCGCGTAGAATTTGCCATGGCTGTTCTTCAAATATTTTTGACGACAGTGCTTTTGGCCGCCCTGCTGACGATCGGAGGTGCCATACGCCGTCTGTTCTTTCACCCCTTGGCTCATATCCCTGGCCCGAGGCTGGCGGCTCTCACCTGGTGGTATGAATTCTATTTCGACGTCATTCAACCCGGCCGATATGTCTTCAAAATCCAGGAGCTGCACAAACGATACGGTAAGCCCGATAGGTGCGCACGTGCAGTTCACAGCGCAGCATTCACTGATCTATCCACCTCGTAGGACCAATCATCCGGGTCACCCCGGACGAGATTCACATCTCCGATGTTGGATTCCTCGACACCATCTATGCCCCTTCATCGTCCCCGAGAGACAAGTATGAGTACCAACTGAGATCTTTGCGGGTTCCCGGTGGAGTTGGCACTACCCCTAGTCTTGAAGTCCATCGCAAACGACGTGAAGCTCTGTCTCCATTCTTCAGCAAACGCAATGTGGTCTTCCTTGAGCCGACGATTACCGACAAAGTTCAACAGCTTTGTCAATTGCTTTTGAAGCATGCCTCCGAACAGACGCCAGTCAATCTTTCAGATCTCTTCTTCGCCTTCTCCAATGAGTAAGCTCCCTTCAAATTCGGACGGGACGAAGAATGGTTCTAACAGAGGCTAGTGTTGTCAATAACTTCTTGTTCTCTCAGAGGACAGACACGCTTTCGGATGAACAGAAAGCCGCCACATTACGCCATAACAGCTACGAGCTCATGATGGGATGTCATCTCAACAAGCACTTCCCGTTTATTCCCGACTTCCTGGAATCTCTCCCGGAATCCATCAGCAGGCCTATCATGCCACCTGGATTGCTTGATATGCTAGACCTATTTGATGTATGCGTTGCCCTGAAAAGTATTGGCATGGTGTTCTAATACGAGAGACGCAGCGAGTCCGAGCCGAATTAGTAGGCATCATCAAAGCGAAAGCTTCTGGGGCCGGTAGCAATTCGCCGAGTGCGAAGTCTGTATATTATAATGTGCTCGACAATCCTATTTTGCCCGCATCAGAGAAGGCCTTGCTCCGGCTAGAGCAAGAAGGTGCACTTCTGGTTCTCGCAGGAACGGAATCGCCAGCCAAGTCCCTCAACACGATATTCTACCACCTGCTGGCCAATACACAGATCATGAGCAAGCTACGGGAAGAACTCAGCACCGTCCCACAACCAGCGTCGTGGACCCAACTTGAGCGATTGCCATATCTCACCGCGGTCATCGAGGAAGCTCACCGTCTCTCCTTCGGCGTCACGGCCAGAACAGCACGTATCGCTCGGGAAACACTTATATACACCCCTACATCTTATGCAACTTCCTCTTCGAACATGGGAAAGTCCTTCAAGATTCCCGCCGGTACTCCCATGAGCACAACCACCTTGAGCGCCCATACCGCACAGAGTGTTTTCCCCGACCCGTTCGTCTTCGATCCGGAACGCTGGCTCGGCGAGGAGGGCCGCAAGCTCCAGAAATACCAGATGTCCTTTGGCAAAGGCAGCAGAAAGTGCCTTGGCATCGAGCTGGCACGTGCCGAGATGTATCTGGTGATTGCGGCGCTGGTTCAGGGCTTTGATATGAAACTGTGGAAGACCGAGGCGAGCGATGTGGCATTTGTTCATGATTATCATGTTTCAATGCCGAGCGCTGAGTTCAAGGGGCTGGAGGCTACGATAACTACCCTATGAGGAAATGCAACACGGTTTCACTAGTCAAAATAACCATCGCTTAGTAAAAAGGGGCGCGTCCAAGTGATGGCTATCGGCTTCGGGGGCGGCGATTTTATCGGAAACGAGTGCGTAAATAAAAGTAATTTTAAGACTGAAATATAACTTTTGTTGGGATGCTCGGATTATAGAGTCTCCAGTGACTCTCCAGAGTTGAAGTACCTAGGTACGAAGCTTCTGTGGGAATGATTCTTATTGTTTTCTCTGCTTGAAAAACGTTTGCTACTCAGGCGTTATATTTAAAGGCCCAGTACGCAATCGTAGCCCAAGTGCTTGATGAAGGATAGGTACTAGACATGGGAGACTACAGAGGGGGCATGGAAAAGGGGGAGGTCACGTGGACACCCTTAGCCCATACACTGACCAAATTTAGAGGATTACATGCGACGGTTGCATTATGTCATCCCTTCCCCCCCCCTAAATCGCCAAGTACCCCACACCCTAATTTTTTTCACTGGATTTGATTTTTCAAAATGCGACAAAACAACATTGAACCTCAAAACATTGAACCTCAAAAATGAGAATCTCGGAAATAAAAAGCAAGCAACAATAAGAAGAACCAAAAAAAGTAAACGATCCCTCGGACCGGAATCGAACCGGTGACATTTCGGTAAACAACTAATTATTGAAACAATTAAACAATTACAGCCGAACGCCATAACCAACTAGACCACCAAGGGATGAAAATTTCTGCCGCGGTTGGGGCTTAACTAGATAGCGAAGTGGTCGTGTGGAGGAAAGCCAATCAGATTCGTGCATCTGTATCGTATTGGGAAATATCCGTTGGTGGGTGGGGGCCGTATGCATGTACGATGGCGGCTAGCAACTCAACTAACCTACGTAGGGGGCCAGAGCGGCTAAGAGAGGTAGGCAGGTAAGGTACTGTACCTAGGCAATGTGCTTGGCTTGGCTGCTTGGCTTAACTCTTAACTTTTACTGCTTACTTGCTGCTTACTGCTTCGTAGATTATGACAGCTCCAGTACGTAAGATGCCAAGCATTAGGGGATCATGATGTCTTTGCCGTCAGACTCTTTTGCCACGGACTATAACTGGATCGTCGTTCACTAACCTATGGAGATCATGTATACGGTTTCTTCATAGTTGGTGCTGGAATCTGGGGTAGTACTTTGTGATCACAGTCAAGTATCTCACAAGTTTTGGAACTTGGACTTCATCGAGGATGCTAATATGCTTCTCAGATAATAATAGTATATATTTGCATCGTCATCTCGTGGACTTTATGAAAAGAAAAAAACCCCAGTATAAGAGGGTTTTGGAGCGCTGTTAGTCCTTGAACCACTTCGGCGACCTCGTGAAGCGGCCGCTTGTTCAGAGCACCAACGTTTATGCACTACCACCCACGAGCAAAGAGGCTCCTTGCTTATGCGAGAGTTTTCTGTCATACATGCTGTGGTATTCGCTCTCGTTTGTTGTCAGCTTAGAATTTGAATTGTGCTATGGTTACTGTCTACCTAGTAGCATGGCCTTCACAATATGCTGTTCTAACAAACTCGCAGCCCTGATTTCCTAGGAGGAAGGAACCAGAGAGTTCAGATACACTTCAATATTCGCGTATCCAGAGCTGCTGATCTTCATCGCATCACTTGCATCGGCAGGATTCAACCCATGTGCATTTTCCCACTCATCAGGGATCCCGTCGCCATCAGTATCTTTGGGTGCAGTCCCACCAACCCCTCCTACAGAGCTCGCATCCTCTCCGCTGATCAGTGCCCCTTTCTTGCCGAAGCTTTTCACTTCCGCAACGAGGCCCTCATCCACACTGTCGCGTACTGGAAACTTGGCGCCGACATTATCAAGAACGTACGTCACTGCATCGGGCGCACTCATCAGACTCTGCGGGCTTGGATAGTCGAACTGCGTCTTTTGAATGCTCATATCGCTATAACAAGAGGTCTCGACACAGAG
This sequence comes from Hypoxylon fragiforme, assembly GCF_022984875.1. Taxonomy (NCBI): domain Eukaryota; kingdom Fungi; phylum Ascomycota; class Sordariomycetes; order Xylariales; family Hypoxylaceae; genus Hypoxylon; species Hypoxylon fragiforme. The sequence continues at coordinate 843,982 of NW_026054761.1, read as the reverse complement.
CGGAGAACCATTCAGAGAGCCGTCCTTATTGCTGTCGTAGTAGTTCTGCGATACATCTAGGGAGAGTGAGCTCACGCCCCTGAAGAGCGGTGGATAGGTATCTATAAGCACTTACAGCCCTGGAAGTTGGCGTTTCCGCGCGTGAAAGCTGTCACACCCGTGCTCGGCCCGGAGATGAAGTAGTTGTTGATGATGTTGGCCTGGCTCTGGCCAGCGCTGTCGCCGGCAATGTAGCCGCCGCCACCTCCCCAGTTATAGACCACCTTATACAGCGTTAGCAAATAATGGGCTGGTGGGGTGGGGAATCAAATCAACTTCACGCTTGGAACATCTGACTCACATTGTTTTGGAAGTCGTTCATACCCTTTACCTTGGGGTTTCGCGTCTTGTTGTCGATATATAAGTTTCTGAAGAGACTGATGCCAAAATCCGACTGCATCAGTCCGCCGCAAGAGTGCGTCTCCAAACCCTGCCCGATGATGGTGTTCTGCACCGTAACGTTGTGCACTTCGCCGTTGATGGAGAAGGTCTCATCGCGACCCCAGGTGGCTGAGACGTGGTCGAAGATCATGTTGCTGCCTTCAGCGATGGTGATCCCGTCTATGATTAGAGGTTAATGTGTGATCTTTTAGGTCCTACAACATCTTCGGATAGCAAGCACTAAGTTACCTTTACCCGAATCGCCACCCTTTCCCATGCGAAATCGAACATATCGTACAATGGCATCGTTCGCGTTAGAAAACGACATGCCGTTGCCGTAAATCGTGATGCCCTTGAGCGCAAAATACAGTATCAGCAATTTTCTCCTTTCTTTTTTTTTTCACATCAGAACACGGCAGATAATACTCACGTCGCCTGGCGCTGTCTGTCCGGCAATGTAGATGTTCTTCGAAACCGCGATCCGCGTCTTGATCTTAACGGTCCCGCCCACGTCGAAGACGACGATGCGGTTCGCTTTCGACACTGCGTCACGGAAAGACCCGGTGCCCGAGTCGCTACGAAGTGTTCATGAGATTAATTTATTTACTTTGGAGCACCAAAGTATTTAACGTGTCTAGTCTTACTTACTCTAGATTCGTGACATGATAGACCGACCCCGTTCTGCCTCCGACGGCATTGCGCCCAAACCCTTCGGCCCCGGGGAACGCAAGAAGTGCCGATGTGCCCGGAAGGGCTGTCGCGAGGGATGCGATTACCCAAGACTTGAAGGCGACCATGGCTGCGAGGGCGATGTTCGACGCCTAAACACGGAGTGTTATTGATGTTGGTGTTGAGGAGGTAGCGAACTAACGCCGTCGTCGTGGAGAAAAAGGACACCACAAACCGTTACTAGAGTGGCTGCTTCCAGATATTTAGCGTTCCAAGGCTCGCAATTATCCTAATCCAAGACTTGCTAAGAGAGCCGGGGGTGGTAAATGCCCCAATGATGAAACGTTGGCGACGGCACCGAAGTCAAGATCGGGCAGGATGCCGGGGCCTAATGTCAGGGGTTTAGTGCAGGCTAAACTTGACGGCCATGCAGTGCTGTGAATACGAGATTGAATCGCCGTGGGAGGCACCACGACTTCACCCGGGGTTCCTGCAAAGATATTTAACACCTACCTAGGTAGGTTAGGTAGGCTCTACCCCTTTTAAAACTAATAAAAATCGGATGATAGGTCAATAGGTGCCTTCGAGCCTCATGGGCAGATACTATCGAAGATTGTTTAATCCAAGGCTGTCACAGTCACGTTTACTCGAAAAAATATAGCATAACAATTATACCAAGACGAAATCTCTATTAGCATCTTCTTCCCTGTATAACATCTCATGCAACATTTATTACCGCCCTTCAGGGTATCAACTCATTCCCAAATATAATCGTCAACAGTTCATGATCTAAAAACCCTGGTATATCGAATCGAAAAGGAAACAAAAGTCATCTCGCCCGGCTACGCTTCAATGTAAATGAAGAGAACAAAAGAAAAGAAAGCTATGAGGTACCCTGCTTCCAACCCGACAAGAGAGAAAAGAAAGAAAAAGGAATGACATGTTTTACATCTCATCCTCGAAGAACTTGATTAGCGTCCTGGCGCCGGAAACCCCTAACCCCATGAACGGGTAGCATATGTACACGGGGTCGTGCTTGACGCCGAACTTCTCCCTGAACTCACTCTTGGCGATGAGCCGGAGCTGCTGCGCGACGGCCTTGTACGTGCGGCTGAGGAGCTTTGCCTTGATGCCGTTCAAATTGCTACCGATGACCAATTCATCCATGGCGCCTGCGCCGAAGGTGACGTCGCTGACGCCCGACGCGGTCAGGCTCTGGATGGCGCGCGAGATAAGCGTCTCGATACTGCCAGACGGCGAGCCAGGGAAATCAAGCGCGAACTTGATCTGGTACCCGTGCTCGGGCGATAGCCGGTGCAGGATCACCAAGCCAACGATCTCGCCGCTCTTGTCCTCCGCCCACAGGTACCGCCGGTGCGCCATCGCCTGCCACGGCCGCACCTCCGTGATGTGCACCTGCTTGCGGCCCTTACGGCCCTCCTTCCAGTCCTCGATGCGCTTGTCGCACCGCGCGCGCACCTCCTCGGGCACTTCTTGCCCCAGCACCGTCTCGTGGATCTTGATGTCAGCGTTCTTGGCCTGCCGCTCCTTCTTCACCGTCCGGTTCGCGCTGTTCACATCCACGCGCTCCTCCGCCACGCAGGTGAGGGTCCGCCAGCCTAGCTTCGCGCCCAGGATCTCTTCGACCTGTGCCGAGACCAGGATCCAGATAGGTCGCAGATCCTCGTTGTTCTTGAGGTGCTGCAGGAACGCGCCGATGACGATCGGGTACTGCCGCGCGTCGCAGAGCGGGTTGCCCATGATCATCGCGTACCCGTTCTCCTCGGCGTAGCCGACCGCGGCGCCCGTCTCGACGTCCCGCCAGATCTTGTACCGGTCGTCGAGCCAGGAGGTGTTGGTCGCGTCGCCGTAGTTGACGATCAGCTTCTCCAGGTCGGGGAGGTGCTCGTTGGAGTGGTCCTCCTCGTACGCGTACCGCACCGTGTCGGCCTCCGGGAACGGCGTCTTGTCGGAGGCGTCGAGGTTCTTGGCGGGAAGCGATTTCGGATCGCGCGGGAAGAGCGTGGCGTTGCGGACGTCGCCGAGGTTGAGGAGTAGGAAGAGCACGCGCTCGAGCCCGATGCCGCACCCGGCGTGCGGCGGCGCGCCCCATTCGAAGGCTTGCATGTACTCTTCCATGCCGTCGGGGTCGACGCCGGCTTTCTTCATGCGCTCGAGTAGTAGTTGTGGGTTGTTGATCCTTTGGCCTCCCGTGGTGATTTCTTGGCCGCGGAGGAAGATGTCGAAGGAGTTGGTGACGGTCTCGTCTTTCGGATCCAAGTGCGTGTAGAATGGCCGTGCCGAGGAGGGGAACTTGTCGAGGATGTAGTAGTCGGTGCCGTATTTCTCTTTCACGAGCTGCCCAAGCCGGATTTCTGATCGCGTCCCTAGGTCCTCGTCTTCCGAAGCTGGCTTTCCGTCGTCGTCTTGCCAGCCCGATGAGTTTAGTAACTGAACTCCTTCCTTGAAGCTGAGGCGCGGGGTCTGATCTAGCCAGACCAAATCCTCGTGCGGGAATTTCGATTTGACGTTGTCCAGCTCCTTGCGACAGCGAGAGTAGATGCCCTTGAAGATAGACTTCAGCATGTTGTCAATCACGTCCATGGCCTCATGGTAGTCCTTGTGGATCTCCATTTCTAGGTCCAAGCCGGTGTATTCCGTTAAATGTCGGTGGGTGTTGCTGTCTTCCGCCCGGAAGACTGGCCCAATCTCAAAGACGCGGCCAAAGTCGGCAGAGATTGCCATCTGCTTCGCTAACTGTGGGCTCTGGGCCAAGAAAGCGTTCCGACCGAAGTAGTTCACTCTGAACACTTCAGCTCCCGACTCGGTCGCAGCTGGCTGCAGTTTAGGGGTCTGGATCTCGATGAATCCTTGTTCCTCCAAGGTTGAGCGGAAGATGTTGCAGATCGTCGATCGCACGCGGAACACGCTCTGCATGACTGGCGTGCGCAGATAGATCAGTCGGTTCGCCACACGGGTTCGGTTCGAGGCCATCAACTGCTTCTCGTGCGTCTCTTCGTTTTCCTCCACTTGCTCCATGTTGTAGGTGTCGATAGGTATAGGCTCCTGCACAGACACCAACACGTGCATACTCTCAATGGTGATTTCAAGGTTGTGTATGCTGCACGTCTTGATCGGCTCCGGTGGTTCGCGCACGGTACCTTTAACATGCACCAGGCACTCGCTGTTCAAGTGCTCTGCCCATCTTACGAAATTCTCCGATACGACGCCTTCGTTGGCTTGTAAAACGCCTTGCACCGTATCCATCTGCTGGCGCAACAGGATGAAGGCTAATTTAGAACTTACCGGCCGCACATGGTGAAGGCGCGCGGTAAAGCTGATAGTCTCCCCAACACGGTCGGCCGATAGCTGGTGCAGTCGGGACGAAGGCGGCAGGGTCTCATCGGTCACTGTACCGTAGCTCTCCCGCAGCTCTGGCGGCTCGGAAGCTAGGGCGGCTTCCTCCTCGTCTTTCCGCCTCGCTTGTATTGATTGCTGCTCTTCTTTTGCTAGTTCCTTCTTTGCTTGCTTTTCGTATATGGCTTTTAACTGCTTCTTGTCCGACGCTTCCTCCAACGCATCCGTGTCACCTAGGTGTATCTTTGTGATGTGGTTTTTGGCAGTGGTGTGTCCCACAATCCGATTAAGTAGGAGAAGGGGCTTCTTGAGCCCGAGGGAAGGCATTGCGTTATCTGTTTAAGAGATATTTCTTGTGGGGTGAAATGGAAATATGGTGAACTGTCTGCGATCGTGTTTTGATGGTTGGTGTAAAGTGCCTCTGTAATGGTACAAGAGGTAAAGTATGGAAGGTAAATCTTTAAGTATAGCAGTTCGCTCTCGAGTACATATGTTTCTCAAAAAGCAATGGGTGAACGGGCCGCAGATGAGTTTATAAAAGAACTTGGCGCAAAGTTGGCTGGTAACCTTGGAACCTAAGGGGCCCTACCTACTCTTCGCCTCTCCCTAATTACCTAGCAGTTAACGTACTTCTATTTTTTTTAATACTTTTTAATTCTATTTGCGCAATTTCGGGCAGTTGCGGTGACCCTATGATTAAGACATACATTCATATCCATGAATATGTATGACCAAATGATAGGTTGCCTGTTGCTACTCTGGTGTATACACAACGTTAGAAAAAAAAAACATCGAGGTTCCCGGCTTCGCGCATATGTGACGAAAGTGATGCATCGGGGCATCCACCCGGAGCTTTTAGACCGGACCGGCACTTGTAACATCAGCCAATCAGAAACCGATGCAGCTTCCAGTACTATCCTGATTCGGAAACCCCCATTATCTAGAGTTGCTTTTATGGGCCTGTTAATGCAGGGGTTATGGGCGACGGAGACGCCACACTCAACGGGAATCAACCTCTCTTGTTTGTCTGTTCTATGGGTCGGTGAGACTCATGACATCATGAATTGAACATCTTTTCACCTACTGTAAGTGTGTAAGAATTTGGAAATCGATCCCGGGCGCCCCTTTTGACTCCGTCGGTTAGTGTTCTAAAAAATTGTATTCGCGTGGACATGCCCAAGCATGAACCTTGAGGCGAATTCAGGGCACTATTTTTGTTTTATGGATTTCCTTTTCTTTATCCTCTTATTTCAATATGCAATCACAATAGGAATTTCTTGGTATGCATGTACATAATTGCCATAGATGCGCCATAGCAACCGTATCTTGTACTTGATGTAGTTATCTGGTATTAGCCACATCTGCGAGTAATTATGCGCCAAGCCTGATTTTAGATGTTCAATTAGATGTTCAAGGATGATGTTTGTCTGGGCCTGCTGGGGGGCCTGGGGCTGCCAGGGCTTACTTGAACTAAAGCTCGAGCCAGCCCCTGGCCGATAAAGCTGATAAACGTCATATCCTCTGTCATACCAATTTTTGTTGACGATGCTCACTACTCGCTTGGCTAGTTCATAGACTTATTGCGTATTGCTTTACATTATATGGGTATCCTTAGAATCTTCCCTATGGATTGTCTTACTCAGATAATCCCAAATTGTCATGCAAAGCTTCTAAGCTCTATTTGACCCGAAACTAGCTTTACAATACCTAACGTTTTGCTAGACATCGAGCTTGCGCAATCGTCAAATAAGTACGAAATATCACAACACAAAATGCAAACTGTCGAAGGAATACCAGTTCCTACGAGGAGCACTCCAGATGAGGCAACGAGAGACACGATACCTCCTCACGAGAAACCGAAAAAGGCAAAAGATAAGACAGGAGCTCCCCCTTCGCGCTTCTCACTGCGCATGACTGCCGGGTGGTGGAGGTCTCTTCAATGCATTGGAATGGGCTTACATTTTCTCGCGCCCCCTCGACCGCCAAATCCAGACTTCTTCAAATCCATACCTTCCACTCTGTCTGATCAGCCCGGTCAATTCAATCTGAGTTTCTATGTACCGGAGGGGTACAACAAGGACCCGAATAGCAGCAAATGGCCGGTGGTCGTGAACTTTCACGGTGGTGGTTTTACGCTGGGCAGCGCTTCGGATGATGCGAGGTTCGCGCGCTTCATTCTCGAGAAATGCCGCGCCGTCTTCGTGTCAGTCGACTATCGACTGGCTCCCGAATGTCCCTTCCCTACAGCCGTAGATGACGGTGCAGATGCCCTACTGTACATAATCAACAACGCAACGGAGCTACGACTAGACAGCAACAGGATTGCCACGTCGGGATTCTCCGCGGGCGGCAACATCGCCATCACAGCACCCATCCGCTTACACGAGCACCGGCAGACGGCAAAGATACCCGAGTACCGGATCCTGGCGATCGCAACCTGGTATCCGATCACCGACTACACACTAAGCCGCGCCGAGCGCCGCGCTTCGGCGATCCGTCCGGAAGCAACCCTGCCGCCCGTCCTAACCAACCTCTTCGACGCCTCGTACCTCTTCCCCCCCGAGCTCAACCTCTCGCACCCGTGCCTCTCGCCCTCCCGCGCGTCCGACGAGCTGCTCAAGGAGAGCCTGCCGCCCAACGTGATCTTCTACACCTGCGAGTGGGACATGCTGCTGCCCGAGGGCAAGGAGCTGGCGGAGCGGCTGCAGAGGCCGCCGATCGAGAAAAACGTCTACTACACCATGGTCCCCGGCGTCGCGCACGGCTGGGATAAAGGCCCGAACCCGATGAAGCCGCCGCCGAAGAGCGAAAAGCTGTACGGGGAGTGCTGCAAGAGGCTCCGGAGTATCTTTGAGGAGGGGCAGACGAATCCGAGCACGCAGTTTCCGATAAAGCTTGCGCCGAGGTTAAGATCAGGCCAGAAGGATGGGAGTGGTACGGAATGAATGGGCGAGTGAATGAATGCGCTTTGCGGCGTGGGGGTTGAGCATTGGGGATACCATAATTGTCTCGGTTTACGTGTATTATATATAATAGAATGGCATTGGTATTTTGATGCATTGGGCCATCATGTTAGAGTATATATCCAATCAATAAATTGTGTATTATTACTCTAGGGAGGCGTCTGACACCTGCATGGCTAGTACCTACTGTACCTACTGTGTAGTTTCTTTTTACTCAAATACCACCACCAATATATCATGACATCTGGTTGTCGTTGGCGACCTGAATTCATCATTTATAACAGTATTTGACATGAATATATTGATTTAAACGTTAAACCCACAAGCAGCATGGACTTTCTTAGGTACATATATACCTTTGATGAAGGGAGGCGTGATCGATATCTTGAATTTGACAGCTCTGGGACAAAAGCTTAAGGGCCACCTACGTCATCCCGTAGCTTCCATTGTGGGGCTATACCAATGTCCCGGGCTGTGCAAGCGTCAGCACTAGATCTAAATCTTGGAGATTTAATTCTTGCATAGTTAGGTATGGTTATGCTTCCTTAGTTCCTTATGTTAGGATTTAAGGCTCCATGTCTTAAGATCATAAAATTTATATAAGTCGGTAACATTTGGGAACATAGTTTATTAAGAGTAAACTAAGATAATATCCCAAAGGATTTAAAATATATATGTTTACAAAATAGGTCTTAAAATTACATAAGCATATAGTGGGTTCCGTAGTGGGATATATATTACCTTTTTTCTCTTAATAATTTCTTAATTATCTTAATTATTTTATGTTAATTTTATTTTTTAATTTTTATTTATCTTATTTTAATAATCGTTTATTTTTATATTATAAGCTTTATATTAGATATTTGTTATTTATGTATGCGGGGAATAAATTTATATCGTTATATTTGAATAAAAATTTAATTTTTTCTAAGCTTTTTATACGGTATATGTTTTTAAAATGGTAACTTATAATCGTTTAAAGGTTATTATAATACGGCTTATACTTGTTTATTTTTTAGCGGATTTTAAGAATTTAGTTTTTAAGTGTAAAGGTTTATATAAGATTTTTTTTTTTTTACAAGTAAATATATATTTAGTTTTTAAAGGTTTTAAAGCTTTTATATTAGTTTTAAGTTAGGGGTGTTTCGTGGTTTATTATTAAGTGACGTTGGAATTTAATTTCTTTATTGTGTTATGTTTTTTTTATATATTTTATGAATTTTAAATTTTTTTATGGTGGTTGCGTTTTAAAGAGTAAAAAAAAATTGTTATAATTATTTTGTTTTAAAATGCGGTTTAAGATAGTTATTACTTTTTATAGTAATTAAGGGAAATTTTTTAAAGTTAAGTTTATTTAATGTTTTCAAAGTATTATGCGTTTAATGTTTTTATTTATTTTTTTTATTTTATTATTGTTTTATGGTTTAATTAATATTATCGGTTTAATAATTGTTTCGTTTTTTTAATGTTAATTTACGGTTTTAACGTTTATAAAAGCGTTAGTATTATTATTAATGTATTTTTTTAAGAAGTTAAAGGTGTGTTTTATTTTAATTAAAAGTGGAATTATATTTAAAAAATTAATATTTAATATTATTATGGCTTTTATTTATTTAGTTACGTATTTAATTATGATTAAAATATTTATTTTAGCGATGTTTATATGATTTATTACTTATTACGTTAAAGGAATTAATGGTTAAATTAATTAAAGGTTAAATAATAAAAGGTTTAGTTTTTTTATTAATTAATAACTTTAACATTTAATAATAGCTTATTATACGAGTAAGGTTATTTCGAGGTGTTATAATTTTTTATTAATATTTTAAAGTATTATATCGATTAATGTGTGATTTTATTATTTATAAATTTCTTATAATTTTTTTAATAATTTATATAGTTTAATTATTTATTAGATTATTTTTATTAAGGTTATTATTTTATTTTTATGTGGAGCGTTATTTAATGCTTATTTATATTTGGTGATTTTTATAAGCAAGTTATTTATAATAATAAAATGTTTTTAATATTAGTTTTTATTAATTATAGGTGGTAATAATGTGTTGTAATATAAATATTTAAAAACGGTTTAAAGGTTATATTTAAATAGTTTATATGGATATTTAATAGTTTAAATTTTAATTTTAAATAAGCTTGTTTTTTTTTTTTTAAGTGGTTTTAATAAGTAATTTGCGAGAACGTTTATTTTATTAGGCTGGTATAAAAGTTTTATATTATAGTGTTTAATAGCGTCGAAAAAATGTAATATTTTTATAGGTTATTTTATTTTATTGTTAATTATTTTTAAAAATTTATGATTAGTTATAACGGTTACGTTATTATTTTTAACTTAGTGTTATTAATGTTATAACAATAATATAATTATTAGTAATTTTTTTTCTTAAGTAAAGTATTGTTTTTAAGTGGTGTTTAATTTTTTTAAGAAATATATAATTAAATGAAACGTTAAGCGTTTTTCGTGTAAATATGGTTATAATAATGCTATTTTAACGTGGGTTTTAAAACTATTAGTTTTTAAAACATATGGTTTTTTTTAATTAAAGGGTTTTACGATTAACGTTAAGGTTATAAAGTTGTGGATTTTTTTTCATATAGCTTTAATTGTTTTAATTAACTTAATTTTAGATTTTTTTAAATCGTTTAATAAGTTAGTTAAAGCGTTATTTTTTAAGGAATAGTTTTTAATTAAGTTATGGAAGTAGTTTATTATATTAACGAAATTTTATATATTTATTATGGTTTTAAGTTTTGGTTTGTTTTAAATTATAGCGATTTTATTAGGGTTTATTTCGATATTTTTTTCTAAGATTATAAATTTAAGAAATATATTTTTATTAACAAATATTTATGATTTTCGTAAGTTTATTATTATGTTATATTTTTTAAAGTGTTGAAAAAATAGGTTAATACGTTTGTTAAATTACTTAATTATATCGCCTTAAATTAAAATGTCGTTTAATAGTTTAAATATAAATGTTTTTAATAATAAAAGTATTTTTTTTATAAGCGATTAAAATGTTATTAAAGTATTACATAAGTTAAAAAGTATTATTATTTATTTATATAGTTTAAATAATGTAATAAACATGGTTTTTTTTTAATTAAAGGAATATATAAAAATGTGTTAAAAACTATTTTTTAAATTAATAAAGTGATATTATTTATATTTATTAGCTTTTTAAATTTTATTTATAGCGTTTAGTAAAGGGTGTGCGTTCTTTTTTATTTTTTTATTTAATTTATAATAATCGTAATAAAATTATTATATAACATTTATATCGTTTTTATTAGGTTTAGTAATTTGATTAAGTGTTTTTTTAAATGTTAGTAAAAAGGGGGATGCTTATAGGTTTTTACTTTTTTAAATTAGCTTTTTTTTATATGTTTAAATAAATTTATGTAAAGCTTTTTTTTAATGTGAATTATATTATTACGGGGGAAGTTTAATAAGTTAATATCCTTTAATGTTAATATAATGGATTATTTGAAAATAGGTATTTTTTTATCGTTATATTTAATTAAAAATGTTTAAGTATTATATGGGGTATTTTAATAGGTATTTTATTATTAACGGGTTATTTAATGAAGTTTTTTTATGTTAATATATTATAAGGTGCGTAATGAATGTTATTTTAGTAATAATGTTAATATTAAAATAATTAATGTGTAATAATTTAAGATTATTAAGATATTATTTAAGGGAGATATTACTATTTTTATGGTATAATAATTATTATTAATAGAAGATTTTTTTATTTAATATAAGGTTTTTTAAGAATGTATTATTTGATATAATGTTTATTAATATAATGAAAAATTTTATAAAATTAGTTTTAGTTTTAAATTATGTTTTAATAATAATATTATATTTAATTTTTAGGCTTTTTTTATTAACGTTAATTATTATTACAAGTTGTTATAATTAATAATAATGGTAAGATTTTACTAATAAATTAAAAATATAATATAATACGTAGTTATAATTAAAAAATATAATTAAAGTTTATTTATTTTTTAAGACGGTTTGAAATAAGTTATGTAATTTATTATATTTTTTATAGATAAGTTTATATTATTATGGTGGAGGTTTTTTTAATGTTTTAGCTATGTTTATTTTTATTAAATGGATATAGCTGTTTTATTATTCTTTTTTTTTTTTTAAAGGTGTGTTAAATAGTTGTGATAATTATTAATTAATAATGTTTAAATTATTGCTTAAGTTTGGCGATAGTTTAATAATGTTATTATTATGTGTATTGTTTTTAATGTTATTTATAAAAAAGGATTTTTTAGAAAGTTGTTTTATATTAGATTTTATTTTATTTATTTTATGGATGGCTTTTTAATATAATGTTTTTTTAAAGGTTATTAGTTAGTTTGTTTAGTTTAATTAATTTGGTTACTTTTTTTAATTAGGGGTGTTTTTAAGGTTTTTATTTTGGTAATTTCTTTTTTATTTGTAATTTTTTACTTAGTGATTTTTTTTTTTATAATTAAAATAAATAGTGCTTTTTTTTATTATATAATTTTTTTTTAAGGTCGTTCTAATTTTTTAGTTGTTAGTTTTTAAGTTAAAAATTATTAATTTATAAGCGTTGTTAAAAATAGTGTTAATTATATTTTATTAAAGTATTTTTATAATTTTTAACGTTATTAAGGTTGTTTTTATTATTTTTATATGGTAAAATAAAGCCGTTTAATTTTATAGTTAAATTATTATTATAAGGTTTTTATAAATTTTTAGTTTAATTACTTAATGTGTGATATTTTCCGTTAGTTATATTATTTTTTTTATAATTTAAGTTATATTAAAATTTAAGATATAATATTTAAGTGAAATTTAAATGTTTAATATATTTATTTTTAATATGTTAATTAAGATTTTTTTGTAGTTATATTCGTTTTAAGTGTATTATAAGAGTTTATAAAATGTTTTTTTTAATTTTTATATAAAGTTAAATATGTTTTTATTTTAAAAGGGTAATAAGGTTATAAATATAGTTATTAAATTATAAATAATGTGGTTTTTATTTAAGATTTAAATAATATATTTAAGGAATATAACTTATATAATTAAGTTAATGCGTAAGTATATAACGATTACTTAGAAATTTTTATCGATTTTAATTAACATTTTTATTATTTATAAGTTATATAAAACGAGAGTAATTTTTAAACGGTTTTAAATATTTAAAAGTTTATTAAATATGGTATAATTTGCTTAAAGTATTTTAAAAGTTAATGGTATAACGATTTTATTTTTTATCTTGTAATAATTAAAACCGGTTATTTTTTATGGAAAAATTACCTTTAATTATATATTTTAGATTTTTTTTTCTTATAAAGTAAAAGCGGTTTTTGTTATTTAAACTTATTATAAGTTTATTTTATTATTAGGAAGGTGTTTGTTATTTTTATAAGTAATAGAAGTAGGAAAGAAAAATAAATATTATGGTTGAGGAAGAAAGGTTAAGGGTTATTATTATAGTTGTGGTTAGGGTAGTGGTTGGGGTAGTGGTTATAGTTGTGGTTATGGCTGGGGTGGGCGGGGTTTGTTTTTTTAGCTTAAGGGTGGTGAGTGAGGTTTACCTTTTTATTTATCGTTAAGATTAAAGCGGGTTAAAATGTTAAAAATCTAGCTTAATTAACCCTTAACTTTTATTATTTATTAGTTAAGATTAATTAATAATGTGAGAGTTTTTTAAATTTTATTAAATCGGCGCATAATTTATCGATTTATATAATCGATATAATTATTAATATTAAATATTTTTTTATTAAATTAAAAGTTAATTAATTTCTTAAACTCCTCCTTTAAATTAATCTCATTACTTGGTAAGGGTTAGCTTTAAGCCGTAAAAACTAAAAAACTAATTATAATAAAAATAATAAACGAAAATAAAATAAGGTTTAATTAATAATAAAACGAATTAAATGAAATTAATAAAATAAAATGGGTTAATAAAGTAAATTATATGTATATAAAGTAATATAATATATAATAATTAAAGTAATTTATAATTTATAAATTTATGTATATAAGTATAATTAATTAATTAAATTTAATAATTATTAACATTTTATCGTTATAAATAATTATTTATATTTCTTTAATTTCTTATATTAAGATTTAAAGCTTTATATTTTAAAATTATAAAATTTATATAAGTCGGTAATATTTAAGAATATAGTTTATTAAGAGTAGATTAAGATAATGTCTTAAAGGATTTAAAATATATATGTTCATAAAATAGGTCCCAAGGTTACATAAGCATACAGTGGGTCCCGTAGTGAGATACATATGGTTTATCTGTTTATTATTGCCATAAACATCTACTACTTGCATACAACTGTCATAGCGCCCTGTAGAGTGCATAATGTGCTAGATCGGGTCCAGGGCGGTTCGGAGATTTGTTAGGACCAAAAGCTCCTTCTAAGGGATAATCCCTGCATGGAGCCTCAGAATGGTAAACGTCATTGCCATCCTCTGTCACTGGGCTTTCGTCAGTCTTCGTACTACTATGTAGGTATCCTCCATCCCCAATACTACATGGTACGTACCGCATTACACTATTTGTGTACATACTGCTTGATGTACCGACAGCAGATCGATCGAATAACACTGTACTCCATCCCGATATCCCATTCTCCATCAAAGTTCATAATCTTCGTGTTAACAGAAATGGGATCAATTACTTCCCATCTAATAGAGTCCATTCAAGTGACTCAACTAGCTAATGATTGAACGATTGATTGTTTGATTAATTGTATTTCATTTTACCGCAAACCCTTGAACAGCAGCTGTCACTTTGCATATTTCCAACACAAGAAGACGTCGATGAGCGACGATATGGACAGTAAGGCCTTGGAAACCAAGGACCTGGAGAATGGAGATGTTGCTTCAGATCCCCCTCCCGCCCCGGACGAGTCCGGTAACTCGACGGTTTCGTCTGCAACCGCGACTAAAGACCCGAGCGAGGAATTGCCCGGCCTGCCACTGCTGAATTACAGGTTGATGGAGCACAAGAAGAAGCTATTCCTAGTTGGCGGGATGCTATTGCTAGAGGGAAGCATTTTACCCATTGTTCTCTACTATCCGCTATGGTTTGACACCACCCTTAGACACGGCATTCGTAAGTACTAGTGATCCTATTCTCCCTTTAACTTATTCCATCCACCCCCAGCACAGAGACAACTACTATACTACTCTGGATCAAACATAAACTTACATGTAACACTCAAAGTCTTCGCAATAATCACCTCCTTCTTCGGAATCGTCTCCGGTCTCGAGTTCGCCCACCGCTCCTGGCGCCTCATCCAGAAGGACGACAAATACCGGCCCCTGGACGGCAAGCGCTGGCGCTTCGACTTCACCCACATGACGCTGTCCGTCGGCTACACCATCATGACTGGCATCCTGATCGGCGCCTCCATCCCGCACGATCCCCTGGTCCGCCCCCTCGCCATTCCTCTACCCCTGTTCTTCATCCAGGTCGGCGCTATGGCGCTCTTCACCGGTTTCATGGATGTCAGACATATGTCTACGACGTGCAAGGTCAGCTCGAGACCGAAGGGCGTAAGGATGCCGCCTGTGCTGTTGGTTTTCATCGAGGATGTTGTTGCGGTTGATGGCGGCGCGGGGAAGACGTACAGAGAGAGATTATGGACGCGCTACAGGGTCAGCAGAGTCTTCAGACGGCTGATCAGAGGCCTGAACTGGTTCTGGGGTGTGGGATCCCTTCTTGTCGGGGCCGGTTCGTTGGCGGTGGTGTGGACGGTGCCTGAGGAGATCGCCTACGGTATTGGTAAGTCTGCCCCCCATTTCCCGTCGACGCCCTACCTCGTTTACTACTTTAAAATACTGACCAATAATCTCTTAGGCTGGGGTGCACCGCTCGTCTTAACTATAATATGGACGGCTATCACGGTATTATGGACTCATCGAAGTCTAAAGGCCGAGAAAGAAAGCTGGATGGATGACCTGAAACGGCAGGCTCAGAAGAGGAATGGGAATGAGAAACCGCTGCGGCAGTAAACGTACACGAAGATATGGATATGCGATACCCTTCCTAGGTACATACTTAGAGGAATATATAGACTGGGATATGAATTGTAATGATAAACTTAGACTTGGCTTGGATGATTGATATATGGTGTACAGAGTATTAGTAGTATTGTTGGCCGTGATTAGGTATATGGATAGCTGAGGAATAATCAGATGCTTCAACAAGACTTTATCTGTCGGGCTTCTCCCGTGACTAGGTTTTACCTATGTCTTATTACTTGGAGCCTTAGTTCAGATTCATATCTCCTACTATTCCAGCTCCAGGGGTTGTGAGTGTTGACCTAGACTCAAAGGTACGCTTCTATCAGCACTCATAAAAATATCACAGCGAGTCAATATGGAAGCGGCTAGGTATGTAAAGGAATGTGGTGATTATATTTAAAGTTATAAACGCTTCAGTAAGCTACCTATATCTCGGTATATCTTAAAAACAATCGTAATGCTATGTAAATGTGTAAATGTAAATGCCCAAAGACTGGCAAAAAGGAATGCACCCCGTCTAAGTGGCCACCAATGAACGCCATCTTTCTCTATAATCAGAATGCTCATGCAGTTAGTTAAAATCAGTAAGTATGCATGCCGGCAAAAAAAAATAAAGGCTTGAAACGAAGAAACTCCTCCCAATGCTTAAGTTTTGCCCGACCGATTGATCGATCGAGCGATCCCAAAA
Source organism: Hypoxylon fragiforme (assembly GCF_022984875.1). NCBI lineage: Eukaryota > Fungi > Ascomycota > Sordariomycetes > Xylariales > Hypoxylaceae > Hypoxylon > Hypoxylon fragiforme. Next base: position 827,817 of record NW_026054761.1, on the reverse strand, counting down.
TCCGAATCGTCCCGGCCATGACCATGACCATGACCATGACCATGACCACCACCGCTCTCATTTCTTTCAAGCAGAGCTTTCGTAACCCCCCCACGTCATGAAGAAAAATCCAAAAGAAGTAAACCATCTCCATCCAATACCCATCCACCGTCTTTATTTCCTATCGTTTGTTACTTGGTTGCTTCAGCAGCGCGCCTAGCACTTGTAGCTGACATACAGCCCATTCTTCGCATCCTGCGCCAGGAACACGCTCCCGTCTCCCGAAGCGCTGTCCTGGTTGATCGCGAACTTATACGCGAGCGCCTCGGCGCACGCGATGACCCCCGCCGTCGAGTTGTGCGCCGTCGCCACCAGCGGCCAGTTCGTGAAGTCCGGGTGCAGCACCCCCTCCTCCCCGCCCACCTGCCCCGCCACGCTGCCCGCCGACACCGGCTCCGCCGGCACCCCCGACAGCCGCGCCGCCTCCAGGGACCCGTTGCCGTCCACGGTGAAGTGCCGCTCGCTCGCCGCCGCCGCCTGCCACTGCAGCACGCATTGCGTCGCGCCCGCGGGGATCCCGGCGAAGATCGCCACTTGCTCGCGAGCGGCGGACCCCGCCACGCGGTGCACCTCCAGCTGCGACACGGGCGGGTCGGCGAGGTCGGGCTGCGCCGGGTACAGGTTGTACATCTTGGGCTGGCGGACCTCGCCGGTGGAGCCGGGGGCGCAGACGCCGGCGGTGGGGGTCGGGGTCGGGGTCACGGTGCCGATGGGGGGAGTGGTGGTGGCGATCGGGGGCAGCGCGCACGGGTCCTGCGCGTAGCACCCGCGGTACCCGTTCGCGCACGAGTAGAAGACTTTGCCGGGCAGGCACTGCGTCGGGTCGTCGGAGCGGGCGCCGACGTTCGGGGTGTCGACGATAGTTTCAGTGGGCTTTGGGGTATCGCGGCGGACCTTGGTCTCGAAGGTTTGGGTGGGTTTCGGCAGCACGAGGGATGTCTTGGCCGCCGGCGGGAGATCGCACGGGTCCTTCGCGAAGCAGCCCCGGTATCCGTTGGCGCACGAGTAGAACACCTTGCCCGGCACGCACTGGGTCGGGTCATCGGAGCGAGCGCCGACTCCCGGGGTGTCGACGATAGTTTCAGTGGGTTTTGGGGTATCGCGGTCCACAATGGAGGTGGGTTTCGGGTCGATGATAGTGGTGCTGGTGAACGGGGGAAGCGCGCACGGGTCCTTCTCGAAGCATCCCCGATATCCGTTGGCGCATGAGTAGAACACCTTGCCCGGTGGGCAGTCCCCGCCATTGGCTAGGACGGCTGTGACTAGACACGCCAAAGACGTTGTGATTTTTATGATGGAAGACATTGGAATTGGGTTTTTAGCTATGCCTTGTAGTGGTGAGTATGGAAGAGGGAAGGAAAAAAAGAGGAAGGGTGAGATCGAATAAATATTAAATTATTAGAGATGTTGGTGAGGATGAGAATAGTGAGATCGATTATACTGAACGGGCAATAGACCGGAACTTATATATTCTAATCCCGAGTATACCGCTCTGTTATATCGATGCCTATGTACCTAGTCCTATACAGTATTACACACGCAAATACCTACATACGACTAACAGCACGAGGCTGGTCGAAGGATGCTATATCGAGCCTTGGCTGCTGGCTGACAAAAAGTGCGAAGTGCGGCTGCGCGCAGGTCAACATACGGCCCCAACGACGGGACGAAATAACAGTAGAGCGGCGCAAGTGCGAGGCGGAGACCAATCAGGCGGCCGTATAATTGTGCAGGCCCCCTAACAACGGGTACGTTGCATGATGATCCTAATACCGAATGGTACCAGCTCACTATGTGGCAGTGCGTAGCTATCCACTGTAATTGCTTCCAACGGCGAGAAGGCTGGTGATGCCAAGGACTTGGCATAGTCTAATAATAAACCCACCACGTGGGTGTCCTATGTTGGGCTGAAGGCAGCGGGATAAACTATGTATTGTAAAAAGTTACAAGTCCTACATAGAATCATGATGATTGAAGCCAGCTTCTACCTGAGTCGGAACATACTAGGTACCTAAGTTAGTATGTTCTAAAGTTACCCAAGGTAAGAAGGTAGAAGGATTCTCAATAGGTAGGCTATCCACCTGCGCACGTATGTTTGCAGAGCTTCCATAATGTTAATATTAAAGCCAATCTTAGGAAAATCACTGTGATGGTTCGTTATGGTTTGGCAATAGTAGCTTGCCAGATGTCTCTTTGAAAACACACTTCAGCAAATATTACACATCGTTGCCGCGTACGACGTTGTGTAATGGTGGGTAGTACGAGCATATGCACCTTTCTTTTCGTGTAATCGTTGCATATAACAGAATACGATGTGGCATAGGCACACACATTGTATGTGCAAAGGTCAGTTGGTACGGCATATGTAGGTACAGATGAACGTACAGATGAACGTCCTTCAACCGACACCAAACTTATTTGGGTACATATGGATATCCTCGCTGTCTTGCATCTTGGTACTGTATGTTCTTTTTTCTTCGCTTTTCCTTCTTGCTGAGCCGCATGTACCGTAAGCCAGACATCAATAATTCCGTGTCCAAGGATAGAAACTCCCCGCAGAATCTCTCGTTACAGCAAAAGATCTCCAAAGATCTACAACTTGCCAAGCAGAAATCATCAAAAGTCCGTAGATTATCCAATCATGGCGGAGTCTAATATGGGTACATTGGATAGGGCTGATGGTAGGTAGGTCCTAGTCATGTGCTTACTCTCTAGAGCGGACCACGAAATAGAACGGTCTTTGCTAGCACGAAAATATGTACCTCGCATATGCTGGGTCTATTATTTGTGCGGAGTGCGCCTGGGTACTAGCCTGTCTGCCTGTTTAGGGGGGCTTCCATCCTAACTAAGTGGCTTTGCTTCGAGTCCGAGATGATACGTATCGCATTCGAGACATCGTCGACAGCATCATTATTCTTAATTCGCCCAGTATCTCTCCTATCGCCCCGAAAATTCATATTCGACCACAGCATCTATGTCGATGCGTTCCTTCGGACCGTGTTTGAACATGTGCGCCAATATATCCGACAGAAGAAGCACCTCATCTACTAGCATGACCACTTTTCGCTCTCCTAATTTGCCCCTTTCCCCTCTTGATGGTTCTTTTGTGCGTTGTCGCTTTGGTTCTCCTTGTGTTGCAGAATTACTGGTTGGTCTTTTCCTTAGAGACTGAAGGGTAGATGGAGGCGGGCCTAGATCCGTACCGCTATCCTCAGGCTTCAGGTTCTGAGGTTGGGCTTATCTCAGCGCCGGTCAACTGCAACTTGTCAACCTTCAAGTTTTGACATCTCCGCGGACTCAAGAGGTGTCTGCGATGTGGTCGGTTTCGATTTTCATTATCTCCTTTATTTAAATCCTGCAATCCCCCGTCTTTGTCGCCTCTCTGCGCCCCCTCGAGTCAACAAGAAGTCCAAGGCTCATATCTTGCTGAACTTCTTCCTCCTCTTCCCCCTCACCCGAATCCGAGGTATCCGAACTGCTTGTTTCGAAATCTATATCGTCCGACGAAGTATATCCCATATACATGTAGGTTGTTTCAGCGATTCTTACTAACATAGCAACGTCGTTCTTTACCAAGAGAAGCTTGTAAGCGGGGTTTCCAGTCAACACCTCCTCGTATGCTTCTACTCCGCTCCCGTTTCATCTGTTTTGTTTCCTCTAATGACAGTGATTCATGTCGATACAGACCGAATGGTTGACCGTCTTCTCGCACTGTTGTGGCATACGAAGATCCTGTTTCAATGGGCCCAAGTTGCTGGGGATTGTCTCTGTTCAGATAGGTTCTTGCAATCTCGTGATACTCCTGCGGCAAGGGCCCAAACCAAACTTCCATTTGGCGTATGAGGGAAGTATAGTCCTCGTATTCACTGAACAGTGGTGTCTGAACCTTGATTTCATATATCATCCAAGCCAGCGCCCAAATATCCCGAGAGAATGCGCCCGGGTTTTCCGTAAACTGGAGTTCCGGTCCTGCATACTGTCAATGTCACTAGGGGTTTTTCTGTGGGTTCGAGATATGGAATCGATGCCCAAAATCAACAATCGCCACTTTGCCAGTTCGACACTTCCTTTCCAGCTTGTCTAACGAGACAGGTAATGCTAAGTACCTAGTTACCAAGTATTGATGTATTCAGATTGTGACCTGTTTCAAATGCCATGCCAAATACTGACAGATGGGTATATACGGTGCCCATATAGGTACTAGACACGTGTAAACAAGTATTCCTAGTGCCACACAGAAAAGCAACGCTCAACGCATACCCGCCTAGAAAGTTACTATGCAGTCAAGTATATAGATGTCTTCCTGTGAGAACCGTTACTATCTACAGGCCATCTCATCTCGCAAGGCCTGGGCCATGAACTCAGCTCACGACGGTCGGTATATACTAAGAGAGCACGCACGGCCTAGAAAGCTCCGGTCAAGACAATAGCTCGATGAGACATGGTGTTGCAGGTGCCTCAGGCACCATAGGCTCCACTAGAGCCATATTTTGGCACTCCGCCACAGTAGTTAGGAATCAGGCAAGCTTTCTTCCTTTCCTCTTCTTCTTGGTTGCAGCAGAGCTGCAACACAAGGCATAGGCAAGTATACCACAATAGGTTGTCAACAAGCGCTTTGCCATGCATTTTCTTTCACGTATGCCGCCTATGCTATTGCTGGGTTGGCATATATACCTATGTACTATTAGGTATCGTAGTCTCATTGGAAGCCGAGTATTTACAAACGATTAGAGGTCCCCGTATAAGATAATATCTTCCCCCCTATTATCAACAACTTGCAACCATAAACTCCCAGGTAAAAATATTTCAAGGTGTCACTTCGAGACGGAAAGATTAACTCAAGACAATGGAACCCCGGAATGCCGCTGCCATCAGGGGGGCCACCAAACATTAGAATGCGACGAGAGGACCTCAAGGCCTGTCATAGGGATGGGCAAGGCACACTTGACAACCCCATGGTGATCTGGACGGCTCGGCTAACAGATAAACAGCGACACGAAGTCACGGTCCCCGAGTTCGAGCACGAAGCGAATTTGTACCGCGCGATCGATACTAACGCGGACATAGCTAAGACGGCCGCTATCCGAGCTGGGTGTACGGTTGTGTGGATTGTCTGCCCCGTCCGTAGAAAAGTAAGTACATACATGACAAGTCGGGCAGCAAGATACCGAACAAATGGGACACGGATGGAAAGCCAACAGAGTACCTTGTCTCGGGTACTGATCTCCGTCTCGCGGTGAAGATGGGCACGAGCGAGGACGTATGTCTCTTGCATAGACATATCAACGTAACCGTAGATGAAAAGGGGTTCCCAACGGTGCTTATGGCCAAGTTCCAGAGACGCCAGAACAGAAATCTCACGGACAATGACGATAGGACCCTTGAACTCTTTGAGTGGGTCATCAGGACAGAGCTAGCCCAGGAGCTTCAGCAGAAGGAATCGTCAGATTACAAACTCTTCAAGACGCGAACGGTGGGTGGTGGTGGTGGAGAGGGATGGAAGATTGAGAACGAGGATGGCGACTCGGGCTACGAAGACGAAAGCTACTGTGAGCTCGAAGCCCGAGATGTTGACTGTATGGACTGGACGCCGACTGGCGGTGAAGAGGCAACGGGACTTGATCCCGAGTTCGAAGAGTGTATTGTTCGTAAGTGGAATCCTTACCGCGAGGGAGGACATTTCATTTCTGTGAGGAACTTTGGCTACGCTTCTGGAACGTGCAACAACAGGTTCATCAACCCACCGCAGAATTGTAGGCGGAGTGTTCGTAACTCTCGGCATTGGCAGCCACGGCAAGTTGCAAGACCGTACGCGTATGGACAGATGTTTCGCAGAAAATGATATGTAGTACCTAGGTACATTAGCAATAAATTCACGAGGATCAACGAATTTTGAGCGGATTCGATACATTTAATAGCTAGAATAGGATTTAAGTTAGGAGGAATGTAATAATAATGTAGGTGGTTTACTATAACATGGCTTTGTTGATCGCCCAACATGTATATCATTTTTCACCTCAAATAGGGGCTCCCAACTAGGGAAAAGCGCAAGGCCAATACTTGAATTTCGTTCCCTTGAAACCTACCTCAAACATCCCCTAGACATGTCTACCTACTTGATAATCCTATTAGTTCCCATCTGATAACGTCGGAGACCGTCGGCTAGCACCGCATCATCATCCATGACTCAGTTATCGTGCAAGTTTGCATCTCCGCGGCAACGAGATCGCGTGGCCCTATGATGCGCGGCCGATTCGCTGCAGGAGATCGAGTTCGGGATTTCCATCTGCCTAGGTACCTACCTAGCATAACCGAGTATACCCGAATTAAATGCTCTGGCAGAATAATACCTGCCGTTGATTTCGATGCTTGATATAGGCAGTTATAAAGTCATCGTCGCTTGACGGAGGGCCGAAATAGGAGGGATGGATGATATGACTCACTTATATTCTTCTCCTTGTGAGGGGGTAAGGACAGTGTGTGTGTGTGTGGGGGGGGGGGGGGGGGGGGGGGGTAGGGTAATACGGCAGGAGGGGAGTATAAAGATACAGCAAGCCCCCGCCCCCTTTCTCCTTCACGACACATCATTCTCGCACCATCTGGACTATACTATACATCATCCATCATCCACCATGTCCCAATTTCCCATCATCAACACGACCCTGGCCTCAATAGAGGCCAGCCCCCAAGTGCGCCAAGTCCTGCACCATCTGCACACGCAGGCCCTTTCCGAGGACCCCTTCTTAGGCGGCGGTGGCCCCACCGACGGGGCCTTGGACAAATTCGTGGCTCTCGACCCGGACAAGTGCGCGCTAGTGTACCTGCTTCTCCGCTCTACGGGCGCGCGCTTCGTCATCGAGGCTGGGACGTCTTTCGGGCTGAGCACGATCTACCTTGCCCTGGCCGTGGGGCAAAACGCGGGGCTGGAGAAGAGCTCCGGTGGTGGCAAGGTGATTGCGACGGAGAACGAGCCGACTAAGGCGGTGCAGGCGCGGAGGAACTGGAAGAATGCGGGGAGCGAGGTGGAGGAGTGGATTGAATTAAGGGAGGGAGACTTAAGGGAGACGCTTGAGGAGGGCTTGCCGGAGGAGGTCGATTTCTTGCTGCTTGATAGTGAGTTTTACCTATTCTGTTGCTATAGGAGAAGCGACTTGTGCACTAGGTAAGAACCTTGGACTGGATAAACAATTAACCCAGCATAGTCTGGAGCCCTTTGGCTCTGCCTACCTTGATTCTTGTTCACCCTCACCTGAGGATCGGGGCAACGGTTGTTGTCGATAACAACATTGCGGCCGCGTCAGGGTATAAGGACTTGACGGCTTATCTAGAGAATCCCGCCAACGGATTCAAGATGACGACAGCCCCTTACTCGGGAGGCCTCCTTATTGCGGTATATATTGGTGCGGGAAAATTGTAGGAGTTGTACATAGGCAATCTTGCGGTGTCAGCATCAACTGCGCACACACGCCCCTATCTTAGGCCCGGCGAATAAGCCACTGCCACGAGAATGGGTTTACTGGTAAAGTAGGTACTTCTAATTATAGGACATACTTGGATAGGCAGTAGGTTTCCGAATCTGTGCCTTCTTCATTCACTCAGAACACCATGCTCCGGGGAAGACGATTCAAAATGGGAAGTATTTTTTCTATTTTTTAACTCCTTGCTATTCGCTAACATATTCAAATCAATAAAATCAAGACAGACAGCTTACGTGTGAATAGAACGTCACCACGGAACTGTACCTAGGTACTTAAGTCGGCGCTCTTACTCACATTCAGCTCTCTAGTGGTGCCTCGGCGTCCGATCCCGCGAATGATGGTCATGCCTCGAGCTCTCCCTTCCCCTCGACTCATGCATAGACTCGTGCCTCTCGTACCTCGGCGGCAGCGGAGGCGGGGACCCCGCACCCCCGTAGCCCGTCTCGTAGCCCGTGCGCCTGTTCTCGAAATCCGCAATATGGCGGTTCTTGTTCGACATGAGCCTCAGCGAATGGTCCTTATTGGCCTCGACCTCGCTGTACGCGCCTCGCTTGAAGCTGCCCATGCAGAAGCTGGACGGGTGCGGCAGGTGCGTGAGCACGAGGACGAGGAAGTAGACGATGGTGATGGTCGGCAGCATCATGACGCTGCCGACGAACATGGTCTGCCGCTCTTTGCTCAGCACCGCCTCCGTGTTGGAGGCGACGGCTGTGAGCAGCGCCAGGCAGATCGACAGGGCGATGCAGATCGCTGTGCGCCAGATGTTGAAGGGCGTCCAGCCCCGTCGCTTCGAGATGATGTGGATCACTGTCAAGAAGAGCAGGACTACGCCGGCGCATGCGAAGGCGTAGATGTACTATCGATTGTGTCAGCGAAGGCCCTCTCCCCCATATATTGCAGGCATGAAAAGGGGTAAAACCTACCACGAGGATGAATCTCTTAGCAATGGCTATAACCGCCTCCGACTGCCAATACTCCGACTTATTCACATCGCCATTTTCCTCCCCCGGCGCCTCGATCCCAAAAGCCGTATACACCGCATTGACCATCGTGTTCATGATCTCGGCCAGGTCGTTTTCATAGTGGTGCAGCGTATCCGGATCCGCGGACGGGTTCTTCCAGAACGAGTCGGGGATTTCGGAAATGTCCGCCAGGAGATCCTTTATGGACTTCCAGGTCTCGATGACTTCGGCGGGTTGGTACTTCTCCAGGAAGGCCTGGACAACTTCTTTGAGCTTGTCGGACAGCTCCTCCGAGGTGATGTCGATCTGGGATGAGAGCTTCTCCTGCACGGCGACGACTTTCGCGATGGCGGCGCTGGTGGATTCGAGGATGCGGGCCCAGATGATGAACTGGCTGGCGCCTTCTAAGAGGAGGACGAGCGCGATGTGGAAGGGCAGATGCAATACCGCCCTACGAGGTGTTAGAGGTTAGCAGGCTAAGTCCCAGGTGCCTACTAGATAGGTATGGAGCTGGTACTCACCACCAAATTTGGTGCTGTTTAGACATTGAGGATTCTCCGTGCATCCAGTCGAAATAGAGCTGGAAGATAATATATATCAACGCAGTCCCAGCCGTCACGAGACCGATGAGAGTAGAGCCTGCGTATGTTAGCTACTCCCTAGTATGCAGGAGCATCGATGGAAAATACATACTCCACATAGTATTGGTCTCATCCTTGAGGAAAGTGTCTTTCACCAAGAGAGTAACGCTCTTAGCCAAGATAATACAACCTGTCATATTGTCAGAGGCCACCCCGTGCGTCAACGTTCGGTGAACATACCTTCTCCAAGAATGACCAGCGTCAGGAGGTTCAACCGCTCGCCCAGATGTGTCCCCAGGAACGTCAAGACATAGGAGACCTGCGAAACCGAGAGGTGCACAATGCACTCGACGAGGCCGCCAAGATACCAGATCAGAAAGACGCGGCTGCTCTTGCCCGTGTCGTATCTGAACGAGATGCCGAAGTACACCGCGGCCGTGCAGAGGTGCATAAAAGCCGTGATAAACAGCGGGCGTTTCCCATGGGCGTACTTTCGGATCTGGAACAGGACCATGCCGTACTGGAAGGCGAGCATGAGCCGCGACACGGCGAGGAACAGCGACATGGTCCGGAACACCGACGCGATCTGGTCGTTCGGGTCGAAGTTGGTCCCGATCTCGGCGAACCCGATCATCACGCCCAGATGCACGGCCTTGAAGCAGCGCTCCCACACGCTGTCTGCTGCGAATCGGATGTCGTAGATGGACGTCAACAGCCACGTCGTCCACAGGAGACTAGATATCCGGTTAGGGATCGATTGCCCTCTAGAGAGCTCACAGCTAAAGAAAGCAGCAACTTACATCATATACCCGATGAAAGAATATAGCCGATGCCAGTCGGAGATGTGGTGTATCTGGGATGGATTAGCTCGCGTTCAAGTTGAAGCCGCGAGGGAAAAAAAGCATACGCTGGTGAAGACGTTTAGATTGGCGACGAACCACAGGTCGTAGAACAGCTAGACCCAAACCGTTAGTTACCGCAAAGAGCACAATATCATCAAAGTGTCTCGGGGGCGAACCTCAAAATTGGAAGCACTGTGTGTCTGGTATCTGTTAGTCTCTAATTCAAACTAGGACGATGTTTTATTGCAAGATGCAAAACTCACCTTGGCGAACTTGGGAGTGTGAGCCGGGCCTTTCTCTAGGCTGGGATCTTCCGCGTCTTCGTGGCCGTGGTGATGGTGGTGCTGGTGCTGCATGGGGAAAACACGGAGCCGGCCTCCGGATTGCTCAGGCTCGACGATCCGCGAGCCGACCAGCTGAACCCGGCGGCCGGCATAGTCGAGGTCGTTGTGCATCATCTTTTCCTCCAGTCTATCTCACTCTCACTCTCTTTCTGTCTCTTTCTCTCTCAACGTCCTCCGAATCCTACTTACTCTCTCTACCTAGCCAAAGCAAGCGACGCAGCAGCAAAAAGGAAGGAAATAAATACACAGGTAGGTGTGTAAACCGACGACGATGGGGAGTTGAAAAAGAGCAAGCAAGCCAAGAAAAGAGGCTCACCGCGAATTATATAAACCAAGCCGAGTGAACTCGAATGACCATCCTGCGCTGGTGCCCAGCCTCTACTATGTATGGGGCGCAGTGTAGTGTGTCCCATCAAGCTGCATCCCGCCCATCAGCATCGACATCGAGTGTCCATATTTCAGCCACCCCCAGTTACCCGATGTGGGGACCATGCTGCTGCGTTGTCGGTCTTAACCTCGATTGAGAGTCGGGAGCCTCACGAAACGATTCCTCGTATGCTTCGCTACCCTCTGGCCTTGGCCTATCAGTATCCATGTTTATAGTGACAGTAGATACATACCTACCTGGGCTAGGTACATACTCGAATACGTACATATGTCTGGCCAACCTATTTTAATACTTGCATAGACATTGCTTGGCTTCCTAGGTACTAGGTAGGTAAGTAGACAGGTAGTGTAGGCAGCGAGTTTGGCTAGTTCGAGAAAAGATAGGGCTGATGGTTCAGCTCGGCACAGCCATGCACTTTGTGGTCTAGCCCGTCGTCGCCAATGCTATTTATTTAGATATATTAGGGACCTATGTAGGACCTATGTAGAACCTAGGTATGTAACTAGGTAAGGTAGGGTCACAAATCACGATACGTACATGTTTCCAACCTACAGTACATCATGGATTGCTCCCTACATGCATAATGCAAATTTTCGCTGGCGCCAGCGGTTGTCAATTATATCGTTCGTTGGCCAATTGCCACGCTGTGAGAATATAGCTTAACGTATCACCCATCTTGGACTGGCTGTTGCATCACACTATTGTTCATTGTTAGGTGCCCATTGGACATAGGATAACTACCTTGCTACCTGTAACTATATTTGAAAAGAAATGGAAAAAATAATAATCGTCATATTGTTATCCCATAACCTCGTTCACTGTCGTATCTTATACGAAGCACTGAATAAAATAGGTACATAGACAAGGAGAACCATGACCTTGAAGGTTCTCAAGTTCTCAACAGCTTCCAAAGCTTGGCTGCATAGCTCGATACATGGCCCTCTAGGTATTTATTTACACAACCCATTGATATCGGGACTGTCCTTGTTCAAGCCTCAAGGATTAAAGTATTGGCATGTATTCTAGCTGCCTAGATAGGCACTAGGTTTTGCTTGGAAGCATGAGGACAGCCCCTAGGTCGGTAGTTGGTTAGGGTAAAAAGCAATGCCCAGAGTACCGGTGCCTGATGCCGCAAGGGAGGTAGAGGATTGGCCAAGAGTTCGCTCAGTTTTATCAATAAATAAGAAACTAAACCATCGACTCGGCTCCATTTGAATATTTTCTTCATGACCGACTTGCTGTGCCTCAGACAAAACTCCAATCATTATTTGTCAAAAAGAAAGCATTCAAAAGATATCATGCCGAATGCTTCGCTTCTATGATACAGAATGGACGGAAGTTCCGAGCAATCCAATTGATTCGATTCCATCGATGAAAGCGTGCTCCGTAGGTCCAGAGTGGATAAACTCGAGCAGGACTCCAGGCCCTAGAGTCCAGGGCTTGTTAACAAATCATCGAGGGCGAGGGGGGGTCAACTAAAGGAGTCAACCATATGCTGGACACTGCGGGTCGTCGCAATAGGTGTCTTTGGCAAAGATCGGCAGTGCCATTTCGGGCTTTGCGCAGTCCTTCTGCCGCTTCCTGCCCCTGTCGCACCGCTCGATCTCATACATCCATTCTCCGGTCTCCTCGTTGATGATCCGGCACCCGCACATGTAGAAGAGATCGTGTTGCTTGCACATCTTGGATATCCGCTACGGTAGGTCCCCTTTTGGTTCCCGTCTTTTCTTTTTCTCTTTTTTTCCTTAAATTATGGAAATGCGTGCGCGGTGCTTCGTGTATGCTAAGTAAGTAGGTATATAAAGATGGGGATAGAATATCCTTCTAGACGCAGGCGAGACGTTTATCTATCTCCTTTTTTGTTCTTTATTTTTCTTTTTCAAAAGATCCACGTCCGCGAGAATATTCGAAGGGTTTGTTTTCAAGAGTCGTCTTAACAAAGGAAACTAAGACAGGCCACTTGTGCTGGTGCGTGACCTCAGCACAGAAGCTTTGAAGAACTTCGTTGCTTTGTACCCTTTCGGGTCCGACGTCACGAACTTGGAAACAAAGTTAAGTTGAGCCAAAACTGCCAATATTGGCTTCAAGCTTCATTGTTCAAACTTACCTACCCGAGCATGGCTACCGGAATGTACATATGCATCGAGAATCACACCTGAATCTTATAATTATGTTGCTACTGTCCGGGTAGTACGGCCCATGATGCTGATGCTTAAACTCATCGAACCAGACTGTCTTTGTTGTTCATCACGTTGTATGCCGAGATACTACTGCCTGTGCCTACTACAAATGAGCCGACAAATCACAAGCTTAGGGGCGCACGGTTGAACCTACATACACTCGCCTCTAAAAATGGATATCCAAGTAGTAATGCTTCAACCCAATTCGATTGCTGCTATCGAGTAACTAACAAATAACATTGGATTATTCCTCATCCTGTTACTAACCACGGCCAATAAAACAACAAGACCAAGCATTCAACCCCGGAAATCGGCACACAGGTCTCCTTAGATATCCGACGGTTGGGCATGGAGATTGACAGATTAACCGCAGAGCGGCGTCTATCATGAACTTACCTATGACAACCACATCAGCCTTTGAGTTCCTTTGTCCAAATTGCCCCCTTAGACCCACGCCCTTGTCCACAGCAATGTCATTGTTGAAGCCCCCCCTTTTACGACCCGGCGCATAATAGACCGTCGACGCACCCATACATACCCCGACTGGAACAAATCTCAGGAATCCATATCAACGTGCCTAGATCAGATCAACTTGGTAGTTAGTTACCTAGCTTAGCTTACTCACATATCGTATATCTAACCCCAAACCACCACGCACAAAACAAACAAACAAACACACAAAATGTGCCACAACCTGATCATCGCCCTCGCCTGCGGCTGCCGCACCCCGCCAGCCCTTATACTCTGCGCCGACAGCGAAGAAGGACGCATATGCAGCTCCTCCTCTTCCTCCTCCACTACTACTATCACCACCATCACCGCTAACCCCACCACCATCACTAGCAACAACAGCAGTAGTAGGAGTAGTAGGAGTATTAGTAGCCTGCTAACCGTGGAGCAGAAATCAATCTACTACTGCCGCAACAGCAGCATATGCCGGTACCGCGCGCACACGCGGCTGGGGCGGCAGATGAGGTATCTGGAGGAGGAGATGGCGTGGCGGCAGAGGGGGTGCGAGGGGCAGCGGGTAGGGTAGGGTAGGGTAGGGGGTAGGCTCGAGGAAGGGATAGGTTGGGTTGGGTTGGTTTTGGTTTGGTTGTGATGGATTCCAGGGCAAGGTTGGGATTCGTAGGCGTGTTTGTAAATGTAAAGTAAAGTAGGTTGTGATTTAGTAAGTACTTACCTAACCTAGGGAGGCACCTAGGTATATAAAGAGATATATAGGTACGCAGGTATATAAGCAGACCGGTGTGGAAACATAGTACCTAGAAATGGGCATCTCATAGAAAATAGGAGCATGAAAAAAAGTATATCTAGGTAGACTGGTAATAGATTCGGATTAATCATCGAAGCCAGCCACGGCAACCGTGTGCCTAACCCCTAGATCCCTCTCCGATGCTTTATTTTATTTTATCTAACGTCTAATGTGTAGGTGAATTAGGTAAGTATTTATAGCACGAACGTAAAGAAGCGCAGATACGGTACTCTCTACAAGAGCAAGAAGCCACCCGCCAGCAACGCGCCAACGAACGCCGAAACACTCATACCGGCTCTCGCGCCCGTACCCTGTGGCATATCGAAGCCTTTGCCACTTCCATTTCCGCTGCCACCGGCACTGTGCACATCGATAACGGCAAGCAGCGCGCTCAGCACGTCCGCCTGCTGCGCAGCGCCGGTCTCGCCGTCGAAGTGGCCCGAGGTCCAGCGGAAGCCGCACATGCGGCCGTTGTCGCCGCCGGTGCAGTGGGCGGCGGCGGCCTTGGCGCTGGACTTGAGGACGGGCAGGATGCGGGCGGCGGTGTAGGGCGCCATCTCCATGGCGGATGCGAGGCGGCGGAGCATGATGCCCTTGTAGAAGAGCATGTCCGTGTTGCACCTATTGCCCTTCTCGCACGACGTCTCGAGCGCGACTCCGTTCTCGAAGAACGTCATCAGGATCCGGTCCAGGAGCCCGTCGATGCGCTCCTTCCAGTCATCGTCGCTGGTCTAATTCTCTTGGTTAGGTAACGGATGGAACGCTGAGGCGTGGTGGATGGATTTAGATCACTGTGCTTCACATGCTTGAAGGGAAGAGGGAGAGAAGAAGGGGTGGTCCTCGGGGTAAAGGGATGGGTGACTTACGAGGTTGTACAGGTATGCGGAACCCTCGAGAAGCATCGCAGCAGTGTACGACAACTGGAGCTTATTGACATCCGTGCACGAATCCATGTGCGCGCCATCGTAAACAGCGTAGTCGACAGTGACGAAATCGAGCACCTCGAGCAGTTCGAATGTGTCGTCAGCCAAGTCGATGTAAGTTGTGTTGCCAGTCAAGTACGCCAGTTGCGCGCCGACTTCGAAGTAGCCGATGCTGGAGGCAGCTGCATTGTTTGGTTAGTTTCATAGGTAACCTATGTTAGATATATATCGCGACAGCAGATTGCCATTAGGGAACCACGAACAGTTAACGTAGTTGTACCCTTCTGTGCCCTCGAAGAGGAGCCATCTCAAGGCACCCTCGCAACCGCCATTTTCAATACGTCGACCCGTCTGCTGGCTGAAGACATTCTGAGCAATATCCAGCCACTGCGCTTTCCCCGGCACTGGTTGAAACCCCGTCATCTCAGCCTCAAGGCCAGAAAGTGCCCAGATGGCCTGGTCGTCGTTCCCCATCGTGTTCATATAGTCTGCCGGAAGGAACTCATCCAACCCCAATTGGTTCTCGAAGCCCGCGGTGATGATATCATCGTACTGAGTATCCCCTGTGCGGTTTCGATATTTCAACAAGTTATCCCAAAGAACGGCACCCGTCCACTGGTTATAATCACCGGACGGAGGGGGAGTCGAGAAGATGCCCGGTATGCCATCCGTCTTGTTACCGCCGTAGAAAGTCAACAGATCCTCTACCACGAGGGCAGCCGCCGCCTTTACCGAGTCTAAGACATCAATGTGAGCGCAGGGGAAGTCGAGGCTTTTGTGGACAACACTAACCTACGTCCTCGACATCGACGGTCAGGGCTGCAAGCGTGCCGTGGGCGACTAGCAAAAGGCGACCTAGTGAGCTGTAAGTGTATCTGGCCATGCTATGCTGCTGACGCTTAAGAAGAAAGGGATAAATCAAATCAAATCAAATCAAAAGCGCGCTATACTGATACCAATAATTATCAACGAATGACTTGAATAAATGAGCGACGTCGAGAAGGATGCAATTATATTTTTAGCCCCCTTTTGAAAAGCCCCAGCTATTTATTTAGCTATGATATCCAGTTGGTCTGGTTTAAATGTCAGAGGCACCCGCAGTAAAATGAATGAAATTACCTAGCGGGCTGAAGACGGAGTGAGGCACAGTCATTTACAGGCTACTTACCTGGACATCGCCTACTTTTCGCTTATTAAAGCCGAAACTTGGCAAGACGGAGTATGACAATGTGAGTTATGTAGAAACGGTGCCTGACACCAGGCAATTATTTACAAAATATCGGTGCCAAGAATCGTTATGACCCTCGGATTTATACACGTACGGGCAAAAGAGAATAAATCGTAGGTAAGAAAGAATAAAGCGTAGAGAACTAGAGAAAGGAGAATCGGGAACCGAGCTTAGAGAACCAAAATTATATTGCCCTAAGGGTATCAATAACAAGCCAAGAGCAAAGTGGGCTCACCTACCGAGCCTTGATCCTCCTGATGATTACCTTACCACCATCCAGTTCCCAGCCAACACCGTGCTCTTCCGTGAGACTTGTCCATTTTGAGTCTGCACTTATCTCCAAGAAATTCAAATCAACGTTCAGGTACGCCCTTCCGAAGCACTTGAGCAGATGTTTGCGCATACCCTCCTCGGCGAATTCGAGCAACTTTGCCCTGTGGCCATCGACCCTTCTTTTCAAGCGGTTGAATTCTATGTAGTTATCATGGGCCAGCGCATCAAGCACCGCATCGATCTTGGCGTCCCTAAGTTGATACTTGTACCGCACCGCGAACGATTCAGCTAGGTCATTCCGCCGGCACGCAGTGTCAAGAACAAGATAGCCAACCACTTCGCTCATTTCAACTGACGTCATGTTATGGAGAGGTTGTATTCGGCGTAGGAGATGGAGGATGGCGGGATGGTAAGATTCGGCGTGTTTGACTAGGACGGAAAGACGAATGCAAAACAGGTAAACTTGGACAGCGAAGTCGTCGGCACGCTTGGATGCTACAATGCCTTCTCGGAGCTTCCTAAGTGCTGATAGGACATCGGTCAAGCCTTTGGTATTGCTCGGAATAGTAGCTGGTGCCATGGAAGGACGGTTCAAGTCTGTCGGAGAGGTATTGGTAGCAGATTTCGTAGGAAGAGTATCGTCGCTAGTAGTAGTCGTGAGGTCGAGCGAGGCGAAGCGACGAAGGAGCTCATTTCTTTCGCCAGCATCAGAGCAGAAGGTCATATAACGCTCGACGATTTTGGTATAGTATCGTTCTTGGGCTTTGAAGTCGAGCAACCTGATGTCTCCCTTGGAAGGTAATCCCATTGCCTCCAACGGGTCCAAATCTACTGGCTTGAGACGAGACCATGGTGCAGAAGGTGTTCTGCTTCCTCGGGCGCCCCCGCGTCCACGCATTTTCAAGTCATGTCAAGCGATCGCTAGAGGTTAGATGAATGTGCAAGAAGCAAAAGGGTTGATAAGTCGAGAGAGTCAAAAAAGTGAAAAAGTTGTTAAATTGATTTAGGGAATGCTATAGATGAACTTAGCGGGGTAGCGGGGTAGCGGGGCGAGTAATCAGGCTTAACTGCATGAATCATTACATAAGAAAACCTAGTGTCATGCACGGTCCACTTGCCCAATGAGTTTCTCTCTCTTCTCTCCTATTGGTCCGAGTTTCCAGTACGAAGTACATGTAGTTACCCAATATCATTGATACTATGTATCTTTACGATAGGAACACCACACCATGACCGGACTTTCTCTTGCCACTACTACGCGAGAGACCATTTATGAGCTTGGATATAAAATTTGTAGCTCTGCTTTGATCGATTGCCCTGATTCCATAAACAGAGATAAAGTAAATGAACTTTTTCAGTCCCTTGCGTGGCAGCTAGTTCTAGACGCGAGGGTCGAGGACGAGGAGAAGCAGACGAATGTGGTTGACCCCCGCCACCTTCCCGTGAATGGAATGAATCCGTCATATCGAGCATGGACATGTGCCACAGACTCGTCCGTGGGATTGTAAAATGTGACAGAGAAGGATTACAAGATTTCCATCGGAAAACCCTGAACTATTCCCGAGAGATAATCCCAGTCTTCCCATAGTCCACGTATATAAGTGGTTTCCCGGAGAGTTGAGAACGCCTGTTTACGGCTTCCTTGAATGTGGTACCAAACAGCTCATCGCGCTTGCGGTAAGTATCCGACTCTATAGGTACTCTATACCCTCCCCCCTATTACTTGCACGAATTCGTCTAACTCTTACTGCTGTAGTGTGGAACTCTTCGAGATCGATTCCGAATCCACAAGCCTTTGAGCACAATACACACCGGTCTCCATATCCATTTCAAACAAGAGGCCCATTGGACACTGCGTCATCTTAAGAGAGTGAGTGTCCTGATTCTTACCATCTCCCCCTCTCCCCCTTTCTCCCTTTCTCCACCTTCCTGATTCTAGCTGAGTTTAAGGACATGTCTCACGGGCGACTGACCATAATTTAAATTGATGTAGTTTACAACCATGTATATAGTCTTTAAAGAGACCCTCGAACACCTTCACCGAAAAGAGCGGGGAACGAATCAAGCCAACACAAGGAACGATACTAATCTCGGCGGGGCAGTGAGAAGCATCGCGGAACATCTTCCTAGCTTGCCCACGACGAAAACCGTGGACCAGAAATTATCAAAGCAATACGAAAATGCGATGCTCGAGCATATGCCCTCGAGGGACTAGGTAAATATAGACGAAGTGCTGCGGAAGACCATTGCGGAGGTTTGGCAGTTCGACGACATCACCGACCTTAATTAACAAAGCCCTGGGAGTGCCGGACTTGGTTGTCCCGTGCTACTGCCGCAAGCTTCCGCCTCTCGGGCGGCTACACCACCAAGGGGCCCAGCGAATGGGTCTCGCAGACGCTAGAATTCAGCCTGGTGCAAGGCACGCTGGATGCGGACCATGCATGGTGAGTTAACTTCCCTTGCCACAAACCCCCATCCCAATATATCCAATCCGTTATTAGCTAAAGACGTTCGTTGACTGACATGATCCTGTTTTCTTTTTTATAAAGGGCCTGCCAGAGGCTGAAGATCCTCCACGCCATGATCGCCTTTTCCGGCTTTGGCGTGTCTGCAGCGGATTTTCGTACAGGGCTTTACCTATATCAATGCTCTGTGGCCCCTTCGAGAATTCTATGACTAGAACTCTGGGGGTTTCGGAAGAAAGTCAACGGATATTCCTGGATAACTTAGATATGAGCTCCACGGAGTATTGGGAATATCCAGATCAAGACATAATAGACTGGAGTGACCCCTTCATGGCGCCGGGGTCCGGCCCAACACACAAAGAGGGTAGGCAAAAACAAGCTGTAGTTTACTAGGTAATGTAGGTAGAAGGTATGCAACTATCAATATAAAGATGTCTACCTAGGTAGGTACCTATATATCATAGCGTTTAGTCTGGCAGAGTTAATCCAACCCTCAAGTGCTATTATCTGTCTAGGAGGGTACCTACATGATGAGATGTATTCGATCATAGAGGAATCTGCATTTAATATACCTAAACAGAAAACATACCTGCCTTCTTGGAGTGAGCAATAGTTTGTGGAATTGCATGTACGAGAGGATTCATTATGATCCTATGCCTGTATTGATTATGAGCGTTGATGGTACACAGGCTAAACCACCCCAACGCCAAACTAACTGAACACTGCAGCCGTATTTTTAACACATACATCCATAGCAGCCGCACTATACCTTCAGCCACAGGCTGAGCACACCCTTTGCGTACTCAACAATCTCATCACCGCCCAGCTTTGACTCACCGTACAGGCGATCAACAAAAGTAATCGGGACCTCGGCAACGGTGCAGCCCATGCCCTTGGCACGCACCATCATCTCCATCTGAAAGGTGTATCCCTTGCTCTCGGTGCTCTCGATGACCTTCTGCAGCACAGACTTCTTATAGAGGCGGAAGCTACCGGTCAGGTCGCTAACGCCGGGGCGCAGGACAGTGTCGGCGAAGAGGTTGGCGCCGCGGCTGACGAACTTGCGCTTCAAGTCCCAACCGTAGACGCCGCCATTGCCGGCATACCGCGTGCCCGTCACAATGTCGAAGTTGCCGGCGCGTTGGCGTTCGATCATCTGCGGGATGAACTTGGGGTGGTGGCTGAAGTCGGCGTCCATGATGATGACGAAATTGCCCGTGACGAATTGCAGGCCGTGTACGTAGGCGGTTCCCAGGCCCAGCTTTCCAGAGCGCGTCTTGAGGATCACGTGCGGCGAGTAGGCTTTGACGAGTTGCTGGGCTACCACTTGCGTTCCGTCGGGTGAGCCATCGTCAACGATGATGAGTTCCCAGTCGAGCTTACTATAAAAAGATACTATGGTTAGTTCCTAGAGTGACACATCCCTGGCGAGATATAAGATGAAAGAAGCATCATTAGAGGCATGGATATTCCGGAATGACATACTTCTCAGTAAAGGTACGGTTGAGCAGCCAGGTAATAATGGGCAAGTTTCGACGCTCGTTGAATGTGGGTAGAATAACAGAGTACTTGTCCTTAGTTGCGACTGCTTTTGTTGGAGCCATCTTGACTGATTCTTCGATAGTGATTTGAAGGGATTGTTTCAGAAAGCGAAGGGATCGTGATTGACGCTAATTAGAGTCGAAATTGATTTATTTGCAGTTGAAAGGAGCGGACTGAAGCTGGCGAAGTAAAGTTGTCGCGTAACTTGAACAAGAAAAAGAAGAATTACGAATTACGAGTTAAATGCAATAAATGAATTGAACACGATGTACAAAGTACAACAGTGGTACCCATGCGACGTGACAAGTTGACAACCTTGAACCGTGCATCATTAAACTTAAAGTGGGTCTATACGTGGGGCGTTTTCAAGTGTACAGGTACCTAGTACGAATGGTTACTTAGTTTTGTGACTAAGCAGATGTCTAGCACTAGCCCCTTTTTTACCCCTTTTTCGAACATGAGTTCGTCTACCAGTTGTACTCCTTTCAATATTCATTCACACATGACCGATAAAGGAATCAAAATAAGTCAAATTATTGTAAACCATCAAGTAAACAACAAAAAGAATAATCGAAATCAAACCTCAAACCTGAACAATGAAGCGAGACGTAATGCTTCGAGCTTTCTGCTTGACTTCAAGTTCAACTTCAATCTACACCCGAGTGCCCAGGTACCTCAAGGTAGGTGGTAGGTAGGTAGGTACTAATGCATTTATCTCAACACAATGTAATCGCAAGCACAAATTCATAGCAAAGAGTGCAATACTTTCAAGGTTCATATTTTCATTCTATCTTTTAATGGCTGATAACATAACATCATTGCAACAGAGACAGTCGTATGTCAGTGCATCAGGTTATAGTCATAAACCATTACTCGTCAATAATATCCCACATCTTCCAGTAACACCTACTAGGTAGGCACATTCATCCACTCGTTTTGCCCTCGAATTAAACCACCCAACGTACCTACCTAGCAGGTATATTTATCCACCTACTAAGTAGGTAGCAAAACCACATTATACAGGGCTAGTATCCTTCTTCTCCCTCGTGCTAGCCCGGGTATCAACAGTATGACTTCTCCCCGTGCTCCTCCAGCTCTTCAAGCTGCTAAAACTAAACGTGTGGTGGAACTTACGACCACCCTCCTCACTACCCTGCGAGAACGCACCACGGACGACCGCCGCATCCTCGAGCAGCCTGAAGCGGCGCTTCGTCAGCTTCCAGAGCTCCATGCCGGCGACAAAGATGAGCGTCGCGGCGACAGCCAGGCTCCACTCCCAGCCGATGCCGATGTGCTTGAAGACGCTGGTGTTGACGACGGGGATGTAGACGACGGGGAAGACGCTGACGGCTCCGAGGACGACGGCCCAGAAGAGGAACTTGTTCTCGTAGACGTCCTGGAACAGCGGGAACTTGGAGGTGCTGTCGGGGTTGAGGCGGAACATGGAGCGGCGGATGTCCTTGAACTCCCAGGCGCTGATGAGGATGAGCCAGGTCAGCTCGGCGAACACGGTCGCGCGCGCGCGGAACACGGGGATGCACGCCTCTGAGAACTCGCGGTTGCAGTCGACGCCCAGCTGCCCGTCGTTGGCCCCGTAGATGATGATCACGAAGGTCATGAGCGACAGTGTCCCCATCAGCAGCCCGTACACAAGCATGTCGATCAGGATCTGGTTCGTGAAGACGCCGCGCTTGCGGTCGTGCGGCGGCTTGCGCATGACCTCGCGCGAGGCCTGCTCACGGCCGAGACCGAAGGCCGGGAATGACGACGTCAACATGTTGATCCAGAGGATTTCCAGGGGAGAGATGGGGAATACCGAAAACCCTGATCGATCTTGGAAGGCGAGACCACAGATCAGGAGGATGACTTCGCCGACATTGGAGGTGAGAAGATGCAGGATGAACTTTTGAATGTTGTCAAACATGCGGCGGCCCTCGCGGATAGCGGCGACGATGGAATTAAACTTGTCGTCCGTCAACACGATCTTGGCCGCGGATTTAGCCACGTCTGATCCAGACCCCATAGCGATACCGACGTCAGCTCGGGACAAAGATGGAGCATCGTTAACGCCATCGCCGGTCATAGCCATGTAGGCGTACCGGCGACGAAGTGCCTCAATCATGCGAGTCTTAGTATCCGGGGCGCAGCGAGCAAGAACGAGCGGCAGCTCTGGCAAAGCATCGATCTCATCTTCCGTAAGCTTATCAAAGTCGTTTGCCTTCATTACGATTGCATTGGCAATGTCTTTACCAAGGATGCTAAGGTTCCTGGGGATAATGCCCACTTCCTTAGCAATGGCCTCAGCGGTTGCAGGGTGGTCACCAGTCAACATGTGTACCTATTGATATCCTCCCGTTAGCACATATTTTCTCAAATCGAGTAATTCTGAAAAGGGGGGGTACTGCTCACCTTGATACCAGCAGAAGAACATTCAGCAATAGCTGGTGTGGTCTCCTTACGCGGCGGGTCGTAGATTCCTGCTAGGCCGAGAAGGGTAAGACCGGTTTCGACACGGGCACGGAGAGCATCATCAGTTTCGGGGTTATCAGTTGAAGTGTTTTTGGTATACTTTCCATCCCAAGGTCTCGAGGCAACTGCCAGAACACGCTGGCCCTGACTAGCGAAGCCATTCATCTGTTCCAGGATTCGCTCCTTGTACTCATCAGACATGGGCTCCTGGGCATCCCCAACACCGACAGTAGAGCAAAGGTCAAGAACTCGCTCAACGGCACCTTTAGTGAATACCATGCTATGCTCCAAGTTCAGGCCGTTGTAGATGACAGACATGCGCTTGATACCGCTGTCAAAGGGGAATTCAGCCACTTGCTCCCAGCCTTCTGCTTCTTTGGCCTTCTTCCCCTTTTGAAACCGGTGAGCAAATACCTGCAAAGCAATCTCTGTGGGCTCGCCAGTGACTTGCCATTCAGGCCGGCCTTCTTTAGGATCGATTTCATGTCTAACAGTAGCAAGATTGCAAAGCGCCGCAGATAGGAGGAAGGCCTCTAGTTCTGGGTTCATGGTAGCTTCTTTCTCATCCTCCTTCTTCGGCCTAGGAGGGTTCAGCTTTTCATCTGGTACGTCAAACTTGAGGACTGCAGCGCTACGCTCCTGATCGAAATCCCGTTGTTCGGGCTCCTGCTCGTTGCCAGTCTCTGAGACAACAACATTTCCTTGAGTTGGGTTGCTGGGGTGTTTGGAGTTCTTTACTGTATAGACTGTCTTGGATGGAATCCACACTTTTCGAACTATCATGGCCCCCTGGGTTAGGGTGCCAGTCTTATCCGAACAAATGTTAGTGACACCGCCAAGAGCTTCTAGTGCGGATAAGTCTCGAACAACGACATTGGCTTTCCGCATGACCGTCACAGCAACAACCATAGTAATGGTAAGTACTCTAGATAGAACATTAGTATTAGTCTATAGATACGTAATTATATGTGCGGGGAGGTAACTTACGCGACCAGAGATTCGGGAATAATGGCAATGCCCGTGCTAATGGCATAAATGACAACTTCCCTAGGGACATGGAATTCGTTGACAGCGAAGACGATAACAGCAAGCAACAGGGCACAGCCAAAGAGCATGTAAGCTAATTTAGACAATTTGATTTGAAGCGGTGTTCCTTCGGTCAACCCCAGGAACTTGCCAACGAAATCATAGATACGCCTCGTCAAACCAATGATAGGCTGTCGTTTTCCATATTTCTTATAATTCATAGACCGACCAGCCTTGCGATCTTTCTTTGCAGTCGAGGCGGCAATTTTGCCGACCTCGGTCTCCATTCCAGTAGAAATGACAATGCCTCGGCCACGGCCTTTCTGGACCGTGGTGGTGCCGTAGGCAATGTTGATTCGGTCGCCAATACCAAGTTCTTCATTTTCCAAATTCTCGACAATCTTTTCAACTGGAATAGACTCTCCGGTGAGCGACTGCTCATCTGCGGCCAAATTCATGGCCTCAAAAAGGCGAACGTCGGCAGGGACTGTGTCACCCATTTTCAGAATGACAACATCGCCTGGCACAACTTCAGCACTATAAAACTGTTAGCTGGGTTTAACGAAATAAAGGATTAAATCAGACACTAAAGTCTTACTTCGGGATAACCTGGGTTCGACCATCACGCAGCACCATGGCACTAGGAGCGGATAGAGCTCGGAGAGCATCCATCTTCTTCTCGGCACCGTACTCTTGGTAGAACCCAATTGACACGTTGAGGATAATGACAGCAAGCAGAACGGCCCCTTCAACCCAATCGTTCACAGCAAAGCTCAAAGCCATGGCAAAGAACAAGACCTAATAACTCGGGTTAGCTTTGCAAGCGTAGCTCTCTTCCGTCATAGGGGAACTTACCAATATCATGGCATTGAACAATTGCTTGAGGAATATTTTGTACCAGGGGATAGCGCCACCGACATCTAGTTCATTAGGGGGGTACTTCTCCTGGAACTCGGTAACTTGCGCCGAGGACAGGCCTCTTTCGAGGTCTGTCTCCAACGCGTTGGCGACATCTTGAGTAGTCAACAAGAACGGGTGGCGCTCAAATTGGCCAGCCATTGAATCGAAGTTGGAGCGTCCGCGAGTATCCTCGGATGAGAGATAGGGTCTTCATAGGCGGATATGCTTAACAGAAACCAATGTATATACAAAAGTTTTATGCTTCTAGCTTTAGTAATTCTTGAGACGGCTCTCAAGATCTACCATGAAGAAAAATTGTAAGAAAATGATTCGATGCTGAACTTCTTAACTTTACCTACCTACTCATCCGGACTTGCCCGGGGGCATGGGTCTTTTTATAATCTCGAACGAGGGCAAATCATACCTTCAGTCGTGGGGCACCACGCAGCGAGAGATACATAATCTCCCACTATTCTCCCACTTCTCCCACATTCTATCAAATCCATCATATGTGCCAAGTGAACCAAGAGCATCTATTACGACCATGTTGCTGTGTCTATATGCTTGGGAAAGGTGATAAGTCGGTTAGGGCGATGTTTAGTTCTAGGCCTGTAGCGAGAGAGAGCATCCCATTGGCTAACACAGACTATAAGATTCACTGGAGAACTTTTCCCAAGAAAGTCAAACGTCAGACTTGCTGGGGGTTACCATATTGAACTTGGATGAGGCTCCAAGAACAATGGAAACTGGCGGGGTTCTCGCGATATCTACCTATAAAGCTCTTTCACAGACCTTATCACGGGGCTTGGCCTAAGGAAATCCAAGCCTTGGCTTCTTAGTACCAAGAACTTGGCTACTGGAAAGACATTGTAATTATGCAGCAGAAAGCTCTGGATGTTTGTGAGGCGCATGAGTACATCAGGCTTGGTGTTTGTTGGTGTTGGAAAAAGTTCGAGCTTAAGTTGCTTAAGTTGATTTTAGTTTGAACTCTTTGACTTTTTGGGCGTGGAAGTGGAGCACACCTTTGTATATTAATATATTAAAAAGGTTAAGCACGTGCGAATCACACCGGTACCAGTCCACGTGACAGGCCAATTCCCCGCCTTAGCCCTTGGCAGGATTGGCACATCTTGGCGGTAGAATCTCGGGTAGACGGCACCGCATGACCCAGAATTCTTTACTTGCTGTAGCCACTTAAAGAGCCGCTGAAGAGCACTTGCAGAGCTACACTGAAAAGCTACTAGGTTAACGATGTTCATCATTTTTACCATATTCAATTCCAACGAGGTGGATCGGAAACCTCCGTTTCTCCCCGTCCGCTCACTAGTGGCAACACCCGTGGAAGTCATATCGATCTTGAATTAACTAGTTATTAGGAAAGGAGCATCATTGTCAAGTCAAGTTTCTATCATAGCTTCCTCTAATTATATAATTGTATCAATTGGAAGTATGTATTCAAAATCAGTTAGGGATTATATCCGTTATCATGAATTAGTACTTACTAACAAAATAATATCATGTCAGATGCTATACTCAGCGGCTAACTATTTTCGAAGCTGTGTCGACAAGCTGAAAATTGTGCGGAATAACTTGTGTTGGAATGGCTTCTCTTAGTGCGCTTGCCCGCGGCACAGGGGCGATATTCTATGATTGTGTCGTCAGCCAAGGACTTTCTGGCCAAGGCTTGAATTGTGTCTTTTACATATTAATCGCGAATAGCGCTAGCCTCCCACTTCCGTTTGTCTTTTATTTTTTTATACTCAAGGACATATTGCACAAGAGTGGGAAGGCTTACTTTGTTCGGACTGATGGATCCAGGCGCGACTTTTTGTATGAGAACGGCAGCGCAGAGCGATGTGATAGGTACTCATGTCGGTGTAGCGGCTGTTGCATTCAGCACCGGACAACACGCCGCCTTCATTGATTCCTATGATTGTTTATAATTTAGCTCTGAAGATGTCGGCTTTGGGGGAGTATTTCACGGGCGGCAAGCAGTATAGGCGATTTGGTTCTTAAGCTACGGTCTTTTAACCCAGCTCCCAGAAGACCAGGTAATTGTCCAATACATCGTACCAATTCTTGAACGGGATGCCACCCAGCATCGTTGCCGGAGGAGCAGTTACACAGCTCTCCCGGTTACTCGCAGCGGGGGCATTTAATCCTCTCTAGCGATGCGGCGAATCCGACGGCATCTTGGCATGCATCCGGAATTACTACATACTATGGTAAGTAGTATGGCATCTGGTAAGAACCGTTGCATCGTGCTGTGAATGCGCCCAACGCCGATAAAACTGAGCATAATATGCATTGAATGCCTACTACCGCATACGCGAATACTAATTAAAGTCCTCACTCTTTTCTCCTTTAGCTTTCCATCAGTGCACAAATAGGGCTGTAAGTATTAGAAACAAAGCATAATATCCAATATTGAAAGATCACTGGCTGGGAGTCTAAACAAATCAAATACTCCACAATTGAACAGGATCATCAGATCGGCTAGAGATTAGAGGATCATAACCAAAAATACATAGTTAAGTCTAACTTTGACCCATAAGATACAACATTCGAACTTGAAATATGTACCATTAACATCGATGTTCATTACATACCACAGATGAAATATGTGTAGGTGTTATACTTAGAGTTTAAATGTCTTGAATAAATTCTACAAAACGGCTAAGTCTCAAGTCTTAAGTCTAGTTACGGCTTCGCAATCGTCCTTTCCCCTCATTATGTTAGTCGGATGCAGGTGTTCCTTAAACTCCCCCCTGTACCTTGTTTCCCCATGCTACCTGGTTAGTTCCTTACCACGCTTATCCCCCGGTTGCGTAAGGATCTGGAAGCAAATATGGAAAGAAGCTTCGTTTCAAATAGTTTTCCCGGTCCGTCGCGACTTTTGATTCGCTCGTGTGACTAGCTATGAGATGGATCAAGAAAGCTCGACCGACCTCACCTCGATTTCTCTCAATTTCTACTCTTTCCTTTTTCCTTTTCATGTCAGCTTCTAACTGCATCTCTCATCTCTTCTTCATCTCAACACTCGACAGCAAATCACCATCATAGGCTTACACAATCTACTCTCCATTCTACATTACCACACCCCCCCATATCAATACACAATATTCATACTGTGCGCAACTCTCAAGCTAGCATTTCTGACGTCATCAACATGGCCGACAGCAACACCAATGGCATCGAGAAAGGTACTACTCCCTATAATTCATCTTACATGAATCGTAAAAGCACTTGCGATCCATTTCCAGCCCCAATTGAGTTACCCCGAAAACTGGCGCGCTTTCCGCGCCGGTGCGACCAAATCGCGAAATGGAGTAGCACAGTGCGCTAACAATTTCCAATTAGGAGCGAGTGATGAAATAACTGTGCCCGAGTCGCAATCCAATCCTCCAACTACTGTCAAAGAGCCCGTGAACGTAGGCAAAGAATCCACGGTAGCATCCATTGCCACCAATACTTCCGATACCAATGGCGCCGCAGCGCCTAATTCCGAGTCCGCGTCTGAAAAGGACGCCACCACTAGCTCAAAGGAGGAGTTAACCGAGAAGTCGGAAGGCGCTGATAAATTGGCCTCACAACCCGAGGAGCCAGCCGATTCCGCCTCTGCACCGGTGGACTCCACTAGGACGGAGACCACCACGGCTGATGCGTCCTCGCTTGTCAATGGCGAAGCCAAGGAGCCGCCTAAGCCCGTTTCAATTGAAGAAGTCCATGACCAAGATATGCCGGCCGCAGCCCTATCACAACCCGCAAAGGTGTCCGATATTCCGCTAGTAGAAAATGCAGGAAGTGATGCGCCGAAGGCTGATCCCGCTCCCGTTACTACCGAATCTGGCAAACCGGAAGTCAACACCGGCGAGAAACGCAAGCCGAGCGAAGCTGAGGCATCAAACGGTAGCGATGCCCCTGAGGAGGCTTTGGAAGATGCGCCGGCGGAGAAGAAGCAAAAGACTAACGGAGCTACTACCAACGGCCTACCTAAGAAAGCTGGACGCCCAAAGAAGAATAAAACGGCAGCCCCGGCTGTAGGTAGAGCGGCAAGGAAGACGCGAAGCCAGGGGGCAGCCGATTGAGCTGCTCGTAATTAAAAATATGGACAAAACCGGTTCGTTCATTTTCCTTCTCATACGTCAACTTGGATGATGACCACAGGTCTCCAAACTTGGGATAATCTGGGGCGCTGTGGGGGTATTGTTTTATGAAGCTCAAAAGGCTCATACTTGTGCCTATGCTTTTTGTACATATTCGTTCTTGGACGATAAAAACAAATCCTCGATCAGAACCATTATTTTTATGAGAAATTAAATTAGTTAGTGAATCCCCGTGGTCGTAGTTATCTTGGTTCGTGTGTCTACTATGGCAATATTAGTATTCTCAATAAGTTAGTATAACACCCATTAGATACTTAGTCACCATACTACACCTGATATAAAACGACAGACAATTTTATATCTTGAGTGTCCTTTCAGTATATCGGCGCCAGAAATCAAAGCATACCTATGTTTCCGCCTTACAGCCGATTTCTGTCTCGCCACCGATACGCCTATGGGTTTAATTGATAGTAGCCCGTAATGCCGTCAACAGCGGAAGGCCCGAGGATTGCACGCCCCCCACGCCGATAAATCTATAATAAGATTCGATCTCATCGCGCCGGATGAACAAAACTACTGGCCGACTCCTTGGCTAGCATAACGATGCTATATGTCAAGCTGCGGTTGCTATAATACCGGGCTTCTACTTGCGAGTCAGGGGTATAGGCTAAACATTCTCAGAAGCTATCGCTCATTAGTTTCCAGCTGACTACCCATTCATTTAGACAGGAGCCCGTTCTTGTAGAAAACGGGAGCGAACTGGCCACTTGAGCAGCTGAAAGGCTACAGAGGCCTGAAGGAGCCACGTTCTCTTAGTAAGAACGAACTTTCTTAGGTGGACTAACAATACATAGCCTACCCAAGTATTTAAAGCCTCCAGGACATGCGATGATCATGAAACGTCTGACATGCTTACAGGTAGTTATATGTCATCGGAAAATATGTCGACCCCCGAATTCCGATCATAATCTCCGTGCGTTCTGTACATTGTTGGCCGTGATTGATACCCCATACCCTTCCGTGCGGCGCGCAATGTCACGGAGGACTAGGTCACCAGTGCTAGGGTAGGTCACCAGCTTCTATAAGTACCTAGCTCTCATCGTCGAGAAAGCCGTTCAGCAAGGCGACGAGGCCGCCTGGTGCGGCTTAGAATAAGGATTGTTACTATTGGACATGTAACGGGCCATTTCACAGCCTCAAAACTTCCACATACCGTTGTATATCAATGATCTCTATAGCCTAGTACGTACTTAGTATCTACCTATGTACGAGTACTAGTGCATAGTTTTGCCAAGGGTGACCTTAGGTTTCTTCAAGTTCTTATTATAATACTATTAGCATAACCTTAGATAAACTTTAAGCCCCAAGACCCGAGACCCTGGTTCGGGGATCAGCAAACCCTTACTACGTTACAGTTCTATGTGTACCTATGTATGCACATGTGTGCCAATATGTGCATAGGCTTTTCGAATGTAGGCACAATGGCACATACATACATATATCAAGGATATTGCGAGTGCTCAAAAGTCTTGGAGGGATTCGCAAGATATTGGCGCGTGATAGTGCAGTGTATTCGACATCAAAACACTGACTTGTCCACAAGGGCCATGCACATGCGACTTTTAGGGCCAACCAACAACCTTGAAATGTTTTGCATGTTAAAGTTAGTTATGTACGTAGTAGTATCTACTATCTACATACCATTTGTATGTAATTACTACTAACTAGTTAGTAGGGAAAGAGAGAAAAAATAACTAAAAGAAAAACTCGTATTCTGGAATGATCTCCGCCAAGTCTCCATGGACCATGGGACTCCACTGTCCCATCCTCCCTACGCGGCAGTAACTGCTAGTCTTCGGCCAGTCAAAAATAGAAGTTCTAGTGGGGGCCCGACGGTCTGGGGCGCACCATTGGCTAGGAAGCCTGGTCTCGACTGTTTTTTCAAGCTTGAATTTGTCCAGGGGTAAGCCAGAGAAAGATGGATCTTTGGCATGTATCTGAAAGTACACATTACTAGGTACGTACTAGATCAAATAGCTACATACTTAGTGTGTACTTCACTGCGTGTAGAATTTGAAGTATTTTGTCTATTTTTATTCTTCAACGATATGTAAGTAAGGAAGAATAAGTATATAATATATTAAATCAAGGCAAGTATGTAAGTGATTAGAAGAAGAAACTAAATAAACTGTTTATACCCTTACATGGGGACTATTAGCCAAGGAGGATCGATCGATCTCTGCTGGCATACGTATGTGAGTTTTAGATGGTACACGTAAAGTAGGTACAATGTAGGTACCTACGCGGGCCAGATACAATAGTTACTAGGTACATAACCTAAATTAATGCATTGTGAATATTTGTTGGCCAATCCGTCGCAACGATTGTACAAAATGTACTACTTACAAATGTACCTTCCTTCTCAACACATACATAACTATGGTATTAGTACATTAAATGATTATGTATGCAATTCCATAAAAAAAAAAGTATCTGAATTGCATACGATCGGGTTAGATTCTTCCAATTTTTTTCGTGCTTGGAGCCCGAGCCGGTTAGTCCGACCTGATGTTTCAACCGACAGTACGTTCCTTTCGTCTTTCGTCATCCATGGATCCTGATAACAGTCTCTAACAGTCTCGTCTCCAGTTAGAAAGGGAGCTGCCAGTTTGTTTCTGAATGACTTTTTCTACAAACTGTACTTTCTGAATAATAATCATTATTATTCCAACATTGAATCCACCACGTTCGTTTCTCCCCTCCCTCCTCCACATTATACCATACATACATGACGATACCGTCTTATACATAACACGTGCATAATCGGGGTACCCAGTAGTTAATCGTCTATTGCTTTATCTCCCCACGCCTGTCAGGTCCCGATAAGTCTTATACGGCTGGATCAGACATAACCTGACCCTCCTCATCCTCATACCCATCTTCATCCCTACCTACCTGCCTATACAAGTTGTACCTACTTGTCTATACATTTACCTAGAAATACAATTACGAATTACGAATCCTGCGAGCCAACGAACCTACATACATATACGTACCTAACGTAATAATAGAATCTTTTCCTATTATCCGCTGTGTAACCTCCTCCATCTTCGATATACAACAGCCGTCGCCTCGCTCGTTTTGCGCTCGCTTTGTGTATTTCCAACACTCTTAGTACTTCGCTACAGCCGCCGCTTTGTCAGGGAACAAGAGCTTATTTCGTCCTAACCCGAGCATTCTTTACGAAGTCAAATACAAGACGCTAAGATTATTTCCGTAACTGGACCCTGCGAGAGAACAAACCTACCCGAGTATATTGGGTACTGTGGATTCGACGGTTACGAATGTTTCCAATATATACTTGAACCTGTTTCGTATACAGCCTTTTATTGTCCTCGCCGACACTGGAAGCCGAGAGGTGGTCATAACTTGGGTGTTCTACCAACCACCAGCCCTAAGAGGGCTTCTACGCTACTATGGACGTCTGGACTCAAACCCAACACCTGGGACTTAAGCGGGATGGACCCAACCCCGTCCAAGAACTGCTAGATTTATTGCGGAACCCCTTTAAACAGACGGTAATATAAGCGAGCTATCTCAGATTAATAAATGCAATTACTAATTCAATTCTATCAATAGCTTACAGACGGTGCTATCTGGTCTGCCCTGGGCACATCCGTAGGCTTCACGGTCTTCATAGCCATCGCCTTTTCGTTTGTTCGACCCTACAACTCCGTCGTCTATGCACCAAAGCTCAAACATGCCGACGAGGAACATGCGCCGCCCCCGATAGGAAAAGGGTACTTGGCCTGGATCCCTCCGTTATGGAAAACCGACGAGAAAGACATGATCGCCCATGCCGGCATGGATGCTGCGATATTTTTAAGATTTACCCGAATGTGCCGGAACATCTTCCTTGCTCTTGGCGTCGTTGGATGTTGCATTTTGCTGCCAGTGTATTATACCATGAACAGCGACCAGTCCGGTAACCAGAGATGGTTCATGAGATTAACGCCGTCTAACGTCAACGATAAGCCCATTTGGGCCCTCGTGGTAACCGCTTATGGATTCAACTTCATCATCATTGGGTTTTTGTGGTGGAACTATAAAAAGGTTCTCCAGCTAAGGCGAATTTATTTCGAAAGCAAGGAGTATCAGCGCAGTTTGTCTGCTCGTACTTTGATGGTCAGTTATCATCACTATGCCCACTTGTATACCTACCCACTGGGTAGTTTTGGTTTTGTAGCTTACCAATGCGTAGTTGAACGATATTCCCAAAAAGTATGCCAACGATGAGGGTATTGCGCGGATTATCGACGATGTGGTTCCCCACGCTTCATTTGCCAGGACAGCTGCTGCTCGTAACGTCAGAGATTTGCCAGACTTGATTGTGCAACATGATCATACGGTTCGTAAGCTCGAAAAAGTATTGGCCATATACTTGAAGAATCCCCAAAGCCTACCGGCTGCTCGACCAGTGTGTCGCCCTTCCAAAAAGGACCCCTCTTTCAGTACTTATCCCAAGGGACAAAAAGTCGATGCTATCGAGTACCTTACCCAGCGAATCAAAGAACTTGAAATTGAGGTTAAGGAGGCACGAGCAAACGTAGACAAGCGCAACACGTTATCTTACGGCTTTGCTA
Organism: Hypoxylon fragiforme; assembly: GCF_022984875.1. Classification (NCBI taxonomy): domain Eukaryota; kingdom Fungi; phylum Ascomycota; class Sordariomycetes; order Xylariales; family Hypoxylaceae; genus Hypoxylon; species Hypoxylon fragiforme. The sequence goes on along the minus strand of NW_026054761.1, from coordinate 794,173 downwards.
GCTATGACGACATTTCGGAGGCACATAGTATCGCCTACGCTTTGCGCAAGAAGAAGCCACAAGGTGCTACGGTTGTTTTGGCTCCCAGACCAAATGACATTATCTGGGATAACATGCCTCTCACTCCAGCAAACCGAAGCTGGAGAAGAATCATCATCAACTTCTGGATTTCCGTACTGACGTTAGTTTGGATCGCGCCTAGCGCCATGATCGCCATCTTCTTAGTCAATCTGAGTAACCTTGGCTTAGTTTGGCCCACCTTCCAGGATCAGTTGTCTGCTAACACAGGTTTCTGGTCTATCGTCCAGGGTGTCGCATCTCCAGCTATCTTATCGCTTGTCTACGTCGTTCTACCTATTATCTTCCGCCGACTTGCTATCAGAGCTGGTGACCGTACGAAAACCGGTCGTGAACGCCATGTCGTCGCCAAGCTTTACGCTTTCTTCGTTTTCAACAACCTCGTGGTCTTCTGTTTCTTTAGCACGATGTGGAACTTGATCTCGTCGGTTGCTAACGACCCGAAGAGAGCCTGGGAGACATTGTCAAACTTTGGTATAACTTTGTTCATCTCGTTGTGCGACATCTCATCGTTCTGGGTTACATGGTTATTACAAAGGAATTTGGGCGCAGCTATCGATCTAGCTCAGTTATGGACCCTGATATACAGCTTTTGTATGCGCAAGTTTTCGAGCCCGACCCCAAGAGAGATGATCGAATTAACCGCACCCCCGGCTTTCGACTATGCCAGCTACTACAACTACTTCTTATTTTACTCGACCGTGGCATTATGTTTCTCCGGCCTTCAACCGCTTGTCCTTCCAGCCGCAGCGTTGTACTTTTCAATCGATGTGTGGTTGAAGAAATACCTGCTATTGTACATCTTTGTCACCAAGACCGAGTCCGGTGGAATGTTCTGGCGAGTGTTGTTTAACCGATTCGTTTTTGGTACCATCCTTTCGAACTTGGTCGTCTTCCTGACGGCCTGGGTGCATGGTGACGGAACCCATCTGATGGCATTCTCATCTGTACCTTTGCCATTTATTATGATCGTCTTTAAGATCTACTGTTCTAGAGTCTTTGACGCCAAGATTCACTTTTACTCGACTCGCAATATTCAAAAGCATCCAGAAGGAGCTATGCAGAAAGACCCTATGCGATCAGTTGGTCTTGCTCACCGTTTTGGCCACCCTGCTCTTTACAAGCCCCTCATCACACCCATGGTTCACGCGAAAGCTCAAAATCTTTTGGCGTCTATATACAAGGGTCGCTTAACAGACGGTCGTGAGGCCTACTCTGGAGATACGATGTCCACGTCTGGTTACTCCGATGCCTATGTCATGAATCCGATGAACGCCGGGAAGCCCGGGAAACAAGCAAGCTTGCCTGGATTCGAAATAGTACCCGAATCTAGGCTTGATTTCGAGTATTATAAAACTCGCGCTGAGTTCGCATCTGAGCATGGTGGCGGCGATATTTTTGGTCGTTCGAACGATGTGATGCGCCCCGGCACGCCTGGAAGTATGTGGACCAATAGTGAAGCCCCAACCTCCAGAGCGGGTAGTCCTACAATTCCACATATTCCTAGGTTAGGCAGCCCCGGGCCGACGAGGGCGCTATCGCCTAGTGCTGATATAGGGATGACTTATCCGGGAGGTTACACGCACCCACAAGGCACTCCCTACGTCCAGGAGGCGGAGCCCAGCCGCTTGCATAGCCCGTTCTTTATGCAAGGGAACGATAGTGGGTCTAATCTAGTGATGAACGCTGCTGCGATGCCCGTGGGTACCCCAGGACCCACCCCGCGAGACCGCAGTAGGGAACGGCCCATGCGAGCGCCGGGCGGCGCGGGGATGTTGGGTGGTGGTCCCCGGGGTTACGGCGGCCTACCTCAGGAAGAGGAGTCGGAGCACGACCCCATGCAGTATAATTACTTCCGCGAAGCACGGACTACACGGAAAGGACACTAAAAGGCAGTGCTGGCAAGGGGTTCCTTAGCGAATTGATTTTTTATCGCTAATTTCTTTATTTACGAAATCCATTGATACATATATATATATATTCCCAAAAAGGGCGGAGCCGGAGGGCATGGGCTTGGCTTGTACATAGGAAGGTACCTAGTGGACAGTGGACGGCTGATAAGCTGACCAGAGAGCCCCCGGTGTTAAGATGAATATGAAGAATAATTTACTTTTACGACTTGTCTTTTTTTTTCACTCTTGAGTTTCTTATAAATGGAAGGGGGGGCTTTCTTTTTAAAGGTGATGATGGAGTTGGGGGTGCTAGGGTAGATAAGTATGGATAGAGGGACGGCCCGGATGGGGTTCAGGGTTATAGACTACCTATGAAAGGGGTGATGGGGTGATGGGGGATGGGGTGGTGCACGATGGATGGATGTGTGTCATGTTAATGGACCTTCCTCCCTCGATGAGAGGTAAGGCTGTTTACTAGGTACCTACCACCTAGGGTCCCTAGATATGAGGAGTCGATATCATTTAGGTTAGGTACTTACCTATGCAGGTACCTACTTGACTAATGTTAATACGATGCTTTTTTTTCTCTCTCTGAATGTACCCAGGCAGGCTGCATGGCCTTTCTTTCATCTCTGTGTTGTGAAAATGATGGGTTTCGTGGGTTGGTGGCTCGATTGTGGTGCTTAGAGGTATCGCGTTTGGTTTAGGTAATGTCCCGACCTGACCTGGCAAGAGCCCCGGATCGATGTGGTTGATATAATTAGTTAATTAGTATTTGGGAGGGCTTAAAGGTGCAGCTTGGGAGATCAAGGAGCCTACCGTTTTGCCTCTCCTGGATGTATCGAGGGGGATGGTGAGGGTATGTAGGTATTTGTCCCGAGAAAAAAATTACGAATACGCGTACCTACCTACCTACCTACCTAGGTACCGGAAAGCAATCCTAACTTACTAGGTACTAGGTAGGTGGCTGTCAGTAGTGGAGTGGCCCCCGCGGTTTGCTTCGGATCAGTCTCGCTTCGCTTGTCCAGATGCTATGCTGCTAGATTACACGGCCTGTGGGAATATAAGGGGCAGGATATCGGGTTGTGTGCCTAGGGTACCTATGTAGGTTCGAGGTGCAGGCGTTAGAGAGGTTCTCGATGCGATGAAAATACGCCTAAACGCCATGACCTGTTGAACGGAATCTGCGGGCTACCCTGACAACTAACCTAGGTACCTATCTACCGAAAAAAGCGGTTGGACAGTTGATATCTAGGTATCTGGTAGGTACGTGCCGGTTGGTTAGGTGCGGTATAGTCATGGCAATGGGTGAGCGCATCAGCTGTGTACGACCAGCGAGGTGGTATCAGTCAGTTAGTTACCTAGGCGGCCGTGCAACTGGTGGCGGGAAAGTTTACCTGCAGTTGGTTGTCGGCTGTGGATAAACTACGAGCTTAGGAACCTAGGTATGCTAGGCAAACCCCCTCATAGCACGACAAGGCGCTGGTATGGGGGAGCCTGTGAGTGTTTAACTAGATACCTACTTAGGGCCTATCAATGCCTTCTGGCCTGAACCGTTTAACCTATGTAACTGCAACATCGTGGATACGAAGTAATCGCAGTTCTGCAGCTGAGGGCCCATTGTTTTCTTGAGGTTGATGATGTTCATCACTCCTTACAGCTATTGTAACTCAACGGGCACGAGTCATTGGGCTGTTTTTATCGTCAGTACAGTACCTTGGACCCCTATTCTACGTAACTACAGATAGGCAGGAGTATAGGCAGGAGTAGCTGTAGCATTGCAAAAGGCCTTGGAAACTTCGCGACAGGCTCAAAGTCTTATGGCGTTGAATTGCTTCGCCGCAATGATACTACCTGCTGGAAGCCTACCACGTAACGAGAACCTCTTGTTCACGAGAACCATTCCAAACGTCATCTAGGTATCCAATGAATCCATGTATAAGACCGATAGGAACTGAGAGAACCCATTGCGAGATGAGGAATGATTCTTCGAGTTGGAATGGTTTCTTCAAGTTCTATGGGTTCATTCCTCCATAAACATACCTAGTAGTTAGAATTTTATTTTTTAATAACTACATACTAACGTAGCACTCGATGCTATATTTCAACGTCGATAGTAACGGACCTAACAGCACGGCTACCTACCTACCTACCTAAGTAAGTACCATTGAAAATAGCCGAGTCTCTTGTAGGTACAGCGTACAAAGCGGAAGGGTCCCAGCATAACGCAGAAACTGTCCTACACATTCCCGCAGGTACCTAACGACATTAACAAAACAGCCCCAGCTCTTCCCGGTACCACAACTGTCACCAGTCAGAAGAATGATTTCTCCCAACTTCTATCGTTAGGATGCGTGGATTTATTCCACGAAGTTTAGAATGGTTCTCACAGAAGGGGGGGGGGGGGGGGGGTTCCTGCTACGGTAACTAGGTACCTAACCTAGTATGTATACCGGACTGGCTGAAGCTGAACTGCATATTTAGTTCTTGACCGCGTTCTCTCAGAGCCTCATCCTCATTAGCATAAGATAGTTCCGTCGTGTTGGTTACCTATGTACTTCATTGTGCTTTGATGTATCATGGGAGTCCGAGGATGGGTAGGTACCTATCTTCCACCTATACCTACCTAACCTAGTACATAGGTAGCACCCGACCATGTACTACGGACCAGACGGAACTACGCCGCTGGATGTCCAACCTAAGCCTTACGGGAATGGCCATTCAAGAAGGGGCTGGTCTTGGGTTGATCTATACTGGCTACATATAACTAGACCTAGGTAGGTAGGTACCTGTGAGAACGTCGCACTTGAGCCTTCAACCTTGTCGTGTGTAATGCTTTCATCGAGTATCTACTAGCTTTATGAAGACCTTAGATAATCTAGTAAAATATACCAACCTAGAAAGGGTGCTCTTAACCCGATTATATCACGATATAGTTACCTAGGTAGGTATCTAATGCTGTAGTCTATAAAATCATCAAGTTCCAAAATTAGCAGAAGAAGATAAACGCATGACAGCCGCCGTTGCTGGCGTCTTATTAACATTATCATATATCCGTCTATAAATCCACCCACCCCATTTCCCAACGCCATGTCGGTTCATTAATTACAATTATTACTTGCGTACCCACATACCTACCCTATGCACATATATGTACCCAGGTAGGTAAGGCAGTTATGTACCACGTCTATTACATCTAAATCTCGTCGAGTGTTATTCACATCTGATTCTTAATTCCTATTTTCTTTTGACTTTTCCTAATTCATGCACTGTCATCATCGAATAGAATATTCCTATAGGTAGGTAAGTACACTGCTAGCGAAGATTACGCCTCAAACTGTTGTCGTCCGCGTTCCGTCTTCTGGAGACTGAGTTCCTCGGTGAAGAAGGAGATGACGAATCCGAGGCCAGAGAAACCGAGCATGGCGTAGAAGATGGCGCGCATGGCTGATAAGTACGCTTCGAGAACGGGGGCGATGACGTCGGCGGGGAGATTTAATTCCCGTAGCATCGGGATGAAGGCAATGGCGTCGGGCGGGTTCCTCAGGACGGCGAGTTCATCAGGTAGGTGTCCGACAGCGGTAATGGCGTGCGCGAAGACGCTGTTGAAGACGGTGGAGCAAATCGCAAGCCCAATTAGGCCTCCGAGACATCGGAATGTGAGCATGATGGCGATCGCGTGGCCCGTGTCATCAGCACTCGGGACGCTGGCTTGCATGGGAAGGTGGAGGGAGCGCAGCAGAGCGCCGATACCTGCGCCCCAGATGATGGGAATACCGAAAGTCATGGCTGTAGATGAAGACGGGCTCAAGAGACACAACAGGCCAATTCCTAGGACCGTCAAGAACCAGCCAAACCATATCCTCGGTAGGTAGCCTTTTCCACCTTTCCCAACCCCCATTACAAAGAGCATTGCCGACACGACGCTGATGATGCTGGTGGGTAGCAGCGTCACGGCCGATTCGATTCGGCCGTCAAGTAGGACTGCCTGGTAGAACAGAGGCACGTATTGTAGCAGCGTATACAACGCCATTCCGTGAAGGAAGGCGCCACATAGCGTGACCGCTGCTGTACGAGAGCGGAAAACTTGGTAAGGAAAAACGGGCGCTTTGGGTTTACGTTCGTAGACGGCGAAGAGGACAAGAACGATGGCGCCTAGAAGCAGAGGGAGAATGGTCTCGACGGATTTCCAGGGGAACAAGGCGTCAGCCCAACTCAGGGGTAGGACGAAGGCTATGCATCCAATGGTAAACAGCGACATGCCGATCCAATCTAAGCGATTCACCTTCGTCTGGAACGACGACTCAAGCGGGCGTAAGCGAAGGGAAAAGGCCAGGATAGGGAAGGAGATGCCTAGCAACGGGAGGTTAATCCACCCGATCCACCTCCAGGAAACTAGATCACTGAATAACGCGCCGATAGTGGGCCCTAGGATACTGCCAAGTGCAATCGGTAAAGCCATGATGCCAATATACAAAGGACGTTCCTTTAGAGTGGTCATATCAGCCACGATGATTTCACCGAGAACGTCGAGGCCACCACCACCTAAGCCCTGAATGACACGACCTGCGACGATGGCATTCATACTCTGTGCGAGGGCGAAGGTGAGAGAGCCAGCAAAGAATAGCGCGAAGGCGACGTAGAGAGGGGGTTTGCGACCGAAAATATCAGACACACTTGCATAAAGTGGCTGGCTGACGACGAGGCCTAAGAAGTATGCGATACCCGCCCAAAATGATTCCAAGGTGCTGCCATGTAGTTCAGAAGCGATAGCCTAGACTGTATTAGTAAGAGTGTCCAGAACCTCATTCCGTTGAATCCTCTTCAAGGACTTGTTGCTACCCAGTTGAAAGGGCGGAGCAATGGACTATGAACATACCGGAATGGCTACCGCGAGAGTAGTAGCATCTAGAGAGTAAAGAAAAAGTAATATGTTGATGGCGAAGAATGAAAGATAGAAACTCAAGGACTTCTTTTCCTTTGGGTCGTTGTCACCGCCGGCTGCTTCGGCGTCGGCGTCACTGCTAGAATGTATGACTCCGTTCCTGTCAATTAATCCTTCATTGAATTGTCCATCGTCCGCTTTAGGAAGCGATGCCTTTAGTTCTACACTCTCAGATGGTCTCGCACTGGATAGATCCGTGGAAGTGGCCATATCTGGGATATCGCGATGTTGATTTGATGTTTTTATCTTCTAGTGTCACATTCCAGACAATTTGTTAGAGTCGTAAGCAACAAGCAACGACTTGGTAAGAGAACAACAAGGTTCTGAATTGTTGTTATCAATTGTTGTTCTCAATTGTTGATGTTAATGACGATTGTTAGGTAAATAGGCGAATGAAGTGATTGGGGGATAATTAATGACTACCGAAGGAAACGGTGAATTGGCAGCAATATGGTAAAGGAGTGTTCATATTGTGACATTTACTAGTTTAGTAAGGTTAGATGAGATGAGAGATGAGAAATGGGAGATGAGTGATGAAGATGAAGCGAGATTGATTTTCCTTTGCCTGCCATTGCCAATTTTTAGCTGCAGGGTAGGACTCCCTTTACATCCAATGCCGTTGCTACGGCGCATAGTATGTACACATGTACTAACCTCTAGCAGAGTCTAGCAGAGTCTAGCTGAGTAACCAATGCTAACCATGCATGGAGGTGTAACGCCTCCGGCTGTATTATCCTTATTATCCTAGTACTTTTATGGAACTGTCGATCCGGATATGCGGTTAACTAACCAGGGTAGGATAAGTCAGCATACAAAGAAGGGGTCTGGCCAGTGGCTACGTCGCAGTTAGGGTGTCGCAGTAGGTACCGGGAGTTGGAGTCCTGAGGAACATTGAACTTAAAGATAAAGCCTTTACATATGTACCTCCAGGGAATTTTTTTTTTTTTTAATAATAATAACAACTCCAGCTTTACGCATACGTCATAGCAAGATCTAAAAATCTAACACATCCTGTAAAATTCCTAGTTACTGTGGGAATTGTGGGGAACAGTCACGTGACCCACATGGCCCGTGCCCATCTTTGTAGCTTACTTCAATTGGGAAAGGATCTTCGATCCTTTCCATCCTACTTAACAACTTCAACTACATTTATGATTCTGACCTTTTATTTGCACCCACCCGTGATCACGGAACCACCTTATCTGTTCCAACAGTTACCAAGATACAATTGTAGTCCGTGACCGAGGTGACGTGATATGGCTACGTGGATAACAGCTAAGACAATACATATGTACTATAAAAATTCCAACACCGACACTTGTAGCACACTTATAGCGATATTAATTGGCATACGGGGGTAAACTACTCCTAAATTTACTGTCGGACTTCTGCCTTTTTTTTTTTTAGCGCGTAACTCGCTATATTGGAGACAGTCTAGGTACCTACATGTACCTACCTTCAGCTACATTGGAATGATTGGATAGTACCTAGTAGTAGTGATAACCACTGATAGGTCTGGTAATAATTACCGAGTGTCACAAACACACAATGGATATTTTCAGTTTCCATCACACAACATCAATCTACATGACATACATGTATGTAACAATTAAGAATCGAGACAACTGCACAAACTGATTGGATATCTCGGTACCTACGCACACAAAGTCGTACAAATGTTGATAGATCAAGGGGAAATGCTGGGTATACAAAATACCTATATATAAGGTATACATCATTCATCAATCGCCTTAAGCTGCACATGAATCCCCCGCATCGGCGAGAGCGTAATCGTACCTCCCGGAATAACATCTCTCTCATCCATCGCCAACGACCACTCAAACCGCGTCACAAACGCCGCGAGCAGACATCTCAGCTCAGCCCTCGCAAAGCCCTGCCCGATGCACACCCTCGGGCCGTGCAGAAATGTTATAAACTCGTAATTGCTACCCGCGCCCCCGGTGTTGTTCGGCCGTCCGTCCTTCTCAATCCAGCGCTCCGGTCGGAACTCCTCCGCATCCGCACCCCACAAGTCGGGGGAGCGGTTGACTAGGTACGGCGAGATGAGCATCTCGGTGCCCTTAGGGATTGGCTTCCCGTCGAGAGATGTGTCGCGGCATGCTACCCGGATCGTGACGGGGACAGCGGGATATAGGCGAAGCGTCTCGCTTATCACACCGCCGAGGTAGGGCAGGCGTTCGAGTGTGTTGGAGATGTGCTGTTCGTCCTTTTCTAGATCTGACACCGAAGCAAGTGCTTCTTGGACTTCGCGGCGGAGACGAGTCTGCCGAGCTGGGTCGATTGCAAGGAGGTAAGTAGCCCAGGTTAGGCTGAGGGCCGTTGTGTCCTGACTAAAGCGTAACAAAATTAGTTACTGTTTTTCCTTTCAGGTACATCATGTTTTCAACACATACCCGGCTGCGAGGAGTGTGAGCAGCTGATCACAGAGACTTTCGTCTGTGAAATGCCCAGACTTAATAAGAAGGGAAACGATATCGATATGGCCGTCCTCCTTGTTCTGAATCGCTTGTCTCTTGCTTCTTACGAGGCGAAGGCAAGCTTCGGACAAGGTATTCTCTGTGTCTTCGAAGACTTTGTTCATTCTCCACGGGATCATGCGAACTAGGCCAGCGGAGAACCAGGCGGAGAGCGCGAAAAACAAGAGCATCTCCTTGCTAGGGCTGAACAGTGTCTTGTAACTCCTCACGAAAGCGTTGTCTGCGCCCTCGAGCGCGTTAAGCTTGAGCCCGAACCCGGCAACGCCAATGATGTCTAAAGTTATCCTACTTGCCCAACCGAGGATCTCGACTTTTCCTGTCAAGTGTTTCTCATCGACATTGTTCTCATCGCTCTGCTGTTTGATAGTGCTCCTCAATGCCTCTGTGAAGTCAAGGGAGTGATCCCACATCATGGGGTAGAGTTCCCTGACGCGGCGGAAGCTGAACGCATTCTGGCTGTTCTTCTTCATGAACTTGTGGCTGTCTCCCTCCGCCGTGATGAGGCCATTCCCGATCAATTTACCCAGGAACTTGCGCATGTTCGGGGGCTTCTCGAAATCATAGGACTGGTGCACGAACAGCTCCGCCAACACGGACGGCTTGGTGACCAACAGCCGGATGTCCGTCAGCTCTCTCAACGCCAGTATCCCATCGTTGGGAACCTGCTGGATCAGCTCTTGCAACAGCTGGCCTTGCGTCCTCTTCGTGAAGAGTCGAGTGTAGATCATTCGGCTTAGCCATCGCTACAGCTTACGTGTTAGTGCCTACTAACTTTGGTCAATGCCATATAGGCTTAGCTCAAGCATACCTTGGGTCTGGGAAAGTGTCGCAAGGGGCTAACAAAATCAGGGTATATGACTGCCGAGTATAGAAATAACAGCGCATAATTGAAAGCAAACACCGATAGTACCAGTTTGGAAAGGCTCTGGAAGTATGTCTCGGCGAAGTCGGGGAAGGATTTGAAGATCAGGACAGACTCAAGTCCCGAGACAAGAGTGGCACCCCTCAGGGTGAGTATTGACGTGGCCATGTGATGCGGCTTCGACGGGCAGGAGCCTGGAACTAGAAGTCTTAGTTTGGACTTGCTTTCAAATCAGAAATCATGTTTAAAAAAAACTCGGTTCCAAGAGATATATCTTTTTAAGCTGACCCAGAAGCAAAGCCCGTGAGCTTCTGGCCGTGTGAGGCCATCCCCGGCGGGGTCCGGTCATGCAGCTGCTTCTCTAGCGCAATCCCAATGGCTTGGTATTCTCCATCCCAGATGACAAGGAATCAGATCCTACGATAAGGGACGAAAAGAATTCCGGATTTTGGTCTATCAGAAGGAAAATATGGGCTTACCGAATAGTTGCAAAAAGCTTCGGTAGGTTCGGAACAGCTAGCACTGTCGATTGAGTGCCGTGAAGTCGTGCCGCAGAGGTGTGGTAGACTGGTAGTCACTGGTAGACACTAACTAGCATAGCCTACTATTCAGGGATGCTGGGGGTAGTATGCGGGATCCTGCATTAGGTATTGTTCGCTACTTGTTTTGCTACACTAGTCATCCTGACTGCCGAGAAATGGCTTGAGAAATAGCGGCGGAATACGCTGGCCTTATAATCGGATTCCGCGCTCTGAGAAATGAACCGGGATGCGAACGGGATCCGCACCCCGGCCAGCAAAAGAGGCAAGTTTTACCTTGGTAACTAACTAAGTGCCATGTATGCAAATTGCACTTGATATTGCAGGAAGGGTTAAGTGCTGAGATCAGCAGAGCTGGGCAGGTATGTAAAATGGTGCATCGTATGGTTGGGGTCCATCAGCAGTCAGGATATGGGGATATGGTACTGGATTATCACAAACCCCCCAGATAAGGGTTGATGGAGTTGATAGGTTGGGTCGTATTTACTTACAAGCTATAGAAGGTACCTAGTATTTACACTAGGTACTGTCTGGGTGGCTGGAGTCTGCGATAGGGCTGTTCGCTATTTATACCTGCCGGTACTTAGTAACTGTCGATCCACTGTTGTGGTTTAATGGATCAATTTCATAATGGGGCAGGGGGTGGAATAGAACCATATTGGCAGGTCCGTATAGGTGCCGTACCTATCAGATGCCATGAATCGGACAGCGCGTGATAGAAATCATCACGAGGTAGATATCAAGGTATCAGAGAGGTAGTAAAGGGGTCACACGGAGGTTCTATTGTGTACGATTAGGATATCTCTTCAACCGAGCTCCGAAAGGTACCCTCGTTCAGGAAGGCATTATCAACTATAGCAAAGAATCTAACGCCCGTCGTATTTGTATCTACTGCTATATAACATCATACATCGGCCATCATGGCATATATCACCTGGGCAGCCTTGGGGACCCTCGACTTCTCCTGGCCGGCCTTCTCGATCTCCATCATCTCCTTGGCCCAGTCGCAGATGCAGTTGGCGAGGGCCTCGACCTCGGCCTCGGAGTTGGCCGCGTGGAACATGAGCCTGATGCGGCTCTGGCCCTTGGGCACGATGGGGTAGTCGATGGGGAAGGCGGAGAACTTGGCCAGCTGCAGGTGGAAGACGAGCCAGTAGTTGTAGCGCTGCCGCGTCCACACGGGCACGATGTGCGTGAGGAACTCGCGCGCCTCGAAGTTCTCGCTCAGCGGGATCGACAGGATACCCTTGTCGTTGGCCTCGTCCCAGACCTCGTTCGCCGTTATGGTGGTGAGGAAGTGCTTGACCAGGTGCTGGATCTTGTCTTGCGACTGCACGAAAACTGTTATTCCCGCTGTTTTTTTTTTGTTTTTTTTTCTGACATGATTAGAAATTGGAAAGAAACCGTACCTCTTGAAGAGCACCTGCTTTCAGCAGGTTATACGCGGAGCGTATCCCCGCGACCGACGGGAATGAAGGCGCGGTGGTGTAGATGACTGATCGCGCGAAGTTCAACAGCGATATTCTCACGGTGTGGTTACCAAGAATGACGGCTAAATAAAGCATATCAGGTTAACACGACAAGATCAGAGTACGGGGCTGGATGAATGAGATCTTACCCCCCGTAGACGCTAGCGCCTTTCCAAAGGTGTGGAGGCGGATGGCAATCTTGTCTTGAATCCCCAGCGCGGACACGAGCCCGGCGCCCTTGGGCCCTACTATTCCCGTGGCATGCGCCTCGTCCACGATGAAGACCGCGTTGCCCTTCGGGCATATCTCGTTCGCGATATCGATCATCTCTTCCAGGGGGCACACGTCCCCGTCCATGCTGTATATCGACTCGACAGCGACCAGCACCGAGCGCGAGCCGTCGCGGATCTGCGGCTGGGAGTCCACCACCGAGGACAGCACCTCGCGGAAGGCATCCACGTCGTTGTGGCGGAACGGCATCTTGCACAGCGACAGGCAGTGCGCCATGCCGTCGTGCGCGCTCGCGTGCACCAGCTCATCGAAGACGATCGCATCGCCGGGACGCGGGATCGAGGAGAAGATGGCGCCGTTGGCCTCGTAGCCCGAGTTCACGATGAGCGCGGCCTCGGAGCCGTGGAAGTCGGCGATCTCCTGCTCGACCTGCTCGATGTAGTCGTAGTTGCCGTCCATGAGGCGCGAGCCGCCGGCGTAGAGCAGGAAGTTGGGGTTGCGCGCGAGCTCCTCGAGGAACTCGGCCCGCAGGCGGCCCGTCGAGCCCAAGGACAGCAGGTCGTTGGAGCAGAAGTCGATCGCCTCGCCCGTCTTCCACGTGCTCTTGGTCCGCGAGATCATCGAGTGGTCCGCGCGCCGGATGTCCAGGGCCTCCTCCAGGTTGCGGTAGAAGGTGGGGGCATCTTTCATCTGAGGGGCCTTCAGCTTCTGGGCTTTCATCCAGTTTGTTAAGAAGCTTGTGGCTGCCATATTTTTTGAACGGTGGGGGGGGGGGGGGGGGGGACGGGGAAGAATTCGAAACTGGGGAAGTTGGAGGTTTAGCGAGTTACGGTCGGGTAGAGCAATGGCAGCGCAAAGCGTGTCACGAATGCGAAATGCGGTGGGATGTATTATATGAGTAGTGCTCGGGAGTACAAGACACATACATTACTAGGCACGTAGTATAAGATCGTCTCTCGACCCCGCTAATAGAGAATTGGAAGTGCGAGGCGGATTGTAATACCGAACATTATACATGGTAGGTAACCGCTCTGGTCCGGTTCGGTCTATCTATCTGGGGTGACATTCGGGCGCGGAACCCGATCCAGGTACCGAGAAATGATTGGTTGAAGCTACCCAGGCGTACTAACCCTGGAGGCATACCTATCGTAACTGTTCTGGGCTTGCTTGTGATAATGACAATTTCCATATCCTGACATTACATTCAAGGTTAGTTACTAGGCATTGGGAGAAATCAAGACGACAACATGAAGGCATCGCATAATCTGAGTGGAAAGGTAGGCAATGGCTTCCTATGGTGATGATTAGGTGCCTTGAACTAACCAGATCAACAATAAACAGACTGTTTTCGTGACGGGGGGCTCCGGAGGACTAGGGAAAGCTATCTCAAAAGAGCTAGCTGCTCAAGGTGTGTATTGATGCTTCCTAGATACTACCTAGATACTACCTACCTAAGGCACCTAGGTTAGGCATCTCAGCTTCAACCATTTCTAATATTTTGAGACAGGTGCTCATGTTACGATCTTTGCTCGTAGGGAAGGACCCCTTGAGGATGCCAAAAAGGAAATACTCGCAGTTCGCTTGAGCGAAGCGCAAGAAATCAACTCGGTCTCAGTCGATTTAGCCGACGCTTCCAAGGTCGACGCGGCATTCAAAGCCCAACCCCGAATTGCAGATATTCTGTACTGCACCGCCGGCGGCAACTACGCTGAAAATGGATTTTTCGTCGACATCGAAGCCCAGGCTCTCGACAGCTGCATGAAGAACAACTACTATGCTTCTGCCTACGCCGCTAAGTCGTTGATGAACACGTGGACGCAGGACGACAAGAAGAACGGCTTCCAAAGCCCCCAGCCAAAGCTACGCCAGATCGTCTTCATTAACAGCGCAGCAGCACTTACTAGTATGCCAGGCTCTATTGCCTACACACGTATGTTTCTCATTTCTAGCAATGGATCTATAAGCATATTATTATAGCGGACAGACTAACATGAACATCCAAAAGCTGCAAAATGCGCTGTGCGTGCCTTGGCAGACACCCTTAGGATGGAAGTCCTCCGCTACAACTGCCCGGCCTCGACCTACACCATCCACTGCTCCTTCCCCGCCGACTTCGTGTCTCCGGGGTTCGCCCTGGAGCAGAAGACGAAGACGCCGCTGACCAAGCGCATCCAGGGGCTCGACTGCCCCTTCGAGGAGCTCGTCAAGCGCTTCCCCTCTTCCGAGAAGGTCGCCTCCCTGACCATCGCGGCGGTGAACCGCGGCGACTTCATCATCTGCGAGGACTCGTTCTCCGCCTCGGCGCTCTTCACGAACATGAATGGCCCGTCGCCTAAGCGAGGCCTCGGGATCGTGGATTCCCTGCTGGGCCTGCTGATGGGCTGGGTTGTTTGGCCGGTTCTGCGCCGCAGGTGGGAGGGTATGTGCAGGCAGGACGGCGAGGAGGCTAGAAAACTACTGGGAAATTGAGGATATGTTTAGGTGTTACTAGCGATTGTGTTTGTCTGCGTACACACCCGTGATCGAATTGGGGGGCAGTACTACCGGTGGATTACATGCGTATAATTATCTCCTCGGGCACGTACATGTAATGATGTAGTAATGGATACTTTCATTGAGTATATCTTGACTAGTGAACGATGAAAATTCTATCGTGATGAGGCACATATTGGACCTATGGATCTGATTTTTTTTTTTAAATTTTACGTTAAGAGTTTTTACTTAATGATCAACATCTTTTTTGGTGGTGAATCTATTTTGGATCTCCTTCTTGAGAGCAAGAGAGGCCAAGACTTCAGAGAGTCACAGTACCTGACTATGTCGGGTAGAGGCGTCGATCATTTTTCTACAACAGGGGTAGCTATTAAGAATGAAATCCTTCAGAAGCCAAAAACTAAAAAAAGAAAAAAAAAGGCCGAAAATCGAGTTGGGTTGAAAAATTCTTGGACCAAATCTTCAAAGCTGTTCTCCCCTAATCTTTCGCCGTAAATTCGTTACCTACATCTCTATCGGTCGAGTACTTATCCATACCGATCGTTGACAACTTATGATCCATTCGTATATCTCAGAAGCGTACCTGACAAGGAGCCGAGATAGCTTACCGAACCCAAAGACAAGATGATTACGCATGAGATTGTGTATGGTTGCGTTTGGTATACCTTGTTCTTACTGCTTAGCTGCATATCGTCATCTGCGTTGCCCTACCTATAGGTAATCAACATGTGCTTCGGTCTCGGAACCCGTGCCTAGCGGGAGCTACACCCCGTCACACCTAGCGTCCTCAAGGTTGCATTTCAGCTACATGCCCAGGTGTCTACCTAGTACCGGGGCAGGCAGTTATTCAGGTACATAGGGTAGTTGTAAAGATAGGACATATAACTCAAGTGAAAAGCCACATTGGATTTCGTGCATTAGTTATTTTTGTTCATTCAGCTCTCATACCCAACGTTTACATTATCTTTATATTTCTATCGGTCTTGTGTAGATTAGACGGTCCATAATAATGTCCCCCTCAGCCATACCAGCTACGGACGACGCGGGCGTCGTTGCGCCAGAGTCCAAGAGCCAGATACCTTTGGGGAATGGAAACGGAGCTGCTCGACATGCTTCGGAAGCCCCTATAGCAGATGGAGAGTACACCAATGGTCATGCTACAAACGGCAATCTGAAAAATGGCCACGACACAAATGGTTATAGTTCTTCTAATGGGGCCGTTAACGGTGCCACTCACGCCGGCGCTATACCTATGGCAATATGCGGCATGGCTTGCCGTCTCCCCGGAGGACTGTCGACACCACAGGAGTTATGGGAATTCCTTCTTGCTAAGGGTGATGCTCGTGGCCCGGTCCCCAAGACCCGATATAACTTAGCCGGACATCATTCTACCACCGTCAAGCCCAGCATGGTTACGACAGATCACGGATTCTTCCTCGACGAAAGCGTGGATTTGGGAGCTTTGGACACATCATTCTTCACCCTGCCGCGGTCAGAAGTAGAGCGTGCAGACCCGCAACAACGCTTGTTGATGGAAGTCACCCGGGAGTGTTTTGAGGACGCAGGAATTACTAATTGGCGAGGAAGGACCATTGGCTGCTACGTTGGAAACTTCGGAGAAGATTGGCTTGAGATGTTTGCCAAGGAGTCTCAACAATGGGGTATGCATCGAGTAGTCGGCACGGGAGACTTTGTGCTCTCGAACAGGTTATCATATGAGATGGATCTGAAAGGACCAAGGTATGTCAACCTCCCATGACTTGTGCTTACGCGTTCTAACTATTTTTCAGTATGACCATCCGCACGGGGTGTTCTGCAGCACTCGTCGGTCTAAACGAGGCTTGCATGGCTATCTCGAGAGGTGACTGTGAGGCCGCCGTGATCGGTGGCGTCAATCTCATATTAGGTCCAAGTATGACTGCCGGGTTGACAGAACAAGGCATTCTGTCAAAGGATGGCTCTTGTAAGACATTCTCGGCGGATGCGAATGGGTACGCCCGTGGTGAAGCATGTGCTGCTATCTACGTGAAACCATTAAGCGATGCTATAAGAGATGGTAACCCAGTACGCGCGGTGATAAGGGCTACGTCGCATAACTTCGACGGCAAAACCCCTGGAATGTCACAGCCGAGTACTGATGCACAAGAGGCACTTATGCGAAGGGCGTACAAAGTTGCCGGCATAAGCGACTTCTCACAGACTGCCATGGTCGAATGCCATGGTACAGGCACACCAACCGGTGATCCTATCGAGACTAAAGCCGTTGCTCGAGTATTCGGAGAAAAGGGCGTCTATATTGGATCCGTCAAACCAAATCTCGGCCATTCCGAAGGCGCATCCGGTCTAGTATCCCTAATCAAGATGACAATGGCTCTGGAGAATCGCATAATCCCACCCCAAATCCGATTTACATCTCCCAACCCCAAGATTCCCTTCAAGGAGGCTAAGCTGACGGTACCATTGGAACCAACGCCATGGCCTGAATCCCGACTAGAGCGTGTGAGTGTCAACTCATTCGGCGTAGGCGGTGCCAATGCGCACGTGGTTCTCGACTCTGCTGCCAGCTTTCTTGCATCTACCCCTAAAATCTGTGATGCACCCCTTACACCACAATTGCTCCTATACTCCGCCAATACCACAAAGTCACTTACCCGGATGATCGAGAACTACAAGCAATGGATTGAGAAGAACCCAGGCAAGGTTGCGGATTTGGCGTACACCCTAGCACTCAGGAGGGAGCATCTTACGCACCGCACTTATGCCATCGTTAGCAACGGTGTAGTTGAGAATGCTGCACAACCTACCAAGGCCGGGAAGAAACCCAACGTCGTCATGGTGTTCACTGGCCAGGGTGCTCAGTGGCCGCTCATGGGTAAAGAGCTATTGCAATCTAACGAGACTTTCAAGTCCGCCATTCGATCGCTAGACGGACACCTAAAGACGGTGATGGGAGACGTGCCTGCGTATAACATCGAGGAAGAACTGCTCAAGCCCGCCCGGAAGAGCCGGCTGAGCTCGGCAGAGCTCTCCCAACCGCTTTGCACCGCCGTGCAAATTGCGCTCGTCGACACTCTCAGGTCCTATGGAATTCACCCTAGTGCCGTCGTCGGCCATTCTAGTGGTGAGATCGCCGGAGCATATGCCGCTGGGGCACTTACTGCTGAAGAGGCCATCACCGCCGCCCATCACCGAGGTGCCGTGACTTCCAAGCAAAAGAAGGCTGGATCTATGGCAGCGATCGGTATGGGTTGGGGCGAGACTGAGAAGTTCTTGATTCCCAACGTCACCGTTGCTTGCGATAACTCGCCCAAGAGTGTCACGATTTCGGGTGATACGGAGGATGTCAAGACTGTGGTTGCCACCATCAAGAAGTCGCGCCCAGACGTCCTGGCAAGATTGCTTCAAGTCGACAAGGCATACCATTCCTACCACATGGCCGAGATTGGGCCCGATTACCTTTCCCTAATCGGACAGCAAGTCAATGGAAACGAGCCCAACATCCCCT
Organism: Hypoxylon fragiforme; assembly: GCF_022984875.1. Classification (NCBI taxonomy): domain Eukaryota; kingdom Fungi; phylum Ascomycota; class Sordariomycetes; order Xylariales; family Hypoxylaceae; genus Hypoxylon; species Hypoxylon fragiforme. Next base: position 775,661 of record NW_026054761.1, on the reverse strand, counting down.
TCTTCTCAAGCGTCACGGGTAAGCTGCTCAACGGAGAGCGTGGCCTCGGGTCGAAGTACTGGAAGTCCAACCTCGAGTCCCCTGTCCGCTTTAACGAGGCTGTCACCAGTCTCCTGAAGCACGAAGTTGGACAGAACGCCGTTTTCCTCGAAATCGGACCGCACTCTGCTCTCGCGGGTCCCTTGCGACAGATTTTCACCGAAGTTTCCTCGCCTGCCCCTTACGCGGCGGTGATGGCACGAAACCAGAACTGCATCTCCTCACTCTTATCTGCTGTTGGCAAGCTTCATTCACTCAACGCTGCGCTCGATCTCCCGGCAGTGTTCCCCAGTGGCACGTGCCTCCCTGATCTACCTCGTTACCCGTGGAACCACGAAGAGAGCTTCTGGTACGAACCTCGAGTCGTCAAGGAGTGGCGTCACCGCAAATTCCCGTATCACGATTTATTAGGAGCTCGATCTACCGAAAGCACCGAATTCGAACCGACCTGGAGGAACCTGTTCCATCTTTCCAATGCCCCCTGGATCCGCGACCACAAAGTCGGCGACGACGTTATCTTCCCCTTCGCTGGCTATATTGCGTTGGCTGGAGAAGCCATAAGGCAGATCACCGAAACAAACGAGGGATTCAGTGTTCGCAACATTCTTGTCAACATGGCGCTGGTCTTGGGAGAGGGAAAGCCCACGGAAATGATAACTACTTTCCGCCCACACCGTCTGACAACTTCCCTCAACAGTTCGTGGTGGGAATTCACCGTTTCCTCCCACAATGGCCATGGATGGAACAAGCACTGCTCAGGAGAAATAACAGCACTATCTTCCGGCCTCACCGCATCATCTGAGCCTGACACCCTTCCCCGAAAGGTGAACGCTCGAAAATGGTACGAGACCATGGAAAAGTCTGGCCTAGGTCTAGGAAACAGCTTCCAAACCCTCAACACCATCGAGACATCGACCAACTCGGAGGGCCTAGCCATCGGAAAGGTGGTCAATGGCCGACAAGGAGATGAGGCTAATTACCACATCCACCCGACGGTTATCGACGCAACCTTGCAGATCCTGAGTGCGGCCGTCGTGAATGGTCTCGCCCGCAACGTCAAGAACTGGCTTCCGACTGGCATTGACAAGATCAGCATCGTTCGCTGCGGATCCGACATGGTCACCAGTGTCTCGGCAAAGGCCACCAGCAATCACTCCATCATTGGAAATGGGCGATGCATTTCGGAAGGCCAGACCGTGCTGGAAGCTTCGGGCATCCGCATGTCTCTCGCGGATGGTGCTCTTTCGAGCGACATTCCCGATACCCACGCCGCAGCTCGCTACGAGTGGTGCTCGGATATCAACTTCTTAGACGTGCAAAAATTGGTTCGACAGCCAGCGGACCGTACTCCTTACGGCCTTCAGCTAGAGCAGCTTGGCCGGCTTTGCATGGTGGCTGCACAGCGTGCGATCTCTGGAAAGGATATTCACATACCCCATCTACAGAAATATGCTACATGGATTGCTTCGCGAACCATGCCGGACAGTCTGACGAGCCTAGATGATGCATCCATACGGGCGCGGATCGAGAAGCTTACCAGTTACCTGCTCGAAACTCCCGCAGCTTCTGCCGCAACCGCTCTCCAACAAATCAGCATCGGGTTCGACGGCCTTTTATCCGGTCAGCCCTTGTCGGATATCCTGTCTGACGAGACTCTTGCAGCGCTTTATGGATTCATCGACGAGTCTGATACCTCTAGCTTCCTTCAAAGCCTGAGCCACTCGAAGCCCAACCTTCAGATCCTAGAACTAGGAACTGGAAGAGGCTCATCCGTAACTGATATCCTCAAGAACCTTACTCGACCCGACGGCCAAGTGCTGTGCTCCAAGTACACTTACACCACCACCGGTTTCATTTCCGGCAAGGATCAACAGAAGCCATTCCCGAACATGGAGTACGCCACCTTGGACGTCAGCAAGGACCTCAAGGAGCAGGACTTTGAAGGCGTACAATACGATCTCATTGTCGCGTCCCATGCCGTCCACGGCACCAAGAGCATCCAAGAAAGCCTCAAAAACATCAGGAAGCTTCTCCGCCCTGACGGCCGACTCTTGCTGCAAGAGCTATGCCCGACATCTAAATGGATCAACTACATCTTCGGAACACAGCCCAGCTGGTGGCTCGGCGCTGCCGACGGCCGACCCAACGAGCCCTACCTCGACGTCAACGCCTGGAAGTCCGAGCTCTCAACCGCCGGCTTCGGTAGAATCGAGGCAACGGTCCTAGACTCAGACGAGCCGCACCAACTAACCGCCGTCATCGTAGCGCGGCCCTCGCAGCCAGAGCAGGCCCAACAACCTAAGCGCGTAACGGTTCTGCACGACGGAGAAGCGACCTCGACCGTCCCGATCATCGCCCAGCTCGAGCAAGCCGGCTACGAGATCACCAAGTGCACGATCGACGGCACCCCGGCGCCCGGCCAAGACGTCATCTCCCTCCTCGACCTGTCGGGGCCGTACTTCGAAGCGCTGGACTCGTCGCGCTTCGACGCGTTCCGCGGCTTCCTGCACAAGCTCACCGACGCGGGCCTCCTGTGGGTGACGCCGCTGTGCCAGCTGGGGTGCTCGGACCCGCGGTACGCGCAGGTGATCGGGCTCGCGCGCACGATCCGCTCCGAGATGCTGCTCGACCTCGCGACGTGCGAGGTCGAGGACTTTGGCTCCGCGGCCGTGGCCGAGAAGGTCGTGCAGGTGCTCGCGAACTTCGGCAAGCGCAACGCCGGTGATGGTGGTGAGGAGGCGCTGCTCAGGCCCGACTACGAGTACGCGGTCCGCGACGACACCGTGTACATGGGGCGGCTGTACCCGTTCGCGCTGAAGGACGAGCTGCTGACGTCGGAGTCGAGCGATAAGGCTGTGCTGGATGTGGGCACACCCGGGCGACTTAACTCGCTGCAGTGGATTAGGCAGCCCCGCGAGGAGGTGCGCAGCCATGAGTTGGAGGTCGAGGTGCACTCGGCTGGTTTGAACTTTAGAGTATGTTCACCCCCCTATCCCCTTTTTACTCCCCTGATTTACCTAGGTACCGATGTACTAACAGCCATGACTAGGATATCTTGGTGGCACTCGGCATTGTCGAGCTCCCCATCCGACAGTTCGGTCTCGAAGCCGCTGGTATCGTTACCCGCGTCGGTGCCGACGTCAAGGACATGAAAGTCGGCGACCGGGTCTGCTGCCTCAAGAAGCACGCGTACTCGACGCATATCGTCACGCCCGATATCTTCTGCACCAAGATCCCCGACCGTTTGAGCTTCGACGAGGCGGCTTCTATGCTCATGCCTTATGTTACTGCGATTTACTCTTTGGTCAATGTTGGGCGTCTTGAGAAGGGACAGGTAAGGAAATGTCAAGTAGCCCATTCTTTCTTTCCTCCTACTAACAAAGAAACAGACTGTCCTAGTACACAGCGCATGCGGCGGCGTCGGCATCGCCGCGGTCCAGGTATGTCAGATGCTCGGCGCGGACCTTTACGTGACGGTCGGCAACGAGGAGAAGGTGCAGTTCCTGATGGACAACTACCACATCCCGCGGAACCGGATCTTCCACTCGCGCAACAACTCCTTCGTCGAAGGCATTATGCGCGAGACGAATGGCCAGGGCATCGACGTCGTGCTCAACTCGCTGTCCGGCGAGCTGCTGCACGCCACCTGGACCTGTGTGGCGGAATTCGGCACCATGGTCGAGATCGGCAAGCGAGATTTGATCGGCAATGGCAAGCTCGACATGAACACGTTCTTGAAGAACCGCAGCTACTGCTGCGTGGATATTGATCAGCTCTGGAAGAAGCCGGTGCTGTTGAGGAAGTAAGTTCATTCTCTACTACACCAACGAGCTTATCATTACAGAGCTATTCCCACTAACCTACACCCCCCTCCTCCACAGACTCATCCTCTCCACCCTGGAGTACTACGAGAAAGGCCTCACAACCTCGATCCAGCCCCTGAAGATCTTCCCGGCCTCCGAAACCGCCGACGCCTTCCGCTACATGCAGAAGGGACTGCACATCGGCAAGATCGGGATCTCGCTGCGCCCCTCGCACGACGTCCACGACATCTCCTTCAGCACGACCCCGCGCGCGCGCACCATGGCCTTCAACAGCTCCGCCTCGTACCTGCTCGTCGGCGGGCTCGGCGGCCTGGGCCGCGCGATCGCCACCTGGATGGTCGACAACGGCGCGCGCTCGCTGATCTTCCTCTCGCGGAGCGCGGGCAAGGGCGCCGCGGACGAGGGGTTCGTCGCGGAGCTGCAGAGCATGTCGTGCGCCGCGCACCTCGTCGCCGGCGACGTCACCGACCCCGGCGACGTCGCGAGGGCCGTCGCCGCCGCGCCCGCGACGCACCCCCTGAAGGGCGTGATACAGTTGTCCATGGTGCTGCGCGACCAGAACTTCGACGTCATGAGCATCGAGGACTGGACGGCGGCGGTCGCGCCCAAGGTCCAGGGCACCTGGAACCTGCACCGCGCGACGGAGGGCAAGGGCGACGCGCTCGACTTCTTCGTGCTCTTCAGCTCGCTGTCGGGCATGATCGGGCAGCCGGGGCAGGCGAACTACGCGAGCGCGAACACGTTCCTCGACGCGTTTGCGCAGTACCGCAACGGGCTGGGGCTCGCGGCGTCGGTCGTCGACATCGGTGCTGTGGAGGACGTGGGCTTTATTTCGCAGCAGGCGGGCTTGATGAACAAGATGAAGGCGAGCGGGTTCAAGGGCGTCACCGAGCAGGAGCTGCTGGACGCCATGGCGGTTGCCATGAGCGCGCGTCCGCAGGCGGCAAAGGCGAAAGCGGCCAATGGCGCTTCTCGGTTCGTCGACAGCAATACTTTCGTCCTGGGTCTGGGCTCGACGATCCCCCTGAACAGCGCGGCGAACCGCGCGGTGTGGAAGAAGGACCGACGAATGGCGGCGTACCACAACGCGGCGACCGGCGGCGCGGACGCCGCTGCCTCCAACGAGACGCTGAAGACGTTCCTCGCGACCGTGAAAGAGGACCCCGCGGTCCTGAAGGCGCCGGAGTCCTCGAAGCTGCTGGCGCTCGAGATCGGGCGCAAGCTGTTCGACCTGCTGCTCAAGCCGCAGGAGGACCTCAACACGTCGTGGCCATTGGTGGACCTGGGTCTGGACTCCCTGGTAGCGCTGGAGCTGCGCTCGTGGTGGAAGCAGGTTTTCGGGTTCGACATCAGCGTGCTGGAGATGTTGGGCATGGGGTCCCTGGATGCGCTGGGTCAGCATGCGGCGGATGGGATGATGAGGGGGATCACGGAGGAGAATGAGCGGAAGGAAGCGGAAGGAGCTTCGTGATGGACGGACACCTGCATGGCTTTTTCCAAGGTTGTATTCTTGACTTTTTGTGATGAATTCATGAAATGTACTGGAAAGGAGGTTCGATAACGGTTAATTATCCTAATTCGGTGTTGGGTGTTATTTACATGTTAAAGGGCCGGTTTATTTTTTATTTTATTTTTTTGTTTTCATTTCTGTCAATTTCTGTTGATTAAATGTTTTATTAGGTACCTAGATTTCTATAACATCTCTATGGCATTGAAATTCCAGTTACTCCCTTTTCCGTGAAGTCAATTCAAGCTCAAATCTATATTAACACCAACACCATACTCGGAATGCGTGTTGGTTGCGCTGCTCAAGATTTCCAGAGCCTCCTGTGGAGAAAGGGTCCATATTGACAGCAACGCGGCCTTTCGATGTTCCCCTCTTCACGTTTAACTAGCTGTTATAGATAGATACCACGAGGTCGCTGCCTTGCTGGGTGCTACGGTAGATTAGGTAGGTGGTAGTCGTAGGCGTGGGAGGCTTAGTGGTGCAACCTACTAGTTTACCCCCTTACTTCCAAGTTTATTTGCCTAGTACTCACCTAGGTAGGCACCTAGCTATACCTATTTAACCTGTTATATCAAACCACCGAGAAAGTGCCTTGCTTCAATGTTCTGGCCAGTGGTCGAGAACGGAGGCGTCAGCAGTTCAACGGCGGTGGCACGTAGTTATAAACAAATATCGCACCAATCGCGCGAGGAAGATACCGCATAAATGACAAGAGAAATGTCTTCACCGTTCATACTAGTAATCTCTTGCGTCGCAAAATGCCATGAACTACATGTATTAATCTCTTGGCTAGATACCTGGATTTTCCCCATGAAGGCAATTTACGACGAAGGCGGTCGGATCCGACGTAAGGTGAATAGCTCCTCTCATGATGGGGCTTCTCGTTCCTTGGTATTCTACTAGCTACTAGGTAGGTGCTTAGCCAACCTAGCGCAATAACAATTGCCGGACTCGGGCTCGGCAGCGGACCGAGTACTAGGTATTTGGATCGACAGGAACGTTGGCTATCATTGATCGCGGCTTTTGAAACAAGCAACGTGGGGATGGAATCGTTGATCATTGGGGTTCGTATATTAGCTAAGTCCTGTTCGTATAAATCTCGGTTTTGGCGATAAGCAAGCTGGGGTAATGTAAGTAAGAAAGATTATCAAAATTTCCTGTTTTGTTTTGGCGTAGATATCAACGAACGAGCCTTCTCCTCTAGACCGAAAATCCTTATCCCCGATCATTGCCTTGGTAAAATTACCTCACACCACCTGGTCCCTGGAGACAGACATTGAAGTTTCATACGGCATAGTATGCTGCTATACCACGGATGCTTGGCGTACAAGTAGGACAATGCGATCAATGGCAATGGCTTAGTTAGGGTTGAGTTGAGTTGAGTTGAGTTGAGTCGCAGAGAAAGACCAAATTAGGGTCATATTCACGATGCACAGAATAATTATAGATGGACCAGTGTGGCTGCTGCCTATTCTCATCGCCTTACCATCGCCTCCTATCCACATCTGACATACCCCGCGGGATCATGTTCATCATTGGCCAGATCCATGCGGGGTTCCCCGAAAGCGATATGGGTGTCAGCATAAGGGTCGTCTCGATTACTACTAGGTAGTGTCCAATATGCAGAAAGAGAGGCCGTACAGGATTGCGACGACGCTGACAGATCGTCGTATGAATCATACATTGGTCTAGGTTGGAAGTGGTGCTAGGTAGCTCGGACTGGTCAGCACAAGGTGGTAAGGCAGGTAGGGACCTAGGCAGGCTGACGGGCTGAACTAACTAATATGTATGTAATAATATCTCTATAATTTTCTTCCATCTTTTTCCTTTTCTTCCTTTTCTTGTTCTACATCCAATGAGAATTTGGGAGTTGCTCAAAGAGATCGAGAAGGATTTAGTATGACAACTCAACCACCTCGGCACATGAGATCCTTCAGCTTACCAACCCGTACATGATCATGTCTTATAATCCTTGCGATTGTATAACTGCCCCCAAAGTGTTTATAAATTCGGATATAGCTATAGGTTGTATTAGGTAATACTATAACAGGAGTCGTGAGATTAGACTTAAATGGTTTACCAGAAATTCCACCTACTAAGTGTCTTGGAGAGCCGATCACTCGGAAAGTATACGATAGACTAGGTACATAGTACTCCCGGTTCTCTTGATTTTGAAATTATGGCCCGTATAGCCAGCCCTGTGCATACCTGTACATATGCGTGGCTGGGTACCTAGCTTCTACGATATCTGCAGATACCGCTAGCAGGGGCCTTTCCCAATATCTTTCTATCCACTATCAAGGATGGGATGGATGCCCTCTCCATGGCGGGTCCATGGGGCTATGAACGTGTTGATTTTATGTAGTATTTAAGGATTTTAGCGGGACAGCCAGTAAGCATACCCAGGCACCATGTGTACCGAATCACGATCTTAACCGACTTGAGATTAGGCCTATAGCAACGGGGGGGTATGGGGTTCGTGGCATACATAGTATTGCATCTTACGGCATGCAGAACCGCCGAGAATCCTCACCCAGAGGAGCATTAAGCTCGCATGCCTTAGGCTCCCAAAAACTTGTATGAGTGTCAACAGTACTCACTGATAACCACGGGATACTCGTCCTCGACGAGTTGGGTTAATACCAGCCAACGTACGCTCACTCCTCATAAGCACACATTATATCTGTAATAGCCGTAGGGGTCCCTGGCTCGCTAAACATGTCTCCTCTAGAGAAACGCGCCCGTACGTACGATGAGGTAGGTAATGCATTCCATCATGACAATTTCTTCTTTGGATATTATGACTAAGTTAAGCTCTCATCCAGATGTCGAGGGAAACAAGTGGGAAAGAGTACGCAGGTGAGCAGGGGTCCCTTCAAAAGCGTGAGCTCCTTTTTGACGCTGCCTCAAGCTCACCATCGCCTGCAGTGTGTGACCAGTGCCGAATCAAGAAAATCCGATGTGGGAGGGAAAAGCCCTTCTGCGCCAATTGCACACGTCTAGGCCAGAAGTGTGAGTGGTCTGGTAATGGCAAGAAGGGCAATCAAACAGCTCTACTGTACGGGCTTCCAAACCACCCAGATCTCATCTCGCAGTGCTTGACTAATAGCTAATAGGAGCCATACAATCGAAGGCTTGAGTAAACGTCTGGAAACTTTAGAGGTGTGTTAGACTCTCCGCTCCACCTCTTATGCGAACTGTGTTAGCTTATCATTTTCATTATGAGGCTGCATTGGCGGAGACGCAAAACACAGTCAAGCGCCTCGTTTCGGGAACGTCGACTAGTGTAGATGCTGCGCTCGAGACGTTCCAGGGTAACCACAGCTGGCCCACCCCTGAGGACAGCACTCTGGTGACTTATGAGGCACCAACATTCAAGAGACCTCTTGGCCACTTTCTCAATGGCCAAAATGGTGAAACGGGCGAAAGATACTTCGAACCTACATCGACGGCGTCATTGTTGTATGATATGAGAGATCTCGTTCTCGAGCCCCTCATCAATAGCGAGCCTGAGAATGAGGGTTTAAGGGAATGCGCTCTGTTAGCACGTAAAAGGTTCGACCTCTTGGTATCACGGGAAGAAGTGGTTAGCCGGGGCGGAACACTTCCTACAGCGCCTCCCATTTCTATACTGAAGGCTATGGTCGAGCCGTACTTTGCCACTATTAACCCGCAATTTCCCATCTGGACCAAAGCGTCGTTCAATCGCATCACCACGGCATTGGAAGAGATAGACTCTTCTGGCCAAGACCTGGGACTGGTTGTATGCTCCAATAATCTGATTCTCATGACTTTAGCAGCGACCATGTTAAGGGCTCCATCGCATCCAAGCAAGCCAAGGTCGGCCCGCAATAGCTCATCTATCGATCTTGATCTCATAAAGGGGTTCCTTGCAAATGCACGGAGAGCAATTGAGCATGCAGAACTTCTTTTGTCGCCTCGGCTTGTCAATGTCCAGGCCCTCCTATCATTGGTACGATGACCACTCAACTTGAATTTCTTTTTCGGTAAAGTCCCACTGACATATGATAAAAAGTGTGTGGTGGCGCAGGAACATATGTCCCAGGGTGTTTTTGCCAGACTTTTTAACCTAACTGCGCAGTGCGCAAAGTCCATTGGCCTTCACGACTGGGATAGAAGCTTTCGAGGGTACGTAGGATCTGAGGATAGTCGGGAGAGGCAATGCGTATCCTACTGCTTATATATCCTCGATAAGGCGGTCTGTTGGACAGTCGGTACATCTCCATGCATCTTATCATCTGACGTATACCTTGATACGATCCCAAAGTTGTCCGACAACGAGTGTACGGGCGAGTTGGTGGCGAGAGCAAAGCTAGCCGAGATCCAGGAAACCATTCATTTTGAGATTTACGCCTGTCGGGCTCCCGCGAGAACTGAAGATCAGGTGCGGCAACTGATATCTGAATATGATCAGAAGTTACAGAACTGGTTAAGTGACTCCGCCGTTGATCTAGAAGATATCGAGAGTCCTATTTCTCCGAGCACTACGCCAGGAATCGAGCTATCTGTCGGGTTTGCTTCTACGCAATTGCTATATATGTGGCCATTTCGAGAGCACCCTGATATCGCCACCCGGCAGACAGAAGTTGCCAAGAAATGCATGGGGCTTTTATTGCGTTTATGGCGGTCCACAGCAGAGCTTGGGTATCATGGAGTATTTCCACGGTCAGCATCCTTGACTTCGTTTATTCTCAACCATAGACTGACTTGACGTATCTAGAATTGTTGCGTCTCATTCACCCCTTTATCTTTTCGAGACATGCGCGCACATTCTGAGGAAGGGAAAGGGGCAGGACTCAGATATAGAACTTTTTCAATCGTTCACTGAAATGCTCCGAGACATAACAGAGTTGAGAGAGGACGATTCCTATAATCGACAGTTATGGGAAATTTGCACGACCCTTTTGGATGTCATCGCGGCAAAGAAGACGCAACGGAAACGGCGAAAAACGCAACACACCCCGGTATCTGCATTGTCGCCCATGTCATCTGTAGTCGTGCCACCACCCACACATCGCACATCTTTGAATAGCCCGTCGGAGATGAATTCTAGTAACAATGCCTCCCCACCAGCCCAAAGCGACTCCCAGAGTTGTAATAATCTGGTAGTATCGGGGTTCGAATCACTAATATCTCCACCAAATTCTCGCATTGGACCAGATGATCATCTAGTTACGTTAATGGGGGCTATGGAAAAGGTACCATTCGAGCCATTTGACCTCTCTGGGTATGGCGGGACTCATATTCCAAGGGGTGAAAGTCTTGTAGAGAAAGAGATGTGGTGGGAATGATCTATATGCCAACCTCGGTACGTAGGTAGTAAGAAACAGAAGGGGCCTGGTGATAAGCTTCATAAAATAGATTTGGTATTGAGTGAAGGATGATTGGAATAGATGGTATCAATTGGAATGGGCACCTATTAGGCACTTTGATAGAAACGATACCATCAATTGAACAGAACATACCCCTTAGTTGCCTAGTCTGTGGATATCATGTGGAGTAAGATGCTATGCACTCCTTTGGCCTGCATCCTCTTTCTTCACTGGGCTCATGTGCTCCAAGATAAAGCTCATGCCATCATTGCATGGATCGGGCGGTTTCCTGAAATACACATCATCTACAAAGATTTCGATAGCGATACCGACGGTAGAATTCTCAAGTTTCTGACCCCAGGAATCGCTCATCGAGACGCCATGGACGAGAGACTCAACCGTTGATGTCACTTTCTCCATCTTTGTGAGGTACTCTTGTGGATATGCGTCCCATGCTTCCTTGGGCAACAGATTTGTTCGTACAGATCCGGGACAAATGGCGTACGTCCTTACACCATTCTCATCATAGAAGATAGGAGCGACCGAGCGCATGAAATTTAATATGCCTGCTTTGGCCGCTGCGTATAACGGTGTAATCGATTGTGGGTACTAAAGATAGGTAAATGAGGGACATGTGTCGTTGTAACTATCCCGGGAAAGGAACAACTTACTATGCCTGCTATACTAGATGTCATGACGAGAACGCAGTCCTTGCCACCGTGTTGGTTGGCCCTGAAGTAATGCTGCGCAAGATAAGTCGTTTTAATGACGCCTTTCAAGCTCACATCGATACTCATATCCTCTAGTTCTGGTGGTGGCAAGGAAGCTTCATGTGTCTCGTAGAACCTCCCCTTTTCCATAACACCGGCGTTCGCGAACACAAAGTCAAGCCGACCTTCTGCTTTAAAGACGGCATTGAAGGAAGAAGAGAGAGAGACCCAAGAATCAACGTCAACTTTGTGATAGGTACAATCAGTGGCTTTGTTAGGTTCATTTAAGTCGAAAATGTGAACTCGCCAACTTTTGCTGGAAAGTAGTTCCGCAACGGCAAACCCCAGCCCCGAGGCACCGCCGGTAATGATAGCTACTTTAGAGTTTGACATGCTTCATAATAGAAATGCATAAAATGTAGCGACGATGGTAGTTGTGATAAGAGGAGACTTGACTCATGATTATAGCCACCATGACAGAAGGATAATGGCAGGATAATATTACCGGCAAGGATCCGTTCCCCGCATCGGCATTTCATGATGCTACGACGATATGCCGAATTGATCATTAGGTTAGGTATGTTCAATGTTGGCTAAGGAGTTCAAGACTTCAAGTACCTAGCCGAGAATTGGTATGCTAGGGTAGAGAGGCACTAGTAGCCTGCCTACCTCTAGGTATACCTATGTAGATGTAGACAGAGAAAATGAATATTGAAAAGGATCATGATGTATTAAAAGGTATGGAGTATGGAAAGCTAACCACTACGAAAAAGTCTTAAATACATGCTCGCAGTGTGTCTCACTTTCCATTGGGTAAACAATACAAACCTTCAAGTTATGTTTAAAGTTGGAAGTTTAATGCTACAAGGTCACCCAGGTACATAACATTAGACATGACATCAATTTAATTCTTGACCTATCCTAGGTACATACGTATTATGACATCATCGCTATTTGGGAGTGCCTACGAACAATATACATGTGTCTTTCATCAATGTGGCATTCAAGAATTAGATATTGTACCGAGTATCAATGCGGGGTGTGACTCCATTTACCCCAACTGCGGCTGAATGTTTCAAAGTTATGAGCTGTGATAAGAACGTGGACTCATTAACAATATTTTGAGAAGGGTACTTAGATACATGCTATAAGTACCTACCCTAGGAACATAAAAGCGCACGGACTATACCTAATATCGCTTAGAGCTTGACTTAAAAGAACGGCAAAAGGTGGAACCTAGGTTAGAAGCTAGGCTGACCGCTTTCCCTTTCGGGAAGATAGAATCAACAAGGATCTACTTTTAACTTACTAGTCAGTCGCGACGCCAACTCGGTGTAGCTCTTCTCGTGGCCGCGATAACACAACACTTTTCAATTCTTCGATTCTTCATTTTACCCTGCACACCCTCACAATATGCTCAAATCAATGTAACTATTGAAAAACATAGGATTTTTAATACCCATTTTGATAACCCCTCCTTTAATAAACTTTTTAGTTCTTTTCTTTTCACATTTTCACCTTTTCTTTCCAAGGTTGGACGTGATTGTCCATTTGGTATGAAACACTTCGTAACCCATCTATATATTTCTCCTGGACAACCATGCACCTACCAGCTTGAATCGCATAACTTTATCACCGTTGCCCCAAGAGATCATGGAACGCGACTCGCCAAATGCCTTAGGGGCCCTAGCTATGAAGTCCAACGGAAACTTGAATGCAAAATCTAACGGAAACATTCGGGGCGGGAAGACTACTACACAACCCTTTGGTAGCCAACGAACTTCTACCTACAGACAGAGCACTGGTAAGCCTGAGCTAAAGGAAAACATTGTATCCGACCCAGACTCCAGTATCAGCTCTGGGTCTCGACACCCACTATACTCAGGCCCAAAGTACCTCGGCGCATCGACACGTAAACTTTCCGAATCACCTCGTGAAACGCGAATACCTCTCCCGAAAACTACAGCATCCGCCAACGCCTCTCCTACACCACAGACCAACAATCAAAATAGATTGAGTCACCAGGACAAGTGGTCGCTTGATATGCGACAGCCTATGAGCCTCAAGTCGGCCTTCTCGCTGGCTCAGAAGCAAGAAGCAATCGACCCAGCCGACGACGACACCTTTAGCATCAAACACGCATTCAATATGGCCAGTGCCGAGATGAACGGCCGTATCGATGGTTCCCCTAGCCCTGCCCCACGAACTCATTCGAGACGCCAGTCATACACGTCAACTTCACAGAAAGGAATAACTACCAGCGCGAAAAAAGATCTCGGACAGCACCTTCATCAGTTTGACCGAAATCATCAACTGGGTACGGGAAATGCACCTCTTAGAGGCTTGTTTGGCAAGACTCGCATTCCATCTAGTTCCTCCGACGCTGGCAATAACCTTGTTAAGAAAGTTAGTGACCATAACCTTCAACGTTCCGCGTCGCGGATCGGAAGTGGTCAGTGGCCAGCTAGTCCAAGAAAAGATGCGAACGCCGTCGTAGAGGATCGTATGGTCGGTACTGCCAACCGAGAGCATCATAATAAACTTGTCTCTGTTCCGTCTATCGGCTATGAATCCGCTAGCGATGAACGAGCTTCTCCTGTCAAGAAACCTACGAGCTTGTCCCCAGAAAAGAGCTTGAATTGGGAATTAGATGCCGATTTCACTGCTGGTGATCTCCAGATTTCCAACAGCCCCCGTATCCGCACTGGTCGATCCGACGGGGGACTTTCTCGACGGTCATCGGGAGATACGGAATCGCCAGTCAGACACACGCCAATCTTGCGTCGCAGCAATAACCGGCTCGATCAAATTCGGCAGAAAGAAATTCAAGCTGCCAACGCCGTTCTGCCTGAAGAAGATCTGACTTCATCTAAGCGAGCTAAAAGCCGACTGGATGAGCTTCGGGCGCTAGAAAGGGAGGCTTTTTCTAGGCGAGCAATGGCTTCAAGTAGGCTCGATGAGATACGAGCGAAGAATTCCGAGGCGCGATTGGCATTACCAGAGACTAGCAAAAGCCCCAATAAGGACGATCAACTAGAAAGCTCTGTTCCCTTTGACCACAGACCCTCGAAGAGTCCAGTTCAAGACTTCAGCCCGAACATGAAAAAGGAGCAAATCCCAGACACGCCTCCTACTGTGCTCCGGCCTACTGTGCCTCGGCCTACTGTGCTCGGAAGTACAAGCGACTATACATCCCACCAGCCACAGCCGTGTGAAGTGAAAATAGACAAACCTAAGGCTGCAAACGACAAAACTGACGTTTCTTTACCACGAAACGATTCCCACGACTTACTTCGCCGTCTTGCCCGGGCAACTAGTGACAGTCCTCCGTCTGAAAAGAATCATCAGCAAGTTGTTTCAGACAATCCCCCATCAAAGGAAAAGTCTGAGCAAAGAGAAAGAAGTCGATCAAGTTTCACGGGAGAAGAAAGGATGCCCCAAAACTCAGAGGTCAAAAGCCTGGAGATTAAGAGCTCCAGGGAGAGACCAACAGTAGGGTTCGCAGGGTTACGACGAGATCTGTCTAGTGATTCCGTTCGCAATAAATGGTCTAGCCGACCTAACTCGGAAGCTGACCCAACGGATCGCATTGAAGCTGAAATGAAGCTTTTTGCACCCCTCGACAACTACTCCGAAAAGGGCTCCGTCCGCGGCCCGTCGCCAATTTCGTCAGAGCCAGCAGAAGAAGCGACGCCCAAGCCAACTAAGATCGATCCATTGACACAGCCGACTCCTCGTGTCACTGGAGCATATGTAGAGACACCCGCCACCACCAGGGTTAAACAAGAGCGCCTGCGTCCTTCAGATGATAAGAAGCCTTTAGATGATCAAACTAAAGTCTCGAATGCTACCGAGCTTCGTAGTAGGAGCTCCAGCGATCCACTGAACGAGGACTATATTAAACAAGAAAATGATGACGAACCAAGAGCCACCAAGAAGTTATCAGGGCCGCGGTCTTCATCAGCCCCCACAGCTTCGCGCCGCGCCAGGGCCAACTCCAGAAGGCGCCGTCCTCTTCGTCCTGTAATCAATACGGCCAACCCCCCATCTGTCAAGGATGATATTCGTGCTATATTACGCTTGAATCAGATTGACGATTCGACCCTTGAGGACTTCGACGAGATCCTCGCTGATCAGGACATTGACGATGACGAACTTGCGCAAATGGTGAAGGATACTATGAATAAGATTGACGATGATATGGAGATTCCGGGTATTTCGGAGCAAGATCGTGAACTTCAGGTCTACGACAGGATGAGCAAATCGTTGCAGACTGGCCTTCTAGGTATCCGGTCTGCGAAGAAGGGGATCGAACGTCTCGAAGACAAGGTTACACACACTGACCATAAGGTAGCCCAAACTCCTGCGGATCCAAAAGCCTCCAGTTTAAAGCCTGAGGTACAGTCTGAAGTACACGTTCAGACCAATTCGACTAGTACCACACCCGTCTTGATTACTATTCCCACTTTGTACCGAAAATCACCCAAATTGAGACTTACCAAAGTTGGCCTATTCACGCTCCTTTTTCTCATATGGTACATCGTCGAGTCGGTCTTCTGTTCGCTGTATACTCCTCAGTATAACTGTACTCCAGAAGTACCGTGTGAGTGGTCACCAGACGAACCGTATTTCCCATACGCAATGCCATTCATGTTGGATGAGTGGGCCACCGGAGGTAAAGGAAGAGCTTTGACATGGAAAGCTGGGGAGGAAATAGGAGATTTTCTAGCTGAGATCTCAGACTGGGTTACAGGAACTGATTTTACACAGTTTGATGAGAAATATATGAACATCTGGGAACGCAAGAGACAGAGGAGACGACTACGGAAGCACCGCCCCGTCGCGAAATGGGTAGCGCCTCCAATTTATAAGCCTTCATTTATGAAATGGGGTGCAGCCAGGGACACTTTCGAAGACGATGTATATGAGATGGGAGAGGACGATGAAGCCTTGGGCGCGGACGAGCCGTTGTGAAATACCAAACACAAGTCTGCTATGACTATCACCATGGCGATTTGAATGCTGCCAAAGGATACTTACGAACATGACGCTGTCCAATATTTCGATTTCGAGACGAAGCACCAGCATTCCCGACTACCGACTGTATAAACGCTGGGTACCTACCTTTAGTACCTACTGGATTTGATTTCTGCATTGCGAATAGGCGAATAGGCGGATGCGACAAAATTCCACTGGCTTTGTCTCCACCGTTTTCTGTCAGAACCGAAACGAAGTAAACGAATTACCCCAAAAGTGACATTTACATCTTCCGGCCATAGGAACTTGGCAGACTTATACCCTTACAATATAGAATATGTTGATTTTAATCGTAGTATCGTTATAACATTTACATACCATACCTACATACCTAGCAATGTGACGTGAGTCTCGTTCCTGTGGCCTTGGCGGCTGTTAGCTACGTCAATTCAATCTTGGTGCGAAGATCTACAGTAATGTCTCAAGCTCAGCTATTACTATTAGTTTCATTAATCTTCTATTCCTCCCCTCTTTTATTCATGCTATTTTCTCCCACTATTAGCCATAACCACTTACGCAAGCACTTGTTATATAACTTAAGAGCAATCAAGGTCTTTACATGGAGCCAGATACGCTTGTAAAATCACAACCAGTTCTTCGGGTCTTTAATGACGAAATGGAGCCGCTTAATCCATGACGGCTTGACACCGCGCCCCTTAGGTCACGATAGGGCAGATTCCTGATTGGGCAATGAAAGCGGACCGCGGCAGACAAAGGAGCTGAGACTCCTGAACTTGATCAATATTAGTGTCTGATGTCATGACTGGTGTCGGTGTCCTTGCCTTTGAGTAGCACAACATGGTTGTAACCAAATACGTAGCTTCGTAGGAATAGCAATTGGAGATCTTGAAGATGTGATGCAGTCTTCCTGAATCATATCCCATGAGTCGATCAGCCGCTCTAACCGGTGCGCCATACTAGTAGTATAGAACAATATAAGAGAATTTGAGACGGATATTTAAGACTCACTACTTCGCCTTGTGTTTTTGACATATAACTAAACTCAATTAACTATTGCATCTATCCTAACATAAAACAATCTGTACTTAGGTACTGAATTTAAGATATCTACCCCAAGCATACATATTCTACATCTACAAATATGTCTTCAATCAATACTTCCGGACAAACAGAGCCTCCTCATCTTCCGGGATCCTTCCCAACAGACGACATGACATCTACAAACCAAGCCTCAGGTCTGAGCTCTACTGGCTCTCAGAGCCACCCGAATAAACTACACAAGCGTGAAGACCCTAGAGGCTGGAGTGAGGAGGCAAGGGGTCTCGGCACCCATCAACATACAGATTCTGGTGTTGGCTTACAAGATCAGACTCCCTCTCAGACCCGTGGCCCCACTGCGACGAGAGGGCCTTACGATTCAGAAAGGGTTTCCGCGCCGAGTCAAGCAACCGCGCCAGGCACAACTTCCGCCACCACAGGTCGGTCAACAGACCACTATGGTGGCGAGAGCAAGCCCGGAGTGATGACCGGAGCCTATAGTCGCCTCGACAACAACAACGCCGAGAACAACCAAAAATACTCTGTGCCGGCGACGCAAGATTCTCGAGCCAACACCAGCATCAACCAGCATGACAGTGCAACAGGTATTGGTGCTGTCGGGTCTGGATCTAATGCGGGCGCTGCAGGCTTGTCGAATACTGTGCGTGAGCCATCAGCAGACAGTGGCCACAACGTTGTCCGAAATGGACTAAGGCAGACGAGCGAGCTCGAACATACCGATCCTTACTGGGGTGAGGTACCCCATGGCACTGGCGTATATAACGGTGTTACTGGGCATGGTAGCGCGGAGACACCTGTCGCCGGATCTCTTCATCCTCAAGGCTCTGAATTAAACCAGGGGCAACAGCGGATGTTCCCGCTTTCTACCGCATCTAACCCCGCATCTCACGCTACCTCTAACACCGTCTCTAACACCACCGCTCCTCACACCACCTCCAACGCCACCCACGAGGACACTCTCCCCCATAGCGAGTCACGGTTTAAGGAGGTGCTACCCGAAGCAGGTGTTGGTGCCGGAGGCGCCCTCGCCGCCTCGGAAGCAGCTGGAAAGCGCCACGATCACCAGCACGAGAAGGATCTCAAGGATCCCGCTCCCCATAAGTACGATGAAGCGGATACCAAAAAGGAGAGCTTCATCGGCAGTCTCTTCCATCGCGATCACAAGGACAAGCACGAAAAGGACACTACTAAGCACGAGAAGACGACAAAGGAGAGAGTGCCGAGCAAGGACGACACTCCCTTGAATGAGCGCGATGCTGGCTCTGCTCTTGCTGCCGCGACTGTGGCGTACGGTGCTCACGAGCGCAGAGATAAGCATGGCAGCAAGCACCACACGTCCACGTCAGGGGCGCAAGATGACAAGGCGGGAGCGCTTTATTCCCGCCCTAACGAGCATGTTGAGACTCGTGCCCGGGACGGACAGCCCCAGACTCATCAGTCTGGGATACCTGTAGTTGCCATTGGGCATTCCGGACCCAGCAGCCAGAACACTGGAAGGGGTGTCAACGACACGTCTCTCACTCACGGTGACGCGACTAGTAGACAGAACCCTTCGGCTACTCATACTACGGATAACCATCACTCCAACTTAGGGTATGGAGCTGCTGGTGCTGGAGCGGGTGCGGGTGCCGCGTATGCCGCACACAAGTACGCTTCCAGGGAGGACAACAACAACACGTCGTACCCGACATCTGGTGATGCTACAAGGTCGGCAGGGCAAGGGCACACCACTGGGGAGCCTGGATTTGGGGCTGCTTCAGGCACCACCAGGTCCAACGCCGTTCCCTCATCCCACGGTCATTCTATCCCAATTGCCACTTCAACCACAGCGCATTCTCGCGCCGACCCCAACAGACAAGGGGAACACAACGTCTTGAACGATGGCACACCATCAGGCATCAACACCAACGACCAATACGCTTCCAGTCACACCACCTCTTCTTCACCATACACTACGCACGGCACCACAACAAGAGACAGCCCCGCCGGGGCCAAAGCCGGCGCTCTTGGCGCCAGTACAGGCGCAGCCACGTCTCGGGTCACTGGGAAGCGCCACTCCGTATCATCCAGCCAACAGGGCGCCATCCCAGAGTCGTCGACGTCGACGTCGAGGGAATCTGCTGGGCTTCCGCTCAAGCGCATCCCAACCGATGAAGAACTCGGCGACGCGAGGAACGTGCCTACATCCGGCAATGCGCGAAACACGACTTCCGCTACTGATGGTCATCACAGCGGTGTCAACACCGCCGCCTACACTGCTGCCGGTGCCGCCGGTGCAGGTGCTGCTGCGCACCACCACGCTCACGCTCACGACGGACAGTCTCACTCAACTTCCACATCCGCTACGCGCGATCACACCTCAAACACGTCGTCCACCACTGGCCTCCGGCAAACCACGTCCGGTGACTCGAGCCACGGCGGGCAGTACAACGTGCTGCCGTCTGGCACGCCGTCGGGGATTAACCTTGAAGGGGATGCTCACCACGACACTCACCACGATGCCCGTCACCAGCCGCATCAACAACTCCATCACAACACCGGTACAATTGCCGGTGCTGGTGTAGGTGCTGCTGCTGCTGCTACCGGCGCTACGACCACGCTGCCCCATCGGGAAAAGTCGAGGCTGCCGGTTGCGGAAACTACGGCCAGGGGGGCTGATAGCAGGAAGGAGTTAGGAGGTGCTGGTACTGGTACAGTGGGAGTAGGGTCAGGAGCGGCGATCTTGCCGGTGGGTGCGAGGGCGGGAGACAAGGTGCTGCATAAGTGCAGGAAGTGTGGTGAGGACAATGATATCACTGGGTATTTCCAGAAATAAAGGCTTGTGTATTTTGGTTATGGCGGAATTGGCAAGATGGAAGAGGTTTCTAAGCACGGAAATGGACGGGAAGGGAGGATAGGAAAGGGTCATGATAGTTATGAAGACAATGTGACATCAAAGTTGACGGGGAATTAATTCTTATGTGAAGTAATAGCCAGTAAAACGATGATATATGCATTTTTAAAACAATTAAACTTCGAGTCACGTGCACTCGTCTTCATATGAAAAGTACCCTTGGAATACGGTGCACCATTAGTGCACATCCGACAAAACTTTATTTTTCAATTTTCAATTTCTAATTTCTAATTTCTAATTCAATTTCAACCAGCAGACATCAATTAATACACTAAAACACAGTGTGTATATACAGTATTTCCAGTATTCACACTGGATAATTGAAGGCTAATAAATAGATACGTCAGCTTATAGCTGAATAACTCTCCATGATACGAGGCCACAACCATATATCCTATATTAATAGAAAGCACATGCAATTCTGAAATTAATGATATAGGTTTCATTATGGTGCGATATCTGGTTGAGAAGTTATTCAGATATTTAAGTTGGCAGTCTCGATCGCACGTGATATCCCTCAAAGCCAACATACAGCCGATTAAAGCTAGTTATTACAAACTTCAATATATCTATTTACACAATTCTTCAACCAACAATCAAACCTATATCATTCAGTTCAAAATTAAATAAGCTTTTAAATGATATAGGTTACATATTTGCAGCTATAGACTTCAAAAAGTTATTAGGATTCAAAGCTGGGAGCTGAGACCGGCTGATTGTTATTTAGAGCAACACCCAATCTGCAGTATCTGGCACCTGCAAGTTCAACCTTGAATAAATTCTGCAATATGGCTGCTAAAAGCGTGCAACCGGGCTCAATCTGATCCTTGAATTGAGAGCTCTAGATTAGTGTCTTAAATTCAAGATTTGAAGATTGTTTGGATGAGTTGTAATAGGTTGAAAGCTTGATGTGGTACGGCGCATGGGCCACCTGAGCCGCATCTCAATTGAATTCAGGATAGTTGCATCTACAGTAGCGGCCGAAAAGATCAATCAATATAAGGGTCTAAGATTTGAAAAAACATATATCTATCAGTTATTACAATTAAAGCAACAAAGATGCAACTAGTTTGGGAATTTTGCGAATTTATTTGAATGAGATAAAAGGCGTTGAAGTTGTACATTAGCGTATTGATTGATGGCTGTTGGTTGAAATTGAATTAGAAATTAGGAATTAGAAATTAGAAAATAAAAAATAAAGTTTTGTCGGATGTGCACTAATGGTGCACCGTATTGGAAAGCAACATCTCTCAGATCACATTTTATCTTCAGCAACTTACATAATATGACACCCGTCTCTAACCTGCCCAGATGACTAACTCTGAAAACCAACACGTGATACATACAATACAGTCTTCCCATCTCATATACATTTCCACCCCCCATCCCTTAAAATATCACCACACTATTCACATCTACAGTATTACCCCTAAGCACATACCCCTCTTTCGCCGCCGTCTCCCACTGGCCCTTGATAACCTTGACCGTGTTCCCGTTGCGGGGGACAAAGCGCGCCTGATACGGCTTCGGGCCCCTGAAGCTCGTCTCCTCCCACGCATCGTCGCTATCATCCACCCCCTCCGCCTCCTTCCCATCGACCAGCGGCGGCCGGACCTCAAACGCCCACATCAAGTTCGCGAGCGCGATGTTGAGCGAGTTCTCCGCGAGCCGCGCGCCGGGGCAGATGCGGCGGCCCATGCCGAAGGTGAAGTGGTCGCGCAGGTAGGGGTCGCTCTGGTTGGCGTAGTCGGCGCTGTACTTGGGGTGGCCGAGGTAGCGGTCGGGGCGGAAGGCGAAGGGGTCGTCGTACCGCGCCGGGTCGTAGTGGATGAAGCTCGTGTTCGCGAGCAGCACGGTGCCCTTGGGGATCACGTAGTCCTTGTACGTCACGTCCGCGTCCGCGTAGTGCTTGATGCCCCAGAACGGCGTCGGGTGCATCCGCAGCACCTCCTTGATGCACGCCCGGATGTACGGCAGGTCTTTGATGTCGTCGTACCCCGGCGTGCGGTCCGGCCCGACCACCCGCATTACCTCCTCGTGCGCCTTTTGCTGCACGTCTGGGTTCGCGGCGAGGTGGAGGAGGAGGCTGAGCAGCGTGACGGATGTGGTGGTGGACCCGGCCTCGACGTTGCCGCCCGCGATCCACGCCGCGTCCTCGTCTGTCAGCCCCTGCTTGCGCCACGCCTCGTCGTTCTCCATCATCTCGCGCGCGTAGCACGTCGGCGCTTTGCCCGCCGCTACTTGTGCCTGCAGGCGGCGCCACAGGATCATCTTGGCCTCGAGCAGCGGGACGGAGAACTTCTCGGCCTGCTTGCGGCCGGGCTGCAGCCACTTCGGCAGGCGCGCGAGGACCGGCAGCTCGTCGACCATGAAGGCGCCGGCGCGCGTGATCTGGCCCAGGATGCGCGCGCTCGCCAGCGCGTGGTGCACGTCCTCGTCGTCCCAGGTCTTGATGCGCAGGCCGTAGGTGCTGGTCATGATGATGCTGAAGGCGAAGCGGCGCACGTGCATGTTGAAGTCCAGCTGGTTCGCGTTGTCGGTGGCGATGTCGAACAGCAGCTGCTTGGTCTCGTACTCCTGCGTCGGGATGAAGGTCGCCGTCATGGTGCTCGAGAGCAGCTGGTGCGTGATGGTGCGGTACGTCCGCCATTTGGCCCCGTACGGTAGCGTGAACATGCGCATCCCGCCCGCGACCACGTCGTGGCCTATAGGAGCCGGCATCTTGGAGGATGTGCTGGAGGACTAGAGATGATCGGTCAGCCACATGTCTCTCTGCTGGTTACATGCCTAAAACGCCAAAGGAGCGATTGGGAATATCTCGTGTTAGGAGATCGGCGTGCATAGTACCTGCTTGTTCAATATATCGTGCATCGCTTGGGGGCTGTTAATGATGACCCAGTTGTACATTCCTACGCGCAGCCTGAAGACCTCGCCGTACGAGGCGGCCCATTCTCGAAGACTAACGTGCGCCTTCGCAGGAAGACTGAGGCCAATACCGATGAGCGGGTAGCCTTTAGGCCCGGGCATCTTGCTCAGGCGGGTATCGCGTCGAAGCCATGCTACAAGGCCGGCTAGGACCAGGCCGATGGCCAGCAGAGCAAGCTTGTGCTCGTGGTATAGAGCTAAGACAGCTGACATGGTTGACTCTATTCTTGTGTGTCTGTCTCTCTTTTAGGATTACCAACAGTCTCGAGCTCTTTTGGATGATATCAAGTGTAACCCCCTTTTCCGATGAATTTTTAGAATGTTGGTGACGGCTACTTAAAGTAGTTGGCCTTTTGATCCTTTTGGCAGGATGCCCGAATAGAGTGTTCCGGCCTATTCGCTTGGCCGTTCGTTGTGAACGGAGGCCACGGAGATTAATACAAGTCATATTATGAGCACGAGTTCCAACACACCCGGGACCGACACGTTTGATTCGCATTTCTCTGCAATTCCACGCCGGGTCGTTTGGGAAATGACTAGTTCCGGTGCGTTCTTTCAAGAAGCATGGCTCTCTGTACCTATTACCAACTACTTACCTCCTAGCCAGCAAACAAAGGGGGAAAAGCCGTTCGGAATAAGGTAAGACGGGATTACACTTGGCCGAGATATCGCGTTTTCGGGCTCTTAAGCGACCTTGGCGCCCATATTAGCGAGCTACCGAGCCTCACATTCCCCCCCTGTCTCTTCTCTCATTGTCTTACATCGGATCTCACCCAGAACCGTCCGGGGCGGCCCCTCAACCCTTGCTTGGCATATGCAAAGGTTGGACCAATCAGAAAATACCTTTGCTCCCCGAATTAGTTCGATCGTAAGAGGGAGAGAAAAACATATGACGGCAAAAAGCCCAGGTCGGGCGCCGAGACGGTAGACGAATGTTGCGTCTCTGTGGCTTGGGCTAGAGTAGGTTGAATGGGTAAGAGACTGAAAGACGTTGAATAGGCTTTTAAAGATGTCAACTTTCTTGTACACCGACTGTTGAGGCTTACCTACATACGAAAAGTAGGTTGTTTTGTTTGTGGTGTGTAGATTCGGTAATGATGAGATTGTGACAGGTCATAAAATCGTAATGCTTAATATGAGGTATTTGCCGTTACCGTTATGTGACCAGGTACGTAGGTAAGCACCTTAAGTGAAAAAAATCTATATCATTTCATAAAAGTGTAGAAAGGCGTTATGCTAGGGTTACAAAGTAATGAAGAGTCATCAATGAAGATCATCCATCGGTATTGCAGTGGCTGCAAAGGCCGACTTACGTATGTACCAGCATCCGTACGTGTGTAGCATAAGAAGAACCATTTCAAATCCCTTAAAATAGTTGCCTAACTTGAACTCGCCAACGTGGACCACATTCATCACTCTGAACTTTTCCTTGCTATACTAAGACGAATCCTCATCTTCATTCTCGTACCCCATATCGAACTATTTCTGTCCTGGTGGAGGGTAGTCCACGTACTAGATAGCCTATCTGTGGTCACTATGTTCATGGCTCAGTGCCTACCTACCTAACCTAGGTAAGTAGGTAGGTAGGTAGGTACTTTTCTACATCTTTCATTAGGCAAGATTCAGCCTATCATGTCGACATCATTCTGATTGTCTCGGTTACGAGCCACTGCTTCAAGGGGACCACGAGCTGAGAGAAAGAATTCCACTCCATGCGCCCGGCACCAAGGAACATGCCAGTACATGAAATGAGCCTCACAACGCACATCTGCCGCTTCCAGTCATCACTAAGACACAGTGTGAGTATATTGGCGCCGGCTCCAGCAAACGCCTCCAGAGTTTTTGATGCCGGCGCGTACAGGACGCTGGCGTAGCTAGCTGTCAGAAACAACGTTACAAGCCGCGGCAGATAGTGAAAGTGCAAAAGTAGGTATTGAACGAATAGCACAAGTGCACATTGGCAGTGCCACGATGGGGGGTCGTTGAAGGTTTGTTTTGATAGCGTTTTGATGCTCTTTTTGAAAGACTTAGGAATGAATGGCCATTTGCATCACATACATGTCGTTTGTGAGGAGTTCGTTGTGTGTTAAAATATCAAGACTTGATGAGAAACAAAAGTTGGCTAATAAGCTAAAGCGCTATATGTTGAATGTGCAAATCTGCATTTTCCATCAATTTAAGGGATGACTATACCAAATTGTATGGTTATTTTGAATTTCACCGTCATCTCATGCCACGTTAAATACTTCGAAATAATGATGATATCAGAATCTCCTTCTCCGTCCTTTATGAGTGCATTTCACCTATATGGATGAAGCAAGTGAACTAGTATACCGAATGTGCGGTGAGGAATGTTCCCGGAAATAGGGGTAAATGACATTCGTCGACAATTTAGGAGATTTTTAACAAACCGGTTTCTTTCAGTGCAAATATCTCTCATAGCATTCCATATCATCAGATGGCTTTCTCTCAGCAACTCTCGGGGTTAGTGTTTTTGTAGTTCCCTTTGAGACAATGGTATGCCAATCCCATTTCTCATTGGGGAAAATAGTCATACCTATGCACGCACGTCTCCATCAATGAACCTGCAAGAATTGCCTTACCTACCTACCTCCCTATTTCGCGTGTCTCAACTCGCGTTGACGCATGCAGTCGGAGGTATTCAGAATCATTCCATTAACTAAACCCGACTTACAGTAAAGCCTCGAATTTCGGGAATGAAACAAAAGCCACCATTGGTTCAAAAAAGTCGAAAAGAAAAAAAAGAAAAGAATTAACCAGACAGGCCGCGACGCAAATCCGAACATTGGGAAGGTACTTTTGAAGGCTGTTGAAAAAATTTATCTTTGCTTATTTGGAATACCTATTGTAATAGTAATATACATGAGGCTTTATATACAAGTAATCTAGATAGACAAACAGGACGGGAAATTTGTAATTCTATCAGTTTTCTTTTGGGTAAGGTAGTGTTTTCTACATTTTGTTTTCAAATCCCAACTTCTCTTAACCTGGACCGCATCATCGCGACAATGCTCGAGTGCTCGCCGCCCAACCAGGAGCCCAGGCTCTTGTACAAGGTATCCATGTTCCCGGACGTAGATTCGTCGAGGCCCCCGGCGGAGCTGTGCGCGTTGAAGGTGTCGATCAGCGAGCCAATGCGCTTCATCTCGCCCAGGAGCAGCTGAATCCGCAGCGCCGTCTGCACGCGCTGGTCGTCGATGCTGAAGCAGCCCATGGTCATCTGCGTCGGCGCGAGGTCGGGCGTGGTGGCGCGCGTGCCCGGCGGCATGCTCGAGCTGCTGGCGCTGGTGGCCACGCTCAGCCGCGACGACGGCGAGCCGCACAGCGGCCTGAAGATCGAGCTGGGGGGCGGTGACACGACGCCGGGACGCAGTGCCGTGTCCGACGCGGGGCTCCACGCTGCTGAGAGCTGGGCGCAGCCGGCCTCGCGCGAGTACCAC
The DNA here is from genome assembly GCF_022984875.1 of Hypoxylon fragiforme. Taxonomy (NCBI): domain Eukaryota; kingdom Fungi; phylum Ascomycota; class Sordariomycetes; order Xylariales; family Hypoxylaceae; genus Hypoxylon; species Hypoxylon fragiforme. Next base: position 748,912 of record NW_026054761.1, on the reverse strand, counting down.
AGCAGGATCCGGGATATGATGGAGGCGTGGAGGAAGGAGAGGTGGGGGTGGCTGGCACAAGAGCAGTTCAGCAGTCGGTTGAGCCGCTCGCTCGCTTCGCGGTTGATGTGCAGGATGAAGTCTAGGGGGACGCGGCTTACAAACCCGTTGGGAGATGGTGTTGTGGTGGTGGTTGCGGAATAGGCTTTGTGGAGGCTTAGAAAGGACAGGTTGCCGAGGAGATCATAGGCCTCTCGCGAACAGTCGTGCCCTTTGGTGTCGTCATGGGTTATCAAGGGGCTGTCGGGGTATATTGTATCGTCAAATAGGGTTTGGGCAGCGGTGAAATGCGTGGTGGGAGGAGAGTCACCAAAGCCTGTCCATCCCAATGCAAGAAAAGGTTCCGTCTCTAAATTGTTGGATGAAATGTTGTCCCCGATATTCTTCATATCCCACTCGCCGGCATTCAGAGGTGATAAACTCGTGGGCGATGGACCAAGTCGATCGTGATGGAACGCGTCCATGACATCAACACTCGAAACGGCGTTGCTGGTGTAGTCGTCCATCGTTCCCCATGTTGCGTGCATATCCGTTATGCTCGAAGCCGACGCGGACCTCGACAAGACTGAATCACTGATAGAACCATTTGTCCGATGGCTGAATATCTTGTCATCGGATATCCCATCTTTGCTCCTGGGGCTGGCTTGTTCGCCTGGCGTGCGAGATACGCTGGGGATGTTGGGGATTTGTGGCCTCTTCCTGGGCTTTCCCATCTTGCGAGACAGTCCGTAGACACAAGGGATGCCAAGAGAGATACATCGTCCACATTCGGGTTGGCCACGATCGCACTTGAGCTTCGCTGAACCACAGCCGTCACAACTGAACCGTAATTTTGGTTGCCGAGACGTCCGTGATGAAGTATTGATCATTATTGGCAAAAGAAAGTGACTATTCGCCTGCACGCAACTAACTAGGTACTAGGTAGGTAAGGGGTATGGAATATGAGATATGTGTCAGGTGGTTAATGAATGTGTCAATATGTAAAGGGGGAGGGGCCGTGATCAGGAAATTGTTGTCAAAATAGGTAGATTTGTTTATCATATTCAAAGATCGAGAGCTAGATACCGTAATTTGAAATTCTGCCTACCTCTCATCAATGTCTCATCCATGCATGAGGGGATTCTACCGACAAGACTGCTATGGTCTTTTTTCTTTTTTTCTTTCTTTTTTTAATTCTTTCTTTTGCTTTTTAGAATAACGGCCTCAGCCCTAGCCGCCGCCATCGTCATACCAAATCGGCTTGTATGCCGTCTTTGCATCCTTTCCGTTGCCCCAAACCAGCCACACAGCTCTTCATCCTCTTTCCCTGATTCGACTAAGATATACCTATCGTGTAACCATCCAATGGCTCGATAAGCGACTGCCTAGGTGTTGTTCCTTCAGCTCATCATGCAGCCATCGGCCGAGTCCCAGAGATTCGGAGAAACTGTGGGCGCCGCATGGAGCTCGAGCTACCATGGGTAGGTAAGCAGAGCTGTTCAGGTCCCTCGTGGTACTCAACGATAACTTGGGATGATATCTGATACACCACATGAATACCACATGCATACCACATGACTACTGCATGTCCACTGTTGAATACTACTTTGTAGATAGATAGCTGCATGATCTCAGATCTAACAGCTTCGATTGATTCGCTTACTCGTTAGAACTACTGCATGTTGTTTTCTATCTGCAGATGCCAAAGTCTACCTTACCTACTTATGACCTCGCTATGAGACAGTATTATAGATTACCTACATACCAACTACTCATACTATTCATAGAACTGAACTGAAATGATCGTCTTGTTTCACTACATTGATCGACACACCAACACTGTAACATTGTCTTCTCAGGTACCCAAATAGAAAGCCGGGAATATCTAGCCAGGTAGTATCTACTACTTAACCCAAGCATGCAATCTATGTTTCAGTCAGCTGATCAATTGAACGCTTCTCATAGGCTCTAAGCACCTTCAAAGCAAACAAACAGATACGAAGGTCATCCATTGATATCGTATCACAAAAATTCTGACCGCAGTCGTTCATCTTACTATGTATTATGTATAATGCCTTACATATACCATAGGCACCTAAGACGTGATGTGCTTCGTGGCTTGTGTTACGCTCGTATATTTGCCTGTTGCAAGACCAGTACCTATGTAATACAAAATGCCTACCAAGCTATGTTTACTTACGATGTACCTACGTCCTATGTGTGGCGGAACGGAATAACCCCCTCGGTCCGAATTATAGATTTATAAGAATGCTGTTGTGTTTGAAGGTGTCAGCAACTCATTCTATTGCCTTCGTATCATAGGTCATGAGTCATGACGTTTGAATCAAGAAAGGGGGACATAAGCGGGTAGGTTGGTAGGTAATATCCTGTCATCCTTCACCAACCCATCCCCGTTAGGCACCTTTTTGAGCTAACGATGCAATTTTATTGCATGTTATCGACCGACTAGGGGTGTTAGGACTCCCTGAATAAAGAAAATGTAGAGTAAAGTTGTGTCTTGATTATGTTAATTAGTGAAAAGTAGTGGATTATTGTCTGGTACAGTGTGTGGCTGCGGCGGACTGGCATCTAAACAAAACACGATAATGGGGTGAGACGCCCTTCCTCGGGCTTTTTAGTCGACTCATCCTCGATGCATGTAGGTCAAAATAAGCAGCCACTTTGCTCTGCAGACAACGTTCTAGATCGGTTAGAACTCGGGGCTGAGGCTCTCGGTCCAAGCGGATAGGTGGCGTATCATGCAGGTACGCAATTCTGGTTTAGCATTCACAATTTCCTATCAATCGGGAATCCTCCGGGTGATTTGGTGATAATCGTCGGGGCTTATGAAGAGTGCCTCGGGAGATGTTGGCTATCTCTTCCAATGAGTCCGTTGCCGGTGCCTGGTAGCTAGGTCGAGGCTGTTGGGAAGCTGGGGAGAGATGAGGCAGAGTATGCCCGGACCTGGGGAAACTGAGACAGAATAATGGAGTAGCTGTCTCTATAGAAGAAGCACATTCTGCTCTGCCAGACAGTCTCAAGAGCCATCCGTTAAGATAGACATCGAGCACCCGTCAACTACCAAGATCAGTCTCGAGCAAAAGACACCAGAGTTCCCACATATCTCTTCACCTACCTACCTAAACTACCATTCGCTAAACTTCAAGATGATTAGCCCATTGAAGTTGTATCTCTTCGGGGACCAGACGTACGACATAGAGTCAGGCCTGAAGGATTTACTGCGGCATCGACACAACCCCATCCTAGAGGACTTCCTAGTGAAAGCCTACGATGCGATTCGCAAAGAGATATACAAGCTTCCGACTCAGATCAGGGATGACCTCCCACGGTTCACTTGCCTTGACGACGTTCTCTTGTGGAAGCACGATGGAAAGAGGTGTATAGCTCTCGATATGGCCGTGACCTGCATGTATCAACTTGGAGCCTTCATCAGGTAAGAACCGTGTCACTTTCCGTTGCACAGCATCAGCATGACAGCTAAACAATGTTGCACAGTCAAGCTGACACGTGGAATTTTCACGTCGATAACTCACGGGTGCTGGGTCTCTGCACAGGAGCTCTAGCTGCAGCCGCTGTCGGATGCAGCCGTAACACACTCGAGCTCGTGCCACTCGCCCTGGATGCCGTCACTGTGGCTTTCAGGGTAGGAATGCACGTGACTGACATGGCACAACGACTTCAGCCCTCGGATTCCTCGGATCAGAGCTGGTCTATTATTGTTCCAGGCTTGGCATCTGTTGAGGCTGTACACAAGTTCGGCGAAGAAACTGTAAGATCATGAATCATCTACCCCTTACCCGCCTCTTACCCTACCTACTACCTACCACAAGCTATGTTAGGCCTGCTAGCTCTACTACCTAGTAGCTCGATATCATTTCTAGACACCTATGTCTTGGATTACCCCTAACTTGCTAATTAAATATAGACCTTACCTCTATCCGCTAGACCATACGTTAGTGCTTATGCCCCCAACGGCATAACTGTGAGCGGCCCGTCGCGATCGCTTGATCTGCTTACTCGATCGGGTAACTTGCGCAGTACCGGTTCCAAGACCATCCCCATCTTCGGGCCCTATCACGCCCCACATTTATTCTCTTCAGAGGATGTCGACGAGATCATTGGGAGCCTCGATCTCTCCATCACCGGCTCTCACCCCAATCATATTCCCATCTTGTCCAGCACTGGCAGGGAGGTCCAAAGCGGCAAGTTCAGCACTCTCTTACGAGCTGCAGTTGGGCAAATCCTCTTACAGCCCATCCGATGGAGCGATGTTCTCGAGGAGCTGCAGGTTTACCTTCAGCATGAGCAGCCTCAGTCATTCAAGGTTGTTCCAGTTGGAACCAAGGCCGACCAACTGATCTACACGGCGCTCAAGCAGACGTCTTTGCGCACGCTACTGCCTTCTTCACCAACACAGAGCCAACGACCAGTTGACAACAATGATTTCTCTGGCCCCCGAAAGCCTAAGCTCGCTATTGTCGGCATGTCAGGGAGATTCCCTGGAGCCAATGACAATGAGGCTTTCTGGGACCTCCTTTACCAAGGTCTAGATGTCCACAAGCCTGTGCCGGACTTCCACTGGAATGCCAAGACACACGTTGACCCTACAGGAAAGGGGAAGAACACGAGCGCGACGGCATTCGGCTGCTGGCTTGAGAGCCCCGCTGATTTCGATGCGCGATTCTTCAACATCTCGCCTCGGGAAGCGCCTCAAATCGATCCGGCACAGAGAATTGCCTTGATGACGGCTTATGAAGCGATTGAACAAGCTGGAATTGTTCCTGACGCCACCCCATCAACACGACGTGACCGTGTCGGTGTCTTCTACGGTGTCACCAGCATGGACTGGATGGAGACCAACAGCGCTCAGAATGTCGATACATATTTCATCCCCGGAGGCAACCAGGCCTTCATCCCGGGGCGTATCAACTATTTCTTTAAATTCAGTGGCCCGAGTTTCGCGGTCAACACCGCATGCTCATCCAGTCTTGCTGGCATTCACCTTGCTTGCAATTCGATCTGGCGAGGCGATATTGATACCGCCATCGCCGGTGGTACTAATGTTTTGACCAACCCCGACATGACGGCTGGTCTTGACAAAGGTCACTTTCTCTCTCGGACGGGTAACTGCAAAACCTTTGATGACTCCGCCGATGGCTACTGCCGCGGAGAGGGAGTCGGGACAATAATCATCAAGCGCCTCGACGACGCTATCGCGGACAAGGACCCAATCTTGGGATTAATCCTAGGCGCTTACACAAACCACTCGGCCGAGTCTGAGTCTATTACCCGACCTCACGTTGGAGCTCAGCGAGCAGTTTTCCGAAAGATCCTCAACCAGGGTGCTGTTGACCCCTATTCCATCGGATATGTTGAGATGCACGGGACGGGTACTCAAGCCGGTGACGCTGGAGAGATGTCCAGTGTTCTAGAGACTTTTGCCCCTCCCCCTGGACAAGTCGTGAAGAGCCGCAGCAGCAGTGAGGCTCTCTACCTCGGATCAGCCAAGGCAAATGTGGGCCACGGTGAGGCCGCATCAGGAATATCCAGTCTCATCAAGGTCTTGTTGATGATGAAGAAGAACACCATTGTGCCACACTGCGGCATCAAGACCAAGATCAACCACAGATTCCCGACTGATCTTCAGGAACGAAATGTCAACATTGCCTTCAAGCCTACTCCTTGGGAGAGGAGCACCGATGCTTCGAAGCCCCGACGAGTTTTCGTGAACAACTTCAGTGCCGCCGGTGGAAACACCGCGCTGCTGATTGAGGATGCACCCCTGGAGACCAAGTCTGTGGATGTAGCCCCTGACTCACGAAACCACCACCTCGTTGCTGTCTCAGCCAAGAATGGTGTCTCCCTACAAGGAAACCTCAAGTCGCTGCTTGGATTCCTGAAGGAGAATGCGGATGTTAGCCTCGGTCAACTCTCATACACCACTACTGCCCGCCGTATCCACCACCAGCACCGTGTGATGCTCTCTGGATCAAGCGCCAGTGATATCTCCGCTCAAATCGAGACAGCCATCCGAGACCAGGCAGGCATGACCAGACCCAAGAGCACACCTAAGGTTGTCTTTACCTTCACAGGCCAGGGTGCACAGTATCCCGGAATGGCGAAGGAGCTCTACGACAACTTCTCATTCTTCCGCACCGAGATGCGCCGATTGGATCGCATCGGGCAGAGCCTCGGATTCCCGTCTACGATCCCCGTCATTGAATCAAAGGAACTAGACATCGGCATTTTCAACCCCACCGCCGTCCAGCTCGCCAGCGTCTGCATGCAAATCGCCCTCAGCAAGTTGTGGGCATCGTGGAACATCACCCCCGTCGCCGTGGTTGGACACAGCCTCGGTGAATACGCGGCTCTTAACGCCGCCGGTGTTCTCTCAGACGCAGATACCATCTACCTTGTCGGAGCCAGGGCGACCGTGCTCCAGGAGAAGTGCACTAAAGACACCCACTCGATGTTAGTCGTCAAGGCGTCAGTAGATGAGATTGCGAACATCCTGAGGAGCCGCAAATACGAGATTGCTTGCATCAACTCACCAATTGAGACGGTGTTGGCTGGTATCAACGAGGACATTACCGCGATCAAGAGCATTCTTACGGATGCTGGGTTGAAGACGACAGCACTCAAGGTCCCCTATGCATTCCACTCCTCCCAAGTAGATCCCATCTTAGAGGATATCAAGGCGATAGCTAGCGGTGTTACTTTCTCCGAGGCCAAGGTCCCTGTGATCTGCCCCTTGGATGGCAGCATCTCTGTTGGCATTGGTAGCTTTACCCCTGAGTACCTTGCCCGCCACACCCGAGAGCCTGTCAACATGCACAAGGCCCTACTCACGGCGAACAGCCATCACATCCTCGGTGACCAGAGCATGACGCTGGAGATTGGCCCCCACCCGGCCATCACTGGCATGGTGAAAGCAGTGCTCGGCCAACAGAGCAACGCTCTGGTGTCCCTACAGAGAGGCAGGTCGACGTTCCAAACTCTTACGACTGCGCTCAAGACACTCTTCAACGGGGGCTCAGACATTCGGTGGACCGCCTATCACGAAGACTTCCCGGCCTCCCAAAAGGTCATCCCGCTACCAGCTTACAACTGGGACCTGAAGCCGTACTGGATGCAGTACGTGAACGACTGGTCGCTGCGCAAGGGAGACCCTCCGTTGGTGATCAACAACTCCTCGCGCATTGAGAGCACGACTATCCACCGGGTCGTCGAGGAAGAGGGCGATTCTACCAAAGCCCACATGATCGTCGAGTCAGATATCGGACGGAAGGATTTCCGCCCCCTGATTGAAGGCCACGAGGTCGATGGGGTTCCTCTATGCACCCCGGCTGTCTACGGTGATATCTCGCTCAGCCTGGGCACCTACCTGCTCCAGCGTTACCAGCCGACTCAGGCAGGACTCACGCCGGTTATTGCGGACATGACCATTCTCAAGGCCCTGATGGTCCGACCCGACCCCTCCGAGCAGCTTCTTCAAGCCCACGCAAAGGCTGACTGGTCATCGAACTCGGTGGCCATTAAGTTTTTCACTTTCGATGTAAGTTCCGGTTTTACTCTACATCTTCCTGTCTCATACTACCTATACGATATACTAACCCTCGCCTGCAGAGCCAGAAGAGACTCCAAGAGCATTCAAACTGCGTCATCCGCTTCACGGACGGAAGCCTCCAGCAGAAGCTCCAGAAGGAAGTCGTCAACGTAAAAGAAAGGATCCGCGTCCTCCGCGAGGGAATTGTCACGGGCACCACTGCTCGCTTCAACCGCGCCATGGTCTACCGTGCCATCCGACCACTTGCACGCTTCCACGACGACTACAGGGCTGTGGATGAGATCGTCATGGACAGCAAGTCACTAGAGGCGACGAGTCGCCTTGACTTTAGCAATTTCCACAAGGGCGGCGATTTCCACACTCACCCCGGCCTCATGGACGCCCTGACGTGGTGTGCGGGATTCACGATGAACTGCAACGACAACAACGATTTGGACCGCGATGTCTACGTCAACCACGGCTGGGGCTCGTTCCAGATGTTCGAGCCAATGAGCTTTGAGAAGAACTACACGACTTACTCACGCATGGTGGAGGGTAAGGACCGGTTATGGCAGGGCGATGTGATGATCTTGGATGGTGACAAGATCGTCGCTCACTTTGGAGATTTCGCTGTACGTGTTATCCTACTGATATCATTCCTTACCTTTATAAGAATAACATTACTGACTATATCTCTCTACAGATGCAAGGTGTCCCCCGCCGTGTGCTGAGGGTCATCCTATCTATCGAAAGCGGCAGCAAGGCCAAGAAACAGCCACTTACCCAAAAGGAGCCGGTCACCCTCCCAACCCTGCCTCAGGCACCTGTTCATGCGTCAAAGTCCACTAAAGCTTCCGGGGACTCGGTCCCCTCGCCCAAGGTCACCCGAGCTCTAGCTATCATTGCCGAAGAGAGCGGCCTCGCCATCTCTGACTTGACGGACAGCACCAACTTTGGCGACGTGGGCATTGACTCCCTCTTGGGCCTGACCATCTCGGCTCGGTTCAAAGAGGACCTCGACCTAGACCTCGACTTCAACGCGCTCTTCTACGAGTGTCCCACCGTTGGAGATCTCAGGGCCTTCTTGGGAGATTCCAAATCGGACAACTCCAGCGAAGCCTCCACGCCAATGTCGAGCGGCACCTTCACCACCCCGAGTGATAGTGTGAATGGCAGCTCAGCTTCTTCTGTCATAGACGAAGCCCCTGCTCCACTTGGCAACAAGGTGGATTTCCAGCGCGCTCTCGACATTATATCTGAGGAGAGTGGTCTTGCGGCCGAGGACCTTACCAACGACACCAACTTCGCCGATGCCGGAGTTGACTCGCTCTTGTCGCTAGTCATCGTCAGCCGCTTCCGGGACGAGCTCGAGCTGGATATCCAGCACGAGTCTCTGTTCCTGGAATGCCCAACTGTCGGCGACCTAAAGCACTTGCTACTAGGCAGTGCGAGCACCGAGAAACCTGTCGAAGCCAAGCCAGCTTTAGCCCCAGTCTATTTTTCTCCTCCCCCAGTTCAGGAGATCAAGGCAGTCCCAGAGCCTACCGATCCCGCCTTAATCGCTCGCAAGAAGGCAGTCGACGAACTAGTCGAGAAGTACACCGCCGGCTTCTCGGTCCCCGCCCCTCTCCCCCTCACCACCTCCACCCCGGACAACGAAAAGGTCGTCCTAGTAACCGGCGCAACGGGATGTCTGGGCGGCCACCTCGTCTTCAAGATGGCGCACATGGCCGACGTCAAAACCGTCGTGTGCCTCAACCGGGAGAACAAAGCGGACCCCTTCACGCGCCAGAAGAAGGCGATGAAGGACAAGGGCGTCCACTTCCCGGAGCACCTGCTGCCGAAGCTGCTGGTGCTGCAGACGGACAGCGCGAAGCCGAAGCTCGGGCTCTCGCAGGCCGAGTACGACGCCCTCGCCGGCTCCGTCACGCACATCGTGCACAACGCGTGGCCCATGAGCGTGAAGCGCGCGCTCCCCGGCTTCGAGCCGCAGTTCGGCGTCATGCGCAACCTGCTCGACCTCGCGAGCGCCGTCGTCGCGCGCCGCCCCGCCTCCTTCCGCCTCGGGTTCCAGATGATCTCGTCGATCAGCGTCGTGGGCAACTACGGGAACCGCGAGGAGGAGGAGGAGGAGAAGAAGAAGACGACGACGCTGGTGCCCGAGGACCGGGTGGGCGTGGAGGCGCTGCTGCCGGTCGGGTACGCGGACGCGAAGTGGGGGTGCGAGCGGATGCTGGACGCGACGCTGCACCGGCACCCGGCGCACTTCCGGGCGATGACGGTGCGGCTGGGGCAGATCGCGGGCTCGAGCGTCAGCGGGTACTGGAACCCGATGGAGCACTTCGGCTTCCTGATCAAGTCGTCGCAGACGCTCGGCGCCCTGCCCGACGTCGACGGCACCGTCTACTGGACGCCCGTCAACGAGATCGCCGGCACGCTGGGGGACCTGGTGCTGCCGCGGCACGACAAGCAGCACTACCACTTCTACCACATCGAGAACCCCGTCGGCCAGCCCTGGAGCCAGATGAACCGCATCCTGGCGGACGCGCTGGGGATCAAGGAGCTGATTCCCCTGAAGGAGTGGTCCCAGCGTGTGAGGGATGCGCCGCAGAGGAATAACCCGGCTGCGGCGCTCGTCGACTTCCTCGATAGCAATTACCTCCGCATGTCGTGTGGCGGGCTGGTGCTGGAACCCAAGAACACGCTCGAGCACTCGCAGACCTTGTCTGCGGTGGGCCCGGTGAGCGAGGAGGTGGTCAGGAAGTACATCTATGTGTGGAAGGAGATTGGATTCTTGAACAAATAGTTTACCTAACTTGTAGGGGTTATAATACTTACGAATGTAGGAACTTGGTGGAGATTGTAAGTTTTAAACATTGTTGGCTGGTTTCTTGGTTACGGTTAGAATCATCTGGATAGAGGGCATAAATTGTAGTTTTATTTTTTGGCATAGTCGAGGTTAGGTAGTTTGCTTTATTTCATTGCATATTCGTTCATGATATGACTTTCATTGACTTTTATCAATAATCATTTTCCTAGCATAGTTCAATAAGATGTGAGAGCAGTACCTATCAATGGAGTACGAAGTGTGAACAATCCATCACATCTAACCTACTTAAGTTCCCAGCTCCTTTATTCTATCACATCCATACACTTAATTAAGGCGCATGTCTCATCACTTAACAGGCCTAGAACCCTTTCAACGAAATGTAATGGCAACATCTTCGGTTTTGCCCTTGAGTACCTGCCTAGCCTTTATCTCCCATAGGACCTGGTAGCCATCAACAATAATTGTCATACACTCCATACATAGTTACTGCATACCTAGTCCCTGGCCCTCTAATTGCGGTATTACTTAGGTTGACATATTGATTAGGTACCAATCGGTTCTATGGAACCCTCAGGTTCTTAAGCCGGTCCATTCCCCTGAATTTCGAACTGCTGTGCCGCTCTCTCGTCTTTTCTTCCCCCTTTTTGCCCTTTTCGTCAAATGTTGGTTGCAGTACCACTAACAATTCCACCCATTGGGATTCGTCATCTCGCTCTTATGTCGCTATTATATCATTGTCGGTTCCAAGGTTATCACCATTCCCGTTTATCTCGCTGTTAGTATGAGCACTTCCACATCATCGTGTTGCGAACATAGCAAACTGAGTAACTCCGTTTGGGGCTCAATCACGATTTTCAATTCTTCCCTACATACCTCCCTAGCCTAATAGGTACATATTATATGCTGCAGTAAGCCACTGACGACAGCTGCACGCTTACCTAAGAGCAGGCTCGCCATGTGTGTAACTTGTCAACCATTGAGTCTCAGGGACTTAAAACTTATTTCCGATGGCGAAGGACGGCGGTCTTTGTCACCGACTTCGTTTTCCGGTGACGTGATATCTTGCGTTTCTCCGATCAGGCGATGCTTCGGGATAAGTGTCGGGTATACCGCGCCCGAGGAAAAAAAAGCAATCCTTCCCTTCCGTCAAAGCCTGACCGCTCATCACCATATAATGATATTTCACCTAAGTTATTACTTAGGAACTACAGCTCGCCAAGCCAAATCCTCAATCACACTTTACCTCTCTCATTTCCAAAGGAAAGAAATAATAATACACCTTTTAAGTCAGCATCTCACAGTCATTCACCATGTCTATCCAGCAATACCAACTTACCCAAAAGGGCGGGCCGTTTGCCCTCACGAAGGTACCCCTGCCCAAGCCTGGTCCTGGACAAGTCTCCATCCGCCCCCGTGCCGTAGCACTCAACGGGATTGACTGGAAGAACCTTGCATTCGGCGCCATAATCCGGTCTTACCCCGCCGTTCTCGGCATCGATGCCTCCGGAGTAGTCGAGGCGGTCGGTGAGGGCGTCACCGCTTTCAAGGCCGGCGATGAAGTGATGAGCTACGCCCACGGCATCATAGGCCAGGGCGCATTCGCAGAAGTCTACACGGTAGCACAGCACGAGGTTGCCAAGAAGCCTTCCGGCCTAAGCTTTGAGCAGGCCGTCTCTCTGCCGTGAGTACCTACCTACCCGTTTTCTTTCCTCTCCTCGGCCCCCGCATCTTAAAGCTGCTTTGCTACGTCAGTCAGCGCACCTACTAACGCTCCCAAAGCGTCATCTTCCTCACCGCCGCCGCCACCATCGTAGTCGGCCTCAACGTCGAACTGCCCGGCCTCTCCAAGCTGAGCAACCCGAACCAGCCCAAGTCCATCCTCGTCCTCGGCGGCAGCTCCGGCGTCGGCGCCTCCGCCATCCAGCTCCTGCGCATCGCCCTGCCGTCCGTGACCATCATCACAACGAGCTCAGCCCCCCACCACGCGCACCTGAAATCGCTCGGCGCCAACGTCGTCCTAGAGCGCTCCGCACAGTCCGACGCCGCCGCCCTTAAAGCCGCGACGCCGGGTGGCGCGGGCGTGGACGCCGTCATCGACACCGTGGGCGCGGGCCCGGACTCGCCGGCGGTCTTCGAGGCGATCAAGGCCGACGGCCCCAAGCTGTACGCGCTCGTCGTCACGCGGCCCGATGCCAAGCTGCCCGCCGGGCTACAGTCGACGCTTGTCGGCGCCGAGAACATCCTCAAGCAGGAGCCGACCGCGCTGCAGTACCTGGTCAAGATTGTGGAGGAGGGCAAGTTCAAGCTGCCGATCAAGATCGAGGTGGTGGGCAAGGGGTTCGAGGCGATAGAGAAGGGGCTGGGGAGGTTCCCGGCGAATGTTAGTGGTACGAAGTTGGTTGTTACCCTGTGAGATGGCTAGATAAATGGATATCTTAAAAGTCATAAAAGTTAGGCAGGCATAAGTAGAATCATGAAATAAGCATCAATGATATAAAATAATGAGACAAAATCATTATCAACTTTGTTGCTCTTAAGCTTGTGGCGTGTTTAATGGTGAGATACTATGTATTGTATAGCCCTTGGTTAGGTTAGTAATGTCCAAAGTTGAATAACTAGGTGCTTGCTAAATAGTTCCAAGGTTGCCACCTGGGACACCCTGAAGGCTTCCAGCCCTGGATATTCTTACGCGCTAAGTGAAGCTTAAGCAGCCCTAAAAGCCGCCCAAGCGTACTAAAAAGGCACCTTGCAGGGCCTAAGATCCTTCGTGAGTCGTGACTTGTGAGAACGGCATAACCCGGTACCTGGACCCCTGGATTACGGGGCATATCCACTGTAACCCCACTATATCTCTAGCTGGTGGGGGCTTCCAATAGTTACTATTGTCAGGTGGGCTTCAAGGTTGCGTCTAGAGCCAAGAACATCGCATCGCAATTATGAACGTTACGACTTCACCACTTCACGTAACACCCTTACTATCACAGAATAGTTAAAGCTTAAGTGACTTTTTTTTACTACATTTGTCTAAATGCTACCTATGTAAGTACTAGACTAGTTGCCACCTTCCCCCTTTAATTCTACCAAATGCGCTTAAGCCATTATCCCTAACCCCAACCCTTACATTTACCTTTCTACCGCCAAAGCATCCCCTCCAGCTGGGCGTTGTACCTCCCACCCTGGATCTTGAACGAGGCCAGGATCTCATCCAGCTGCGCCTTCTCCTCGGCCGAGAGACTGACGTCCTTGGTGTTCTCCTCGACGCGCTCGGGCGACGTCGCGCCGGGGATCGGGATGATGGTGCCGGCCTGGGGCGAGTCGTTGTGCGCGCGGATCCAGGCGAGCGCGAGCTGCGCGGGCGTGACGCCGGTTTTTGTCGCGAAGAACTTGAGCTTCTCGACGAGCTCGAGGTTCTTGTTGAAGTTCTGGGAATGGAGATTGAAATTAGTCTGTGGTTCTCTGCGCAGTGCAAGTAAACTGCACCGGGAAAGGGGGTTCTTACCTCAGGCTGGAAGCGGTCGAACCGGCGCCGGATATCACCTTCGGGGATATCATCCACGGACTTGATCTGACCGGTAAGGAAACCACGGCCCAGCGGCGAGTACGCGACCAGCGGAATATCCAGCTTCTTCGCCGTCGCCGCCACGCCGTTCGTCAGCAAGTCGGGGGTCCAGAGCGAGAACTCGACTTCCACCAGGCTGAGGGGGTAGATGGCGTTCGCCTTCTCGATGGTCTGCGCGCCAGCCTCGCTGATGCCGACGCCGCCGATCTTGCCGGCCGCCACCAACTCCCCGAGCGCGCCCAGCGTCTCCTCGAGCGGGACGTTAGGGTCTACACGGGTCGGGCCGAGGATGTCGATCTTCTTGGCGCCGCCGAGGTGCTTGATGCAGGCGTCGGCGCAGGCGATGACCTGGTCGTGCTTGACGGTCGGGCGCATGGTCTTGAAGTCGACGCAGCTCTTGATGAAGAGCGTCACCTTGCTCGCGTCCTCCGGGTGCGCCTCGAAGTAGCGCCGGATGAGGGCCAGCCCGGCCGACGGCTCCGGCATCCCGTAGTAGTCGCCGCTGGACCAGAAGGTGGCGCCCTGCGCGATGGCCTTCTTCATCGCCGCGAAGGCCTGCGCGTCCGGCGTGTGCTTGGGCCGCCAGGTCATGCCCATGAGCCCGAAGCCCGTGGCGCACTTGGGCTTGAAGACGGAGCTGGGGGATGGAGGCATGGTTGTAGGTTTTAGGTAGGTGCTTAGGGTAAGTAAGGAGGTAAGGTGAGGTAAAGATAGTATCTTAGTCAAATAAATCTCGTGAATGGGTATTAGAGGATAACTTGAGAGGAGCGATGCCAAGTTTTCATCTACGGTTTATCAACACAACTCCATTTTTATTCTTAAAAGCTCATCAAGACAATACTCGAAATTATGGACATAACGGAACGGGATAAGATAACGGAGCGGGATAAGCGACGTAAACATGCCTCGGTTTTACCACCCTTACATCGGGGTCGGGTTTCAAAGATGGACGATGATAGGGAGGAAAAGCTCAATTGGGCTGAAAGCGAATTCTGGGATTAAAGGGTGTGCGAGATTAGCGAGTGGCGCGGTCTCGGGATAACCAGATCACTTTAAATCCGCATTATGACAGGTCTGGAAAATGTTACACGCGGGCCGTAAATGCGTGCCTGACGATCTGTTATACCAACAAGTCTTTTGTGTTGCAATTTATGTCGGACGGGATAGGCATTAGTGGTACTACATTGCTCCTTTTTGTGACTACAAATCAAATAGAACCGGCATCTAGTCGGCGTAGCTCCTTTTCCCCTTTTTCCCCCATGAAAAAAGAAGGATTTTTGAGCCACCGAGGTTTATTTCGACAACCATGCTCACAGCCTCTCGACTTAGGACTTTGTTCCAAAGCGCCAAGACCACCACGTCGAGTCACTGCTTACTTGCCTTGCACGACCATTTCCTCTAATCTGCCCAGGTACCTAGGTTGGTAGGCTCGGGAGCTGAGCTGTTAGTCGGATAGGTGCCTAGGTCGGTCAGCAGGCATACACATGGCCATAGCAGGCTAGCGATTGACATTTCTCATCAACTAAGCAGGGTTAATGTCGGGGACCAACTAATCAGACTGTCAACAGTTGAAAGCCACATTCCAAGAGGGGGGAGGAGGAGGAGAAGGCTGTAAGAAACTCCACGATTCAGAAGTACAATACACCCGAACCTGGAATCTGGTGTGTGTCTCCTGCAACCAAGCTTTCGGTAGATGACCACAGCGACGATTACGAAGGATTCCTTAGGGCGAGTCCAGGCTTGGGGGGATGCTAGCCGACGTTCATGGATCTTCGATTATAGAGAAATCGGAAAATCCTTCCCGGCTACTACCCGTAAAATGTCTTTAACGTCATATTTAGGCTTTCGCCATGCTGATATAGGCAGCGTGGGTGAGGAAAACGGAGTATCCAGAAGTCTTGGTATCAGGGGTGCTCGGGGATCGTGGAAGGGGAGGGGCGTGAGTCGGGAAAATGCCCCAGATTCAGTTCAGCTCTAAGCCTTGTTCTTCAGCTAAGCGTGCAGTTAAGCGTGCCTCACTGGGGTGCCCTGGTGGTGTCGGTCTTCATTGCTAGTTGGGGTTGATGACTTCCGAAATCTCTCTTGGTCTAAAGTTCGCCGATGATGAGAGGCGCACAACTTGATGACAGGCACAATTCCATGAGAGGAGCTGTCAGCTTAGCTATGGATATAAAGTATGGTGTATCGTGGGTCTCTTTTTGACAGGAAACCTCATCGCATCATCCGACAGCTTCCTTCTCTGATCCAGTCAAAAGGAAAAAGCGAGTTCTCCCGTTTGCATTGCCCGTCCAATCATGCTCTCCCGCACCATCCTCAACGCGCTGGCGATCTTCGCCTCCGCAGCTACAGCTAGCCCTACCTCGTGGAGTACCAGCAGCGGCGACGCTCTTGTGCAATACTTAGAAGAGAGGGCAGCTCCTGCGCTGAACTTCAAATTTTCTTCTCACGGCTCAATCGTCACCCCTGACTCTCCTCAGTGGGAGAACGACACGTCGAGATGGTCGACCTGGAGCGCTCCCTCGTACAGCGTCGCATTCTTTCCCGGTGAAGAGCGTGATGTCTCCGTTGCTGTATGTAAATCAACGCAGATATTGTTCATGGGTACCTAGGAAGTAACTGACATGACCATGTGTTTAGCTCAAGTACATGTCCAGCCACAACATCTCATGGCTAGCCATGGGCGGCGGCCACGGCAACACACTCACATTGGCTACTGCGCAGAACGTTGTATTGATCAACATGGAGAGAATCAACAAGATCACGATGAATCCCGACAAGTCTGTTTCCGTGGGTGGCGGAGCTTTGTTTGGAGACCTCTACCCAGTCGTTTATGCTGCCGGCAGAGAGCTACGTAAGTGCTGACATATTTCACATTTCTCACATTTCTCTCTGGCTAACACAAGGCTACAGCCCTCGGCGCTTGCGCATGCGTCGGTGTCGGTGGTGCCAGCCTCGGTGGCGGTCACAGCCGTCTCCAGGGCAAGTACGGCTTGATCGTCGACGCAATCACCAAGATGCGAGTCGTTCTATGGGATGGCTCTGTCCTTGACGTATCCGAAACCAAGAACTCCGACTTGTTCTGGGCTATGCGAGGAGCTGGCCACAATTTTGGCATCGTTCTCGAGTTCACATACAAGACTTGGCCTCTGCAGAACGGTGGTCTGACTTACAACGCCGACATGACCTTTACCAGCGATTCTCTAGCCGGTGTTTTGGGTGTCATCAACGACCTCATCCCAACCCTAGACGCAGGTCTCGCATTGGACATGTTCATCTACTATGACCCACCCACCCAAGAGGTAAGCGATATTCTTCTGAACGTCGGAGTATTGAGTTCGCATACTAACTAAACCCAATTAGATTGTCTCCTTCCTCAACATCGTGTACGCCGGTACTCTAGAGCAAGGAAACAAATTCACCGATCTCTTCGCGACCAAGAACGCGAGCGGAACCCACATCGAGCGTCTCACCCTCAACGTGACGATGATCCCCTGGGAGCGGATCCCCCACGAGGCCGCCAACGGCATCATCGACCTCGCCTGCACCGAAGGGTTCGAGTACAACACCTTCACGGTGAACATGGGCAAGTTCGACATCCCGCAGCAGCTCGAGCTGTACGACTCGTACGTGGACCTAGTCACAAACAACCCGCTGGCGTCGAGCTCGCTCATCTTCTACGAGGTGTTCGGGCAGCAGGCGGTGGTGGCGCAGGACCCGGCGAAGACGGCGGCGGGCAACCGCGACTACTCGGCGATCCTCGCGGTGCTGCAGACGACGTACACGGACGAGAGCGTGGCGGGCGTCGCCGACGCCTGGGGCCGCCGCTGGCGCGACGACATCTTCAAGCCCGAGCACTCGGGCTACCCCGTCGAGTCCGTCTACATGAACTACGCCCACGGCGACGAGCCCCTGCAGGCCATGTACGGCTGGGAGCCCTGGCGCCTCGAGCGCCTCCGCAGCCTCAAGAAGCGCTACGATCCTCACGGGTTCTTCAACTTTTACAACTCGGTGCTTTGAGATGGGGGCTATTAAGTATAGCTGTTGTGTGGGCAGATGCTTGTGTTGGTGATGGGTGTGTAGTGAAAGTTGCGAAGAGGAAGGTTTATTGGTGGCCGATATCCCCCTTTCCAGTTAGCTAAATGGTCCGGGAGGGGTTTGTAGTTGAGGAGTTTCTTGTACAAAGCTTTTAATTCTTCCACCCACCTGGGCATAAAGCAAACCTAGGTGCCTACCTAGGTTAGAGCGATTCTTCGTGACTTTCGAACTTGACCCCTTGGAAGTTGAACCTAGGTGGTGGCTGCTATGTATCTTGTTGCAGTACAACTGCAACCAAGAAGAAGGAAGAGGAAAGGAAGAAAGCTTGCTTTATTCCTAACTACGATGGCAGAGTGCCAACATATGGCCATAAGGGCCATATGGCTCTAGTGGAGCCTAAGGGTGCCTGAGGCACCTGCAACAGTTCGTTGCAATGCCCATGTAGGTATTTTGCGATTACGTCTTTTGAAATGTAACTGTAGCTGCATAGGTAGGGTGAGTAGGTAGGCATTTTAAATGCACCCTGGCGTGAGCACAGAAAATAGACACCTACCTGCATCTTTGGGCTCATATGACATTTATTAGAGAGAAAAGCAAAGGAAGAAAGAAGGCAGCGATTGTTTATTCCAGCTATAATATCATATCTACCTACTTGATGCCCATTATATAATAAGCACCTACCTACCTAGGTAGATATGTCTATCCAACCTGACTTAGATGAGAGGGAACCCCCGGCCTCTCTATCTTCTACTTTCACCTGTCGCTGGCATCATCCATCATGCATGAATCCAGATATTACTATCAAGGATTCAATCCCTTTCTGTAAATCATGCCACAGCAAGCCGTCAATGGAAGATATCCTTTCCGAGCAACGCTCCTTCAACTTAAACGTGACACAGCCGCCCCCCGATGAACCTGCGCAAGATAAGAAACTCTGGTGGCCTCGAACAGTAGCTTATCGTGATGGAAATTTGTCCGATGGTACCAACGCCGGTACTGTTCCGCTGTCTCGATATGGTGGTGGTGGTGGTGTAGAACGTGCCACGTTGGCCACCACCACGCAGTCTGCAATCTACCCTGTTACTCTTGCGTCGAATGAATTCCGACTGCTGTGCCTGACTACCGGTCCCGACAAGGATTCCCCTACACATGTTACCTTAGAAACTCATAGCGACGAATACCATCCCGAGTATGAGGCAGTCTCATATACATGGGCTGGAGATGACGGGGATGCCTCACTGTGTCGTCCGATATTCATCGGCCCGTATTGGGATGTCCTTTTCCAGACACAGAACTGCTGGGACCTGGTTCGATTTATGCGGCCGACGAGAGGTATACGTCTGATTTGGATCGACTCTCTTTGTATAAACCAGAGAAATATGCAAGAGCGCGCAGAGCAGGTGGCAAAGATGTCACAGATCTACAGGCACTGCACCAAGGTTGTGGTGTACTTGGGACCGGATGTTACACCTACTTTCGATGATCGGTATCCTCGTCGTCAATGGCTTCATGAGATGAGCATAGTATCTATGAAACAAGAACTTGAAAAAATCTTGGAGCGAAAATATTTTAAAAGAATCTGGATTATTCAAGAGTTGGTCTTCGCTCCGCGCATGGCCATGCGTGTTGGCCAGAGAGAGATCAACATCGACTCGAGAACCACTCTCATAAACTGGAACTGGGAAGAA
This sequence comes from Hypoxylon fragiforme, assembly GCF_022984875.1. Classification (NCBI taxonomy): domain Eukaryota; kingdom Fungi; phylum Ascomycota; class Sordariomycetes; order Xylariales; family Hypoxylaceae; genus Hypoxylon; species Hypoxylon fragiforme. The sequence goes on along the minus strand of NW_026054761.1, from coordinate 729,215 downwards.
TGGCCAACACCGTGGTTTGAGCACGCTTGTCGGCAAAAATTTCTGGTGCAAAACACATGGGATGCTTTAGAGCTTGTCTCCAAATCTCGGTGTACGGATCCCAGAGATCGTTTATTTGCTATACTAGCTCTACTACCTAGCCCCAATCATGGGATTGAGCCAGACTACTCTGTGTCTGCACAACACGTGTGCATTGGGTTCTTCGCGCATTGCCTCTTGGTAGAGCGTACTGGTTGGTTTCTATTTTATGCCACTGGCGTTCTACCTCAGAGATCAGTTCCTTCATGGGTCCCTGAGTGGAATTCAATAATAGAGTGGAAATATTCCAAGCGTCCAGCTGACTATGAATTTGATAAATTACGCTATGAGCTTCGAATGATGCCGGGCGTTATAGAAGCGCAACACAGACTTATAGAGCTAACCGGCGACTCTGTGGGGGTTGGAAGTGGAGGTAGGCTAGAAAAGTTTCATGAAAGAATTGAGAGAATAGGCAATGATAAACCCTTGGTGTGTTCACGGACTGGTGCCTTGCTTGATATGCGCCTACAGCACTTGTTCACCATACCTCATACTCCTACAAAGATGGGGGCCAGCCAAGAGGGAGGAGAAATCTTCAAGCTGAAGCAAAATACTGGCCCGGCTCTTTACATAGTCAGCAAGGTAGAGCTTGACAAAATAGTTATGCCCGGATGTGACCATATCTTTCACCTCCCCACCGAAACCAGAGAAATTTGGCTAATCCTTCGCGAGGAAAATCAGATGGAAGAGCCGCTACCTGGCTCCACTGCTACTCAACACCCAGTTAAGAAAAACAATGACTATTATTTGGTTGCTGCTTGCTTAGACCTTTCTTTCGGGCTCAAGACCAGGTCCGAAGAACTATACATAGGGGACACGCTATATGGAGAAATCCGGAGATTGCAGAACATCTTGAACACGACTTCAATTGGGCTGAGCTCGATGTTCCATATAGTATTCTTTGACACAGGTTTAGAATCGATTGTCGAAAAAGTGAAGTTGCCTCGGTTAGGATACGCACCGGGATACAAGCATTGGGATATATATTGGATGATTTTACCGGTGTGCTTTGGATTATTCAGGGAGCAGTGGCTTGAGGAGCCGTGTTTCGACGCTTCCTACTTATCTTGTCTTGACCCAAAATATCAGCCCGAAGATGTCAGCGGCTATTTCAGAATAAAAATACCCGGACCGCCCAGAGAGTGGATATATCGATCAACACAGGGCAGTCTTCAATGGAAGATTGATGATGGTGAATGGCAAACGTCTCCACGAATGCCCTCAGGCGACGACGGGTTAGTGCGGAGCACTCAACTTAGGGTTCGGAAAGACGAGATTCGGAATGAGATTTATGAATTATCTAAGGAACTTTGGATTTTACGATCGTTGGAATTGCTACGAAAATATTCCGTCATTTCTACTTCCTCTACTCTTCCAGAGCTTGTGGACGCAATCACAAACCCCCGAGAGGAATACAAATCCATCATGACACAGGATTGGCGTCGTGAATTTACTGTTGATGGAAGGTTTTACGATGTAAATATAAAGTAGTGTTGCAGGTGCCTCAGGCACCCTTAGGCTCCACTAGAGCCATATGGCCCTTATGGCCATATATTGGCACTCCGCCATCGTAGTTAGGAATAAAGCAAGCTTTCTTCCTTTCCTCTTCCTTCTTCTTGGTTGCAGTTGTACTGTAACACGAAAATTACATCTCATACAGAGGAATGTGCCTAGATAAACTGTTTCGTATACTGCTTAGTAGGTAGGTATATACCTAATAGTGAGTTTATTTGGATAACAAGAAGTCATAGGTTAGTTACCTAGGTATATTAATCATAGAGTAATAACATATGATAAACCTATTGGTCGTCATTCTAACATATCCATCGTGTCGCCAAATCGAAACGCATAGGTGGTGGGTAAGGTTAGAGGCATGGCCCTGAGGTTATATCTCTTCTGGGGCATTTCATGTAAGGCTCCTCTCGATTCGCAGTGCCTTCGGGCTTCCGTGTAGAACCTCCTCATGCCTTCCCGTCAAACTTGGTCAGATAGTCGACTCTATCATATGCGAAATGACTTTACAGTTCTGTCGATTTGGTGAATATCATAGACGGTGCTAGGGATGTCGCGACTTCGTGTGAGCGTGAAGGTACTCGAGCGATGAAGACGCGAGCCCCAGGTGCATCCACACCGCTAACAATGGCCTGTGATTACAATTCAACATACAGACATACAGGGGTGAAGCGGCTTCACATCGAATCTGGAAAGGTGCGTTTCCAAATATGACCATTTTGTCGAGTCAGAAATGTCATATTATAAAAACTACTAAAAAAAGAAAACTACTTCATTGAGTACTCCATCGGATTATTCATGAAACACCACACCTTTTGGAATTTGCGGCGCGGAAGATGACAAGTCGGAACAGAAGAAAATGGAATGCTGCGCTTATGCGTTAGGTAGATCGAATACCGATTGGAATCCGTGAATGTAACTGTTGGCGTGAGGAGGCTTGTACTGTAGGTACATCGTGCTGCTGATCGTCTGCTAAATATAGCAACCGTCCGTCATCAACTGTTGTCTTAAACCTGTGCCGCCTGTGGATGTTGAGCATTTCATGACTGTGTACTATTGCCCAGCCCTGAGTGATAGAGGTTATTAGTACCTGAGTATTAATTATAGGTAAACACCAAATGGATATTTGAACCTCGAGAGTCAAGGAAAAGAAATCTAGCCTAGGCAGCTGTTTGGCAGAAGTCTTTATTTACCTGGGCAAGACCAAAGATCATCACAACACCATCATAAGGTGCAGTGCCCCATGTTTCCCCAAGGCCCTAAAACCCTAGCAATGGCTTCTGCCTTACGCCGCCTATTTAACCCTGGCCTAGGGCTGAATGATAGACATATTATTACACGTACCTGGTAGGGAGGTCATACCAACTGGATGTGGACTAATGGAGCTACATATATTATTCTGTTGCGGAGTATTACACCACTGATCAGTTTGTATCATGCATCACACATGTTGTAACTTGTAACTCGTCTAATGTGCCGTTTCGAGCTTAGAAATTAGCATGCCTTGTTCGTATCCTAGCTCACCTACCAATGTAAAATATATAACTAGACTCACTAAGGGTATGGTAGCCCAATAAGACATCTGTGCCAAAATCAAAAATTAAGATTGACTATTCCGAATTTAGAAATTAAGAACAGTGCTACGAGTACGTGAAAAGAGTGGATTGTACTTAGAGAGGCTTATGGATAAGTAAATACTGTTATATACGTGTACAGCTTGCATAAAAAGTACTTAAGCTACCATACTACTTTATATAGTAAGCTAAGTACTGGTTATATCCCTTTTTCCTACATACCTAATAACTTGCATGTACGATGCATTTATGATTTAAACGTGACTTTTATTAATAAGCGTAAAAGGCACTAAGCTAGTTACCTACTTGTTACACACACTTCTTAGCCACATATACCCTAGCCACATATACCATAGCCACATATACCCTAGCCACATATACCCTAGCCACATATACCCTAGCCACATATCCCTTACCTATACCTACCACATTTCGTATTAATCAAAGGTCTAGCCTCTTATGTTGAATAATTTTCTGATACATATAGCTACATATATGCAACCAAATCCAATTGAAAGTGCATTCAATTAAGAATTGATTGATATAGGTCTCGAATTGAGGCGATACGTGGTTGCAAAGTTAATCAACTAAATAGGTGGCAGGCCGGACGGCACGTGATCACCCCTAGAGCCATAGTAAGAGCCCTTGTAGCCACGCTAGGAGCCCTTGGAGCCGCCTGGAGGTCACGCTAAGGGGTATCACGTGATGACACACGATATATCTACCTGAATAACCTTTCAACCAGATATCGCACCAGTATGCAACCTACATCATTCAATCCGTAATTAAATGAGCTTTTGATTGATACCGGTTGCATATATGTAGCTATATGTTTCAGAAAACTATCCATGTGGGAATAGTTATTACATAATCTTATATAGCCATGTCACATGACCATACGGGTAAAAAATATGACATTTTTAAGAAAATACTATTCAATTATCCAGTATAACTAGCTAAAGTACCGATATACATGCCTTTCTTTCTTAAAAGGTGGGACTGCCTACTAAATTCGGAATAGCTCAATCATTATTTTCATTTTGGCACAGCTGTCTTATTGGGCCACCGTAAAGGGGATAGACACACTAAGGGGGTCTGGGCCATCGTTGAACAAATACACTACTTCGTATATATGTACCTAAAGAAAAGGAAATGAGGACCGAGTCCGAACCCCTGTGCAACTATAACTCAGCCGCAGATTAGCTTGCAGATCTAATGATGACATTAACGTGTTTATGCTGGACCGTGAATCCATCATTAACGTGATTCGGGGTCTGCCAAAGGCTGTGCCATCACCTGTCTTTCTAGGTAGGTGCTAGGTAAAGCAGCCTAGTCAGACCTTTATTAACCAAGAATCACCCCTGAAAGATAAATGTCGATTTGAATTCTGTTCTTTTGATCCTTTTTCTTCTCTAAATTGATCATACCACCCAGTTGGCCTCGTTCGTTTATTCGTAAACTTCAACAACTTACCATCCGCGCGCAAAAACGATACGCAACTTTTAGTCGGCCAAAACCAGCCCAAAATAAATCAGGCAGACACAATGGATATCTCTCAGGAGAAATATGTGGTGGCAAGCGGGCCCGAATACCCTCACAACACCGAGCCTCAGTATCAGTACCACCCACAGCAGCCAATGCAAGGCCAACCGCCTGTACAATCGCCTCCCATACAAGAACACTACAAGAGTCCAGAATCGCAACCGCAACAACAACAAGCATATCCGCCTCAACAACAGCACCCCTACCCTCACCAACACCAACCACTAGACCGGTCGGCGTTTGGCCAGCAAGGCGGTAAATGGCAGGCGAGTCTCTGCGACTGCTCGCCATGCACAAGCTGCCTGCTATCATGGTGTTTCCCATGTCTCCGTAAGCGCCACACCTCCATCGCAACCCTCCCCCCCCAAAAAAAAGAGTAAAAGAAAGGAAAGAAGATACTAACACGACATGTCCCATAGTCCTCGGACAGACCTCCGAGCGAATCCGGGACCCATCGATGCAGACCGCGGACATGATGAACAGCGACTGCATGATCCACGGGCTGATAAACTGCTTTACCGGCTGCGGATGGATGTACGTTTTCCACCCTTCCCCCCCACCTACACCAAAAAAAAAGATTGCAAAAACTAACCCCCTTCAGCTACGCAATGCTCAAGCGCTCCGAGATCCGCGAGCGCTACCAGATCGAGGGCAGCGGCTTCGACGACTGCTGCGTGTCGTACTGGTGCCCGTGCTGCGCGCTCACGCAGCAGGACAACGAGGTCGTCATCCGCCAGCGCAACGCCGCGCCCCCCGCCCCCCAGGGATACCAGCCGCAGCCGGGCATGCAGGTTCCCCCAATGCCCGCGCCGCAGCCGGCGTATCAGCAGAATCAGCAGCAGCAAACGCCGCAGTAATTTTTTATTTTTTGGGAGTTGAGTTGAGTTGAGTTATCTATTCTGTGCATATAAATGGATATGGGGATATATTCGCGTTTGGGGGGGGCGGGGCAGAACTTGAGCGGTTCTTCGCTTGCATGTTGGTTTCGGCCCCAGTGAGAGAAAAAGGGAAAAGAAAGAAGAGGCGGAATGAATCAAAGTTGCGTTTGCGACGTTAACTAGAGTCGCGGGGGGCTTTTCGTTCAACCCCCCCCCCCCCCCCAACCCCCAACTCCCCCCTTTTTTCGACCGACGCAATGTTCGATGGGGGCTACAAAACGAAGTTCAAGGCTTCGTGCAAATCAATGTTATACCGAAAGTTTTTTACGTTTGGAGGGCTGTGTTGCATAGGGGGCATGATTGGCTGTTTAATACCCAGGGCGAAATAGTCATACGGATTTCATGGCGAGGCGGGCGCTAGAAAAACGTCACGGCGCGCGATATCATATTGCATGTGTACCTAGGGAGGTAGGTAGTTTATCACGAAAAGAAAGAAACAAGAGAATAAACATCATGAATTACATGCAGGTGGTAGGCAGGTAGGTATCCAACCTACATTGTGCATGTATGTCGTGCATACCTATATATATGCTGTGCGATGCTGAAAATTCGATGTTGGCAGTGAGAAGGTGTGGGAGAACTTAAACAAAACACCAATAACTATGGCTCGACTTACCAGATCTTTAATCGGTTCAATTTAGATTCATTGATTTCATGTAAATGGGTAGGACGTATATATCCACGACCTCAACGTTTGCCATGAATCGCCACAGTTAATTGCCACCCCTACCAATTTCGGATCAGCTACTTCATGAGCAGCCCTCTTCCTCGCCACCTAGCTAGCTGCCTCCCTCCCTCCTATCATATAGTTACAGCCGTACACACACAGATACCCAAGCAAACAAGCATTAAATGCCTTCATGCCTTCAGTCGCATAGCTTCGCCCGCTCCCATCACAAGGCTGTGCACCATACCATCCATGCCATACCCATATTCCCATCAACTCCCTTCAAGCTTGTGTAGAAAAAAGAAGGGAAAAGACCCTCCAAAGAAAAGAAAAAAAAGAGGCAGCTTGCAACACTGCGCCGCCTTCGTAAACCACCTAACCTACGTACCTAGTCCATCCATCCATCCTTCGGCGCCGGAAGCCGAAAATAGGAAGAAAAAAAAAACTACGTTACCGCGGGCAGCAAGCGTATAAGAACCCTTGTGCGTCCCTCCCTCCCTCCCTTCCAGAGACTTGGCCTGGTCTGCTGGTTAAGATTAGAGGGAATCAACCTTAATCTTCCAGCAATGCTAGGTATTTATCTATCTATCCGTTATGCTCACCCACATTAGGTATGCTATCCCGCTTCCCGGATCCGGAAGGGGAGGCGTTCAATCTTGAGTTGTGCAATTGTTTCATTTAAAGGAAACGCCGTGCAGTCGCTTTCTCGTGGGCTAAATACCTAGGTAGGCATATTGTAGGTACGCTTTGCATACCCGTTTGGGCTCTTTATTGTCCTACCTAGAGTATGTGATAAGCCTTCCACGGTACATATATCATTATATGAAAAGTCATTGACCATGTTCTGGCCGGCGACGTGAACACTACCTAGGCAGGTATTAGGAAAACCAAGAGAAAATGAAACCAGATTGATAGCCGCCCAAGTTCCCGCCCCTTATTATTTCTTTCGCCCTATGTCCTCCAATTTCCTGCCCATAAGGAACGATTTACATGTAATAATCACAGCTTTACCTAGGTAGATACTGGAATCCAACGCGTCTACATACCAGGAGCGTCCATCCACTCTCTCTTCCAAAGCCAGAAATACCCACTAGGCTGTAATGTGCGATTCCACCAGTGACTATAGGTGCCGCAGATTCCTAGCGGCGTAACTCGGCCCTGCCAGTCGAATCCATGGTTGGCGTATTCCTTCCGAATCTGAATAGTGCAGGCCGCATCTGAGGCGTTCACTACACCACGCAACGTAAAGCTCCCAATTCCATCTACGCAGTCCAGTGCCTCGACTGAGTACTTGTCTCCATCCGTGTCTCCATCCGTGTCTCCGTCCGTGTCTCCGTTTGTGTCTTCGTCCGGGTTAGTTCTGCGAAAGCGTATATTCTCCATGATCGGGTCTACACGGCTCCCCAAATGTAGATCGTACGTGTAGTAGCCACACCACTCTCCCTCATCGATATGTCTCGCCAGATTGCGCACTCGTGTCGTGTACCAAGCCCACCATTCGTCGCCGGAGAAGGGGTGGAAATAACGCCCCTTCTTCCCCGAGATAGCTACACGATTAGGACTAACCATGGGAAACCGTGGTCGAAGACTGGTAGCTCCCGATGGAGTTGTATGCTCAGCAGTCGGGGACGTGTCACCTGTAAGATACCAAGAGGGGACGAATTCGATCTTCTTCACGCTCGGCAGCTGGTTGGAAGCTATTTTTTTTCTGGTCATCATTGCAATGCTTATAAGGCGAGAAAAAATGTTGGGTTTTCTACCTTGTAATCCGTAATAGACGTTCTGCGTTATAAATGTAGAGATGAAAAGCCCGTGTGTCTGTTTGCCAATCCAAGATGTTCGGAATGTCTCATATCCTGGGCCCAACATGTGGCCCTTGTAGCCTACGGCATTCATGAGGCGAACCATATTGGGAGCCAGGTCGTTTCTTGGATCTCCGGAGGAGAGACTAGACGTGTAAGATGGCTGACATATCTCGAGATTGGCCATAGCCAAGCAAAAGGCGAACTGCAGAGGATGTTCCCCATCCATGGACTGGTCAATCCTCAGATAGTTTATTGTCGGCGTGCGAGGAAAGAAGATGGAACATAAATCGTCAAGTAGAGTACCAACGCCCGCCTTCTCAATGTCTGTGTCTACGTTTTTCATGCTAGTGTCAATAACGATGGCCCTATTATATTACACCGAAAGAGATTCGATAAAAGCATGCACCTACATCCCCAAACTAGTAAGGTAGATAGAAAAGCCATAAGCCCCTCTAGAGACTCCTGGGTATCTTCACTTAACTCCGGAATCCTTAGGGCCGCCTGAGCTTTTACAGTAGATGCCACTTGCTCTAATTCAGATGAAAAGCGCGGAAGTCGAGAGATAGCCATGGCAAGGCATAGCCAGGCCATTTTCGGCCCTTCATTACGCTGGCAGGGCTTCTTCGGTCCCTCGATATAGTCTCTCATGAAGCGTACCAGCGCACTCTTGTCCTTGAAGGCAGTTGACGTAATTTCGGGGAGCTAATTCCCTTGTGTCAGCTCAAAATATCAGATGATGGAAATGATGGCCTCGAGTAACCTCATACATAGAGCTCAAACGACATTTGGAAGACGGCAGGGCTGTCGCACGCTCTGTTGAGGTAACGGCATGTCGAACTCAAGGCTATGATATCCGAGGCAGAACATCTTCCAGCGATGAGCTGGAGTAACTCGATAGGAAGGTTAGTGATGGCCGCCATGATGGATACCTAGGGAGATATGAGGATCAGATGAATTAAAATGAAAGTTGAGATATTCTTCAATGACGACTAGGCCTGTTTATCAGCTTCGATGTTGCAACTTGGATCGTTCATGTCTTGGCGGCTGTGCTGTTCCTCTTTCATACCTCTATCTGCATCAATGTTGGTAAGTCAAGTACCAAGTCAGTTCCGCGTGCAAGCGATAGGTAGCAGATAGGTAGCAGATAGGTAGCAAATAGGTAGCAAATACTACTAGTAGTAGGTACATATAGCAAATAGGGTTCAGAGACCCACTTAAGCACACATCAATGATGTAGCGGTATTGTTGTATACCCTGCCTACCCTGCCTGAATATTCATATAGCAGAATCTGATGCACTGATTACAGCATATGAGATCAGAGCCAAGAGATTACTACTAGTACTAGTCTAGTAGTATTCTGTAGTAAATCAGATCGCGACACGCCATCATAACATCCCCACTATACTATTACGATGCGAAAATGCTACATGTTGTATACCATACGTACACACAGCACATAAATACATACCTGCATAGTTAAGATAATACATATATTACATATATTACCTAACGTTGTATCTGTGATTCTGTGTATATTGCATCCATCACATCTCTCTACTACTCCTTTTTCTCCATGCCGACACATCCCACTCTCCCCCTTCCGAAAAGATGGCTAATCTGTTAAATCTACCTAACGAAATCCTCCTCCTCATCCTGGAGACCCTCGCCCTCATCGACCTCCAGGCCTTACTTACCGCGCAACGCACCAACCGGCGCCTCCACATCCTCGTCCAGGATGCCATCCACAACGTCCAGAACACCGCCATGATCGGCTACTCCCCAGCAGAAACCGCCTATTACACTACGGAGATCGATCCGAGCCCGTTGCAAATAAATCCGCTATGGCGAAGCAAATTCAAAGGCCTATTTCACACGGCGGACTGCTTCACGGCGGCGGATAAGAGAAGACTCGCGTTCCTGACGCTGCACGGCGACTACACGCTGCCCTTCCGGCGACTGCCCTGGGCCCACTCGGAGGCCACGCGCGCCGCGTTCCTGCGCCCCGAAGCGAGCTGGCGCAACCTCAGCGTCACCTTCGGCCAGCGGCCCATCACGCACCTCGACGTCATCAAGAGCTACTCCGCTCCCGGCGGGGACTCGGTCGAATACTACCAGCTGGACCTCGCGCCTTCTGGCCTGACGATGGGGCTCTTCTACGAGGTCCTGCTCTGCGATGAAGCCACGTACGGGGAGGAGACGGGCAGCTGGGAGCTGCTGGTGGGCCAGCGGCTGCGCAGCTACGACGTCCTCGCCGAGTACGAGTGCTACATCCCGGGCGACCGCGAGCTAATCGACGCGGGCGAGGGCGCACGGCAGGCTGCGGTGCTGTATGTCCGCGGCGGCCCCGTGACGCATAACTATACTGTCGGGGTCGAGGAGACGAGCTGGATTGTGAAGAATCAGGCCAAGCAGAAGTTGCTCCCGTGGCAAGGGCCGATTCAGAATTTTATATTTACGGGATACTACGAATACTAGATGGTAGAGCTGAGTAATATCTAGGGGAGAAGAACTGCCTAACCTTAGGTACGTAGGTAGGAGTCCGAAGGAAGCTGGCCGGGCTTTCTTCCTCCTAGAAATTTATGACCTGGTAGGGATGTAGCATTGTGGACTAGTATTATCGTTAACGTAAGAATGAAAGATGTGTCCGTCGTGTGATTCCATAACCAATCAAAAAATGCTGTTGATAGTTGTTGGTATTAGGTGGTGAAACTGCGTGGAGAAACATTATCTACATCCCATCCGTATAACGTTTTCTATCGTACACGCGAGCACCGAGACTAAAGTGCCCGGACTAATGCAACCTTGGAAGCTACATATTGTAGGTAGTATCTCGGGGATCAATTCATCACATCTATGGATGCCTATACGCACATACGATGCAGTTGCCTAGGTTAGTAGTTAAGCACTTGGTAGATACTTTTTTAGTACTACCTACAGGGCTACTGAATATCTATGTCATGTATATGTCATGTATCACTTCAAGGTCGGTAAGACGACAGACAATGAGGAGACATATGTTTCAATATAAGTCGTGGGTGCAATTAATTAACTCTCATTACTAATTTGTCAGCAAAAAGCAAAAAGACACTCCCACATCGAGGCAGTAAAGGAGGAGTAACCATGGAAGATAATGGATTCACCGCCTCTGCCGCCTCGACATATCATATTGTACCTCCGACATACATCGGGAATCGCCTTACTACATTGCTTCCAAGCCCAAAACGGCTGACGAGAAAACATGGATAAGGCAGAGCTCGGCCAACGAGAGGGTTCGATGTTCTTACTATTAGATCCATTTTCTTAATATTACCGGGAAGGCTTAACTTCAGTGGCTAATGGGAAATCTATCCGATTCTTTCAGAAGCCAAAGGTCACTTCCTATGCATACATATGTAGGTATCAATGTGCATATGTAGGCAGAATACCTAAGTAAGTGCACAGTAGGTAAGTACTAGGTATTTAGGTACCTATAATATATCTGGATTTGGTACGACTTATGGCTGCCTTGCATTTTTCTATAAAGTCTCGAACCACCTGCCCGCTTCTTTAAGAAATATTTTATTGAGGGGTAAAAAGTTGAGTATTAACATATAGTAGTTTATAGACTTCCAAGGTTACTTTACTCTAATTACAACATTAACACTTGCTATTGCAACATCTCTTCACCTCTTCTCTTCTTACATATCCACCAATACAACCTAACTAAAATCACCGACCATGGCACCCTTCGCTAAGCTCTACTCTTACCCCGGCAACTACCGTGTCACACGGGTAAGTTCTTCATCCTTACACTTGTTATAAATACTTTTCTATTCTTTATTACCGTGTCTGAGTATTTACATATATCTTGCATGAAAGTCTAACATACATCACAGGCTCAAGTCGTAGCCGCCATCAATGGCCTCGTCGTGCCCCTCGTCGAGGGCTTCAAGATGGGCGTCGACAACAAGACGCCCGAGTTCCTCGCCAAGTTCCCCATGGGCAAGGTGCCGGCCCTCGAGTGCGCCGACGGCTTCAACCTCGCCGAAGGCGCCGCCATCTGCAAGTACCTCGCGAACTCTGGCCCCAAGGCGCAGCAGCTGCTCGGCAGCGACGCCAAGACGCAGGCCGTCATCGACTCGTGGATCTACTTCTCCGAGAGCGAGCTGAACAACAACATCTCGCCGCCGGCCGGCATGACCGTCTTCAAGATCGTCCCCTTCGACGAGGCGCGCTACAACTTCTTCGTCGGCGGCGTCGAGCGCGCCCTGCAGCGCCTCGAGGTCGCGCTCAAGGGCGGCAAGAAGTACCTCGTTGGCGACAACCTCACGCTCGCCGATGTCATCATCGCGGGCCCGATATCCTTCTCCACTGGCTTCCTCATCGATGCCGAGATGCGCAAGGGCATCCCCAACGTTGTTGCGTGGATTCAGAACCTGACCTCGCTCCCCGAGTTCAAGGCGCTCGGCGAGCTGAAGCTCTGCGAGACTCGTGTCAAGGCGTAAAAAAAAAAAAAGAGAGATGGAAAAAAAATTTCCTCGGGCGGAGTTGGTCAGCGGAAGAGAAACAGGTGGGCCCTTTTACCGAAGCGAAAAGTCCGAAGGCCGAATCCAATACACTTTACAATGCTTGAGTTGTAAGGTATTTATTTATACGGCCTGGTGGTGAATTGATGAGCCACGTTACTGTAATCCAACGACTACATTAACCTTGAATAACACTTCAAGACTATGGGCAGGTAGAACGGACACCTCCTTAGACGTTACTAGGTAGTTAGTAGCAGTTACGTTAAAAGCCATCAATACATTGACATTGCAATAACCTCACTTCGCTCTATAACTGTCGTGCCATCGTTGGATAAATAATTACTGATACTACTTTACCACCATGATGTCAACAATATTTTTTCCACCACCAACTATTCCCATCTATGCATTGATAGCCAGGTTTATAGGGTTCTTTGCATCGCGACCTTGCCAAAATCTGGTTAGTTCCGGCATAGGGCGTATTTGTACTTGACCACCTGCAGCAACGGGGTTCCACCTACATAAGCTGATGATAGTCACCATGATTCCCAGACTCAGGTAGGTAGGGCACCTAGGACCTAGGTAATATACGCTACTCTATACCTTCCCAGTAAGCCAATGCACTCTTACCAGCATACATTTACGTACCTTGCATCATCGCAACCGCGGGGAGAATTGGGTAGCTACCTACCTATACCTACAAGACACATGCAATTGTCGTCAGCTACGCCCTAATAATTACAAGCTAAGTACCTAGGTATACTAGAATGTATATGCTACCAAGGATGACTATATTTACACGTGTAGAGATAGTTAGATCAGATCACTCGTCAGGTAGCAGTATCCCACACTACATACTTACCTCCAACACACGTACCTCAAGATCTCGCACCATCACCTAACCTCACCAGCAGTCGCCATGGCGCAAACCACAGCAGCTCCCCAACCCTCACCCCCAACCCCTCCATCCCAAACCCACCACACCATCGTCGCCCTCGAAACCTTCTTCGTCCCCATCCCCCCCCTCACCCTGCCCCCAGGGCACACCTACACCCTCCACACGTACCCCACCACCACGCCCTCCCAAATCGCCTCGCGCATCCGCCCCGCCAGCATCCTCATCCTCTCCATCGCCCCCTTGACCGCCGCCCTCCTCTCCCCCTCCGCAACCCCGCACCTCCAGCTCGTCGCCCTCGTCGCCTCCGGCACCGACAACGTCGACCTCGCCGCCTGCCGCGCCCGCCGCGTCGCCGTGTGCAACACCCCCGACGCCAACGCCGCAGCCGTCGCCGAGCACGCGCTCGCGCTGTACTTCGCGACGCGGCGGTCGCTCGTGCTCTCGCACAACCTGCTGGCGGCGGGGAGGTGGCCGGAGAGGCGGACGCTGCAGGGGGTGCTGGACGCGCCGGACGGGAGGCCGCCGCGCACGGCGAGGGGGGAGACGCTGGGGATTGTTGGGTTTGGGGCGGTGGGGCGGTTGCTGGGGGAGAGCGCGGGGGCGCTGGGGATGAGGGTTTTGGTTTCGGCGAGGAAGGGGGAGGCGGAGGGGAAGGAAGATGGTGTTGATATACGCGAAGGCGGCCGCACGCCCTTCCGCACGCTCCTCCGCACCTGCTCCGTCATCGCCCTCTGCCTGCCGCGCACGCCCGCGACGCTGAACCTAATCTCCGCGCCCGAGCTCTCGCTGATGCCGCCGCACGCGATCCTGATCAACATCTCGCGGGGCGGGATCGTGGACGAAGGGGCCGTGGTGGCGGCGCTGCGGGGGCGCCGGATCGCGGGCTACGGCACCGACGTGTACGCGCTGGAGCCGGCGGGCCCGCACAATAGCCCCCTGGTGGCGGCGGGACTGAGGGGGGAGGAGGAGCTGAATCTGGTGACGACGCCGCATGTGGCGTGGTGCGCGGAGGACACGGTGGCGAATTTTCATAAGAAGTTGAGGGAGAATGTAAGGTGTTGGTTGGAGACGGGGATGCCTAAGTATCCTGTTGGGTGAGGATGAGGGTGTGGATGTAAGGGGGATATGAGAGGGCGTCAGGGGTCGGTGGGTTAGGTTAGGTTAGGTGCGTGTTTGGGGATGGAGGCTCATTGACGCGTAACTACCTACCTAGGGTTAGGTACCTAGGTAGGTAGGTAGCGGTGGGTTATACGCCGTAGATGAGCGGAAGAAAAAAGTAAATATTTCTGAGTACCAACCTAGGTAGCTAAAGAGCGTTACAATCCTCCAAGTTTACCATTTATTGTTTAGGTCTTAGTTTGCTTGGTTGGTCGTTACTATCGACGCTAAGGTGCAGTTCGTTATTTCAATCAGCCCATGAACATCTTCCGGGAATGGATATCGATTGGAAAGACTGAAGGCCTTCCCGAATGACACGAGTGTTTGATTGATGCTTGTATTCTAGAAATTCTTTTTTTTCTTGAGATATTCGACGTCAGTAATAGTTGACAAGCATTGAAGCACCAACCTGTTATTCATCTGGTAGCTTTGGTTTAGGTGGAATACATCTACTCTCTCCATAAAGGGGTAAAGCCTGTTATGGTATAGAAAAGATTGCACGCCCAGCCCTACAGAAGTGGAAAATCACCAACGAACTGACGATTGCATACGCGTTTCATAAATTAACAATTAACAAACACGCAAAGGAAGCTCGCTTATCACTTTTGAGAAGGAATCAGAGGACGTGAGATGGCTACGATGCGATGCAGCCTCAGAAATAATCTCGGATCTGCACTCTGGCCCACGTCTACGCGCAATTTGGGCAATACTTTTTTTTTTCTACGCTCATCTAAGTCATCTACCGCGCAACTGGCCATAGTTACCCAGAGCAGCCCAACCTGTGGAATACGTATCACTTATGGTGCCATCGAGGCCATAATGGGCTCCGAGGTTCACCAAACGATTTTGCTTTGGTCACCTCAGATACTCTCTACCAATCTTGCGTAGTTGAAGGGTCCGGTATCACGTTGATAGGTAGGTTAGCTATGGCTCTGTTTACAGATATAAGTAACGTAGCTTAGGTAGATAATTACGAATACAATAATAGACATAGGCCCTCCCTCCCCTCCCCAGTTGGGAAAATTGGCAATGAGCAAGATCTTCAGTTTAGATGACGAGATTGAGGTAGCCTACTACATACCATCTACATTATAAGTCGTGATTTCGTATGCTGCAGCATATCACCCACTTCCTCCACTGGAGAGAGTCATAGCCCAATTGTGCTGAGACGTTTGCATCCGCCTTGCACAGAGAGTTAATTTCGAGCTTGCTTCTGGAATAAAACTGTTTAGATGAAAATGGGTAACTAAGGCTATGGAGTGTATGCTGGCGACCCATTGAGCTCGAAATTGGCAAGATGCGATTCGGCGATAGAAGTATTAAGGATTGGAGGTTGAATACGAGACGTTTAAATATTGAGGCTCAGCAATTTTATCCCCTTATGGGAACAGACCTTTTCTGGCACATGGCAATTGGATTATCCGGTGAGTTGGTAATTCTCGCGTGGGGTTTTGTTTATCATATGTGTCTGTCCGTCCGTCCTGTCTGACTGACCCGGCTATCAAAGGATAGGTAGGGCGGAATAAGAGAAGTTTGAGAGGTGGTCCCCCCTCCACCACAAAGGACTCCGTTATATTTAATACCCTCCCTACGATCTAGCCGCTTTATATTTAGTTGTAGAACTGGAAGAGAAAAACTATCTAGATAATTATCAGTCCGTTGGAGCTTGATCCATGAGCACGGGGATGAAAAATGCCGCGTGATCGGCGTCCTTAGGTCTTGGCAGCGACAATGTGCAATTTCCCTTCACCGTCTCGGTCAGGTTCGCTGGTCCGCGCACGGCGTTCCCCATGCAGGTAATAGGCTTCTCCCAAGCTCCATGGCCCTTGCCAGGCAAATCGGACGACAGCTGGGTCCCTGGGATGATGACAAACTGGTCTAGAATACGAGAACCTGGGTGAACTGCCTGCATTTCCTTTTTCCTTTTTCTCTACCTCTTGTCCCTGTCCTAAAAATATAGGAGAAAGGGGGTCCCGCCCCCAGAAAATGATAAAAAGCCCACCAACGCGCGCTCTCCTCCTCTTACCTCCTCCTCGGGTTCGATCGGATATGGGCCCCTTTTCATTCGTTTCAAAAGAACCTCTCAGTGAACGAAGCTAAAAACTGACGTGACGGTGATTGACGAAGATGCGAGACTTCGCGACACAAGCTTTGGCCGTGTTGCTCGCGTGCGCGGCGGCTCCGGCTTTCGCCAGCCCGCTGGCCATTTCGCTCACCGGGCAGCTGGGCAATGTGGGTAGTCTCTTGGGTTTGAAGGACGGCGATCTGGTGCCGAACCGGTACATTGTGCGTCTCAAGCCTGGCATCAAGGCGGAGCTACATCTGGACTGGCTGCATGCCTTGCACAAGCGGAGTGCTACCTGCAATGGCACCTCTGGTCTCAAGAGTACGTTCGGGTTCGGAAACTTCAACGGATATGTGGGCGAATTTGACGACAACATGATCACGCAGATCTTAGCCAACGTAAACGTAAATATTGGGCCATCAGGACCACCAACACAGAGATCAGCGCGCTAATTCCCCGATCCTAGGTCCTAGATGTAGAGCAAGATCAGGTGGCGTACCTATCATCGTCTTTAATGCACCAAGACAACGCGCCGTGGGGGTTGGTGAGCTTGTCGTCGTTGACGGAGCCGAGTGAGAATAAGTACCCGGACTACCCGTCGCTCAAGTACTCCTACGATAGTACTGCCGGGGAGGGCACTTACGGGTACGTTTTGGATTCGGGGGTTTTCGAACACAACGACTTCGGCGGCCGCATCATCAGAGGATTCAACGCGTGGAACGATACCGAGGATTTCGACGATTATTACGGTCACGGAACCCACGTGGCTGGCACGATGGCCTCTACCACGTACGGAGTTGCCAAGAAAGCCACCATCGTGGACGTCAAGGTCGCCAGAACGGAGGTAAATCAATCCCCCCCAAAAATCATGTGTTTTTTTTGGTCTGGATTATATATACTAAATATTACGTTTGGTAGGGCTACTCAACCGTATCGCGCGCGCTTGCAGGTTTCGACTGGGCCGTAAATAACATAACTAATACACCGGGACGAGCCGCCAAGTCCGTCATCAACATGAGTCTAGGTACATTTCTAGCCCTCATTTCTCAGTCCAGCACGTAACTAACCCCTGACCCCCAGCTTTCAAAATCTCCCGCTCCCTCAACAGCGCCATCGACGCCGCAACCGACATTGGCATCCTAACCGTCGCTAGCGCCGGCAACGACGCCGGGCCGGCCGCCGACCGGTCTCCGGGCTCCGCCAAGAGCGCCTTAACCGTCGGCGCCGCGTGCCAGAACCTGACGCGCGCCATCTTCAGCAACTACGGCGACGACGTCGACGTCTTCGCCCCCGGCGTGGACGTCACCTCTCTGTGGAACAAGCAGGACCGCGGCGCCGTGCTGTCCGGAACCTCGATGGCGGCCCCCCACGTGGCGGGCCTGGCGCTGTATCTCAAGGGACTCGAGAATAACCCTCCCGTCACGCCCGCCGAGACCATCTCCCGCGTGCAAGAGTTGGCGGCCGGCGTGGTGCGTGACGCGGGGTCGGGTAGCAAGAACTTGTTGGCTTACAACGGTGTTCGTGTTCTGTAATGGGTGTGATTTTTTCAATGCGTTTAATGGGGACGGGGAAGAGGTGGGAAAGGTTTTTGTCTTTGGATTTGTCTGTTGGCCTGTGTTTAAACTTGGGGACCCACGTGGATACGAGAGTTGATCTTCCATTCAAGCATTTTCACCACTCTTTAGCATCTGCTCTGGAGCCTAACCTAGATAAATACTTGTCCTATGTATCAGTCGAGGTAATAGGTAATCATGGATTTACCAGAAAGAAGGTAATCCAAGCTTTTGGTGAACAACTCAGCCACAGAAGTTCTTACGTTACGTTATGTCCATCTATGGATGTTTAAAGGGGTCAAGTTTTGCTGCTACTTAAGTGCAGAGAGCTCACACTTCTACTTATTTGTCACGTTTTCATGCTACCATTAATCGGATATAAACCATGCTTGGATTCCTGGATTGCTCAGCCAAGTATGAAGAGCTCTCGTTCTCGGTATCATCCTAATCCTAGTGTAGGCACCGTAGCCTCAGTGCCGGAGGTGAAAAGCCTATGTAAGGAAAACAATCGTACATGCAAATCAGCCCCCCATCCCCGTTAGCAAGAACTTTTGTGGCTTTTCCTGTACCATGCCCCTGCCAACCGAAACGAGAGAGTAAATGATGCCCTCAAGAATTCATTAGAGAAAACTCATGTTCAATCTTTTTTAGGAAAAAGATGGGGGGGTCATGAGCATCGTTACCAATGTAAAGGAACAATCCGCCGGGGTCTAGAAGCATCACTGGATCTAGCCCAAAATCCCTACTGACGTCCATGAGATCGTCCACGCCCATGAGATCGGTGGCCTGGTGGCTTTCGCGATACCTAATGGTAATTGCCACCCCAGCCGCCTTGCTGCTGGCGGCCACCGTAGTAGTTCCCAAACCCTTGATTTGCCCCGTATCCTCCATACGGGGCGTTACTGTGGCCTTGACCGGCAGCGCCAGCGAGACCGTATCCGCTACCTGCAGACTGGTTCCCATGCAGACCATGGTTCAAGTGACTAGGATATGCACCGTAGCCGCCCATGCCCTGTTGGGCTGACTGCGGAGGGGGAAGTCCAGAACCCGCAGGGGTGGTGTTTGTAGCAGAACCCGGTCTTGCTGCAGCACCAAGAGAAGGGCTAGGACCTCCAGCGACCTTGGAGTCGCCATAGGGCTTCAAATCGTCATTTCCCGATCCAGTGTTGGAAGCAGGAGCGTTCGGTGCGTTGAATGACTGGCCGGCCTGAGATGGGTAGCCTGAACCGCGTCCGAAAGTGTCGTGCATTCCGCCGAACCCACTGGTACCAAGACCGGCAGGAGCACCTGACTGTGCAGAACCTGCACGGCCATAGCTGTCAATACCAGAGCCTATTCCGCTATCACGACCCCCAAACGAGGATTGCCCAAATCCACTCGTCGCGGGCGAAGAACCGTGGTCGTAAGGGCCCTGTGGGGACATACCGTACTGGTGGGGTTGCCCATAAAGCCCGCCCTTGCTGTAAGGATTATAACTAGCACCGTACTGGTTCATGTACTGGGTGTAATAGGGGCTCGAGTAGTAAGGGTGAGAGTAAGGGTACTGATTCGCGTGCTGTGGCTGTTGGTGCAGATTGGATTGCGGCTGGCTAGTTTGCGCAGTGGCTGGCTGGCCCCCTTGCCCAATAGGGTTCGGCGTGTTGTGCCCGCTGTTGTGAGCCTCTGCAGCAGCGGCAGCAGCTCCATATCGGGTTGGTTGAGCGCCACTTTGAGGGTACTGGCTAAGGCTGTCATTTTGGCTAGCATTGTAGCCGGCGAAGCTACGGTTCGGGGCGTTTGAAGTTTCGTGGTGACTCTGGCCACCATGCTGTCCGTATTGCTGCTGCCCATAGTAATTGTTGTACGAGTTTCGGCTCTGGGGGTCAGCGGTGTAATAGGATGAATAATCACTGGGCGCAGAACTGAAAGCGCCAGTCGTCTGTGGCCCAGATGCTTGGGTAGTAGGTGTTGGAAAGCTTTCGATTGCAGCCGCAGTGGTGGTGGCTTGTTGGCCAAAGTTATCATACGGTTTCTGCGGGAAGCCAGCCGGTTCTTGTGCGTTCGTCTGGCCATACCGTCCAAATTGCTGGGCACTTGAAGGAGCTTGAGGTGCTAAATCAAAGTCAGTAAGGTGATTGGGTGGAGAATATTGCGACATACGCTGGGCTAGAGCAGCCGCGGGGCCGGTTGGAGGGGCTACGGGCGTCGCTGGTTGAGGATTAGTAGGCATGTTCTGAAAGAGGTTGTCAAGGGAGATTGTACCAGCTGCAGCAGGTGCCGGGGGAAGAGACGTAGCCGGCTTTTGAGATACGAATGCGTCTGGAACTGCGGCGGGCTGAGATACGGGAGGCAATGCGGCGCGGGGAACTGCGATGGGAGATTCAGGTGGCGGCTGAGTTCTAGTCTCGGGGTCTTCGCGGTCACCGTCAATATCATCGTCAATACCGTTCAGGCTGAAAGCACCAAACTGCACAGCAGCACGGTCAACCTCCCGGTTACCAGGCATTCGAACAGCTTCCTCTTGTTCTAGAATACGCTTTTGATAACTAGGCATACGCGGGGCAGGACGTTCGGTCGCCTTAATTGCGGTCGTCGCGTAACCGCTGGCTGCAGCACGTGGAGGTTGGTGTTGGGCCTGAGAAGCGGAAAGCGGCGTAGCAGCATTGCTCTGTTGAGGCTGTCTGGAATCCCACGAATCTGCAACTGTGCTAGCAGCCGTAGCCGTTGTGGGTGGCTTGGATTCATCGGGAAGCTGTTCGAGGTTTACTCGGGTCAAGTCGTCTTCGGGGGGTGGTAAAGCAACTTCAGGCTCGACTACCTTGGGGGCCTCCACAGGTGCGGGCGGCTGGACAACTTCTTTGGGTGCCTCCTCAACTGCAGGCTGAGCTTCGGGCTCGGTGGCTCCGGGTTCGGTGGAAGAAAGAGACTCCAATGTTTCAGTGGGTTTAGGGGCGGGCGCTTCCTTAGGCTTCGACACGGGCTTCGGGGCAGTTGACTGTCGCAGCATACTTGCCCATGTCTTCTGTGTGCCTTGAGGGATGACGTTAGATTTGGCGGGCGCAGATTCGGTAGAAGTTGTGGCAATTGTGGCAGGTATGGTGGGTGTAGTAGCCTTGGCAGGCTCGGTGGTGGGATCGGTCGGACTCAAGGCTGGGGCGCTGGGGTCATTAGTGGTCGCATCGTCGTTCGCAGTATTCGCAGTAGTTCCCCAGCCGGATGATTCTTCAGTTGGAACGGAGAGCTGTTGATTCTCCTTCAAACGATGACCATTAGTAGCTGGATGCGAAGAAGTCGCTCGACCTCTGCCGCCACCGCGACCTCTCTCACTACCACGGGCGCGACCACCTCGCGCACCGTCCGAGCGGCCACCACGCGCGGGCCTAGCATTACCGGACAATTCAGCCACACTAGCCGATGTAGAGCCGTCCTTGGGCTTAGGACGAGTGGTAGTCTTCTTCTGCTTAGATACTTCGCCCCATTGAGAGATCGTGCCTATATGATAGCATTATATTAGCAAAATGAAACAGTGGCAAAATGAGATAGCGGCCACATATTAATTGAAGACAGGGATGTAGTGAATGCTTCAACGTACCTTCCGCAATTCGCGTGGCAGTAACTTCGATGTCGCCATCTGTCTCCTGAAGGGCATAGAGGATATCTGCGTCGGACCATGTTGGGAACAACTCCTTGATAGTGTCTAACTTTATGCCGTATTGCTTTCGAAGCTCACTGACATCGCCATCATCATCGAAAGCGCCCGCATCTGCAGCTGTGGACTTATCGCCGTTAGCTCGTCGGTTTGCGGTGTTGCGGCTAGCAAAACCTCCTCTGCCACCACGGCCACCACCTCTACCACGAGAGGGTGGTGCCTGGGATCGTGCCTGAACCTCAGCCATTTCTGAGACTTGGGGTTAGGTTATGTGGAATGAAATTGAATGAACCCTCCGTGGAAGGGTACGTCGATGATAGTAGTCAAATCGGCGACCAGGTAAAGAGAGTACTAAGTGAAGGGGTGATATGTTGTAGTGTTGGAGGTTGGAGGTTGGTCGGAAGTAGTAGGATAAATGGATGGGGACTAAATGGTTAGGGTGGATAGGCAAGTTAGTTGTTTTTGTTCAGGCAAGTTGCAATTGCGAGAAAGAGGTAAGAAGAAATTGGGGGGGCGCGTGGCACCTGTAATGCGATTTAACGCAGGTGTAAGTTGAGAGTAAGGCTGACAACTTTTTTACCTTTTTACGGTCGTGTCAACAACGCGAAAGGGTAGGTGAATTGGCCAATTGTCTTGAGACAATGGCAATCGTGGTTGAAGCGAAGGAAGCTTCAATGCGGCGGGGGGGATTTATGATTGTGATAGTTATGGAGTAAAGGAAGAAGTGTGCGTGTGCGTGGTTGTAAATGTTCGTGTGAGAGAGGATGCAATCCAAGAGCTTTGTAGCGAAAAAGGGAAGTGGATTTTGGATTGAAGGCTTTTTCGGCTGTTGGAATATTGATAGTCCTTGTAAAGTTAGGCTAGGCTTGTAACACCGCACCTGGCACTGGCTGAGTGGAGACCGTTATGTACAAGTACAGTACGGCGTAGTACCTAGTAGACACATCTGGATTATGGACGTTGGATATCTCAGGCTCAGGACACCTGGAGGTCTTAGCGCTGAGATGTACTGTATGAATGTACAAAGTACTTGCTAGCGTAGGTATCGAAACAGTGCCGGATTGGTGCAATTGGTGCAATTGTGTCTCCTCTAAACTGTTTTCATGGTAGGGATGTGTGCCCCACAACGAATTTTTTAAAAATCTGATTTGCTCCCTGTCTTGAAGGCAACTCTTATTGTGGCACGTGCAAGTCAAGTATCTACGTGTACGGGGAAGCTTGATCCAAAGGGAGCTGTGAGCTTAAATGAAAGAATGACAGTCACTGCACAGTGAGGTGATTGTCTTTAAGCCTGATCGATCTGCGTGCCTTGAATGGAATCAAGCTTCTGTATATACTGTACCTAGTATCCATGCCTGGGGTAGTATAATACTGTACTATTGATTGATCTACAACCGCCGTAGGTAGTACGGAGTAGGCACCAGGCACCTTTGCTAATACGCACAGTTTCCAAGATTCCCTTCCAATTTATTTTGCCTATTAGCTATTAGTAGGCACCTGGCTTATTTGGAATTTGCAGACAATGTCGATCTACTAATATGATGTCCTATTTACCTCATGCCAGACAGACACGACATCGATCCTACCTGTATATAGGTAGCACGTTACCCAGTATCAAGCTACTAGACTAGAATCAAGTTCCAGATAGTTGTTCGGTATGAGCCAGTAATCGTTGCTGCCGTTTCCTCCTAAAATTGAAGATATGGATGGTGTATATCCGCCCGTTGATGGGGAGATAATATGGTACCCCAAGATACCTACCCTAGGTAGTATAGAGGCAACTACGTCATATTGAACATTGAAGTCATCTCGATCATAATGGAAGAATAACCCTACCTATCTCAGTACGTGATATATATATAATAATCTC
The DNA here is from genome assembly GCF_022984875.1 of Hypoxylon fragiforme. Taxonomy (NCBI): domain Eukaryota; kingdom Fungi; phylum Ascomycota; class Sordariomycetes; order Xylariales; family Hypoxylaceae; genus Hypoxylon; species Hypoxylon fragiforme. The sequence goes on along the minus strand of NW_026054761.1, from coordinate 705,421 downwards.
TAGGTACCACGTCGTGGTTTTAGCAATGGCCTTATTCATTGATGACACACTGGCAGTCTGGCAGATGTTTTCTATTGTCTGACTCAGCCAAAGCCCGTTAATTGTCAACTTCGTTGATGTTGATAAGAGCTGGAAGTACAAGCTGTATGTAAAGGGTTTAGCGCTCCGATAAAAGATATGTAGTTAGGTAATCAATCCGTGCACGGGCCATATTGTAAGTGGGTTGATCAATGCATGGGCCCGAATACTAGGTAACTAGTTAGTTATCGATGATTCGATTCTATTCGCAACCTGGAACTACCCTAGGTATCCAACATCTACATTGTACAGAGCTATCGCCAACCCCCACCGTGTATGGGAACACTTTAAAAGGAAAAAGACTGCGTATAGGTTCAGTGACACGCGATTTCAGTGTCTGAATTTCTATACCAACTGAAAAACCCTCGAAATACCCCGAGTAAGGACCTTGCGAAATCCGAATGTCCCCGCAACATCAAACCCGAGTCATTCGCCATCATCATCGTCGTTAGTATTGACGACACCACAATCCCAAAATGGTGGTCCGGACTACTTCCCTCAACTCGCTCAAGAACTTCCTTCCTAAAATTCACCAAACTCTACTGACCCGCCGTGAATCCCAACAATTACTTGACTCCATCACCAGTTCCTTCCGGAAGAACCTCGACAAGGAGCACCCGTGGGAGCATAATGAAGACTTGACCTCACAGAAACCCATCACACAGGCCACCAAAACTATCCTCTCTGCGCCCAGCCATTCCGCCTCGTTACCTGATAGATCGAGCCGACAACTTCCGACCGATCGTCATCTCGGCGCCATCCTCTCTAACCCCCTTTTCGCCCATGAAGAGAATAAGAAACCGGCTACAGTCCCCAGGGACCCATTCGATGTATTTGATTATGCCGTGTCGAGGGGACTCATGACCCCCCGCCGCGCTGCCGGCTTCCTCGCTAAAGTGCGATCCCAAATCACCGGCGAATCTGCGGACGATATTCGACAGGGCATGGCGAAATCTGGTGCTGGGCTTCGGGTAGTCCAGTGGCTTCGTGCCTCGGGCTTAGAAAATGATTTGCAGTTTCTCTCCCATCCAAGTCTTTTCGCCGCCTTGATACCGTTCATGTATGCCGAAGGACTAGAAGAGGTGGTATGGTATTGGGTAGCGCATCTTGGTGCACGCGAAGAGACGGACGGGAAGGCTAGGTCTTGGCAGGACGGTGCTCTGTCTGCCTTGTTAAACGCTATCGTGAAGCAGACGAACACTTCATATTCCGGGCTCAAGATGAACCTTGATCGCTCATACGAGGCGATCGTTCGCGCAAATGACCTGCTGCCAATGCAAAACCAAATAGCTCTCAAGAGCTTCAAGAAAGCCTGGGTTGGTCTATCGTGGGCCTCTACAGTCTTCGCCTCCGAACGGCCAAAACCGTCCGCTCCTCTTTTCGAGTCCTTCATCAATATAGGACGCCCTCTTCATGTGCAGCTAGATATGGCCCACCTCGACCTCCACCACCCCCTAACGCCAAACCATTCTGCTGCTATTCAGTTCATGCATAATAATGCTCACCCCGCCGATCTGCGCCCAACCACCCGGAGACGACTCGTCAGCTTGGCCTTAGATGCGGCTGATCGGCTGAAGGAGGTTGGAGACGTCGAGCAGGCCTCCTGGGTTGAGCGCTTCTTATCGAGGATAGGCAACGATCTCACACTGGGTATTCTTAACCCAGAGCGTGACTTGATAGCATCAGAATTACCGATACATCGTATGTGGTGATTCTTGTAATCGATCATATGAAAAGGGGGTAGGTGTTTTTGTACTGGGTCGGCGTTTAAGGGGTTTGAGATATACCTACAGATTATGAGCGGTAAAGGAGCTTTTTACTCTGCTATCATGAATATACAGTCACGTACATACTCATAGTTAGAGAGCTGCCTTGACGGACGTTATTGTGTATATTTGGCATTGAGCCTTGATTTCACCAGCGAATCTAGGTTACTAGGCATGAACAGATAGTTCTCAAAAACCAGTATATACAATATTCAACATTACTGTATTTGTCATATTTTTCGACTCGTTATATACGTTAGGTTTGCACTCGTTCAGTGCCTATATTCCCGCCATGAACCAACTGCATCAGGGTCCATCCCACCGAACCACCCAAAGGTACCTATGCACACCCAGAAAAGTCCATCTTCATACCTACATCCATTTCGTTTCTCGTACTGTAAAGCCATTTCCCACAAGTCCAACAAACAATGGAGGACCCAGACCAGATTCTTCCAACCACCAGCAAAGGGGAATAAATAAGCAATTAGTTGAAGAAATGAACAACCAACCACACAACACAATAAATAGCCAACACTCAACTCAGTAGGAGCAACGTAACGAGATGATCAAAAAAGGGGGGGGGAGTGTGGGCAAGAGCATCATCAGCTCAGCTCAGCTCACCAGCCAACCAACCAACCAACCCTTTACTCCTCCATCCCATTAACAACCCGCAACGCCCGTCTGGGGCCCAACAAGACGCTAATGAAATTCGGCTCCCGCCCATCCAGCAGCGCCTCCGCGGACCCCCCACTCGCCGTGCTCTTCGTCGCCCCGCTCTTCGACCTCCCCACCCCAGCCCCAGCCCCAGCCCACCACCCCCCTCCACCGTCATAAGCCCACGGATTCCGATCCTCGCTCGGCCGCGGCCGCCCGGACGCAGAGGTCCCGGGGCTCGGCTCCTCGCTGCCGGAGGCAGCCCCCCACTTCGGCTCCGCTAGTTGCTGGCCGACCCAGCCGAATTGCTCGTGCGAGTTGTCGGCGCTCGACGAGTTGCGCCGGTGCTTGCGGATTATTTTTTCGCGCATCGCGGCGAGGCCCGTGCAGCCATTGTTGTTGTTGTTGAAACTGTCGTTGTCGTCGGCGCCCGAGTACCGGTTCGCAACCGCCATGTGGCGGCGGTACGCAGCCACCTGCCGGCGGTACAGCCACGCGCAGAAGCCGAGGTACAGCGCCGCGACGCCCGCGGAGCCGGCGATTACGCCGGCTGCGATGAGGCCGGCGTTTGCGTCCGACTTTTCGTCAGCGGTGGAGGTGCCCGAGTTCGGGTTGGAGCCGGGGCCGGGGCTGTTGTTCGGGCTCGACGTCACCGTCGCCGTGCTGCCGGGCTGCGTGACCGTGAAAACCGGCGGCGCCCCCGTCTTGAACGGCCCGTCTGTCGCGGGGCCCGACGCCGGCTGCGTCGCCGTCGCGCCGCCCTCCGACGAGCCGCCGACGACCGATTGGATCGCCGCGGGCACGAGGTACCCGTAGCTGCCGGCGAGCACGCTGTTGTCCGCAGATTCGTCGGCGGCGTGGTCGGCGGCGTCGAACGAGCCCTTCCACTGCAGCTTCGACGCGTCGAAGCTGTAGATCCCGGGGCTGTCGCAGCCGATCGCGGCCCCGACGTACCCGCCCACCACGACCATCTGCCCGTCGCGCGCCGCGCACTGATGGCCGGCGCGGGCGGGCGGCTCCACGGCGCCACTACTACTACTACTAACAGAAGCGTCGACCTTTATCCAGGTGAAGGCCGGGACGGTGAGGATCCAGATGTCGGTGTACTGCGTCTGGTTGCCGTAAGGCAGCAGGTTCTGGCCGCCGTACATGTAGATATTGAACGAGCTGGCGTCGGGCGCGGAGAAGATGGCGGCGCACGGGTTGACGCGCACCTGGGGGGCCTCGCCATGCGTCTGCTGGTGGTACCAGGTGCTTGTTTTGATGTCGTAGACGTCGATGGTGCTCATGGAGGCGAAGGCGTCGGTGGTCTCGTGCGCGCCGACGACGCCGCCGCCGAGGCCGAGGAGGATCCCGGAGGGGCCCCAGCCCGGCACGTAGACGAGCACGCCGTCGGCGCGCTCGGTGAAGCCGTCTTGGTTCTGGATGCCGCCCCAGGTGATGTTGCGGTACGCGCCGCCATCAGGGGCGCCGGAAGTGCGAAGAGACTCGACGCCGGAGTTGGCGTAGCCGGGGTGTGTGAACTCGAGCAGACTGTTCAAGTAGACGCGGCCGATTTCGTTCGTCCACCCTGGTGTCGTGGCCCAGTCGAGGTGGCCGCCAAAGTACCAGCTGATGCCGAGCTCTGGCACGGAGATGCCGGCGCCTTCTGCGGCTCGTTGGATAGGCTCGCCTGCGGGGTCCGAGAAGTTGCCTGCGGATGTTCGAGGGTCCTGGAATTCGCTCCAGGTCGAGGAGGCGACGTCGTACATCCACGTGGAGACCTGCGATGGCTGCGCGATGGGGTCGTCGGAGAATTCGCCGCCGTAGAGGTAGAGGTGATCCAGGTCGTTCCAGAGATAGCCGAGCGACACGGCTGGAGGTCCTGATGGTTGGGTTAGGCCGGCGAGAGCTGGTGAGTCTATGTTCCACGACTTTGTGAGGTCGAGGGTAAGAAAGTCGTTATCTACGTGGCAAGTTAGCAGAGACTGGTCCTATGGTAATATGCTGAGACCTACTCCATGTGTCGGTGACCTGATCTCCTGTCGTCTTCGATCGACCACCGTAGAAGTAAACGGTTCCATTGATTAAAGCGCCTATTCCTGTCAGTCTATCCCTCTCGAATCAAGGTATATGAATCCATAAGCTCTTACTTTGGCCAGCCCACCTTGTACAAACTGTGGTAGGGCTAGTATCTCGGTTGTCGAGAATGATGTTGGGAACTGATCTGATTACGCCGGCGTCCGCACCGCTAATTTCAACCTTCTTGCGGCCGTTATTAAAACTAATGGTAGGAAGAACAATTGTGATAAGCAGGACGATCATAGAGAGCCTATGTAGCCCTGCAATGGTGGGAGGTGGCGCACTGGAAGCAGATTTGATTGTTGGGCGCCTCGTCTGGGCCAATTTTGAAAACCATCTCGATTTCCCTCTCGACGAATATTCTTCTTCTTCTTCTCCTTCTTCTTCTGTGTGGGAAGGTTTCAGTGCTTCAACCGGCGAGGATATTTCCGAAGTCGACCCTATTCCTTCCACTTGGCCACTTTCTTCGTCTTGACGAGTCTCCGGAGACATCTCTTGGCTTTTTATCTCCTCTTCTGTGAGCCCTTCCTCCCTAAAAATCGACCGTCGTCCTTTCCGGATATTGCTAGGCATCGGGATGGTCGGAGTTTCGAAGCTTTCTCTTAAGCGATCTGATGTGAGTTGGGAATTGAACCTCGGACGCGCACCTATATTATTCTCATGATTTCCGGGATCAGTTTTGCGATGGAGAATCTTGGTGCAAGTCATGGTGAAATAGTGTTCGAGTTTGTTACAAAACTACGCTATGTTGATGGGTACTATATCGCCACTCTGCCTATGCATGATGGTGGCTTCTTGAGGGGGGAATGTCATCTATGCATATGAATATGAGGTCACGGAACAGTCTTTAAAGACCCTTTAGAGGCTGTTGAGTTAAGAACATGCATGTTAATAACAAGGGGCGAATATTAGTTCAAAGTCTAAGAGGTATTCCAATGTGACGAGGTAACATTGGCTTATGGGTTACTACATCATGGACATCGAAGTAGAATGCCATGATCGCATCAACCAGTTCCGTGTATTGTTAGGGTGTATCCCTCGATTGGGTCCAGGACCAACAGGCTGGGGCAGGTATATGCAGTAAGTAATATAGGGGCCCAGTATATGCCCAGTATGTGGTTGCTCATTTGCCCTTTTAGGCCAGGAACAGAGGATTTGACGTTAGCGATTGGCTGGTATAGAATGGGGTAAGCAGGGGTGCCAAGCCGATGACGACAGAGCACCCTCAACGGCCTGAGATCTAGTTCCATCTGGGCTTCGGGGGTCTAGAAACTGATACTCCACAAGGAGACTATGCTCCTGCCTGCCCCTTACGCCGTACTGCCCCCTACTGCCCCCTACTATGTAGTATGTACCTACGTATTTTACTAAATATATCCAATCAACCCAGGTGGCAGGTGCATGGTTCCAGATCGGTACAATACTAATTTTGTAAACAAGCTTAACCTACCTAGGGTAGATAGGTTAGTTACATAGTACATGTAACATTGAGGCCTTCACTAGAATCATTATCGGGGTCGACCTCTCAACTCCGCACTCTCAACTCCGGACGGGATTGACATACTGTTTGGCGATGCCCCTGATAGCTTGCTCGGGTTATTGAACGAGCAAGTCATCTAGGTTATAACAATGCTGCCTAGGTAGGTACTTATCGGAACATGTGTAGATTCATGTGTAGATTCTCACAACCTCACAATCTCCTCCTGTACAAGAAAGTCGGGGTAGTAGGCATAATAGCTGCAAGTATTGCCCGGGTTTCTGAGGCTGATGAAATATCCATGCGTATAGGACATCATCTTATTCACTTATAATCCCCAGGTAACAATGCTTTAATAATATTGAATATAGGTAGTGCTTATCGAGTTATTGAAGACCGGCGTAGGCAGAACTCCAGGAAAAGTCGCGTTACCGCATCGACAGTCGCATCTCTGGCCATCATTCGAGACGCATTCCATCAGGCACTTTCTGTGACTACCAATCATGGTTGAGTTGTCAGGGCAGTTGGTGCAGTCGACTATGTTTACTCCAAGCCAAGCCGACATCGCATAGCAGATATTAGGGAATCATCGGCGTCAACATCAGTTCTGCAGCTGTGCTATGCTTTAATCAGCTGGAATTCGTTTGTTTACTAACAAAATGAAAAGCAATGCACGCCCTGGCATCTGCACTGGTTCCCGGGAACTCTCTCATGAATCTGACCGCTAAAATGGTTGCGAGGAGCCTGCATTTCAGACAACCCTCATTCTCCATCTGCTGAAGTTTTCACTTCGCAAAAGAAAAAAAGAAAAAAAAATCCGGCGCGATGCCTATGTGGACCTGCGGTTTTGCGAGCTGCCAAAAACCGGCTGTTCGCACCCTCGACGAGTGTGTGCTTTGCAACCGCCATCTATGCGCCGAGCACCTTCAGCCTACATACCATACCTATCCCAAATGGACGGTAAGTACTAAGTTCAGTCCTCGACGGCAATATATATGAGTACTTGCTGAGTTGTGCAGGACGCAGATAGATACGATCCCCTAGCTGGGGAGGCTGAATCGCGCGAGCTCACAGAGTTTATCGCAAAGATCAATACCCCCGCGCTTGCATCGCGAGCCAGTCATCTGCGCGGAGGGATACCCTGCTCAATCCCTCCCCTTTCCTATGACAGAGCTACGCGGAGTTCCGTGATAGGCGGTATGAACTATCATATCGAAGTCTGTTTCGACGACGGGGTTAAGTGGCTTGCTTGCTCGTGTGCGCAGGCTCAACGGTACATCCCCTCCGGCCGCACTGCGAGACTACATCATCAAATCCTAGGTCGCGGCCCTCCCAGTTTTTCGAGCAGACGAGTGTGCCTGCTCCTAAAGTATTTGATTTTGCCCTAGAGCATGCGAACAACCCTGTGGGAGTTGGCTATACCCTCATGGAAAAGCTACCCGGACGTCCATAGAACCAGTGCATCCCCACTCAGGAGCAGCAGCGAAAAGTGCTGAGCCAGCTCGCTGACACGTTCATCGAGCTTCACAAGTATCCATTCGACCGTCTCGGCTCCCTAAATATCCCAGGAGACCTGTATATCGGGCTATTTGCCCGCGAATCCCTCACCGATTTCGCGCACGCCGAGATGCGCACCATGGGGCTCTTCTCATCGCTGGAAGATGCGGTCAAGGCGGATGATGGCGTGGGTTGGGATGAGTGGAAAGATGCTATCTCTCTATTGCCAGTCACAGGCTCGCGTGACTATCTCGATGTCTTGTTTTCATGCAGATTTATTGCCCAGATGAGCTTGCCGAGCGCATGCTTATGTAGCTCGCGCTTTGGGGAGCAAACACTGCCAAACAGCCCTGTAATTAAGCGAGCGAGCAACCCTGAGACGATCGTTAGGGCAGGTACAGCACGCTAAACTTTGATAGCCTAGGGCTATCATTTAGACATGTCAGGCAGCTGGGTTTGGGTTTGCCTCTTTCTTTCTCAAATAATTGCAGTATCGTTACATTTTCCTTACTCGGTCAAATAAGTACGTCTTTTCCTTCCTGTTACTTTCTTTCAGCATGTCTGGTCACTTTTCGGGCAGCTAGTCGTGTACCTGAGCACGTTCGGCCAGGACGATTCCTACCCCTTTCCATTGCGGGCTGTCGGCATGGAAGCTCGACGATGCAGCGCTGCGACTTCTAGGGAAGTCATCTTCTTCCTTAGATCTTGCGCTCTTCGTCAGTTTCGAAGCATGGGTAACCGTACCTTGACTATAAGTGTTGAATTGTACCTACCAAAAAGCAGGCCAACTAAAGACCAAGAGCAAGCATGAAGAAGAAGAAAAGGGGAAGAAGCGAACGTTAAAAATGAAAATGAATCTACTCTCGTTGTTAAATCGTATCCAAATCACAACCAAACTCATAAAATACATTGGTTCTACCCATCATCAAAATCACATATTGCCTATAACCTCACCGCATTCGTTAGCATGGCTGCCCAATATTGTACCGCACCATTTCCTGCCGAACTCTGGCATTTGGTATGCGAAAACCTAACGCCTCATGAAGCACGATCCCTTCGATTGACTTGCAGAGTTCTTGCCAACATTGCTGCTTGCCACGGTTTTCAACGGATTGTCATTCACCCCTATAGCCCCGACTTTGAAATGCTTCAGACATTTTCTGAGAATCCTTTCATCAGCCGAAACATCAAGTTACTCGTCTACCAAGTTTACACTCTCATCTACCCAGAAAACTGGAACGTATCTCTCTCACGATATCTGTCCGCGACTGAGAGTAAAGTCCTCCGTAGCCAGGTCCAAAAGTGTCGCCAAAACTTCCTTCCTGCTGGCATTTGGGACAAAGGCTTTATATCCATGGATGATATTCGAGAGAATTACCACCAGTATTGTTGCACAGTGAGGTTTCAGCGGCAGCTTTGGGCTGGTAATGCGGAATCCGACTTTTTCGAAAGTGTGATTCCACGTCTCACAGCCCTGGAACACGTCGTGGTCAATGTCAATTCTGATTGCAGTTGGCCTTCGCCGCTTGACGCATTCTTTGTCACCAAACACAATATCCTCAAAACGGACGGTGAGGGTCATCTGGGAGCAATGATGAACGGCTTACGAGCTTCCAATATTCGACTACACTCTCTTGGGGGGATCGGCCTGGAATCTTTTGTGATTAGTCCAGAGTTCCTCCATACAATCGCCACCACACAAGAAAACTTGAAGGATGTCTGTCTCAGGTTCGGCACTTGGGCTGAATGCAACGCTGGAAAGATGCGCGAACAAGCAAGATCCCGTGCCATTGCAAATTTTCTCAAAATGCTCCCCGACTTGGAGAATTTGTCTGTTTCCTTTACTAGACCGGACCCGAGGATTTCTTCTTCGTCTAAGCTGGTGTTCCCTGCAAAACTTCATGAAATCATCCCTCGAGGATTCAGGTGGAAGAAATTGCGCCGGGTTCACTTTCAATGCATCGAAGCTGACAAGAATGATCTGCTCACCTTTTATGAGATTCACAAGTCGACATTGTTGTCCCTTCACGTGGGCGACATGAAACTCCGTGGGTCTAGCTGGGGGATGTTGTTTGATGCCATGTACTCATTGATCGGGCCCCGATTTTCTCTTCACGGGCTCAACTTTGGTGTACACAACGATCCTGGCAAAGCGAACTTTGGCAAGCGGGAAGAAATCGTAGGGCGGGGCGATGGAGGCAGCCAAAAATATTTACCTCTATACAACCAAGCACTTGATTGCTGCGAAATCGCCGGGTTGAGCCCGGCAACGTTCAGCCCCAAAATCGCTCCCCCAAGATGCTCTGTGGTTCCGAACTACAACCCCTATTCTGACATACTTGATTCTAGCATACTACGTACTTGATTTATTATAATTAAAGTAATTCAGCGAGTCATTTCGAAAAAGCGTACCTTGAGTACTGGGAGTATAGCACGTTGTGTTAATGGGAGAAGATAAGACTGTTGTACGAATGGCTGTCGTTAGGACTAATCGAAATCAGTAGCGACATTAATAAAGTTGAATTACTCCCAGTACCGTCTGATTGATGGAAAGTTGCCGTTCTATCTTAGATATTAAGTAAGAGTTTCGAATAATACATCGTGAATATGAACTCTTCATCTGACAAATGCTGTTCAGATGTGTGACTTTACCACTCTGTGTAGGTAGGCACTACAAGCAACCTCTCAGACTAGTATATGCAACTCAACGATATCTCAAAATACCCGAGAAAAGTCTAATATTTACTGATGTTACGAAAGTTGTAAGCTGAGAGTACCTATTGCGACCGTACTTCTGGATTTGCCATACCCCTTAGAAGGTAGACCGGCCGGGCCCGGCATGACCAGAACAGAAGATGCCTACAAGCATGCCTACAACGTAAAGCAGCAGTTATCCAAGCCAACCATGCTATGAGAGTAACTCTTATAGTCAGGAAACCCACTACGTTGTAAAGTATCTGTTGAAACAAACGTGAGTCAGAGACTCACACAATAACTGCACTTGAGTAGGCAGACCGGCAACTTTGAAGTTAGCACATGTCGTTTTATATTCTTCTAGACTTGACATGCACTGAGGTTTCTATGTGACTATGTTAGATATGCTGAATAAATACTTGCAGTAGATATATACCACGTAGGTAGACAAACAGATACACAGCTCGTCACTTCGGTAAATCGAAAGCACATACCCAACCTAAGTTGCGGTTTGTTATTCACGTCAATACGCGATGGCCAGAACCGATATCTGTGCAAACTAACACATCTTTGCCTCTATTAGTGTTGGAGTCAGACGAGCCCGCTCACTCTCAATCACGACTCCCCGTAGCACTTAAATATCCCTTCTGAGTTATGCTTCCACATAACTTTCTTTCATTTCCTTGCACGTTTTTACAAACCTACTTCGAAAAATGTAACGTGCTGCCTACATGCCTATGGTGGAAAATACACACAAAATGCCTCCCCTATTCTTGACCCTCTTTCTCTTAGCGCAAGCCTTTACCCTCGGAGAATCGAAGCCCTCCAACGACCATCCAGCGGCCGCTAGTCTGACGACACTATCAAGCCCAACAGCAAATGCGGCCCTTTCAAAGTCTTGGTCGGTCAACTGGACGGCCTCCATGCAAGCACACATGCCTCTCGACAAGCCGATACCGATCATTACCAAGGGGCCTCTGGAGACGAGCCCGACGCGCAGGAACTCCAGCACCGGCGCAGCCCCGACATTAGCGACATGTGCGAACATCACATCTGTGAAGACCATTATTTCAGCCACGACGGTGACGGTATGGTCGGTGCCCAAGCTCGCCGCCACCGCCGCGAGTTCTTCGTGCCCGCCCTGCAGCGAATATGAAGGTCCACCAATACTACCATCATCGGTTGCCCACAACCACACCATCCAGACCAGCGTGATGTCCACCACTGCCAAATCTCTGACTCGGACAACGCCTGGTCTCGTGCCCATCGGGATTATCGGCCCCACGATCCTCAGCGAGCCGGTGACGATCCCCAATGACAGGGTGCCTCCGTACCCGAACCCGCCACCACTATCATCACCCGAATCCTCGCCTTCGTCGCCGCTTCCGTCCTCAACAACAACGATAGCAGGGCTCAGCGCCGCGGAGTACTCGCCCAAGTCTACGTCTACGACACCGAGTATGGCAACGATGACTACTACTACGACTACAAGTTCGACTGATTCGGGTTCGGGTTCGGCTGCAACGCCCACGACGACGTTTACGACTACGATGGACCTGCAAGTCCTCCCGGTGAACTCTGGGGGCACGACGATTAGGCCGACGCTGGATTTTGAGGAGTAAGTAGATGACTACTTCCTCTCCCCAAACTCGAAGGATACGGCGTGTGTGTGCCGGGTGGTTAGGAAGGGGCAGGTTGGTAGAGTTGGGGCGGTAGGGGGCTCGATCTACTACGGTTGTGGGTATCTGTTGGTTATTTGCCCAGGCGGCGTCTGAGACTTTACAGATCTCGATATCGAAATTTCTTTTACATAGGTACCCAGGGTACCTATATACATACTTAGGCTTTCTTTTGTAGTTAATTAGGCAAGAACTTGAAGCGTCGCGGGATATCTACCTACCTAGGGTACCTGCCTTTGACTACTTATTGCCCCTTGATTTAAGTGACTCTTACCCCTTATTAGTGTTTAAGGTATTGCTGCTGGGCGACATATTAAATCTGTAGAGACATTTCTGTTAACGAGTAGATCAGGAGTTAGCCATGCTGTTTGTTCATTGAGTTGACGGGACAGTGCCATGCGACTCAACCGTTGGTTTACGAAAACGCGCCAGTAGACACGCATACCAAAAACTCCCTCGCAGATAAACCTACCCACCTGAGTATTCACTCGGCCTTGACAGCTTCCAAGATTTCTCCGTCGATAGCTCGGCATCTCGGTTTCGTCTCTACCTACCTAGTTACCTCAACCAAGCTCGCGCTGCTGCAACTCTTCCGACCAACCCCCCCCAGCGATCGGCACGATAGAACATTCTATCTCATTCCCCTGGAGAAGAGCTATAGTTTTCCAAGCTGTCATTTACCTAAGTACCTACATAATTGCGATAGCGTGAACGCTTTCCGAGGCTTTTCTTTCATTCGCTCGCGAGTACGAACTCGGCGCGACAATTCCTGCATTGCCCAGTCCTGAGCACACGAGGGAACCCGCTGCCGCCGAGGAATCCTCAAGGGTGCGACGCATGGGAGCAGGGTTTTCTGAGAGCTGCGGGCCGCTTTTGTTGAAAGGTGACTAAGGTCGTAGTAGCTACGGGAGATGTCACGGTTTGCGTGCTTGGCCGGCTGGCTAGGGGTTCGATGCTTCTCTGGCTCTATTTTTATCCAAACCTCGACAAACTAGGTAGGTAGGTAGGTACCTGCCTGCCTGCCTAAGCTTTGCATCGTCGGGGTTTTCGGCAGGCCCGTGTACTTCGGTGTTGTTGGGATGGAGTGAAAACCTGGACTTCGGCCTCGGTTGAATTGCATCGATCCCCCGGATCCGATAGCGAAGTAGCCTACTGCAGGTGTCAGGGTGATCATCCACACGAAGAAACGCGCCAAGACACAATCGACCCTGGGTTAGGTATTATCCGCGTCGGTCGGTGATCGCAACGGGATAGAGCGTGGAGTTTCTTCGATAAAGATCTAGGTAGGTAGGTATCGAAGATCTTTATACTATTTGGCTGACAAGCTCAACGCTCGCCAAGCGTTTGCATCATGGTCGTGTGTCGCGTTGCAACAACGACAACGGCAGTAACGGCAACAATGTTATTCTGAACTCTGGTGACGATAATGAGCCAGAGTCGAAGAAGAAGAAGAAGAAGCCGGCGAATTACTTTCAGGAATGCTCGAGTGAACTGAGAAGGATCTTAGCTGGCTGATAGGTATGGTAGATGCGATACGATGTCGGAGGCGCGCGAACTCATCGTCGGTATAGATGTCGCCATCAAAATTGAGATGCAGCCGACAAAGCTCAGGTATCAATCCATAGACACCGAAGCTCAGTCTTTTGCTAACCGCTTGCACATGTCCTCGCAATGATGCAAGAGGTGGTCAGCGCCGTGCCGTAGACGGAAGGGGGTCGCGCGCAAGGAGTGAGGAATAGCGTCTTCCGATATGACGATTGTATAGTAGGTACCTATGTGGCGGCGGAGGAGGAGGAGGAGGAGGAGAAGTTGAAGATGAGATAGGGGCGTATTAGAACTTACCGCTACGCCAAAGGGTGAATGACCGGCCTACTATTATTTGTCTTGAGTATATGTCAGGTCAGTATACCTATCTAACAAGACGCAAGCTTGAAGTTCTGGATGGAGGTGGGTGCCTGGGCTCAGGAGCTCCAGGAGGTCATCAGCCAACCCTGCTTCTGCTTTCTAATCCAGCGTCTGTCAGAGGCTCTTCAGTTTCCTTTCTCGAACCCCGATATCTCTGAGAGCACGGGCGTGGATGCTAGTGGTGACCCCAACGCTATTATCATGCGACCCTTGACGTTCCACGAGTGCTCCTTTGTTGAATTCTAGATCTCTCACCGTTCCCTACCCAGGTAAGATAGATAGATGGGGTTTCGACTATTCGCTAAGATTGGTTGTCCACCATCTAGACCTTCGTCGCCCCAGGAACTAAGGACTGGCGTCTAGAATTCGACGCATAATTCAGACGTGGAGGTAATAATCCCCTGATTTCTTCAGGTCCCTTCAGACAACAAATGATCAAAGAAGGAATCTCGAGCCCAACTTCTAAGGTCAAATCAAAAGTACCTACAGTAGGTAGTTATCGAGAAGCAACATAAAATGTTTAGTTTCTATCAGGAGCATTTCATCCTGAGTAGGTATGATGTAGTATGTTATGATGCCTCCTCTCCACTTAGTTAGGCTAGACTTCGCATACCTACCTACGCAAGCTTCGCCACCATAGTTATCTTTTAATGCGTTTCGAGGAAAAAGGGGGTACCTATTATTATTGACAAACTCATCGTCGTCATCTTAAGAATCTATCGAATGTTCTTTTACTAGATACTATGCCGTATGCTAAAGTCCTAGCCGCCTGCTCCTAAGCCCCCCCCATAATGGGTACCGGTAGTCGTAGGGATGGGGAGGGAGCAAGGATCATATGGTTAGGTTACATATTGGGGACTCGTAGTAAAAGTTTTTTGGAAGATAGGTACAGTAGGTATCCTCACCTAGGTACGTAGAAAAGGGGGCTGCGCAATTGAAAACTCGACGACAACTTGCATGGGTGATCTGGAGATGCTACACAACCTAGGTAGGTACTGCTACTACGTCGTACGTAGTAGTACTAGGTAGATAGGGCCGTAGATAATTAGTAGAAGATATTTAAAATTAGTTCATTGGTTTGGGGGTTTGGTAATGTATACTATGTACGCATTAGAATATTCTTTTGCCTGATGCGGGTTAGTTCCCAGCGCCGAGAGCCGCAATGCATGATTTGAGGTCTGCATTTGGTTATATTGCAAGGACTATAGCATGCTTACGCGTCTTAGCATGCATGAGATTCAGATTCTTTTAAGACGGCATATTAATAGTATCTGGGGTGATGATTGACTTACATAATTGGCATAATTACTATGTAACTCTAGACAGACTCTAAGCTGCAGTCTTTGAACTAGGCATACTAATACTAATAGTAACTATACTCAATAGTTGTAGAGTCTAGGTTAGTACTACATACTGCATAGTAACCTTGGGAGATAATTAGAAGTGGTGAAGCATCTTTTTACGCCATCACATGATGAGATGTAATCTTAAACATGGACAACTGAGCGGTGTGTAAACGTTCTTCAATGTTGTCCAATGTTGGTTGGTTGTGGGTTTAGAAAATAAGTAAAAATGAGTCGTGGCAACTCAACTAATAAGTAACTAATAACTAACGAATAGTACTGTAGTAGACGCGTCAGTATAGTTAATAGTTACGTAGTAATAGGTGCTTTACGGGGTAGTCACGTGATACTGATGTTGGGTTAGGGTACTGCTTTTGCTTTTGCTTTTCTTTTTCATGCATTTCGATCCATTTTCAGATGACACTGGGATTCATAGATTACTTCCAGAATTCCTTTTTCTAATTAGTTCATTACCAACTTCAATGTTCTGCGGCTGCCCCAACCAATACGCATACGAAGCACTACTACCTACTTACTAGGTGACTATGCCATAAGACGCGTGTTTTGCACCAACACTACACTATGTAACACCAGGATCTGATACCCCCCCGGCCCATTTTGCACGTTGCCAGCGATTCATTCTGTTTCGTTTCTCGGTATACCGACCTAAAATGAACTGAGACCGGTAGAGTCGGGTAGACGACGAAGGCTGGTGCCGCATGTACTAAGTAGTGCCGTTAGTAACACCGTTAGCTTACGTCCGCCTTCCCATTACTTATATGGAAGCTGTGATTCGTTGGGAGGCCGTCCGGTAGTTGTAACGGTATGGGCGGCCCCTGTCATTAGCTTCGAGGCTGGACGACTGCGCACGCCGGCCCCATTGAGCGGACAAGGTCCCCATTGTGCGGACAAGGATCCATTTTAGGAACAGCGCAACTGCGCATAGAACCGTGATCGACACAGTTAAAATCGAATTTCTATGGGCCTTGGCCTTGTTCTGGGAACATTATCGAGGACGACAGCCAGTAGCATCAAACTCATTGCATTCGTAATCCTCCGCCGCCAAGATCTCACGATGATGAATCTGGACCCACTCCTTGTTGATGCCGAAAGCATCACCGCGGCTGCTTATCGAAGTGACATCGCATGAAATAATGAGATGAAAGATTGTAGTATAAGTTGGCGACGATGCCGAGTCTCTTCTGTCTATTTTCCTCTCTTCACCACCAGCACCATCAGCATCAGCATCGGTACTATTCACTTTCATTCTTTCACTTCGAGAACTGTATAGTTTTATTACTTTCACTACAAATCAATCCGCAGATATGAGATTCGCCAGTTCCACCCTCTTGAGCCTGGCTCTCCTTGCCGGCTCCGCCGTCGCCCACCCCGGCCACGATATCTCTGAGGAGATCCGAGAACGCCGCGAGTTCCTCAGCACCGCTAAGCGCACCAACCTCGACCACTGCGCGCCTAAGTTAAAGGCACGTGGTGTCGAGAAGCGCAATGTCCTGCGCCGAGAGGCCTTACTCGAAAAGGCACGAGCCAAGAGTGAGTTCTCAACCCTACCTTTCCCTTCCCTTCAGCGGGACGAGCCTCATTCCAGATATGCTAACCGGATTTAGGGGGCCTAAACAAGAAGCGTGATCTTGAAACCGTCTTGGCCACTGATCACAACAAGACCAGCCTTGGTTACACTACCAACACTGATCCCGCTGTTCTCTTCGCTGGCTACAACGCCTGCCTTCTGACCCCTGAGGTCACCCAGGGCCCTTACTATGTTGGCGGCGAATATGTTCGTGAGAACATCGCCGAGGAGCAGGCGGGTGTCGATACCATCCTTGACTACCAGGTCATCGACATCAACACCTGCGAGCCCGTCCCCGAGGTCTACCTAGAGATGTGGCACTGCAACGCCACCGGTGTCTACGGCGGCATTGTCGCCAGCGGCAACGGTGACTCTTCTGACGAGACCAACATCAACAACACCTGGCTCCGTGGTATCCAGAAGACCAACTCCGACGGTGTCGCTCAATTCGAGACCATCTTCCCCGGTCACTACACCAGCCGTGCCACCCACGTCCACATCATGATCCACCAGGGCGCCACCCTCCTTGCCAACTCCACCCTCGGCAACAGCAACATCACCGCCAGCCACGTCGGCCAGGCCTTCTTCGACCAGGACCTCATCACCGAAGTCGAGCTGACCGCCCCCTACAACACCAACACCCAGGAGCTCACCACCAACGCTGACGACGGCATCCTGGGCGAGGAGACCGCCACCGACGGCGTCGACCCCTTCTACGAGTACACTCTTCTCGGCGACGACGTCTCCAGCGGCATCTTCGGCTGGATCGCCTTCGGCATCAACGCCACCGCCACCCAGGACGTCACCCCCGCCGCCTTCTACTACGCCGAGGGTGGTGTCGCCAACCCCAACGCCGGTGCCGGTGGCGGCTCCGGCGGCCCTCCCCCCAGCGGCAACGGCAACAGCTCTTCCGCTCCCGCCTCCTCCAGCACTGCTTCCGCTTAAGTCAGCGTGTTAGCGAATGATTTATTAGGGATGTGAAAAGAGTTTTTTTGGGATCAGTCGGTTGGCAAGGCAAAGCATTTGTATATAGATTAAAGATTGGTGTTTTCTCTCCTCATCAGGGGGGACACCGGATTGCACATATTTTGGCTTTTATATTTGGTTTTTTGTTGCTTATATGGTATGGTGCGAGCAGGTGTACGATGGCTCATTCCTGCGCTTCTTCATTCGTTAGCTTCTGAATAGACTACCACCATCAGTGCTGAATATCTCGTTTCTTTGCGCATACTATGTGATTGTTTCTCTCTACCTATTGCTTTTATACATCAGTACCTAGATACCTACCTGGTAAGAGAACAATATGAATAATAAGTCAAATCATAATAGGTAATCATCATAACTTCCAGTGATAAACTACGAGCACTTAGCCGAATAGCGCTTATCTATGGATCCTTCAGGTTTCCCGTAAGAGGATAGCTCCGGAAATGATACCGATGTTCGGAACGAGGGTGACGTTGAACTCGATCCCCCTCACGGAAGCCGAACCCCGCTACATCGATAAAGACATTAATAAGATATGTCTGCCTACCTAGGTATATATTCTCCTTAAAGTACCTGGCAATCGTAAACTAACTACAAGACTTCAAAGTTACTAGCCTATGAATCTCCAACAATGAGCTCACCGAGAGGAATCCAGCGAATCGCGCGGAGCGAGGGCGTGGAGAAGTTCATCGAGGCATTGGAGATGGACGGCGGTGTCATAATCACTGATTTCACGGACCCTGCGACAGTCGCGCAGGCTAATGCGGAGGTGAAGCCGTGGATTGAGCAGCAGAAGAATAGCCAGGGGGCTAAGGTTGGCGGTGCGTACCTACATGCCTCCCTAGTAACAAATTCCCCTATTACTCCCCCCTGAGTAGAATTAGTACCTACACAACATGACCCTCATGCTCGCCATTTTCCCTCGTACTATCTATTTATTTGCGAGCTGTTCGCCGATACTCACATGCACACGCAGCCCTCAGCGGCAACACCCGCACCGTGACCCGGCTAATAATGCGCTCGCCCACCGTGCGCGAGTCCTTCTACGCCGACCCCCTCTACCAATCCCTCTGCTCGCACTTCCTCTCCCTCACCACCACAACCTGGTACGGCTCCGCCCCCCAAACCAGCACCTCCCCCCCTCTCCTCTCCATCGCCATCGCCTTCGACATCCCCCCCGGCACACCCGCGCAGGGCCTCCACCGCGACGACAAGAACCACCACGCGCGCCACGCCCCCGCCACCGCCTACGCGCCCCACCGCGACGTGCTGCTCGGCCTCTTCGTGCCCGGGTGCGCCACGGCGCGCGCGAACGGCGCGACGCGGGTGGTCCCGGGGTCGCACTTGTGGGGGGACGGGCGGCCGGACTTCGGTCTCGGCGCCGAGGTCGTGGATGCGGAGATGGAGGTCGGCGAGGCGTTTGTGATGCTGGGGAGCTTGTACCACGGGGGAGGGGCGTACGAGGAGGGGGGTGGGAGTGGGGAGAGTAGGACGGTGTACGCGATGTTCTCGTGCACGGGGGTGCACCGGCAGGAGGAGGTTAGCTTTCTGTCGTATCCGGTCGAGGAGGTGCGGACGTACTCGGGGGTTGTGCGGGAGAGGCTGGGGTGGAGGCAGAGTGAGCCGAACTTGGGGTGGGTTGATGTAAGTGCTGCCGTTTCTTTCTTTTTTCTTT
The DNA here is from genome assembly GCF_022984875.1 of Hypoxylon fragiforme. Classification (NCBI taxonomy): domain Eukaryota; kingdom Fungi; phylum Ascomycota; class Sordariomycetes; order Xylariales; family Hypoxylaceae; genus Hypoxylon; species Hypoxylon fragiforme. Next base: position 686,020 of record NW_026054761.1, on the reverse strand, counting down.
TTTCTTTTTCTTTTTTCTTTTTTTTGGTTGTTATTTTGATTTTGTCTTTTTTGTCGCTGGCTCGGGAATGTGAGTGCTGGTGTCAAAGGGGTAAAAATGGCTAACGCGTGATGATATAGTTGAAGAGCCCCGAGTTTCTACTTCAAGCATGACCGATGGATGGTTCATAGCTCAGGTTTGAACCGAAGTACTATGTAAAAGCATAGAGGCTTCAAGAAGATGTACCTACTTGAAAGTACTGGACTTGTGGCATGGCGCTTAATGGCAGGTATAGGTGTATCTTAAGGGGTGTACTCTAAAGTAAGGGGGGATCAGCGTAAAGGAGCATATTTCATGCGTAGAAAGACTTTCATCTTTCAATGATCTCCTATGAACTTTAATAGGATGGCTATCAGTCCTTTCCCCTTTCCTCCGCTTTGGCTAATAATCGTTTCTTTTGTAGCTGTATTCGTTAGGCCTTCTTATTTGCTACCTACCTAAGTGACATGCTTTTAGTAATCTCATCGGGTAGCTGCTCCTCAACTATAATTCCCATTTCTAAGCCCGTATGGTGCAAGATAATGCCCCTTGATTTAGTTAGAAAATCTGTTGGAGTCATTGAACTGCACATATCCGTGTGATTTGGTATTTTCAGGGGCAAGATTATCAACAATCTTTGATGCTATTTAGTTAGTGTCCTTTGAGAAATTCACAATTTCTATGTGTGCTCCTAAGATATCCTAAAATTCTATCAAGAAGGGGTCGGAGAAGAGAGTTACATGAGTTGTATATACCACTAGTTCATGAAGTTCTTATGATATTACACTCATACATACCTACCTAGGTAGCCCTGGAGCTATCTATTTTCGTACTTAGTAAATAATGTCATCGAATTTCTAATATCCATACACGTTCCAATTTAGGCTCTGAACTCATGGACTTGGTAATTCCTTCTCCATCATTGTCACATACCTAGGTTAATGAAGTCCAAGATACTGAATGCCACTCTCCGAGTCCTTGGAGCTCAGCCACGAATTCCCTGAATGTGGCTGGGCTTTGCGCTAGCCACAAGAACACTGGCTCGGGTTCACATGCATCTACAAAGTACTACTAGTACATACCTAGTTAGTACATAAACTATTTTTATAGCAGCTATTCTATTCCCCCACCATGAGCATAAAAATTCACAAGGGCCTCTTAACCACCCCCCCTAGATCCTGTTATAGACTGTTAGACACGCCGCGCCGAGGGAGTTTTTATTTTTATTTTTTTTATAGTTACATACAGTTAAAGCTACAATGCTATACCTCGTTGGCCTCGGCCTTTCAGACGAGACAGATATCACTGTCAAAGGTCTCGAAATAGTCAAGAGGGCCTCGCGCGTATATCTCGAAGCGTACACCAGCATTCTCCTAGTAGATCAATCCACCTTGGTATATATTTGCCTGCCCTGACAGATTACATTCTCATATACCTAGCTAACGCTAATAGCATCGCTAGGAGAGTTACTATGGCCGTTCCATTGTAGTCGCCGACCGCGAAATGGTCGAGTCAAACAGCGATGAGATTCTTCGCAACGCCCAAGCAGAAGATGTAGCCTTCCTTGTCGTTGGGGATCCTTTTGGGTATGACAACAATAAGAGATTTCAAACTGCTGCTAGCTAGCTATCCTAACAGACCCGTCTTATCTTGACTGACAATGCTCTCTGGCTTAGCGCAACAACGCATACGGATATTGTCCTTCGTGCGCGCGAGCTCTCCATTCCCGTCCAAACCGTTCCCAATGCCTCCATCATGTCGGCGATCGGCGCCACTGGGCTCCAGCTGTATAACTTTGGCCAGACCGTGTCCATGGTCTTCTTCCTGGACAACTGGCGCCCAGCTTCGTTTTACGATCGCATCAAGGAGAACAGAGACATCGGACTCCACACTCTCGTCTTGCTCGACATCAAAGTGAAGGAACAGAGCTTGGAGAACATGGCCAGGGGAAGGATGATATACGAGCCGCCTAGGTACATGACGGTTGGCCAATGCGCACAGCAGATGCTCGAGATTGAGGAGGAGAAGGAGGAGGGAGCCTACGGGCCCGAGAGTCTGGCCATCGGCGCCGCGAGGGTGGGCGGGAGGACAGAGAAATTCGTCGCCGGAACATTGAGGCAGTTGTGCGATGCCGACGACGCTTTGGGGCCGCCGTTACATAGCTTGGTGCTGCTTGGTAGAAGGGCACACGAGCTAGAGAGGGATTATGCGCGTCAATTTGCTGTGGACAAGGAGATATGGAACACAATCTGGGCTAGAGACTACAGCAAGCAATGAGTAGCATATCACCGGCGTAGCTATTTTATGAAAGAACTACATATATTGGCCAAGGCTCTTCGGCCTCGGTTTTCTCTTGTTATGAGACGTACCCATCTAATGCTACCGTAGACAATGTCCCTGTGTCCTTGTAGCAGGAGAAGCAGCCACCCATTATCGAATTAGGTAATCCTCGGTGCTGTTTGGAGTTGTCCATACGCCGAGGTATAATTAGAACAGGCCTGGATGCAGCGAACCATCCATGGGTGGCTACATATGCACTGTACCTCATTCAGGTACGCAGGATCGAGATACAGGTACTGGGTACAATGCCATCCCAGGCCCTTGAAAAATTACATGTATGTTTCTGTCATTGGACGTTTAACTATCGCGATATAATTGATGTGACGTGTGCCAAGTACATGCCCAGGGTACCTAGTAGTATGGTACGGTATTGGTACCTAGTACCTAGGGTAGGTAAGGAACATTTGAAGTTTACGGCATAGTATGTTGCAAGTTCGATTTGAACTCAAATCAAGAACTTTTAGAGGAACGTTGAACGTTGAAGACGGGAAAGCCCTGGAAGTACATATGCAGGTGATATAACTTCATATAAGATGTAGAGGAACACCTAAACTACCTATGGCAGGTACTACATATGTAGGTATTGTATTGTACCTAACTTTGAAATTAAGGTTAGGTGGTAGGTACCCTAGGTATGGATACTAACCTTACATATGTAGGTAACTATGTGGATAATTCCATTATCTACCTACTTCGTAGACCCGCTTTCACCTTTGATCTTGGTTCAAATGTTTCCGTGGTGTGGTGCACAACTTACAAGTTAAGTTACAACTCACAACTCGCAACCCTCAATTCGTACTCCATTCTTAGACCTTGAACGCTTCAACGATATTTGAAGCTTGTGGGTTTCAACGGACTACTAGGTGCTTACAACTTACCTTCGTAGGTTAAATTTGAACGTTTAATGTTCGTGACCTCAAGTACGGTACCTAGTAGTATGATCCCGATCTTGTTTCCGCTGCGTCATTCTCACCACTGATTCAATACTCAATACTCAATACTCAATATTCAACACCCCAAACCCAGAAGAACCAAGACCCAAATTCCAAATTGACTTCCTTCAGGCGTCTTTGTCTCTGGAACATTCACACTACCTACTCCGATTCTACTACCTGCCTACTACAAATCACCTACTACATACAGGAATTCTGAGGTAGTAGTAGGAGCAGCAGCAGTAGTAGTAATAGGCACACGAGGAATAGATCCATCAATTCAATTCGAAGATATTCTCCGAATCCGCAATCTTCCTCATCACTCCACTGACCTACCCCCACCATCTCACCCATCCCCCACCATATCTCATCTCCCATCATCATCTTCATTATCCCATTTCCATTGCCAATCACCGCCAAATTACCTCGATATACTTCACAGGGCTGCCGATTTGTACAGCACGTCAAGGTTATGATCAAAAATACCAGAATATTCTGTGATTGTATCACCCATGTCGTTCGACATGGTAAGACCTCCCCTCCTGGCAATTGCTGTCACACTTGAGCATCCTTTACTGACCTACCCCCGCAGAGTATCGCCTGGGAATGCCGTGATCAGGCTGATCAGGCCGAGATCTATTATAATCATCCTTTGCGCACCAAGGTCCGTCATCTCGAGGATGAAAACCTGCTCTTGAAGCGCCTACTGCGTGAGAACGGCCTATCGTGGCAACCCCGTTCGAAGTTCTCTCAGGCGCCTAACCGCGTTACCCGTTCTTCTAGCAAAACTAATTACAAACCCCTTCCACACATTCCTGTTGAGATCCAACTTCGAATATTGTCTTTCGCCCTCACTTCTCCGCAGCCTATCATAGATCCGCTCTGCAAAGTCAAGGGTGAACATTTGATGCCGCATGAGAAACCCAAGACCAACCAGCTTGCCATCCACTTCTTGGCGACCTGCAAGGCATACCATGCCGAGGGCACCAAATTTCTTTGGTCCAACAACTCCTTCATCTTCACATCGCCCGAAGCAGTTCGCCACTTCGCCGAGGTTGATTTTATTTACAGAGAGCATATGAAGGAAGTCACTTTTCGCGTTATCGCCAAGTTCTACGATGACGAAGCCCGAACTCACAAGATTAGTCGTCACCACCACCCTGATCTAAAGAAGGCCATCACCTTGCCTATTAACAAACGACCCAAGGAGAATACTCTAGCTCGTTGTGGATTCCGAACTTACGGCTGGTATCAGCTTGTTGACTTCTTGGGTGCCCTCTTGCCACCTTTTGACCCTTCTCACGCTCAACGTCACGATGGTCCGAATACATCCAATGCGTTTCTATTACCACCACCACCGAAACTACTCCCAGCTCTGGAGAAAATTCGGATAGACTTTGTCAATTTTGGCGATAACTTGTTCAACAACCCACCACCTCAACTGCACGAGCTTGCCTCTCATTATTTTGGGTGCACCCTAAACGAAGTGGTACTTACCGGTCTACCTGGTGACGAAACCGGCCTCCGAGTCAGCAGCGAGCTCGCTGGGTTGTTGAAAAATGAAGGCCTCCTCATCGATCACGCACCCATCATGGTAGCCCTCAAGAATGGCATGCGCTCGCTCAAGTGCGATGCAGTGGAGTGCCACTACTCTGTCAAAGTGGTCCGAGCGATGAAAGACATTGTCGGTCATCACCCTCACGACGACGTCCACGCCCCTTGGTTCGGCGTTGACTTTCCTCCGGCGCCCCCGGACGAGGGTGAGCCACCGTACTCGTATTTCCACTCATGCCGAACCATGTGGAAAAAGATCCCAATCCACCTCGATAAGCCCACTGATCGCAAGTGGGTGTTATTTGACCGAATGACTGGTTTGCCATGGGACGACATCGAGGAGGAGGCCACCATGTTCGATTTCTTCGGCGACGACGAAGAAGAGACGGTCTGCGACAACTGCGGCGAGATCCACCCTGGTGCGATCCCTCCCGTGGATATGATGGATCTTTACGACGAGTTTTAGGTACACTAGCTAGGTACACATTGAAGGGGGGGGGGAAGCTCCCTGAATTTTTCTTTTCTTTTCTGACGATTACGAATTGTAATTACATGCATATGATACCAGGTTTGCTTTTGCTTTTTGCTTTTGCTTTCGGTAGATTTGGAAGGGCGGGAGGGGGGCACAAATAATCAAACAACAAAGGAGGTGGATAGGTAACTATATGTGATACTATCCCATTGATGTAAATAACAACGACCGGCCAGGAAGATCGTACTGTGTAGATCAGAGCCTTGGGGCTCTAACTACCTAGGTACACTAATACTTGTGGCCATGCAAATAACCTTGGCTTTTCTAGCCGTGGCTAGGCTAGCTGGGACACCAGCTAGCTTGCTATACGACGACTGCAAATAGGCACCGCACCGTAATAAAAATAAACTCGTGTCATATAAGTCGTTCGTCAAGCATACCTAGGTATAGTATATGTGCTAACCTAGCCTAGTAGGATGGATCAAAATTGATCTTCTTCCATAAGTAGGTAGTAAGTAAGCAACTACTAGGTACAGTACACTCACTACAAGAGTGTTTCTTGCGGCATAGCTTAATTAGTATATATACTAGGTTAGGTAACATAACGTGAAGAGTTATTTACATAGCTAGCAGAACTCCTGCTCATGATTCTTACCACTCATCCAGCCTTATATACCTAGGTAGGTATGTAGCAGTAGGTACAGTAGGTAGATGACAGAACAGGCGCAACACATGGAGATTTAACTAACCCTACTTATGTACATACTTACTACTGATCAGCTACAGTATGTAGGCTAGGTGAATTAAATTCGTGATATAGAAAAGAAAAAAAATAACTTTTAGGTATTTTATCCGCAGCCTCATCATAATTCTTAATTACTAGGTAGGCTACTACCTATGTCTGGAATCTGCCCGTTTTTTCTACTACCTAGCCCGACGGAGGCATTGGTTTTGCTTGCATTTGATGATCATTCGTAGAAAAAAAGCCCCTTTATTTTATCATCATCGTCCCTCGTGTCGAGGTGAGTGAACCTATACACTACTCTTCCGCCTCGGACTCATCTTCCTCCTCCTCCTCATCATCCTCCTCCTCCTCCTCCTCTTCGTCCTCCGCTTCTGCTTCCGCTTCACCATTTACATCTCCGTTGGTGATGCCGCCTTGGCTTTCTAGTCGCAGCCACTCATCCCACTCTGGGAAGAGTTCGTCGTCTTCGGTTGGAACACCAATCATCTTTGCTACACGGCCCTTTTTGTTCTTTTCTAGGCTCTCCTTCCACGCTTTCACCGTCTCCACGGTTAGACTAGGCTTGTACGTCTGTGAGAATAAGACTGCCTCGGCCAACCTGTTGGTCTTGGTTAGGACTTCCACACAGCCCGCAACATCACCTAGTAGCCACCTAGATGTGAATGCAACATTATGCGCACCGGACTCTTCCGCCTGTGCTGACAATGCTTCCAAGCCAGCTTTGTCCGACGTGCTGGAGTAAATTAAGAGTAATGAACCCAAATCCCGGGCATGGGTAAAACACTCCGTTGCAAGGGGGACATCCCATGCCGAAAGCGCCGCGTCGCCCACTGTCTTCCACTTGTGATCATTGTCAGCCTCCCGTGCGAGGCCAATGGCGATGTCAAGTTGGTTTAGTGCCAATGATAAATCGAATTTGTGCTCCGGGTCAGTGGCAACTTCCAGCGCCAATTCCTTGTGTCCTTGTCCTTCAAGGAACCTAGCTATCTTATTGAGTTGATCTGTCGGAATACTGGTGAGCAACTCGGCAGCCGTTTCCATGTCATCGCGGAGAACTAATGTTTGGTACTCTAACACGGGAAGAGAGAGAGCAAAGCTCGTGATGTTTACATCCTTGTCGGCAAGGTATATCCGAGAGTCCCTTTGAATGTAGCCAAGTACGTACATGGGCTGGTCGAAATGGGAGATGGTATAGATTTGGTCGCCGACAAGATAATTTAGTCGGTTCGTGCTGTTAGTGTAAATGAAGCAATCCCCTACCCATTGGCCTGTCCGTACGCTGTGAAAAGGGTCAGTACGAAGACGAACAATAATTACGCACAATGATGGTTCTCACCTCTCAGCAATATCAGTGATAATCTCAAACGCGGCTTCAACGCCATCCTCGTCGACTTCACCAGACTGGCTAGCTTCAATGTAGCTCTCGCGAGAAAATCTCAAGACGTAGAAGGTATCTTCGCAAGCTAGGGTCACAAGCTCGCCGCTATCCGACCAATACACCTGTTTCGGTTCAACCTCGATTCGTCTAACTAGGCCACCGGTAGCCCAATCGTAGAAAGACACGCCGCCTTGACCCTTCACACCGAGTAAGACACCGCCCGTCAAGCCATCAGCCTGGAAAGGAATGTCTAAGCCGCCTGTCTTTTCGACAAAGTTCTTGTAGACCTTGACAGTTGTTGCGGACTCGCGAATGGCAAAATCGTTGCTGTTATCCTTAGACGCCCACACAAAATCTAGCGCAGAACCGAATGCCTTGTTGCGCCACGCCAACGCTGTGTATATAATGTACTCTCCATCACCACAGACAGCAACAAATCGGCCGTTCGGGGAATGTATGAGGGTCTGGGGGTACACTTCGCATGTACCAAGCTCTTTGGTAGGGAGAGTGATGGGCTCGTTGTCCTTGATTGAAGCATCTGTCAAGACAATCAGCACCTGGCAAATAAATCTCAAAACATAAAAAATACGTACCGCCCCCCTTGATTATAGAAGAAACAACTTCGTTATGACGGGCCCAGATCAGCTTGCCAGAGCTATCCATAGATACAGCGGGCTCTTCTCGTCCTAGCTTCACTACCACCGCTCCATCGTCGAATCCAACTGCGACCCCTTGTTTGCCGCGTTGGTAGGCAATACACCAGGCACGCTCTAGACCATAGTTGAGAGACTGTTCGAAGCGGTAAGTATTGGCATGCCATATCCGAATGGTACCATCCTCGGATCCGGAAATGATAACTGGCAGCTCGGGGTGGTAACAGGCGAATGACACGTTGTTCGTGTGGCCCTCTAGGCTCGCGATGAGACTCTTGGTGGTGTAGTCCCAAACCTTAACGGTCCTATCGTCAGATGTGGTAAGAAGGTAAGGCTTGTCGGAGTGTGGGTAATAGTCGACGTGGTTTACGCCCTTGGTCTCATGCGCCTCGAGAGTGAAATTGGCGGTGGAGGAACCCAAGCTCCAGATTTTGACGGTCCTATCTAAGCATGCCGAGGCGAAGGTGTTGGTGTCTTTGGGGTTGATGGCTAGCCCCATCACGTAGTGACTGTGACCCTCAAATACTTGAACACACTTCCATCCTTTCTCCCAATCCCACAGCTTAATAGTCATGTCATCAGACGCCGTCAAGACGAAGGGCTGGGTGGGATGGACAGCTATGGCGCGAATGTAATCGGGATGCGCCTCGAATGAGGTAATCTTCTCTGAGGTATTGTAGTTATATACTCTGAGCTGGAAGTCATCTGAGCCGCAGACAATCCAATTTTTCCGGGCAACGAATCGACCAGCTCGGACGGGAACATCGGTGAGTTCGAAGGTCTTGACGATTTGTTGTGTTTCATATGACCAGATATAAACGTGACCTTGTAAAAAACTTATGTTAGGGTCTCAAGGTGGTAGCTTGAGGGGAAGAACCTGAACTTACCGCTGTATAATGTAGTCAAGATCCATGGTTCTTGAGGGTGGCAGTCGATGCCTTTAACACGCTCGCTGCGCGCGAAGAGCTGCCGCTGTGCATCCAAAGCCATGTCAGCATGTCCAACGGTCGCTAAAGAAAAGTAAATAGACACATGTACGTGTATGTATGTAAGGGATATGATTCATGCTAGTATCAAGGACATTGGTGCTGGTATTTCAAGATCGGCGATACAGAAAGGCCAGGTCTCAAAATTCCGGTGTGTAGATCTAGATCTAGAACTGGGACGGGGACGGGTACTGGGACGGGTACTGGGACTGAAGCTTGGACTGCACCGAAAGAGGAATCGGAGGTAACGGAGACCAAAAAACGTACGCACCTTCACGTCCAGCCTCATTTTACCGGCAGATCTAATACCGTGAATTGATTGAGCTCGGGAGTGCGATGGTTCGTCTGAGGTGTGGAGGGTAGGGTCGGGTAGTTGATCACAAGCCGATTGATATTATTGTGGCATGGAATTTCGGTCGATGGTGTAAATATTATTATAGAACCGTCGAATTAAAGCTTTGGTGATTGTCGTGACTATTATGTCGGTTGGTTGTTGTTCATGTATAAAATAAAATGGAATAAAAGCCCAAAAAGCGCTGGAGGTGGGATGAAGTTGTGTACCTACAAGTTGTACATAATTGAACAGTGGTCACTTCTGATTCTCTGCGCCAATCAATTCACTTATCTGATAGTTATGTGGCTCATTAATTTCAACCTTGAAGTTTCAAGTTGCCAGGTGCAATGAACTTGAACTTGAAGCTTGGTTTATCAGCCACATTCCATTAATGTGGCGTTCACAGCAATTGAATTTTGACCTTTGCATGGTGATCAAGGTTACGAAGTACTATCATTGATGGTACTGTACTAACATCAACATTGAATTATATAAGAATCAGGTATACTCCTATCACTAGGTTACTATACATATGATTACATGCAAATCACAAACAAGAATGGTTCTTAAATAATAATAAATTGATATTCTTTCAGTTAATTGAAAATATATCTTATCGAGGCATCTTCTAGGCTTGATTTCAGCAGATAGTTACCTAATCTCTTCTAAGAACGCAACGCGTATGGTAGCCTCTTTATCTTCCAGTGGCATTGATCTCATGTGGCTATCGTAAAGCGTTCTTGTTGCCTTCAGTTCTGACCCGTATCATACATGAAACGCCTCTATTCCCTGCCATTTCCCTGTGCCTGCCGAATGCTCCCATGCTGTAAAATCATCTGAAATGCAGGCCGAGAAATAAAAGCAGTCGCATAGTGGTATATAAACAATCAACCCGCTTAGTCCTGGCTGTCTGCCTGGACCTTCTGCACAATCTCGACCACCTTGGGATACAGCTTCTCTGATTTCTGTAGGCCACACACCTTAGCCACTACATCTTCAGCACTGTTCTCGGCCATGATTTTAGCGAGCTCCTTGCTTTCATCATCACCTTCCACATTTTGGAAGCGGAAAGCCATCTCTGCAGCGGCTAATAAGGCAGGTGTATCGTGGCCCATTTCGGCCAGCTCGGCAGCGGGTCCGATGAAGCGCTCCTTGCGCCCAAGCTTCCTCAGAGGAGCGCGGCCGACACGCTCGACAGCATCTGCCAAGTGAGGGTTGCTGATTCGGTCAATGATCTTCTTCTTGTATGCATCTTGCTCTTCTGTCGAGATGCCGTGCTTCTCGACAATAAGCTTGGCCGTCTCGCCGATAGCAGCCGAGACCTGGTTCTTGATGTCCTTGTCACGCATAGCATCGTCGACAGTCTGCTTCTGTCTGTTGTATCCGAAGTATGCGGCAGTGGCGTGCGAAGTGTTGACGGTAAAAAGCTTGCGCTCGATAAAGGGGAGTAGGTTGTCCACCCACTTTATGCCATCAATTGACGGCCTCTCAACATTATCGGCCGTGTTTTCGCTAGGTCGAAAGGGTGTCGCCTCCACAACCCACTCGTAGAACTTCTCCAAGGTGACATCCAAGCCGGCGTTGGGGTCTTGTGCGGGAACGATTCGGTCAATGGCAGAATTGGCATATGCAGCACGCTCGTGGTGGTCCTCAAGGCGATGTTCGGGAGTGTTCTTGGGATCCTTGATATAGCCGGCCAGGGTATCTGTGGCACCGATCATGTTCTCGCAGGCAATGATAGCCAGAGGCTTGGCGTCATTCGAACGCTTGTCAATACCCTTCGCGATGACTGGGGCGATGAACTTGAGAATGTTGGGGCCAACGGAGCAGGTGACGACATCAGCAGATGCAATCTCATCGACTAGTTCGGCCTCGTTGTATTTAGAGTTGATGGCACGGTAGTTGGTTATCGTCTTCGTGACCGTGCCTTCGACGCCACGTTCAATGACATGGTAAACGGGAGTAGAGTTTAATGAGTCGACGAGCTTGTCTACAACGTCGGCGAAGATGACCTCGTAGCCGGATTCATGCAAGAAGCAGGCAACGAAGCCCCGGCCAATGTTGCCGGATCCGAAGTGAACAGCCTTCTTAGCCATCGTTGCGTTTGTAGATGGTAATGAGTATATAGTATTGTAAAAGGGGGATGGAGATGAGGTAGTGTGTATTTATTGTGTTTTTATTGTATCTCAATGAAGTGAGAATAGAGTCGTATTAATGAGTTGTTTTGTAGGTTGAAAAGGAGTTGTGTGAAAATAAAACAAAGAAATGAAAAGAAGAGGGAGAGGCGATGTTCTTATGTATTACGCAAAGAGGTTGGCAATCGCGATGAAGGCTGCAACTGGAAACCACGAGGTCCACGAACCCCGGACGATTCGCAATTGGACCGGAAAGTGGAGGGGTACAATTAAGAGAAACGGAAGGAACCTGGAATGATTCGTTACTAGGGTCTAGGCGTGAGTGTGCTTGGCACTGCTTGCAACAACTTTAAGTGCCTACCTACCCTAGGTAGGTAAGTACATAGGTAATAAGCAGGGTCCACCGTTTCATTAATGGGTGCTGCGTATGTAACTTTGAACTACCTAACCTAGGGTACTACAATACTCCGTACCGAACACAGCCGGTAATCCCCAGTAATTGCCGCCCCTCTTCAACATATCGGCCCTACGGTGCTCAGTGCTTTCCTTAACGCTAACTACCTACATGTAGCATACATGTAGCACATGCACATATGTATATATCGCATACCTTTTTTCCTATATAGTTACACGTGTAAGTATATCGAATCGTATAAGATGCCCTATTAATCGAATACCGCCAGGTATCTATCTGTTGGGCATAACTGTAGCTATTGTCCATATGTTGAACTTGTGGCTCTGTTGTTAATATCACGCAAGCAAAGTAAAAGGAGAGAAAAAGCCCCCTGTGTGTATGTAATGTAGTTCAACAAAACAAGTATTTCCTCCCGAATTGGTTGCATGCCCTTAAATGGGGTTACTGGGTAGTATATACCTATCTAATTCGCTGTATCACAGCTGAGAGGGTGTCAAAAGCTCGTGAATATTCATGCCATGGAAAATTTTATATCTCGCAATATCAGATTAAGGAAGGGACTTTCCCTTCCCAACGCTATCGTATGATCAATTCGGCTGTCGTTTGATTACTCAGATGCTTACCGCTCACCATTAGCATTGACTTCCAAATATACACAATGCCATATGCCTATCTCCCGAATCATTCCCGCTAAGCTAGTGTTGTCTGTTCTACGTTGGGCAAGACTACCTAGGTAGGCACTTATTAGTCAACCTCTACGGTTAGAGTACTTACCATAATAGCAGTAGGTCCTCAGGAGACCACGATAAGAGTGCTAGTAGAGTCCATGGAATATCCTACCATAAGCACTATCACTGGTGAGTGATCGCGATTAATCTTATATTGAACATGAATGGAAGTCAAAGACACATAGATATCGACAAGAAAGATGGGTACTGTGCAAATAACACTGCAGCCAGAATCCGGGGAAGCCCAGATACTTAGGGTAGGTTTTTCCTATTCTTCCCTAGGGTTCTCCCCACTGAGTATGTAGTTTTAGATCTACATGTGTTAGTTGATATCTGTTGAGCCCTTGGCGTACGACTGCCTATGTACATATAACCGTATATAGCCCCTGATACATGAACTAGTTTCCTGTAGCTTCATCATGTGCAATTGCCACCAATGAGAGAGTCGCTGGCACGAATGGCTAAAGGGGGCAGTACCAGCTGTGATTTGGTATGAACACCTGGACCGTATACTAAGGATGTAGTGTACATATGTAGCTTCTTGACCAGTTATCGTCGTTATCGTCATATTACTGATGCTCCACTCGCACGTCCTTTAAATGCACATGTGTAGTTTAACAGGCTAGCAGCCCAGACGAAAAAGTCAGTTATGGATTAAGGCATATCAGAGCATTTATTGTATCGAGACTAAACAAGAGACATGCCTAATCCTTCCTGCCATATGAGTAGGTAGGTCTAAAATAACATCTCTTACATCTCTATGACTTCATGGCGTATTAGGTGTGAGCCCAATGGAAAAATATGTGTATGGGTCACATCATGATGGAATACACCTGATAACTAGGTACAGTACGATGGATGTAGGGTAGGAACAGTATTAATGTAAAGCCGACAGTTTGTAACGGGAAAAATGTAGGTATCAGAGACTACCTAGTTACCCTTGCACTACCCTTGTAAGTAGGCCCCTAGGATAGTTTAACCGGGCAAACCAGACATGTCATTGAATTATAGCCACATTGAGCCAATCAGGTGTGTCCGTTCTGAGCCTTGCAGCACTCCCTTGGTGGCCAAACACCCCTCTTAATCCTAGTCGGTGACATCATCGGGCGTCACTAACTCACCATTCAGGGGTGTTGAAAAGCACTCAATTACATACCTACCCAGGTAACCTACATAGGTACATGTCCCAGTCTCCCAGACCCTAGCCGCGATCATTGCGCTTTTCTCAAGTACACCATGTCACCATCGTGAACTTGAACCCCATTTCTTCTACTGTTTCTTCCACTATCTATGCACCAAACTATGAGGGGTCTTTAGTGTTACCGTCACAATCGATCGATCCCTTGGATCATTTTGTCCTATAATTACGTACTACCCTAATTATTCTCTTCACGATACTCAGTCCCATTGCTTCATATCTCCTGACTTCATTGCCTCTGTGGCGGGGTATGTATGGTCTTACATAGTAGAACATGAAGGAACTCGGGTGCCACGAACAAGAGAAAGTCTTTGACACATTCATCAAAACTTCGTCCATCAGACTCCATCTAACAAGAAATTACCGTATTAGTTCGACATGTAGTTAACTGGCCAATCATTCACACTCACCTAGGTTAGTTTACTCACTCAAACAGCAACCACCTCGACAGGGTTTGACATGTCGATCACATCATCCAATGGCGGGTGGACCTGGTTTTATCTTAAGGATCCGTCGTAGGACTGAAGGTTCCGTCCTAGTTTCAACTCTCACTTCAGTTGAGTCACCACTTTAATCGAGCCAGTCCATGTTCAGCCTTACGGTTCTCATTCAAGCGAGGCTATAATAATGTCGATATGACCGAAAATGACATTCACACTCGGATTCAAGCGACCTCATGTCCACAGAGGGCCAAGCTGGCGGGTCTAACTAGATTTATCTCTTGTATTGTACAATCAATGTCCCCGGATCGAGCTGGTGTTCCACCATGTAAACACTTCCAGCTCTCGAGGTCTATTGGACAATCCTTTCAACAAGTATACCGAATATAGAATACCTCGTTCACGACGTCCACAGTTAGCCTTCCTGTATATTTCCTTATCGCACATTGTGACAACTCATCGTCAGGCGACTTAACCGTTTAAGAAAGCGCCTCCACCTCCTTGCATATCTCGAAGTCCATGGTCGGCTGTAGACGCTCAGCAGGCAAAGTCAAAAGATCCACTAATATGACAATTGATATATACATTACATTTCATACGCACATGTATGTATAAGGAGGTGGCTTGAAGACTCCATTCTCAAAGATAAGACCTATAATTTTGTGGCCCATGGTTGGGCCAGACAGGCTGGTGGAATTTCAGCACTGAGCAAACGCTATACGTACGTGTAGAACAGTACACGTGCGTGTTCTCTCGCAACTTTCACCGCCGTCGAACGCTGATCAACCCTAACCATGGCCCACAACTACCGGGAAGGAACACTATTATACCACAGATAACACACAACGTTTCCATTTAAATGTTCACGTTCATGCTATTTCGAAGCTTCGAGACCTTTCCGCTTGCATTCCAATCTCGATCGTGAGTTTTCTTTTCTCTTATCCAATAATTCTTTCTTCCCAAGTTCCGGTATTAGCGGGCCGATTATGTAGCGGCAGGACAGGAATTGTTTTTTCCCCTGACTGACTGAGGCCGCCCGCCTGCCCCCCTCCAATAGTTCCTATCTATCTCGCTATATCATGCCCCGACGCTCTGGCTACAGAACAGGCAAGTAAATTGAATACTTGTAGCCAGTAGTTTCGAACTCCGCCGAAAGGACCGATGGAAGGGACCTTTGTTTCAGGGCAATGCATCGAACTTGTTATTTTCCAAGATTTGCTTCCAGTTTTCAAAACAAAGCGTTTGACTCAAGTTTCCATAGACAAGCACTATTTCTCGGGAAGGAATCTGACTACCTACCAAGGTATCTTCGATTCCTTTCTTCTTCCCGGACATGGGAACACGGTCGTCGGCGCCCATCTCCCGGCTTTGACTGGCCCCACAGTGGAGCCGGTTTGTCCCGATTTATTTTCAATTTACCGTCTCCAGATCCTAGGCGACAGATCTCGCCAAGTCACGATAGCCGTCAATCCAAGGGGGCACAAGTGATCCCCCATGGATAGTTCGAGGGACCCCCGATCAATGGGTTCGTTCTTTTCTTCTTTTTTCCCTCAATTCTTTTTCTGTCTGTTCTTGTTATTGTTATTTTCACAACATACCTAGGTTAGGTAGGTAACTAAGTGTCGTTTTTGTATGTCAAGTTATCCTCTTTGTCAACTGCGTAGATGTCATTGATGGTCAGGAAGCCGCGGAGTTGACGATTTCATCGCTATAGCTGCCAAGGCCCTGGTTTTATATTCGACCGATGCGTCTTGTCCTTCCATTTTTTTTCCCCAACTTTGACATTTCTGGCTTTGAACTGAATACTTTATCGTGTTCTGTTTTGCGATTTCCATCGGCGTCGATTATCATTGATTGTAATGTCACAACCTCGAACAAGATGGAACAACCTTTGAATCAAGTTATGGTCCTTAAATTCCTCCCACTACCCTAACTATCTTAACAACGAAGTGCAATGGCCAAGATAAACGCAGCAGCACGCAAAGGAGGAAATCCCCAACACTACCGTCATCCGATGGCAGACGATCTTAAAAAGCTATACTGTGTCATCGAATACCTAGCGAGGACATGCCGAGTCGAGTTCCTGGACTAATACTGCACCCTACTTTGTCACCACACATGTACATACGTGTACGACCACGGCCGGATTGATGTGTCAGTGCCACTACAGGGCATAAGTAGGTAATATCATATCTGCCAGCGCATTCTGCCTCATTACACGCGGTATCATGGCATCTGCGGACTTTTTGCTCTGGCGTCTTTTGCCCAGGGGACAGTTATTTTTTGGCCCCGTAGAGTAGGTATGTAGATGTGCGAGAAGGAGAAATTCTATAAAAATATATCTAGGTACCTAACTAGATAATCGCTGTGAAATGTTCGGAGCAACCTATAGTTAGGTATGTAGGTTAGACGTAACTATACGGGAGTGGTAAACCACAAAACCACAAAACCACAAATCAAAATACCTAGAGTAGGTATCTAACTTTACCTACCTACATAGGTTCAGGCTGATATTCACACAGCAATACCTATCTACCTATCTACCTACCTACCTATCTACCCATCTACCTACCTATCTATGCCCACACAGAACGAGGAGACATACTGTAGTTATCGGCAACGACACCAACTACATAAATACATGAATACATGAAGCAATTGCGAAGATGAAAATCTAGCCAAGCCAAGCCAAGCAAAGCCTCTCGTGCTTCAAGGCTAGGTTAGGTAGATAGGTAACGCAACGCCCTTCGAACCCGATGCTGCCCATAGGCAGTGGTAGGTAGGTATATGGCAAAGTTTCAAAACGCCCAACAATGTAGATTACATACATACATACATACCTACGTACATACATACATACATACATACATACATACATACACAAACCAGACCGTTAGAATACATGTACATACACTGACAGCCAGGGAGTAATATCGGGAATCGGGAATCGGGGTAGGGGAGGGAGATCCAGGATACGCGCCTAGGTATGTATCTACTATTACTGGTGGAGGTGTTTACTGATTTTACCATACATATATCACCTGGGGGGGGGGGGGGTTACATGCCTAATTAATAACTTAGTTTCACGCAGGATTGGAATTGAGTTGAGTTGTCCGATGGAGAGAGCAGACCTGTGTAGTTCGTTATAGAGAGACCCTTATGGGCTCGGCTTGGTCTTGACAAGGCTTCGGATGACGAAGCCACAACAGCATTTTGAGTATCATCCCAGGGGGATGATGCATAGGTAGTAGTATCCGATCTCATTAAGGATTCGAAGTTTTGAGTTACTGCAACTAGCAGATGCTTGAATCTGCCCTAGGTAATCTTATTACCTACCTACTCAGGTACATAATATAGTTGCAAGCATGGAGCATACCGAAAACAACGAGATAACTTTATATATCATGCCGCCTGCTGCCAACTTAGAGCTTCGAACCCCTTTTAGGGTTGCCGACGGCATTAGACCTTCAGTTTCCGGCAAACTTCTTAAAAGCACCAATTAGGCTTTCCGTGCTAGAATCATGGCCACTACCGTTCCCTGGCTCATCTAGTTCCTTGAGAATTTTCTTCGCGAGCACCTTGCCTAGTTCAACACCCCATTGGTCGAACGAGTTGATGTCCCAGATGGCTCCCTCTGTGAAGGTCAGGTGCTCATAGTAGACAATCAGAGCGCCTAGCTCAGCAGGCCCAATCACACCGCCAACTAGGATGCTAGTAGTCGGTCGATTCCCTAGGAAGACTTTGTGGGGTACAAGCTCTTCAGGGGTTCCTTCACTCTTGACCTCGTCGGCTGTTTTGCCAATCATAAGGGCTTCGGCTTGCGCAAAGTAGTTGGATGCCAGCATCTTCTGGTGTAGGTTGTTGGAGATGGGGTTATGGGACTTGGCGGCAATAATGAAATCGGTCGGTATCAGCTTGGTGCCTTGATGGACGAGCTGGAAAAATGAGTGCTGGGCGTTGGTGCAAGGCTCGCCAAACAAAATGGGGCCGGTTGTGTACTTGGCGGCCGAACCGTCCGATGTGATAGTCTTGCCATTAGATTCCATTGACAGTTGTTGGAGATAGGCCGGGAAGCGATGTAAATATTGGTCGAAGCTATAAACAGTCATGTTAGGGAATGATAAAATGACCTTGGTTTGACTTAAGGGCCTCTAGGTAAGGGTACTTACGGAGCTACTAGGTGAGTCTGGGCCGCGAAGAAGTTGCTATACCAAACGCTCAATAGACCCCCTAGGACGGGAATATTGTCCTTTAGAGGAGTCTCGCGGAAGTGCTTGTCCATTGCATGGGCACCAGACAAGAATTTGTGGAAGTTCTCGTAGCCGATGTACAGCGCAACGCTAAGACCAATGGCGCTCCAGACTGAGTATCGGCCGCCGACCCAGCTCTCGAAGCCGAACATGTTCTTGCTGTCGATACCAAACTTGGTGACCTCCTCTTCGTTGGTAGAAAGTGCCACAAAGTGCTTGGCAATCTCGCCCTTACCTCCGGTCTTCTCGAGGAACCACGACTTTGCGGTGTTTGCATTCGTAGTAGTCTCAGCAGTGGTGAAGGTCTTGGAAGCGACAAGGAAGAGGGTGGTCTCGGGATCGGAGTTCGCAAGGGCCTCTGCCATATGGGTGCCGTCGATATTGGAGACAAAGTGGAGCGTCATATCTTTGGCACCATAGTGCTTCAGGGATTCGGTGACCATGACAGGACCCCTAGTGATGTTAGCTACTTGTCTCATGTCGGAAATTTCAATTCTAGGTTATGCTGATAGAAAAGGGGCACTTGCAGATCGGATCCACCAATGCCAATGTTGATGATGGTAGTCAGTTTCTTTCCCGAGTAACCCTTCCATTCACCACTTCTAACCTGCTCGGAGAACTCTTTCATGTGTTGTAGGACAGAGTTGACGCCGCCCTTGGTCTTCATCACATCTTGTCCATCCACCTTCATTTCCCAGCCCCCTACGTTACGCAGCGCAGTGTGGTAAACAGCTCGGTGCTCAGTGAAGTTGATCTTCTCGCCAGCAAACATGGCATCACGCTTCTTTTCAAGGCCAGCTTCTTCTGCAAGCTTAACCAGAAGGTCGATGGTCTCCTGGGTGATGAGATTTTTGCTGAAATCGAATAATATGTCGGTACCAGAGGCGCCATTCTGGAAAGTCTTGCTGAACTTGCTGAAACGGGCTGGGTCCGAGGCAAAGGCTTCCTTCAAGACAAAAGTCTTCCCGACAGCCTTGTAATGGTCTTCCAAAGAGGCCCAGGTGGGCAAAGAGACCGCTTGAGGCATCTTATAAGCTTGCTGGGTATGTCACAAGGGGAGGGACAGTATCAAAGATTGGCCAATAACTGCGTCAAGCAAATTAGGTGTTAGCTTTTTTCAAGTCAGTTGAGGAGCAGAAAAGAAGAGAAGAATGCACACGCGGCTGGGAAATGGTCAAGTAACGTTGAAGTTACATAGCACTTAGACTACCCTAGGTAGGAGCTTCGCAGTAATGTATAGGTAGGCAGGCAATGGGGCAACAACGTTGAAGCTTTCGTATGTCACAAGTGCATATCACTTACTAGGGCGAGACTGATGATGATGGTATTTTCCTGCTCCTTCAAGTTGCTGTTACCGAATATAGTCCTGTTTGAAGGTTCAGTGAGTGGTATGATAGAGAGAAAGAATTATAGAGTGGGGGAGGGATGCGAGAGGGATTAACATGTTACTAACGTACCAGGTATATACATGTACTGACTCTACTAGTGAGGGCTTTACGCGGTATGTACGCTAATAGGTAAGCTGCCAGGTGCTCTGTACCTAAGGTATTGGGACTGTGCACATGGCATGTAAGGCCATCCATGCATCTACCCCGCGCTAGTGACGTGATGCTTACCTTATGTACATGCCCAAGTACTACCAATGTCTACCATTCGGCATGAAAGGACATCCAGTACTATCACGATATGCTCATTAGGTAGTTACGTCTTTCTTTTTCTAGGTGCCTAGTAGTTTTGATCTCTTCTATCTACAGAGTTGTCTCCTGTTGAGATCCCAGAAAAGTGCAAACTCGGAGCAAACTCAGAGGCATCGTCAACAATTCATGCCAAACTCCGTACGAAAGTGCTTACTAGGTTGTGGTCGCCCAGTCCAGTAATCGTATAGCTACCACAACCCCAACTACAACGGCAAGATAAAATAAATAAACAACGCACCCACAATTGTGCTCCGTTGTGACATCTTGGCCACTTTATCCCCTGACGGGAACTTCTCTTTGCTCTTGAGGGCACTTTTTGATCTCATTCTCTCTGCTCGTGAACCTCTCTGCGCATGTAGAATGATCTATCGTCGGTCTTGGATACTGCCCACGAAGGAAGGATCCTTGACGCTGCCACCAGCATCCCCGAGTCCGGCAATCGGTCGGTTGTAACTGAATCCTGCGAACTGGTTCTGCATCGTTTCTGATAATACTGGCCCCTCAACGTATGAGTCCTGGGGGGCTTCAGACGTAAATTCAGGGTCGAAGTTTGCAGTGTCTAAAGCATCCGCCTACAAAAGATATTAGTATCATGGCTGTCACTGATATGGATAAGACATAAACTTACTACACTAGGCTTGAAGGTCGGTTCGTATTTGCGCTGCAACAACTTCCGCCAATCTATGGCATGGAAGAATGGGTGCGCCTTGATCTCTGCGCTGCCTCCAGCTCCCAGCCGCTCTTCGGGGTTGCGATTGAGTAACTTCGACAAAAGGTCCTTGGCGGCTGGTGGCACAATATCCGCACTAGGGAAATGCAGAGGCTCCGACAAAATCTTGCGATACATCTCGTTAGTATTTTCGTCGTAGAAAGGAGGGAGACCAGTAAGCATTTCGTAGAGAAGAACTCCTAGAGTCCACCAGTCCACATTTTTGTTATAACCCTTGCCCATGAGGAGTTCAGGTGCTAGGTATTCAGGTGTGCCGCAGAACGTGTTCGTGCGGTCCTCGTCCTTCATATCCAGCTTGCAAAGTCCGAAGTCGCAAAGCGCGATGTGGCCCTGGTAGTCGAGGAGAATGTTCTCGGGTTTTAGATCTCGATAGATAACGTTGAAGCCGTGTAAGCATTCGAGCGCACAGAGGAGCTCGGCAGTATAGAATCTCGCCCGGTTGACATCGAATCGTGTCTCCTTTTGGAGATGGTGGAACAGCTCTCCACCGTTGACAAAAGCCAACACGAAGTAGAGCTTTTCGGGGGACTGGAAGGTGAACTTGAGAGGTACAATGAAAGGATTGTTAATCTGCGCCAATACAGACCTCTCGGCTAGAGTGTGAGCGACCTCGGATCGAGAAATGATATGTGCCTTGCGG
Source organism: Hypoxylon fragiforme (assembly GCF_022984875.1). NCBI lineage: Eukaryota > Fungi > Ascomycota > Sordariomycetes > Xylariales > Hypoxylaceae > Hypoxylon > Hypoxylon fragiforme. Next base: position 664,375 of record NW_026054761.1, on the reverse strand, counting down.
ATGGTCTTAAGCGCGTAAATCCGGCTCGTATCTTTCTTGCGGACTTGCATGACCTTGCCGAAACTGCCTTTGCCGACCACCTTAAGTAGCTCAAAATCCTCGATTTTCAGCTTACCCGCACGGTTCTCAACATACTCGACGCCGATCTTGAGCTTTCCAGCGCCATACTGAACATCAACCCATTCGACACCGGCGTGTCCCAGTTCGCGCTCCTTGTTTTGAAACTCGGCTACCGCCTTCTCGCGGTCCTTCTTGCTAGCCTTGGGATCTTCCACGAAAGCGTGCCTCTCCTCAAACCTAGGATTGATTCGAACCACACCTAAGAATATATCCTGACTTCGACCGGAGCCTGGCGGCGCAGTAGGGTTGCGCATGTATAAGTGTACGTTCAACTCTGTTACCCGAGACACATCAAATTTGTACTGAGTGTTGTCACCGGCCCACAAAGGGTTTTCTGGGTTGCCCGAAACCGAGTTCACGAAGACTTGGACCTTGTCGAAATCCAGCAAGGCATACGGCAGATATTTACTAGAAATCCGTCCGTGGTTGGAAGGTATGCCGGTGAATCCGCCTGCCGAAGTCTGAGGTCTGCCATTCATGTATGACCCGACCACTGATCGTGAAGAGGAACCGGGTCTGACGGAGCCAGAGCTCAGGGCGTTCCCTGTTGACATAGAACCTGTTCCATGCTGGGTGAATGCATTGCGGTGTTGTTCGGGAAGCGCAAAGTTCTGACCCTCGTGGAGAGTGATGACGAGAATACCAGGCTTCGGAGGCTTGACGATGGGCTCCTGCACCATGTGTTCCGAAGCAGCTATACAGACAATATGTGAATAGATATCCTAAAAGATGGCGAAAATAGCTACGAACCGATGGCATTATCACTTGGGGTAGGGGTAGCAGACGTGGGAATCGGGGACTTTTCATCTTTTTCTGTGATGGTCGAGGTGGAAGGATTCCTTGAGAAGGTGTTGGTGAGGGGGCCCAAGTGGGTTTCTTTTAATTCTGATGCTCGTTGTCAGTAGAGTTGCCTCTAGTGTAGAGTTGCCTGGAGAAGCAGGCCATCATTTAATGCAGATGAATGTGTGCATCATGGTAGAATTGGATGACAAAAGTGTAGGTGTGCACAATATATGGAAGTCCACGACTTACTCTTGGTGAGTTTCCAAGACATCTTGGTAGATGTCGGTGAGGTTTCAACGCAGCAAGGCCCAAGGTTAGAGATAGGATGGAGTGGTGCAAAAAGAGGAGACTACAGTATCTGAACCTAGGGATGGGTTGCTCGTCGTCGTGTTACGGAGTTCGGTTTGGGGTAAATATAGAAAGGTGATACGGGATAGAGTGCAGAGAAAATGAAGGAAGAGGAAGAGGAAGAGAAAAAGGAGAAGAGGGGAAAAAGTCAAGGAGGCGAAAAGAGAAGGGTGAAATTGAGGAAGGAGAGAAGTAATGAAGTCGATTTTGTAGGTGTGTACGAGGTTAAATGCTAGGGATGGTTGGTTGTATGTTGAAGTTGAGTTGAGTTGAGTTGAGTTGGGTTGGGTTGATCGTTTATCAATTGGAAAAAGGTCAAAGATCTGAGGTTGACCAGGTTTGGCCTCAGGTTCAAGTTCAGGTGTTCAGGTCTGGCTTAGTGTAAGGTCAAGGTCAAGGTTCATTTGATGTTCAGGTTCAAGTTCAGTTGCAAATGTTTCGGTTCATGGCCTCTGCGGACAGCGGACTACCTAGGGTATTGGGGGTGCTTGACCGCAGTAGCAGCATTCTGGAACAGTGGTCTTCAGCGTATCAAAGGTTGTATCCATTATTAGGTAACAGCAGTTTTAGCGAATCAATGAATTCCAATCAGGAGGCGGCCCCTGTATTTAATGACTTGGGTACCTAAACGATAAGATTGCACACGAATGTAGCTGTGTGTACCAGCAACATTGAAGTGGAAAGTTTCAATAAGTTACACTCAAGTGCTGACATTCAATGTTGAAGGCGGGGGAAGCAGAGTACATATGTATTGTACCCTTAGGTAGGTACATCAATTAATCCGCTTGAGCCGTGGTGGGGTTCATCAATGATTAATAATTATGTACTTAACTGCATACATAGTTACGAAGTACATAACTTACATAGTATCATTGATTACATATCATATGTGATGCATCTGCTACAGACAAATAACTATATTGAATTTTTAAGCATTACATATCGCACAATAATGATCATTATTAGTTAAGTGGCATGTATTTCCGAGACAACCATATAAATGCATATACATGCTACTATTAGTAGTACATACTTTGTACAATACAATACATTATGATACATGCCATACTACTATGTACATAGTAAGTATGTGCTAGGTCTGATAGCGGATCGTGGCGGAGCATTTCAAGGGGGCGGTTCAAACATTGCACTGAACTTCAAAGCACATTATCTGACTGACCTGTGCAGTTATAGTAATGCTAAATACATACTAGCAGTGGCCACTTGTTGTATTGTATTGTACAAAGCGAAATTAGACTAACTAATCTTCATATATACATAACTATAACTATGTAGGTAGGTTATCACTGTCATTCACTGATACGTTCGTACTACATGTAACTAGTAGTATAGCCTTCGATAACAACAATCCATATCATCTTAGCCGCCGCCAATAACCTCCGTTCGTATCTAATTTTACCAATTTATGAATTACAAGGATACCGTTTACACTAGTTCCATGCCTTTCTACCTGTACTTTTCGCCTCACATTGATGAAAGCTGAAAGTTACATGTACATACGTACTATATCAAGAGATCTTTGTAACATTGTAACTAACATCGAATCATCGATGTCTCTTACCAAAGGCGCGGGAGCTAGTCGCGACGGTGCCGTAAGTAAATCTGCACAGCTGGATTCAGCTCATAGAATAAGGGATACTACTATTATAATGAGAAGACAATTATCTCGGATATTAATATTTGGTGGCTGTTGCTTAACCATCTCACTCATCACTTACGCCAACAAAGTCTACCGATGTCTGTAGCCCTCAATCTTGGAGTTCTACATTCTTCTTAGTGATGACTCCTTTCTTCAGTTGCCTTCATGGTAACTACTGTGACAGCAGCTAGGCTATAGCCTATGCCAACTTTCCAGGCCTCGATAGCCCAACCACACGGATGAGTACTCACATCAAGTCAGCACTATTGCCATTTCGTTGGTTTCCCAACTTTGGAGCTGTGATATATCACTATTTTCGCCTGTATAAGCTATGCTCGTTTTCAAGACGCAGGCTCTCGATATATCGTTGGGAAAAGCCCAGCCGTCTTAAGCTCCCCAATAATCGGCGGGGGTCTCTTCTAGATCTATCTATCGTATGACGGGAAGAGTTTGAGATTGGCCAGGGACAATCCAAAGACTCTGTGCTCCCCCCTTCGACTGATGAAATATTCTTTACTTGATCTTTTCGTTTTGTAAGCGATAACTATAGAATTGCTTTTTGTACAAAACCTTCCAAGACACATTCAGGGGGTTACCAGAGTTAAATACCTATTATTGTGTAGGTACCTAGGAACTCATGCCATGTCCTACAGACAGATCTAGTTGCAAAGCATCTCCTAGGGATCATATATCTGCATTCCCTCATCCCAGCCCAACTAGGCAGCCTCAAGAAACTCCCCCTTCTGCGCCCTCACACACAGATCCCTCAGCACCTCCGCCCCCCTCTCAAAGTCCTCCACCTCCACATAAATCATGCCACTGATACGCCACCACCACGCGCCCCTGTACAGTATCGTCTGGAAGTACATCCCGCTCTCTCGATACCCCGTCGCCTTCAACCAGCCCGTCACCTTTCCCGCGTTTTCCGGCTCTATCTTACCGGCGCCGACCTCAAGCGGCAGCCGCACGTTAGCGAAGCAGCAGTCGCGCAGGCACGACCCGGCGACGTCCATGACCTCCGTGCCGAGGATCTTGGCGGCCGCGGCGCCGCTGGCTTGCGCTACGCTGTAGCAGTAGGCTTTGATGGCGGCGTCGCCGCCGCAGACGTTGGTGCGGAAGTCGAGGGCGGCTGGGGGTGGGGGGGTTGGTGGGCTTGTTAGCTAGTGTACTACCTAGGTATGTCAAGGGCCCTTGAGGGCGGTTGGAGGGGAGAGAGGAGGAGAGGATATAAATGGATAGGTACTTGCCTTCAACGCAAAGCCAGTTTGTCGTATCGTTCGTGCCTGTGCAAGTTAAGACATATCAGCACAACTACCCCATCTTGCCTGGATAGGGGGTCTTCGAAAAAAAAAAAAAGAAAAAAAAACCCCCCGGAAAACGTAGGCACTCACCAGTGAAATCAAACATCTCCGCCCACTCCCCCCCGCTCTTCCCCCCCTTCGGCGCAAAGTAAAAGCTCGTCGGCAGCGTCGAGCGAACCAAGCCCTGGCGCCCCCTGGCCACGTAGAACGCCGCGCAGCCCCTTGGCACAAAGAGCCACTTGTGCAGGTTCGTGAGGAAGAAGTCCGGCCTGAGCGCCGCCAGGTCGATGTCGACGTGTCCGACGCCGTGCGCGCCGTCGACGAGCACCAGCGCGCCCTCCGCCTGCAGCGCCGGCACCAGCCGCTCGAACGGCACGCGAACCCCCGGCAGGCTGACGACCGTGTCCACGATCGCGAGGCGCACCCGCCGCCGCCTGGGCCGCGTCTCCGCGTTGATCGCGCGCGCGGCGCCCACCATCGCCTCTACCAGGTCGTCGTCGGGGATCGGCCACGCGAGCTTGACGACGTGGATGCTGACGCCGTACTTCTCCTCGAGCCACAGGAGGCCGCTGCGCAGGGCATCGTACACGACCTCGTAGCACAGGACCGCGTCTCCGGCTTGCCAGTCGATGTTCTTGAGCACGGTGTCGGAGGCCGTGGTGGCGTTGGGGACGAAGACGAGGTCGTCGACGTCGGGGCAGTTGAGGGCGTTGGCGGCGAGGGCGCGCTGGGCGGCGAGGCGCCCGTGCAGCTCGAGCGCGATGAAGGGGTCCGCGGCGCCCTCGGCCTCGGCGCGGAGGGCCTCGTGGGCGCGGCGGACGGGCACCGGGGCCACGCCGTAGGAGCCGTGGTTCAGTGGCGTGTAGTGCGGGGCAAAGGCGAAATGCGCTTTGCGCATGGCCGCGCCGAAGGGGACCGAGGGGGTGCCGTGGGCAGTCATTTTTTTTATTATTTTTCCACCGCCTTTGTTTATCCGAACCTATGTGTTAGAAGATAGGAACACCGAAGCTGGCTTGGACTTAGACTTGGGTTGAATAGGATGTTGGTAGTACGAAGTACAGGTATATAGAACTTGAACAAGCTTGCATACCTCTAGGCTACAGAGTAACCTACCTACCGAGGTACCTAGTACCCTACATAGGACGTGCAACCACATGTGGGTGTGGACCTGCGCCCTTTAGCCTTTAGCATGCATCGGCTTTGTATCGGACAGCGAGGATGACTCCAAATATGAGTCAAATATGAGATAGATCGTGGATTGTACCTAATAACCATCAGAGGTGCTATGTATCAGAATCATACCTAGCTATCCTGTAAATGCCTTCAAGTTCTAGAGGCAACCTTACTAATCTCGAATATGGTAACATAAATCGCTAACAAAAAATAGCTTCACTGTTGTATTTCATAGGTTGGTACCAAGGTAGGTATTTGATATTATAAGATCATACGATCTATTAATAGTGGTGATCGTGTTTGCAATACAAAGAGCATCATCATTTCTCGTCAAGATTCTTTTAAAAGACTATTCCGATTCCCCTTTGGGTTCTCTCGCGCCGTGTCTTGTTAAACCAGTCTCCTGTACGCGCCCGAAAACGCCGTTCCATGCAAAGCCGGCGCTAACATCATACTTTCGCATCCTTGGAATGCCATCCCTTATTATTAATTTTGCCCGCGTCACTGGAATCACGGGGAAACTCATGATCATGATGTATGACCGGCTTGAGGGCTCTCACACACTCTGGTCGATACTGTGAAGCATTTCCCCTGGCTCACCAGTCTACGGCCCAACCGTTTTCATCGAGAAATTCCTTACAAGCCTCCCGAAGTTGTAGATTCGGCCGCAGGTCGCTGATATATAGTGGTTCCCGTGTTATAGGGTCGGTGGGCGATCTCCGGAGATGTTCTACAATAGATGCTCTCTCGTAGGACTTGCCAGTCTTCGTCTGTTGGCCTAGTTAGTCACTCCCTCTTCTGTTATATTCGACTCCAAGACCTAGTCGCTCATGGAACAGACGGGCAGGAAATGACTTACAACTACGGGATCAACCATGATGCAGAAACTAATGTCATCAATGGCCCAGTCTGGAACTTGCCGCTTCTTTTCTGAGGCTTCCCTAGACTTCTCAAACATCGTGCGCATCATCGTGATCTTGTGATCCCACTCCTGGGCTATTTCTTTTCGGTCGGATTCACTCTCGCACGAAGTGACCATGTCATCTCGTTCGCGTTCCATGAGTTCGATGGCTTCTTTCTCAAGCTCCTGTCCTTCGCGAGCCCTTTTCTTCTCCATATCGTCCCAGCGGTCTTTCTTGCAGCGTAAGACTTGGGCAGTGACAGGCGCTAACGATTTGTCGTTGGTCTCGACGCATAGGCGATGGGCCTGCAAGGCGCTCTCGAGGGCAGCGTCGTAGTCGTGTATAGCGAGCTGGCACTGTGAGAGGATAAAGTAAGCCTTAAGGTGGTTGCCCCCGGTTAACTTGATGCACGTGTTGCAGTCCGAGATAGCCGAGTCGTACAGCTCGAGTCGGATTCTTGCCATGGCGCGGTTAGTGTATAGGGATGGGTTGGCGTCGTCTGCTATAATGCTGTTGAATAAAGTCAAGGGAGCTATCAGTATGCACGGCTCATTATCGTTTCTCGTTTATGCCTTAGGTACGTATGAATTCTCAAATACGTACGCTTTCGAGTAGAGGCTCTCGGCGCCTAAATAGTTGCCAGACGAGAAATGTTGATTCCCATCCTCCTTTAGCTTCTTGGACTTCTCTACATCCTTCGCCATGGTTTCTGTTAGTCTTTGGCAACAAAACTCGGTCGAGTAGGTCCTAGGTAGGTCCTAGGTGTGTAGATTTCCTTGGTTTCACTACCTCTATATGCGATAAGGTGGTTGACGCCTTGGGCAGCGTGGCGCAATGTAGGGTGATGTAGAAGAATAGGGTGTATGTATGTCGTACGTGACAGAACTCGAAGAGTCGAAGCGAGGACTTCTTTGTCGGCAAAGCAGAGGACTACAAAGGAAGGGGTTTACCAATCCACGTAGTACTAGAGGGGATTACTATAGATGCTTCAAGCTCATTGGATTGAATACGTAGGTCGATAGGTAGTGTACTACCTTAGGTAGGGTCGGTAGTTAGTGTGCTAGGTTAGGTGCCAGGTAGGAACGCTTGTCTATCAGGCTGTCGGTATTGCTGGAATATGTACGGTAGATAAATGAATACTATGAAGGCATGTATGACATTGTATGTATGTAGGTATTGACAGATGGTAGTAGGAGTATGTCAAGTATTGCAATTGGTCACAGAATTAAGAATTAATAGGGTCATGTAGTCTGGGATGGGCATCATTGTAAATGATATAAGAGTCTTACCCTTACGGATCGAATGGATGTCTTGCTTTCTGGTCTGAATTGTTCATTTGTTCATTCATTTGTTCATTTGTCAGGCGAAGCTTCGAGAATATCGCGTCGCTAACATTGAACCACTAAATAAGAATCCAGGTAACTACCTAACCTAGTAACTACATCCATGGATACTATGTAACTGTACCCACTATGTTTTAGTTGTATTTTTTAGTTGTATTTGCATCTCCATGTAAGTACATGTACTGGTTAACAATAATACTACTAACCTTAGGTACATAACACATATGAAACTATGTAGGTTTGAGTGTTTTGATTGGCTAAAGAAACAATTAAACTATGGTCTGAGCTCAAGCTTGCTGAGAGCCTGAGATACTACGGCGTAGTACCTATGGTCAAATCTTGTTGGCTTCATAAAGCGCCTACATATCCAAATAATATCAGCAACTGCATAACTATCTTTTACCCACTATCCGTCTTTGAATTTGTCCTAAATCTCATCATCACTATTGTAGAAGATGGCCGACAAGAAAGGCTCGGCATACGGCCAGCCGGCGTCGGACACGTCGTTCCGGCGTACTTACGACCTGGACGAGTACGCCCAAAAGGCAAAGGAGCGAGAGACCTCGGAGCGGGAAGAGTCCAAGGCACGATATGAGGCCAAGCTAGCAGGCAAGAAATACTACAAGCCCATGACGGGCGACGAGACTCACACGCACGCACGCCGCGAAATGATTGATTTGGAAGCCAATGTCGGAAAGACAACCCTTGTGCCCGCTGGCGCCGGCGTGGGAAAACGGGGCCGCGGTGCCGGATTCTACTGCAGTGCGTGCGACCTCACCTTCAAGGACAACATGCAATGGGTCGAGCACGTCAACAGCATGCAGCATCTGCGCAACATCGGCGAGACGGGCGAGGTGCGGAAGGCCACAGCGGAAGACGTGCACCTGCGGATCCTCGCCTTGTGGGAGCGACTGCAGGAGCAGAAGAAGGATAGTGCGACAACACTGAAAGAGCGTCTGGAGTTGCGCGAAGAGGAGACGGCCAAGGAAAGAGAGGCAAGACGCCAAAAGAGGCAGGAGGAGCTGGCGAAGAGGAAGGCGGAGAAGGAAGCTGCGGAGAAGATCAAGGTCGAGTACGGCGAAGATGTGAGGGTAGAGGGTGAGCACGATGAGGATGATATGATGGCAGCTATGGGAATCACTGGTTTTGGCACGTCAAAAAAGAAGTGAGCTTTCTCTCCTTCTAGGTATGGAAAAGCATGATAATCGTGCATTCTAGCATGAGATACGGCGTTTACGAGAGGGTACTGGAAAGGGGTTTGACTTATTTCGGGCGAGCTTAACTGGACTTGACTGTGTTACTTATTTATATATTACTACATGTAGGTAGTAGCATACGATACCCTTTTTACTAGGCATATAATGAAGGAACATTAATGAATTGCTTCGATATTCCCTTCACATGATGCTACTAGGTATGTAGTAGGTAGACTTGGATATGTTTGTAGCCTCACCTACCAACATTACTGGTTATGTTCATGTACTACTAGTACAAATACATATGCATACTAGGTATTTACAGAGCAGGACAGTCAGGACTGGTAGGTACGCAGTATGTACGTACATATCATCATGATTGGATTCCGATTTCCCCACTGCTGCTAGACTTACGTACACAGTACATGCTTGAAGTAACTACGACTAATACTAGGTAGTATCGATTGCGAAATCCCCCGCGACGGATTCACTGTTAGCAATCTGGAAACCACCAAACCCATACAACCAACACCAGTCATTCCAACCGTTTCGCTCCAACCGTTGAGTATACATATCTCACCTTAGATACAACAGTAACAATTAGAAATACTAGATCTTATAAATCTCAATCTATTATCGTACACTCCATTCTCAATTCGATCCTCGCGATCCATCTTCCCAATCAAAAACGGGCCAGCTTTCTCAAGCGCAAATATTATTTGGTCTACGAACGGCGTACTTGGCTTCGCCCTTCTTTCCGTCCGTCGCTGTTGCACAGCATTCTGCGTTCCCGTCCGACTATTGTATCACCCAACACATACACACACACACACACACACACAATGTCGGCCTCCAGGGCTACGTCGTCGACACAGGTCACCGGAGCTGCCCGACTGCTCCAGCGGCAGCTCAAGGAGATACACACGTCTGACGATCCTTCGGGAATATCAGTCGGCCTGGTCAACGAGAGCAACGTCTTCGAATGGAATATATCCCTCATGATAAACGACGACTGCAAATACTACGGTGGTATGTTTTGAACTTTAGCATTTGTATGTAACTACACATATATGTATACTAAGTCATGACGATAACTAGGCGCCTCCTTCCACGCCGTCATGACCTTCCCCCCCGAATACCCCCACATGCCTCCCACGATTGTCTTCCAGAACCCTGTGCCCTTCCACCCGAACATCTACCCTAACGGTGAACTGTGCATCTCGATCCTGCACCCACCGGAGGAAGACAAGTACGGCTACGAAAGCGCCGCCGAGCGGTGGAGTCCCGTGCAGACCCCCGAGACGATCCTCCTGAGCGTTCTCAGTTTGTTTAATGAGCCCAACGACGAGAGCCCGGCCAACTTGGACGCCGCGAAGCTTTTGCGTGCCGAGCGCGAAGGCGGACCCAAAGAATTCCGGAAGCGAGTGAGGAAGTGTGTTAGGGAAAGTCTAGGTGAAGATTAGGCAATCGAAGGGGGAACAAAGTATCAACAACCACATACCAGCAACATTCGAAGCATCAGCGATTTGTGATTTGACCAACAGGAGCTACTTTACCTAGGGATGGAGTTTCGGATCGGGGCCTGTCTTCTCGAATTAAGCATCCTGTTGGTTTATCCAGCATAGTTAAAGGCGTTCATACAACATGGGGGTCATCATCCTTCTCATGCATCTTAATTTAAGCCAATATTTTGTCTAACTTTTTTTTCCGAACTTTTGATGATTTTGCTTCAGTCCATGACCCCAAGCACACGCCCTAGTATTCGGTCCCATTCCTCGTCCCATCGCAGATTACTCTCCTTCTTAGCGCCTTCGCCCAAAGTCCGCAGCTCGGCCAGACCTTCGTTGCTGAATAATCTCTTCAAGATAGCAGCGAGCTTGTCTGCGGTCTCAAACCCAAGCCCGTTAACCCCTTCCTTGACCAGCTCGTCAAAGCTCTCGTATCCCGAGTATGCTGCGACTGGCAACCCAGACCCGAACATATCCACGACCTTCATCGGCAGGTCGACGCCCGAGCTAGACATGTGCAGACAGATTCCTAGGTCGGCGCAGCGGAGGAGGTTGGCGTAGTCTTCCATGCTGAGCCAGGCCGTGAGTATACGGATATTAGGTAATCGCCCGGTTTTCTGTAATTCGCGAATTTTTCCCTCGTAGAATGCTTTCTGTGGGCCTTTCCCCGTTATGATGGCAATGATGGGACACGATGTATCTTGTTGTTGTTGTTGTTGTTGTTGTTGTGGTTGTTTCGCATACGTGACCAGCGCGTCCAGTAAGAGTGAGAAATCCTCGTCGGGTGTCCAGGAGGTGCTGCTCACTATGAGCCGCGTGTCGCCTGCCAAAATGTTGGAGGCGAAATCTCGCGTCTCTGGTAGCCTTTCGAGGAAGTCCTTGCGATCCGACAATGACTTCAGGGGGTGGAAAATAGCGGCTGGGCGGTCATGGAGGACATGAATGGGCGCGGTCACGTTATAAGGGGCCCGTTCGAGCTGCCGCTTCATGGCATGCGTGACGGTGACGTTGGCAGTCGGTGCCGCCTGGCCCAAGGCGCACTCGTACGCCTTCGAAATCTGGACGAAGGGGTGGTTGCGCCCCTTGGTCCCGGCGAGGATCGTCCAGCCGTAGTTGTGCCAGTCGATCATGAGATGCGTGTTGCGCAGGATGGAGACGAGAAGCGCGATGGCGAGAGTAGGGATGGACGGCGGGTTCTGGACTAGAAGCCACCGTGCTGGCGGGGTCTGGTACCCCAGGACGTGGACCAGAGTCCAGATCTGCCATAGCACTTTCAGGGGCCCGGAGATAATGAATGGGAGAGAGCTGGACTTTAGCAGGCTTGGGGGGGTTGCTAGTGGGTAGATCTTGATCCGTGGGTTGGAGAGAAGATCTGGGTGAGGGGTTGATTCTGTGTAATGGTTTAGTCAAGCTGCTTATTAAAAAAAGGGGGGAGGGGTCAAAAAGGAGATATACCAAGGTATCCAATGAGGTCAACGCTTCCGCCGTGTCTAGCAATACTCAGCGCGTGATACTGCATGCGTGGGCTCCGGCCGATATCTCCTAGGACCAGGACTTGCACAGAAACGGCAGATTCCTCCTTGGATGCGGTGGGTGAGTGTTTTTTTACGTAACGGGAGGGGAGCATTGTTAACACTACGACGAGGCCGAGTAGTAATCCTACCGCGGTGAAGGATAAGACTATGGCTAGATACGCCATTGCGGAGTAGTAAGACAGCGGTGTCTTGTCTTCGGGGCCGGCGATAAAAAAAAATTGAAAATTTTACATTGAGATTCGGATATAAAATTGAGAAATATGATTTTTTTTTTTTTTTGGCGGAATGACTGTTATAATTCACCCACAAATCTGAACGGTGACTGGGCTATTGTGTGTGTTGATGTGGCCTCATGTGGCCTCCTGGATGTTTTCGCGATCTGATTTGGTGTACTACTAGGTACATAGTACTAAGTACATAATCACTCTCCGTGCATTTATGTAATTCGTTTTAGCCTTGATTTCATGTAGTTCTGGTTAGAATTGATATCATAAAATTGATATATCATCGGTATACTTTAAGTCGCTCCTCCAGGTTTCGGACTTTTATTCTATGTAGCGTTGAAGTTGATAGCTGATGTTTGACAGCATTCAATGTTGAAGCTTACCTAGTAGTTACATGTACTTGTACAATAACTACATAAGCCTGTTATGTAAGGTGCACACAGTGTCAAGGTCCATAGTAATAATCTTACTGTATTGTTGTACATATCTGTGCGGAGAAGAGTAGATGGGCCCACTATAATCTGCATCATAGATTGGGACTTGGACAAGATCGGAAAGAGGAAACATTAATCAATAAGGAACCGCATTCAGGGACTAGGGTCACTAGGGTCACTAGTAGGGTCAAGTCGACCTTCTTTCCGGTATCGTATCTTCCAATTTATCTCCATTATTTCTATCGCATACAAGATGCCACCATGTCTCTTCCCCATTATCATTGGATTGGCGTTTAATCTTTTTCTTTGACAAAAGTCGCTGTTTCTACATACATCTACATCTACATCTACATCTACATATACCACTTGACCTACTTAGTGTCTACTAGAAACCTCTTCCCGTAACCAGGCCACTCGCCACCAACACGCACAAACACGATCCATTCGCCATTGCCTACCCTGGGTAATCTGGGCACTCCTCAGATATCCACCAAGCAACCATAGAGCAATTCTGCCCATTGGGGTAGCTATAGGTTGCCAATTGAGACTTCCTTAACTAGTTTTTCGTATCCTAACCCTCATGCGACGATAAAACTGCGAATAAACCGAGCCTTCGGCACTCTTTAAGTATTGTCACTGCTTACGGAGCTAGGCGGCGTGTAGACCATTACACGACAACATGGCATCCTCGTACGCGCTACCCCAACCTCCGGTACTGCACAATCACGGTCATTCGCATTCGCATTCCCGCTCCCCCTCCCTCCCCCACTCGCCCTCGTCCTTTGGCCACTCTAGATCCAATCGATCTCTCCCAGGCCAAAGGCAGGTCTTCAACCACGACCACAACCACGACCACGAACATGATCATGACCACGAACATGACCACGACCATCATGTCGACCATGATTTTCAGGCGCAGGCTCGGCAAAATATAACGCAATACCAGGCGAATTCGCTCTTACCTCTTCAAAGACGAGAAAACCGGCCGTCGCCCTTAAGACAAAACCCCGGAGACTCGGCTAATCCTCAGAAGCATGATATGCTAGACGTGCCAAAGAACCTTGGCTACGACGCCCCTGGTTCTGATGTTTTGGACGAGCACGGGCACAAGCACGATGATCATCACCATTCGCATGGAGTGGGCTATTCGAAATTCACGGCGTTGCTGCTCCCCTACACATCGAGGTGGCCATTGATACATGCTATCATGACCGAGAAGGATTCGCGTCGTATCTTTTATTTTATGGGGTACGATCCCAAATAAATTGCTTGTGTCTTCGAATCATACTAATGCCTTTTCTGCCAGAGTCAATTTTTCGTTCATGGCTGTTCAAGCCGTTTACGGTTATCTGACCGACTCCCTAGGGCTTCTTAGCGACAGCATACACATGTTCTTTGACTGTGTAGCTTTAGCAGTGGGCTTGCTCGCGTCTGTCATGAGTAAATGGCCACCTAGTGAGAGGTTTCCCTATGGTTTTGGGAAGATCGAGACGCTGAGTGGATTCGCGAATGGCGTCTTTTTAATGTAAACATTGTTTCCTGCATATACAAACCTTTAGCTAATTCCTTTTTCCAGATTGATTAGTCTTGAGATTATGTTTGAAGGGTTTGAACGACTGTTGGAGGGCCGAGAAACTAAGAGACTTCGAGAGCTTTTCATCGTCAGCACTCTGGGGTTGATAGTAAATCTACTAGGCATATTCGCCTTTGGCTCTCATGGCCATCATCACGGCCACGACCACGGCCACGATCATTCACATGGTCACGCCCATGCGCATGAGAAAGTCCACGAGAACCACGACTGTAGCTCGCACCATGAGCACGGGCATGAACATGAACATGAGCACGAGCACGAGCACGAGCACGAACACGAACACAAGCACGAACACGGCCATAGTCATGGTCATGCTCATCACGATCATGGCAACGAAAATATGCACGGGATTTATTTACATATTCTCGCGGATACTCTTGGAAGTGCTTCGGTCATTGCGTCCACAGTCTTGACATATCTTTTCCCGTGGGCTGGCTGGGATCCGCTGGCATCCTTCTTGATTGCGTACCTGATTCTTATTACTGCGATACCACTGGTGAAGTCATCGGCCCAACGCTTGCTATTGACGATCCCGGCGGATACTGAATACAATCTCCGCAACACTCTGTCCGAGATCACAAATCAACGGGGTGTTGCCGGGTATTCGGTCCCCAAATTTTGGGTAGATGATGGGGCCGGTAGTGAGTCTGGAAGTAGGCTCTTAGGGGTGATACACGTGGCGGCGGTCCGGGGTGCGGATCTAGAGGATGTTCGAGATAGGGTTCAGAACTACTTGGCCAAACATGGAGTTGAGCTCACGATACAGATGGAGCGAGAAGGTGACCCGACATGTTGGTGTGGGATGGGTCGACTCGCGGCTGTGTCTCCTAAAACATACTGAGTCGAGAGATGAGTTTGAATGCTGATGTAATTACATGCCAAACAAGGTCTTGACGAAAGACGAAAGTGCTATGTGGTAAGCATCACCTTGATTTTTGAGAGCACGTGGTGTTGTGACGGACGGACGGATGGATGGCCTGCAACATTTTGAATTGGACACAAGAGTGCTATTGATTAGGAATGCTAGGTCAAAAAGAAGGGAAGGGAGGGGAAGGGAAGGGATGAAGATGATAGGAGAAGACGAGGGATGACTATACCCAGGATATACTTATTCTACCTACGTTCTGTATATACATGTTTTTGGGATAAGTGCTATTATATGGAACTTTTCAAAGGAGCAAATGAAGAAAAAATATACAGTACATATATTCTCGTGGCGTACCGTAGGTAGATTTGTTGAAGATTTTTGGCATATGATTATGACGTACGTTTCATGGTATGTGCATCCATGGATATGTAGGTCACTGGTGCACATATGCAGAATTGGTGCACGCGCGGGCGGTGTTGGGCCAGGTACGACGGCTTGTGCCGGCGTCTAGTACCGGGCATTTAGTACATTTGATGTTACACTATCTGATATCTGATCTTATGTACATGTATGTAAGTTAGTACTATGTACGTATACATATACCTGGTAGCACTAGTTTCGGACACGAGGAGAAACTCCAGATGTCGACGCCAATATTCATGGCAGTGATATACTTTCAATGTTGATAGCGGGGTCATGTTAGTTATTACAAAATAGAACTTCTCACACCTACTACCTCTACATACCTACCATAGTACCTGCTCTTCCATTGAACCGACTTGGCTGAGGCATTTGTGAGAATACCTACCTAACCTAGTACTATGTGAAGTGTACATATTCACAAGAAGCGTGCGGGTCTTGCGTACTACATACATGTAGTTATGTAAATGGTACTAGGTACCTGGTACTGCCAGGTACCTATGTACTCTACCGAGGTTTCAATCTGCAGTTGCTTCTGACGTTACTCGGCTCTGTCTCTCTTTGCCGAAATGCAATACCAAAAATATTACATAGTGCATACCTAAGGTACTTAACCTTCTCAATAATTTAATTCCCTCGAGTTGCCCTTCACCCTTTACGGAGTAAATCACGACTGACACTCTTGACATTATTCCCCAAGTCAAGAACCTGGGCGCAAGAAGAAGAAAAGAAAAGAAAAAGGGTACAAAAGATATTGTACATTGGCGCTACAGGAATAACTCCGAGCTTCGAGCAAAACGACCGTCTACACTCAACCTGAAAGCTGACTTTCCCGGTTACCTGTTGAGGTCCAGCAGAGAATACCTAGCAGCAGAAGGAACAAGCAAGTTCTCCCTCAAGCTAGGCCAGCCAGAAAACCACCAATATGGCCCCCAATGAGCAGCAGCACACAGGCATTAACGAGAAGCTGCATGCATCGTTGCCTGCCCCAGTCGCCAACCACCTACCACACATCCCGGAGACCAAAGATGAGCTGAAGGCTGAGCTGAAGGCCGAGGCCAAGGCCGCTACCAGCAGCTTCGCGTCTCAAATACGGTCTTTTGTCGCCGGCGGCTTCGGCGGTGTCTGTGCTGTCATTGTCGGCCACCCTTTCGATCTCGTCAAGGTTCGCCTGCAGACTTCGGACAAGGGCGTCTACTCTTCGGCAATGGATGTCGTGAGGAAAAGTGTTGCGAAGGACGGCCTACGGAGGGGTCTATATGCCGGGGTCAGCGCGCCCTTACTCGGCGTCACGCCTATGTGTAAGCTCCCCTTTCTTTCTCATTTTATTCCCTTTCTTTCCCTTTGAACTGGGAGTCTATCGACAGGTTAAAAATTCACACTCTTTGGACAATTTCGCTCATGGTTTGAGAATATAGTCGCCGTATCATTCTGGGGTTATGACCTCGGGAAACAACTCGTGACCTCGGTGTCCCCCCCGTCCCCCACAGGGTCCCTCTCTATCGCGCAGGTCACCCTTGCCGGTGCTTTCAGCGCGTTTCCTCAAACTCTTATCACCGCTCCCGTTGAGCGTGTCAAGGTTATCCTACAGGTCCAGAGTCAGCGACTGAAGCCTGGCGAGGAGCCCAAGTACAAAGGCAGTTACGACGCCGCACGCCAACTACTCAAAGAGGGCGGCCCGCGCTCCCTATTCCGTGGCAGCGCTGCCACACTTGCCCGCGATGCCCCTGGCTCAGCCTTGTATTTCGCCACCTACGAGTACATTAAGCGCAAACTGACGCCTCTCGACCCGGTCACGGGCAAGCCCAAGGGAGACATGAGCCTGCTCGCGATCACGGCGGCGGGCGGCGCCGCCGGAGTGGCCATGTGGATCCCCGTGTTCCCCATCGACACCGTCAAGAGCCGCCTGCAGACGTCCGAGACCAAGATGAGCGTCAGCAGCGTGTTCCGCGAGGTGTACGGCCGAGGCGGCTTCAAGGCTTTCTTCCCTGGGTTCGGGCCGGCTCTCGCGAGGGCGGTGCCCGCTAATGCCGCGACGTTCCTGGGCGTGGAGCTGGCGCACCAGGCTATGAATAAGTTCTTCAGTTAAGCATACCTAGCCTGGAATGGAAAGCTTTCGCCAAAACCATCATTATCATCACAGGCGACGCTAGTCCAACTACTTTGATCGAGGTGGATGGATCGCAAAGCTCCGATACCTAATTAAAGGCTACAAGAGTCGTGGTGGAGCTGAGGACGGACGACGGACCAATAAATAGATCGATCGTCGATCGATGAAGAGGGTTGAAGGAGAATGAGGAAATAAGCCTCCATCTCTCTCTCTCTCAGCATACCTACCTGGCCTTTAGAGAACGAACCATACACACACAAACAACGAAGGAGCTAGATAGAGTCGGGCGGGCATAACTATGTCCTAGTCTAGAATTTATTGTGCAAGCACAGCAAGCAGGCGTGGAGGGGATTTGCATACCCCCCTTTTTTTTTTTTTAAAAAAAGGCGTTTCAGAAGAAGAGGATATGATGTGATATGGCATGACATGAGGCCATTTCATTCATGTTCATTGACGTTGATGAAGTTCTAGAAACTAGATAGATCATCTTACAAGCAACAGAGAAAGAGAAGAGAGAGTACCTACCTACCTACCTACCTACCTACCTAACCTTGGAGTATTATTTCCTCGACAGCTAGGTACATGCCTAGGTACATAGCTGCGTTATTGTACCTGTTGTACAATACCTACCTAACGCACAAAGCCTGACCAACCATGCTCTTTCTCTCTCTCTGCCTTCAATGTTGTAATGTAACCTAATGTAATGTGATGTGATGTGATCAATACCTACCTAACCCCCTATCCTACCTAGATATCTATGATCACGACGAGCGGATGCTCAGTGTACTTTCTGAACACAGTAGCTCATCTTTTTTTTTTCAGTAATTCGTATGTAGGTAATTATGGAATTTATGCCTCCATTAGATGATAGCTGGATAGATGCTTATTAGCCTAACCTAGCGAATATGCAATATGCAATACAATTACAACAATATGAACCCAACCTGTCCCGTGAATATCGCTTTTTTAGTTTTAGAAAACGTACAAGTATCAAACTACGAGGAAATCTTATTCCCAAAAGAAAAGACTCCTAAATTATAATAAAAGAGCACAGGTTCAACTAGGTATGTAGCTCGCCGCGAATGATGGGTATCGCCTCTGCCTGAAGGGGGGTTTAGGAGTAAATCAAGTAAAGAAATATATATATCGATAGATAAATAAAAATGACCGCCCAATATTTTTCCTCTGGATATGCCCAAGAACCATACTAACGCCAGACGCTACCAAGTGAGGGGCCATAATGTAGGGACCTCGGCACTGTGATGGGTAAGAAGAGATGAAGGATGAATGTTGTGTAAAGTGGAGTAGATACTTAGGTAGGCAGATAGGTATAGCCTGAACGTTCATCGCTCGTTAACGGTCCAGCGTCTTTTCGAGGAGGTGAAATCCCGAATCCGCTCAGCCTCACCTGGAGGTCGCGGGACACTCCAGAGGCCCCCATTGCCCACACCGGCCCAAAGCTGGGGAACAGCATCCCCATCAAATTTATCTCGTTCTTCGCCCTGCGAAGTTTGTGGTCTTGGAGTTAATATCCCTTTCTTGGGCGATGGCGCAGACACCATGTCGTTAGAACTAGACTCTTGCTCCTGTACTTTGGGGATATCCTTGCCATTTGTCTCCTTTGTCTCATTTTCCTCGTCATGGCTGGGTAGCAATGGAAATGGCGTTGGCGTTACTTTCTCCGTTAGATCGTCCTCTTGGTTTGGCGGTGCCCATAAGCCACTTGAGCCTGGACGACTCGGCCGAGTTGATGAGAAACTAGTGACCCCGCTACCAACTGTTATGCCCCCGGACCCTACGTGATTGGGCGGAGGCCATATAGATGATGCCAATACTGGTGATCCCCTTCGCATGCTCCCAAGAGAGGCATTTAGTGAGTTACTTCGGCTTCCTGATGGCGAGCCCCCGTATAAGGAGGCGCCAAAGTTGATATCTTTCAATGCCGAAGGAAACCCGTTACCATAACGACCACGTGGGTTACGGCCACCAGCAGAAGCTGAACGGCTAACCGCAGGTGGAGTAGCCGCAGAATGAAGATGCTCGGTATTTGCGAACAATTTCAGCTCGAATATTTCTGCCATGGTGGGTTGCTTGGTAAGTAGAGGCTCTTCGAGTGAAGCTGGTACCTTCTTATAAATACTGGGATCGAGATCATGGTCAAAATGCGGTTTTCGTTGTGCCATTGTAATAGACGACATTCCGACATCGATAAGTACAGGCTGCTGTGTGAGGGCGCCAATGAGGGCGTTGCAGCCAGCACCGTGTGAAACAAGAACCACGACATTTTCTGTCTCAACTTCCTGATCACTTTCGGCTGGCAAACTGCTAATGTCACTCTCCTCTCCGGCTGGTGGCTTGATGGGGTTTCGGTTCGAAACTGTTTTAGTCACCATTTCTCCTGGATTTTCTGTAGTGCTGTACCACTCAACTAATCGGTTGAGCCCCTTTCTGAACCTCTGGTGCATTGCCGCCCATTCCTCGGGCAATACGCCACCGTCTCCCCAGCCAAGGTTGTCTCTACTGGAATCCCACTGGTAGTCGATGTCAACACAAGCGTCACGAGCATGCGCTACGTACCCCTTGGGTATGGGCTCAGAGGTAGAGAGAGCATAAGCAGGAATTGGAGCTATGTATCCCGAATTACAACTCGGGTCTAAGGGATGAGAAAGCTTCTGTGCTGCTTTCGGGTCTAAGGTTCCGACAGACTCACTCCTAACTCGCGGCAGGCCACCTTTTAGGGCAGAAAGGCCGTCGAGGCCTTCAAGGGCATCAGAGTCAGGAGTCATAGAAGTTATTAGAGGGCTTCCTCGAGTAGGAGAAGCACTCCATAGTTGAGAGGAAGTGTTTGTGTTTGTGCTTGGGGCATGTCGAGCGTAGAAATGAGGATAATCATTGTAATTCTCTCGCCGCAACAGCTCAGCTTTGGCAGTTGCCAGCATTAGACTAGACTTTGGGGGAGGCGTGATGTGTTCAAAGTAGTCAGGGGAAAGCCATTCCCCGAGGAAAGGGTCCAATCTCAAAACCGACCTATCAAGCACATTCTGGTTTGCCGGATCTTGTGACAAGCCTGTATTGGTATTGGTAGACGCAAGAGGCTGTATGCTTGTAGCAGAGCTTGAAGGGGATATTTGTGAACTTCTCGGGGAGGGAGACCTATCGATGGGAGCGGCTGGAGGAGGGTTCGAAGCAAGGCCAGCAGCTATGGCAACAGAGGTTTGGACGCATCGGAGAAAGGGTGAGCTATGTATTACAATGTTGTAACGACGTTTTTTCTGTTTATGAGGGAACGTATAAGGTGTTTGACTGGCAGTAGTAGGTTCGTCATCTATTCCATTTTCTTGTAGGATAGAGGCGATCCTTGCCCCAACGATTTTAGATTGCGTCCATCCGCCATAGGTCAAAGGAGGGTCATAAGGTGTAGGCGAAGACAAATGCCATTGCTTGTCGGCGGCGTCGAGGCGTTTTCCATGCCTACATATAAGTTCATATGGATTAGTTTCCAAGGTCAAGAATTCCAAGAAGGCCAAGAAGCAAAAACGTCAGAACCGATTATACACATACCTAACTATGAATATGTAAGCCGGAGGTCGCCCCATGGCATATACACCGGATGGAGGGGGTTGGGCTCCGCTCCGGTCGGTGTTGTGCTTGGGACAAGGTGTGAGCTATTATAATTTCGTGAGCGTAGAGTTGGCTTGAGTTGAGTTGAGTAGGTATTGGTTCAACCGCACGATAAGTCGAAAATGTGTAGGTGCCCAGGTGAGTTTTGGGAGCCTCTTTTTAACGAGTCAAGCGACAAAGAGATATTGTATGATGTTCAGTCAATGACTTTGTTCTGGAGTTTCGAGATACTGGAGAGTACCATGACTACCTGGATATTGGTAGGTATGTTGGTTGGTTGGTTGGTAGGTAGGCATGGACTGCCATGGAGTAAATCACGTAGATGGTGGATACAATGTATGGATATGGATGTAGGTAATTACAAGGTAGGAAGGTAGAGGATGTATGTACCTACAAATTGACTACAATAAGCCCCTCGCCTAAGCTGCTAAGGCTATGGAGGTACCTAAACAGGGTAAATTGCACATCTGGTTAGCCTAGGGTCGGGTCGGGTACTTCTAGTTTTGGGTAGGACCGGTACCTACTACCTAGTAGAACATTGAAGTTCCAAGGTTCAAATGTTAGATTTAGTGCATCTTGTTAGATGCATTCAATGATGCATTCAATGATGCATGTGATATTCTGGGGTTACTGCTTGTAACTTGTAATTGAGGTTTTTATGTAGGTATCAATCTAGCGTCACGTATGTAGGTCTCGGTACTTGCTCACGGCCTCGTAAGTGGTCCGTTGGTTTCGAGATGTAAGCATTATTTCTGTCGTGTAACTCGTCAAAGTCTGTTCTTGAATGCTTTCCCCAATTCTATATATTATGTACCTAGTAACTATATACAAGTAGATACATAGGTGGCGAGGAGAAGGGCAGAGAATACATATATGTAGAATAAGGCGAGGTGAGAGCGGGCAACATTGACTGAGGCACGGTTACATAGGTAGGGGCCCATTTAAAACTTCCAAGGTTTATAAAAAGAGTAACTACAACCTTAGGTACCCTCATAGCAGTGATAGCACCTAGGGTACAGATACTGTGGCAGGTGCCACCTACTATAGATAAGATAAGAGGACACAGGTAAAAGGCCTGTCCTGCGGGGATTAGTTTTAAACCTTTTCTCTCTTTTAATACATAATTTATTCGAAATTGATAGATCTTTTCTAGTAATTTCGTCCAAGCTGTTTTTTAGTTTTAAACAAATGTCATTCATTAATATCTTACACGTTTTATTTAAATTTATTGTAAAAAATATTATTATAATATTTTAAAAATGTTTTAATACTTTTAAATTAATTTTTATCGATTTTATTAAATTTATTAATAATTATATTATTATTAAAAATTACTTGATTTAATTTATTTATATTTATATTTAAAAAATCCTTAAATAAATTACCTTATTAGTTTAATCTTTTTAATCAATTTATCGAAATAAATTATAATCCCTTTTTCTTTATTTTAATTTTTATTATTTCATTAATTATTTTTTTTCTCTTAAAATCTTTTATATTTAAAGCGTTAATTATTCCTTAAATTAATTATTATTAATTTTGTTAATTTTATTAATTTTAATAATATTAATCTCATTAAATTAATTATTATATATTAATAAACTTATTTTTTATATTATTACTTATAAACCTTATTATAAACCTTATAAATTTATACATTAATAAAAAATTAAATATTAAAAACTTTATCTTATCTTTATTTTAAAATACTTTGATTAATTTAATAACTACCTTATATTATTTTTAAGTCTTAAACTTATTAAGATATAATTATTTTAAAAGTGGTAAATTAACGACGAGATAATTAAACCGCCTAAAATAACAATTTTAACATATAAGGTATAATATTTTTTTTATTTTTAATATATTATAAACGATTAATATATAATATAAAAATAAAGTTATAACCTTTTTAAATAATAACTTAATATTTAAAGAAGCACTTAATTAAATTAAAAACGACATCGCCGTATTAAAGGACTTTATAAATATTAAATAAGCTTTAAAAAATAAATTTTTAATAACATTAATAAATAAATTAAACGATTAACTTATATTTAATTTAAATAAACTCGCTTAAAGCAAAAATAAGACACTTGTCGTATATTATTCACGGATATAAAACCTTTTAAAACGTATAAAAATTTAAAATTAACCTTAAAAATAAACGTTATAAATAAATATATTATTATTAACTTTAACCGCTCTTAAAATAAATATACTTAAAATAATTATTAATCGTTTTATTAATAACTTTTAAAATTAAATTTTATAAGCTAAGTGCATAAATAAAAATACTTAAAATTATAAATCATTATAATTAATATATAATATTATTTAAAACTATTAATTAATAATTAAGGAAAAGGATAATATTATGAAATTTTATTAATTTAAAACTTAATAAGAAATGTTAAAGAAGATAATTGTTAATCGGATTAAAGTATTAATTAATTAAACTTTAACAGCATAATACCTTTAAATAATAACATTAAATATAATAACATTTATTATATCGGTTTTTCCTTTATTTCCTTCGTTAAGCCCCTTATATTTTCTTATATTAAACTTTTTATTATTTTTTATTACACACTAATTGATATAAACATTATAAGGAATAATAGGATTATGCTAGCCTTTCCTTAATTAAAGTAATAAACATTAATATACCTTGTTAAACATAAAAAATCCCTCAATTACTTTAATTTTTTTTAACTTTTTTAACAGCTTTAACACTTTTCACATTACTATAATTATTATAACTTTATCCACTTTATTATTAACTTTTCTTTTATAAAATACTTTGTTTAAAAACTTAACTTATAACTAAAGCTATATTAAATATAAAAAAATCCCATTAAAAAAAACGTTAAAAAACTTAATAATAAATAAGTTATATTAATTAAGATTATTTAAGAAAATATACTTTCGTTACGATAAGCTTAAATATATTTTCATAACATGTTTAATAATAAAAAAATAATAATTTCTTTTATAAAAAACTACGACATTAAAGGTAATCTTATTTCCTTAAAGAAATAATAATTAAATTAAAACAGCTTAAAATTTTAACTCTTATAATATAATTTTTGATTTTAAAGAAAATTTAACCTTAGATAAATATAAAGCACATATAATTTAATTATTTTATAAATAAATTTAGGACTTTTCTCCTTAGTAATTTTAGGAATAAAGGTTAAATAAACCTAATCTTTATATATATTTTGAAAAGGATGAGCGTATATGTTAAAAAGTTTAAAAGATATTATTTAACTTTAAAATCGATAATTTAAAAACGTTAGTTAAAGGTAAACTTAAGTTATAATTTCTTACGTTAATTTTAAAAAAAAAAAGCCTTATATTTTTAAATAGCCTTTTAATAATAAAAAATAATTTACGCGAGGAGGTTATTAAATTTACATTATATTTAAACATAACCTTATATAATAAGCCGTTATTAAAACGTCGCCGGAACGGCTTTAAAGCTATCCCGATTATTATCGAAAAAAAGAAAAAAAAAAAAGAAACGAAACCACGAAAAAACTTTTAATAAATTTATAATCTCGATAAAAAAGCGATATTCGACTTTAAATCCTTAATTAAAAAAATATAAATCTCCTTAACGCTTATAAACCTCTTTTAAATCTCCCCTAAAACGTTTAAATAATTTAAACATTTTTTAACACAAAAAAATGTAAAAGCTAAAAAATAAATCGCACGGAAAATAACCGTTTTAAAAAAGTTAAAAGCCGCCAACCCGTTAAAATTAAAAGTAATAAAGATTAAACAAATCGTGGTGCCGTCACGAGTTAATTCCTTAAAAATTTTAAATAATATTACATCCAAAAAATACTAAAAAAAAAATAACAACTTATTATATAAATTAATCCGCTCCTTTTATTTAAATGTAACATTACATTTTAAAAAAAAAAATAAAATAATATTTATTATACTTTCACTTAAATCGACGTAAATTAATTAAAGAAACGATATAAACGTAATTTCCAATAAATTAATATAATAATTTAATTTAAAGTAAAAATTACTTAAAAACCTTATTACGAAACCTTTTTACCTTTTAACCTTAAACGAAAAAAAATATAAAATTCATAAATTTATGTTATTAAATATCGATATATAAAAAATTTAACGTTTCATATAAATAATTATAAAACTTAAAAACCAGCCTAAAAATTACTTATTTTTACTAAAAATTCCTTAACTTTAAAATATCTTAACTAAATTCGATATTTAAGTAAACACGCTTATAATTAAAGATATTTATAATAATAAAATATAAATCACTTTAATTAACCCCTTACTAACCCTTATAAAACGACATCATATCGCGTTTAATACGATAAAATTAATCGTTAATTTAATTAATTATTTATAAGTCTTATTAATATTTAAAAAATAAGCTTAAAATTTAAAGGATTTAAATAATAAATTATCCGATTTAAACTTAATAAATAAATCGTTAAATTCGGAAAATTAAATCGATTTAAACATGTTAAAAAACTACGTTAAAAAAAATCGTTTAACGATAATAAAAACATGGATATTATTAATATATACTATGATTAAACTTTCTTTTATACGCCTTAACTTTCGACGTTAACCCCGTTTAAAATACGATTTTAAATAACACTATCGTCCCACTTTACCTTTATATCGATAAAAAAAGCTTATACGTCATTGGTTAAATAAAAAATAATATAAATTAAAATTAAAAAAAAAAATAATTAAACATAAATTGCTTTAATAAAATGTTATTTCCTATAAAACGGCGTATTATTTACCTATTTTTAATATCTTAAAAAAAATTATCGGATATAAACGCGCTTAAATAATTAATAAAAATAAATATTTATATTAAGCCGTTAATATCGGATAAATTACGCTTAAAAATAATTAAAAAAATATATATATATCGTAAGTTAAATGTGAAATTTATCTTTAATATTTTACTTTTAAATTTATATTAACATTATATAAGGTTAATAAAAAAAGATAAAACCGTAAAGCCGGTTAAAACGACGGTAATAAATTATCTCGTAAAAATATTAATTAAATCACTTAATCTAATTAAGGCTTAATATAAAAATATATAAGTTTATAAAAGCAATTAATAAAATCCTTTTAAATTAATTTGTTAAGTTTATTTTTATATTTAAAAATAAGGATAATTTAAATTTAAACCTTTAAATTAAATCGTAATTAACGTTTAATTATTTAAATGTTAACGAAAACGTTTTAAATATAAATATTACACTTTTATTAAATTTTTATATATATTTATTAAATTTTAATATTAAGTTATATTTAAAATTCGACTTAAAATATAAGTATTAAATTATTAAAATTCATTTAAATAATTAGTATTTATTTATATTTTTAATAATAGGATTTTTATAATTATAACTAATAAAAATGTTTTAAGGCTTATAAATAATAAATTTTATGTTTACGAAAATAATATATATTATATTTAAAGAAATTCCACCGCTTTTATTAAAGTTATCCCTAATTTAATTAATAAGGTTAATATAAATTATAAATATAAACTTTTATATCGATAATATATTTCCTATACATTAAAACGTAAAGAAATAATAAAATTAAATTAAAAAATATTTCCTCCTTTAATTATTTTAAGCCCGTTTACGATTAACGTATAAAAAAGTTTATATAAGCTTTAAAAAAATTTTAATAATAAGGGTGGTACATCGTATAAATAACCGCTTATTTATTAAATTAAAGCGTTATAAAAGGTTTTAAATATAATTAATTCTTATAAAATAATTTTATATTAAAGCTTTTATAAATACGATTAAGTTGTATAAATAATAAATTAATAATTACGTGGAAATTTTTAAACCGTTAATATAACTCTTAAAAAATATTAATTAAAAATGAAATAAGGTAAAAACGCTTACATTTACGTTATTAAAAAACTTAACATTAGTAATTATTAAAATATATAATTTTATATTTAACTCCTTAGTAAAAATATACTTTAATACCTTTAAATAAAGCGTTAAGTGTTTTATAATATAATTAAGAAATAAAGCTTACATCTTAATCGTGTATAATAATTTTACGTTTATAAAAACTTAACGAAATTATAACACGTATAAATAGGAATTATATGTTATTATAAAGTTCTTATAACGATATAATTTTATATTTTAAGCTTAAAAAATGTTAATTATTTATATTAATTATAAACCTTTAATATAATTCCTTAACTTAGTAAATATAAATAAAATATATGTTAAATAAACGTTAAAATTACACATATTAAATATAAAAATTATATATATTAAAAGTAGGTAAAATTAAATAACCGATATATTATTAAAAATAATATTCTTAAAAAATAAATATAATTAAATAAAACATTTAACGTCGTTTAATAAAAAAAAGTTAAATAGTTTTTAAGTTTAAAAAAATAATATTGGCGGGTATTAAACCCTTCTTAAATTCATAAAAAAAAAAAAGGAAAGAAAATAATAAACGATATTTTTAACTTGTATAAATAAAACTTAATGGATATTATTTTACGATTTATTAAATTAATAAAAAACGATAAATTTAAATTTATTATTTGTTAATAATAAAAGTAAAATAATAATAAAAATAAATATAAGGTATTATTAAAATCGTTAAAAGGTTTAATATTAACCTTATAATTAATAAAATTTAAAGCACCTTCGGCAAAGTTTAAAGCACTTTTTAAGTACGCTTAAAATAATTAATATATAAATATATATTAAATACTTACGAAAAAAATTGTTAACTCGTTAAATCGTGTGAAATTACGCTTTTTACGAAATAAAGCGAGATATTATAAACTTTAAAATAATAAATTATAATATAAATATAAAAGTTATTAATAAAAATGCCTTTATTAAGAAAAAATAATTAAAACACTTTAAATAACTTATAATATAAACGAGCACTTTTTTAAGGTAATTACGTTAAAACGATTAAATTGATTTATATATTAGCCTTATATAACCTAAAATATAATTAATTACATTAAAAACTATTTTTTTTATACGTACCATAAACCGTTTTAACCTTTAATACCCTTGTAACCCGTTACTATATACACACCTTTATAAGTTTTAACCGTCGATTTTATTAAGCTGTTTTTAATAATATTATATAAAATACGATATATTTTAGTTATTATATATTACTTTAACCGATATAATTAAATTATTTTAATTAAAAAAATCACATTAATAAACGTGTTAAAAAAATTTAACTTATAAGTTGTAAATATAAAAATAAAACCTTTAACCTTTTACTTTAACCTTAAATTTACGTTTATATTGGTAAAAATAATAACTAAAATAAAATCGATAAAAATCGCGATAATTTATAAATTTTCGAACTTATATACTAGCGTAAGCCTCGTTAAAATATTTAATAAAATTTTTTAAATTATATTAAAAAAAACTATTAATTTGTTATTAATAAAAATATTAATAAAATTTATAAATTAAATATCCTAACTAATAAAAGTAATAATAAATATAAATTGTTAATATATAAAAAATATTAAATTCTCGTCGTATAAAATCTTTTATAAAAACCTACCGGTTAAAACATTTAAATAAAAATACCCCTTAAAAAACCTAGGCTTATTAATACGTTATTTATAAAATAATAAGGTAAAGCTTTTCTTAGTTAAAAATTGGCTTAATAACTTAATAATAAATTATTTAATAAGACTTTAACATTATTGGAAAACGATTTTTTAATTAAGAAAAAAAAAATAATTAACACGTAATTATATATATATTTCTCGCACGCCTCAAATAAAAAAGGATAACTTAGTAATAATTTATTAAAAAAATAAAACCTTAAAACTTTGAAAAAAATAAACGGGACCCTTTATTATAAGAATATAAATTAAATAATCCTCATATTAACTTTATAATTTAAATAAATTTATTATCGAAAAAATAACATATTATAAAAACCGCTTTAAACGTTTCTCCTCTTAAACGGGTTATTTTTAAACGAATAATAAGCTAGCCTTACCCTTATAATCACGATTATAAAAGAAAAGGTTAAAAAAAAAAAAGGATAAATAAATATAAAAGAAAAAAAAAACACTTATTACATCCTTATATTTCCTTTATAATTATATCTTTATAATTTTCCTTTATTTATTTTTTCCTTTATTAGTAATTTCATTTATTTATATCTTTACCTCTTTTTTTTCTTTTATTATAATTTCCTTTATTACCATTTTATTTGCCGAAATTTCCTTTATTAACGTTTCGTTTTTTTTTTTTTAAAACTTTTATTACTTTCCTTTATTTTTTTTCTTTTACTAGAAATTACGAGATTTTCTTTAGGGATATTAAACTTTATTACATAGTTTAAAAACTTTTCTTATTATATTATTATAACATTATACCTTAAAAAGCAAGCCGCTCGCTTAACCTATATTCTCTTTAATAGATATTATAGTAAATACCACCTATTATAAATAAAATAAAAGGATATAAGTAAAAGGCCTATCCTGCAAGGATTAGTTTTAAACCTTTTCTTTTTTTTAATACATAATCTATTTAAAATTAATAGATCTTTTCTAGTACCTAGAGAATCGAGATATGGACATTATAATGTACCTATAATATTCCCATTCTTTAATAAGATTCGAAGTTAATACGGCGCCACCGCTGCACCTGCAAGGGCGCATGACAATAAAGCGGGGCAGATCATGAGTTGGGGTTCGACTAACGATAGTTGGTACTAAAGGGTCCTCTGACAGCCTAAAATCCAATCGGCTAGGTGCATGTCAAGCTGGTTTAGGGCTATTGGACGCCCCTTGAAGCCCCTGTCAAAAGCTATGAGGCTAGGCCTGCCCCCCTTTCCCCCTTCATATGTACAATATATGCATAAGTTAATACATGCATTTATACTAGGTACTACGATTAGTACCTTGGTACAACTTAAATTGACATGTAACTACCTAGTATCTAGATTCTAGGCGCGATTACAAATCAATAGTTAGTTATTTGGTTCCTGTTCAACATTCAATGTTCATTCTTACCTACCAAGTCTAGTAGTAGTACTACTACTTACTACCTGCTACTCGTCGGCGTCGACATACTATCAAACGAGTACCTACTCTATTTTTCAAACATCCATCATGAGGCTCCCCAATGCCTTGTATCTCCCGGCGCTTTTGGCCTCCTCGTTCCTGGCTCCCATACAGCCCGTAGTGGCTGAGCACACCAGCAACTGGGCTGTTTTGGTTGGCACTTCCAGGTTCTGGTTCAACTATCGCCATCTCGCCAATGTCCTGTCCATGTACCGGACCGTCAAGCGACTAGGTATCCCCGACTCACAGATTATCCTTATGCTTCCCGACGACATGGCTTGCAACCCCCGAAACGCTTTCCCCGGGACCGTGTATAGTAACGCAGACCGCGCAGTTGATCTATACGGGGACAACATCGAAGTTGATTACCGAGGATATGAAGTCACTGTTGAGAACTTCATCCGATTGTTAACAGACCGCGTTGGCGACGAGATGCCCAGGAGCAAGCGGCTACTTACCGATGACCGAAGCAATATCTTGGTGTATATGACGGGACACGGCGGAAATGAATTTTTGAAATTTCAGGACGCGGAGGAGATTGGCGCATTTGACCTGGCGGACGCATTCGAGCAGATGTGGGAGAAGAGAAGGTGAATAAACCTAAGGAAAGTTAGGCGATGTCCAGACTGACAATGGCTATGCAACAGGTACCACGAAATATTATTCATGATCGACACGTGTCAAGCAAACACCATGTATAGCAAACTATACTCTCCCAACATCATCGCTACTGGGTCTTCCGAGCTAGATCAGTCTTCCTACTCGCACCATGCCGATAACGACGTCGGGGTTGCAGTAATTGATCGATACACATATTATAATCTCGAATTTCTCGAGTCCGAAGTCAAGGACCTGGGCAGTAAGAAGACCGTTGGGGACCTATTCGATAGTTACAACTACGAGAAGATACATTCCAATGCCGGTGTTCGGTACGATCTATTCCGAGGCGGCCCAGAGGCAGCGCGAAGTCGTCTGTTGACCGACTTCTTTGGAAACATCCAGAATGTAGAGGTAGATGGATCAAGGAACAATACGGTTGATGAAGAGATGTTGTCACTCAGCAGGACTATCGCGAAGCTACGGATATTGGCTGACCAAGAAGAAGCAACGGCAGCAAAGAGACATAATAACACAAAAGCAAGCAAACCTCAACCTCAACCTCTACCTCTACCGGCAAAGAAAATCCAAATGGCCAAGCCGTTGACGGATGACAACTGGTATACGAAAAGATTGGTAGGTGCAACAGCATTAGCCAGCTGTGCGCTTGTATGGGCTCTCGGATCATACATGGAGTCACCACAGGCATAGTAAAATCAGAAGTTCACATATTATGATAATGATGAATTAACATGAAATAAAATGAAACAAATTAACTACCTGTAATCAATCCATTTTGGTGTTTTTCTTTTCTTTTCCATTTCAGCAAAGGGGGGGGACTGTAAGATAGAATACCCTATAAAAACAAAATATAAAGGCGCTAAATAGATAGGTTAGGTACTTCTAGGTAGGGTACAGTACGGAGTACTACATATGTAGGTACTACTAGTAGTACCTATAACTAGTTACAGTACAAGCATCAATGCTTTATGGTTGTCAATTTTCAACCTCACGAGAACATTGAATGTCATATTCCAGCATTGAATTATATATAAAAAACCATTCATCCCTCCTCTTTTAAGACTAACGTTACTAACATCTATACTAAAGAGGTTCTTGCTATGCAAGGACTACTAGGTACTCTGTACACGTTTTATCACAATGATACAAATCCTATGAACAACAACCCGTTTACTTCAAAATGGCTTCTGAACATCACATAAACGTACTGCCTCTGGAGTCATTCAACCTGACTGCCGTTCCAGCAAGTACACACAATATTTCGTGGTCTCCCGACGCTGAGCTGGCTCTCGGTTGCGATGACTGCGTCATCTTATTCATTCCCGAGTTCTCCATTCCCCAGGCCGGAGATGGTTTGGATTATGGAGTGGTGAGGCAGTATAATGAGGCTGCCCTTCGCTTTCCGAGCGTGGAACATAGGGACCCCAAACTAAATCGACCGTTGTTTGACCTTGTTGGACAAGAGTTTCCGCGGTACGATTATGTTCCGGGAGGTGGTGGTTCAGGTACAGTTGCGGGCCAGGGTAGCTCCATGAACCATGTGGTGGCGTTGGAGTGGTCTCCCTGTGGGCTAAGTCGTATGAATCGATCTGTCCTTGCTGTCCTCTCTGGCTCTGGGGCCATCGTCGTCTACTGTGAAGGTGCTTCCGATGGGATGAGCCATTATAACCATCATGGGCACAGCACTAGGTCTTTAAGACCGTGGCTGGCTGCTTGGGGCGTAGGCGCAGGCTTACTGTTGCCAATCGCCCACGGAAATAAGGCCGAGTACATGAAGGAGTATATAACATCCTTCGCATGGGCCAAAGACACCGACGGTTATGGCGCACTTCTTGCGTATGCCAACGATGACGATGAGATCGCTATCGTCTCGGTTCAATCCCAACATGATTCTAATGCGACTCCTGGCGATGGTGGTAAATGGAGGGTTGAAGAGGTTGCAAGATTCGTTGCCGAAGGACCTCATCCAGAATCTGATGTGTGTGTCCCGATCATCTCCCATCCTATGATTATTGGCATTCACTTACAAATTCTTATTCTAGCCGACTGATCCGGACTATTCACCATCCGGCTCATCGTTCTCACTGAGTTGGAGTCCATGGTTAAAAAAGGGCGATTCAAAGATTAGCATGATATCCTACATCACAAAGGACTATGTCGGGTTTAGGAAAATCACTATAAAGGGGCCACATAGCGATATGCAGGCTCCGGAAGTGATTGCCAGTCATGTTGATATAAATGGCGTCTGCCTTTACCTAGCCCCGGACGCATTCGTGGTTTGGGAAGACCTCGTAAGCTATTATACAGATGATACTACTCTTCCGTTGAGCTCCTCGCTGATTCAGATTAGATATGGACGATTGGGACTTCAAAGGTTTGCCGCGGTATGATCGCCACGCCCACTAAAGTACAGGCGTTTCAAGTCCCCCTCGACGGGCCTTGCTTCAAAATCGGCAAGCACCATACTGATGAATGTGGCACTACGTACCCGCCACCGGAAAACAACAGCGTAGCCCAAAATCCCATTACCGGTAGGTAAACGACGACCTTTTCTCAGTGATTCTAATTTCTTACTCGCGGATTACAGGACTCATTATTCATCCTCCATCATTATCACAGACAACACCATCGCCCTCGTACTCCCTCGTACGACTTTCCGCGTCTCACGAGAACGATGGTTGGTATCAAACCAACCTTCCCCTGCCTCCAAACCCCGAAGATGGTAGTCTTGGACCGCGGTGGGCTACCGAAATCAACCAGATAGTCCAGCTCCATCTTCCGCGAGCTCTCGCATATCGGCACGTCTTAGATGGCGCCAGTGTGGAGTCGGAAGGCGGCTTGGACTACGACGATGATATGGATCTTGAGTCCCCAGGGGAAACCGATTCGGATCTCGAGGATGGCTTTGCCGGCATAGATACGGAGGACCAGGTGCATGTCAACAGAATCCGCATCTGGGGAATGGCATCGAGCCCGGGGGGTGGCGTCACCGCTGTCTTCGTCAGCCAGCATAACACAGTCTCGTACGGGCGAGACACGTACGCAGGGGTGAAGTGCCGGGTACTGTTTGGAAGATACGATCGTGGCGCAGACCAGAACGAAACAACACATACTGCTCTAGCCATGAAGAAACTCAGCACCGAGGCGAGGGCGTGGGAGTGGATGTATGGTGGAGGTCCCCCTGTTCCAGGCGTTAGTATCCTGGAAGAGCAGGACAATAAGCAGCAGATCGCGTTAAAGGCTCGGTTTGCATTGGTCGGCCGCAAGCAGCAGTGCTCCTTCTGCAACCTATCCCTCGAGCCTATCGGCAAGGCGTCGCGTTGTGGCAAAGGACATTTGTTTGGTAAGCAACCAACTTGAACTCAGAGCTTTTCCAAGTACTTGTACAGATCTTCTAACTTTATCCCTAGCTACATGTGCTACCACTGGCCTTCCTATATTAACCCCTGGGTTGTCGAGGACCTGTGGCGTGTGCGGCTCCAAGTGCCTTAAGCGAGAGGATATCGTCGTTATGGCGCCGGAGCTTAGGGATACCATCATGGGCGAGATCTCGGCTGAGCTTTGTGGAGGATGTGGTGGAAAGTTTATTAACTAATGCAAACACCACTTGGGAAATTAGCTGTCTGTCTAGAACACATAGGTAATTACCTTGGATGGGCATCGCAGCCCGACGCAATCCTCCAACTTGGCACCTCGTAAATCTGCTCCCCTATGTATATTCTCTGACCGCTGGATGCATCGTAGCTCAGGGCAGGCATTAGGCATAGCAAAGAGACATAAGAAAACTTAGATGAAGCATAACTCACAGCCACCTGCCAATGGCCTACCAAAATACACCTTCATAGGCTATGATCCCGTATATGCGGACATCCCAGGGCCATAGGTATTTAACGATACAACGTTGTTTCTCTTACAAGATGAGATCTATCACGAAGCTGACAGGATGCTAATTTCGATGGACAAACGACTCACGCGCATGGCTGGCGCCATCACCCAAGCATTGGCATAGGGGAAGGCATAGTATCCAGTCGCTGCGGCGAAAGAATTTATAGAATACGAATCTTAACAAATGACGTGTGTTCGTATCAATTACTCCTCCGTTTCTTTCCAAATCGGGTTACGATGAGAAGCCTTGAATACTGTCATGAATGTTGGTGTTACATGGAATAGGGGCAACAAGTAGGTAGAAATAAAGTCACCACCAATACGAGAATATACAACCTCAGAACACTTCACTGGGAAATATAAAGTCTGTTGGTTTCCGTCAAATATAGCTTTCTTCTAAATCACGAAAGACTCATTCGAAAACAAACATCTCACTATCTAACTATCCTAAGATTATCACTCCGCTATACCTACCGTTTATCTTAACTACCTACACCTAATCTTTCCTCCTTATATACCTCCCCCCCCCCCCCCCCCCCCGAAGAAACCAACATGCAGTCCACCATCGCCACCGCTCTAGCTTTCGCAGCCGCCACCCTAGCCGTGCCAACCACCGCGGCAGCCCGCCAAGCGCCGCAGCAGCAGCAGCTCCGCCTCCACGCAACCGGCGGCGCCCTCGCCGCCTGGGCCCTCACCAACGTCTACTCCGAGGCCGCGGGCGCGAACGTGATCCAGATCCAGCGGCCGTCCGCCTACGAGTCGGACGCGGCGCACCTCGCTGGGGGGCGTCTTTATTTCGGTAGGTAAAGCACAGTTAACCAATCAATCAATCAATCCACCACCACCACCACCACCAAACAAAGCTTTTCTGCCGAGGAGAGAGAGAGAGGAGAGGAAGACTGATTGATTGATTGAATCCAGACCTCGGCAACACGTACCCCTGGGGCGTCGAGATCCCCGCCGTGCCCGCCGGCGCCGTCGGCCAGGTCGTCTCGCAGCAGGGGGCGTCGAGCACCGGGTTCGCGCTCGATGGGAGCCGTCTGCTGACGTATAACGCTGACTCGAATGGTAAGCTGCCTAGTCAACCCTAACCCTAACCCCCCCCCCTTTCCATTCCATCGTTCTTGAAAATACTGGGTGGGTAGGTAGGTAGGTAGGTAGGTAGTAGAAGTACGCTAATGTGATAACGCGGCGCACAGGCTTCTGGGCGTGCCCGGTCGACCACACGTTCGAGCTCTTCTACGGCGTGGACCCGGACCCGACGAAGCTCCCCAGCGCCGAGTGCCTCCAGATCCAGTTGCTGGCTAGCAGCGCTTGATAGCCTTGGAATGGAATGGAATGGAATGGACGACTAGGTTGGTAACCTACCTACCTAGGTATGTTGAGGTTGTGGGATGGACAAAGAAGAAGTGGGTGGTTGGTTATATTTTATTTCGGCCATGTGTGAAGTTAGGGGGTTAGGGGGAGGAATCTTGGATCGGATCTTGTTTGTTAGAACCTGTCACCAATAAGAGTTATGTTGGCGTTGTGTTGGATATACCTTGTGTCTGATGATGCTTTCAACTTGTGTGTCGTGATTAGATATTCATTGGTGTAGTTAAAGTGAAGCTCTCGTTCCGTGATTCCGTCGCCGCGGGAAACTTGTGTGCCCCAGCTGGCTAGGTTTATTATAGTTTCCTTGACGGACGGTGCTCTACGGTTAGTAGTTATTAGTTCAGGGGGATTCTTGACTAGAATCCAAATGGCTAGCCCACACTCGGCCTTCATGACTTGTTCGGATTTCTAATAGATTTCTGGCGCTAGGCAAAGCATCATGATCTTCTTTTTAGTATCATCGTTGGCAATTGCTATTACAAGCGACCTAATTTGCATGCAAAGGAACAATTGAAGTTGTTGTTGCTGTATATGGCAGATTAGAGATGGGCCGTTATGAACCTATAGACTAATTTACATTAATACTTGACGCCCCCCCTTTTTTTAACTCTTTTTTTAACCCTAATTTTCCTCCCCCACAACATCCTCTGTCACAATCGCAAACGTCTTATCCGACGCCTCCAGCCTAACCGCCCACCGGTCTCCCTGGCAACCCTCCCGCGTCGCAATCTCCACCTCGACATCGTAGTCCGGGCCCATCACCGCCGCCGCCACATTCGTATTCGCCGTTGTCGGAAACTTCCACTCCCCGCCATCAACCGGCTTCATGTCAAAGCGCGCGACGAACAACGCGACGACGGCAAGAATCTCATTCGTCGCAAAGTGTCGTCCGGGACACAGCGTCTTGCCGCCGCCAAAGGCACGGAAGCACACGTCGCGGGGGCGGGACTTTTTCTCTTTTTCTTCCGCGAGGAATCGGCGCGGGCGGAAGTCCGTGTCGCCCCAAAGGGTTGTGTCGGTGTGGATGACGCGCGAGGGCATCTGCAGCATGGCGCCCTTCTTGAGGAGGTAGGGGCCCAGGTGCGTGTCTTCCATAACCTCGCGCACAGATGCGCCGATGGTGCGGTACCGGAGGACCTCCTGGTAGGCCGATAGTAGGAGAGGACATTTTTCCTTGAGTAGCACCATGTCGATAATCTTAAGGGCAGTGCCGGTGGAATTGGCATCTATGCAGGCGTCGACCTCGTCCCGGATTTCTTGCAGCAGGCCCGGGTACTGGTACAGGTGCAGCAGAACCCAGAATAGGGCCGGCACCGTGTTGACCAGCAGCGCGATGGTGCCGCCCACCGAAGAGAGCGCGGTATCCCTGAGCGGGAACTTGTTGTTGACCTCGACCTGGTAGCGGTTCTTAGCGTAGGCCGACGCCTGCTCCACGCCGCCCACCTTGTAGTATCTCTCGAACGCCTGCGCCACCTTGGTGCGTGCTGCGACGGGCTTTCGGGCCGTGATCGACGGCAAGAAGCCGACTAGGATCGACATGAGGCCGCCCTCGAACTCCCAGAACGCGTCGGCGACCTGCTTGTCGTCGAACGGGTTCTGCGGGCCGTAGACGGCGCGCGTCGTGGCTACTGTCAGCTTATCCTGCAGCCACGCGTGTAGGCCGAGCCGCCTGCACGTCGTCTTCTCTCCCGTCGCTGCTGGCTGCAGCAGCAGGTCGAGTGCCTTGCCAATCTCGACAAGCATGGCGCGGTTCATGTCATCGAGCGCCGGGCCCGGGTGCAGCGCGGCGCGCATGGCGGCGTACGTCTCCATCGATAGGCCATGGTCGCCGTCGTCACCGTTGACGTTTCGCGCGAGAATGGCCTGCGCCTCCGGGCTGAGGCCGACCACCGTAGTCGCGAACTTGGCCTCGATGGGCGGAAACGCGAGCGTCCGGTGCTGCTTCTGCGCTAGCTGGATGAGCTCCGGTTGGGTGACGACATACATCTTCTGTCCAGGAAGGGGCATGGTGAAGATGGGCGCGTTGATTTGCTTGCTATTTTTATTCTGTTAGGGGGGTTCACCCGGTGTTCGAGGTGGAGGAAGGGGAGGGGGAAGGGGAGGGGAACGCACCTGAGCTCAACGTGGTAGTCGAACGAGCTGCGCGACAAGCCAATGACATGGCTTACGAGGGGGATGGAGGCCGGCGCCAGCGGCGGCTCACGGGAGTCGTGGCCAAACATGTTGCGAGCAAGGAAGTAAGTTACAGGACCGGCGATGGCGAGGATGAGCAGAGGGCCAGTATCGCCAATGGAGGTTGACATGGTGGGAGAGTTGAATAGGCCACAAACGAAGGAGGATATAGGATGTAGGTAAACAGAGACTGGCAAGGCTGTAGCCTACAGGGCATAAGTAAGACGAGGTAAGACGGGGTAAGACAAGAGCAGTTAATAGCACCTTTCTGGAAGGAAAATAAGACCAACGGATGCAATGACCCTGTCTTCTTATCTCGGGCAAATATATCTACTACTACATAGTATATGAAGTTGAAATTAGAATCAGCTGTCTTGGTTCGCAGGGAGGATGTCTTTTATCTAGGTATGTATGTACCTTGTACCCCACCTTTGTTGGTTTTGCTTATTCTCGCGCATGGTTACACAACTTCAATGTCGCATTATTGACAGAATCCCGGATGTACTGTACTTAACCTTATCTATATATAATTTCATGCAGTACATGTAGGGTTGTATGGCACCTGCTTGTTAGACATACACCACAGTAGTGATGTGCTACACGCCACTGCATCTATCACCAAACCCTCGGCTTTAAAGGCAAAACCCCTATTATTGTAGGCTAGAGGTACCTATTCTCCTTCCTTGCAACCTACTTTCCTCAACTTGGTACGATAATGCCTCAAATCATGATTCATATCATTATTATTGCACTGGGACTCTGTGGCCTTCTCATCTGGTCGTGGATCACCAAACCAGCCATTAAGATACCATCTGCCGGATCTAAGTGGCCGTTTTTAGGTTCACTGCGTAGCCTGACCAAAGGAAAGGAGATACTCCTATCTGTTTACCAGAAGGTAGATAACCGTAGCTACAACAAAATATCAGCAGATGATTAAGTATTGATGAATATTCTTTCCCACAGCAACTGATCGATGACCGGCCTTACTTCCTGCCTGGAATATTTGGCGACAGCATCGTGTTACCGCCATCGATGTTACCGTGGCTTGTTGCCCAGCCTGAAAATCATCTCAGTGCCAAGTGGGCGCAGCTTGATGCGCTCAACATCCCGACGACGTTTTTACGCCCTGAGATTGGCGTCGACCCCACACATGAGCCACTGATCCGCCGTGAACTGACGGCAAATCTAGATGTGGTGGAGGCCGACATGTGGGACGAGGTCGGGCGCGCGCTAGAGGAGCTCTGGGGCAGTGACACGGAGCGCTGGCGTGTAGTCGTCCTTGATGACACCATCCGTCGTGTTGTGGCAAGGGCGTCTAGCCGCGTCTTTACCGGCCAGGATCTTTGTAAGTCTCCTTTTTCTCCCTCCTTCGTAGCTTGTTAAGTACTGAAACTCCTGAACTACCCACAGGTGCCAACAACAACTTCGTCGAGAGCACGATCCGCTACGTCACGCATGTCTCAACTTACGGTCTTATACTCAACCTCGTCCCCCGACGGTTCCTCCGAAACCTCGCAGGCAAGCTTGTGCAGCTCCCCATCGCTACCGCCTACGCTCGCTGCGCTCAGCACCTGCTCCCGCTATTTGAGGACCTCGTTTCCCGCCATAGCAAGGGCCAGAAGTTGCGCCCGCACCTCTTCGCCTCGTGGCTCGTCACCAGCGCGGCCACGCGCTTCCCGCCATCATCGCCCGAGCGCACGCCCGACTTCCTTGGTAGGCGCCTCATGGCGCTCAACTTCGCCACCATACACACCTCGACCTTGACGGCCTGCAACTTGCTTCTGGACGTCTTTTCCGGTTCTCCCGCTGTCTCCGGCGCGCTCCGTGACGAGGCGCTCGCGTTCGCTGCCGAGTGGGGGCCCGCAGAATGCCGCCGGGAGCGGCTGAATGGGATGCGCCGACTGGACAGTGCGCTGCGGGAGAGCATGCGCTTGTGGGGCGTCGCGCCGCGAACTCTGCGCCGCAGGGTCATGCGGCCCGGTGGTGTGGCTTTGCCTAACGGAGGGGATGGTATAAGGCTAGCCGAGGGGACCACAGTGTGCATTTCGGGGTGGGGATTGCATCATGACGAGAGGCTGTACTCGCGTGCGTTTGACTATGTGCACGATAGGTTCATGAGAAAGGCCGAAGTGCAGGGTAAAGGCGAACCGGAAGAAGGGGAGAAGGTTGTAAAGCCAGGGTGCGCTGCAGCGGCTGCTGTTGAGACTGACGAGCACTTCTCAGCATGGGGAATTGGCAAGCATGCGTGCCCCGGACGTTTCTTCGCTGTCGATTTTGTCAAGATGATTATGGCGCACGTACTAGTGGACTACGAGGTTGAGGTCCTAGCCAAGAGGCCTGACAACTTGTGGATTGAGTATAATATTATCCCGTCACCGGGCGCCTCCTTGTCCGTGCGGAGGAGAAAGCCATATATGGCACAAGGGTAATTAGCTGGTAGGAATAGTTACCTAATAGGTATTATAGGCGGGCAGCTCTGTAGTAGAAGAACGCGCGAATGCACATAACCATCGGTGGGTGTAAACTAACCTATGTAAAGCTCTAGGGTTAGGTTACTTGTGTAAGGAACAAAATGAAGCATATGGGGCGATTGGGGAAGGCCTTGGTCATAGCTAGACCCCAATGGGACCCCCATGGGGCATCCCTGTCAGAGCGCTAAACGAGATCCAGACATAGTTATGTACAATACATACGATGTAACTAATTGGCGATAACTACTGTGTAAAGCCAATGAAACCCTTAGATATTATGGGTAGCTGAGGCTGAACTGCTGAACTGCCGAAGAATTTCCACAATATTGATTTTCTCCATTTTCTCTCCAGGCCTTAAGTTAAAGGCCTTAAGTTAACGCAACTTAGCAACTTGTCTTACATGTCCAACGCAATTCGAGAGGCCAATTTGGAGTTAACCTATCTTCATCATATGAAAATGGAGCACACTGTCTCTCTCACGCACTAGTTTGTGGTATGCGAGACACTGAACTCGGTCATCTTCCCGATGCCCGCTATGTGGACCGGTTCCAACCGCCCCAAACGGTAAGAGTCAACCTCGACATCGTTTGACGCGCCCCGGGGGTCAACTATACTTTGCAACAACGATGAATCCTTGTTGGCTTGGTAACACGGCACAGCCTGATCAGAGAGCAGTATTTTGGAGTGTGACGAGCCACCGATGATCCTCGGTGGTGACAACCAGGACCGCACGGGCAGGTCCTTGATCGAGCGGCAGACAACAGCCGCCGAGGGTCCGCAGCAGATTATGACGCCGGCGGCCATTTCGGCCATGGCAGTCGTTTGTATGGGTACCATGATGCGGACCTGGTCCGAATAGATGCTATAATATCTCACCCTGGTCACGAGACCAATAAGACTCGATATGCATGCTCTTAATAACGGTGAGTAACTTTCTCGCAGTATAGGGGGAAGAGAAAAGAATAGAAAGGGAGAGAAATGAGGGGGTAGCGGAAAGAGAGAGAAGGGAACAGAGAGTGCGAGATAAGAAAGGGGAAAGAAACTCACGAAATACCAGTAAGAAACATGGCTAAAGTCTTAATCTTCCGTCGCATCGGCATCTGCAGGCGCCAGATAACGGGAAGCGGAAGCAGTAGTATCACTACGTCTGTGAAGAAGTTGCCAACTCCCATAAGAAGGACCAGCACGTCCGTGCTCACGCACTTGTCTGACACAAAGGCTTTCAGAAGCGCAACTTGTGAATAGCCACCTGAGGGGGGCGGCGCGCACAAAGCAACAAAAGCAGTCGCAAAGGACACATGGTAAGCAATTAATAGGCAAATGATGACGATGGACGTGATACGCATCCACCTAAGGCTGCCAAAGGTGCGGAGGTATAGAATCATCACTGTGATCTTGACGATGCAGACAGCTAGGGGGGCGATCAGTTCAAGCACAATGGACAAAGCGATCACCCCTGGCGTGACGTCGGCAAGCTTGACATCCCAGGCATGATGCCCGAAAACACCTTGGAAGACAGCTATGGAGCAGTTAGCTTGAGCGTTGAAACACTTGAAAGGGGACTGGGAAGTACATACTAGCCACCGCAACGCCGATGAAGGAGAGACAGAACACCTTTATAGGTTTTCACGCAAGTCAGCATCGAGCATG
This sequence comes from Hypoxylon fragiforme, assembly GCF_022984875.1. Lineage (NCBI taxonomy): Eukaryota > Fungi > Ascomycota > Sordariomycetes > Xylariales > Hypoxylaceae > Hypoxylon > Hypoxylon fragiforme. The sequence goes on along the minus strand of NW_026054761.1, from coordinate 621,935 downwards.
AGAATAAGTGCGGTATAGAAGGGCAACCGACAAGTCCTGTAGCAAATACGACTAGACGATTCCTTGCATTAGCCTTCCCTTCAAAGATAGTCGAGGCCAGGTTACGCACTCTCGTCAACAACAAAACTCCTCCGGCCAAAGACTGTCCTGTCAAGCAGTCGAAAGACCGAAAAGACTATCATGAGCGGGATGCACACTCCAGCCGTGATAGAAATTTGGAAGGCGACTGAATCGCCGTTGGCAAAGTTAGGGATCACCCCGTGCGGCGGCTCCTGGAGCGGGTATCCTTCATCAATTGCATACTGCAGCTGCTGCTCAATTGAAAGAGACATTGTTGGAACAGGTGAAATAAGAGAAATATTAACCAAGTTGGACAGGATGAAAGAGAGGCCTTCGATAAATTAGGCCAGGATGTGTCTACTTCTCTGTCACTTTCTTCCTCAGGGGAAGAGACGATAGGCGTATATAAGACGATAAGCGCTAACGCAGTTAGAAGGGAAAAGGAACAGCCAATAAGGCATCCTGATATACGAACCCCTAGGGTCCGAGTGAGAGTGGATTTTCGCTTCTACAATGCTCAGCAGCGACCAAGTACGGCTGACACAAGGGGTGACATCGTGTGGAAGCGACCCAACCAGTTATGTCTAAGACATCATCATATGTCGAAAAGGACGCGCCGTTCACGCAAGTGGGAAAGAAATCGGAGGTGTCATCCTCTTAGCCACAAAAGTATAAGAAGGAATGTCACTCTGCATATGGCATTGATTGTTGGGTAACGACTGCAAGATAACAGATATTAAAAAACACCACCCCCAACGTACATCACTTTTAGACCCCACGATATGCCGCTTTCTATTTCCACCGCCTCTTCATCCTACGAGGCCAGATTAAAACCCCTCACCTGCAGCTTCTGGAATATTTTCAATCCGTCGCGCTGCTTTGGATGAGAATCGAGACACAACATGTACTTGATGATCACAGGTCCTGTCTCACGCACCTATGTGTGTGGAGGCAGAGACGGGGATAGGCCTGCCCACCGAGAGTTTAGACTTGGATTAAGAATACTGTCATATCTATAAGGTAACATGGTATGGGACATAATTAGCAGCAAAGTAAGGGTGCCCAGAACACTGGCACACCTCACTCGACTAACAAGATGGTAATTGGTACAAGCTAGATGGAGCTTATTATCAGGCTTAGTAGTTCCTCTTCCTAATACCATAGCTTAAAAGGGGTGCCTCGGCATCCACAAGATCGCGAGCTGGCGGGAGAGAATGAGAGAACGAAAGAAACTCTGCCATTTTCTCCAGACAAGCCATGGCAACCCCCAGCTCATATACCAGCTTCCCCAACTATTTTGCCTTCTTGTATTATCTATCTGTCCTATACATCCTCTTCAAGGGGTATACGTGGATACGCATAACCTGGCAGCAAAATGGGTCCCTATCAAGCGTGCCGGGGCCGCGCTTCGCACGCTGGTCTCGGCTCTGGATTGTGCGGGCGCTGGCGTCCGGTAGGTCGCACGAGGCGTGGATAGATGTGAATGGCCGGTACGGCCCCCTCGCGCGGATTGGCCCGAAGCACGTCGTCACTGATGACCCTGAGATAACACGCCGGGTGCTCGCTGCCCGTTCGGGCTACAAACGCGGCCCGGCATTTGATTCCTTGCGCATGGACCCTATCATCTCGAACATCATCTCAGAGCGTGACTCCAGGAAACATGACCTGATCCGCGCAAAGGTGGCGCCGAGCGTAAGTCCTTATACTCATTCTACCCGGCGAAGCCTGAAGTTGGTGCTGACTCGCACACTGGAATACAGTTCACTGGTCGATCCATGGCGGCCATCGAACCTATGATGGACGAGCAGATTCTCGATTGGGTTGACTCGCTGCGGACCAGCTCCGCGTCCGTCGTCAACATTGGACAAAAGATACAATTCCTAACGGTCGATATTATCACGCGACTATGCTTAGGAGATGCCGTTGGGTGCGTCAAGAACGACTGTGATATGCACAGCTTGCTCGAGACGGTCGAGATGGGAAACCGTGTCTGCCAGTACCTCTCAGTGATCACCGAAGGTAATACCCTGCTCTTTCAGCTGGGGCGTGTCCCTGCTTTCCGCAGGATGCTGTTTCCTAAGGTGGGAGATGCTGTGGGCGTCGGGAGGCTGATGGGAGTGAGCATTCCTTTTTCTTTCCGTCTTCCTTTATCTCAAATAATCACTCTTTAGACTGGTGGCTGATGTCCCATTGCAGCTCGTGCACGAGGTAATAGAGAAGCGTGTATCCAAAGACGGCCGGGCCGACGATCTCGTGAGCGCCCTTCTCGATAAAGGAATGCCGACGGAGCAGATAGACTCCGAGGTCATAGTCGCACTCGCAGGGGGCTCCGACACAACGTCAACCTCGGTACAGAGCACACTCCTCTCCATAATAACTAACCCTCGCGTCTATGCCAAGTTGCGGGCTGAGATCCGAGCCGCCGTTGGCAAGGGGGTGTCGACGCCCATACGCGATGCCGAGACCAAGCAGCTTGTATATTTGCAAGCGTGCGTGGTCGAGGGGTTACGCAAGCATCCCCCTCTCTCCCAGCTGCGCGAGCGCGTCGTCCCGGCCGGCGGCGACACGCTGGGGGGGTTCCATCTCCCAGCCGGTACGCTCGTCGGACTCAACGGATGGGGAACTCAGCTACGCACGGAAATCTACGGCGAGGACGCGGAGCTATTCCGACCGGAGCGGTGGCTGACGGATGACTGTGACCGACTCAAAGAGATGCACGCGACGCACTCGCTGATCTTTGGACACGGCGCGACAAAGTGCCTCGGCATGGCTATGGCGCTGATGGAGATCCCCAAGGTCTTGTTTGAGCTACTCCGGAACTTTGATGTCACTGTTGCGGACCCGCACAAGCCGTGGAGAAGCCGCTGTTACGGCATCTTCCACCAGGAGGGCTTCCGAGTGTGCCTTCACCCGGTCGACAATGCCGCGGACCAGCATCCTGTATCTATGTAGGCTACAAAGGGTGGCCTTTACCTATTTTAAATTTATTCGCCTATGACAGGCAAACACCACATTTAGGCCTGTTGTTCTTATCCTCCCCTACGGAGTAAATTACATGGAGATTAGAAATTGACTTAAGCTTGAATACGTTTGCCCCCTTTCTACTAGGTAGTAGGCCCGTCCAAGGGTGTAGCTTACTTACAAGTCCGCCTGTACAAAGCAACACTTTAAGGCTCTTCGTACCTACATTACTTCCTTTTATGAGTTGTTACACACATGATTTGATACTTGGTCTTGCTAGGTTTTGTTTTGTTTTGTTTTCTTACCTAAACGACAAACGCAATCAAGATTCTATAATTTGAAAGTATACACGGTACAATACCTAGGTAGGCTTGTATGTGCCAGAAGACTGACTGTCTCGTAGCTCTAAAAGCCCAAAAAGAGCAGATGATTTTACACCCCCTTAGATTATGCTAGGCACACCCCACCCCCCACCACCGCCCCCAACAGTACAAGTACCGGTACGATACCCGGCGCTAGATCTCACGATTTCAAGTAAGATGCTTACCCTCAATAAGCCTGGTTCGGACCGTCCCCAGCCCCCAGCCTTGCGTTGGTAACATGTATGCATGTCATGACAGTCGTTCGTTGTATGTATTACAACAACCAACTCCAACACGAATACGAAGCCCTGATTAGGGGTGATGTGCCACTGCCACGGAGGGATGAGTGGGGACGGCAATCTCTCGCCACGATGCGGGAGGGCTTTATTATTACATAGATAACCACATGCAAGTAGCACATGAAGGAGTGGCCAAGAGAAAACCCTCCCTTCTTTTTCCGCTTTGTAAATAGTTGGATAGCTCCTGCATAGTTGATTGGGGGCCAGGAAGCTGACATAATACATATTAATCCCTTCAAATGTAACCGCGTCTAAATAGCCTCGCGTTTGTATTATGTGACTGTCTGTATTGTACATCCTGGTAACTACCTAGCTAGCCTTAAATTCCAGTGTTGGAAGTCAGAAAATGCGAGCCTGTCGTGTAACAATGATAATCAGTCTAATAAGAGTGCGAGGGTTACACAAGCCTCGATCCTACCTACCTACCCGAGCTCATAACGAGTGAAAGGTAAAAAGGGGGGACTGTATGGTGTCACAGCCTTTGACATGCCTACCCTACCTAGGGTACCTAAGGTACCTACCTAGTCAATGACTGCTAACTTGCAACACTGCAACCAACCTTCGACGCAGAACCACAGCCTGAATTGATCGACCGTACTTGGCCCCTTTTCCTCCAGGCAGATATCTGGCTGTTATCAAGCCCGTCTGGCGTCGCTGCATAAGTTTCTCGCAACATAGCTCCCCACCCCATTCCAAGTCCTAACCCACTCACGCGCAACCTTTCTTCTAGGTAGTTATGGCTAACATCAGCAACACCCACGATACGGTCATGGCCGAGACCCAAGATAGTAAGAGCAGCCATGCAAACGGCGTTGCAAACCCTCCCGCCGAGGACATCGCGGCAATGGACACAATCACAAGCACTATGACCCCTCCTAACCCTTCCTCAGTAGACAGTGTTGCCGCCGGTACCAGCTCCAAGGCCAGTAACCTACAGCTGTGCCTGCTGATAGGCGGCCTCTTCTGCGGGACCTTCGTGATGGCGCTTGACGCTACCATCATCGGCACCGTGGTGCCCATCATCTCGGCCGAGTTCAACGCGCTCGATGACATCGCCTGGTACGGCAGCGGTTACCTGCTGACTATCACGGCCCTACAGCCAACCTTCGGCAAGCTATACAGGATCGCAGACATCAAACTGACATTTTTAGGGTGCATTGTTATTTTCGAAGGCGAGTTCAAAACAACTAGTCTCCGGCCCTCCATTGTGCTAAGATAGACTAACAATGGTGGATAGTCGGTTCGATCCTATGCGCGGCGGCCCCCTCGTCGGCCGTCTTCATCGCCGGCCGCGCTGTCGCAGGTGCCGGTGCGGCGGGCCTGTTCCAAGGCTCACTTGTCGTTATCACGCGGTCTGTTAGTCTGCAAAGGCGGCCCCTGTGCATTAGCATCATCACGAGCGCCTTCGCGGTGAGCGTGTGCATCGGACCACCCATAGGGGGGGCCTTTGCCGACAACGTCAGTTGGCGCTGGGCATTTTGGATGTGAGTTGCACCACCACCTACTCTGATGTCCATCTGTCCAGATACGGCTCCCATCTGGCACGCGGGGATGTGACATAAAGGTGCCCCTCCGACTAATATCACTTCCTCAGAAATGTCCCCATCGGCGCCGTTGTGCTCATTCTCGTCTTCTTTCTCCTCCGCTTGCCGAAGGAGGGCGACCGCAATCCTGGCGAGAAAAAGCCCACGCTCTTGCAAAAGGCGTGGGATCTAGACCCTGTCGGCGCGTTGCTCATCATTGCGGCAGTCGTCTGTCTCCTGCTAGCTTTGCAGTGGGGCGGGCAGAGTCGGTCCTGGGGCTCATCCTCTGTGGTCGGCCTGCTCGTCGGCTTTGTGGTGATCCTCGGCGTCTTCTTTTGGACGCAGTGGCGGCTCGGCGACGATGCCACTCTGCCGCTATGGGTCTTCACGCGGCGCTCGCTGCTAGCCGGCGCCGCATTCAGTTTCTTTTTTTCCATGCCGTCCTATGTCGTAAGTATTGTGCTGCACTGAGTTTTGCTTCTTCCGTGGTGAACTTTGCTGGCATCTACACCCTCATGAAATCAGAAAGCGTGGCTAATTTGCAGCAAAAAGTACGGAACGTATATCCCTATTTACTTACAAGCCGTCCGGGCATCAACAGTCCTCGACAGTGGTGTCGAATTCCTCGCTCTCGCCATACCACAAATTTTCGGCGTCGTCTTTTCGGGTGCCTTTGTTAGTATGCTTGGACTTTACGTATGTTCCCTGATGTGATGCATTCCCTAAAAGTGCTTTTATGAATCTGAGAATTGACACCAAATGCTAAGGTTCCTTTCATGATCATCGGGACCGCAATTGGCATAGTCGGCTCCGGACTGTTTCTCATGTTGGACCTCGAGACCTCCAAGGCACTTTGGGCCACGTTCCTCGTTATCTGCGGCCTGGGGACAGGATTTGCTATTAATCTGCCCTACACGGTCGTCCAGGCCATCTTGAAGTGAGCCTAACCCCTTTTTCAGTGCAGGCTGGACTGGGCTCCCCCATGATATAAATTTAGATTTGCTAACACGCTACCTCTAGAGAGGACGAGGTCCCTACAGGAAACGGTAAGACTGCAGACGGGTGTAATCTCCAAAAAGAGAAAGCGTTGCGCTAACGGTGCCCACAGCTGTATTCCAATTCATGTTCCAGCTCGGCGCGTAAGTCTCTTTCCCTAGTCCCGATCCTGTGAGAACCACTATTCGCTGACGAGATATGTAATACCTACCTGCAGTGCCATTAGTCTCTCTATCGGCCAGACCATCTTCCTAAACGAACTCAAGGCGTCCGCGCGGACCCTAGTGCCATCCATCCCTTACAATGCCCTCGTAAGCGCGGGCGCATACAACCTACGCAGCCTACCCGGCGCTGACGAAGATGCGATGTACGACTTGGTGCGCCGGGTCTATATGAACGCATTGCACAGCACATATATCTATCCGATTGTCGCCGCGGGTGCTGCGCTTATCACCACGCTAGCGCTGGAGAACAAGAACCTCAAGAACGTTGAAATGGATAGGAAGAAGACGGCTGAAGAGAAGAGAGAAGAGGGGCTTGTTTCTCAGGAGCCGGGACAAACGGCCGAGAAGAAAGCACAGGGGTCAGGGGAAGTATAAGCACCGCCTCGGAGCAGAGAGCTCTTGTTTATTTCTGCTGTTTGGAATTTTGTACTTGGCCAAAAGTTCCGTTGACTCGAGATGTGTTGCAGCTATTGCTGCAACCAAGAAGAAGAGGAAAGGAAGAAAGCTTGCTTTATTCCTAACTACAATGGCGGAGTGCCAACATATGGCTATAAGGGCCATATGGCTCTAGTGGAGCCTAATGGTGCCTGAGGCACCTGCAACAAGATGTTTATTTCACTATAGAGACTATATGTATTAGCCGGTTAATCTACTAGGTAGGTATCTCACAACCCTTTTTGGTACCTACCTAGGTAAGTGAGAGAAGGGAGAGTTTCCGTAACTACTAGGAAGGTAATATGAGGAAAGGGGAAATAGGAAAGAAAGGAGGGAAACTAGGCGTTGGGCAAAATAGCAGCGACACGCCGCCTTACCTAGGTATATACAGAAATTGGCCCCTATTTGGTATCCCGCCCATGTGTGACAACCAACCCTCAAGAAGATCTGATAAATCTCAAGCCTGGTCGTTACTTGCGTTTTCTTTAAATATACCTACATAGGTACAGTTTGTACTGAGCAAGTCCTCACCTCCGTACCTATTTACTTTTAAAGACCTCCTGGATTCAGTACTAGGTAATTAGTAAGGAGGCAAGAAATGAATGCGAGGTAGGTACTTGAGGATCGTACCAACGAATGGCCTTGATGATTTTCTTACTTGAGTACTCGTAGCTTTGTATCCTTTTTTTTTTTTTTTTTTAGCTCGATGGCGATACTCCTTAGCACCTAGCTAAGCGCGATCTCGAGGGTTTCCATCCTTAGTACGCATTTTTGAGTCGCGGGGGCGTGCTTACCTAGGTACCTAGGTATGCGGCGGCCATGACATTGTTTGTGCTGATGCTAAACCGGGCGAAGTTGACGGACCCCGTTAGGTTAGGTTGGGTTATAAGGGAAGGAGATGAGAGGGCATGTCTAGGTAGGTAGGTAAGAACGACTTGCCCGGGTGTGAGTACCTAAGCAAACCTGTGGCTTTATTGATGGATGGATGGCTGGCTGGCTGGCTGGCTGGCTACGTGATTGGCATTTTCTAATGGCCGTTAATTAGCTGGTGGACATTTGGAGATGATATCGGTGGGTAGGTAGGTATCTATCAAAAAAGAAAAAAGGGGGGTCGTGTTTAACTATAGTTATATGAACAAATCCCTTGATCTGATCATTACCTAACTCAGATTACAATTTACAGACCCTTTCATCCGGGGGGAAGTATACATACATACACTGTTGAGAGCTACATAGAACTACTAGGTACCTACCATTCAAGATATGGGTAGCAATAGGTACATACATACCTAATGTATCAACTTTTCCAAAAGCTTTGTTGCTTGTAAACCTAGGATACTACTGACTACCTACCCAGGTACCTAGATCATAGGATTACTTCACGTTTACTTTACTTTACTACAACTCAACTCATACTCCTTAAAGCAATTCATATACCTTAGGTAGGTATCAATATATTGCCCTAGATCAAGGCCCTGCCTAGTCCAAGAACCAAGTTTTTAACGGTACCTACCTAGGTAGGTAACCAATAAGCTTTGAAAACTTGGCGAATACTCTAGGGTTGGTTCGCTATGAGTAATTTGATCTTGAAAATCTGCCTGAAAACCCGCGCCCCCCCCCATCCCATCTAAAGCTCTAACGTCTATTGTGTATGCTTAGGTAGCTTTGTGGCCGAAAACCATCCATCCATAACTTTGAAGATCCGTTTCTGCAGGAAACCCAGGGCAACAATCATATGAATGAATACCAGCGTTCGTCGGAAAGGCGTCGATCGTCTTACGAACGAACCAACGCATAAAATCATCAATCATGCACACTCAGCCGCACATCTTCTCCCCCACCCCTGCTTCCCCTTCAAATCTACCTGTGATTTCTTTTTTAGATCAGTACCCCAACAACAATCCCTAACTACCTAACACCCATCCTCCCACAGCTCCTTCCGATACGCCTCCGTGAGCCTCTCATCGGGGCCGTAGATCTCCTGCCAGCCGACGAAGCCCTTATCGAGGACGTAGACCTGCTGGCTCTTCTTCTCCTCGCCCCCCTCGCCCCCTGCCTGCTTCACGGCGGCCTTCTCGCCCTCTGCCTGCTCCTTGGCGGCCTTCTCGCGCAGATACCTCAGCGCGGCGGCGGGCCCGCGCTGCTGGCTGAGGGCGCAGTGGAAGACGACGACGTCCTTGTCCGCGAGGCGGCGCAGCAGCGTGGGCAGCGTGGCGTCGAGGCTGGTGCTGGGGAAGTGCAGCGACGACTTGATGTGCCCGCCTATGTGGTCTAGAAAACCCCGGGGGAAGACGGCGATGAGAGGGGGCTTGTCAGTGCGGTACATACATACATTTACATTTGAGAACAACAGCTTGCTTGCTTGGTTGTTCTGTGATAGCTTTATGTGTGTGTTGGGGAGGGGAGGGGGTGATGAAGGAAGAAAGGAAGGAAGGGAGGGGAAGACTGTGAACATACCGTCGTCTCGTACATCCACGACCGCTACGGATGATGTGTCTGCGGAAGAGGGCTGATTGATGCTGGCGAGGAGCATCTCGGCCAGTTTTGGCGCGGTGATGCGCGGTAGGCTGACTACGCTGATCATGGACATTGTGTGTTATGTTTTATGAGTCTGTCGAGGCACTTTGTAATTTCTGAGTGAAGAATGGGATATCTGATAGCAGTATGAAGGAAGTATGGAGTATGAGTAGGTACTTGGTGAGAAGTGCTGTGACCTAGTAAAATCGAAGTTGAAATTGAGAACATTCCAGGTTAACTATGTACAGTACCTACTACGTACATATACCTCCAGCCCTAGGGGTCCTAGGGTACTACCTAGTACCTAGTACCTGGTAGTAAACTCTACCAATTCCAGCTACTACCGCACCTAGGACCGGCCCTAGGTTTAGGTTAGGTACGTTGAAGTTAGTGCATTAAGGCCAACTGCTTAGCTTAAAGTTTAACTCAATGGGCACAAGCGACATGGAAGTTCGTGTGCGCGTTTGTCTTAGGCGCATAGGACCTACATGTATTGTTGCATAAATTACATGTTTTATTTCTATCATGTTTAAATGCATGTTAATACGTTGCCTACCTAGTAGTAAGCATTCATTCTCGCTACTATGTACAAAGATTCATGATCTGATGCTCTCAAATTTCTACATAGTAATCTTCAACGTGTATGCCTCTTAGCTACCGTAGGAACCAAAACCGCAAAAAAAACTTCAAGGCCACATGCCGTCCCACATGAAGAGCCAACCTTCCCAGTACTTTTCGTAGTTTCCTACCAGATAGGACAGCCCATCCCCTTCCGATCCCACCTTGTACGGTCTCGTGTACAGTCCTCCCGTCTTCAGATGCCGCTTCATGGCCATGTAAATCGAGAAGCTGCTGGGCATCGTGCCTACGAAAAAGTCGCTCCCCAACAACACAACAAAGTCAACCAAACCCTGTTGATCCCAGCTCAACGATTCCAACTCCTCCAGATCCTCGTCCTCTAACAGGTCCGTCTTGGTGACAACCCTCATCTGTGCCATTTCGATGGCCGCACCCGCGAAATTCTGCGCTTCTAGCGGGTCCCCGGTAGCTATGTACGCCACCTCGAAGCCTCGCTTAGTAGCTTGCTTGAGGTACGCCTCACTCTGGACTGCGTATGTCGGCCAGAAACCCAGCGCATCGCTTTCGGTGCGGAGATGCACCCCGAGAAATCTACCGTCTCTGACCCCGTTTGCCCTCGCGTAAGCTTGCATTCTTGCAATCGCCTTGTTTCCCAGACGCAGTATCTGGCTGTTGAATTGGAGGATGCTTCCAAACGTGTTAGCAAACTCCGGCCCGTCACGGTAGGTCTGCCAGTCCCAGAGAACGCCCCAGTTAAAGCGGATCAGTCGTGGGCGGTCCATCGATGGTGCGGGCTGCCCGTTCTTAGGATCATGGAGCCACCTGCGGAATCGATCGCCAAATCGGTCCGTGTGGCGATTCTGGTCTCTCCAATCACACCCGTCCCGATTTCCAAACTTCTTTGGTGTGATTTGTTCAATCTTAGGCTTGCTGCCTACACCGGGTATGTCCTTGAGGTCGTCGTAGAGTGTGATTTGTGGACAGTTTGCGCTGAAGGCATCTTTGAAATGCTTCTCGTCAAACATGTAGTCAAAGGGGAGGTAGTCGGTAAAAAGGTCGGCAAGGTCCGTATCGTTGCGCTTCCGAATCTTGGGCATGACAAGACCAGTAGCGCCAGCCTCGAGACCGTACCGTATGCAAGTGTGGATATAGTTTCTTATATTGCCTATTCCTCCTGAGTTGTTGTCGCAGATGTAGACCAACCCAGGCACCCAATTAGCCTCATCGCACACCCTTTGCAATGGCCAGCCGACAAAGGGCGCGTCCGGCGCTGATAAGTCAACATCGTTATGTGCTTGCGTCGGCGGACTGAGGGAAGAAGGTGGCGACGACGACGATGTGCCCCGGAGGGTATTGGCATCAAGCCAACGATCGGGTGAGGCGCGGAAAGTCCATACCGCAATCAGGAGGACGATGCAAAGGGTCGGGAGGAGGATGTTTCGGCGCGGCATGAAGCCAAATAGTGTTTGATAGCCAATGGCCATCGTAGGGGGAAAAGAATCGCGCCAGAATCTGGGGTCGGCACGAAAGAAATGCACTAGGAACGGTCTGGACTGTGGCCGGTGTCCAGTAATGCAGGGGTGGGAGACGGCTTTTTATGTGGCTGCGGCTTGTTCCGGAATCCCTGTCTCACCTCAATGCTGATCGATGTAATGCCATAATGAATGTTGTACTTTAGGTAGTAAATATAAAGAGTCTTAATATAAATGTAGGGCTGAGAGTAGATACATAAATTGATACCAATAATAGTTGTCAATACATGTAGGTTTCAGAGATTGAGTTTCTGATTGCATCGGTACCACATACCTAGTAGTTATGTAGGTACCTACATACCTATACCTACATGTACCTATTCCTACCTACCTAGTACCCAAGGCAGTGTATGTAGGTAGCCGAACATCCCAGGCACTGGACAACTCAAAATCAATGTATTTATACTAGGTATGCACACCGGATTACCAATCTAGAACATCCTCCATCATATCGTCGTATACGATGATGTATAGTACCACGACGCACACCAGCTGGTTTCATCTTATTATAGATGTGCTACACTCAAGCAAGTATCTTTCCCTAACTTACCTACCATAGTTAGGGTACCTACAAATTGAGCACTCTAGGTTAGACAAGTTACACGTCCTATCTCAATCTCAAACAGGATCTTGCAACATGGAATACACGGTTGCGGTCTTGTTTTTTTTTGTATGGACCTAGGGTAGTTTCATTTTCGAGTAAGAAAAATGGAATTATGGCACTGATTCACACCCTCGATGTGAAAATTGCACTGCCTATTAAACTGCTAACACACGTCTACCTACCTACTATAGTCATACTATGTAGTAGGTAGCTCGTATGGGTATCTTGAGGTCATACACCCGTGGCCTTGAAACACTAGGCCACGATGCTCTAGCTAGCCTCACTGTTGTTTATGCCGCACAAGGTCCCCAAGACCTAGGCAGAGTAAGGGTATCATTACATGCTATGCCATACCATGCCTCCCGCGAACCACTTCGTTGATCCCTAGAAGGATATGATTCTACAAGCCCTTGAATAATTATAGTCTGCCTGTAAGGAAAGCAATAAACTGCGAAAACACTGCATCATTCTAGTCGTGGTATCAACTCGTGTCTTTCCTCGCAAAGATCCGTCGCAAACAAGAGGTGTGTGAGTTATTGCCTTAGATCTTCATCGATGTATTAAGCCTTGGCAATCCATCCAGAATTGATGAAGAAGTCGAAGATTCTGCTTCCCTTCTGCGAGTCCAGTCGGGAAATTTCTTTCACCTGCTTCTTCTTCAGAGCGCCATTGACCTTTAGAGCCTCCTTCAAAATTTGTTCCTTGATCATTAAGTACGGCTTTGGTTGGAGTCGGCACACTCGGCATAGCTCTGCCTCTTCCGGCGTGAGGAGATGTAGATCTGGGGTGCTATCTTGAGTGAGCGGTAGCGGTTGTACTCCCGAGATCGGCAACGAGATAAACTTCTGCCTGCCTAAACTTGAGGCATCACCGGTGGCGGCACCGTTGACAATTCCATTCGCGTGTCCATTCGTAGACGGCTTGGAATCGCCGTTCATCGGGACATCTGGCGCGGCCTTGGGTTCTGCTCCATTCGTAATTGACCGAAGCGGGAGCTCTGGCGCAACTAACAAGGCAGCTCCGCTGGGTGGTTCTGGCTGAACGTTCTGCTTGGATCGCTGCGCCGAAGCTAGTCGCTCGCGGTCCATCGAGCCCATTGGAATTGCCTTCTGGATGCGTTGAGATTTTTCCTGCTCGTACTTCTCACCACTACGAAGATCTCCGATCTTCATGTTTCGCCAATCCTGCAATTGCGCGATCGCCTGTCGGAGGTTTAATTCATCGATAAGACCCTGACAGAATGATTCAAAGTCGTCGTGGTTCATCATGCGTGCAAAAGGTTTGGCCTTGTTTAGTAGATCTCGCTCCTCCTTGCTTCTCTTCTTCTCCTGCTTAGTGTTTTCTCGATAATCTAGCAGGTTGTGTTCGAAGATGACTTTCTTGCGTTCTACACGTTGAGTGAGGCGACAGTTATAGATGTCCATAACCGTGAGCTTGAGCTCCATTTCCGGTTCAAGCTCGCCAGTGCGAGGGTTGATACCGTCGCCTGGGTCAAACTGCATGAGTTGAACTGCCTCTTCAGCTTCGTTGGCATACTCAGTCTCGAACTCGAGTCGGCCAGGCATGTAGCCCTGAATCTCATGGCAAGAAGGAACACTAGCTGTTGGCTTCGTCTTGGGAGGCAGAGGGGGCGCATTCTTCTGCGCTTCACGACGTTCCTCGATTCTTCGTTTCTTACGGGCCTGAAAAGTTTCGCGCGTGACTTGCTGAGAAAGTTCCATATCGGAGGGCATGCAACGCTGCGGCAGAGGGAAGCGGGGAGAATCCACATAGACCTTGAGATAGTGATCTCGAACCTCATCTTTGTGGCGGTAACCACCGATGTGGTCTGCGATGTCTGCCCATGAACCAAGGCCGTAAATCTCACAGCCCTCCAGCAGAAGTAGCTCTTCATCAGCACCCCAGTCTTCATCAAAGATGGGGAAGGAGTTCTGCTCAATGACCTTGTAGGGATGGGTGGCAGGCTGGTGCGAACCGCTGCTAGCTCCACTACCAAAGCATTGGACACAGAGATCATACTCATTGCATGCACTATGAGCACATCTTATTCGCACCTATAAGTTCACATTGCATTAGGAGACGAATAAACCTTAGTCAGCGCTAGATATCAGAGAGCAACACGTACCGTGGATGTGATATCTGCAGAGCAGACATCGCAGACATATTTGACACCACCCTCTCCACCCCTGGTGGCTGTCTTTTTGCGAATGACGCCCATATTATCATCCAGTGTGAATGATAATAACTACGAAGCCAGCAAGGACTCCGTGGTTACAACGCGAAATGGGGCAAGTAAGAAGGGGAAGGATATAAATTGTTGGAAGGGTCGAGAAATGAGAAATGGCTGATAAATAAATACACCAATAAAGTGACACGAAAAGGAAAAAAACAGATTTGGTCACCCTAGGTATTAAACCAGGCACCCGGCAATAAGGGCGTTGCTAATACAGTTGTCGATATTGTCGATGTTGTTGATGAAGTGGGCCTGGAGATGAAGTTGAATGAAGTTGGTGATATTGGCGACATTAAAACGACGCGGCATTACTATGTAGTAATACAAAGTTGCGCTATTGGCGGGTTGCGCAACTTGCGGCTCGAGGATGGAGCTAAAAAGGACTTGGCATTGGCATGTACACAGGTAGTAAGTGCATAACTACCTACTACTAGCCTCTAGGTATGTAGTAACTAGTCACCATTAACGTAAGTGCAAAGCCTTGTCCTTGAATCACGTGAGCTCAGCTATGTGCACAAGGCTTTTCGATACATGTGAGTGCAGTGTAGGTACATTAGATAACATTGAAGGTTTGAACCTTATTAAGGTGTCTACACCAATGATAGTACATATGCACCTAGGGCATATATGTACATTTTCTACATGCATGTGCTCAAGGCTTCATTTATGTACATAGGTATGCATTGCATTTGTACCTACTATGTAGCATTTAGCTAGGTATACATAGTACCTATGTAGGTACACACATCATCAATGATGGATCATGATTGATGCGCAAACAATGAGAGTTGCAGTTTTCTGGAATTCGGCCGACCGAACCACCGAAGTTCCTCCCACTAGCCCAATTGCATCATAGCATTCCCGGCACGCAGGGTCAGGGTGGGGTTGCTATTGCTTCAATCTCATCTTCGGTCACCACATGATGAGCTACATATACCATGTACAATGTATATACTTCGTATGAGAATGAACATTTGAAGCAGGTGCTCGTATCTATATATCCGCTTGGTCTTTCTATACCTATGTGCTACTGAGGTAATTTTGAATCCCGAGGCTTAAGAAAATATATTTACCTACCAGTTGACATATTTATATTCGCTCCCCTCCTCGAATTATCATCTATATCTTTTTCACGGCGCAATCATTCTTTTGGCCATTCCATTACATACCTACCCTACTAAACCTATCATTATTCAGTAACGATGCCGGACAAGATTCTTGACGATATCTCTCATCGACGCTATAATCCGCTGAGAGGATCATGGTTGCTCGTGTCGCCCCATAGAACAAAAAGACCTTGGCAGTAAGTCTGTAATGCTTGTACCTGCGATAGGGGACATGATGGCTTACCAGACATCCGATCAGAGGTCAACAAGAAGCACCTGGCGTGGTCACCTTGCCCGACTATGATCCAAAGGCAAGCGATGCTAATGCTCTGCGCCAATGCTGAGCACATTTGTCGCTAACTACCTAAAGTGTTACTTGTGTCCTAGAAACTCGCGGGCGCAAGGTGATTCCAATCCCGACTATAGTCAGACATTTGTCTTCGTGAACGACTACAGCGCCGTGAAAGAGCAACAGCAGGACTACCAAGCAGAACCTTCAAGCGATGGTAACAAGCCCTACCCAACTATAGCTTTACTCGATGGTCAAAACCAAGTTAATGCGTACGATGAATGGGAGTAGATCTTTCTTCGCTACTTCTTCGCGCTGAAGGTGTCAAGGGCAAATGCTTTGTCCTCACCTTTTCGCCTAAGCACAATCTAACTCTTGCCGACATGCCCGCCGAAGCGACTGTACCGATCGTTGAGACGTGGACAAGAATCTATGCCACCCACCTAGCCCCGGCCAACCCCCTGTCCCAAGTTGCTGCCAATCTGGATCTCTTGAGCCGCGAGGCGCCAGCTGCGTCTCTAGCGCCGCCACCGACGCAGCAGCTGCGATACATGCAGATTTTTGAAAACAAGGGTGCCGCTATGGGATGCTCCAACCCTCACCCTCACTGCCAGATTTGGACGACCAGCACACTGCCAGAGGAACCAGCCGCGGAGATCGTGCAGTTGACTAAATACCGAGCTGAGCATGGAGGACGGCACCTATTGGGAGATTACGTGGAGCTGGAGATGGAGAAGCAAGAGCGGGTTGTGTACCAAAACGAATCCTTCCTGGTAGTCTGTCCATGGTGGGCGATCTGGCCATTTGAGGTTATGATTATTGCCAAGAGACATGTACGAGCGTTGGTAGATCTAACAGAGAAGGAGAGGTTCAATTTTGCCGACGCGATTCAGGAGGTGACGAGGAGATACGACAATTTGTTCGAGACCAGTTTCCCGTACAGCTCCGGGATCCACCAGGCACCGCTAGACGGAACCGAAGAGGAGATTGAAAACAGCTGGTTCCACATGCACTTCTACCCACCCCTACTCCGGTCAGCTACGGTGCGCAAATTCCTGGTCGGGTACGAATTAATGGCCGAACCGCAACGAGACATTACCCCGGAACAAGCTGCGGCAAGACTGAGGGATTGTGCAGGAGAATTGTACCGCAAAAAGCTCTGATAGTTTTACGGGCACTGCCAAGGATGCGATCCATCAAAACATGAGGACGTGCTTGGGTTGGATATTGTCTCTTTCTAGTGTACACGATAGCTTTTCATGGCCTCAGCATTTGACCTGTTCCCACCATCATGCAACTTCTTAGTGTAAGGGTTATTTTTATTAATGGCATGCCCCTCCAATTTACACCTGGACGTAGAAACCGTATTGGGTCGTCATCCACGTAATACCCAGCGTGGCAAATAGGAAAGGGAGGAAAACCGGGAGGCCGAATGGAGCTGTCTTGTAGACAGCAAATTCGGTGCCGAAGTGGAAAAGCGCGACGACGTAGGTGCACACGGTGATGTGGTATACGGGAGCCACGTGAAGGTAGTAGCTTGCGTAGATGCGCACAATGGCGGAGATAAGAGTATAGGTTCCGGAGAGGCGTGCGGCTAGGGGAGTGACCTGGTCCTGTGCGCGCGCACCCTTGGGGTTGGTTGCGGCGGACGCCGGAACAAGCTTCAGCCGCGAGTCTTCGGGGTCGAAGGTGTTGGACTTGGGTGGTAAGGAGGGATTTGGCACGAACTTCCCGTGGTAAAGACGGCGCGTGTAATGTAGCGTCGAGTAGTTTTGTATGCAATTGCCAACAGCAAGGATGGAGGTCTGTGTTTTTTTTTTTTTTTTCGTTAGATGTAGTAGCTAGACGAGAGGCAAGAGAGGGAGCGACGTACTACCAACATGTAATAAGGTAGATAACCTTTTGCTTCTGGGAGATAATCTTTGAGAATATCCATGGTGTTATAGTATATATATATATAGTATATATATAGTATATATGGTACCCTAGGTATGACTGATATTGCTATATTGTTGAATTTTGCTAACTTGGATGTTTGTTGTACAATTGAAATTATTCACATCAGATGTTTCAATGTTTCAATGTTTCAATTGTTGTCTTCTAATAAGGACAAGGGTATTATATCCCACGCTGAATTATAACCTATCAGAAGCTTAGAAGTATTCCAGCACTACATACCCTAGGTAGGTACACCTATGATCCCGAGGCTAGAGCCCTTTTAAGTTACATATGTAAAAATAAAGAACCAGCCAGAGCCGCCACTGCAGCTGCAGGAAGTACATGTGTGAAGAAGAAGCATGTATTTAACAGGAAAAGTAAAAAGTGATTTAACTTAAGAAGGCAATGATGTACCTTTGACCACAAGCAAAAATCCCCAACAACTAAACTTCACCTACTCACCATTTCCATCCGCTTTTCCTCTTCTTCTCTTTCTTAATACTTGTACCTTACCACAAACATACTAGGTACAGTGATATAACATATTCAAGATGGATAAGGTGAACGAGTTCATCGCATCTATTCCGCCAAGTGTGCAACTGGCATTTGCTGGTGTTGGAGCACTATTCGTAGGCTCCAAATTGCTCAACTTGCTTCGCCTATTTCTCAGTCTCTTCATCCTCAGCGGCACCAATGTAAGTTCACAAATCTACTAATTAGCTATATGTATGGTATATGTATAGCTACTTAGTATACATTTACCCTAATATACAACATGGAAACTAATTGAAGCACGACGTAGCTTAAGAAATATGGCAAGAAGGGAACCTGGGCCGTAGTGACTGGCGCATCCGATGGCCTCGGAAAAGAATTTGCGACTCAGCTTGCTGCTAAGGGTTTCAACATCGTACTGGTTTCTCGTACCTTGTCCAAGTTAGAGGCACTATCCCAAGAGTTAGAGAGCAAGTTTAGCGGTTTGCAGACCAAGGTGCTCGACATGGACTTCTCTGCCGACGACGATGCCGACTACGCTCGTCTTTCCAAGCTGATTACCGGTCTTGACATCGGTATTCTCATCAACAACGTCGGCCAGAGCCACAGCATTCCTGTTCCCTTCGTCCTTACCGAACAGAAGGAGCTCCAAGACATAATCACCATCAACTGCCTCGGCACCCTCAAAGTCACACAGGTCATCGCTCCGGGTATGCAATCCCGTAAGCGAGGCTTGATCCTCACCATGGGCAGCTTTGGTGGCTGGATTCCATCCCCACTCTTAGCAACCTACTCAGGCAGCAAGGCATTCCTGCAGCATTGGTCTGCTGCCCTTGCCGCGGAGCTGAAGCCAAGCAACGTCGATGTCGAACTCTGCCTGAGCTACTTGGTCACCACGGCAATGAGCAAGGTACGACGATCAAGCTTGTTGATCCCGAGCCCGAGGCCGTTTGTGCGCGCTGCACTCGGCAAGGTGGGGACCGGGGGGTGGCAAAACACGGCATATACCTACACGCCTTGGTGGACTCATGCGTTGATGGCCTGGTTCGTTGAGACAACCGTTGGTATTGGAAGCTCGATCCCTATCAAGTTTACCTTGAGCATGCATGAAGATATTAGAAACCGAGCTTTGAAGAAAGCTGCCCGAGAAGCGAAGAAGCAGTGAAGTCAAGACTAGCATGAGTAGACTTCCAAAAACGAGTATGAAATAGGATCAGACTGGGACGGGTATTGGGGGAAAAGCGACTTGATGGATTGATATCAATAGGTAGTTAATCCCAAACTATTTGCATATAACTAAACAGGCCCAATATTGAGCATCCTGCCCGCCTTGAATTTAACCCTCGCATGTTACATAGTAGGCGCAAATATTACCCTACCAACATATACCTATCCTACTAGGTACCTAGGCATGCATCTATGTATCCGATGTCCATGGATGTATGTACCTATCATGATGTTGGTACACATGTACCTGAGGTTAGGCATGTAATGTGTTGGAATATAATCTAAATTCTTATCGATATTGCATTTTGTTTACTAGTTACCAGGCAGCTACTGCATGTGTGTACGATATGACTTCGTAGGAGCCAATGACGTGTTTGCAGTTTCCCTGCTACAGTAAAAGTACATACCAACCAACCGCCAAACAGTTACACATGGACCCACATGCACATATCAACCAACTTGAACCAAGTACCTAGATACAGTACTAGGTACTCTACAAGCCCCATTTGGATTAGTTTATTGAGTCGCGAACAAGCAAAAATCTCAAAAAAGCTTCGGTCTATCTGAGGCGCGTCGTCGTCCAAGCTCCTAAAGCTCTCTCTGCAACTTAATTCCAGTTCCACCCTTCCTCATCAACGTACAAACTAGACCTGGCCATTTGCGATTGAAGCTATTGACGATTTAGTAGCCTGCAATTTGTTTCCTTTTCAATTGACAGGGTCCCTTTTTGGCAGGGGATAGAAAATAAACCCAGCAAAGACAAGCAGCTTTCTTTTCCCTTGTCTTTCTACAATCTCATCTCTATTATTCTTCGACTATTCTTCGACTATCTTTCGACTAACTTTCATTATCTTTCTACGAAGAAAAGAATCCCCTCGACGTCGCCATTAATGACCCGGTAGCATATAGGTGCCTTGCCCGCCTGCATTGGCCCTTGTTCCTTCTTTACGTCCACCACCTTACCATTCCCTCGTCCATCAGAATCGCCTTCTTGCGACTCCCTCATCGTCTCCGTCACCGCGCCTGGTTGTGCATTCAGGCGCATACACCATGGCTTTTCCACAGACCCCGTCTCATGCACTGCCGGGCGCTTTCCTGCATACTCCCGCCGTCGCATCACGTTTCAACGCCCAGCAAGACCCAGTAAACCGCCGCCTATTTGGAGATAACTCGGGTACTTCGTCTGGTGGTGCAGGCCTGAAATTGTTTGGTCAAGATGCTGGCCTCGGACTCGATGCTCCCACCCAGCCTGCCGAGGAGCAGGCTTTACGTGGTTTGCCAGTTCAGGTTCTGCCCCCTCAACCCCCGTTAGCAAAGGCTGCTACGTACATCAACAATGCCTTGACTCGCGATGGCGAATACCCTCAACTAGATTCTTACTGCAGACGTGAGTGTTGCTTAGTATCCTTGCTGGCGAGTTGGCACTGATTTTAAAACATAGAAATATCCTCTGACTACGATCTGACACGGGACGACTCCGCCTGGGCTCCTTTCCAGAAAACTAATATGTATCCTATCCCCCAAAATGTTCTCGAGCAATATAATCGAGCGGAGGTTTCTACCATGATGGGCTTGTTCGCCGAGTTGAACCATGCCTGGGTAACAATCGATAACTGTCTCTACCTCTGGGACTACACCCACCCGAATCCTGAGCTGATAGGCTACGAGGACAGCCAACATAGTATTACGGCCGTGAAACTCGTTGCCCCGAGGCCCAATGTATTCAACAGCGTAATTACACATATTCTTGTCGTTGCTACGACCTCAGAAATGTTTCTCTTGGGAGTTGCCGCCAGGGATGCACCAAGCGGCGCCAAGGCCATCGAACTCTACGGCACTAAGATGTCCTTGCCCTTGAAAGGGGTCGAGGCACGTGTCATTGCTGGATCTGCGGATGGGCGTATATTCTTTTCTGGTCATACGGACTGCGATATTTACGAACTCAAATATCAACAGGAAGAAAGATGGTTCTCAAGTAGGACTGAAAAGATCAACCATACTCAGCGTTCTTGGACTGCCGCCGTCCCTCTGCCATCTCAAATTATCTGGGGGAGGGCTGGGAGCGAGCATATCACAGAGATCGTTATAGATGATAGTAGAAGCCTGCTCTACTCCCTTTCTAACAAGTCCACTGTGCGTACTTATCACATGGAGCCGCCGAACAAGCTCACCGAGGTTATCGAAAAGACCAAAGAGAATTTCCTACGCGACATTGCCCATGTACTTAGTGTCGTTTCGCCTCTACTCAATGAGCGTCTTGACATCGTGTCCATAAGTCCTATTTCCGCCGATGAGGATTTCAAGGTTCACCTCATGGCGTTAACAAACACAGGATGTCGTCTATTCATGAGCGCCACCAGCGCTGCCTCTTACATGCTCAATTCCTCGAACAAAGCTCCCCAGAGTATGCAGCTACAATCAATCAAATTCCCACCACCTGACAGGCCGAGGCAGAGGACGAATCGTTTGGGCGGCCCCACTGAATACATTGAAGTTGATTCCCGCACTCTCGAAATGAGTCGACGAGGAATCCGATTTGCCCCTGGTTATTTTCTGGATTTTGTTACCAAGAGCGAGCAGCCAAATGGCGATCTCCTATTTATGTCGGCTCCCGATAGCGGGCGAATCAATCATGGTCGCCAGATCCAAAATATGCGGTATTATGAACATGCCAACTGGATCGACATCGGCAGTAGGGCTGAAGATGTAGGTCTAGTCACCAAACCGTTTGCAGCCACCGGACAGCCGCAAGGATTTGGAAACGAGCTAGCCGTTCAATTTGACAATCCGAACGGGAGCGAATTCGCCATCCTAACGAATACGGGGGTACACCTCGTGCGGCGTAGGAGGCTTGTCGACATCTTCGCTTCGGTCATCAGAGCTGCGGCTGGGGATGAAGGGTTGAAAGCGGAGGTGAGCAAGTTCCGGAGTGCTTATGGCCATGTCGAAACCATTACTGCTGCACTCGCGGTTGCGTGTCGTCAAGGAGATAACGGCCGCCACGGAATAGGCCGCGGTGCTGTCGACCAAGCTACGCAGGATCGCGCCAAGCAAGTTTATATCAACTTTGGCGGTAACCCCAGACTACCCGAGCAGGACGGGCAGCCAGCAACAGTCGAAATGGTACAGCCCTCTACTCGGCATTCTGCCTTGAGTTTATATCTCAGCCGACTTGTTAGGACGCTATGGAAATCTCCCGTAATCGGAATGGGAACCGATGCCAGCGGTGCACTGACAATCACCAACGCTATTGCAATTGATAGGCTAAAAGAAGTTCAAGGAAGCATAGAAAGTCTAAGAAGTTTCCTGGATACAAACCGGGCTTTTATCCAGGGCCTCTCCGGACCTGCTGACCTACAAAGAGCGGGAAGCAAGCAGGAAGAACTCGGCTTCCAAGGGGAACATCAAGCTATGCGGGCCCTAGAGACCTTGATGACAGGCATCACTGAGGGTATCTCGTTTGTCACGACACTATTTGATGAGCGAGTTACCGATATTTACACTCGCCTTGACGACGTTTCACGCCAACAGCTTCGTGATCTCACATTCGAGCAGCTTTTTTCGCAAGACAGTGGCAAAGAACTTGCCAAGGTTTTAGTGAAGGCGATCGTCAATCGGAACATCGAGAATGGATCCAACGTCGAGACTGTAGCAGATGCGCTCCGGCGCAAATGTGGCAGTTTCTGCAGTCCTGACGATGTGGTGATTTTCAAAGCGCAAGAGCAGTTGAAGAAGGCATCGGAGCCGTCTCTAAATCCAAACACCTCTCGCACGCTCCTCCACGAGAGCTTGAGACTCTTCCAGAAAGTTGCAAGGAGCCTCACACAAACGAACCTCGAGTCGGCGATCGAGCAATATGTCAGTCTAAGATACTACGCCGGGGCAATTCAATTGTGTTTAGTCGTTGCTAGTGAGAAGGATCGGGGCAACTCTGCGTTGTCCTGGGTCAATGACGGTAAGCCCGCTGGAGATCCGAGGGCAAGGTTTTTTGAGGACCGCAAGGTGATTTATGGCTTGATTCACACTGTCCTCCAACACCTGGATGCTGCTCACAGTCGAGAACCCGAAATGGTGGACGGAAAGCCGACGTTGATTGCCACGAAACGTACTGAGGCATATGATGTTGTGAGCAATTCATCAGATGAGGTATTCCACTTCGATTTATACGAATGGTATCTACAACAAGGATGGACCGATCGCCTTCTCCGCATCGATTCGCCTCATGTCATCACTTTCCTTGGACGCATTAGTGGCCAGAGTGTTGAGCACGCAGACCTCCTTTGCAGGTTTTATACTATGCGGCAACAATATTTCGCGGCGGCAAAGGTCCAGGCCGACCTCGCGCAAACTGACACCCACGAGATTTCCATTGAGGATCGGCTTTCTCTGCTTAGCAAAGCCAAGGTCAATGCTAGCGTCATGACTCCTGGCATCAGCCGTCAAGAACAACAGCTTCTGAACCACGACGTCACTGAGCTACTTGAGGTAGCCCATATACAGGACGACCTGTTGAAGAGACTAAAAGCAGACAGCAGGATCCCGCAGGAACGCCAGCCGGAGATTGAGCAGAACCTAAATGGCAAGATCCAACCTTTATCTGAAGTAAGTCTCCCATGCTCTAGCCTTGTTGTTTAATGATTGCTAACACGAATTAATTAGCTATTTAATGGATACGCTGACCAGGCTGGTTACTATGATCTCTGCCTTCTCATCTATCACGCGGCCGACTTCCGCAGTTCTACCACCATCGCCCAGACCTGGAGCAGCCTTATCCAACAGACTCATGAAAACGTTGCAGACCGGTGGTCAGAATACGATGCCGAACGTCGAGCGCACGGAGCACAGGCCGGAGACCCACCTCCGCAACCGTATGAGGTGCTTGCCAGCCAAATTTCAGACATCTGCCATCGCTCATCCACGGACTCCTTCATTTTCCCCGTCCCCACTCTTCTACCAGAGATCTGTCGCTACGCCTTTGAAAATGCCCAGGACAACAGGATTTCTGCCGATGTCAATTGGCCGGTGATTGTCTTCCTCAACTTGGGAGTCAGTTGTGATCTCATAGTCCGAGTTCTAGAGCAGATGTTTGAGGCACAGGAACTACCATTCCGTGGTGCTGCCCGCGCACGAGTTATTGAGTGGATCACCTATGTTGTTGGTCAATGGGTTCGTGATCTAAGCCGAAATGGTCGCCCAGAAGCAAGACTGGACCCATGGGTTGGCGAGTTGATCGCAGCGTGCGAGTCCTGGACGTCCGCAAACATACGACTGGGTAACGAAGGCGGCGCAGATATTAAAGACATAGCGCGAACTGTGAAGGAAATCAAACGAGCCATCGAGGGATTCGTAATGTCACCAATAGCCAACAGGAGCATGGGCTTCTACTAAAGCATGTCTAGTATAAAGTCCAGTCCAGTTCGGTTTTTTAGATCGGCATATTCCACTCTCGGTATACGTCAGGTGTTGGAATAACCAGATTCCATGAAGGGATATTTTTTAAAAAGAAAAGAGAAAAGGAAGGGCGACCTAATGTGGCAACCCTATATGACTCTAGTATACCAATGTATCACGCACTGATTCACGGGCTGAAGGATAAGGAGCTTATTGATTTGGAAGAAACGAAAGTAGTCCTCAGACGATACGTTAAGAGATATGTCATGAAATGGGAATATTCTTTTTTTTCTTTTTCTATTCCAACCTTCGATCATCACATCTTTTTGTAGGCTAGGTAGTATACCGGGTGTAGGGGAGTTCCCGTAGGTGCATTTCCACGTTTTGGCTGGTTGGTGTCAATATTCGTTGCACGGTAAACGCACCATTAATGATGTCTGGAGGTTTTGTGATGTAAAGTCCCCCGAGGTTACTAGGTTAGTTAGGTGCCTTCGGTTTCCTTTGGCTAGCTGTCATCGAACTTGTGTAAGGTAAACCTAATACCTCCATATCCCCTAGTCCTCATGTAATTTCTGTTGTTGGGGCAACTGTATACCTACGTTAGGTGGTTGTGGGGGTGACATTTGACCTAGACTCAGCCTTGAGGCTTCCAGGTTCGAAGTGTGGGATAGTTTGTACTTCTAATGTCAAAATAAGACATCCACAAGAGTTTATTGTGACAGCTAACAGCAGATTTAGCGCCGTAAGCATAATTACTTCTAGGCATCAAGCTAAACAGATATACTTGCTATTGTTAACCGAAGTCCCTACCTACATTCAGGACATATGTAGTAGCATGCCAAGTCAGGTACACACTGGAAATAGACGACGGAAAGCCGCTTCATGTGAGTTTGGGGGAAAAAAATAGTCTCACGAGGCTGAACCTAGAAGACGCAGAATAAGATCGTCGTTCTCTAGCTCTTATATAATCCCTAGGCAGATCTTTGACAGCAATCTTGAAACGTATAAATGATGTTCTCAGACGAAGTTCATCCAACTAAGCTAGCTGGTCTTATATCATCTACTATTAGAGGTTAAGTGGCCATGGGTAGTAGGGGTAACTGAATGTTTTTGCTTTGCTACAGCGTATGCGGTAGGCAAATTAAGAGATGGTGTACGGATTCAAGCTCAGAAAAAATGGGGGATAAGGGGGGGGAGGCTGAACTGAGTTCTAGATCACAACAACTTCATGATCTATTGTTTACCTACCTAGTAGCTATTACTCAGACCTAGTCTTCGATTTGAATATAGGCACAAACCCTAACCACCAAGACTATCTTAGGTCTAACTCTCCCATGAACGGTGCCTGTTTAGGGACGCAGCATATTTGGTAAGCATACACCAACTTTTCCCCTATATAAACCTCGACACGCCCCAGCAATAGATGAATTTCCCCATCCATACTCGATCCCCAATCAACACCAAGTAGTATCATAGTATTACCAAACCCCAAGTCACAAAACGCCATGGACTCACACTCGGATGCAAGTGGTACTAAGACGTCCAAGTCCACTGTGCCAGCCACTCCAGCCAACACCCCCCAAGGCAGCAGCCCAAATGCCTCGAACAACGATCTACCGAGCCCAATCTCCCCTCTACAGCTGCCCCCTCCGGCATGGCCGCAGCCGACACAGCCAGTGTCCGACTCACACTTGGCTCCGGCAGGCACTTCGTCCTCGCACGCCCCACCGTCGCTGACCCAAGCAGCAGAGTCCCAAGCGCAGGGAGAGAACGCCACGGCGCCGACGAATGGCGTGCCTTCCGCGCCAGCACCCGGCGAGGACCAGGCCCGCGGCCGCCCGCAGCAGCGCCGCGTGTCGATCGTGCTGCCCTGTCGCCATCGCAGCGAGGGCGTCCGCCGCGGCCGCGGCCGAGTCCGCGCGCCGTCGCCGTACCCGCGGCCCCGGCAGGTTGGGCCGTCAAACAATGGCAATAACTTCGCCGGCCAGCAGGATGTCAGCTGCTGCACATCTACACGATGCAATTGCTGCGACAGATCTACACTGTGCAATTACGGCTACAAACCTACGGAATGTAATTGCCGCTGCAGAAGAGCTAGATATGAGGAGGAGGAGGAGGAGAGACCGCCGGTGAGCATGCAGACTCTCGCTGCCATCTACAAGGGCAGGCTTTACTCGCCGGCGGGGATATGTAGTTGGTTGAAGGGCGTGGGGAAAGGGATTTAGGTTAATTAAGGCTGGGAAAGCCTTGGGGTGCTGAGATGATAGGGGGGGATGTTATTTACGATACCATGTTGGTTATATGGGCAACAGCAAAGTCAGGCATGGCGGATGGATGGATGGGTGTTTATTTTTTTTATTTGCTTTCATTGACTCTCTTTTTGGAGACTTTTATACAAAGCTGAAAAGGGGCTTGGGGTGGGTGTTATCAATGTAGACTACCTACTTAGGTAGGTAGGTAGTGTTGGAACAAACAAATGGGCTTGCATTATGGAGTTAGATTTTTTTTCATTTTCATGGTGTTTTTTGGTTAGAATTCTGATAGGAGAGGAAGATTGTGGACTTGAAGGGAGCATATATTTTTGGAATAGGGGTAGCTACTAGCTAATGCATTGCAATTGCCTGGGCAACATTGAAGATATGTAGGTACTCTGTGCTGACATCAAGTCAAATAATAGTCTGTAAGCATCTCAACCTAGAGCTTAATGTATTACGACATGTACATAAAGGAGATATGCATATAAAGGAATATCATCTTACTATCGATAAGGTTCAATTACATGTAGTTATGTAACTAGTACAAACCTTAGGCGATTTCGCGATCTGCGCCCATTCAACCGTTTCACCCATCCTCCGTCACTCATCGCCCATCTGGTCAAGAGCTATTACAATAAACCAAAATGAATGACAGCCTGTCATCCAGCCCTTTGTCCCTCTTTTGAATTTCCTTTTCATGTAACAATAACCTTTATTACCTACCTACCTATCTATTAGGGTACCTGACCTAATACTCATACATCTCTTGCGGAGTCTTGACAGCTCGACATGTTCCTATTACGGCCACAATATCCAATTCTGAGGTGAATCCATTATGACTATAATTACGCGCTTCCTTCTCGGCGCATTGCTGGGATTCGTTTATATTGCGACCGCAAGCAACAGTCTTAAAGAAGGCATATTACCCTCGTACCACTATGGCGCACCCATCGCCGTCGAATGCATGAATAGGAGCGTGTGAGTTGTGCGCATGCCATCCATCCATCCAAACTTTTTAGTGGGCCGTCGTTGACCTCGGGCGTGTTTTACAAATCTTTAGAGAGACGGGCGAACATATCCAAGATGCCAAAAATGAGATCCAATGGATTCCATTTCCTGTATGCAACGAAACCGGGAAACCTCTCGAGTTCGGCTACGGCGTCGAGAGCGAGTTGAATTGCACCATACCTATGATAGACGATCCATTCTTCCACCTGCTCGAATTTTACATCCATAGCGACGCTCCTCTTGCCTGCCGCTTGCCCGCTCGACCGCCCGCCCACATTGAAATGGTGGGCGAGAAGCCCTACCAGCAAGAATACATACCACTAGTTTTCGCCCTGGCTGGCACATTACAGTTGAGCCATCTGCACATCAGCACCCATTTAAACATTTTACTCCACAGCACGCCGAAGCATCATATCCACCCCCACGACAGCGGGGTCCTAGACAGTGGCGCTGCTTACAGCACCAGCCCCCTTAGTCATATGGATGGTAGCTTTACCAAACGATTAGTTATTGGCGACCCCTTACCCCTGAGCTTCAGCGTGAGGTGGTTTCCCACCCCTGCCCTGCCCAAGACAGAGGGTAAAGTTGAGTGGCAAGGCATGGGCGGCCACATTTACGCCAGCACCGTCTTTTACGCACTTGTATCTTTCATCGCCGGCATTCTAGTCTCCGGCGTCTACTTCTTCGGCATCATTCTGCCCAAGAGATTGAAGGGTCGGGGCCTTGGTGGTGCCACGCCGTTGGGTTATGGCATGAATGGCGTAGGAAACGGTTGGGGTTACTCTAAACGGGTGGATTAAATGTCTGAGATACCATGTAGGGTGGCTATCTATCTGTAAGGCTTTTGTAAATATTACGGAGGTGGTGAGGAATCGTCCATGGATATGTGATGTGTCATTATGAGCCCCCGGTGTTATCAGCTGTACCAACACAAGGTAGCAAGAACTAATACCAGTGACCGACCTCTAAATGAGGGCAGGTATGCAGGTAGTTACAATTAATAAAGCCAAAAACATAAACGTAAACATTAGTTACTGTCTTTTCTTCCCGGCGTCCACAGCATTGATACGTTTGAGTAGCCGCGCATACATGTCAGCAGTCAACAAGGCCGCTACTCTCATAGTCAGCATTCACTTCTCTCACTTTCCCAACGTTTGCTCTAGCATAGGTACACTTTGAGATGCACACTCCGAGCTAGTTAGCACTTACCGAGAGCAAGGTACCCCCCATAAAACCCACCCAAAAGCACCCCCTTCTGCTCCGCCGTCACCAGCGCCGCGTCCCAGAGGTATATCTCGCGCATGCACGTCGCCGTCGTCAGCACCGTCTCGACGCCGTACACGAGGAGCAGCAGCTCCGCGCCGCCGCTCAACCCCCTCCCCCCATCACCACTACCACTACCACCACCGCGGAGAAGAGAGCGCACGGCCCACACGGAGACGGGTAGGTGGAAGACGAGCTCGAGGAAGCAGAAGAAGGGGAAGAAGTTCGGGATGGGGGCGGGCGGGGGCGCGAAGAATTGGTCGTGGTAGGTCGTTAGGTAGTAGGTCCGTAGGTCGGAGAGGAAGTGCAGGGGCGAGGTGGGGGCCGCCCAGAGGGAGGGGGGGTAGAGGGGGACGAGGTCTACGACTGTGTGGTGTATAATGGTTATGGGTTAGACTTGGACTGTATGAGATGGGATGAGATGGAATGGGATGGGGTGGGGTGATGGGGTGCTGGTAGGTGCACGAGGTTGATGGGGACTTGTAGCTCATAGGTAGGTATGGTATGAGGTTGATGAAGTTATGAGTTATGTGAGCTGGGGTGCAGGGGGTGGGGGGGAGAAGACGTACAGAAAAGGATCGGGATGTGGATGGTGAAGTAGACGAGGTAGACTTTGTCTAGCCAGTGCCGTGTGGAAGGCATGGTTGATAGCAGGTACCTAAGTAGGTAGGTAGGTATGTATGTATGTATGTATGTATGTATGAATATTTTATGACCTATTATTACTTCGGCTATGAAAATTTATAATAGTCTCGTATGAATCCAGAAATTTGATGTCGGCAACTTGAATTGAAACCCTCGCCGCGAGAATCGAATTGAGAGTGTGAGTGTGTGTGTTGAGTTTAGTTGGATACTAAAGGTTGGACGGACAACACATCATGTGCGAATATAGTAAGTGCACTGCTATGTACACTGTACCCCTATTCAAACCCCCTGAAGAATCGAAGTATCAAGCAACCACCATGATCATCAGTTACTTTCAATACATATAATATTTCAGATAAAGTAAGAGCTGATGCCTGAACAATTTGAGGGAATGGGGAAGGGGCTTGTCTAGGCAGGTGCCTACCTACAGTATGTAGGTAGAGTCTGTGTTTGATAATGATCACAAGCCATTTATAATAGATGAAGCACACATGCATCTACGTTGGTAAGTTAGCGACTTTACAAATGGATCACTCAAAAGCACTGTCAATTGCATCAGTTATCAATAGCACCTAGTTTTTAATCATTGCATGCTAGTTATGGCCTTCGCTCTCTAGAGTTACTTATATACTTAGGTAAGTATCTACCTAAGTAGGCACATAGGTCAATATCCAAAGAGAATAAATGGAGTTGTTTTGCGATTTAGCGATGCTTCATTTCCTATCTTGCAAGTTCCGCCACCCAAAAACATCCAAAGAGGACCGGAACGAGCGCCAGCAGAAGCCACCATAACTCGATGGTGAGACGAGAACGAAGCCATCTCTTCATTCGCACGCTCAGCTGCCGTTGGTGTGTGCATTTACTTGTGCCGTATACGAGACATCCCAGGCCGGGCCGCGACTCGCATTCCATGTGTTCGCGGCGCCGTTGCATTAGCAGTCTAAGATATCATTAGGCTTAGTTTCTTAGGTTCTGGGTATGTAGAGATAGAACCCCGACAATGAAAAAAGGGGGTTGTTTACCTGACGCTGCCCCTGCAGAACTTCAAGTCGCTTCCCAAGTCGCAGCGGCTGTCGTTGGGACATTCCAGATGCAAGCTTCGGCGCTCGATCAACCAATCTACCTTGAGTTTCAGGCCCGTGTCGACGAGGTAGTAGAAATATCTGCTGGTATGCTTGAGGGACAAGGCATCTGGGTAGGTGAGCTGCTCACTGACAAGCAGATGTATTTCGGGCGGGAGGTCTTGGAAACTGGTGGCCATGTGTTGTTTGGAACGAAGCCCCGTAGATGATGGCTCACCCGAACGAGAGTTGACGGCGGCAATTTTCAAGCCGTGGGTGTGACGATGGGTCATGTCCATGGTGTGAATGAGGGGGGATTGATACCCCGCCCGCCAGACACCAAAGAGGCTGGACGAGATATACTGGATTGTAAAACCCCGAAAGCTTCCTGGGCTGTATCCCCTTACCGCTAAGGGAAAGCTCTCTCAATAAATGGGGTTGAATAGTCGGTTACATTAAGTAATCTGGATCATCTAGCTATAGTGGTGGGTGACATGAACTGATGACTGCCAAGGTGTTTTGTGAATAGAAACGTCCTGTGTGCTATGAATAAAACCCGAAATATATATAGGGTATTGAAATATAGAAGACCGTGGCTTTTCGCTACTCGCTATGTACCTATTGTAGCGATGACTACAAGATGATATTGGAATTGCTAGGCACCGAGCGAAAAAAAAAGAAAAAAGAAACCTATTCAAAACAACAAAGAAATAACAACATCAATCAATACAGTATGTTGCTACTGCATAGGTGGCGTGATGGAGGAACCAAGATAATACGAGGTAGACCGAATACACTTCTGGTTAGGAAAAGGGGGCTTGGAGACTACTTGAGCTCATATCCAAGTTAAGAGGCATACGTGGACATGAGATCTCAAGTCTAAAAGGATCATATGAGTCAAACAGATGATAGATTTGGGACTGTGGGAAACATGAAATCTATTTGATGTAGTTACATTGATAGTTAATTAGTTGGATGAAGGGGGGAATCAATGATAGGTACTACATGTAGGTATGTGGGAGCCTAATTCTACATAATGCAGGTACAATACAATAAATAAATACATTCAGGCACTGCCGCACTGTAAGTGACAAAAGGTCCGCTGTGGCGTAGCCCTACATAGAGATAACATTGGAACTACAGCATTGCCAGGTGAATCTTGGAACTGATTGGAAGGCTGAGGCTGTGCCTGCATGGTTAGGCATGTGACCGCGCGCGGTTGAATTTGGGGTTTAGCGCGTCAAAAAAGAACGCCCAGAATTGCCCAGCATGTAGTTACACCTCCCACTTTCACTTCTAACTACCCACCTGGTCTTGTTCCAATCCATTGTTCTTACTTACCTAGTACCCCACCATACCATCATGATAGCAGCGCAGCCTAGCCTAGAACTCTACCAACCTGGAAAACAATGTCCTCGATCATGACTCGATTTATCATCTCTTCATCTCCGTTTACTTATGTGTTCACTTCACCTCGATTGCACTAACCGGTACACTTGTTATGTACTTTGATAACACGTAATACCTAGTCTCTGCTGCTGCTAAAACTAACGAACCATGGCCACCTCCATTACTTCCGTATTAGACGATGATAGTTTTGTAGAGAGCGATTATGGATCGGATTTTTCCATAGGAGAGGAGGGAATTGTGAACCAGCTTCTCGATAACCTTGGGGGTAAGTGTGCCTTACCTAGCAAAACCACAGGTCCTGCCTCAAGTCCTCCTCAATTCGTCATTCCCGGTGGAAACGATGCTCAAGCTCTCGACAACCAGTCCATTATATCAAATCCCCCCACACGAGAGCCCGAGAAGGGATTTAAATATCAGCAGAATGTGTCAGGGCTACGTAATAACTCGGCGGGCGTTCGATTTGGCACCATTAATGGTATGGAGCGTAGCGGCGACTCGACTACTCGCTCAACTGCCCGTGAGCCACGGCTTGCATCACTGGGATCCATACACTACCCAGATCGTGAGTTTTCGTTTTCTTGGGCATACTAAATGCGCATGTAATATGAGATAGATCTAACTAACTAGTAGAACCCAGTTAGCCATGCACTTCAACCCGGCAAAACACTGAGCGTATCTTCTAAATCTAAATTTGGCGAGCCCTCGCAGGACTCCCGTTCTCCCTTACAGCGCTTCCGCTCCATCCCAAAGAAGCCTTTGAGCGTTTCTGACTTGGCTTCGGGTGCTTGGTGCGAATTACAATACTGGTATACACTTACTCGTCTTCCCGGCGGGCGGAAGACGACGACTGCGGCGATGCGAGGCGGTACCCGTATCCACCAAACTTTGGAGGACGAAGTGCATACCACGGTCCAAATAAATATAAACACTAAGGAAGAAGCGTTTGCGCTACGTCTCTGGAACGTCATTCAGGGTCTTCGTACACTTCGTGACTCTGGCATAACAAGAGAACTCGAAGTATGGGGGGTGATTGAAGGTCAAGTTGTCAATGGCATCATTGACGAACTGAGTACTGAAAGCCCCAATGCTGCTTTTGAGCATGAGCTCAACTTATCGCAGTCAAAACAAACGTCTATAATTATCGCCGGGCAGCCAGAACAGCAAACGTTTATAAAGGACTTTTTGGGAACACGTCGGAGAAAAGTTTATTTGACTGATGTCAAGACTCGGGGATCAGACAGGCTACCTACAGGTCCGGCTCTAAGACCGGCTAGAGTCCAGCTATTCCTATATCATCGACTTTTGGGAGAAATGGCTTCCGGCGTCCTCGACTTTGGTATTATATTGGATCGATATGGTCTTAGGCCTGATGCCTTGTTTTCTGATGCCTTCATGGCACAAGTGGGTGATCTTCATGATGAAATATTTTACGATGCAGACTCGGATCTTGGTGGAGCGCCGTCAAGTCCTCGTTCTTTCCGTGATAATCACATTGGTGCATGGCCAGACGAATCTCAATCATCTGAGTCGACATCGCCTCCAGACTTGATTAGGTATCGGTCAATCACGCAGATACTTACATTACTGAGATCTGAGCTATGCGAGACGTTCCCTCAGGGTGTCAACACGCTTGGCGATCTTCTGGCGGTTCAGTACCGCCATCGAGATGATGGTCGCATCCTGGGGAACAATTCATTTCCCAATGATCCCGAAGCATTGGAAGGATATGTTAAGCAGTATCTTAAGTGGTGGCGAGGAGAACGAGAGGCCGAAGGCGTCGCCATTGAAGAGGCCTATAAATGCCGAATGTGCGAGTTTGCGGAAAGCTGCCAATGGCGAAAAGACAGAGAAGCTGAAATATTACAGAGGAGGCAAGGTGCTGCACGTGCTTGGAGTTAATTAAATCTTTCCTGGTGGCTCATTCATGCTTTGGTTGCCGATAATACTAAATAACTTATCTTGTGCTGACGGAATGTTGTCTTTACTAGTTACTAGGTACCTAGTTTTTTACCGTGAACATTACCGCGCCATTATTGATAGGACTAAACGACAGCAGCGTACCGCATCTTCCGCATTTTCTGCTTAGTTTTTGAGCCGTTTGGAACCTTTGGATAAGATTTACAACCCCCTGCCGATTTTCTTCTCTCAAGGCCAACGATTAATAATAGGCACTGACAGATGGGACCCCGATCTGGCCATTTTGGAAGTGCTAAGGAATCGTACCTCGCATCGAATGGGTCCATCATAAACGTAGCTGAAAGCCTTGCCGACTTAGGCTATAGTGTGCTCCATTATTGTGCTCAACATAGGACCATCCGACCATGTGGAGCGCAGATGAGATCTCCTGCTAGGAGAATTCATCAATGAGGTTAGTGAATTTACTCGAACCCATGATTCCCCCACATGTTTTGAAGGCTGGATATCTTCGTTGAAATTGCCACGAGCTCCAGGGTTAGCCTCATGGCGCATTATGCTATAGTTAGAGTACGGCCCCCTTTTCATGGCTATTGGAGTCAAATGTTTCAGTTTTCCCAGTGCCAATAACCTTGGTGATCCGGCCATTTAACGGTAAAACTGTTAATGTCGTATCGTACATACATGGTAGTGTTTACTGAAACAGGTATGTACCCTACAGAAGATAGTGTTTGCATTGACGATGCGACTGAACCCTGATCGGACGCTATCAACTGAGTCGAACTGAGTCGAACTGACATCCGCAGGTAGCTGCATTCTTCATGACGATCTAGTCATCCTCCTTATCCTAATAAGGAAGCAGACTGGGTGAACGGTTAGCTGAATCGGCGGATTATAGTATATAATACTGTATATTGGCTGCTGAAATTTGATACGACACTAACAAGAAACCCTCCTAGCGCAAGCCGCTTTTGCGGTTGCAATTTCTTTGTTTCTACATGCTATCATCTATGTCCGTAAATGTCCGGTAACTATGTGAGACACGAGCCTCAACTCGTCTACTGTACTCTGTATGCCCAGGTGTACAGACTACCTGTCTCAATACTTATCCTACCTAGGTTAGGTAGGTAGTCGATTCCATATGATCAACAATGCTTGGCTAAGAATTGGCAACTGGGTTATCTTCATCTTCCAATACTTATCTAGTAGGCATTTACTCTCTTCTGAGACAATGCCCCCCACAAGATCGTTCTACTAGACTTCTACATAACAACAAGAGTCTTGGGCATTGTGGATACACTACGATGGCGAACCGATTGCGAACTTGACAGAACTCAGGGGTTCCCGGTACGCCGGGTCCTTAGCATACCTACAGGGAATGGATATATTATCATACTAATCATTTAGCTTCATGGAAATGCAAGCATGAACTGATTCTATCCATTATATATATACTATAGTAGGCATTATAGGCAACAGCGGTTCTGTTAGCGTTGAGACTGATGAGACCAGAGGGCACTAATGCTCTAACCGAGTCGATTTTCAATGCTATTTATCTTTCAGCCCCTACTATGTAGTAATAAGCGAAACTGATTACTTATTCACTGCAAGGCCTCGGCACTTCACGATGCGATGCTACTTCGAAGCCCATGCTCTCTTCACACTTATGTAGGGGCTGCTTAGATGTTTGTCGTGACAGTAGTAAGATCTTTACAAAGTGTAATCACCTAAACTACCTGTATCGCCTCATCATCACTTTTCATACTTTTGTTGACACTACTGATCTCGCCCCTTTGCTCTAACTAATAGAGCCTCCTTCCTCTTATTATCACGAATGTCATCCAGTGAAACTCCTGATATTCGGCCGTGGGAGTCAAACGACTCTCAAGGGAAACTAGGTCGATACGATCGTTATGGCAACAAGCCTTCTTCGGCCTCAGTAAATACAGAATCAACGGAATATGCTTCAACAATTCCGCGTGCCATCTCTTCCTCGACAATGCGAAGCCAGCCACCACCACGTATTGATAGACTATCACTACGCCTAAGAAGCAATTCTGGGCTTAAACTACACACAAATGAAAACGCTCTCAGCCAATATATAGACTATAAACAGGACCGGCTGACCCGCACGCCCTCATTCAACTCCGCGACTTGCGGTCCATCCATAAACGGCGAGAGTAGTCCCCCACTACACAAGAAAATGCCATGGGCAACAGGAGACCTATCTAGTTATCAAGACTTCCCTCAGTCCTTAGGAAACGACGTGTTTCAAATCGGACTAAAGCATCCTATTATTGTGCAAAAATTTAGGAGATATTGTAAAGATCACGGATACGAGAGTCACTTGGAATTCTTAATAAAGGTGGATACCACTCTTGGATTGCCATCGTGGATAACGCGTTGAAACTAACAGATGCCTATTGACTAGGTCCGGGAATATACAGAATCTACAGACGAAATGGCCTCGGTCTTAACATCAATATCGACTTCCTTTATCACATCAGGAGCCATTCATTCCTTAAAAATGCCTACTATAATGTCACGGACGTTGAATGCCGACGTTAAACGTGTTGCGCATACTATCCTGCCAGGCCTAGAGACAGTTTTCGTCGATTCTAAGGCTCATGTCGAACGCCACATGGCAACAAGTATTTTCCCTGGGTTTGTCAAGCACCAGCTGATCCAAAACGCGACGACGGCCCTTTCTACTACAATTAGCAACCCCTCATCCAGAAGGGAGTTCCCGGGTCTTGGAGAGAGTTTCTGCATGATCAACAGCGCTGGCACCAAGGTATCCGCCGTCACCGAGTCTTTCCTTAAGATTACAGGATATCCGTTAGAAGAGGCCGTCCACCGGAATTGTGGTTTCTTGCAAGGGCCAAATACGAACCTAGGCCTGGGTGAAGGGCGGGAAGCCACGGAACTCCTATTGAGTCTTCGCAAAGATGGCACACCATCCTGGAGCTTATGCTTCTTGTATCCTTTGAGAAACCAACAAGGCCAAATTCAATGCTGGCTTGGTGGCCAAGTTGATGTATCGAAATTTGTCAAAAGCCGGGAAAGCCTACTGCGTGCTCTGGGCTATCCAAACGAGACTGATTCAGGGTACGATGAGGGGTCTGATACTGGCAGCGAACCATCGAGGTATGGATGTGCACCAGACTCGAAGTTGGAAAGAGACCCTAGCGTCCACAGCCGCGACAGCTCGCGGAGCACGTTCTCGCGCAGCAACCGCTTCATACAGCAGCTTCGAAAGCCCTCACGTCTCCCTCACATACCTTCGAGTGCTAGCTCATCCGAATACGTGTGGGACAATGCGGAGTACCGACCGCAGCGGAATCAAGGTCTCGAGACGCAGAGATTCCAGCCTCGGACACAACAACAAATTCCTATCTCTCCCACAACCTACTCCTTCCACATCGTGCTTAAATGCAACTCACCACAGCCGCCACCGATCCAGCAGAAACCACCAACGCCGACGGGGACACGGAAGAAGCAAAGCTTGAAATTCCACGTCATGTTCTACTCGGAAGAGGCTGCCGATCTGCTATCTATCCGCAAGGACATCACCGAGATGGACATCTTCCGTGTCCTGGCAGACAAGGCGCGCTCGCCGTCCATCACCAAGACCTTCAAGTCGGTGATTCGGGAGAGAATCGAATGCGGCAGGCCGGCTAGGGCCGAGATCATCATCGACACCACGTACACACCACCCACGAGGCCGAAAAGCAGCACCGGTGTGGGGAGACCGAACACAGCAGCCAGTAGGGCCGGTCCCAACGGCGAGGGCTACGCGAAGTCGGAGAGGAAGGCGGCGAAGAGCTCCAGGCAGGAGAGGCTAATCAGCCACTGGACTCCGCTGAAGAATGCGGATGGGAATGTCGAGATGGTCGTGCTGATATTGACTCCGTCAGCATGAGCGTTGGTATATATGATGAAATTCGCTGACTCTATTGTATTGGAACCTTGGGTTGGGAACTGGGCATGTTATAGCACGGTGGAGTTTGGTGGCCTTATTCATAGGTGGCTCGTGTTTTTTTTTTTTTTTTTTTTTTTTTTTCATATGTATTTGTAATTCCCTAACTATACCCCTACTGTACTTTCGACGGAGAACCAGACTCTGTCTATATAAATATCTACCAGCAATTATACATACATACCTACCTACCTCGTACCTACCTAGGTGTCCACCTCCATAGTGATATACGTGCTCAAAGTATCCGGTGTTCAGGCAATACATCTTGCCCCTTGGCCTCCGTATGTAGTTACTAGGGTCAGATTATCTAGGTATAGACCTATCTATCATCCCGGCCACCCTGAAGCGAGCCTGCAAAGACAACATACAAGAGCAGTCATTAATCTTACAGTAAGGAGCGCTCTGTTTAAGGACATGTTGATTTTAGCCGCCCCCTGTACCTGATGCGACCTCAGAATTCGTGGGGAATCCTTGCACATCTCATCGTGGCTGTTGCTCTCGAATCATACCCAAGTTCTGCCTCGATCGGTAAAAGAGGATTTGGGAATGCTCTAGGCCCTGGGCAATAAGAAACCGGGAGTAATAGTAATAAAAGACTTTAGGAACGCGGATAAATCTCCTCGGTGTTGTTTTAGGTGCTTGGGATGGCTAATATATCTACCTAGGTAGGGTACTGCCCCATCTTCTCGAGATTGACTCCCGGTGGGACAAAGCAATTTCGAAACAAGCACAATTATACGTAGTGAGTTAGTTACGATGTCGCTCACGCTACTGATAACAGGGACCATATTCCTGCCACTCACCGTGCTGGCAAGGACCGCCACAGACGTGAAACCTCGACAGGCAGGGACCACGGTCACGGTGAACCTCGACCAACGCTACCAGACCATCGATGGCTTCGGCTGCTCGGAGGCCTTCCAGCGGGCGGTGCAGATGTCCAAGGTGACGGAGGAGCAGCAGCAATACACGCTCGACCTCCTCTTCAGCACGGAGAAGGGCGCGGGGCTGTCGATCCTCCGCAACGGCATCGGCTCGTCGCCGGACATGAGCGCCGACCACATGGTGTCGATCCAGCCGAAGAGCCCCGGCGGCCCGACGAGCCCGCCCAACTACGTCTGGGACGGCTCGGACAACAAGCAGCTCTGGGTCTCGCAGGAGGCGGTCAAGCGCGGGGTTAAGACCATCTACGCGAACGCCTGGAGCGCGCCGGGATACATGAAGACGAATGGTAACGATGCGAACGGCGGCACGCTGTGCGGGGTCGGCGGCGCGAGCTGCTCGAGCGGCGACTGGAGGCAGGCGTATGCGGATTACCTCGTGCAGTACATTAGGTTTTACCAGGAAGCCAACGTGACGATCACGCATTTGGGGTTCGTTAATGAGCCGGATCTCACGTTAGTACCCACCCCTTCCTTGACAGGCACCTAGTGCATAAAGAAGCACACGTTCGTTTCACCGAAGTCTTTGGCAGCGGGTGAGCTAACACGGGAACTCTCCCCCCTCCTCCAGGACAAGCTACGCCTCGATGCGCATGTCGGGCTCGCAAGCCGCAGACTTCATCAAGGTGCTCGGCCCCACTCTCGAGAGGGAAAACCTGACCTCAGTCGGGATCAACTGCTGCGACCCGGAAGGGTGGAGCAGCCAGGCGGGGATGCTGGGGCAGCTGGGGCCGGTGGACAGCTACCTCTCGACGGTGACGGCGCACTCGTACACATCCTCGCCGGGGTCGCCGCTCAACACGCGGCACCGCGTGTGGCAGACCGAGGCGGCGGACCTCAACGGCGCGTGGCAGGGGGCGTGGTACGCGAACGGCGGCGCGGGCGACGGCCAGACCTGGGCGAACAACATCTACACGGCGCTCGTCAGCGCCAACGCGTCCGGCTACCTCTACTGGATCGGCGCGCAGACCGGCGCGACGAACTCGAAGCTCGTCCGCATCGACGGCAACACCGTCACCCCCTCGAAGCGGCTGTGGGCGTTCGGCCAGTGGAGCCGCTTCGTGCGGCCCGGCGCCGTGCGCGTGGGCGTCCAGGGCGCGCCGTCGGGGGTGCGCGTGTCGGCGTTCCAGAACGTGGATGGCGCTGTCGCGGTACAGTTCATTAATACCGGCGCTGCGGCGGCGAGTGTCCAGGTCAAGGTTGGTGGTGGGGAGAGCTTTGCGGCGGGCGCGGCGACGGCGCATGTTACGGACAATAGCCGTGATTTGGAGGACTTGACGGTGCAGCTGGAGGGGGGCGCGGCGGCGGCGAGTGTGCCGGCGCGGTCGATGGTTACGGTTGTGTTGAGGCAGGAGACGCCGCCGGCGTAGAGAGGGGGAGAGTCGGAAGCTGAATGGATTGATTACATGTAGCTGGCCATGGCGGCAAGTATCTTTGTACTACTGCTCGTTATAGCAATTTTACTTGTGAAGCTATAACTGAATCAAGGGGTTCATTACTATAGCCTACCTACCTACCTCCTAACCTACATACCTCCTATCTACTAAGTATCTAACCTAAGTATGTAGGTGTAACTGAATACCTAGGTTTTCCCTTTGTCTCTGACTGACATCATGTATATCATGTATATCATGTTACTGCATATCTACTGCATATTACTGCACATTACTACATAGAGTATCTCCAGCCACTCATGCCAGTCTACGGCATAGTACAGTCCACAGTTACGGCGATCCTTGTCCCGCTATCCTGGTTTAAATTAGAGTGTGTGGGGAGCAAAAGCAGCTGGAAAGGCAAAAGCCCCGAACTGGTTGGATCCATCAAGAATCCATGGAATCCGTGGAATCCATGGATTTGTTTGCTGCTAAACATGCTAAACATGCTAAACATGCTAAACATGCTAAACATACTTCTTTTCCGTCTTGCTTTT
Source organism: Hypoxylon fragiforme (assembly GCF_022984875.1). NCBI lineage: Eukaryota > Fungi > Ascomycota > Sordariomycetes > Xylariales > Hypoxylaceae > Hypoxylon > Hypoxylon fragiforme. The sequence goes on along the minus strand of NW_026054761.1, from coordinate 580,764 downwards.
GTGTAATTCTAGACCTTCTATCTCGTATCAGTACAGTATATGTATGTACATACGCCGTACATGATCAACCCTTTTCTCACAGGTCAAATGATCGGCAATCTCGGATGTTCCCCTCGTAACCGACAGTATCTTCATGTATCTTCATGCATATATTAGGTATGTCATGTACTGTAGTACTAGTAGTAGTTGTAGGTATGTTGGTGCGTATGTAATAGATACACAATAACATAATACCGTCTCACTCACTCATTCTCATGCATTACATATGAGAAAGGAATCAGCCAAGAACTGTGCCCGCCTCGCTTCATTGGTCCCCGTCAAAATTCCTTTCTAAACCAAACTAGCATTGTTGCAATAGGCACCAAGTCAGCCAGTCACTGGTCAACTGGCCACTGGTAAATTTCCTTAGACACAGTTTTAATAATGTGCCTCCCGCTACCTAGCAAGGGGGCGGATTTGACAACCGCGTTAATGAAGAATCTCCTCTCGCATCTTTTGGATCTTCAATCCACCACAGTCGATATCCTTATCTTCTTTACCTTGGTCTCTTCATACATCCTCCCCTCGCTGCTCTGCTCTGTTGGCTTGCTGGACTGTCCTTCCCTTTCTTTTTGTATTGGATGGCTAGCATCATGAAGTGTGCTCTACACTATAACACTTTTTGAAGAAACGGACAAGGTAGTTAGAAGCATAGTAACGTCTTCTCTTCCTTGGCAAATTGGGAAAATCTTGGAAATAGAAACCCTCCCAAAAATCATACGCTCTATGGGTATCACCTCGATGCGGGACTCCCGTAGTCCTCGCGAATGGTTAGCCAGCCTCCCGGATTCTAGACTATGCTCTAGATTGCTTCGATATACCACAGTCGCCTTCATAATATCCATAGCTTTATCTGGCATCTTCCTATTCCGGCGTCCAGAGGGCTTCCTGCGTGACACTCGCTCTCGTTATTTCGACTACTTCTGGAATCAGACCGCAAACCATCCGATCGATCGATTAATCAGCGATGCGCATACTTATCACGAGGACCTGCTCAAGCAGCGGAGCTTCGACCTCCCAACAGCTGCCGCCCGATACCGCGACTCACGAGGGCGACATCCACCCCCGGGCTTCGATGCCTGGTTCAAGTATGCGAAAGATCACGATGCGATCATTGTCGAGTCCTTCTTCGATCGCATTTACGCCGACACCGCACCCTTCTGGGGCCTCGACCCGCAAACGACGGCCGCGAGGGCCTCATCGTGGGAACACGTCGTTCGTGTGCGCAACGGTGTCGCCAACGGCACAGGTAACACAGAGAATAAGGTGCCCTGGTTACAACTTTGGACGGAACTGGTCGCCGAAGCTGCGCCGTGGTTGCCCGATGTCGATATGCCTATCAATTACATGGACGAGTCTCGATTGATTGTGCCGTGGGAGGATGTAACGGGTCTGATAACCAAAGAGCGAGCGAGTCGTGCGTTTAAGCCGATAGAAGAAGTGGTAACGGAATACAGCGGGCTGGCGAAAGTGGACGCTGTGAGCGACAGCGCCGAAACTTATAAACCTGCGTGGCTTGGGGGGAATTACTGGGACCTGACGCGGGTTGCCTGCGCTCCCGACTCGCCCTCCCGCAACGTCACACCAATAGCAAACATCGAGGAGCTACCCGTCTTCCCGCAGGACTGGAATCCTGATTTCTCGTACGAAGGCTACATCCGGAACTTCACCGCTGCGACGGATCCTTGCCTCCAACCCCACCTTCGCGGCATGCATGGCTCGTTCGTCGAACCCCTGACGATGTCCACGAGCAAGGAGCTCATACCATTGTTCGGCGGATGTAAACTGCCGATGAACAACGAGATCCTTATCCCCGGTGCCATGTATCTGACGGCTGATCCTTTCTATTCTGGTGGGGATTCCCATGGTCCGGCTTGGAGCCAGAAGACCGATGGCATTGTGTGGCGGGGTGTGGCATCCGGAGGTCGCAACAAGAGGGAGAATTGGGCACATTTTCAGCGGCATCGGCTTGTCGAAATGCTGAACGGAACGACTGTTGCACAAATGGAAAAGAACAACGCACGCACCATGACTTTCGAGATGCCACCGCTCGAAAAGTACGACTTCCCGCGACGGCGAGAAGGCACCATTGGTGCCTGGCTGAGGAAATTCTCCGATGCTGGATTTGTGAACCTCCTCTGTTTCCCGGCAGATAACTGCTCCTACGTGGAGCCGTACCTATCGAAAGTGGGCAGCATCCCCATGAAGGACCAGTACAAGTACAAGTTTATGCCCGACGTAGACGGAAACAGTTTCAGCGCTCGATTCAGAGGGTTCCTCTTGTCGACTTCGCTGCCTATCAAGGCCACCGTCTACTCGGAATGGCACGACGACCGTATCGTTCCCTGGCTGCATTTTGCCCCCATGGACAACACCTTCCAGGACTTATACGCCATCCTCGATTACTTCACGCGAGATGGGAAGGGCGACAAGTCCGCGCGATTCATTGCCGAGGAAGGCAGAGCGTGGGGTGCCAAAGTTCTTCGACGAGAAGATATGTTGCTCTACGTGTGGCGATTGCTCCTCGAATTTGCGCGTATATGTGACGAGAAACGGGATATGCTTGGATATATAGATGATTTAAAAGAAGTAAAAACGGCGTAATGGACATATACCTACCTACCTACGAAGGCACATACAGAGTATATAGTATGTACAAACAACATATACCTTTTATTTAGTTTATTTTGCATATCGATGGTATACCCAATATAGTTAATGCATACTTGGTATCTGCCTACCTACTCATCTGTCTTATGATCTTGGACCTTGTTGTCTTCTCCTGAAACAAACCTCTTAACAAACTTACGACCTACATACTTGGCACCAAGCTCTGATCGTCCCACGAGTACCGAATACGAACCTAGTAGAAGGTATGCTCTCACTAGGCTCGACTGGGCACTCACATGTCTTTCCATTTCTAAGCATGATTTCCAACATCTTCGAAATAATCTTTTATATAGAAGCTGAGTGGATGAAATATCTCGATGCTCGGTAACGTCATTTCACCTAGGTAGTTTTTGGTGCTGCTGGCATCATCATGTAGAGGATCAATGTGGAGATCTCGCAGAAGCTGACAAATTGTAGAACTGTGACTGCTGCATTTATAAACGACGTACCACAATATACAGGCGCATATAAGGAAATAGCTCTCCCGTGTCTTCCGATCCCCCTCACCATAGCTCATAGACACGACCGAAAAGGGGCTAGAATTCGTTATTAATTATATATACACTATCTATATACCATATCCTCTCCTATTAAAGAAACTACGCCTTACATTTAATCAATTTTATATCATGTCGAATGCCATCAAAGTTGTCGTCGTGGGTGCCACCGGTAAAACCGGCCAATCAATCGTGGATGGACTATTAACATCCGAGACGAACTTTGTTGGAACCCCTTTCCTACCTTTACATCGTTCACAGCTAACATTTAACCCTTAGGACATTACTGCCGTGGGCCGCGCATCCTCTATCACCGGGGCCGCCTATGATGCGCTTAAGCAGCGCGGCGTCCGTGTCGAAGCGGCAGACCTAACTGGTCCGGAGGACGACCTCGTCAAGTTGCTGACGGGCGTCGATGTGGTTATCTCGACTATAGTCTTCACGCGTCTGTATGACCAGATACATCTCGCAAAGGCAGCTAAACGCGCCGGTGTGAAGAGGTTCGTGCCTAGCGATTTTGGCACGCCGACTGCGAGAGGGGTGATGAGATTGCATAATCACGTTCGTATTCATATTTTTCGATACCTAGCACTTATACAATTGGAAGCTAACATCTTGGTAGAAAGACGATGTTCTCGCGGCCATCCAACGCCTGCACTTACCGTACACCATCATCGCCGTCGGGTGGTGGGCCGAGCATTCCGTCCCAGCCGTACCGTCGGGTCGAACGGACAGCGCAGTTAGCCCTTATTTCAACATAGTCCCTGGCGACGGCACGACTCCAAACGCGTATACGCACATTTCGGACATCGGCAGATACGTCGCGAAGATCATAGCCGACCCGAGGACGCTGAACAAGAAGGTCTTCGCCTACACCGACGTGTACACTGCGAATCAAATTGCTGGGCTCATGGAAGAACTGAGCGGGGAGAAGGCTGTGCAGAGACATGTGAGTCTTTCCACGTTGGTACCATTCCGCGTGCAAATACTAACACAACATCATCGCAGGTGACCGCAGAGGAAATCAGCAAGGTCCTCGACTCGGCAAGAGCCAAGTTCGAAGCCAACCCTGAAGACATCGCTGCGAGAATAGATGTGACGGTGAATGAGTACATACAGTCTTGGGGGTTTAGAGGCGACAACACCCCGGAATTGGCGGAGTACTTCGGATACCTGGACTTCAAGAAGCTGTATCCGGGGGTCGGGGGGAAGACTCTGCGGACGTTTTATCAGGAGGTTCTGGAGGGGGGGAGAAAAGATGCTGCTTGATGTGTAACAGGAAGGATCTATTTGTTTCTCGGTGTGTTTTGATGGAAGTAGATATTTAATTCGATTTTATATAAGGGTGAGCATTATTCGCATCTACTACGTACCTACGTACTAGTATGATTCTTCGAAATCGCCCGACTTGACCTTAGTTCCCTAAGATGCTGGCCCCTGGAGTTCAACGGCGTCGATAATGTAGTTCGCGCTCAGGAAATCAGCATCACCGCTACCAGTTACCCCCAGCGTCAAGGTGTTCGCGCCACTCTTCAGGGCACTGGCCGGAACCGTCCAGTTATACACCTCGCCATACCCACGATAGGCTCCTCGGGTCACCCCGCGGGAGTCGATCAGAGTCTATATCCAAGGTTAGCTTCTTTTACCACGACACTGGGTTGGTTCTGCTGTATCAGTGTAGGGAACTCACTGGGGCTCCCGGATCTTTTCCAGTCCAACTACCGATTTTCGCAGAGGGACGGCCGCCTTTAAACGAGAGCGTCGTTCCCACCCTCAGGGTAAGATCTTTCACTTGGCTGGCCTCGAGGTTGAAGTTCACCGTCGCGGTGCTGCCGACCTTGGAGAAGAGCGCCATGGGGAAATCGCTCGCCGACGAACTGCCCACCGTATACGTGCCCCCCCACGATCCCATTCGCGTATCATTCGGATGCATGCGCTCGATCTTATCCCCGTTCTTCAGCTCCATCGGGCGCCCGTCAAACTCCCCGATCCGCCACACGACAGGCGTGTTCGGCTCCTGGGACGCGATGTCCTTCGTTGTGCTGCCCCCCGCTTTGACCTCGACGGTGTCCTTGGCGACCTCGTACTCGCCCTTGTAGAGCTTCATGGTGTAGGTGCCGGGCTTCATCAGGGGCGACTTGAAGGCACCGCCGCTGCTGCTGGCTTTGGCCCAGTATTGCGACTTGTCGTTGTACCAGTGGACGACGGCCTCGAACCCGGACGGGACCCCGGACGCGGAGCCGGAGACGGAGCCGCGCTGGCTGGCGGGCACGTACCCCTCGATGCTGAGGCCGTCGAAGAAGCTCGTGTCTACGTCTGCTGAGGGCGTTTCGCCCTTGCTATAGACGGGTTATCAAGTTAGAAATCTCATGTATGGAATGTAGGTAGGGAACTCCACTCGAGTTCAGGGCTTACTTGAAACGCATGGCATAAGGTCCCATCAGCCCGAAGCGCCATGGCTCGGTGCGGACATGTCCACTGTTCATGTACCAGTACAGTTCCTGGTCGTCAGAAGTGGTTTGGCTGTTGATGTCGCGCATGAACGGTCCTCCGGAAGATGTTTCGTAAGCGGTGCCTGGCATGATCATCCAGATGCCGACATTCTAAGAAAAGGGGTTAGCTCAAGCTTTTTTTTATTATCATTGTCGCTACCTACGGATCCTGTCACGCCATGTACCTGATCGTCAATGAAACGATCAGAAGTGTACATCTTGCATCGAGTTTGCCCGTTGGAGCATCGGAATGTATCCTTGCCCTCAAACGCGGTGCAGCCGATCGTGTTGCCGACATCCCCGTGCACACCGGTCGGTGCGTTCTTCTGGTTCAGGCGTGCAAGCCATCGAAGCTCACCGGGATCAACCTCGCCGGTGATGTAGGTAGCCATGTAAATAGTAGGGTCATCTGCCTTGGCTACATAGTAGTGAGTTACTGGCAATCCGCTGGCCTTGGCTGTGATCTTGATGTATTTGCTGTCGATGGTTTCCGCGGTTACTTGTGACGTCCCGAGACCCGAGTTGATCCCCGATGCGTGGCGGGTTCCTTGGTACTCGACGCTATTGTACAGCAGACTTGTGACATCTCCATTGGCTCTGTTTTTACCTCGTTAACTTGGTGATGCCCACATATCGAAATGGAAGTGAGTCTGACTTGCTAACTTCGAATACGAGGCCACCGTTGGTATCAACCTATACATATCCATTATTCATTAGTGACTTGCCCGGATGGCGAAATATTTCAAATACCAACCTTGAAGCCATTGCTAGTGGTTGTGAGGCCAAAGGCAGCAAAAGCACCCTTGCTCAACAAGCCCAGCACGAGGGCAGCAGACGTGGCAAACATGGTGACTAGAATGCGTACTGGGCGTGACGCTTAGTAGTACCTAGTAGACAAAAGTCACTTGCAATGATAAAGCCGTCTGAAACATTTGAGTAATTCTTCCATCGGTGTGTTATATAGACACAGGACAATGGGTGTCTCTTGCATTGAAACGAAGCCTAGACCTAACCTACTACGGCGAGAAATGTCACCAGAATGGCTTGGAATCCAACGTCGTGAAACATGATGTTCTAATATCCGGGATCAGAGCTATAGAGCTAATTTCATGCCATCCAATCGCGGTAGCGAGCTCCAGCGGAACACGAGCTCTCCATGGCCCATCCAGGAAAGCGGCAGCCCGGTAGAATGCTTAGGTCCTGGCGGCAGAACGTGTATGCCCAGCCTCCACCGGAGTTCATTCACGCTCGGGGTAGAAGAGACCGAAGAGATCTACATTGAGCATTTTGACGTAAGAGTTTGAGAAACATCGTTTACGGCTTCAAAATCAAAATCGAAATCAACTTGTTAGGAAGGTAGGTAGGTAAGGTACCTGGTAAGAAGAACGAGATGCTTAGAAACGTGCATAATCGCCAAGCAGGGGTATAATTGTATTGTACCTACCTGGGTAATACGTCGTATGTTCCATTCCAGAAGATCAACCCGTACCGCTCATTTGCGGAGCCAGTAGGTACGGAACGTTTGAAAACTGGAGAGCGTTGAATTGGAGTATCTCGTCACCGCCCTCGGATTAGCTATCCGGTAGCAACGTGCTTCCGTAGCGCGCCGTGTTGACCTCACTGAAATGCCTAGGATACTTAGGACTTGGTGAGCTTGCCTACGATGCCAAGAAAGGTCCAGTTATCATGTACATGATGAGCAATGCTCTTTGAAGGTATCAAAATCATTTAAGGATCATTGACATGCGCTGGCTAGTACAGAAGTAAACTCTACTGGGTCGAAAATGATACCAATTTTGAGTGTATTCATTTCACAATGAAAATACCTAGTAGGTATTCATAGAAATTGGTCAACTCAACGTTAAAATGCTAGCAACCCGAATCAGCATCATGCTCTTTCACAAAGAAGTTACTTTTCTACATAACATTGGGGAAGGGGTTTGCGCGAATGGACCCCCTTGAAAGAAATAGTAAACATTATCAGAAAAACCTCGCCCATCTAGAAAAATTAGTCCTCTTAGCCCTCAGCTCTGTATTCATTAGCTTCAAAAAAGGTGGTTGTGGGGAGTCTGGCATTAAGGCTTGAGCTATCTGCTCGGGGCTTCCACGCGGATCTTCCAGGAACGATTCCATTTTTTGCTCTAAGTTCGAGATGGCTTCAGCCATGCTTTCATTTCTCAGCATTAGTTCTGAGATGCCCCATCTCCAGTATACTTTCTCGTGGGTTCTATCTGCTCTGAAGGATGTCTCAAGGTTGATTACACCGGAACATACCTAGGTAACACGGCCTTTTCGAACACGCGATGTAATCATATATCTCCTGCGGTGGGATGTTGCCTTCTTCCAATATTTTTAGAATGTATGTGATCAATTGCATTTCACAATGAACTATCATTCTAAAATTATTGTTCTGAATATCATTTTCTATCATCCTCTCCACTTTAGATCTGATTTGGCAATACAAGGGATTGTAAAGGTGTTGGGTTATGCAATTTTCGATTTTGGCCATGTCGGGACTATACACTAACTTGGAGACTTCATTCTCTGGCACTCCCACGTATTCAAAGGTTGCTTTATTTTCAGTACATACATTGCGAAATTCCTTCAAGTCCTTAAAGGCGTTCCGAATATTAGAAAGCCCCATTATGCCACTAAGAGCAAGATATACGTTGAGCTTCAGCTTCTCGTGTCCGGGTCTATTTATGGACGGCATGAATTTTCTCATGGCGTCTTCTTCGTGCAACTTATATTGGTGAGCGAAGTTGAAACATTATTCTAAGACCTTACGATAGGGCGGCACGGAATATTTTGGATTTCGGACTTGGTCTAAGAGCACCCTCAAATCATGGATGAACGTCGAGAAGTCGGTCCCTACTTCCAAATTATCTGGCCACATGTTGAACCCAGGTTTGTCTCTAAATTCCAAGTAGGACTTTACTCTATAAGAGATATGACGTAGAACGAGTTTCCAAAGGTTTCCATCTTTCTTGATAGAACCGGGTGAGCTTATCCATGTTTGAAAGTGCTCGAGTAGACTATGGTCATCCTCATCCAAGCCACCATTTTTCGCAATGTATAATGTGTATTCATAAGTCGAATTTCGACACTCGACAGTTTCACATGGCCTCTTTCGTAGTGCAGTTGCAGTGGTCTCTTGACTAGGAGTTCTGGGGACCTCCGACGTCGGCGACAACCACTTCCGTTTACGGGACAGGAGTAACGCGAAAGCTGTAATGCTACGATGTTCAATACTATCATCATCACTAATATGCTCTTCATTTTGAGTCGGCCCCTGAGGTGGATTACTTCCCCTATTATCTCCGATCGTTTTCTCAAAAGGGGGCCGAGAGAGTAAAGACACTGGTGATACTAGTATTATATTACATCAAGTAAAATGGTCCCAGAGAGCTTATTGTATAGCTGCCAACCTTCCTACCAAGGTATATACAGATATTGTTGAGATTATAGTGTTTGCCTCTACTTAATTATTGCTAAAATTCTGCGACGTGGATAGTCTCTCATTTTATCTATTCTGATAGTTGAGAAAGTAAGTATTGAGAAAGGGTTGCCTTTCTTGTAGACTAAAAGAGAATCCTGAAGGAGATGGGTGTGTTGGCATTGCTTTTATACTTCAGGGGCAGAGCTGCATGTGTGAATATGATGTGACTGATGTGACTCCCTCTGGTACCTTCAATGTTGTAACTTACCTAGGGGAGACAGTAACTACCTACATACCTGGTAGCAATAGGAAACCAAGACCAACATTAAACTTCTTATTTAACATTGAAACTGTCACATGCTACATACATAGTATAGTACATACCTAGGGCAGGTACGATGTAGCGTTCAATCGTGAGTATGTATCCGTAAGTTTGGTTCAGGATGAAACAGGGTCTCTGAATCTTGCGGGGTAAGAAAATCGATGATAGGCCAAGTTAGAAGCCTTAGAAGTTAGAACTGAACCGTGGCAAACGCTACAGGGATATCCCCGCATGCAAAAAATCCCGCGCGGACCCTTACGGGATCTTTACTAGGTAGTATGTAGGTGTGTACCCACCTATGTAATGTACATGTGTAGATACATCTACGGATACTTCCAAGTTATTACTTAGCAGCTTCAAGTTAGCCTTGTATGTACACATGACATAGATCAAGGCTTCATCAAGCACTTGTAATTACATATGCTACTAACTAGTTACCTACCTACCTACCTACCTACCTACCTACATGTAGGTAGATATGTGTGCTATGTGCTTAGCACATTACTCGGGATGTTCTCATTCCGTGCACGAAATCCTTTGGATACATAACTTGGCTCGATACAATTAATCTACATATTTAATGTGTTGGCAAACATTGAACTACATATGTAGGAGGGCAGTTGACAAGGAAAAGTCGACCAGGGTCTGCCACAAACCACAAACCACAAACACGTGGGAAAACAAGGTCGAGGATACTAAATGGGTGGCTTCAGATACAGAAAAATGACAAAAAAACGGGATGATGGAGGGACGAGAATTCTGGTCTTTAATGCAATGCAACCCGCAAGAAATGTAACGCTATGACTATGTGGTTAACTAATAGAAATTGACTCGAATGTTAATGAACGAGTTAACGGTTAACGTTTGAATTGTCAACCTTCAAAATACCTAGGTAAGATCAGGTACATACTACTAACTAGTAGTAATGCTCATTTTATGCCTGATGCTCGGCATATCCGTGAACGGCATTTCCGTGAACCCCTATGCATCCAACCACTTGCTTGCATAAAATTATTGCAATACATCTTGGATCTGGTTCTGTTGAATTTAACATTGAAATCTTACATATTAGTTAATAGTAACTAACTGCAGTGTGTAGCTTGCTCACATTACATACATACCTACCTAAATAGGGTAGTCACTATGTAATTCGATTTATTAGTTCAATGCCGAATGGCGAACAGCCTTAATCCATGCACGGTCTCCACATAAAGTTATTCTTCAATTACTATCCTTGCAATTCTTCTTCCACTCTTGCCAAATCTTTTCTACTGAGCGACTCCAAGCCTCTTACGAAATAACTATTACCACCCACCTTGTAATCTTCAGCTATCCAAAACCTTGGCCCTCTTCTTTGGGTATCTACCTGATAATGATCCCTAGTTGTATACCAATTATCAACATACCCTCCAGAAGCTTACTATTCGTGTCCGCCACCCTCATTGGTCATCAATTGCGATTACCGCGACGTGACGTGACCCGGCGTGGCGCGGCGTTGCAGCTAGGGGACAAACGGAACGAATTTGATCAAAACCCCAAGGAACCCAAGGCAGGAAACTGAACAGCACAGTTACGCCATCATGCCTGAAAAACAACTTAACGTCGCTACTTACGCTGCAGGCGCTTCCCTGGCTGCCATTACTCTCTTTTATGTCTTCGCTCCCAACTTTTTCCTAGATAGCGACCCCAACTCAACGCGCAAGAAAGGCGTGGTCGGCCTGTCGAATCCCGCAAACGATTGCTTCATAAATTCCGTCCTCCAAGCCCTCGCTGGACTCACAGATCTCCGAATCTACCTTATTCGAGAAAACCATCGAAGAAATATCGACGAGCCGTGGGTTTATCAGGAAATAGCGAAGGACACTACCTTCAAGAACACGCCTGAATGGAAAACCCAGGGTCTGCAAGCAGGTATCGTCACCAAGGGTCTTAAGGATATCCTCGACGCCCTCAACGAGCGACCTATTTACAGGAAGACCATTTCGGCTGCCCCCTTCATTAGGGTTCTAGAGAGTGCTTTCAAACAACGGATTAGCAGACAGCAACAAGATGCCCAGGAGTTTCTGCAAGTGGTCGCTGAGCGGCTTTGTGATGAATATCATGCGGGAAAGAGGGCTCGACTAGCCGCCAAGAAAAAGGCTACCGTGGAGATAACAGTAGATGCGCTAGCACCAGTAGATGGAGACGCCGTCGAGGAACGTTTAACAAAGCTAGCTATCGAGGAAAATGGTGTTGACGATAGTGCGGAGTCGAATGGAAGAAGGCTCACGGTAGACACGGGAGCATCCACGTCAAAATGCGAGGATGAGGAGGGATTTCCGATGGAGGGCAAATACGAAAGTCAAATCGAGTGTCAACAGTGTGGCTTCAAGCCAAAACCAATGGAGAGTACTTTCTGCACACTAACGTTAAATGTGCCGCAATCAAGCTCGACATCACTCAACGCTTGCCTCGATGGCTTTTTCAAGACTGAGTATGTTGACGATTTCAAGTGCGAGAAGTGCCGTCTTGTACACGCAATAAGCTTACTGGAGGCACAACTATCGCGATCTCATTCCGAGAGTTTCAAAGAAACCACTCGAGAAACGATTGCGAAGCTACAACATGCTATCGAAAACGACCCCGAGAACCCACCACTGGATATTGAACTGCCGCCAATGCGAGACGCCCCGACGTGCAAAATTGCAAAGCACACGCGACTCACCGGTTTCCCTAAAATCATGGCTATCCACCTTTCTAGATCTATCTACAACAGCATCATCTCCCAGAAAAACTCTGCCAAGGTCGCCTTTCCCGAGCAGCTACTAATGGGCAGTCTATTGAGCCGCAAGAAGTACAAGTTACTCGGTACAGTTACGCACAAAGGCAGTCATCATAGTGGCCACTATGAGTCCTTCCGTCGACAGAACATATGCCTTCCATTTTCCACGCCAAATCCGTTTCAGGCTTCGGGTGTCTTCGCCAAATCAGCCGCGTCAAGCCCAATATCGACCCCTCGGGTTGCTGCAATACGGAAATCAGAAGATCCGAGCCCCGTAGCGTCTACTCCTGATCTGATACTGTCTTCGTCGGGAACTAGCTCGTCAAATCTGTCAGTCGAAGTATTACCTCGACCTTCGTCTGACTCGACGCCGCAAACCACATCGTCTTCTAACGGCCATACGTCGTCTCGTCGCAGCCCTACTTTCATGCCCAATAAGGATCATGAGTCGGATTCTATTAGCATTCGGTCAGTTGCGGCTTCCGCTCGTTCGACAATGTCACGGATTTCACACTCAGCCAGGAATAGTAGGCCAGGTAGCCCAGCTGGGAAAGCACCAGCTGATCCGGCTGCGGAAAATGAACAGGCCGCTACATCCAAAATGAATAAGATGAAATCCAAACGCCGAAAACAAAATGATCGATGGTGGCGCATTAGTGACGAGAAAATCAAAGAAGCCAAGACCAACGAAGTTTTGGGGATGCAACGGGAGGTCTATTTACTCTTTTACGAATTGGAACGTGAGAGCCCGGCGGAATCGTAGGAGGATTTACACGGGGATTTGGAAAGTATCATTCAACCAATAGACTATAATCCTGAGACTGACGATAAGGGGGATCTTGATCCTAAACGTCGAGCTGGGGAGGGGGTCTCCGCACGGATTGGGGTAGCGGGCAGGGAATCTAAATCATGGCATAGGAGGATCGTTGAGAAGTTGAAAAAGGCCGCCGGGGCTGCATGGGATAGTTATATGGGATACTGCTTTCCGGCGGACCTCGATTTTGGTTATAATGGCGCCTCGTGCAGACAGGAGGAATCTCAACAGCGTGAACGCCGTCATGGGTATGAGGGATACCGATCTAGATCGGTGAGGCACAGGGGAGGGATCTTTGAATTGATGTGATAATATCGGGGGTCAGGGGATATACAATTGGAGGGGGGTTTGAGAACTGGCGAGGGCGATATAAAAGGCCAGCCCGATATGCTCGTTTTACGGCGGAGAGTTGCATGGTGAACATTCACTAGCGGCGTTTGGTTGTTCATGGATACATGATTGCGTTGTATTTCTCTGGCCCAATGGGAAAAGGGGCGGCGACCTTGTTTATTGCCCTGGATCCGGGTCTTTCACGGTAAAGAAGAAAAAAAAAGAAAAAAGAAACATGAAATCGGAAAACGTTTCCTGGCCTAAAAATCATTAAGGAGAGCGAAACCAATGAAATACAGGGTTGGTTGCTGGTGTGGGTGGGTGGCAGGTATTGCTACAATACATCCGTGGATATCTACCTACTAGGTAGGTAGGTAGAGTAAGTGCTTTAGCATTGACATTCGCAATCGCATTGATAAATCGCATTAGCATTAGAGGTACATGTACCTAGCGTTAGTAAATAAAAATAAAAAGCAAAAAAGTACCAAATGTGTACGGTGCTATGTAGTGATTCCTCGCTTTGTCTCTGTTGCTTTGATCATGGATGGTTGGGTCCGTTGGAAAAGATGGTGGTTGTAGATTCTTGAAAACTTGGGTAGGGAATGCTACCCCTTTTCGACCAATGCCTATATTTTCCCAATCAACACACTATAGAAAATTTACTATTCCATGTAACTAGGTAGGTACCTAGGCAGAAAGCAGAGATGACAACCCTATCTTCTGTTATATCCATCCTGTATCCATGTTATACCTGACTTAAAATTTAGATAACACTCATATCATCACATCAGTATTGTCCTTCGAGAGTCAGGGTTCCGGTCTTGGTAATCAGATACTCGTTGATAGCGACATCTTTGCCGGACTCCTTGCCGAACCCAGAGTCCTTGATACCGCCAAAGGGCGACTCGGCAGCCGAAGAATTTCCTTGCGTTGTTGTTGCTTTAGCGGCTGTTCTTTTTAAATAAAAACTTGCCCAGTGGGCTTTTGAAAGGGGAAGCATTTGGTGGTGAAAGGGGGCAAGGGGGGAGGAACAAGTGTTGCTGACTTACCGCTGTTCATCCCAATCATGCCCGCCTCGAGGTTCTCGAACAGGCGCCACATCCTGTCGACGTTCTTGGTGAAGCAGTACGACGCGAGACCCATCTATGCCATCCTCGATTAGCTTCGTTGCATCCCAAGGCTAAGTAGGTAGGAGATTTGATATCCACATTATCCATATTGGGTATGTAGGTATTCTAGGGGCAACACCTACACTCGTGTCATTCGCCGCCCTGACAGCCTCCTCCTCCGTACCAAACGGGAACAGCGCGAGCACCGGCCCGAACGTCTCCTCGGACGCCAGCCGCATCGCCGGCGTCGCGTCCGCGATGATCGTCGGCTCGAAGAAGTACCCGCCGCCCAGGCCCGTGACGCGGTTCCCCCCCGTCAGCACCGTCGCCCCGTGCTGTCTCGCGTCCTCGACCTGGCTCGCGACTTTGTCGACGCCTAGCGGCACGGTGAGGGGCCCCATTGTGGTGCCCTTGTCGAGCCCGTGGCCGACGCGGATGCTGCGCGTCTGGGAGGCTAGCATCCACGCGAAGGCGGCGTAGATGCCCCGCTGCACGTACACGCGGTTGGACGTGATGCAGGCTTGGCCTGCGTGCCGGAATTTGAGGGGGATGAGGGCTGGGGGGGGAGGGGGGAGGGGGCTGCTGGTTAGCTATCTATCTATCGATGCGCATTCTATTCTAATGTCCCGTGGAGCAGGTATGGTTATCTCACCAGCGCAAGCTTGGTCCAGGTTCGCATCGTCGAATACGAGGAAGGGGCAGTTGCCGCCCAGCTCGAGGGTGAGCTTCTTCAGGCTGCTTGCGCAGTGCGCGGACAGGATCTTGCCTACTCGAGTCTGTCGCGACCAGGTTAGTTGGGCAGGTTAGTCGGCCCCGGGATGCGCCACAACACAACAAACAGCTCCGTTGGCAAGACTTACAGATCCGGTGAACGACACCTTCTTCACCAGCGGGTGCTTGCAGAGCGCCTCGCTAAGCGCCGGCGTGTTGGCTAACGTGGTCGGCAGTACATTGAAGACGCCGGCGGGGTACCCGGCTTTCTCAGCCAGGTACGCCAGGGTCAGCGCCGAGAGAGGGGTCTCTGGCGACGGCTTCGCGACGATGGTGCAGCCTGCTGCTAGCGCGGCCGCGGCTTTCCTCAACACCATGCTTAGGACCGGGTCAGCAGCCAAATTCAAATTTTCCAGCCAGTGTTTCCCTCCCAAACAAGCAAGTCTTCTCGCTGGGCTAGGTAGGTAGGTAGGTAGCGCTACTCACGCGATGGGGAAATTCCACGGCACCAGCGCGGCCGTGACGCCAACGGGCTGCTTGATCGTGAATATCCTCCGCCCGGGCAGCGCAGCGGGGAACGTCGTCCCCTGGATGCGCTCGGCCTCGCCGGTGAACCAGCGCGTGAACGAGGCGGCGTACTCGATCTCGCCGTACGCCTCCGCCAGCGGCTTGCCCGTCTCGTAGACGAGGAGCGTCGCCAGGTCGTCCTGGTGCGCCCGGATCAGGGCGTCGAACTTGGCCAGGAGGTCGGCGCGCGCCCGCGGCGTGAAGGTCCGGTACACTTGGAAGGCGGCTTGCGCGGCCTGCACGGCGTCGTCGACGTCCGCAGCGGCCATGTCCGGGCACGTGGCGAAGGGCTGGTCGGTGCCGGGGTCTGGTAGGAGCGCGCATTGTTAGTAAGTACCTACCTACCTGGGCACCTTAGGTCGACTTTTGAATATGTAGGTGGTAGAAATCTTTCAACGCACCGATGATATCGAATCTGTTGCCGGACTTTGCCTCGATCCATTTTCCATTAACGTACGCTTTATCCCGAAAGAGCTCCGGGTGCTTCAAATTAAGCTAGCCCGTGTATATAGATTTATTAGTTGTATATTCCCTTGCGTCCCCCTTTTTTTCTATTTATATTGTGCCTTACCTCAATAGATGGCTTTGATTCACCCATATTGAAATAGCGCTGACCCAAAGGACTCCCTATATATGATTGTTTGATGTCCCGGTAGGATGGCAATGACGATCTTTTCACGTGTAGGTATCTATTCTATCCCCTTACATATATATATAATAGGTAAGGTAGTGCCTAATTATCGTCAACTAAATAAATCACCCCGCATCGCATCGCATTGATCGCATCGTCCATCACAGCACCCCGCCCGAAATTTTCGGGTAACCGTACCCGCTTGGCTACCTCTATATAGTATACCCACAGCCAATCCTGACGTCTTTTATCCGCCGAGTCCGGTCCGTAGCGTAGCATTAGTGTGTCGGGGTTCCCCCCTTATGGGCCAGAATAATTCAAGCATCCATGATTTACGATGGGGGGTCGTTCAACCACTACGAAGTTCTATGATTAACCAGATGTCACACACTTTGCAAAACTCATCTCCTTAACCTAGCGTGTTTTTTTTTTAGCAGAACTAGACTTCTCAATAGATATTTTCCAACGCAGCAGTTGCAACTTAAAAGTGATTTTGAAGATAAAGTTGATGAGTCCTGCATTTTACTGTACAATACAATGCATCGCTATACGCGTCTGTCTGGCTACCTACCTTCTCCCCCCGTCTGAATTAATAACAACAATGAACTACTAACTTGCATACTACGAAATCTTTTGGCATTGACGAAGAAAACACCGGGAGCGCAGTTTCAATTACCTCTCCAAGTTCAGACCGAAGTAAGTATACAAAAGCTGGAAATGCATACCTAGGTACTCATACTCTATAAAAACATAAGCGACGAGCTGTGAAGCACTACCCCTATTTCGATATGCCCATCTACGGGGGGCGGAAGCGCCATGATCTTCTTTTGTAGCAGCATACTCCGCAGCGGGTGTGATCATAGCAGACGGATTACCTGCGATAATTCCCGGGAATATAGATGCATCTACCACGAAGAGGTTGTCCATGCCATAGAAGACCTTGGTGCTAGTTAGTGTCGACAATAGAAGTACCGCTCTTGACAGGACAATCATCCAACCCCATCTTAGCGGTCCCGATCCAATGGTTGGAACATGGAACAGTTGCTATTGCGGGTATCTATATCACGTGCATTACATTAGAACAAACGCCATTCCAATTTGTCTTGAAAGAATGATGATGAAGTTCAACATGAGGAATGAAGAAGGACATTCCCCTATTCTGCTTATGTAAGCATACCTACCTATAGAAAAAGGTTCAGGGGTAAAAACCCACCGAGTCAACAAATTGTGTCGAGGTCTCGTTAGACATGGGATGAGGCTGGGCCCGGGTTGCTGGTAATGCCTACTCATGCCTGATATCTTGTAAGTGCGCGGGAAAGGGGTAGGTAGGTAAGCAGTGATGGCGTGTCAATTCAGCACGCCAGAAGATAAAAGCTCTAGGGCGTCTCGTGAAGGTGTTATCTCACTCAAGGAGCAAAAACATGGGGGCTTACCCCTCATGTCTCTTTGAACTCTTTCGTGCCCAGGTGCCTACTAGGTAGATAGGTGCTCCTCAAGTGTACGCGTAAGATGCGTTAGCAATAAAGTTCCTCTGGATCTAGGGTTTCTCGGTCGTGTGACTAAGGGTTTCCTAGGTTAAATGAGGTTTATCAACGACAATTAAAATGGCTCAGGTCTACTTTCGGATGATTTGTTGTCCTATTACATTGAAAACTACCTAGCTACTTTTTATAACCTGACCGATCACCCTCCAATTCTTTTTTTCCTTCCGTCATTATCGCACTGGATACGTGAATATTCCATCTTAAATAGAAAAACAGCCTATCACTCCGTCCTCTTCCTAGTACCAGGTTGCCCAAACCAGCAAAGCGTCATGATTGCGAACGAGCCGATAGCGATGGGGTGGAGAACGAAGGTACCAGCTGCCTGGGCCAACAGACCGGTAGTGAAGGGTGTGATCGCTCCGCCCGAACTGCCGAACGCGCTGATAATGCTCATTCCATTGACCTGCTCGCGACGTGATAGGTTGCGCGTGAAGAGGGCTGCGGCGCAAGGATAGATGGGGCCTAACAGCAACCCAACAATAGCCAACGAAACGGCCTCGCCGATGATATTGGGCACC
Organism: Hypoxylon fragiforme; assembly: GCF_022984875.1. Lineage (NCBI taxonomy): Eukaryota > Fungi > Ascomycota > Sordariomycetes > Xylariales > Hypoxylaceae > Hypoxylon > Hypoxylon fragiforme. The sequence goes on along the minus strand of NW_026054761.1, from coordinate 562,320 downwards.
AGCCAGACCAGCAGCTGGAAGACGGTCGCACCAGCCACCAGCAGATAAACGAATAGCTTCTCGCCCACCTTGGAGCCAATAGGAGAGAGCACGAAGCGGCCCAACGTGATACCAGCCCAGAAGCCTGATGTCACGTATCCGACCGATGACGGATCGCCGTTACGGGCAGTAATGAGAAAGGAAATAACCCATCCGGAGATGGACACCTCAGCTCCCTGATAGGCGAAGATAAAGACTGCGCCCAATACCACCACCCTGGACTTGATGGCGAGGAGCATACCGGCCACTTGATCCATTCCCCGAGAAGTAGTTTCCGATAGCGCGTGGAACTCTCCAAGCTCCTTCTCATAGTCCCAGAATGACCAAGTCGAGAAGCAGAGATTCCAGAGGGTGAACCCCAAAGTCAGGAGATAGTATCGGCTCCATATGGACCCTGTAGACACAATGGACGTGGCGACGAGTGGCCCGATCGTGCCGCCGATACCGTAGGACCCGTGCATGGCTCCCAGCATGGTGGTGCCATTCTGTAGGTTTGCGCAGAACACGTTGCCGATAGCCAGTGCGATGGCGGTGCCGAAGCCGATGAAGAAATAGGCGATGACAATCGATGGGAATGGGGCAGCACAGACCAAGGGGATGAAGCCAAGGGCTATACAGACCATGGACACGGCGATGGCCTTGGCCCGTCCTAGTCGTTGCCGGATCTTATCGACGAAAGCTGCGGCCACGATGAAGCCCAGTGCATTGCCCACAAAGATAAGGGATACTACAGCATATCCGATATTATAGTGACTGGGATAGGCATGTCATCAGCTTTGAGATTTTGAATATTATGGCACTTATTTAAGCCCTGTAAAAAGTCTACTCACGTTTCCATATAAGGAATCAAAGCACCAGGGGCAGAATCAGTCAATCCGCCTAGGAAGGTTTGAAAGCAGCAAGATGCCAGCCTGTATTTATTCATAGGGGGGTTGTTAAGAGTTGGGAGGGCATCGACGGCATCTACTGGCTCCAATGGCTCAACTGGGGTCCCTGGGTAGCTCATCTCCAGATCGCGCTCAGTGCGAGGAGTTGTGGGAGCAGAGGTGTTAACGCCATTGCGAAAGCTCCGTAGGGAATCAAGCTCGATGGAGTCGTCCTGAGGGACTGCTGGATAGGTTCTGGAAACTACCCTTTTAGGGGTCGTTGGGAGAACATGTTCATGTAAGTTGGGTTTAGACTCGACTTGGATGATAGTCCCGAAGAGTGATGGATCCATCACTAGGTAGGCTAGATGTCAGACTTCCTGAGGTTATTTTGTAGCTTTGAAAAAAGTTAAGTGAGACGAATTTGATTCTTTTAGGTACTGTAGTTGGTATATGAGATATATTAGAATTATGAAAAATTAAAAAGTCGAGAGGGATACATATGTAGATAGAATGGATGCCCTGGGTAGACCTGAGTACACCTCCATAGCAGTCAGTCGATATACAAATTGTATTAGTAATTAACAAAATTTTTAATAATGAGGAAACCCCAACATTGGGGTAATAAAACCGGGCAATATGCAGAATATGCAGTGATCTTACGAAATGGACAATGAAAAGAGTGCTCACCTTACATGACATGGTCGTGATATGGCATCCAGGGTAGTTCACGATCCTATCAAATCATTCGAATGGCATGTGCTACAAGTTTTCTATGGGGTTTCCGCCTCCGGAGCGGTAAACCCCAACAGGGAGAGAGGGTTCAAGTTGTCCCTTTATCTAGACGTTTATCTATTGGTGGCATTAGGTGCTTATCTAGGCATGTACTGCCTTCATTGTGTGCTTCTCCGCAGCGATGGCCGGAGGTGTGGCGGGGAAAAGTTTTGTGTACCGGCGGAGCGGCTCCGTATCTTAGTGGCGAGTGCAGAACAACGGGGGTGCTCTTGTTTGGTTGGCTCATGAGAGTACGAGTACTAAAAGTAAGGTACGGAATGCCTGAAAAGAGATATTCCGACGGTTTACAGTTCACCTGCTCTAGAGGCTCACGTCAGCACTACTACCCCACATTCGAGATGCATGGATTACATAATCCACAGTAGCTACTTACATGTTAGGAGCATGCGCAGGCAGCGCAGCCGCTCCTCAAGTAGCACACAAGGCGAGGTGATCCATGTCTTCACGTGGCCACCGGTAGATCCCACCACCGGTGTTGATCATCCAGGCGTATGGCGCATGACGGCTGAAGGGTGCCAGAATTTATCACAGCAAAAGAAGGTATGTAGTAAGACCAAATGCTTTTGTTATGAATTAGAATCGGGATAGGTAAAGGGCCGTTTGTAGTTAAAATACCCTCTTACTTACCTCGAATCCTCAAAGTAAAACAAAATGATGCGGAGGCTGCGAAGAATGAAGAATGCAACCGCACTGAAGTAATAACTAGTTATTTGTATTTGCGTAATCAATTCAGGGGTATAGGTCACGTGACCACATATGTTTGTCGAAAGCTTCTTGATTATGTCAGCTTTACAGTTAGGCTTGTAAACGGCCAATTCCTCGAGGCCATAAATAGGTGGGCTTTATTTATTTCTCTCTTTAGCTATCTATCTCTTTATCACTTCTTTGCTACCTGGGATATACTTATCAGCTCGTCAACTCGTCAGCTGAATCAAAATTCGAAGCGAAACTTCATTCAATGTTATTGTGGGAACGTTGTATAAGGTTTAGCTTAGACGGGTCGGGGTGGGCCGTCTTGAGCCGCCTCGCCGAGAGCCGACAACACAACCGACAACCGACAAAACAACGGTTGTTGCGCTTGAGGACCATTGTTCATTCAAACCCCCCGGATCTAAAAACGCTCAGCGTGATCTGCTTTCATGAAGCATTCCAGGTTACTAGGTATTACTGGAGATACGGAACTACATACCCTAACTAATTGGATATGATAAGTATCGGATGGGAAGAAGAAAAGTGCCTAGATATAACTACACGAAAGCTGATCTTGAGATTTGTGAACAGAAAGTAGTTATAACGAGGCCATTTCCTAGTTCGCGCGCACTAGGTTGCTATGTCGGCTGCTAGGCTGCTATGTTACATCGGCGACTAATACCGCGCGAGTTCACAAGGATTCCTTATACTAATGGAATATATTTTCCGTGTGGATTCATTGCTCGGTATGCCTGCCTCCTTAGCAGCTCTTAGTCCGTATAATCAATCTTATCAGATCATCTGATTAGATCCCCATCAACCCACATACATATCCACCGCGTCCCAGTCACGCTGACGATCCTTTCCCTTTTACCACGACACAGGAGACAAGAGAAAGAAAGAAAAAAGTCTGCTGCCGTTATAGGCATTGTGATCCTAGGCTACCTCATATCGGACATCTCACCGTAAGAAGCCAAGTGGTCGTCCTCAATTACGCCGAAAGTCTTGAGTTTGGCTTGCCTAGGTAGTAGTTAGGTATTCGGAAGAATGGTAGATGTCATATAGGTATCGACGAGAGCTAGCTAGGTATTCTCTGGCATATATAGGAACTTTCTATTAGATAAATCCTCGTGCGAAGCCCTGTCTAGCGCCGGAGATCTATAACAGGGACTCTTCTTTGTATCCAGGTACGTTGAACCATTAGGTACTGGCCTGCCAACGTAGTATAGCCAATCCTGCTTCCTTACATTTCAAGGGAACCGAGATCGGAAAGTGTTGAGAATATCAAACTTTATTATATTAAGTAGCAATGTTCCTGCATTTGATCCCATCGTCTTACTCTAGTCTACTGTCCCATCCTCCAAGCCAGTGGAACTGTCTGTCCCGAATATGAAGCCCTCACGCACCCGAAACTGTTGTCTTTTGGCATGGCTGTTCCAAGCAGCACCGGCTTTGGCACAGAGTGCCGAAGAATGGCCATGGCAGACTTACAAGTCCAATGTTGCTGAACCGTAAGTACCATACAGATATGCCTTAACTCATGTAACAACGTGTTTAACAACGTGCTGGTCGTGAACGATACTTTTCCCGGTTACAGCTATGGGCGTATAAAATTACTAACACCCACTGCCTCAGGCCCTCTCTTAACGTAACGAAATCAGGCCCGACATCCCCCGGCTACCTCTTCTTCGACCAAAACGGCGGCCTTGCACACAACTACAGCCTATTCATCATGTCCGACGACAACGAGCTAATCTGGCAAAGCGTCATCGGCGACTACAGCGCCTTCCGGACGCAGACCTTCGAGGGGAAGCCGGTGCTGACGTACTTCAACGGGATCTCGCTGCCGGAGCCGTACGGCTGGGGCCACGGCATCATCCAAATCCTCGATGACTCCTACACGAGCATCTACAACGTTTCGCTGACGGCCGAGGAGGAGGATTTCGTGACGATTGCGAGTCTGGATCCGACGCAGCTCGTGTCGTATCTCGATATGCACGAGGCTCGGATCACGGCGCAGGACACTATTCTCGTGACAACGTACAACGTCACCCAATACGACCTGAGCTCCGTCGGTGGTCCGAAGGATGGCTGGGTGGCTGACTCTTTATTCTACGAGTTGGATATCAAGACCAACGAAATTCTCTTCAAGTGGAGTGCCCTGGCCCATGTCGACCAGATACCTATCGAGAATGTTGTGGACTTTTATCCCATCGCGGATTATGGCATGAACCAAACCATTCCATACGGATATTTCCATATCAACTCCATCGACAAGTTCGATGACGGGTCTTACGTGATCTCCTCGAGATATTACTGTTCGATTTTCAAGATCTTGAAAGATGGGTCTGTGGAATGGACTTTACAGGTAAGACTAAATTAGATTTCCGCCCATGTTTTCATGGTGTTATTTCAAGATTTTGGACTTCGCACTAACGAATATGTAGGGCCAAACTGGAGGCGATTTCGAGCTTGACAATCGCCTATCCTTCTCCTACCAACACGACGCACGGATCCGACAGGAGCTAGGAAACACCGTCCAGATCAGCCTCTTTGACAACGCAAACTCGGATGTCGTTTCTTATGTAGACCAAACCAAAGGCATGCTGATGACTCTCAACACCGAAACTATGAAGGCAACAGTGGACCAAGAATACATCGACCCGCAGGATGCAGTCTACTCCGTGTCTCAGGGGAATATGCAGCAATTGGACGATGGGCATATGGTCATGGGGTACGGCTCAATCCCCAAAATCAGGGAGTACACCCATGACGGCTCTGTGGTGATGACGGCGCAGTTTGGTCCTGCAAGCGGCGGCGTATTCTCATACCGTGCCTACCGTCACCCGTGGATCGGCCGGCCCCAGACAGTTCCTGACGCTTTTGCATGCTTGAACAAAGCTAGCAACGAGACAAGAGTGTACATGAGCTGGAATGGTGCCACTGAGCACAAGCTTTGGAAGGTGTTCGCGGGAGCTAGCGACTCCAGTCTCTCACTCGCGATTCAGGTAGAGAAAACTGGGTTTGAGACCTTGGCATGCATACCAGGACAGGCTCCCTTCGTTCGAGTCGAGGCAGAGGGTCCCAGTATTGACACCGGCGTATCACTGGTCGTATCTCCCCAAGGCGACTGCTGATCCGAAATGGAAAGAGAAATTGTACCTGAATTCAGATAGACCATAAAGGAAAAGGCGGTATCTGATATAATGATAATTACCCTGTGTATATTTACTAAGCATGAGCCATGCTAAACAGGGCATTGTCGCGGATCACCGATTGACTGTGATACACAACTACTATGTAACTGAATAAAGATCGTTATATATCTTCATACTAAGGCAATTATAATATGAAAGAAGTTCGCGGTAAGTCGACTTTGGTGGTAAACGCATGAGGTGGCTCGGCGGATCCTTCTATGGTGGAACTTTCCGTCAGGGGCAGTGTAGAAGCCCTTAAGAAAAGGCCAGCCTTCGATACTACACCAAAATGGTCTGCGATGACTTCGATGTTGTCTGAAAGACCTGTAGGATTCAATTCTTCATCTTGATTGGGCGCGACACCAACTACTGTTGCCGGTGTCATTTTCTGGCTGGACCTAATCTCTTTCTCCGTCCAGTGTGGTTCAATACAGAACATCAAATACGTACCAGGCATCACAAGGCCCTGGGATTGATTGGGATTGTTGCGCTCTTGAAAGGCTTTGATGAACATCTCGACATCATCCTGATCTGGTAGAGAATAGTTCGTCTCAGGGTCTAGGGATAGCAAGCCTTGCTTAGCACCCCAACCACCACCACCACTGACTACACACCCATTAGCTTGGTTAAGGTTCCTATCATTGGATAACTAAGTCACCTACGTATTTTATGAGCTCGGCAACCAGAAGATATTAAAGTTGAGAACAGATCCATAGCTTCTAAAGACAATTCGGCTTCAGAAAGGGAAGAATCGGGCTCAAAGATCTTTAGGTCGAGAATTCCCTGCATATTCACAAGGTGAGGGTGTATGATCCAACACCATACCCCGATGGGTCCCGGCACGTATGATTCGTCTCGTTTAGATCTAGTATCAAATACTTTCGGTATGAGACCCTCAAGCTCTTTAGATGCCGGCGTCGGAGAGCCATTGACTTCGACTTGTCGAACAATATTACCCAAGCCAGCGACAATCTTCCGCGGACGGGTCAATGGTAGCAATGGGATGCATGGTATGGTATGACCTGATGAGTTGGGATCAGGTTGGATTTTTTGGACGCGCTTCTCATGCATCATGGTGCGTGTCATAGATCCGTTAGGAGTGAATTGCCATCTGCTTGCGAATAAGGTTGACCGTTTTCCAGTCTGAAAAACAGTGTTTGCCAGTGGTAGGGTAATCTCAAGTGGCCTCAAGTCCTTGGGCAGAGGATTGGGCAAGAATGAGACGGAAGCCTCTCTGTCTTGGTCGGTACCTGAACCAAATTCGTCGTGATTCCATAAGTCAGGAAGGATTTTATTAGCTGAGCCATATAAAATTGAGAAGCCGGTTCGAGGCTCGCTGAACAATTGCTCGGGGGTGAGCCCATCCGTTACTGCACATAATATATCGATGTGCTTAGAGGTGCCTTGACTGGGTTTAAAGAGAGATCCGAGTATACTAGAAACGAAGCTCTCATCCTCTAGCCAGCTTGCGAAATCGCGAGAAGCAAATATAGCGGCTCCATTGTCAATATCATTGTCCTCTCCTACAGCGATAGGTGTCTTGGCGGATTCAATGAGGTAATGGTTCAATTCGTTTATGACACTTTGCTATGTGGGATGTTAGCAAATCGCAGGACATCAATACCACATCAGTATTGAATAGAGTTACCTTGGAAGTCTTTGTCGATAATGTCAGACTGAATTTTCCAGTTTCTGCAGCAGTTTTTACAGTCTGGCTCCCGAATTTTCTTATGAATCGGCTAGGACGTTTGGTTATGAGACAGCCACTCAGAATATGAGAATAAGGCCGTATAATGGCCAGTCTCGACATGTTAAGAAGACTGGACCATCATTACAATTATAATTACAGCTATAAGGCACGCGTAGATATAAGTTGTAGGTGAGAGTCATATGTATGATAACTACCTTCCCTAGGTATTGTCAGCTAATGTTATCGATAAGACATAAGTTAGCTTTCTTCAACTATCGTCATCATCCATGATTGTTGACTTCTTGACAATTGCATGAAAAGAAAGAACGTGATTGCTTTAAACGAATATTGAAGCTTGGAACAAGAGCTCAAGATCCACTCTTAGGTACCTATGTAATCATGTATGATTGGCCCTTGCATTTCCGAACCAATCAATTACGTGGAATGGAGATAACTAAGGTAAATACATGGATAGAATGATATTGCTATTTTTCTGCATATGTAAGTGCAAATGACTTTGTTAACATTATAATATGTAGCAAGGAAGATTCATACTCCCTTTTATGAACAAGCATCATACAAGTACAATAAACTTCAGCTGCATTTCCAACCACCTCCAATCACTAATAACATTCAAGTACCCAAGACAATGCTCTTCGCACAGACGCTGAGCGACGACGCTAGGCACATAACCTTTAACGCGCCTCAACGGCGCCGGTGTGGTTCTCAACTGCAACGCCTATGTTTACATTACAACATTGAATAACTGCCTAGTACTGGGTTACGCACAGCATTAAAGTGCTACATACCCTAGCACTGAGGTGGTTAATACATACTATTAATTTATATACATAACTTCAACCCTGAAGCTCTTACCGAATCTTCTTAATTGAACCCACCTGGCACCATCCAACCATCTAATCTCCGATTTCAATGGCGGACCTCACTATCCGTAACCTTACCATAACCCCGCTAGAGCTTAAGCTCGTGGAGCGTTTCGAAGGCCAACCCGCGTCTGGACGTGGATCTCCTGTCTGCAGCTTTACGAGCAGGATTAGCAGTCTTTTCAGCTCATGTGCGGTATCAACCCATGTACGCATCAAGAGCGATGAGATAGACCGTTGTGATGTGTCTTTTGTCGTCGGGCCCTTCGAGACTTGCGTCACGGATGTGCGCGCCGCAGACCCTGGCCGGGAGGTCATTCGTCTTACTTTTGAAGATTCGGATGGGTACCAGTACCAAGTGGATGTACCCAGCCCCTCGCCGCGTAGTACCGTCATGAAAAGGCTAGACGGCGCGCCCAATGAGTATACCACCATATACGTACAGGCCGGCAGCTGCCTAGCTATCTTCAGCTCGGCCAATCTATCGAGCTGGATGCGCGAGGTGCACGACGACTACCCGCTCTCGGCCCTCTCCATCCCCGGCACGCACAACACCCCAACATACCACCTCGCGCTGCCGTCGGTGCGGTGCCAGGCGGCCAGCGTGCGCGAGCAGCTCGAGAACGGCGTGCGGTTTTTCGACATCCGCGTCAACGTCAGCTCGGATTCGTCAGAGCTTGCTCTTGTGCACAGCGCCTTCCCAGTCTCGTTGACGGGGACCAAGTACTTCAAGGACCTGCTGGACGTTGTCTACGCTTTCATAGAAGCCAACCCATCGGAGGCGCTCATCATGAGCATAAAGCGCGAGGGTACAGGCAGGGGTACCGATCAGCAGCTCTCCAAAATCCTCAAGAACCGGTTCTACGAGGACGGCAGGCGGTGGTACACGAACCCGCGGATCCCCAAGATCGGCGAGGTGAGAGGCAAGATTGTGCTTCTGCGGCGGCACCACAACGACCCGAGCTTGGACGGCGAATGGGGCGGGCTTGGCTGGGGCCTCGACGGCAGCGTGTGGCCGGATAACTGCGAGGACGGCCTCCTGGGCAGTGGGATCGCGCGCGTGCAGGACTTCTACGAGGTGGACCAGAGCCACAACATCCAGAAGAAGATCGAGTTTGTCCGTTGCCATTTAGAGCGCGCGGCGGAGCCTGTGTGCCAGTTACCGGGCAGCAAGGGACATCAAGACCAAGACAGGGCGGCGCCGCACCCGTTTTTTGTAAGTTTCTTAAGCGGGAGTAATTTCTTCAACGCCAACTGCTGGCCCGAGAAAATTGCGGCCAAGGCGAACCCGGCCATCATCGAATACCTGTGCTTACGTCACGCGGCGGAAGGCAAGGGCCCAGCAGGCCGAAATGTAGGAGATGGGAGCACGGGGGTGGTGGTGACGGATTGGGTTGGGCTTGATGGTGATTGGGATTTGATTCGGTGTGTTGTAGGCTGGAACGCAAGATTGCAGTTGAAGCAAATAGATTAGTCGGATATTTCACTCAGGCTCACATTCATACATTTTTTGTCTTGGATAGGTACTTTAGACTCAAAAGCGTAGCATTGGTTTTCTATTATATAATTGGGGGTCTATCCTATTATAGGCCCCTATTGCCTAGAAGATACTTAGAGAAGATGGGTAAGTTACCTAAGGTATAAAAGCTAAAGCACGAAGTTATACCTGTAGTTTCATCCGATGTACATGCAACTACATCGATTCATTCACTATACTCATTCACGATACTCAAATAAGAGGTGCATACCTGGTATATTAGAGATGAGAGCCTTGAGCTGATATTCGTATTTCGGCCTCAAGCTTGAAGCTTGAATACTCCAGGTGCTGGGGCTGTTTGTTTGATGCAGTAGGGTAGTAAGGGGGGGTGCTAGGGGTAGTAAGGGTAGGATAATAGCCAATTACAGTGGCTAATAGCACATGCCAATGGGAGTTAACTACATCATCCTGACCCATGGATGATCCCGTCATCAATGATGAGCTGGAAAGCCCCACTGCAACATCCCGAAAATGCAGCTGCAATCAATTCAATCTACCTGGTCTGATCCTAGGTAATACCTACCTAGGTACCTAGGTCCTAGGTTAGGGTAGTAGTAATAAATACTAAAATACCTATGCTAGGTAGCTGAATGGAAGGTGCGGATGCATTCAATCTATTTCTCCAATAATCTTGTGTGACAAGCCATCATCACCTTTCTTTCTTTCCGACTTTCCTATTCTTCTCCCCTTTCTTTTCATTTCTCGCTTTTTTCTAACAAACATAATCGGTAATTAATTAGTTGTAATGTCGGCTATCCAGTCTTATTAGCCACCCACCATCTTGTCTTGTATTCGTTCATCGCTCCTGTCGCATCGCGAACCTCGGCAGCCTCGGTTCAATTTTAGTCTACGAATTTGCTACGCACTTCTACTTTGCTCGCATTCCCTGACGTAGGGAAACTCTGCACCATCTCAGCGCTACACGATCTTAGTTTTATAGCGAACGGCAGCGGCACGTCTAGTGAAAACTCTCCTACAGCTTCCTCTCTATGGTTAAGTTCCAACGGAGGCGATAAACGGGGACCATAAACGACGCGCCCTGCATTTTTACATATGCTACACATGCAACTTAGGTATGTCATATTTTTAGTTTTAATTTACGACAAGAACAGCACTCGGACCGCACCCCTTGATAACCATGGCAGACCACCAAGACAATGACAGCTCTCATGGTTCCAAGTTGCCACGCCTGGGTTCAAGGCATCACCAGCATGAAACCCTAGAAGCCCGTTCTAATTCCAACCTAGGTCCTCGGAAAATCCATATATCTAACATCTCTACGAACGAGGCAAAGCTTACATCAGCAAAGAGGCGCAAACCAGATAGGGCTTCCAGGTCAAGCATTGTATGCATTGCCTTCATTGCCTTCATTGTCTTCATCGACCATCTCCGCCAAGATAATTTGATATTGACTGATATACGCTTCGGTTTCTTAGGCTAGCCAGGAAAGCAGCGACTCCTTGAATCTTCTTACGCACCCTCGTTCTATTCAAACACCCGCTAGTAAAGCCCGTATACCACGTATACCGAGTAGCAATAGTGCATATCCGTCACCATTGGATAGCCTTAGCTCTTCCTGCCATAAGGATTCAATAATTGCGGCACGAGCGGTACTACCCGCATCGAACGTTACTTCTCAAATTCCCAAAGTTCTGACTCCTAAGACCAATCCACCACGTTACATCTTTAGACGTCAAGAGTCGAGGCCAAAAGATCTTCCCAAAATGAGCAGTGATCAAAGAGACGAAAAGTCCGCGACCGCAGCATTGGACGTGAAGGAGACACCAGGGACACCTCATTTTGAAGATTCTGAGAAAACACTCCTCAACGAAGAGGATGAGTCCCACGCCGATGAACCTATAAAAGAGAATGACGATCCTTCGGGTCTCGAAAAGAGCATGCACTCAACACAGGAGGGCTCTCAGACCCCTGTCAACGGCGTAGAAAACACGGAGCATGATGCAGCTTCTGAGAATGCTAGCTATGCCTCTGTCCTCAAGTATGGTCTAAATGACGAGGCTGCCAAAACCAGACTCCGTTATTTACACGACGACGATGAATCGTATCCCGAACTAGACGACTTATCCGTAGACGAGATTCATCCGCCCCCAAAGTCAAACTCCGATGGTGGAATCCGGTGGGCTCCATGGAACGTGCCCCTCAAACGCAGACTACAGACGCTTGTCTTGCTTATGCACTGCATGTGTATAGTCCTGACTGTTTCCGTTTTCTTCGCGCTTTGTGCCAACCCTTTTGCTTGGCCTTTGCTACTTATATATCTCCTTCACGTGCTGAGCTCCAAAGCTCATTCCGATGGGTCGCTCAGGTACCGGTCTGAATGGTTTCGCAGAAGTTACATCTGGCATCTCTTTGCGGGATACTTTCCTGCCAAGCTTCACAAGACTCATGATTTGCCACCTACCCGCAAATACATTTTTGGTTATCACCCTCACGGTATCATCTCCCACGGTGCGTGGGCCGCTTTTGCGACCGATGCCCTGGGCTTCTCTGAGAAGTTCCCCGGCATCACAAACAGTTTACTGACCCTAGACTCGAACTTCCGTATTCCACTATACCGCGAATATGTCCTTGCCGCGGGAGTGCGGTCGGTCTCAAAAGAGTCCATCGTGAACATCCTAACCAAAGGCGGCCCCAACGGAGAAGGCATGGGCCGTGGCGTCACGATCGTCATTGGAGGCGCTCGAGAGTCGTTAGAAGCGCAGCCTGGGCAAATGCGTTTGATCCTGAAGGAGCGCAAGGGCTTTGTTAAGATTGCAGTTAGGACAGGCGCAGACTTGGTCCCTGTTCTAGCATTTGGCGAGAATAACCTCTACGATCAGCTCCATCCCAAGGAGCATCCGTTTGTACACAAGATCCAGATGTTTGTCCTCAAAGTGTGGAAATTCACTCTCCCGTTTCTTCACGGGCGTGGAATCTTCAACTATGACGTTGGGCTGATGCCATATCGAAGGCCCCTGAACGTAGTAATTGGGGCCCCGATCAAGGTGACGCAAGCTAATGTTGTGGATCAAGATGAGATCAATAGGCTGCACGATTTATACGTGGCCGAGCTGCAGAAGTTGTGGGATCGATACAAGGACGACTTCATGCCGGACAGAATAGAGGAGATGCAGATATTGTCGTAAGCTTACGACAGTATTGCCTTGTATACCTAGCCATAGCGGGACTATCGACTATGGAATAGAGGATTCGTGTACTGTGTTAGTATATAATTAGATGTATAGATTTATAAGCGCCTTCTTTTGTGTATTGAGAAAGGTGTCATAAAGATAAATGCTGAATACTAAGGTAAGATGGCTTCTATCATTTTCTCATTCACTTGAACTAAAAGAAATTATGAGCTTCAAGTTACTGTGTTTTGCTAATAGGGGCATATATAGGTAGGTACCTAGGAATATGGGCCAGATTGTAAAAAGGGATCGAGACCACATCCCGAATAGATCCACCAACAACCAACCAAATCACAGTTATAGCACACCATGAGAAGCGTCTTCATGGTTGCTTGAGTACCTCAACTGCTCTCTGGGTACCTAAGAAACTTAGAACCGTTGAATTTATCGTCATCGGCTAGTCAAATTCACGGCTACGGCTGTAAGGCTGACTTCTTTCTGCCCGAGTAGGTACTAAGTAGATGTAGGTAGGCATACCTGGTACGTACCTATCTAGAGAAGTAGGTTTTGACACCAACCACGCTTTCCTAATAATATTGGCCTCCACGTCGTTGACCATGGATGAATGTGGCTGGCGTAGCATGGCGCAGTCTGTACATGCGGCATCATCTCTGTTAACCTAATCTTCCTCTTTTCCTAGGACTAGGTAGATACTTCATAACCCAACAGCAAATTATCTATTGCTTATCACTTTTCTAGCGAGGCTCTAACCCAACTTCTATCGTTATTTTCGTTTAGACGGATTGGTGTTTGTGAGATCCGGGCTCTTTTAAGTCAAGTGCGGTTAGTTGAAGAAGAGCCAAAGGTGACGATCACGCTCCTTTAGTTAGATGATTGCTATGTAGGTTACTAGGTAGTTAGTAGGTAGTATCTACAAGTATCTAGCTAGTACCTGCTAGTAGGAAAAATAGCCAAAAAAAAAAAAAAAAAGAAAAAAAACATACAACACCAGGGATTCGCTGGTCGTCACCGACCCAACTACTGATCTGGCGGTATTTGGCTTATCTATGGGAGAGCGGACGGGATCCCGAGTTTTCCAAATCCTATGGTCGTATGTGTTGGATTGTTGCGTTATTGAAGTTTATATACCATTGTGTTTTTCTCATGTCACGATCTTTTGTAAGGGTGTAGGTACATAGGTACATGATAAAATCAAAATTATGGACCTATCAATTCAATCCATTGATTCGATGCTCCCAGAAACTGTAAAGATGATTGGCCCAAAACTGTCCGACGGAAAGCGCCGAACCACTGAACTTGGATTGGAACTCCAAAATTTCAAACTTTCCTAAGAAAAAAGAAAAAGCTCCAAAAGAAGAGCTCTTTGCGACCAAAGAAATAGAAAAAAAAGGAAAGAATAGAAATTACTCAACGGAGGCGCGCCAATCGAGTTGGGTAGGGGGTTTTATATTTTATTATCAACTCCAAAAACACAAGCAAATTCATCATGGCACCAACACAGCTCGGCAGACCCTCGACTTGTCTCGACTGCCTCCGACGACTCGCCCGATCAGCCCCGCCATTCTCATCATCATCATCAACCACGATACCGACAACACTGTCGCTCTCTCCCTTCCTGTCCCCTGCGCAAACCCGAGGCGCCAAAACTACCAAGGCCGAGGAGGAAGATCTACAGGGCATTCCTGTGCGCTTGTTGGTTAATATCCCAGGCTTCGGTCGTAAACGTTGGTTCCTCCTCTTTTCTTCTCTTCCCCCCCAAAAAGTAGTCTCAAAATAGTAGTCTCGAAATACCTAGCTACCTAGCTAGGTATATATATATATATATAGCTTTCAACTACATACATATACCGATTGCAGGACACTAACAACAAACAAAACAGATGCCATCATCCGCGTCAAGCCCGGCCGCATGCGCAACTACTGGTTCCCCAAGTACCAGGCCGAGTACATGACGGCCCAGCGCTTCAAGGAGATGGGGCTGACCGAGGCCGCCATCGGCGTGCGCGACCGCACCTTCGGCACCAAGCTCGTCCTCGACCACGGCGACAACAACAACAACAATAACAAGAAGGCCGAGACCGACGACCCGTCGTCTTCTCGGGAGCCCAAGAAGCCCAAGAAGGAGACCATGTTGCTGCCTGTAAGTTTGTTTTTGCGCACACACACTCCCTCTAATATTATTATTACCATGCTGCCTCGGTATATGCTCTAACCACCACACCATCTAGCCCGAGGAATCCCTCTCCCTCCTGCAAGCCCTGCTCCCCCCAACCCTGACCTTCGCCCGCAAAGTCAACACCTCCGTCTCCCTGCCCTCCCAACCGCAGCCCGAGCCAGCACCCGAGCCCACAACCCCCCGCTCGCCCTCCCTCTCCGCCAACGCCGCCGTCTCCACCTCCTCCTCCTCCTCCTCCTCCCCCCCACCTACCCCCGTAGCCACCGTCTCGCAAGCCGCGCACGTCCCCATCTTCGGCTCCGTCTCCACGACGGACGTGCTGGCCGCGATCCGCGAGACGCTGGAGGCGGCGGACCCGGCGCACGCGGGCCGCCTCGCGCTCGAGGCCGAGGGCGTGCAGATCCTGGGCTTGGACGAGGAGGGGGACGACCGCATCAAGCGGCTTGGCACTTTCGAGGTCGTGCTCACGGTTTCTGCCGAGCTGGAGCCCGTGCGCAGGGAGGTTAGTGTTGTGGCGGAGGAGTAAAAGGGGGGTTTAGGGGGGGAGGGGGGAGTATCTACGACTGCCTAGCATACCTAGGTAGGTACTAGGTACCTAGGCATCTACATAAGTACGAGATCTTGTCTATATACCTACCTAACCTAACCTAACCCAACCTACCTGCCGGCCTACCATTCATTCCTTTTACGCCAGTTAGGAGGATGAAGGATGAAGGATGAAGGATGAAGGATAGACAAAAAAAAGAAAAAGAAAAAGAGAGAGGGATCAACCCCTCAACATATTCAACTACTAAAGTACAAACAAGGCCTTGCTTGCTAACCCTAGGTTAGTTAGCTAAGCTACCTGGTTTACGCAAGATGCGTTTGGTATACCTCACCTTAGTTTGGTTGTATGTTCGACATGTACGATTACAACACAGTGCTATACAATACTATACAATACTATACAATATAATACTGCGTGTGTATAGTTATAGATCAAGCTATTATGTATGTATTAGGTATGTATCTACCTAACCTACCTAAGTAGATGCCTACGTACATGTACATACTGCAGATCATCCCGTGAAGGCCGTCCTTAAGACAAGCCTGGAAGTCTAGAAGCTCGTCGCGCCTATGGCCTGCTTGGTACCTAATTTTCTAGACAGCATGTCTGTCTACCTAGGAGCCTACATATGTAGAGCGCAGTAAAGCACATCACATCACACAACCGAAGGGAATCGAACATTGAACAGGAGCAGGTAAACTGTACGAGTAGGTAGGTACCTAGGTAGGCAACAGAGTCGCTTTCGTACTCGGTGCCTACCTACCTAGTATGTGCCCGCCTACAAGCCTAGGTATTGCGTATAAAAGCTTCCACTCCTCTCCTTCGCAGATAATAATAAATAATTTCCGCCCCTCTAATGCTACACAATCTCGCCCAATCCCTTCCGGTCATAAGCAACAAAGCAGACAAACACACCTGGGCACACACACAAATGAACAACACCTAAATTGCTCAGAAGCCAACCGGGGGAATCTATCCTGATACCAAAAAAGTAAAACTAAAAAGTCGACAAAGCAAAAGAAAAAAGAGGCAAGGCATATGAGAATAGAGATTAAGGGGAAGGAAGGGGGGGGGGAAAGACATCGAGACGTCGTGTGCCCCGCCCTGTACGCCGGCGCTGTGCTCATAAGAGAATAGACGACCCAAAAGGATAACAGTACTCTATGGTAAGCAATCGCCTCGATTTGCCATCAACTAGTTGATGAACAGACAAGACATCTGCTCATTCAGGGGCAGAAGATAACTAGGGTAGGTTGGTGCTTGCGTATCGATGTTTAGATAAAAGGGGGGATACGATAGGTTACTAGGTATGTTTGATCAATAATCGAATCACTTGCCAGGATAGCTAACGTCCAAGTTCCATAGCGAGTCCCACACAATACTCCTCCTTACCGGACTCTGGCTTTCAACCGAGGTGGCGCTTACTTCTCGTCGGAGTTGTGATTGCCGTGGTTGCGGCTGTGAGTATGTTCGAAGATGGCCTGATGGTCTTTGCTGCAGGCGCGGGGCAAAATGAATCGGAGAATTCAGAAGGCTGCTTTCGTCTGCTGGTCGGTGCTAGATCCCATCAGCGACTTCGTTCCAGTGGCTAAGGAATGAGTCATCCTGCATTTCGCACCTCATTGTCTTCGCTCTTGTCCACCGAGTTTCGCTTATCCCCTTTATCCCCCTTATCCCCCTTATCCTCCGTCGGCTCCTGTTGGGTCCCACTTGGTCCTGCCGCCCCTTGTTCAGCCGCCGGGCTCGGGCTCGTGGCGCCCGGGCTATCGGCCACTACGGCACGCAAGCTGTTTGTCTCGCTAGCTAGGGCACTGCCTTTCCCAGTACCAAGTGGCAGGGCTTTCTTAGAGCCCGTGCTACTACGTCTGCTCTCGAGACTCTTGCTGAGGGTCCTACTGACGCCCTCAATTCCGCCGTTGGATCCAAGTTTAGACTTCCCCTTTGACGGGCGACCGTGAGCATGAATATCCGCAATGGCTGCAACCGTATTCGCCGCAACTGTGGACTTACCAAGGCCGGGGGTAGACGGAGCTCCGGGTTTATCCTCGTGCGCGTCGATGAGCCACCAGCGAAGACCATCTGAAAGATCAAACGGATTGTCATTTTCATCGCCAGTATTTACCGAGTCGGTTTCGCCGTCTGATGGAGGGGCGGCGGGAGACTGCAGGCTCTTAGACAAATCGACTACCCGCTCCTGTATACGTGTTATACGAGCTACAAGCCACTCACGGCTACGCAAACGGTGTCCCTCTTGCTCACGCAGGAAGAAGTGAGGGCAGCCAACGTTGAAGGCAGCCCAGGCACCCGTTGTCTGATTACGCGTCGGTAAGAACAAAGCCAAATCGCCCTCCTTGAATTGTCGAAACGCAATCTTGTCCCGGGCTTCCTTGGCGAGTTCATGTGCTCGTTCCCGATAATTGCGAGCATCCCGCGTCATCTTTCGGGTGCTATGCTCGACTTCCTTTATGCGGCGATACATGATTTCGGAGAAAGTATCTATGTCGAAATTGCCAGGGCCGTTCATGAAAGCTTGGTATTGTTCATCTTCTGTATTCGTGTCCTCGGCATTCATCCAATAAAGTAATTTGAGGTCCGTACTGTCGGCAAGAGAATTAGTTATCAAAGAGACAGAACGTCGTATGGAGGATCCAGGATCAGAAGAGTCGTTAGGATTTTGGGTCACGCGTTCTGACCGGGGAATTCTCTGGATGGCCATGGACCTCTCCGACCGTGTTACTGAGAAACCAAGACGCTCGAGGAGTCTACAAAGTCTCTCATTTTGGGTATACAATCGTTGGGTGAGTTCTTTTGTGCGGCCATCTCGTGCCTCGTACCTGTTATTGAGACCCTCCAACGTGGAATCGGACAACTGCAATTTCTCTTGGAACATCCGTACTTCCTCCTCAAGACTGCCCACTTGAGACTGCTTCGACGCCAACTGTTCAGTAAGCACTGCGACTCGCTTCTCCTCGTCTTCCAGCTTCTTTCGCAAACTTTCCGATCCCGTTTCGCCTTCGGTCATCTTGACACGGAATTGGTTGAGCTGCTCTCGTCCGTCATTGACTTCCCTTTCAAGGGTAGTGCATCTAGTCCTCTCCTTGTCTAACGTCTCACGCAAGTGTACGGCACTCATCTCTTCTCTAGAGAGTCTCTCTTTCGTGACTTGCAACTCAGATCTTGACTCCTTGATCGTGCTTCGGGCGAGCTCTAGATCGGCCTTCATTAGAGATACGTCTTGCTCGAGGGACCTGAATTTTGCCAGAACATCGCTTGCCCTAGTCGCAACAGCATCTACTAGATCTGAAAAATCTTGAGGGGGATCCTCCATGGGCGATAGTTGACCATGTAGCTCTCTAAGCGAGCGAGCCTGGGTTTCCCTGCAATCATCGGTGGTCTCGGCTCGTTTGTTCAGCTCTTTGATCTTCTCGCGTGCCTCCTTCAGCTCTCTCTCAAGCGATACATTACGTTCTCTCTGAACTCTAGCTTCGTTGCGCAGAAATTCAACTTGGCCCTGGGTTCGTAAGGTATCGTCCTTCTTCTCTTTGGAAAGACGTTCAACCTCCGCCTGTAAAGAATGAAGCCTCTCATCGTACGTAAGTTTCTCGTTTTCCCTAGATTCGCCAAAGTGTTCGATTTCGTCTTCTGTTTCCTCAAGGCGAGCTTTGAGAGTCTTAATTTCGTCATCCAACAACTTTCGTTCTACGATGAATTCTCTTTTCAAGGCCTCCATATTTCCTAGAAGATCTTGTTTCATCGAGTTAGCTTCATCTATACGGCCCTTCATATGTTCCGTCTGTGCATTAGATTCTTGTTCTAGCATCGCAGATCGTTCCTTCTGGGCGATTAAATCCCCTTCCAGTTGTGCGATACGGTGGTGTAGGACCTCGGGGTTCTCTGAAGTCGATGATCGGCGGCGTTGATCTGGTGCGCGTGATGTCTTAACAGATCCAGTGGACTCGTTTTGTTGCGGCTGAAAAAGGTTGCTCAAGGGAGACGGTCTTGATGCCTGGGTTTGGCGGTGCAACAGATCCTCTAGGCGGCGGACCCGACTTTCTGCTGTCTTCAGTTTGCTCTCTAATTTAGACTTGTCAACTTGTAGACTCCTAAGGAGGTCATCATCTCCCCGGATAAGTAAGGCGCTTTTCCCGAGGGCTGCTTCATGAACACTGCCGTTTTTGAATGCCTTTAACCGTTTTGACTGTTGCTTGGTTGGGTTATTGAGTTCGTTCACAAGTTTGGTAATGTCGCCCAAAACACCTGCGTCCGCATTCTGACGCCTTAGGATCGTCAAGAATTCGTCCAGCTCTTGCTTCGTCGTTTCGGGCCAAGCCTCATCATCGCCTCGAAGGTTGACTTCGAGACCAAGAACGCTATTATTCTTGGTCTCTTCCGGCCCATATGTGCTACCAATCATCTTATGCCACTTCCGGCGTCTTTTCAACTCCTCGTCCTGGAATACAGCCATCTCGTTTAATAGCGTCGAAGAATCGACCTTCACTTTCTGGGACCAATCCTTGCGTCGTAATGCTTCAACAACAAAAGACGCGTACATGTAGGGAAGTTGCTGAATGAGGCGCAAATAATCGAATGTAGTCATTTCCTCCTCCCCATTGTTGATAGCATTGATCTGGGTCCTAACACTTTGAAGAAGACTAGTTATCTCAGCAATCCTGCGCATGAAGGCGAGGGAATCTGCTGCAAGCTCGTTGCGTGCTTGGGTAGCGTAACGAAGCATATCGTCCATCTCATAGGCTCGTTTCTGAATGGTTGGTAGTAGCTGTTGTGTGTGATTAGCTGCAGTCTTTGAAGCTGATAGGAGCCCTTTTGCTTGGTTGGTATACACCAACGTGGCCTGGTAGTCCGTATCAACCTTGAGGGCAACGGCCTCTATGTCTTCTAGTAGTTGGCCACAGTCGTTGCTATGTTTCACTACCGAGCGTTCTATTAGTTTATTAAACTCCTGGAACAGTTCGTCGCAGCCGGCAAACAACTTATCAACGGTGCTGTCCAGCTCGGTGATCTTGTTGGTAAATTTTCGCAATGATGTGGCTGCGAGCTTGCCGGCTTTTCGCGTCGGTTCAGGATCGATCAGGTCTTCCAAGGCTGCTTGACGGGGCCTTCGGACATCCTGACCAGTCATGAATCGCACCATGGCCGAGGAGATGGGAACGTTCCGTGCCAATTCAAGATACTGTTCCCAGTTGGAGGCCAAAGTGGCATATTCGTCTAGGGCAGGCGTTGCCCATTTCTTTAGTTCCGAGTGCTTCTGATAGAGAGGTTTGACAGCTGTATCGAGGTTTGCCACAGCAGCATCGAGGCATTTTAATATGACGTCTATCTCTCCATACCGAGTTCGTGCCGCAGCAGCCATAGCACCGCTATCTTCCACCACTCTCATGGCCCAGTCACGGCGGCTCTTGAACAAATCCTGCCAACATTGTAGAGTACGGGTGTCATCAATCGAATTCGGAGCAGGGAATACAGTGTATTTTTTGGGTACGGGCAACTCGGATATAAGAGAATTTGAAGCACCAGGCGAAGAGGCCTGCGTTATCCGAATATCATAGACATAAATCTCTTTCTAGCAAACATGTCAGCCCGGAAATCGGCCACGTAGGGAGTGTCGAGATGAAATCCGGGAGTAGACAAACCTCGGTTTGTATGGTCTGGATCTTGACCGTCTTTCCCTGCGATGAAAGTGCGACAATATTTTGCACCGGTATAGAACTCTGCCGAGCGACCCATCCTTTAAAATCATCGAGGCTGCATGGACAAGATAAAAGCTATTAGTGATACTATCCCGACTTGGTAGGGCGTGAATGGGTAGTCGGAGCTAGTGCAGCAGGGAAGAGAAGACATACGATGTGAACAGAGAGATATCGACCTGCAGGCGCTGGCCCGTGTGGGCAATCAACACCTGCGTCTGCGTCGCCATGATATGTACAGTCCATCCCCTAAAAGAATGAAAGGGAGATGATTGCGACGACGAGTAAAAAGTTCCTTGGCTGCCTGAATACGGAAGGCACCCAAAGATAAATGGTAGAAGAAGAAAAGAAGTAAGAGGTGAGAAGGTAAGAAGATAAGAAGGTAAGAGGGAAACTCGAGAAGCTCGGGCGAGAATAGAATATTAGGTGGGCATCTGGATGATGGAGATGGAAGCTTTGGATTCTATTCGCTTTATCCTTTATCAGTATCGTATTAGTTATCCTTCTATCGTTCTATCGATTTATCGGAGCTTCTGTGGATAGTCAGCTGGTTGGCAGAGCAAGGGCAGGCAGTCAGGCGCTGCTGCTGCTCAGTGCTTTTGTGACTATTCGCTAAGTCTTAAGGTTCCCATACATTCGTCACAGATGGACCCACAAGCTAAAATGATTTAAGCTTTGACCATTCAATACATGATACTTCTTCTTCTTCAAGTCTCCAACGTTTAATATCTGAGGCGCAGTTAAAGTCAAGCTGGCCAAGCTGGTCGAGCAAAAATCATGGTTTAGATGAAGACTTGATGAAAAGTGTATATTATATTTCTTATGAATTGGCTGATAAACAATTCTAAAAGACTCAAAAAAAAACCCCATCTCATCTTTTATTGTGTCCACGTCACGTCTTTGTATTCAACTTGAGGGATGGACCAGGTACATATAAGTAGTACATACATAGGTAGTCAAGCCACACTTGTGTTTTATGCAGCCACAACAATTAGTTAAAGCAATTAACGCGATGCAGATGATCATCATCATTGATTGATGCCATCAGAATGCATACTAGTTAGTGGTACATAGAACTATACTACTAAAAGCGCGAAAGGAAGTCTGCGAATAGCAACACTACTACAAGTAAAAGAAGGGGAAAAGTGAACTTAAGAAAAGATAGCTTGTTAACTTATTATATCGTTAATTCTCTTGAATCATTTCTTTCACATGTCACTTATTATATCATGAGCAAGATCTATAGGATCTATCTATAGGATCTAAGAGAACAATGGCGGATGGCATTACAGAACCCCCTACACCACTCCTACTATCAGATGATGAGAAGCAAATTCTAGAGTCACACGACCGCCTCCAGCAACTTCAGCTGGAAATCGCGTTACTGAAAGCCCAGAAGAATTATAACCCAAGTCAGTCCTATGGCCACCACGCAATTTAATTATCAATTAAGTATATTCTCCTGTATTAACTGTCGCTTCTAGACGCGAGTGCATCTACTAGGGGGGATAGCAGCATAGAAGAAGCACAACAAGCTCTTCTAGACTCGAGATCGAGATATATCTTGCGAAACCAGATCGTGGAAAGTGTCATAGCCACCAACCCGATCCTGCAAGCCTTGCACAACGGAACGAAAGCATCCCCTATAGAACGGTAAGGACTCACTCACTCATAACATTTGTATATCACGCCTGGCTTCTAGCTCCTAATCAACATTTTCTAGAGATCTCCTTCCCGTCCTAGAACGCCGCGAAGAGTCATCCTCGACGCTAGCGCAGCAGTCCACAGAACTCCGCGCGATGCTAGACGAGATCACGGAAGTAGAAAGCCAGAGCCTGCGCCTCGGCCGCGAGAACGTCGATCTCGCCTCCCAGCTGCTCGAGCTTGCCGAGCAGACGAACCGGAGCAAGGCGGAGGCCATTGAGATGGACCCGGAACGGGCAGCCGAGATAAGGCGCTTATCAGACCAGGTCAAGCTAAGCAGGCAGAGATGGCGAGTGTTGAAGGGTACTGCGAGCGCGGTAGTCGCCGGAAGTGGGGTGGACTGGTCTCGGGATGCCGGGCTTAGGGATATTGTGCTCGACCCTGAGAATGAAGAGGAAATATGACAGGGACCTTAGGTAGTCGCAATTAGGTAATGAGCTGAGAAGCGCGTATTACATACAATATCCAATATTAAACAATACTCTCACGGAGTCTCACCGGTCAGGGCGCGGTTCTTGTCCTCTCATGTCATCATGCCAAGCCAGAGCGCCCTAAATGGGTGCCGAGGTGTTATGTATTTTGCAAGCCTTGAAAGAGGACGGTTCTTTCAGTTTACTCATACATAACTAACTCTTCGGCTTATTCTTCTCAGTCTGTATTACCTCAGCAGCAGTAGTAAAGTACCTACCTATGCATTTATCTACATGTATGTAGACTCGACGAAAAAGGGACTCTCATTTTCTTTTTAACAAAACGATACATCAGCCTTCGGTTCCTGGTCGATAGGGCTTAGCGCCGATTGCATTTCTGACCAAAGTCGGTAGAAATCACGTGGAGTACAATCCTATTTTAAGATCCTAGATTCAAAAGCTGGAAACTGGGTATTAGGTAGAATGGCCTTGTGTGTGTGCATGTGTGCATTGATCTTGGAATGGTGCACATGTGGGTGAATGTTTGCGTGTTACCTAGGAACGGTTGTATCAAAAAATTTCAAGGCCCCCCCGAGTTCTATGTTACTGAGCGAGGTCTACCGGATATACGGGTAGTGTAGGAATATCCGTAGATCAGAAGCAAAACTTGTAGTTATGTACGTATGTAGTAGAAGTGATCTCGAGGCATCCATGATACTTGACCATACCGATGTTAAAAAGGTACATGTCTAGGCTGTCCTGGCTGCCTACTAATACTTGTACT
Source organism: Hypoxylon fragiforme (assembly GCF_022984875.1). Classification (NCBI taxonomy): domain Eukaryota; kingdom Fungi; phylum Ascomycota; class Sordariomycetes; order Xylariales; family Hypoxylaceae; genus Hypoxylon; species Hypoxylon fragiforme. The sequence continues at coordinate 538,144 of NW_026054761.1, read as the reverse complement.
GCATATAGGCAAGTACACAGTTAGGTAGGCATGTACGCATGATGTAAACAATTTCGTGTGTCGCATCATCTGGTTTAAGTAGCTCTGTGATTAGAACTTTAAGGGTCTTTGGCCTTTGCCGGAATCAAGACTGGTCGCTATGTATGGTGTCGTCGATAGTGGAGAATAGGCTTGAAGACAAAGGCCATCTGCTATGTACGAGTATTAGTGTAATCAATGCCGGGCACAATATTATGTATGAAGCAGGTTGGGGATGCACAGTATTTGAAGCACATGGGCTGATTCTTAAGGGGTTACATCCATATCTCTTTCTGGTGTAGCGCACCTCTCCTAATATGTCTGTACATAGTAGTAGTATATCAAGGTACAACTTATACTTCTGCTACATGTATGTATATACATAGAGTTAAGGTAAAAAGAAAAGCATTGATAAACGTGTTAAGAATCTGAATGAACAAGTAAAGATACTATGTACCTTCAATCTCTTCGTACTTGAATAGATTTAGTTTATGTAGCAAGGCCTCACAGTCAGGAATGAGAGACACTTATCCTTGATACCCAAAACATCCTCCTTTGATGGATCAAGGCGTGACCAACATTCAATGTTCCAAGTTACTAGGTACGTACCTAGGAAGGAAGCTGTGGAATCTTACCCGGGATTACTTGCGCGGAGCCTTCAAGTTCTAGCCTGCTCGCCTACTCACCTGCTCTCATTCATTGGAGGCCTGCAAATCATATCGAATAACTAGCTGGTGGGCGTTCGAGCTATGTTATGTGGATGTGTCCGTATCAATAGGCTGATAGGTAGAGTTGTTACTGACTTTCACGACTCCCCTTCTCCCCCCCCCCCCCCCCCCTTTTTTTTTGTCTTGAATAATACAATTCATATTGCTGCAAGCCCTTCAAGCTATGAGGCAGTGATGGATCAGATATAACCCCAGCATAGTATAGGTCTCTTCGGTTCAATGTTGCAAAAGCTTATCCGTATGCCGTATGTGCCTCGATAATTGATGTAGGCGTACAAATACAAATTGGTGCGACTTGGGCTTGCATTGTCCCTACTGTTTGTAAATAAGGGGGATGAGAATCTTAGAGGATACGCAAGCTTAAAGCAGGTAGGCTACTTTTTAGGGGCAGTGTTACGCCAGTGCAACAACTCGGACACTGGTAGATGCAAAGTCTTGAGGTCATTGGTCGACAGAGCTGCTGCGTTGAGATTTGCCTGTGTAGATGCACTTGTTTTGGCCTACCCCTTGCTACTATATACCTAGTATGTAATGGACGATAACCACATAAGGTATGTACATATGTAGTTAACCCTTAATAATGTTGTCTGCTTTCGTATACATAATACTTCAAATGTTGTATGGAGTCTACTATGGACAGCAGTTTAGTTGATGTTGACTGCATGTGTCGACGAGATAGATTTATATACGTGCATATATGTGCATATATGTACATATTAGGTATATGTATGTTGTAAGTATTCGTATAAATCAATAAAATAAATAGACTTCAAAGTTGAATCTGCTTTTCGGTGAAATTTGCTTATACCGAGGCAGCGAGGTTCGACAATTGTGACAATTATGTGATTAGATCCAATCTGATTGGGGTAGGGCACTGGATTGCGAAAAGAAAGGGGGGAGAGTTAAGAGAAACTGGCCACAGGAAGTGAAGAGGGGAGTGCCAAACCCCCAGAAACGCAGCTAGAGTTTTCGTGTGGTTGTAATCAGCTGCAATGAACCACATGCAGACCAGGCAAAAGTTTAAAAAAAATCATTCTACGGCAGGGAATCCAAGCACAAATCCAAGGTCAAGTACCATAATACATATAATAGCATAAAAAATGGTACAGAATATTACATTCACGCTAACAAGGGGGCTTCGACGTTAGTAACGCTACATATTACATGTAGTAGGTAGGTATGTACTATGTATGTAGCAGCTAGTAGTACTACTATGTACGAGGATTGATGTATGTACTTCAATGTTCAATGTTTTATGTTGGTACTGGTCATATGTATTGTACATACAAATGTACACACTACATTTGGGTGTACGTTTGCTGTATTACCTCTGTGCTTTAATGCTTTCAATGTTAAGCTTCCGCAACTTGACCTTTATTCCTTATCACAGATTAACATTGAAATCATCATCAACATAACTTCGTAAGTGCATATTTCCTCTCTTTCTCTCTCCTCTTTTCCCTGTTTTTCCTTTATATAAATTTTGTTGTTTGGTTGAAATTGAAAATTTGCCTTAACTAAGGCTTAAAGAAGCAGCGAAAGAGGTGTGGTAGCAAGATGGCGGATGAACAATAAATACAAAATGATCGAGACGCTGGTGGATATGGGCATTCAGGTCTTGTGTTTACATTCGTTTTAGGAATAGGGAGATGCTGATTCTCAAAGCGTTAACGAAAAAAGGGAATCAATGAAGTCGCTCCTACGTAATTTAAGGTTTGGGCAGGTAGGTATACAGTATTAGAGATCCGGCTAAACCTGGCAGGAACATATTATATATGTATACTTCAAGGTTCTTATGTATTAGCTACTACATATGTATGTATATACATGCATACATTAGATAGTAGTATGTATTCAATGTTTAGAACATTAGTCACAAACATGGAATGCATTCTTCCCCTTTTCGTCTGGTGGTTACATGTATGTGGTGTATGTAGGAACTTGAAGGACTACCGCCCAGCCATCCCATCCCATCTTTTTCATGTATCTCTTATCACCCATCAATCCATCGGTGATAGTCGGAGCAAGCGCAAGCTATTCCACATTTATTAAGCCCAATATTAACACTATTACAATATTAACACTATTATAAATTTGAACTTCAGTATGTATGTAGTATACGCAGAAGAACAATTAAACCTGAAGGAGAGAACAGTGAATTTGAAGAAGTAGTGACATCGGTACAAACCTAAAAGCAATGGCATTAGATTCCAAGAACGGCATGGAGCAAAAACATATGTGCAGTAATGATTGATAGTATTAGTATATAGCCCGTAATAGTAGTAGTCGTAGTAGGTAGTACATACTATGTAATAATCCGCTACAAATGATGACGGAATGAATGAATGTAAACATGGAATGAACGGATGCGCATATGAATGATTGATGAAGGGAAAGGGCTAAGTGATACAGTAATAATACATGTAACAAAGCAACATGGCACACCTTCCTCCATAATGCTAACCTGGGTAGCCAGTACAAACCACACCGTGGATCCCAAATCACCTCTAGCTCCTTCCTTGTATGTAACTATGTAGGTATGTATTGTATCGCGCTGATTGCAACGTCCAGGAACGCTACAGCGCAGGTTCGAGAAAAGGTACCTTCCCAGCAAAATTAGGTGGGGTGGATACTTAGTTGGCATTTAGCAGGAAACATTGAAGCAGCCCACACCATGGGGGTGTGTGTTCTTGTCTTTGAGCACTCGCACCACCTGGGCAGTCTGAGCGGACTAGTAGACGGTACATATGTACATATATAGTACAGTACGGTCAATACCTCCAGCTAGCACTGGTACAGACCGTATAGTATGTACAACTTGAATACATCAATAGTAGCATTTGATGTACTGTAAAAAGCACCGTTGACCTGGGCAGACAGCACTGCCAGGTACTAACTGGAGCTCGCTTGGTCACCCCCCCTAGCTGCCAGCCAAAAATCACTCGGTCACTGTGCCTGTCTACCTAGTACCTTACGGTCTGTCGCCCGCTTGCCCGCTTTTTGGTGCAGACCCCTCCCTCTTTTTGCACCCTCCCTTAGAAATTGGGGCAGTCTTAAGTCTTGCTCTACACACAATCACCCACGCGCAGTAAAAAGGGAGTAGGCCAACGCTCCCCCCATACAAATTTCCCTCTCTTCTCCCTCATACAAATCTCCCACCAAAATCGTCTCTCTTACAAACACCGCCTACACTCAACCTCAATACCTGCACATACAAATTGTGAGTACCTCCATTTATATGGCACTTTACTGCAAATCCCAAGTCACTCTACCACATTTAACACTCTACCCATTTCGTCGCCAAATTCGTATCAATTTGTCAATTTGGAATAGACGATTACCAAAATCATTTCATTTTTTTCTTCTTGCATTCTCGTCAAGTTTTATTTGCAGCTCCAGCTCCGTCTTTAAAAAGATTTATATCTCTTTAGATCGGCTGTTGCACTGATAGCTTGCTGCAAACCATCATCATCCAAACCCACCCACCTTGCATTTTTAAGGTGATCAATTGCGCTGACTGCAGTTTCGCGCAACAGCTTTATCAACCACAACATCATCGTTGAATACTTGTCGAATTTTCTCTAGGTATGCAGATTGCTTTACTTAGATCGATTCCAAGCTTCAAGTCGCGGTTTTTACGCGTTGGCGCGAGCAATTGCATTTGCGACAACATCGCGTCGCATCCAAACATACCCGTGCATCACCTCACTACTGAATCCAATTGCCCCTCCATTCACACACACCATTTACCACATGACACTACTCGCGCGCAATCGCAATAGTCGCCGAACAACTCTAAATTTTAGCCCTTTTCAGCGATGTCAATTCTTAACATAATATATCTTGAACTTGGATTTAAATCTTAACTTATCCGAACCAGTCCCAAACTAACGTCTTATTCCATAGCACCTCCAACAATCATCATGCCTAAGGAAACCACTAAGCGCGGCAAGACCGGCAAGGTTGAGAAGAGAAAGGGCAAGAAGGGTAAGTCATTCACCACCTAATCAACCCCGACCTCTTTGAGGACACAGATGCGACCTGGGCACCGAGCCCAGCGTTTTCCTTACCATATCCTTTGCACTATGTAGCTTGGTTCTTGCTCGATATGGTGGAGCAAGCCTCGTTGGGCAGAAGATTCCCAAACCCACTGTTGGATTGATCATTCGTATTTTGGTGTATCGACTAATCAATTGTGCAGACCCCAATGCACCCAAGCGTGGTCTCTCAGCGTACATGTTTTTTGCCAACGAGCAACGTGAGAACGTTCGTGATGAGAACCCGGGTATCTCATTCGGTAAGGCATCCTTGCATTTATCTAATGATTTTTGTGTTAATCCCGTCGCAGGCCAAGTTGGCAAGATTCTCGGCGAGCGATGGAAGGCCCTGAACGACAAGCAACGCACCCCATACGAGGCGAAGGCTGCAGCCGACAAAAAGCGATACGAGGATGAGAAGCAAGCCTACCAGGTAATTCCCTCAGTGTAGCCCCTCTCGACAAACCATACTGAGCGTAGCTGACTAGGCCGAATCCGATTAGGCTGGCGGCGATGAGAGTGAATAAAGCAATCAGCTCGGTTCGCCTGCCTATCGGTTACGAGGTTCATGACATGACTCAGGATGGTCGCCAGCCTGGGAAGCCTTTGGGCCGTGGTAGATGCTCTTCTCTCCTTTCGAAGTCTAATACGTATGGGATCGGTCGGTGTTGATGCACAGGGAAAGGGACATTGCGTTACAGTTTTCTTTTGCGTCGTTTTCGCTCTGATAACTGGAATCAGGGCGGGGGGTTACATTGATCCAGTGGCGTTGTCGTGGAAGACTTCAGCTACCTAACGAGGCACAGAGCAATCAAATCGATGCTTCTCGACAACACGATGTAAAATAGCTTGCTTTTGCAATTAACGAAGAGTTGACAGCACAATACAGTGTTGATCTATGTTGGCCTTACCAGCCTCAGAAAGTCGTAGCAACCAAGCTGTAAGAGAGGTGATTGCAGACAATATCAAGCAAGTATAAATTATCCCACGTGGCTAGGTTCAGCCCACTTGGAGAAGTGCTCGGCAGACAGACGCATGCAACGAGGATGTACATATTTCCAAAGATGGAACAATTCGGTTAGGAGTTTGACCACGGTGTTTGAGTGGAATCCATGCCTCACCTTAATGTTTAATATAAGGCTACACCAAGTCCTGTATACCATCCACGTATTCTGTTCAAATTCCCTACTAGTACCAAGTACATGTAACACATGGATGTACCTTATATGTAGCCTTACAATGTATACTAGGCATGATATGTTACTGAATCTCGAATGATTTGGTTTACCGGAATAACGTTGGCGTTACTCGATACATACCTGTACATAGTAGGTTCAACATTGAATGCTCCCACCGCACTGTCCTGTCAGATGGTTGCCCAGTTGCATGCATACCTACATATGTAAGTTCAGGGTTGCATTAAGCTCGGGCTCGGCCGTACATACAGCCGCGTTTATATAAGGGGCATGGATCCCATCAAGTTCAATCATTTAAGATCGAGAAACCGTTGGAACTTTATCTAACCTACCCTCTACTCACCTACCTATAGTAATCATCAGTATCTTCTATCGAGAGTGTCACAGAAATCGAAAAATACCTATGATATAAAACCTCAACCGAGTCAACTAGACGTACATACATACGCTATACCAGGTATATATCTCCGATTTCTATATAACTAAGTCCGGATCAAATCGGGCAGATCCAATCTGTACTGGCTCCCAACTTAGGCATCTCTGAGATTGGGAATGCATGCAAGCGCTTACGAGCCAGCACGGCGCGATAAAATAACCGGTTGATCTCCCGCCATCGGAACCTCAATCGGAGCAATGCAGAACCTAACTTGGAGATTCTCATGTGTCCCCATCTTCTCTCAGATCCTAGACGAAGCTCCTGCATATTCGAGAATGCACCGCATTTCATAGTCAGTATTATGCTACGCGACAGCCTACTTATTAAAAAAAAACCCCCCAATAAAATATATCTTTCCTTCAATGCTCCCTTCTTGTATATACCTATATATACATCTTCGTACCTATGCATACCTACTAGTTCAGCATCCCCAATCAGCCTGTTACTCGCTGAAAGGATATCCTCGAAATATCAAGCTCACTTTCATTCATCATATACCTTTTCTGTCGCCTGATAACCGCCAGCGAGCATGGATACAAAGATATCCCCCCAACTGAAACAATGTATCGCCAAGGAGTTCCATCATAAGCGGCTAACGAGACAAACGGTAAATTGGTAACAAAGTGCCGCGGCAAGTTAGAAGCTTCGAGGTTCAAATATTGTCTTTCCTTGCCTTTCTCCTTTTTGTCGCTCACCTCCTCCAGCTGGGTACGGATCGCGCCAGGTCACAGACAAACAAGCGGCTCGGTAGTATCATCATGTTTCCCCCTCGTCTCTCCTCGTCCAGTCTGATATCTTCCCTGCATATTATTTATGCAGGTGCTCCCTTCTCCACGCTGTGAGTATAGTAACACTGATCACTCTACGCCTGATCCGGCCTTACGGCCAAGCTCTATCCAATCCCTGGTGCATACGCTTGCCCAGGTGCTTTAGAATCGTGCTGCCGGGCTTCGTGGCAGTATCTTACTTGAGTCAGTATGTTCGAGAAGCCACTCTCTATCTCTTGAGCTGCCCACACTGGCAAACATCCGTGAAACTACCTAAGTGGCCAAGCCAATTGGCTTTTTCTTTTTTTTTTCTTTCCTTTTTGTTTTACCGTCCTGGTCTCCTTCATGTTTGTATCGGCAGATTCCTATGCTGGACATGATTGCTGCCAAATTTGACTACGGATTGCCTCCCGGAGCAAAGGATTATCGTCACCGTCATTTTTGATTTTTGTTCTCAAGCAGTCGACACAGGTGATACTAGGTATTGTCACTTACATCAACAACACATGCAAGATCCAGTCGACCTCAGTTTTTTTATTCAATAAAGCCAGAATTTAAAACCTCCAATGGTTTTGTGCCGCTTTAATCTCGTCATCATATAATCTCCTCCCCTCCCACCTTCGGCGATTATCACTTCACGGACTCCACATACACGGAACCCTTTCGGATCGCTTCTTCTCTATTGGGGAATACATATATTTTTACACGTCACCCCACTGTAGTTGGGCTCTTTCTATCCTCACGTTATATGTCATTCACATAGAGTGCAACCTTTCAGAGGAAAAGTAGGTATTCATAAATTTCTAGCCTTTAATAGGTACCAGGACCAGCTCCTCTTCATAGCTACTTCTTCACTATTGAATCCATTCCCAAGTCCCTCTTCCCCACACAGCCAACTGTCGGATCAAGTGCGGAGACGACGATCGTTCGTATGCTTATCAAACACCGAGTAAAGCTACCGGTCCTCTTTAAATCAGACTCCGTCGTCATTCTTAGCTTTAATGCCGTTCTCTTGTTCCACATACCACGACTAAAACCGCTCACGAGCTACGCCAGCCTGGCTGTACAACAAAACGTTGTCCTTTGGAGGCTGTGGAGGAGGTTGGGACGGCTTTCCTGAATTGAAAATATTATCATCATCTACCATAATGAGACTTTGAATAGTTAAAATCGATATGGACCCTATTTTGTGCCGTACCAGGACGCCCGGCAAGCTAGCTGTCCAGCAGCTTCGCCCTCAACTACTTAACGGATGTTACCATGAGGCTGACCGTGCCGATATTGTCGGCCTCAACCTTCAGATGTTGCGAGATACTCTTCCACAGTCTTTCCATGCTCATATGACTGGGGTCATCGAAGAGATCTTTAACACGAGCCGGCTATTACGAGATCTTGCGGAGCAGGCACAAATACATGTCTTCCAGCTGCCCCCAGTCTATGACTATCTTAACGTCATCCTGCCATGTCTATGCCGGACTCTTCGAGACATAATGTCATTCTACGAGGACAAATCAATGAATAAAGAACACCGTTGGAGAACCATGTACCATAAGCTAGGAAATGAGCTTCCTGGAACGACACTGCCAGCTAGAATTATCATGTACAATCAGTTCCTTCGATTGCTCCAGGACCTTCTGACAAGGTAAGGCAGTTTCTGTCATATACAACGACCGAGCGCCAGACATTTGCGTTAAACGAAATCCAGATCGCCAAACTTTGACATGAATGGAATGGAGTCTCTACGGATCCGCATCCTGCAGCTTCGCGAAGCGAGAAAAATACGTCAGTAGCTCATCTCTTTCATTCCTCAAAGTGTAACTAACTCATTCATAAGCCCCTCCCAACCCCATTAGAACGGACCTCATTAGACGAGACGAGGCTTTGGAGTTTTGGAGTCGAGAGACCGTATGCTTCCTTCCCTTCCATCCTAGGATTATCATGAGGAGGTATGATATTGATAACGTGCAGGACTCTCACTGGGCCGAGGCGATCTTCACACAGCCACTACCATATCGAAGGGAGTTCAAGCATCAAGTAAGGTAAGTCTGTAAATCATGCAATAAGGTCCAATGCAGGGCCTCAGACCAACGCTTCACAGGTCGGACTTGTTCGGCAATTTACAAATGTTCGGCCACCTCCCGCCCCTCCCAAGAGACGTGAAGGTATTAGTCAAGAGGCAAGTACAAATTCCGTCTCGATAATTCAATGTACCTACTGGTACACATGCTTGCCATATTAACAAGTGCCTCAGATCGTTCGATAAAGACCGTATCTCGGTTATATTCTTTATGCAGCTAAAAAGTCAAACGCCGTACGTCTATATCCGAATTAAGCAAGGCAGTCAAAACTGGGTTTCTGTATTCGGTGTACACGAGCTGTCTATTCGAAGAGGGGCCGACTCAGTCTTGGACTTGTCTATGTGGGATTTCGCGGAGCGTAGTGCCAAACCCTGGGCCAGCCTATCCTTTTTGACCTGGGAAGGTTAGTACTATCCTTCCTCACAACCCGAAGAGGGTAGTACCAGTGGAAGATATATCTAACAAGGAGTAGAATTGGTGCTTTTTTATTGCACTTTCCTCTGCCTGAAAATTCGTAGCCCGCGGACCAACCAAGTCAGGCCTGAGGAATTCCACCTACGTAAGGAGAGACGTTTATTTCAGGCGTAAGCTATAGACTCTATCCACGTAGCGAATCAGAGAGGCTAACGTGTGATTTCTAGTCAAATCATTGACGATGGGTATCAGCACGTCCTTATGGTTTTCGAGGATGCCATAACCGGGGGTTATCGCCTCCATGCTGCAGTCTGGGATGGCAAATTCCGAGCTTGTCCTGTGTGGACAGCGTTTAGTAAGAAACCCTACCACCCCTTTCTGAGCAATCACTATATTCACAATTCTTTGACCCTTTGTTTTATTTATCAATTGACCGTCGTTCGTTCAGTTCCCCCAAATGTGTCTTCGTCTTGGCTCATCCGAAAAACCTCGAGACGCATCTGGCTACGCGACATACAACCATACGTGTTTTTCGAAAAGTACCGACCAGCACACCAACGAAGGGGTCGGCTTGGTGCGTTCGAACTAGCTTTCGCACATAGCGAGGCTGCCTCGCGATTTCATGAACTATTTGCGTCGTCGCCGGTCCCATCTGCTGCCTCGGTTGCCCATGATTCTTCACCAGAAACGAACGACACCTCAGAGGCCACTAAGTAATCGATATACAAGAAGGAAACATCAACAATGGGGGCGCATATCTCCCCCAAACGAAGCTGGCTCGTAATATACCATTCCCAAATAACAGCCCAACCCAGTTACCGAAACGACATCATCCAGTGGAGGACGAAGACGTATCTTGATATTAACTATCATACTCATGCTAACTAGCACCTATCCTCCAGGTGCTAGCCCTTTCATTACTTAACACACGTCTTCTCGAAGCATAGCAGATCTACTTTTCTTTTCCCTTCTTTTTACCTCTCTCATACTCGAAGCCGAACCAATGCAATCACATCCACGTACCTGTTTACCTAATACCCCATCTACCTAGTAAGAAAGGACAAGGAAGATGCGTAATAGCATGAGCTTGTACGATTTCGACAGAGATGATATCTTTACGAGAACACGAAGTTTTACGACACGAAGGCGAGCCCATGACCTAACGATGTCTACGATTAAACGTTTTCATTTTTCAAAAACGTTCATTACATCCGTGGAAAAGGTAGACGAATGACAATGGCGAAAGGCAGATTGTTTGATGATACCCACCAATTTCCTACCCTATCAAGCATCTAGCGAAATTTGAATTTCCTCTCATCCTTCATTAATACTGTAAATTTCCAAGCTTTTTCCGTCATTTCTACTTGATGATATTTCCAAGTTCATAGGGGCTGTTAGGGGCTGTTTTGATTATGAACTTACGATTATCACCTTGGTGGTGGGCCAGGAAGTTTGTGCCCAATGATACCCATCTGTGGCAGTCTCACGAACGAAAAAAGCACGATGCGGATTTAACTTCCCTGCTTATTCTCACGGGCTCATGCCCATAATAGTCAGAAGTTGCCTATCTAATTTAATCGAGATTGATCTCTGCTGAAGAACATTTTATAGAAATGATCGTACCGTACAAGCACCAGAATTCAAAAAAAAAGGGGGGGGGATAAACGCAAAATCCGGGACTCGAATTTGACAGCTTCGAATATCCTCAGTTTTGTATCTCGCATTGACAAGTAATGAACTGCTCTACGTATACAAGTATAGGTTATTAAAATTCTGCTATCAATACCTACCCACGTCACTGAATCGTGGATTGAGTAGATACGTCAATATTACTCAATACATACCTACCTACCCAAACAACAGGGTGCATCACTTGCCAGACACTACCTAAACGACTGCTATTTTCCGGTAATGATTGTAACCTCATGGTATCATTGGAAGACCATTAACTCTTGACCGGAGTCATGTACGGCTCTCAAGCTAACAATTTGTACGTAACAACACCCGTCATATAATTTATTGCTGGGAGGGTGGTTATCGAGTCAGTTCATACTACATGAACTTTCATTGATGCAGTCAACGACACCTTCAAAAAAAAAAAGCTGGTGCCAATGGCGTGACGTCCTTTGCGCAGCCCTAATTCACGTTTTACTTCGATGGAGATTTTCTCAGAGGAGATGCAAATATACCAGATCCTAACCACCAAAACCTCATTCTTATTTAATGGTAGCCAATGCCAAGATTCTTGAAATCGCTGTAATAAGCCTATAAGCATTCTTTGGTCACCACTTGGTAGGTATTTTACCTACCCAGCAAGCAAGTAGTAGGTATATCAGCTAGAATAATGAGTGTTCGGTATCTATGAAATCTTCTCGGGCCCCTTTTTGCCACCGTGATCAAAATCGAGGGATGTGAAGTAATTCAGATTAGAGTTATCCTAGTACTCGCTGAAATGCTGTGAAGCAAGACGCTGGTTGGTGTTCTTTCTTCCTTGACCCCTGAAATATATTTTTATCTAATGTCTCTTTACTATACTGATGAAAATCTAGCAGTTTAAACTGGATACATATCTGCCTATGGCCTTTCTATTTTTCTTACAACCATATATCCATCGCTGGAGATACTCTCTTTGTTGGGTTGCTCATGGTTGCGGTTGTGCCTTTTGGACAACGCTTCGTTCAGCAACAAACCAGACAGCAGCAACAAGATGGCTATCTTTGATATTGATACCCCCCCCGGTTATTCCGAGCCACCTAACAGCATCCCGTCCATGGGGACCAATGTTCATAACGGACTTATCGTCATCGGCACCATCGGTGTAATTTCGCTGCTATTCACAAGTACCCTCTTAGGCTTCATGACGTGGCGCATGCTTAACCTGAACCATTATTACACCTCATCTTATAGTAGAAATCAATCGGTCATTCTTATTTACCAGCTTATATTAGCTGATTCGATACAAGCTTCTTCCTTCATCATCTCTCTCTATTGGGCGTCTCAGCGACAGATCGCGGGGCCGAAGGCAGCGTGTTTTACGCAAGGGTTTTTGGTTCAACTCGGAGACGTCGCGAGCGCCTCCTTCGTTCTCGCGATAGCGGCTCAGACGGTATACCATGTCATCTTCATCCGAACCTTGTCGTACGGGACTTTCGTGTCTTGTATTGTCGCTCTTTGGGGGCTTTCTCTGCTCCTTTCTTTCCTCGCGCCCATCATTGGCGGACGTTTTGTGTTTCTGACAAATGGTGTCTGGGTGAGTAAAATGACCTTCCCCAATAACCCAAGTAACCAGAATAGTTGTCCTTGATTCAACTTTCTAACACCTGGATATAGTGCTGGATATCAAGGGAGCATAAGCCACTTGGCATTGCCCTCCGCTATGCCTGGGTTTTTATTGTCGAGCTCTTTGCCATCCTTTGTTACGGCGCCAGCTTTTACTATGTCTATCGTGGTTGCGTTTCAGGCTCGCGCAACGCCCTAACGGCGATGTTGGCCTATGCGATAGTATATACCACCCTGAGTCTTCCAATAGCGTCAGTTAATACCCAACCCAACGATTCTTCCCACTTGCCATGACTGCGAGAACTTACACTATCCAACTCCTCAGAGTTTGTCGAATGGCTGCCATGGCACAGGTAAATGTCCCAGAAAATATTTTCCTATTCGCCGGCGCCCTCTTCACGTGTTCCGGGTGGGTCGACTGTCTGCTATACGCATTGACGCGGCGGTCCGTACTCTTCGACGAACCAGAGGTCCGGCTTGTTCGCCACCAGAAGCAGAAACATGCTGTCCAAGCTAGAAACTCCTTGCGGAAATCGAAAAGTGTCCAGAGATACCCAAGCGCGTGCACGTTGGACAATCCCAACTCGCATTCTAGTAGGGGTATTCAGATGGAGCGAACGGTGAAGGTGGAAAGTATCAGAGGAAGGCCGGATCTGGAGACGGGGGTCCATTATGCGTCGGTGGAGGCCCTTAAGCTGCAATCGAGAAGCTTGCAGTCGAGAAGCCATTGAAGTTTCGTACCATTTGGTTAGCTACACAGATAACTACCTAAGTTAGGTACCTTGTAATCAACGTAATACTCAATTACCATACGGTCCATACCTCAAGCTTTGCGTTAATATGATACTATCGTCTACCTTGCCATCAATTACCATTCCCAATCCTTCCCGGATGATTTATCACCCCCGGAAAAGTGCATCTAAGCCAAACCGGGACCGTAGGCCTAGCTTTCGGGACCTATGGGTGCTTCGGTCCCGAGTATTGGTGGTATTAGTGGGGCTCGGGGTTCGGCTCTGGGTAGGATTCCTTAGTCCGAGTGAACGGGACGGCCCGAACGTGAGTCAGATTCGGCTCGGGACCTGAGTGTGGAGTGACTTCAAAAAGAATAGGGGTGTCTAATTGTCCTCGACGACTAGCTTACGTACCTGCTATGGGTATAATAAGGTAGGCTTGGCCTGTCGGTTCAGTCACAACACTTCGATATTTACTTACTTAAGTAGGTACTCATCATTACTTGTTCCTCTAACCCCCTACCTCACTATTCTCGCCACACAAATTCACACTTCCCACAATGGCCCAAACCTACGACGTAATCATCGCCGGCGCCGGCCCCATCGGCCTCTTCCTCGCGTGCGAGCTAGCCCTCGCCCATACCTCCGTGCTGATCCTCGAGCGCGACCCCTCCCCCTCCTCCGTCTGGAAGTCGAAGCCTCTCGGCCTGCGCGGCCTGAACACCGCCTCCGTCGAGGCCTTCTACCGGCGCGGGCTGCTCGACCACGTCGCCGAACCCAGCCCGGTGGCCCACAATGCCCCCGGCTTCAGGTTCGGCGGCCACTTCGCGGGCCTGCTCCTCAACGCCAACAAGCTCGACTTGGCCCGCTGGCCGTACCGCCTCGATGGCCCGGCGCTGAACCCGAGCCCGACGACTATTGCTCGCGTGGAGGCTGGGCTGACGGAGCGCGCGGAGGGCTTGGGCGTCACGATACTGCGGGGGGAGGGGGTCGCGAGGGTTGAGCAGGATGCGAGCGGCGTGACCGTAGAAACAGGAGACCAGCAGACGCCATCGTCGTTCAGGGGCAAGTGGCTAGTCGGCTGCGACGGCGGCCGCAGCACAGTCCGCAAGGCCGCCGGCTTCTCGTTCGAGGGCACGGCGCCGACGCTCACGGGATACGTGGCGCGCGTGGACCTCGACCACCCCGAGAAGCTGAAGCCCGGGTTCCAGGCCTCGCGCGGCGGGATGTACATCGCGCTCGAGGCGCCAAACCTGTACCTGCTCGACTTCGACGGCGGCGCCTTCGATCGCTCGCGGGAGATCACCGCGGCGCACATGCAGGGGGTCGTTCGCCGCGTTGTGGGCGAGGGCGTAAGCGTCGCAAAGCTCCACCTCGCCTCCTCCTTCACCGACCGCTGCATGCAGGCCACGCGCTACCGGCGGGGCCGCGTCCTGCTCGCCGGCGACGCCGCGCACATCCACTCGCCGCTCGGCGCGCAGGGCCTGAACCTCGGCCTGGGCGATGCGCTGAACCTGGGGTGGAAGCTGGCGGCGACGATCCACGCACAAACATCAACCCCAACCGCAGAGAAGGAAGACCTCACCCTCCTCAACACCTACGAAGCCGAGCGCCTCCCGCTCGCCAAATGGGTCCTCGAGTGGACGCGCGCGCAGGTCTCGGTGCTGCGGCCCGACGCGTTCGGCACCGCGCTGCGCGACCTCGTGACGGATCTGATCGCGACGCCCGACGGGACGAACCTGTTCCTCGGGAGGATATGGGGGTTGTCGCAGAGGTATGATCTAGGTGACGGGCAGCACCCGGTTGTCGGGTGCAGCGTCCCCGAATTCGAGCTCGATGACGGGTCGAGGCTGGGCTCGAAGATGGCGGGCGGGCGAGGGGTGATGGTGGATTTTGGGGAGGACGAGGGCCTTAAGGGGTTGGTTAAGGGCTATGAGGGGAAGGTCGATTATGTGAGTTTGGGCGCGAAGGACCAGCTCGGTCTCCGGGCCTTGTTGGTCCGTCCTGATGGGATTGTTGCTTGGGCCAGTGAGGAGGAGAAACCTGATACTGGTGCGGCTAAGGCTGCTCTGGAACGTTGGTTTAGGTGTGGTTCTTGATACCTAGGTACCTACCTAGGTAAAGGCGGTTTGGATCTCTGTATTGGCGTATTGACTCTGGCGTTTCGGTGTTTAGGTAGACAAACTCTGCTCTCCCCTTTTAAAGATACCTTATTGAGCTTTAGATAGATCAATATGCGACTTGTATAGTAGTACCTAGGTAGGTACGATAAATGAAGAAATACACAACTCTCTTAAGATAAAGCCCATCGACATCAAGGATACTAGAAAGTCATAATATGACTAGGTAGGTTTTCAGGGGTACGGCGAGAGCCACCCCAATCCCTTAATATACCCACCTACCTAGATACGCTACGTTTACGTGCGAGAAACATTCACATGCTTGCCAAAGTGACATTTGTAATTTTGCATAATTAGGTACTGTGAGCTCAAGATCTGGTATCATTCACGACGCCGTTATATACAGAGCGAACCTTTTCCCAAGTCCGCCGATGGCCCTGTTCTCATATATCTTACTTAGGTACACACCCTACTACCTAGGTAGGTAGTCATTATTTTAGTCTCTCCTGGACTTCTTAGCCTTCTTACTCTTCTTATCCCCGAAAGCCTCCTCGTAGACCTCCGCCGCCGTCGTCACGGCTTTCCGCTTGCCTTGCTTAGACTTTACACTCACGACGGGGTTGGACTGGCCCTTCTTGGTGGCTCTTGCAACCTGCTTCTCGGCATCTTCCCACCCGGGAGCGTCGCCCTCGATTTCGTACCTATTATTTCTGTGTTAGTAATGAGTTTCTCAGGGGTTAGGAAAGAAGAGGGTCTTACTGGTCGAGAGGAAGGGAATCAATAAGCTCCCTTTGTTTTGCCCGTAGCTCCTTTAATGCCTCATCACCAGCCTCATCTAGTTCGGCATCTAAGCTTGTTTCTAACGGCGCATACTTGTCGTCTACCACTTCATCCTCATGGACACCAGCAGCATTTTCTCTGCTAACACCAAGCACGTCTGACTTCGGCATGTCGGCCTCCACGGCTGATGAAATTAGGGACGAGAAGTGCGATGTTATTTTCCGTATGATCTTCATAAACATGGCTAGGCCTTGTGAGGACTCGAGGGAGAGTTCTGTACATATGGCACCCACGTCCTTTCGCTGCAATCCGATTCCTAACAAGAGGGCCCGCTGTACGCCTGTGAGCTTTATGCTCGATTTCAGAGGACCTGTGAAGTAAAGATCGGCTAGTTTAGGAACGAGATCGAGAATAGCGTGGTGGTCTAGGACACCTCTGGCATAAGACTCGAGTCTTTTACAATCAAAAGGTGTCATGGTTCTGTCTAATTCCGATTTGGTGAGTTCGGGGAGCTGGTTTGTTGGGTCCAGCTGGGCGCCCGCTGTGGCAGACTGGTCTATACTTAAGGCCAGGACACAGGGGAAGTCGCGGAACTTGTAGGAGAGCAGAGCGAGAAAACGGCGATGGAAATCAGCAGCAAACGCTCCAAGCCATTCTCGATCCTCCTTTAACGGTCTAAGCATGACACACGTGTGCTCCCCTGTTAAATCATTGGCGGTTTGTCGCTGTGAAAGAATTAGCCATTTTAGTTTTGAAGTGTATTAAACATTGATTTCTCAACAGAGGATATCTTACCAAGTAGACTGGTGTAAATGCGGCGCGCGTCCAGAACTTATGAAGAGGTTGAGTTAAGCCATAGCTGACACCGACATACTCCAAGTCTTCTGCCTTGCGTTCTGCTAACCTTGAGAAAAGAGGTTCCATCTTTTCAATATCCCGAACGGTGATGTCTTCGTTAAGGAGGTCGTTTCTAGTTGGCACAGTATCTATAATCCGACTAGCTGTCTCCTTGACAGAGGAATCGTTTTGCTCTCCCAGATTAATGAATTTCCCTTCGTAGTAGTCGGTTAGGAGTTCAAGTGCCTTTGATCCATAGCCCATGGAAACGCAGTCTGGGTGGGTTGCTATTCGAACAATGCGAGCTCCAGAAAGAGAAGCAAAATCGTCCTGGAACTGCTGACTGACTAGCCAAGGAATCAAGTCACCGGCAGGCCGTTGGCCTCGGTCTAGACCAGCCATGACACTTTTCTTGCTAATGTTTCCTTCAAGCGCAATTTGAACGACACACAAAGGCTCAGGGAGTCCATTTTCTTGAATGGTTGTGGAGGTTAACACGAAGAGCTCATGCGCCGGGGCATCGCTCAAAAGTTGAAGGTCGTCAGGGGAATTCTTGTAGTGGCTAGTCACGAAAAGAGCTATCATTTGTCGTAGGAATCTTTCTGGTACCGGATGGAAGGAGAAGAGGGTGTCACGGTTGACATGTAAGAGTTGACATTGTGAAGGATCGGGGAAAATGTTGTTTTTGGGCTTTGACGGGGTCACATCCAGGCAAAGTAGTGCATTGAGCCACTTCTCAACAGCATCTCCTTTTCCATAACGGATCGGCTCTGCTAGGGTGACTTCTTTTAGCGATCGTGCGCTTCGGGTTTCTCCCTCCTGAACCACACTAGTCGCGGCCTGCTCTTTTAGTTGTTTTATTAGCTTTAATGATAACGATCGCCCAGTACCTTCATAACCGCTGATCGTTGAAGCCATGAACACGGTGTAAGGCCCCAGGAGCTTTCGCACCAGTGCTAGTAATTGTTAGTACATCTAGAATTTATCGAAAAGGGGAATATCTGCATACGTAGTGGGATTGCTGCCGCTTCATCAATAATCACTAGCTCGGCCTGACCCAGGACATGGGCGTCTTGAGGTCGTATGTACTGAATGGTCTGTCGATGATTCCGGAAAATGTTTACTCTAACAATTGCTTTCTTGAACTCCGGGTTCGTAGATTGTATGATAGAGTAATCTGTGTGGTCTTGATAGTTTAGAGCATCGAAAGCTTTGAAAACAAATTCGAACAAAGTGCCCAAGTTTTCAGGGGAAGGAGATGTGACAAAAATGTTGCTGTATCCGTAAGACACAGCAGCCGCGATCGCAACGCCCACTGCTTCAGTTAGTATTCTTCTCTAATTTGGAAGTTCATCGAAGAAAACGTACGCGCTGCTGATTTACCACGACCACGTGCCGCAGTTAATGAGACAGTATTCCGTAGTGTCTTTGCAGCTATGGCCTCCACGAATGTGACCAGAGCATCAGCTTGATCCTTTGTCTTTGCAAGTTGAACCAATGAGCCTATGGGCTGTGTGTCCCGGAGCGACTCCTTAATTTTCTCCAATGCTATCTCCTCGGCGGACTTGGATTCTTCGACAGGTGGCAAAGGCTTCACCCCCCTGCCCCCAGATATAGGTAAGACATTCAGCTCGTCGTCTATGACAAGGCAAGATTCACATCGGCCTAGGGAGAGCAAGAAGCGTTCATTGAACCTCGCTACAACATCGTGATGGGCTTCAGTCCGGTAGCGTGAATGTACATCCATGGAAAGTGAATAGAGCTGCCTCAGACTATCCATTCCTTTCAGAAGAAGAACAACCAAACCTCCTCCCTCAACGGTCTCGATGGTGCGGGCCAGAGTATTCGGAGTGAGGGCTTCGAAATCTTGCAGAATGCACTAGAGAGAGGTGAGTATGTATATCCTTTCACCTTCAACATCCTAGAGTCAGATCGATATTCCTTACCATGCCAAAGGTCCTGCCAAGAATCTTGTCGGTCTCTTTATAGTAGACATATCTGACATCGTGAAGCGAAACGAAGAGCTCAAAGGGATCTTCGTTGTTGGCCTCTCGGATTCCGCGTTTGATCTGGTTCTTGATCTTGGCCTCCCTCTTCTTTCGATGACTGGTGAAGCCGAGAAGCTTGTTTTTGTATGCCCATAGTACAGATTTGTTTTGGCGCAGGTCCCTACTGGACATTATATAATGTAGTTTGACGATAACATCTTTGGACTGGTCGCCTACGACAACGAAGAAGCTTCGCTTGTGTTCGGCAAGGTTATTTTGGATGAGCGTAAGAATGCGCGAGTCACTAGTAGAGATGAATTATTAGATATTATTGGCCTTGTATATGCGCATGAACAGTGACAAGGTATAAGTAAAATCACCAATTACTTACACAGCTTTTCGTGACATTTTGACGTGCTGTTTTCAATGACTTTGCGCTTAACTCAAGCTCCAGAATCGAGTAATCGCTTCTTTTCACTTTGTCGCAAAAAAAAAGTTCAAAAGTTCCCGAGAAGCATTATTCTGCCAGGCGGTCTAGTGATACTGCCGAGCGGTGACCCGTGACCCCACTAGGTTAGTTAAGTCTGTATTATGTCATCAATTGAATTCAATTGAATTCATCTCATTAGAGTAATTATTTCCATTATTTGCATGTCTACTGGTATGCATATCTCATTCATCGCCTTCATCGCCTTCATATTTAGAACAGTTCATTCATTATTTTGTATTCATTCGTTCGAGGGTATGAAGCATGAAGTATTCATGAATAACAGAGAATCACACCGCCCCCCCACCTAAAATCTTGTACCATCCACTGTTTGCTCCCCGTAGTCCCTCACACGGACAACGCCAGCACGATTCAACTCCGGCCACAAAAGAAAAAGAAAAAGGCACCTCGGTGCCCTAGGTAGGTATCGTCGTCAATTGAATTGTCGCCAGATCCATTATACAGGATTAGTCTAACCCAGCTATTTATCTATCCCCTTTTCTTACACACACGCACAAATACACACCCTCGTAGGTAGGTAGGTAGGTAGACACAGGTATATCAACGACGAGCTTGCGCGTAGTCCGCCGGATTGTAGGCGTAACCACGACCCGTATGCGAACCCGACCACCGCGCCCGGGCGCCCGGGTGGTGGTATTCCTCCGTCGTCTCCAGGTGCGTCGGCAGCTCCGATGCGAAACCCTTGTGGTCGAGTCCGGGCGACGCGAACCCCGCGCTGCCCGTGTCGGAGGAGTACGAGGTCGGCCGTGAGCTCGTCAGCGATGGGCTCGGCTGGCCCTGCGACCAGCCCCAGGATTTCAGCTCGGGCGAGTGAGACTGGATGGACGACGGTGAGTTTCGGCCTTGGTGGTGTGCGTATACGGGTGACGGGTGAGGCGGCTGTAGGTGTGGCGATGACTGCGGGTGGTGGAAGTCGCCGGGGAGTTCCATAATAACCCCTTGGTTCCCTTGGCTTCCTTGGTAGTTTGGCGATACCGGTTGAGAACTAGCCAGCTCGGCGTATTGCTGGTGTATCTTGTTCTGCTGCTCATACGAGTTCTGCTGCTGCAATTGAGCTTGCCAATGTGCTGGGTAACTGAGTGACCCTGCCGTTCCGGGTCTGCTGCTCCCTAGTTGTAATGTGACAGGTCTGGGAACTTGATATGGTATCGACGGCGACATGGGCGATTGAAAGGGGCTCCCTGGTGGGAAACCTGGCGATACGAGTGGCGATTTCATACCTCCTCCACTTAGACCACCTGTGTAGGTTTTATCATTCGGGTTGAACGTCTTGAGCTTCCCGTCTTCGATCATAGCTTGAAGAACGCCTTGGTCAAGTAATTCCGCCTTCTTAATAATCCTCTCCACCATTTCTTTGCTCGCCGCCTTCATCTGAGCTTTTACTATACCCACCATGGTAATATTGCATCGGATTTCAATGTCTTCTCTCAAGTACAGTCCATCTTTCGGTGCGCCAAGCGCGGCGAGTCCAATCTCTTGTTGCTCCGGCGGTTCGATCCCTGATTGATTTCCCCCAACGCGATATTTGTTCCGAAGATCGATACCCATGGGCGCATAAATATGGGTTTGCAACCCCCATGGGAGATCGTGAAAGCAGCCATTGAAACTGATTTTACCGGATCCAAGTCTTCCTATGCCAGGAATATACTGAATGCGCTCGTTGATTTCGTACCATGTGGAAAAGTATTCATCAGAGGCGGCGTCGCGGGGCGCCTTGATTTGATTGTAACCCAGCACGAGGGGATTTAATGTGATGACCTCGCCATGGCTGTGAAGGATGTCGATAGCTAATTGGCGGGGTATGAATGTAGGAAAAGGCGTAATCACCGTGTATACTTCTTTCTTTTTGAGCACCATCGCGAGTTATAATAGGGTCGGTTGTCTTTCTTCAGTTAGTAGGTGTTTTGGTATTTTGGGCATTCATTAATTTGGACTAGAAAGAGACGAGGGCATAAGGGCATGAAGACTTGAGGAACAATCTCTTAGTTTTACAAAACACGTAAGCCTGGCGGAGTTTGATCGCATAATTACCTTTCTACAGGTGCCTGTTATTGCGACAAAAGATGGATAGTTCAGAATGTCCGTGCTTGTAACCTATAGGCAGGTACTTAGCAGGTAGGTAACTATCTATCTGTCTACCTAAGGAAAACAGAAATGATAGAAAAAGTGGTGGCCGGCGTCAGCAGTGTGGTGGGTGACACTGACATAGGTAAGTAGGTACCTTAGTTAGATGCGTCGATGGATCTCTACCTATGGATAGTATGATACTAAGCCAAGCTCATGTTGGAAAGTACATTGTAAACGGCATGTCCGTTGATGCTACACAAATAGATGAGAGTGACTTTCGTGTTCCCGTTTTAGGCCCCCCAGTTCTTCATCAGATAATATCTACTGTGCCTATTCTTGGTCTGGAACTAACATCCTCCTCCTTCGGCCAGTGAAGATCCGGTATTTTAAGCCACACCGCCACGGTAACCAGCAAGCTGGGCCGACGTTGGCGCCCGCTGGTTGGCCTCTTTAGCCTCCGGAGCCCAAGACAACGGGGAATTTCGTAATCCACCACTAAGAAAAAAAAGAAAGAAGGAAAAAAAACGCTCGCTCTCATGCATATGGGTAGCATATTGTAGGCATTTTCAACCCCACAATCGTGATGTAACTCAATCTATATATATGAAAGGCCTAGCTACTCTCATCGTTCTGTCGTTCTATCGTTCCATCGCTCCATCGTTATATTTACCAACAAACAAAGATCTTCTTTCAAGGGTGAACTTGGGTTTCTTAAATCATCCAAAAATGTATTAATGATCAGTGATCAGTGATCGACAAAGCTGAACCATGTCTACCAGCCAAATCACAACGCCATGCTCCGTCAGCAGGAACATGGCTAAAAATTTTGGCCAGGCTCTTAATATACCTGCCTACCTAGTACCTAAGGTACTAATCCATCTACTGTGTACCTAAGGTAGGTATGAAAGGATGACCCTTCGAGGAGCAGCACATGAATAATACCTAACCATTTAGTTTAGATGCCTTAGGTGGCACTAATTATGTGCCTACCTGCTTAGCAATGATGAGCTTTCCTATTACATACCCAAGTGCTTACATATGATCACATATAGGTGTGCCCAATTCAGTTATACAGTGCTTTACGACTTCCAACGCTGACAGGTCCAATACCACATTGGGGGAATATGCATCATGCGCCTGAAAGAACATGTCAGGGTGGGAATTGTGTTTCACACTTTCTACCTTAGTAGGTAGCCTGCCTTCCTACACTTAACAAAGGATTTGCTATCTTGTCTCGGGCCTGGATGAGAAAGTCTTGGACAGTCTCAACTACCGGAAGCCGAAGTGTTGCGAAAGACTTCTTGTTACTGGGCTGTCGATACCCTTACTTCGCTCCTCTTGCTGTGTCTAGGGAGTAGGTAGGTAGTTGTGCCACCAATCTCAGCACGGGCCCAAGCCGAAAGCGACATCTAGACATTCATCTACCTCAACCAATTGAGATGGTTGAAGCTATCTAGCTAGTCGGGCTAGCACACGCCATGAAAGTCCTACCTAAGTAGTTATGTACATGCTACCCCATCGTCAACTCTGCGTAGCCACTGCACCTTAACATGATAATAACTAGATACCGGTAGTCGCAAGGCCTTTGATACATAGTATAATGTACGACTGGCGGGTTTACGCTACCCGTCGCCAAACATTAATAGGCTAGATATCTGCCCCAAACCTTACATCGACGAGCTCTCAACTGCGAGCCTCTAAATTGTATGCTCCTAACCTATGGGTTGCTAGTGTCAGCCACGCATAAAACCCAATCCCGTCGCCTATCGGGCCTGATACAAGGTCTCCCCAACATTGAAGTTTCTACACTACCTACAGTACCTAGGATGTGACGTTAGCCGTCATTCAGACTGACACCATAGACAGGGTGAATTTCCAGGCGGAATACCAGCCACATGATGTGATACGCCGAAGCGCTATCTTTACCTAATGACCTCGGAATAGCCCAAATCCGAGCAGAATTTTTGCTCCCTTCATTTGGTTCTCCTTGCTTTGCCGCGATTTGATTGGGGACGAATGGACAGTTTCCACTACACTATAGGTGCAATGTTAAGGAACGGTCTCCTTGGCGACTACTATGTCCGTCGTAGTTAAACTAAGCACGGAGCGGCTCTTATCCTGATCTCGGGTTTGCATGCAAACCAGATCCGTTGATGGATAAGGCTACGCTAAAATGTAGGTCGTATTGATCGCGAACTCCTAATGAAAGCGACACGCCATTAGGCCATTATGGCTTACATCCCTAGACATATGTACATAATGAAATGCCCTCTCTCATGGACGAATGTATACCTAGCTACCTACATAGCTACCTACGACGTATGCCAGTGGGCTATCGGACGGGACTTGGCCATGTAGTAAGATCTAGGGTATATATGGCCGCCGCTCTCGACGTCGCTTGCTTTCAATGCCGGGAGCCTCATTGCTTCCGTTTTATGACATAAGAAGTAGGTCACGCTCTTATTTCCGTCAGTCCCGTGTGTAGGCCAGATGCGAACTGACAGTTCTTGCACGCGCTTTGTGCTGCGGTAGCCAATGCCCCGGGACAGGAAGGAAGAAAGGAGGACCTAGCTGGAGCTCTCAGGAGCTTGGGACAAGAGCACTGTAGTACCTAGGTAGGTAGGCGATAAGGGAAGGTGCGTGACCCTTTATCAAATATCGATCCTAGAGTAAGACGCCGACTAGGGCTGGAAATTAAACATTCTTGACTGTGCTACGAAGTAAAGCTTGCATGCGATACCTCCATGTGTAGGTAGTGTAGCTGCTGACTGCTACTTGGTAGGAATGTAAATGGCCCATCAAAACACCTTCACATACGTACATACAGTAGGTATCAATCTCAATATAAGTTCGGATTTCCGAACTACGAACCCCGGAATCCGGAATCAGCTGTCGAACTCTCTGCTACAGACTACAGTGCTACCTACCTACCTACTACCCACGAACCATAATAAAAACCATGTCTCGATTAAAACCCGATAGACCGTACTGTAAGCTCCTAGCTGACATACATTGCCTATCACTAGGCACTTACAGTTACATGCCTAGGTAGGTAGGCAAATCTAATGTGAGCTCCTTTCAAAGGCAAGACCTGGTCTACCTAGACAAGCTGACGAGCTGAAACCACTCGACTCTTATTACCTTCCATTACCTACTGTTTATACGGGGCCTAATGCCATAACCAAATTACCAATGTGTGCTAAAATGCTGCTTACTATTTTAAACCGTTTAACTTGGGGTAGAACGAACCGAATCCCCTGCAGACAATGAGGTTGGCAATCTTGGGGTTACCTAGGTAGGTATAAATCGGCCTTGATTAGCCCAGCTACTACGAATGTGCCTATGGGGACCTCGGGAGGCAACTCTTGAGTGGCCTTTCAATTATAGCGCAGGGGCAAAGCAAGTTCTAGCGCCTCTATAATCCTGGACGCGCACGCGACGATGATCGACCACCATAAGCAGCCCTACTTTGTTTGTGCGGAAATTTTAACTCGTATCTGTACATACATACCTACCTAGGTGAGACTGGTAAGTACTGGGTATTTATGTAGCTGCCTAGGGTGATCGTCGACTTTGGACCTAGACATGTACATAGGTAATAATACCAATTGGATTTCTTACATATCCTCTCTTAGTGCCTGTCAGCAACTGTGAAGTTGAAGCTCAAGACTCTACATATCAAAGCGTGTCCAGCAAGGCACACATGTAGGTACCGTTTCAGAAGCGATCATCTGCCCAACTAGTCATGGTAAACCGAATTACCGACTCCAATTCTCTCGAGGATTCAATCATCTATCTATCCCCAACTCGATAGGCGCTTGGATTACCTATATAGTAGCAACATGATTATATTGTTGGAAGCCTTCTTGCATTTCGGTGCCTACCTTGGGCAATCCATTGCAAAGGTGTGGGCAGACAGGTAACTACTTGCAGCAACAACAGCAGAACCAATCCCGGAAGCGATCTCGATCCCGAGACCCAAAAGGATCACTGTTGAAGAGGCTGCAGTTAGTCCCAAAGTGGAGGTCGAAGCAACTGCATGGCCCCAACTTATGAAGGAAGCCTGCCTGCACTCCCTACAAGTTGCCAAACCCTACGGGATCCGGTTTATTACATGCATACTGCCAAGGGCACGAAAGGGGAGGAATGGGGGAACGTACCTACGTGTAGGTATGTAAATTTATATTGATAATTGTAGAATATCACCTATAATAAGTAACTACATACATAGACAAAACATCCATTGCATAGGCCACTCAAGTAAGTTCTCCACGAGGTGCTGGAAGGGCTGAGGGCTGAAAGAAGATGATGTCTCGGTATTCGACCAATTTAAGCAGACGCCCACACCCATGGCTGTTGGCGGGCCCTCGGAAAGCTCGCTAGTAGGGTAACCCACCTTACAACACAGGTGGTTCGAGGTCATCGTCGGGTCTGATTGGCAGGCCCTGGTGCATAGGAGGAATCAAGATGCAAATCCTACGGTACCGGATTAGCCAGGGGCCAGGTTCCTGACCCAAAAAAGCCGACCCCCGGTTCCATTGCGTCGTCGTCGTGTGTTTTTTTTTTGTTATGGATTGCTGTTTGTATGTAACTGAGCTTAGCACATCTTTGCTACTGCTGTTTTGCCGCTGCTGCTAGGTCGATGGTGGTTAGGCAACTAACTAAAGGCTCGTTTTACTATAGCTACTAGTCTCATTCATTATAACCTGGCCTTGGAAGAAATCCCTTTTTTTAGATCTAGACGCTGCAGCTTCGCATTTCTGCAACCTCGTAAATGCTTAATCAATTTTTGGGATGTTGAAGAAAAAGTAGTAGTCGAGGTTCCCAATTCACGTCAGTTTCCGTTCAATTCGAGGTGGTGGCGCTCCGAGACATTCATACATACATATTCATACGTATACACATACATACATATACCAATTGTACATGCATATCATCAATACATACACGTACAATAGGAGCCGGTATAGTGTGCTATAATCTGCGATGAGAGGTTTGCCACACACCTCGAAGGGATCCCACGCTCTCTGTTTTTCTTGTCTTTTTTTTTTCTTGGTGGTGTGTCGCCTAGACTTACTATACTCCCTCTCTCCCTCTCTCCCCCGTCCCCTTCATAATGTTTGATCTTTCCTCCTGAAATGCCCAATCCGCCCTAAATGAAGGGTTCATGTCTGCCTATCCTCTCGTGGCTGCTGCTCGCGGGAACGGGATGCCTGGCACAGCGAAGCGGCTTAGCGGAAACGCATGGCCTGGCCAGGCGCGGCGTCGACAACCCCGGCCCCGAAAACTTCATCCGGTATAGATATCCTACAGGTCAGGGCAAATGTGCAACTTATCCGAGCAAGCGAGATTTGGTCTAATTTCTTCTACCTTTAGTCGTCACACTCGGCAACTACGTCTACATCGATGGCGGCGAACTATCACAGAAGGAAAACGGTACCGTGGCGACTAACAGCACTCAGTCGGGCCAAACCTATCCTTCATACGCCGGTATGTTCTATACCTAAAGCATTGAAGCATTGAGAATGGCATCATTGATGAAATGAACAGTAAACTCAACACTTTCCCTGAACCTAAGCGAGTCATGGACGAACGAAACAGCCCGGTTCCAAGTAATTCCCAAGACGGCACCCCTCCTCGACCAGCAAATATATTGGTCTGACGCCTCCACGAATGGCTTCTACACCTGGGGCGGAATGGCGGTGGGGTCCGAATCGCCACCGGCAAATGAGCTTTGGCTATTCAATGCTGACGGCGCTGGGGCCGGGACGTGGGCGCAGGTGACACAGGGCGATTTCCGAGATTTCTCCCAACTGTATCGCCCCGTGGGTGCGTCGTTCACGCAGAGTGGCCATGTAGGCTACGCATTCGGCGGCCAGGCCACCTCCCAGACCGACCGCTCGATCCAGAAGCCTTACCCCGGATACGCCTTGCCAGGCCTGGTATCGTATAACTTTCAGACCGGCGATTGGACGAATACTTCGACGAGCAAATACCAGGGATATGGGACGAGCGTGAACGGGCGGGCTGAATATGTCCCGTTTGGATCGGACGGGCTGCTGCTCTTTTTTGCAGGCGCCGAAACGCCCATCGACATAATAGAGGATAGCACTGTACAGATCAACTGGAATAAAGTCACCTTGTTCAATCCGATAACGGGGAAGTGGTATACGCAAGAGACGAGTGGAATGAGGCCCCAGTTAGTGGAGCGTGCATGTAGCGTTGGAGTTCGGGGGCCCAATAGCACGTACGAAATGTAGGCTCGCTCCTTGAAGTCCGGAACCGTTGGATGGGGAAATCTGAACTAACAATGAATGAACTGACTAGATACCTATATGGCGGCACATCGATACAATTAGGGGGTACATCTTCGGACGTATATGTACTCTCATTGCCTGGATTTGTCTTCTTCAAATCTCAGATGCAGGGCACGCCGCGTGCGGACCATGCTTGCGCAGTAGTTGGTAATGGAAAAAGACAAATGCTCAGTTTTGGCGGTGTCGACGGCGGACCCGAACTTCAGTCTTCCCTCACTACACCTGATCCGTGGAAGCAGGGACTTGGGATTTACGATATGAGCGAGATGACATGGAAAGATTCATACGACCCGGATGCGGCGGATTACGAGACTCCAAATGTTGTAATGGAATGGTATAGAAATGGAGGCATGGAAAATATCAGCTGGGACAGTAACGAAGTGAAAGGATTATTCTTTAATAGTAGCTCAGCTACGATTGGCGCCGGTGTCAACTCAACGGATGGTTCCTCGGGCAACTCAAGTCGAAAGACTGGCATCATTGCTGGTAGCACAGTGGGAGGTGTGGTGGTGCTTGCCATTGTCGGTGGCGTGGTGTTTTCATTAATACGGCGAAAACGGCGCAACCAATACCGCCGCCCAAGTACAACGACCGAGATAATAAGTGAGTACCGGCCAGAGCCCTGGCCAAAAGACTCGCCTCGTTTACGGTCGGTCACCCCTGGAACTATGGTGTCCTCACCAACACCAACAGAGCCGATAGAAATAAGTGGCACAGCGAGAGAAGAACTGCCAGCTGAGGATGTAGGATGGACATACGAACTCCCAGCACACACGCCGAATATGAGGTCTGAACTTCCAGATAGAAATTTCTGAATTTAATATAATGTTATTCTGCATTTGCGGTGTTATCCAGCATCGGGTGATCCATTCGACTTCAAATTGTCAGTCCAACCTCTGATAGGCGTGGTTGAGAGGTAAAACACAGACAACTGAAGGGTATTACTCTGCAGAACGTTTGATCGTTGTGAAACTCATTCCAAGCGCAAGGCCCCTGATTAAGAGTCCACATAATACAGGTATATATCTTACTTTCAGGGTACAGTAAGTGAGTAGACAAATGCTAGTAATCGTTCAAAGTCGTCCCATATTGCCGCGAGCTTATTGAAGGAATTACACAACTGGGTTGGGGATGTGGTGTGACCCGATGATAATACGACGTCGACCCTACAACGTAGAACCAAGAACTCCCTCGGACGCCCTCGGTTTTGGTCGCTGGGTATGACCGCAGATCGCGGTTGGATAGTTGGCGTGTAGGTAGCGATACTACCACCCTGGATGTTTGCTACTTTCACTAGGCCCCTCCAACTAATCTCTTTGCTTTCTCAAGCAAGAAGCTACTTTCCCGGCCTAACTTGCGCTTGCCATCGCGGCCAGGTGTCCGTGCCTTCGCCATGGCTTTCCTAAACCTCTCGCGCTCGGCAATTTTGCGATCTCGTTCCGCATTCCGTTTCGCAATTGCCTCTGCGCGTGCTTCTGCTTCTGCTTTTTTGCGTTCCCCGTCAAGCGCCGCCTTGTCAAAATACCCAGGTTTTCGTGTGTTTTGTCTGCGCCGACGTTGCGAGCGCTCGGTATTTGTAGGGGGCGGTGACAGCTCTGGCTCTGGCTGCTCATCTTCGTCTAACATCGCTTGCCTCTCGGGATGAAGTTGTGGCGATGGAGGGGCTACATCTGCGTTCGCATTTGCATCTTCGGTACTGGTGGTGATGGTAGCATTGGGCTGGGAAGAGGCTTGCTCCGCAGCCTTGATCTTTTTGTAAGCTTTCTTGACCTTGGCCTTGTGAATAAGGTCCTTCTTAATTTTATCAACTTGAGGTAGGTTTGGGTCAGTCGCTTTATGTTCTAAAGAGATTTACACTTGGTAGGTAGTAATTACCTTTTCTCCTCCATGGACCATCTGGTAGATTTTCAGGTCCTACTCGAAATCCTTTGCGGTGTTTTTTGGCTGCTGGAGTAGCTGCGCTATCCGATTCAAGCGGTCGTTTAGGTGCCATCGTTAAAGCGCAACGTCTTTTCCTGGGATGAAAAAGTCAATTAATTGAAGGAAGGTGAAAAAAGAAGAGCGCGCCGTTCAAAGTTCAGATAGAAGAATAACTATTATCTATTATCGATAAGGCTTCAATTAACAACCTTGAAGGATAAGAAGAAAAAGTTCAAGGTTCAATGTTGATTTAAAACCCATTAACCCGCTAACCTAGTAGGTACAGATGGACCACTAGGGTCCCACTAGACCCTTGTAGCTGTTAGTGCCGAACATAGTTTACTTTGTTCCAGGTCGTTTTCTCATCGTTCCAGAGTTTCTCGCCCGTTTCTCGCCCTGTCAACGGCGATAACCCCTGCCGACATAGGCCCAGTTGTCCCCAATCCGCATCAAACAGTTCACCTGGGCACCCATTCTGATCCTATTTGGGTAAATCGGTGGCATAAATAGGCGCTAAATTCCCTTAGTATGACGCTGAACTTACTAAAACGTCGTTACAACACTGTACAGTCATAATTGTACCGGATGATCAAGTTAGTACATGTTACCCTTGAATCCTGCAATGATCAATCCCATTCAATCTTCCTTTTCACTCTTACATACATAGTACAACTTACACCTGTCTCATGATAATAGGTTTCCGTTTTCTAGCTTCTCAAGTGCTGGTTCCTAGTTTCTAGTTTCCAGTTTCTAGTTTCTTAGCAACGCCGAGTCACACTTACTTGACCATTCATATTTCATATTTCAAATCTACAGTACAAAGTATACTCTCTAACCAAATAGCATTGAAAAAAAGAAACGAAAAAGAGCATAATTTGTCAAGCCCCAGGTAATCCTAATCCAACTAATAAACGCTTATTAGTTATTTCATTTCAAACCGTCATTCCCTGTCCTCTGAATCAGTGAGGCGGGCGCAACGAATCAGTGCCCCATTTTGATCCATGTTGTTCCAGCAAAAAGCGATCAGCTAAGCCGGGTTTCAATATGTTTGCATGTTTATAATATAATTATTCTTTCCTCTTTCTGTTCCGGGCAGTCTAGATTTCCTAGACCGGACAGAGACCGAACAGAGACCGAACAGAACATCTGGGTTGTACAGTACAATGCCCATCTTCCAGGTAGATCTGGAGCAGAGGGAGTCTGCTGCACAAACATCAACGTCTACTATGGCGTCACCGTCTGACCAATGCCACCAATTCCACCCCGATGGTACTTTGCAAAGGAAACAATCAGAGGAGAGCATGAGCACAGATTTATGTGACGGTCCGATCCCAGATAGCCCACTGCCTCGAACGCCAGAACGTGATTTCCCGACCGAGTGCTCCGATCGATCTGAACTGATTGAACGACTGAAAAGAGGCGAGAGCCCAACCTGGAGACCGAGTCGACATGTTCGTAGCTTCTTCCCACATCCTACATTTCTACCTCGAAGGGTAGTATGGTGGTATAATTAAATCACTGACAGCCTGTGGCCCGTAACTAGTTGGAATCAATATGGGGCCAACAACAGCCTGTGTCTCCTACTCGTAGCCCGAAACGCCCGACTACTCCCCCATCACCTCCCTTACTGCCTTCAGTCACGATAACTCCCGAGAGAGCGGGCACAGACTCGGAAGATAATGAAAAGAGGCAGCAAGAAGGGTCAAGCATTGAGCGCCCACGTTCGGCTCTCCATAGTGGGGACTTCACCCAGGAAGAGCCGTCTCAAGATGCTAGCCTCGTACAAGGTAACGAGCAGGCTCCAAAGAGGCAAGATTTTAGTGGCGTGGATGACGGTAATTCATGGCTAGCTACTTCGCCTCCAAGGGACTTTACGCCCTTTCCGTTCGAGAGGCAGCAGATAGTGGTGAGACCAGAACACTCGCCTTCAGGATATTCTTCTTTGTCCTCTTCCTTCTCTTCCAGCTTCGTTTATAAGCCGCCCACTAGCCCTCTTGTCCAGTCTGAAAGCAATGATGATATTGATTTGACATCACCCATGGATGGCATTGACATCACTTCAAGCCTACCTAGAAATACTCGTCGCCATACATTGATGTCGTCTCACTCGACCTCCTATGGGATTCCTCATAGTCAACCTCCGAGACATCTACCTCATACACGCCATGAGAAGCCGTTTGCCTATCAAGCACACCAGCCGAGGCGGTCTCTCGCTTCAACTCCTAATTTTCCCAATATCCCCTCAATCACGTGCTCTCCACAGACTCCAGCACTCCAATCAAGGCGTCCATCATTCAACGCAGATTTATCACCACTACAGCATGCATCCATGGTAGGGTCTTACGAAGAAAGCATATTGCGCGGACGCATGTCAACAAATCCATCCAAACCTCTTGACTTTCTAGCTCAGATTGGTGTCCTTGGGTTGGGTAAGTGCAAGTCGAGTCTACGATGCCCTCCTCATGTAACGTTGCCTTTCCCTGCCGTGTTCTATAGTTACTCCGGCTCCTCTCATAGTCGCTCCAAAGTAGAAGACGGCCCAAGTCCGTATGTTGGACAAATTGACTTGGAGAATGGCCTTCCCAATCAGGAGGAGGACGCCAGATCAAAACGCAAGGCTAAGACCCGAATAATGGAACGAAAGGTGGTGGAAGAAGAGGCGACAGAACTGCACCGTCGTCCCGTGGAACAATTGGAAAAAGACTCTCATCAGGCTCAACGGCCCAGACGCAGGTCGGGTTCTCTCAGGGCTCCACCAGGGGGAAGCTACCGTATTCCGGAAAAGGGGCAAATTCAAATTATTATCAAAAACCCAAACAAGACAGCTGTCAAATTATTTCTAGTTCCATACGATTTAACAGGAATGGAACCTGGCACAAAGACATTCATCAGACAACGGAGCTATTCAGCTGGGCCTATCATTGATAATATGCCGGAAATCAAGGACAATGGGGCTGCAGATCGCCCAATCCTCAGATATCTAGTCCATTTACACATTTCCTGTCCTTCGAAGGGTCGGCATTATTTATATAAAAGCATTAGAGTTGTCTTTGCAAACCGCGTGCCCGATGGAAAAGAGAGGCTCCGGAACGAGATCACTTTTCCTGAGCCCAGGTTTACCAGCTACAAACCAATAAGGGTGATGCATCCTCCCATCTCAGAGGGTACTGGTCCTGGCGCAATTCTAGCTGCTGAGAAAGCCTTTCGAAGGCGCAGTTCTGGGATTTACTTTGGGACTGCGAATCAGACGTATGACAATGCTGGAGAGTTTTCTTCAGCAACTGTCCCATATCCGCTCTGTTCGTCTGGTCTTGTCGGACACAATGCTCCGGTGGAGCCTATTCCTCACGTGAATAACTCTGTCCTTGCTGACGCTCAGTCGCCGACTTCTTCTCAAGCTAGCCGTCCGACTACGCAGAACTCAAGCAATGTTTCTAATTGGGGCGGTCGCAATAGTCAGATTGACAGATACGACAAACTTAACAAGGGCGACGTAGGTTATGGCGGAAATGCGTTTGCCCATCTAATTAACGGCAACACCGGTGTTGCAGAAAGCCTACTTTCTCAGAGGCTTAGATCACTTGGTGTTCAGGGCCAAGCAAACAATGAAGCAAATAAGGAGTCGGATACAATGCAGGAGTAGGATATCATTCCCCGGGCTGCGGCGTTGGTGGAAGATCCATCTACATCGCCGTTAGGATGTAATTTATTTTACTTAGGTACATATTTTCCATAGCATGGATCTTACGGCTGGGCAATTCTTACATTGGCTAATGTAAAGGATTTGTTGCTAGGAGTCTGGACACCGGTTGAGTTTAACATGACTCCTATGTATTACTCTACACTCTGGCATGGACATTATTTCGAGATCAAATGAAATTTTCAAACGACGAACAGTCATTGGCAATGTGCTTAACCTTAGATGCTCATACTTGAACATTTTGTTTACTTCAATGTTGCAGGATATAAGATAAACAGATCACTGTAGTACGAATACTAGGTACTCTATGAAATGCCCAACGGTTTTCTATATCGGTCACGTGCCAGATTGCAAAGAGTCTTGATACGTAGGTACTTCATGAACACGGTAAAAATACCTAAGCTATCGGTAAGTTACTAGGTACTGCCCAAAGCTGCACCGTGTTTTAGCGCGCTGGTTGACAGAGCTACAGTAGGTGCGTCAAACATTGATTTTCTTTCAGCCTCGTTAACTTTCACATTGTTACTACTTTATCTACCTATATCAAAGAAACTTGCCGAACAATTGCGACCCACGAAAAGAAGTATCACTCAATTGAACCCAGATATTCGACAGGCTACCACAAGAAGATTACTAGCTATAATTTCCAGATATATACACATACGAATAAGACGGTAAAGCTTCAAAGCAAAAAACACCCACCCGCTTACCCAAAATGAGGCTCACGGCCGAGCTTCTTCAGAACTCTCCCTCCTGGCTCAACGCGCTCAAGGAGCGTGAGCTCGAGCTACGAGGTACGTCAGAAAAGAGCAGATACTACACTTTTACTTGATCTAGAAAGAGAGCAGAATTGATAGCGAACGCCCTTGCCGGCTGTGAACAGGACATCGTATCCCCACCATTGAGAACTTGGGTGTTGCAGGTGTAAGTCTTCCCTGCCATTTTATAATATAATGGTTTATTCTATGGTCTACGGTATGCGGTGACTGACAAGAGAGCAACCGAGAATAGCCGCAAGATTCCATAGACTTCGTCGACAATGACATCCAAGTCCTCGGAAACTTTCCTCTATCTCCCCGAATACGATCCCTTCTCCTCCAGCGCAACCGCATCGCTGCCATACAGCCCACACTCGCCAACTCTATCCCGAATCTTACTACTCTCCAGCTCGAGTCCAACAACTTGACCGAGCTGGCTGATTTAGATCCCTTGGGTTCCTTTCCATTCCTGACGCACCTCGTGCTGCGCGATAACCCCGTGACGAAGAAAGAGGTGAGTTCCGAGTGCCGCACCTGACCATACTCAAGAGCTCGCAAAACTGACCGGAGCTTTTCCCAAACCAACAGCACTACCGCTACTGGGTCCTCTGGCGCTGCCCCTCGGTCCGGCTCCTAGACTTCCAAAAGGTCAAGCACGCCGAGCGCGTGCAAGCCGCGACGCTGTTCGGCACCGCTGCCGAGCCGACCGAGCTCGCCTCCAAGATCATG
Organism: Hypoxylon fragiforme; assembly: GCF_022984875.1. Taxonomy (NCBI): domain Eukaryota; kingdom Fungi; phylum Ascomycota; class Sordariomycetes; order Xylariales; family Hypoxylaceae; genus Hypoxylon; species Hypoxylon fragiforme. The sequence continues at coordinate 502,736 of NW_026054761.1, read as the reverse complement.
GGCGTCAAGTCCAAGACCTTCGACGCCTCGCTGGCCAGCAACGGCGACGGCCTCGCCTCCGGCGGCCTGCCCACCCGCATGTCCCGCATAAAGCTCACCGACAAGGAGAAGACGCGCCTCCAGGACCTCATCAAGAAGGCCACGAGCCTGGACGAGATCACCAGACTCGAGTCCATGCTGAGGGAGGGGAGGATGCCGGCCGGTGTGCATTTGCCGGATGAGATGGATGAATAAGAGGATATGGATGTAATTATTGTTGTTGTCAACGGTTATAATAATAATAATGAGTTACTTCCTGAGAAAAGAATGGAGAATACTGATGTGATGACCGAGGTAGCTAGGTGGTAGTGGTGGTAGTGTTGCTACTGTTGATAAGTGGTATACGGCATTTTCATTGTGGCTACGGAGGCGTATAAAATCATTGTACATGCTTTGGCTGGTTTTTTTTCATTCTTTTTTTTTTTCACAACCGTAGAAGAAGTCTCGGGTATACCCATGAAACTAGGATGAACTTGGCAATAAATAATACTGGTGTTTCTTATGAATCACTATTATGAACTGAACTCTCCGTGATCAATAATGCCGTTTTATCTTTACTTATTAAGGGTTGCCGTCTCATGGTGTCTATCTACCTGGCCTACTGGGTAATGTGTGGTATCGTAGACTTTGCTTCTTGAGAGAAGAAAAACTCGTAGTGGGTAGTAAGTAGTGGTCGCCAATGTTCATGCCCCCCCCCCCCCCCCCCCCCCGCCCAGGCTCACGATAAAATTCGATTGAACTCTCCCTATCCACTCATATCAACGTCCTCGTCGTCCTCTTCCGCCTCCTCTGCCTCCTCTGCCTCCTCCGCCTCCTCTTGCTCGTGAGCCTGCCGCATCTCGCTGTGCAGCTGGTCGCCGGGATCCATCTCCGTGCCGTCGTCCTCGCTGACGATCAGGGCGCCGCTAGCGCCTACGAAGCTGGCTGCCCCGCCCGCCATGCTAGAGCGGCTGGTGCTGCTGCGGTGCTTCTTGCTGACGCTGGGGCTGCCCATCATGCTGCTTCCGTTGTTGACGGGTCCGAGGCCGGCGCTGGTGGACTCGCGCTGCTGCTGCGCCTGGTCGGAGGGGCGGTCCGAGACGACGCCACGGGAGCCGGAGGCGATGCCGGTGGTCAGCTGGGTGCGGGTGGCGGCGGCGGCGGCCTTGATCTGCTTGTACGGCACGGTCTTGGGGATCACGTCCTCGAGGAACTCGAGGTTGTCCTGGTGGGAGACCGAGGCGGCGAGGTCCTTGTACTGGATGTTGCGGCGCGGCTTGCGCTCTAGCTTGGCCATGTTGAGGCCCTCGTTGGCGAGGTACTGGATGAACATCTCCTGTTGGGAGGGAGGGGGTTAGTGAGAGTAGATTAGAGGGGATGGGGATGGGGATGGGGTGGGGTGGGGTTGGATGGGATGTAAGAGAGACTTACAGTAGCGAGGGTGATGACGAAGGCGGCATTGTTAGAGCAGATTCCGATGTCCTGGTCTTGTGCGACTATCTTCTTTACACGGGACACTATAGAGGGAACGGGTTAGCACCGATGAAGGTAGATGAAATGGAAGGAAATGTAGACAACTTACGGGGTAGCTGGGTCTGGCCTGTAACCTCTTTGCGAGGTGGGATGGCGGTAGTGTTATACGGCATCTTGATGGGCTCTTCTCAAGTTGACTGCGAAGATGGTATGATTTACTACCTAGGTAGGCAAGCTTAAGGAACAATAATTGGAAAATGAATTATTGTGTAGCTGAGATGAGATTGGATGTGTGCAACTGAGAGGTATGCAAGTTAGCGTAAGGAAATATGAGTTGTAATGTAAGCCTTCTGAAATACTAAATAACTATATGTAGGTAGGTAACTACTTGAAAGTGATGATTGGCACAAAAGGTATCGATAGATAGCACTGTAACCTACGGGTTTATCTTACCTTTATCCAGGGAATGTAAGGGTAGTCCCTTATAATGAAATGAATAATCGCACTGAGAGAGGATATTATTAATTCGTCTCAATAGTAACTAGATCCTAGTAGTTCTGTTAATATTATGATATTACAAAAGTTTGCACATATGTGATTGCATGGTATCTTCATGAGCCTTACCTTGAACGCGTGAAGGTTTGTGGAAGACGCGATTCCATTAAACCTCAAAGTGGTAGGCGGTGAATTGGAATGTTGAAATAGTTATTAGGTAAGCTTGCACAGTACATAAAGATGCATAGTGTGGGATCAAAGGAGAAGGAAAAGGTTTGGAATAAGCTTTCCAATGCGCTACCTACAATGTACATAGCATTGTACCTATTAAGCTAAACCTCAAGGCTAGGGTAGGCTGGGTAGATGGTGGAGTTCCTGCGTACGTTGCTTCCTTAACAGCTATTACGTAGCACTGTAGCAGCTGTAAGGTAGTTAACTACCTAACAGTTATTTGTACTAGATATTATGTAGGCAAGCGCAATTCAGCAACATTGAATAGTTACAACTTACAATGAAATAACGTTCAAATCACCACCCGCATTACTCAGTTTGATCTCAATTCATCATCAATCAACTTCGTGCAGGTCCCATATAATTTGTGACCACCTAACCTAAGAATCTAGCGTTCTTTTGGTATCTAACCTCATATCATTAATGAAGAGCTTATGATAATGGTCAAGACATTGCCTGGGACCAATGTCTTCCCGTGCTACCTCCTTGTCTGTTGGCCGAGCCCATGCCCGTCGACCATCTGTTTCCTCTAGATTATCCTTCGCTGTATCGACCGTTGAGCAAGGAGAGGCAAGTAACCAGAATGCGCCTGCAGAACGCCAAATCGATGAGGAGATTGCGGAAATCAAGAGATATGAGGTGCGCCACCTCGGAATTATTGATTGCGCCCATAGCTAACCCGTTCCCAGGATTTCACCACCATAGGTACGCACCTCCTCAGCCACTACAAGTTTCGATTCGCGAAATACCTATCATCTACCTACCTACCTGCCTGCCTACCTGCCTACCTGCCTAGGTACCTATACTAAAATATACAACCTAGATTGGGTCCAAGATTCGGTACAAGAAAGAGCGCGCCGGAAAGCACGGCGTAGAAAGCATGCCAGGGTCGATAATGGCAATGTTTCGTGGAGATACAAATTATGGGAGTCGTACGATGCCGCGCAAGGATGGATTGTTGTTACCCTGATTGGCGCTGCCATAGGGTTGAACGCCGCATTTCTTAACATCATCACTGAGTGGTTGGCCGATATTAAGATGGGCTACTGCACAACTGCGTTCTACCTAAACGAGAACTTTTGCTGCTGGGGCGAGGACAACGGATGCGATCACTGGCGTCGCTGGACCGGATTCGAGCCCGTAAACTATTTGCTGTATATCTTATTTGCGGTAAGTCAAGGGCTCCTGTCCACCCCGTGCTGGCTATAATCCTAATATCACAGATCCTCTTCGCATTTACTTCGGCAACCCTCGTCAAGTCCTTCGCACCCTACGCAGCTGGCTCGGGCATTTCTGAGATAAAATGCATTATTGCCGGGTTCGTCATGAAGGGTTTCTTAGGATTCTGGACTTTGATCATTAAATCTATCGCGTTGCCGCTCGCCATCGCATCTGGCCTCTCAGTAGGCAAAGAAGGCCCCAGTGTGCATTATGCAGTTTGCACTGGTAATGTCATCTCAAGGCTGTTTGACAAATATAAACGGAATGCGTCCAAGACACGGGAAATTCTGAGCGCATGTGCAGCTGCAGGTGTGGCAGTTGCATTCGGCAGTCCCATCGGGGGCGTTTTATTCTCCTTGGAAGAGATGTCTAATTACTTTCCCCTCAAAACAATGTGGAGGAGTTACTTCTGTGCGCTCGTCGCGACAGCAGTCTTAGCGGCCATGAATCCCTTCAGGACGGGACAACTCGTCATGTTCCAGATTAAATATGATCGGGAATGGCATTTCTTTGAAATATTGCCCTATGTTTTCATCGGTATATTTGGAGGTTTGTACGGCGCTTTTGTTATCAAGTGGAATCTAAGAGTCCAGGCGTTCCGAAAGAAATACCTGACGAATTGGGCTGTTCTCGAGGCTACACTGCTAGCTGCGGGAACGGCTATTATTTGCTATCCCAACGTCTTTCTCCGCATTGACATGACGGAGAGTATGGAGATTCTGTTTTTGGAATGTGAGGGCACAGAAGACTACCAAGGGCTTTGCGACAATGATAGGAGATGGGCGAACATCGTATCACTAACTCTCGCAACTATTGTTCGAATATTCCTGGTGATAATCTCATACGGCTGCAAAGTGCCGGCTGGGATCTTTGTACCTTCTATGGCTATAGGGGCATCCTTTGGCCGAACTGTTGGTATTATAATGCAGGCTATCTACCATGCGCATCCGGGCAGTTCGTTTTTTTCAGCTTGCCAGCCGGATGAGCCTTGCATCACTCCCGGAACGTATGCTTTCCTGGGAGCGGCTGCTGCGTTGAGTGGTATCATGCATATCACCGTGTCCGTTGTGGTCATCATGTTTGAGCTCACGGGTGCTTTAACGTACATTTTACCTACGATGATCGTGGTTGGTGTCACCAAGGCGGTATCTGATCTATTTGGAAAAGGCGGTATTGCGGACCGAATGATATGGTTTAGCGGTTTCCCATTCCTCGACAATAAGGAGGAACATAACTTTGGAGTTCCAGTGTCAGCTGTAATGACTAACGATGTGGTCACTATACCCATTCATGGTATGACATTGCAATCTATCGAAGACGTCCTTAAGCAGCCAAAATACCAAGGCTTCCCCGTAGTCGAAGATTCAAGGACGGGGGTCTTGGTTGGCTACATTGGCCGTACAGAGCTACGGTATGCAATCGATCGGTTGCGCCGTGAACAGTCGATTCCGATTAGTCCAGAGGCCAAGTGCAATTTCGCACCCCCTGTATTGAGCGCCACCACGCCGATTACCCCCACAGTCACGATCAGCAACGCAGATTGGAGTGCGTCTTCAACTTCGGTGGACTTTAGTCGATACGTAGATGCGGCACCGGTGACAGTGCACCCACGACTACCGCTTGAGACGGTGATGGAGGTGTTCCGCAAGATTGGGCCCCGCGTAATCCTGATCGAGCATCACGGCCGGCTCAAGGGGTTAGTCACTGTCAAGGACTGTCTCAAGTACCAGTTCAAGGCAGAGGCGGCAGAGAACCCACGAGACGACCGGGATATTGTTGAAGGCCACGAAAAAGTTTGGGATATGATGAAGAACATTGCTTATTGGATTTCAGGGAAGGTTGAGAATGCGAGCGGTGGGCGTATCAGGCTTGCTGGCAGCGCAGATGAGAGGATTCCGTTAGTGAGGGGAAATGGACATATTATGGACGGGGATGAGGATTTAGTGGATGATGATGATGGCGTGGAGTTAGAGAATAGGTAGATAGCAGGCACAATGTATGTCTGAAATAATATCAGTAATTCAACTAGATATTTATATTCATCACAAAGTATCGTTTATAGTGCCCTAGGTACTGGTATGTAGGTACTATGTATGTAATCTGTGATATCAAGGTCCGGGGTTAGCAGTTGCGGGCCGGGTGGAACTCCCGTGGCCCCGGTATGTACTGTGACCGGATGGCTTCCTTCCAAGTTATCGATGGATACCTACAGTAGTAATGGATCTCTGTTGCAGGAACCCATACAACTGTATCTGAAATCGGTAATGAGTGCATCAAATGTATCCAATGCATATGCATGCATAATGGGATACCTGCCAAGCTTTTTTTCTTTTTTTTTTTTTGAAAAAAAAGAAAGCCACGGCGACGTATTGCATACATATTCTAGGTTTATGTAGGTACATAATTAAGGTTATTAGCGTTGGTTAGGTACCTAGATTCGGAGATAAGAAAAGCAAAACTGTCTGAAACACCAACATTGAATACCTACATCATCCATGTATGTACATAATACATACATACGTGTACACGCCCTACATTTGATACCGTCATTGGCAAGCACTCACCCGGCGCTTATCTTTTTTGTTCCCCCCAAGCCAAGTACCGACACATCCGGATCCTTTCCTATCTACCCTACGTCAATACATAGTCGTAAAATCCACAATGGCCCGACCCCGGAAAAGTCAGCCCGCTACTACTACTACTGCTATTTCTTCTTCCGTCACTACCTCCGCTTCCGTTCCCGCCTCCGCTACTACAACTACTACTACGTCCTCCGCTGCTGCTGCCGGTGTACGAGCAAGGCGGAAACCTCAGACTCGGTCTGTTGACAACAAGGACGAAGCTCCAAGGGGTGCTGCCGGTAGCGACACATCACCGGCTGTTGTCGGGGAAGACGCCGACGCCGACGCCGGAATGCCCTCTTGGGCGGCGAGGAACCGATGGGTCGTTTTCGCTATCGCGAGCGGTGCTTGCGCGGCGTGTAATGGGGTTTTTGCTAAGCTGTGAGTTTTTGTTTTGCTTTGTATGGGTTATATGTTTCTGCACCTCATCGTATAGATATAAGTAAGGTAGGTACCTAGGTAGGTTAGGTAAGTATCCCTGATTGCCTCAGTCGGTGTTCCACAACTTTAGTTTTTATGTAACCGTGGGTGTCGTACACTAGATACCTAGGTAGGTAGCTTTGCTTAGGGATTTGTGTATGTACGACATACACATACCTACCTATCTATACAGTCCTTTATTCGAAGTATTCCCTTCATACCTATGTAATACGGATATATGTAGGGAGGACTGTCATTAGCAAAAGATGGATATTAGGGCTGATCATCAAATCATTCTTTTTCTTCAAACAGGACCACGAATGAGCTATCTACACACATAGCCCAAGCCATCTCACGACTATTCCAGCTCACGGACCTTGAGCGATACGTCGAGATCGTCGTGCGTTGTGTAAGTATACACCTACCTACCTACCTACCTCCTACCTATATCCTTATTTGAAAGTCTTAATTCCAAAGCACCTATCCGTAGCTAATTCAACCGCATATATAGGGCTTCTTCGGCCTCAACCTAGCCTTCAACGGCGTCATGTGGGCCCTCTTCACCCGCGCCCTCGCCAAGGGCAACTCCACCACCCAGGTCTCCATCATGAACACGTCCACCAACTTCGTCGTTACCGCCATCCTCGGGTTCGCCATCTTCGCCGAGGCCCTGCCCCCGCTGTGGTGGGTCGGCGCCGCGTTGCTCGTTGCTGGCAATGTCATTATTGGCAGGGGTAACCAGGAGCAAGGGAGTGATGGTGACGGCGATGATGGAGTTGGCGAGACGGAACCTCTCGTCGGGCCTTACCGTGCTGATGTTGAGCATGGTAGTGGCGGTGGCGGTGGCAGTGATGATGGTGATGATCATGACGAGTCAGCGGTAGATCTGGGCATGGCTACTGATGCAAGCAGCTACGCTGACAGTGTGGGCGGGAGTGTTGTGCCTGTTGAGAAAGACGAGGACGAGGATGTGGCGCTGTTAGGAGATCTGAGCTAACCTACCTAGGCCCATGATAGCAAACTGCACTGCTGGCAAGAGGTTTACACATCGATACTTGACCTTACATCTGGATATTACGTATAAAAGTTTAGACGGATAATAAATAAAGCATCTAACCTATAAAGATTAAAGCTACACGGAACGAATTATACGTCTCTACGTCCCTAGTGAATAGGCGTCTAGGTAGCTATACCTGATAGGACAACTCAAGCCCCGTCATCATAGTGGCATGGGAGAGGGTATGGCGGCTCATGGCAAAAGCACCTGCCCAACATATCAAACACATGCGCACAAGGTGGAAGGAGACATGCTGCGATAGTGGTGAACTACGGAACCACATCATGTCACACGAGAAGATAATCAGGGGTCCAAGTGCTTTTGTATTAAGCATACCTAAATACCTAGGTAGGACAACCTAGGACAATACTTTGGCCCTGTCAAAAGACAATGCAATGGCAACGCAATCTTGTTCTGCCCTTTCCGTGAAACGCCATAGAGGACCATACACTATGGTACCATTTCATAGTACCGCCACATGCAAATAGCCCCCAACATTTAAAAGGAAAAACGTGCATTTCCACGAAAACGTCTGTACGGCGAGTTCGACGTGAAGACAAATGCCGAACCCGGTGGAGGGTATTTCTTTTCTTGTTTTCGTGTATTTTGCCGGTATAGTAGTACATTCCCAAGTCGTTAGTGAGAAAAATCATATTATCGTCACCAAAATTGAAAGAAAAAAGATGAAGGCAAACGTAGAGTCGATCGATCGCCATGAGGCACGTCCCTGGATCCATGGGTTATGCTGGTTCGGATACACATACCCCTGTGATTATCATTTGCGTCGAATGTGTCGAATTGAGAGGAAAGGATGGTGATGGTTAAAGAGACCATCCCAACTCCGCCAGAAGCATCGGCATATTCTGTCTCGTCACAAACATCCACCGCATCATCCGGTTTCTGCTGGGGGGTCGCATCGTCTCCATCAGCGTCTGTTTTGCCTTCTTCAATCTTCTCAGATCTTAGGTGGTGCTTCCGGGCTTCGCAGTGCAAGATACTATCTTGACCTTGTCGGCCGTCACGACTTGGCCACCATTCTCCATCTTGAAGGTCACATTCTTAAGCTGGAAAGTCCAGACCTCGTCGCAGAAGCGGTAGGTATCCAAGCTGCCCTGTTCAGTTGCGCAAAGAATTCATGGTTAACCCCACTATCCCCAAGACGCTTCATGGTAGCAGGGTTAGATGAGGATTTACCTTGAAAGTCAGTCGCGCCTTGACCCTGTCTTGTAGCACCTCTGTTATGGCGCGGTCGAAATTTGCGAGGATTTTCATGGCCAGCTGAGGATCAATACGATGCTCAGTGATGAGATCATCGAGAGTGTCCGTCAGCGCAGAGCCAACGCTGCGATGATAAAATCTATTGTCAACGCTACGTCCTGATGAACAGTGATGGATGATGAGTGCTGTACCTGCTTCGGCGATATAGCTCGTAGAAGTTCTGACTAGCCGCCGCCATCTTGAGCTGGCTTCTAATAAGTACTTCTGCGATATGCTGTCGTGGAATATGTAGGTATAGCCTGGATAATATTGGCGATTCCTATACTGTTCCGACGCAAATGGCTGTATGGAAATGGTTGTTGTAAAGGTTACAATTATAATTATTGCAATGGTCGGAGATAAGTTAGTAGTGAACCTTGAAGGCAGTTAGTCACAGAGGTGGCTTAGCACCGTGTCAGTTAGGTCACTTGCGGGTGATTCCGGTGTGGGGGGGGGGGGGGGGGGAATGTGGCTACATGTATTCACTAGGCATTCAATGTTGAATAACTAACTAACTGTTACATGTAGTACTTGTGCAACATCCATCAGCACCCGCACATGTGATTATGCATGCAAATTCAAGCTACATACAGTAGCATTAAACATTGAACGCATTTCAAATTGGTGAATGCCTAGAGGTATACATACTACATACATCCTTGCATGTATTTGAACCTTAAAGTGTAGTGAATCTACTAACCTAGGAGGTAGTGATTAGATACCTACTATGTAGGTGCCTTAATGGGTCTAGTTAATAGGTATAATAGATCCATGTCTATCGCCGTTTTCAGCACACATCCCTGGTAGTTATTCCCCATATTCATTAACGCGTGATAGCGCAGCTATTTCGCGTCGTCCTCGAATTCCTCTTAACGCGCTAACATTACTATGTGTAAGATAAATCGGGTATTCGTGAAATCATCACTATTTCCTCCCATGTTACCTGAACACTTTCCTTTTTCTTTAAACAAGTCAGATTGACTTTTTTTACAATACAATTACTTTTTTCTCCCTTGGTATCATAAATTGCCTGACGTAATCCCTTTTCTTTTTCGTGATGTCCTCTAGCTCGTCCCCATCAGATACTGATTCCTTTCATTCATCCTCTCGATTGCCAACCAGTGCTCCGTCTTCGCCACCCCAAGCCGACGATAACTTAGATAACGTCAAGATGGCCGTCACTTCAGTATTTACGGACCAGCAAATGCTCAACGAAGAAAAAAAGGCTAGAGCCGAAAACACTAGGGCTGAAGCAAAGCGACTCGCTCAAAGGAGGAAGAAGGGAAAGAAGGTCCAATTATCTCCTCAGGAACGAGCTCGTAAGGCAAAGGAACTTGATGAACTTCTACGAAAGAGCAAGGTCTTCAGTGATATCCTTACTCAAAAAACGAAAGCCCTCGGCCGTGTCGGACGTGATTTCGACAACCAAGCATTGGCTGATGCTGGCTTAGAATTAAAGCAACAGCCTAAAATCATGAGTGGTGGTACCATGCGTGACTATCAGCTAGAAGGCCTCACGTGGATGTACGAGATATGTTTACAAGGTCTAAGTGGTATATTGGCTGATGAGATGGGTCTGGGTTAGTGTTGGCCCGTCATGAATCCAGCCATGTCTGGCTCACAGGTTCACGTGCTAACTAGATATCAGGTAAAACCATCCAAGTCATTTCACTCGTTGCTTTACTCCGAGAACAAGAGAACTACTTTGGCCCTCACTTAATAATTGCACCCCTGAGCACGTTATCGAATTGGCAGGACGAGTTTCAAAAATGGACTCCTTCGATACCATTCGTCTTATATCATGGTACCCCTCAGGAGCGCCAACAGATCTTCCGTGATAAAATCATGAAGCACTACCAAAAAGGCCGCCCCACCCAACGATTTCCTGTAGTCTGTACGAGCTACGAAATGGTCCTTAGGGATCGTGCGAGCCTCTCCAAGATTGATTGGGCCTTCATCGTAGTGGTAAGTGTTTCTATTCGCCAGGAAAGCCTCAGCTATTGACCAATTACAGGACGAAGGCCACCGAATGAAGAATGCAGATGCCAAACTCTTTAGAGAGTTGCAGCAATTCAAATCAGCTACTCGTCTTCTTATCACAGGAACGCCCCTGCAGAACAATCTCAAGGAACTATGGTCTCTGCTTCATTTTCTGATGCCAGAGACCTTTCTCGATTGGGAGGCATTCGAAGTATGGTTCGATTTCAGTGGTCTACAAGACGAAGAAGGCACTACGCAATTCATTGAGGACAAGGAAAGCCAAGACCTCGTTTCCAAGATTCACAAGGTCTTACAGCCACTTCTACTTCGTAGAATCAAGGCGGATGTAGCCAACTATCTACCCAAGAAACGGGAATATGTCCTGTTTGCCCCCATGACCAAGGAACAGACAGATCTTTACAATGTAATCAACGATAAGAAGATTGACACCAGGTCCTACTTGGAGAACAAAGTTGTCGAACGGTTGACTGGGGCTACTAACAGCCCAGCCAACTCCCGACGATCAAGTCGCCAATCGTCTAGAGCAACTAGCGCACGTCCGAGCGAAGTGCCATCTCCATCAAACAACAATGCCTTTGCAATGATTATGGGCAAAAAGGCTGTCTCAACGTTGAAGAAGAGTCCAAAAGGCAGCTCCCCCCTTGCCCAGGCCAAAGGAGTTGGCAAGAGAAAGGTTCCGCCTACTAGCGAAAGTTCAACCCCAAAGAGCAGTAAATCAAGTCAACAGTCTACTCCGACAAGTAGCATTCGTCGTCGGCCGCGGAGGAGTCGTCCAACATATAAAGCGGCGTATGACTCTGACGACGACAAATTAGATGATGATGCATTCGAAGAGAAGCTAGCTACCGAACTTGCTGCTAAAAACGACGATGATTTTGATGACGATCTTCGAGATGAGGAGGAGATTGATCGAGCTGAGACACTCGAACTTGCCAGTAAGTTTCGAATACCTATTAGTAGGTAGATAAATAACGAAACTCCTCTAACATGACACAGAGCTTCAGATCGCCGATAAGAAATTAGGGAATCCCATCATGCAACTGAGATTATTATGTAACAGTCCTCACAATTTCTACAACCCATGGACCTACGACGATGACGCTGAGGTTGACGAAACCATCGTGACCGCCTCTGGCAAGATGCTCCTTTTAGACAGATTGCTCCCAGCGTTGTTTGCTCGTGGCCACAAGGTCTTGATATTCTCACAGTTTAAGACGCAATTGGACATTCTCCACGACTACTGTGCAGAATTGCGAAAGTGGAACGTATGTCGCATTGATGGGGGTGTTGCCCAGGATGATAGAAGGCAACAGATTCAGGAGTTCAACAAAAACCCTGATTTTAAAATCTTCTTGTTGTCGACCAGAGCGGGTGGTCAGGGCATCAATCTTGCCAGCGCAGATACCGTTATTCTCTTTGACAGGTAAGACTGCTTGCTCGCCTTAGTTGCACTGATTCTAGGCTAATATAAATTAGTGACTGGAACCCGCAACAGGATTTGCAGGCTCAGGATCGTTGCCACCGAATTGGCCAAACGCGACCGGTTGTGGTTTACCGCCTTGCTACCAAGGGGACAGTAGAAGAGGACCTGCTACTAAGTGCTGATGCAAAACGCAGGCTAGAGAAGCTCGTCATCAAGAAAGGGGGGTTCAAGACGATGGGTCAAAAACTCGATAGCAACGAGATTGTTGACAAGGAGATTCTTCAATCCCTACTATTAAGAGATGGTGAAGTGTATCAACATTCAGGGGGAGATCGGATCTTGAGTGACGAAGATGTTGATGTCTTATGTGACAGGTATATCTTACCCCGAGGACTCATTAGACTTGCGTGGTTACTCGAGTTTGCTAACATGTTTGCAGGAGTGACGAGGCATTTGAGCGAGCTGCGAGAGGCGCTGGCAATGCTGCAGGTTTCCAGGTTGTCGAAACCGCGGCAGATGGTATCACCCAGATGAAAGGGAAGTAAGTGTATTGATATATTTGAATCAGCATTGTACCATAGTAAGCATTCGGCGTTACTTGGTCGGTTGGTCGGTTGGTCGGTCGGTTAGATTAGAATAATGGTTCCAGACACCATCTGTATATTGCATTTATGAGTTATGTTTCTAGCATTCACAAGAATGATTGCAACTAGAAATATAGGACGTTGATTTTCCCCTAGGTACCTAATTATCTGCCGCATCCTGATCTGCCTGCTGCTTATCGGACTAGGTTGGTTGGGACAGTCGGCGATACGCCAGTTGCGCCATCGCTAGGATACGATGACGTCTCGGATATTGCCAAGGTGGATTGGTAATATGATACGGGAAAGCGAAAAAGAAAGAAAGAATACCCTAAGTTAGATACATGTAAGTTGTAATGCGAGTAGTACAGGAAGGGATAGCGATGTAAATATCCATTTGTATGGAAAAAACCTAAGGGGCCTTTTGATTTCCATAAACTCTACTACATATGTACTAATAATACACTGAGTCTACAGTACCTAATACTTGAATACCTACATATATAGGGTAAGGTGGGTTCTGTATAACGTAATACAGCGCTATAATGAGACATGCAGCAAAGTATATTGTCAGAATAAGGTCATGTGATTTCTGGTTAATTACATAAGCAACTCGTCCACGTAATACTTTAATAAATAATACGTTTACATTTACACACATTTATTAAAATCCTTTATTTATTTATAAAATTATTCTCTCTTAATTAATATAACTCTCACCTTAATAATCGTATTATTTAATAATTAAAAGTCTCACACGTAAATACCTTAAAAATATCATAAAAAACACCAATATTAATTATACCTTATTTAAACGAAATTAAATATAACTTATAAATATATTAAACCGTAAAAATTTAATCCCAATACTTAAAAAAATAAACTAATAAAACATATAAGATTTTATATTTTAAAAGATAATAATAAAATTACACGTTTAAAATAAAATTAAATTAATCTTAAATAATATAAAACCTAATAACTTAAGATATACATAATTAAAAAAACCAATAAAGCTTAAAATTAAAGATTATATCCTAAGATAAAAACGTTAAAAACACGTTAACGCTATTTATTTAACCGGAATATAACTATAATAATTTAATATAAACTTAACGTTATTTAAAGAAAAAAAAAAAAATATAATTAAAAGTAAAAAAATATTATAAAACTTAAAAACTTATATTATAAAATAATAACACCAAATTATTTTAAAACGACATATAAATTAAACATAAACATATAAAAATAATATTTAAAACTTTAAAAATTAATAAATATAAATAAATAAAAATAATTAATAAAAACATAAATTAAATATAAGAAATATATAATTATTTTAACTAAACCGTTAAAAAATTAATACGTTTAAATTAATTAATAAAAAAAATATATGGCTTAAGTTAAAATAAAAAAAATACTAAATATTAAAAAAGTAATAATATAGTTTAATAATTTATAAATAACTATTAATAAACATATAAAAAAGTAATGTTTAATATATTTTTAAATAAATAAAAAAAGCTTTTTAAATAATATAATCTCTTATTAAAATATAATAAAAAAATTAAAAACGAAATTTTAAACTCATAAAATAAATTAAAATTAAAACCGAATAAAAAAAAAAGCATTTATAATAACATACGCAAACAAGGATAAAAAAAAAACCTTAAAAGCCGGAAAAAGTAAAATAATAAATAAACCGGTTAAAAAAAGCAAAAAAACATAAAAATTAACGTATAATAAAAGATTAAATAAATAAATAAAATAACTAATATTATCGATATTAAATAATAACTTAATAATTTATAAAACATATTATAAAAACCATATAATTAAAAAATATTAATTTATATTTAAGGAATTAAAATTAAATAACATTTTAAAAAAAACATTTAAATAAAAAATATATAAAAAAAACCTTAAAACTTAATTAAAACTAAAAGTAAAAATAAAAAAACTTAAAAAACAAGCCTAAAAATTCGCTTTTTGCCTTAAACTTAAAAAGAAGTAAAAAAAAAAGAAAAAAAATTAATTAATAATAACGATACAACGTATTAACGTAATATTAATAATAATATAAACCTTTATTATATTAATTAAAGCTAAAAAAATAACATATAATATTTCACATTATCTTTTTATATATTTAATTATTTTTAATTTGGAAAATATCATTTATATTTTTAATAAAAAATCTTGGTTTTTTAATTACTAAAATACATTAAAAAAAAATATAATAATAATTAGTATAATTATAATATTAATCATTAAATATAAAGATATAAAAATAAAAGTTAAAAGCTTAAAAAATTATAAATTCCTATAAATATTAAACGTAACGTATTATTAAAACTTCGCTTATAATTTAATATTTTTACAACTCTTAAAACGATAAAAATACTATTAAAATAATAAATATATACGAATATATATTAAACGATAAAATAACTTCATTTTATGTAAAATACTCGACCGATATAACTAATTTATATTAGAAAACATTCCATATAAAATAAGTAAAAAAGCCTTTTATGCATAAATAAAAGCCATTAATTTATAAATAAAACGCGTTATAAAATAAGAAAATGTAAAAACATAACACTTACGGTTAAGCCATTTAAAACCGCAAGCATTAAAACACTTAATTAATCACTTTTAAAAAGTAAAAATCATTAACCTAACCATTATAAAATGTGATATATATAATATGTTAAAATTTAAACGTCTTATAAAACGTAAAAAATAACATATAAATAAAAAATTAAAAATGCGACTTACATTAAACTTTCATCCATTAAAAAAGTCATTTAATAATTACAAAGACCTTATATTAATATTAAATTAATAGTTTAAATATACCTAAGATTATTACCTAAAAAATCGCATAACCTCTTTTATTATAACCGCTTTAAAACATATAATTAAAATCCTTAAAACTTAACATAAAATCACACTTAAAATAATAAAAACAAACAATAAAATAACAACTATAAAACTAAAAATATAAAAATATCTTAAAAATATTTATATTTAAATAAAAACCTTAACCTTACGCACATAAAAATAAAACGATACGGCTAAACGCTTAAAAGATATAATTAAAACAAAGGTTAAAGCTATACGTAATAATGTAAAACTTTTAATATTCTTATAACCGGAAATATATTAATTGGCGATATATTTATATAACTAAACACTTAAATATATATATAACTAAAAATCGTTATATAAATGGTTTCATACATTTATAACACAAAAAGATAGCAGCAAAATATAAATTTAAAAACCGTAATAAACATATTTATAAGTTTATAATTATAAAATATTCGTTATAATAAAAAAAACATAAAATAAAGAAAAACAACTATAACGACTTAATTTTAAAGCTTAAATTAAATACCTTATAAGGTATAACTTAACTAATATTTACTAAATATAAAATCTATAAACTAATTAAATTATCGTTACACATAACGTAGCTTTTAATAAAACTAATTTATTTTTAAAAAACTTAAATAATCTTCGAAATAATATGCTTAAAATAAGTACTAAAAAATATGAAAAATGGCTAAAAAAAGCAAAAAAACCAATTTAAAACATTACTTAAAATAAAATCCTCACTTTAAACAATTATAATACTTATATAAAAAATGAAAAAATTAATAAAGAAAATTATAATAATTAAAACATTATAAACGTTTAAAACATTAAAAAACCTAACACATTAAAAAATATTAATATAAAAGAAACTTCACTAAAAAATAAAGAAATAAATAACATACGTAAATTAAAAACCAGATCTAATTAATTAAATAAACTTAAAAAACAAATATTAATAACCTTTAATTTTAACGAACTTGTAAAAAACATAATTTATTATATATTATAAGCAACTTAAGATATACACTTAATTTTAAATGCTTAACCAACGATTTAACATTTTATGTTTAACGTAAGACGTTTAAAAATAAAAATAAAAACAATAAATAAAAAAAACATTAATAAGATATAATTCTTATAATTACTTAAGAATTTAAAGAAAATTTATAAGAAAAACTTACCACTTTTATTAAAACATTATAAAAAGATAAAAAATTATCTAATAATTAACTTATTTAAAAAAATAAAACGAGAACATTTAAAAAGTTATGTATAAATGAAAACATAAAAAAAAATTCTACGTAACGACTTATAATATTAAAGAAAGTAAATCATTAACTCGATATAAGTATATATTTACAAAATAAATAAACATGAAAAGCTTTAAAAATGTAAGGCAAAAATCGTCGTTAAAGATAATTAATAAAAAAAATTAAAAGTAGAAAAAACATACGCTTTCACTTTAATAAAAAAATCATTTTAAACACTAATAATTATTACAACACGGTTTAATTTAAAATTAAAACAATTTAATGTTATTAACGTATTTATAAACGTAAAAATCCCATACGACATGTTTATATAAATGCCTTAAAAATATAAAACATTTGGAAAAATTCTTAAATTAAAAAGGGTATTATACGAGATATAAAAATCACCATTATTATGGTAAAAAAAGTTTACATAATTTTTTTAATTAATAAGTTTTAAATTAATTTCTCATAAATTATACGTATACCGCAAAGATAAAATTTTATTATTTTTTTATATCGATAACTTAATACTTATATACCAAAAAAAAAATAAAAAAAAGGTTAAAAAGTTAATAAAAAAGCTAAAAGAAAAGTATTAATTAACGAAAGAAAACGATTTACAATAATTTCTTAATATAATTATAATAAAAAATTAAGTTAAAAGTTTAATTTAGTTAAACCAAGCCGATTATATTCATAAAATTATTAACTTAACAAATATAAGTATATTTAAAAATCCTTTATACCTTATAATAAAAGAAAAACTATTATTATACGAAAAAAAAACATTACTTAAGTTAATTATAAAGTATTAAAAGAAAATAAGTTTAATATTTTACGTAATATTTAACATATAACCGGATATTACATTCACTTACTTTAAATTATTACGATTTCTTATAAACTTTAAATTACGACATTAAGTTATAACTAATTATATACTTTATTACATAAACCAAACCGATAACTTAGGATTTTAATTTAAAGGAAAAAACGAATTTAAAATAATAAGTAATATTTTTTTTATAAATAACTTTTTAAACCGGAAAAGCTTATAAGCATATGTTATAAAACTTTTTAAAAAATTAATTACATAAAAAGTAAATAAACAAGATATCGTAATTATGTTAACCATAAAAACGAAGTTATTAACATTATTATAAATTATTAAAAAATTAATATTTATTATACGATTAATAAAAAAATTAAAAATATTATTAAATGAATTTATTATTATTATTTAATACGATAATACTTAAATTATAAAAATAATATAAAAAGACATAAAAAAATTATAAACCAAACTAAGGTATATGGATATATATAATCATTAATTAAAATAAAAAATAATACGAAACATCATTAAAATATAATACACTTTAATTAAAAAGATAATCGCAAACAAATTAATTAAAGCACTTATTAACACCTTATTTAAGAAATTTATTTAATAAATTAGACTAATAAACATTAAAAACTATCTTCAAATTCGAAAAGACAAAGAAATTACTGACATAATTAAACAATCCCAAAACAGCTAGGTTTAAACAAATAATACTAAGAATGGCAAAGTTTGAGGGGGTGTGTTAAAATAAGGTCATATGATTTCTAGTTAATTACATAGGCAACTCGTCCACATAATACTCTAATAAGCAATGCGTTTACATTTACACACATTTATCAAAATCCTCTATTTATTCATAAAATTATTCTCTCCTGATCAATACAACTCTCACCTCAATAATCATATTATTTAATATATATCTCTCTTCAAAAGGTCAAACCATCAAAGATATTCACACATCCCCCTCAATTGCATCTTCATTCTAATCATTGACTCCACTCTTCGTCACGACATGACAGATTAGGTAGACAGATTTCACGTCTTCGCATAGAAGAAGGGATCCACACCCTTGGCTCGGAAATTCAGAATTATACGGCAAAACGGGGGAGGGTCACATTATAAGATACTGTTGTAGTCTCGTCCAGATCATTCAACGCTACCTACCTTGGTACACTATATTTCGAATATCTTCATATCAAAGCATCCCATATATCCGATCAGCCTTTCCAGTGTCCAACACCATGTCTAAGGCTGATGAGATCGGAGGTTTGAGCAACGACGTGCTCCTCCTCTTCGTCCCCTTGCCTAAGCGACCGGAGTGGATAGAGCGCATCTCCAAGCGATTCAAGGGGCTCCAAGTACGCTGGGTCTGCGCGATCAAGGACGACAAGAGCATGGTGACAGCTAAGGATGTCCCTGCCGAAGTGTTGGACGGCGTCACGCTGCTCTCCACATACCGACCTCCCCCGGTGGAGCTGATACCCCACGTCCGCTTCGTGCAGCTCAATTCCGCCGGTGTGGATTCGTGGATCGGCCATCCGACGTATGAGGACCCGGCTGTCACCATTTGTACTTCGAATGGTATTCACGCGTGAGTTTTCGCCTCCTTTTCCCAGTTCTATCTGCAATCCATTGTTTTAGGTGTAGATTAACAAAGCTACATCCTCGGGGAGGGAGCTTTTTCTTTTTTAGAAAAAAGGAAATTTCCCCCCTCAGTTGAAATCTAGACTGATGACTTTTTGGTGAAGCCCGCAAATCGCGGAATGGGTCATCGGCGCATGGCTCTTTCATCAACG
This sequence comes from Hypoxylon fragiforme, assembly GCF_022984875.1. NCBI lineage: Eukaryota > Fungi > Ascomycota > Sordariomycetes > Xylariales > Hypoxylaceae > Hypoxylon > Hypoxylon fragiforme. The sequence goes on along the minus strand of NW_026054761.1, from coordinate 483,162 downwards.
TCAGTTTCTACATTTCACCGAAAATATGAAAAAGGGGTACTGGCCGCCGTCGCCCTTTGCAACCCAAGTCCAAGATTCACCGGGAATGCGGATGTAAGTATATCATATGTAATAAATTGGCCTACCTACTAATCAAAGGCCATCATTCGCGTAGGGGCATCCTAGGCTACGGAGCCATCGGCCGGCAATGCGCGCGCCTCGGCAGCGCCCTGGGCATGGAGATCTACGCCTACACGCGCAGTGAGCGCGCAACCCCAGAATCGCGCAAGGACGACAGCTACTGTGTACCCCGAACCGGGGACCCCGAGGGGCTACTCCCTGCCAAATGGTTCCATGGCACCTCAGCAGGTGCTGTCAACGCCTTCCTCGCGCAGGACCTCGACTTCCTTGTCCTCAGCCTGCCGCTGACGCCGGAGACACGGGGGATCCTCTCACACCCGCAGTTTGAGATATTGGGCTCGAGGAAGGACGGTAAAAAGCCGTTCATCGCTAATGTTGCGCGAGGAGGACACATCGATCAGGAGGCGCTGATAGAGGCGCTCGAGACGGGAACAATCTGCGGCGCGGCCCTCGACGTTACGAACCCGGAGCCTCTCCCCGCGGAGCACCCGCTCTGGCGCGCCCCGAACCTGCTGCTCACGCCGCATATCAGCTGGGTGTCTAGTTTCCTTCCGGACAGGTTGCTAGATGTGCTCGAGTGCAATTTGGAGAGGTTGGGGACGGGAAAGCCCCTTATTAATGTCGTGGATCGCAAGCTGAATTACTAGGGTACTTACCTACCTACATATCAAAATTTGGCAAATAGGGGGTGAGCCCAAGCGTTTAGAGTATTACCTAGATATATACCTAGTAGAAAGGGGGGTGGTCAAGGCAAAGCACGGGATAGAACATGAGTTTATTTAAGGTCATCTAATGTCGAGCGTTATGTCAGTATGGTATGGCATTCTTCGTATGTACTTGTATTAATTATTATCGTACAACCAGTTGCAGAACGTTACTTCCAACGATCTCGGACGGTTAGCAAGCTTGGAGCTTATAGTCAAATCTTCGTCTAAAATATCATTGAACTCACCTAACCTAGGTAGATAGTAGTAGCATATGAAGTTTGGACATCCGGTGTGGCCCGTTCGACAAGAACTGCACTGGGTACAAACCTCCCTAGGGTACATAGGTGGTATACTTCACCGTATATCTGCACCAGCCCGATAGCCTGCAGGGAAGAAGAGCACCTCTCGTTCACTGTAGAGAGGCTTGCACCAGCCACGAGCAGATGTAGAGATCGTAGATCCGACCCCCAAGCTTATATCTGGAGATTTCGTCACAGCTGCATTCTAGATCCAGTTATCCAAGTAGGAAGGCCCAAGACACAATGCAGAACCAAATGTCCAAGCACACGGCAATCTCAGGATGTGCAGTGTTAGTCATATCATATAGTCCGTGAGGACCAAGCGGGGATATTGTCGAAATATATAAAATGGTGCATTCCGAGGTCTCCCTGCTCGTATGAAGATGTAATCAACATAACTAACTGTGTGTAGTCACCTAGGTTCCTAAGTACTTACCCTACGTTAAAGCTAGTATGTGTGCTATGCCCAACATGCAGCAATCTCGGAGATCTCAGAGGTCTCGACGAGAACTTCGTATTAAAAACGAAAATATACGCAATGCAATTCTGGATGCTATGGACCGAAACAACACCGATTTCATTCCTGGAACAGATGTCATATTCGTGGATCAAGGAGATAGCCCGAACCCGGATAGGAATGATGTCGTACTCATCCCACAACCGAGCTCCAGCCCAGATGATCCACTAGTAAGCTCACTTTTTTTTCAACTTCCTCATCTGTCGGGGTTTAAAATGGAGATAGTTAACAGGAATTTAGAACTGGAGTCGGAAATGGAAGGCCACCATCATCCTGAACCAGCTCATTTTCGTCTTTGTCAGTATGATGACGCCGTTGGCCATCTCTCCCTTGACGCTTCTCTTCGAGACCGAGTTCAACAAGTCGTTGACCGAAGTCAACATACTGTTCGGCGTGGTAGCCATCACCCTAGGGTTCGCCAACATCTTCATCGTACCTGCAGCCAACTTGTTTGGGCGCCGCCCTGTCATACTTGTCTGCGCCTTGATTTGCGTTCTCGCCAATATATGGCAGGGTCTTGTCACCAGCTACGCGAGTCTCGTCGGCGCCCGCGTCATCGCAGGCATAGGTGCCGCAGCCAACGAGAGTATCATGCCGATGGTGATATCTGACTTGACCTTTTTTCACCAAAGGGGGAAGAGGTTGGGCTTGTATTTGTAAGTATCTACCTTTCACAGCCCCTAACCCGCTTTTGAGTAGGAATATAAGCCGAATTAACGGTAACCTCTCCTAGCTGGGCATACTTCCTAGGCCTATTCATCGGTCCCATCATCTCAGGGGCTATTACCGCCCATATCTCATGGAGGTGGTTCGTAAGTAGCTACTAGATTCGCAAGCAAACCTCCTTTTATCTCCTTTTTTTTATCAAACAAGCACTGCTAACACGGCAGTCATAGTTCTTGGACTGCACCATTCTGCAAATAGTAAGCCATCCTTCTTCACCCGGAAGAGGAAAGAAAGAAAATGACTAACATACCATCAAGGCAAGCTTCATCTTCCTCCTAGTCGCCCATCCAGAAACTAAGTTTGTCCGTCCGCCACATAGGCCGTCGATGTACGACGACCCAACGAGCATCACCACCCCCTTACCCGCGTTCTCAAAAACTCCGGGTGAGCCTGGCAAGCGCGAACACAGCTCCGCCTACGACGAGAATAAGACGCATATACCGTCGCGAGAGTCTGCCCTCTTGACCGCCTCGCAACACCAACCCACCAGCTGGCCCTCACGCGCACACTTCTCCCTCCTCCCCCAGCCCAGCAACCTGCGCTTCGGCCGCGCCCACGCCCACGCCCACGCCCACGCCCACGCCCCAGCCACCAGCTGCCGCCGCACCATCCTCCGCGACGTCCTCGCGCCCCTCCGCATCCTCCTCTGCTACCCCATCGTCCAGCTCGCCTCCCTCGCCACCGCATTCGCCGCCAACGCGCTGCTGGCGCTGAACCTCGCGCAGGCGCAGCTCTTCGGCGCGGGCGCGTACAGCCTCGGGTTCGACGACGACGACCTCGGGCTCGTGAACCTCGCGTTCGTGCTCGGCGCGGCGGCGGGGCTCGCGACGGCGGGCCCGCTGTCCGACTGGGCGGCCCTCCGCGGCGCGAGGCGGAACGGGGGCGTGGTCGAGGCGGAGATGCGGCTGGCGGCGCTGTTTCCGTTTGCGGGCGCTAATGTGGTCGGGCTGGTCGTCGCGGGGGTGGGGTACCAGCGCGGCTGGGAGTGGCCGGTCTTTGTGGGGGCTGGGTATGCGCTGATTGGGCTGCAGGTCGTGGGGGTGCCGACGGTTGCGGTCGCGTATGCGGGGGATTGTGTGAGTGTCTTCTCTCTCTCTCTCTCTCTCTCCTATCCGTGGACCTGTTTAAAGTGTGGAGTTGGATTTGGAATGCTAACTAAGTATCATCGCACACACAGTACAAGACACTACCTGGCGAGATCATGGTAGCTGCTACGATCGTGAAGAATACCCTTGGTGTAAGTTCTCTCTTCTCTCCTCTCCTCTCCTCTCCCCCATTTTAAAAAAAAAACATGACACAAAGTTCTATCTCCTAACCACGCACCAATAGTTCGCCATCGTCTTCTGCTTCAACAACTGGGTCGAGCGCGAAGGCTACGTCAAGCCCGTCGTCCTGATGATGGGGCTCACATTCGCATCCTGCATCTGCGGCGCCTGTATATTCCTGGTCTGTGGGAAGTGCATGCGGCGGCTGAGTGTGTTTTCTGGTTTGCATTATTTGTGAGGAAAGGGGGATGTGTAGCTTGTGGAGATTGGGGTGGTGGTGGTGAGGTGCTTTAAACGTAGGTAGTTGGCTTTGTTCTCGTTCTCTGTGGGTAGATGGAGAAGTTGTGAGGGTGTAGATACTAGGGGCGTGGGTAGTTCTGCGATATGCTAGATAAATATTGTATAGGGTGTAATCCATAGGTATGTAGTATGTGCAAGATAGAAATGTTATGTACGCCAATACCACCAAAGGCCATATATACAAAAAAGAGATCCCATCGACCCGTCATTCATAACATCGTAACAAAATTGCTTTTCATACCAAAAAGAAAAGCATCGATAGCTCGTAAGAATACCTACCCAACTCCCTACCCTAGGGTATATAAAGCAGCCCCTAGAAAGTTATCGACTGCCCGTTAATCGTCAACTCCGCACTATACAGCTCGCGCGCCCCACCCCCCTGATTCGCGTTCAACCGGCCATGGAAAACCACACTTCGGCCATTCGGATCGATATCGAGCCCCCCGGGGCCGTAAACGCCACGATTATCCACCGTCCGGATCAGGATCCCGCGGCTCCCGTAGCTGCCGTCAATGGTGTCGGAGAACGCGTACTCGACATCGTAGTCATCGCTCGAATAGCAATGCGCGCTATAGAACAGCACGAACCTCCCATCACCAATCTTATACAGCGCCGGCGCCTCGACCACGCCGTCGTTCGCCCTGCCCTCGTTATCCAGGATCGTGCTCGCGCTCCCCTGCAGCGTCAGCGCGTCCCGCGCCACCCGCTGGATCCTGATCGGCGTCGGCGTGTAGGCAGAGCCCGACGGCGTCCCGCCCTGGCAGGTCGTCGCGCCGCCGAGGCTGTTCCCGTCGACTTTCCACAGGATCCACCGGTCGACGCCGTCGTCGTAGCCGGAGGCGTCGATGACGCCGCCGCCGGAGTCGTCGCAGATCAGGGGGCCGCTTTGCGGGGCGAAGGGCCCCAGGGCGGTGGCCGAGGTCGCGGCGCCGATGCAGTGGCTTCCGCCGCTGCGGTGCGCGGTGTAGTACATCACGTAGTCGCCGGCGTCCTGGATATGGGTGTTAGTTTTGGGTTTTACACACTCTCACATAAGTATGTATACAAACCCCCTAGGTATCCAGTCTTCCGGGGCTGTCATCAGGGGAAATTATTGGGAAAGAAGGGGGGGGCTTGGCTTGGCTTACATTCTTCTGCACATCCGGCGCCCAGATGCTCCTATCGCCCGAATCGACCCAGGACCCCACGTCCGGCAGCGCGTCGGTGCTCGTGAGGGTCCAGGACCAGGTGTCGGATGACGTCGCGACGGGCACGTGCTTGCCGTTGGACGAGGTCCCGTACGCCTTCCACGACCCGTCGCCCCAGATGATGCTGGGATCGGGAAAGTCGACGCCCATGAAGGGGCCCGCCAGCCGCCTGCCCTGGATGCTGCCGCCGTCGTCGTCTATGTTGATCTTGGTTATGTTGGCTAGACCGAGGGTCGGCAGTTCTGCCGTGGCCCGCCGAGCAGCCTGTGGGCTGGACGACGGGAGTCCTGCGGCTAGGCTGGCACCGAGGGATAGGAGAAGGGTTTTCATGGCGGTGGGTGTTCTTGTGTACTAAATATCACAGCTATATACAGGTGCCTAACCTTAGTGTGTTTTAACTACTAGAGCTGCGAGAGTTGGTATACAATCTCGTGGATATTTCACTCGCTGCTCGGCCATGGCGACTCTACTTTATACACAACACGACCAAAGCAGTACATGGAGAGCAGGTGCCTGGGTGCCTATTCGGCATCATTCGGTCTTTTTTTCTCCCATCTCCCTTTTAGTAGGTACCCAATGTCACAATGTTCTTTTCAAATCTCAAGTATAGTGAAACAAGCGCGGGTGGAATATTTGGGCCAATGAACAACAGCCACACCTCGTTCCCCGAAGGATGCGTTGTATGTATGTATGTATGTATGTATGTATGTATGTTGTATGTAGGTACGTAGGCTTAGCTGACTTGCCTACTTACTTATAACACACCTGCAATAATACCTATAGCCAGTTACTGCAAGGGAGCATGATAGAAATGGCGGCCGGCAGGCAATGTCCGACTAGCCCCGAACGCAACGCACGATCACACACATCTTTGTGGTGGAGGGGGTGCCGGCTGGACCATCACATTGGTAATGCACCGGTGCCTGAAAGCCGCCAAGCCCTGTCATCAACCCCAGACAGCCCTTCGCCAATTCCATTTATGGTCGGTCATAAGCCACCACGTTACATGTGGGCTTTGGTCGTGCTTACATCTGTACAGAACTGCTTTTCGGGGGAAAGCAACATTGAGGAGAGACACCTGCCTTGTTTGGCTCTTCATGTTTCTCTAGCATCTATCTACAAATATTCCTACGGGGTAATCTTTCGTTAACGTAGGTAGCTACCTATCACTTTCAAGGTCGAAACAAGTTATTCGACGAGGACCTAGCGTGGTGGACAAGGATCACAACGCCAACCCCGTCTCTGATCATCCGCGATCAATCGGTCTGATCTTCGAGACCACTTGCGGATCTAGATAAGCCATTGAGCTTAAATTAACAACTTCGTGGCACTGGACTAGGTAGGCAGGGAACTAAAGGGGATTACACAGCTTGATAAATCCCTTACACCGTCACGTCACAAATGATGTATTCTCTGCAGTTCGAAGTTAGGTGCTATATTTATCATGGAGTATACTAATAAACTAGGTTAGACTGTCTAGCAGTTAGTTACACTCGATGGATCTAACGATCCCTGCAGATCGAGCTGAGGGGCTCGACATATGTATGTCACCTGGCGTAGACTGAGTATTATAAAAAATACGATTGCTAAACGGCCTGGTGATGCCTGGCGACTAGTGCCCATATCACGTTGCCAATAGGGGCCACGTACATTCTATGTGGGGTACATAAGGGACTGGGCAATCCTTGGCCGCGTTGGCTGCGTCTCTGCCGGCATACATTACATTAGCATGCCTCCAAGGCTCCAACATACATAGGTCTTCCTCAGCCCTGCCGATATAGACGATGGATGATCCATAATTACTCCGCAGTGCGTGTGGCTGTGTGGCACAACAGGACACCGGCTATCATGGAAGACTGCCGGGCTCTGGGCATCTGCATAGGAAGGAATTAGGCCAAAGGGCTGGGCTGCACTCATAACATTCATCTCATTTCTTACGTCTCCATTGGGTAGTCGATAGATCCACCTTATTTCTTTCGTTGCAACAAACAGTGTCGTCCCCATTTTCTCCTGAGATTCTCAGGCACGAAGCTCCAGTCTGGAACCCATAGAACTCTCGCAAGGAGATGTGTGTTCGCCGCATCTAGAAACGGTTCACATTTCACAATCTCCCAATTCTCCTTGTCGGCAATATAATCCGGCTCGTTTGGTGGTAGAGGGTTTCGGTTCTCTGGATATTGCGTGTCCACCAAGAACGGGCATTGCTTGATACCAACGTACTTCCCCATATCCTCTTCATTCCGATCATTCATACCTCTAGGAGGAAGCCATGTACCGCTCCAGAAGCCGAACCCGGTGCGTGCCTCGGCGAATTCGCCAGGTAGTAACCCGCGGAACTCAGATCGGATGAATTTGGCACGCATGTCGCGCGGTAGGAAGTAAGAGCTCGGGAAACGATACCACTCCTTTCCGAAGCATACATGGTCGCCATTTCCACCAAGGCCTTGTTGACCAACAACCCCTGTCCCAAGTGGCTGGTAAAGCGTAAGGGGTGCATAGTAGGCTTTGTATACACCGATAATGCGGGTCACGCCTAGATCAAGAGATAGCAATAGCACACCCATCACAACAACAAGCTTCAAGCGTGCTGGGATCTTCCCAACGAGAGTTTTCGGGTCTGAGCTTCCAAATGCCGACAAGATAATGTGAAGTCCCACAGCAGCGTTCAGTGCGATAAACGGGTACATGGGATACATGAACCGCTCCTCTTTATGTGGTTGGCTAGAGAAGATGGCAAGCCACATATAGAAAGGTGAAAGAAACACTGTAATGCGGATCCCGGAGTAAAATCCATGTTGTTTGGCGGAGAAGATCTTTTGTACGAAGAACAGGGGGAGGGATAAGAGAGCCAGAACGAACCAAATGTTGAAATTTATGGCAAGATTTCGAAAATAGAAGGTCCATGGCTCCGTTCCGTAGAGGTTGGGACCACCTGTGGATGAAAAGATGTTATACTTGACAATATTCCACGAGACCACTTCAAACTTCTTATAGAAGAAGGTGTTGATGGCCGCATCTCCGAGCTGTATTCAGTTAGACATAAACATCACAATTTGAAGATGCGCATGTACTTACAACAAGAACCAGGGCAGCGATTACTCCTCTACCAACTCGAAGGACCGCTTCATAGAACTTCTCGCGGTCTCTCATGAAGGCAAAGACGGCCAGGATGCCTTCTTCAACTAAGAAGGGGGCACAGAGAGCCGAGGCAAAAGGCCATCCGAGAATGCCGCCAACAGCAAACCACCAGATACCCCACGAGGTCTTAAGCCCACCTCTCCAGTTCATGAATGCAGCAGCTCCAAGGAGAGACATGTACATGGCGAAACTAGAGGGAAGATAGGCAACACTGGCATGGAAGTTTCCGGGTGACATGACAGTTGCCATAAGGAAGAAAAGGCCGATGCGTGGGTTCAGAGTGAAGCTGATGACGCGGAATAAAAGCACCTGGCATAACGAACAAACAAATGCTAGAACGTAACGAATGAAGTAGAATTCAGCCAGCTAAAGAAGAAAAGGAAAGGATGTTAGTATAAGAGTAAAGTAAGGCCTCGAATTAAATATGAGGTAAGTAGGTAGGTAGCATTTACCTTTGTAGTCTGCGGCAACAATCTCCTGAAGTTACCAACTATAGCATGCAATCCTACGTAAAACCAACTTCGGATGGCATACTCTGGTGAGTATTCCCATGTCTGCAAGCCATAGCCATGAGACAGGTAGTGAGTTGGTTCCCAGTAATTAAAAGTCTCGTCGCAATCTTGAATAGGTGCGTATAAAGCAGCGATGAAGTTGACGAGAAGGAAGATGTAAAATGCCTTTATGGGTTCAATCATGAACGGTGTCGCAGCTCTACAACAACGTGTTAGTGTCTTATTTAATGTTCCTGTGATAATCACATAATATCCACATACTTCTTCTTAGCATGTTTTGCAACTGGGTGAACGAAATCGTTCCCATGCTGAGTTTGTGTAGGAGGCATATTGAACGTGGTGAAATGGTGGTAATGCCACTCTCACTCAGCGTGGATACTCGGCGAGGTTACTCGTCGAGAGTAACAACATGCAACATGGAAGTTATAGAAAGCCTTGAAATAAATAATTTCAATGTTGTAAGTTGAAGTGTCCCCAAATGTTGAAATCGTCTAAAGTTGTAGAGAGCCAATTGAAAATGACGTTGATTAGTGGATCTGTCAGGCACAATCCATACGGCCTTCGGGTGAATACCGGCGCTGAAATCTAACTAACGTTACATGTTGATTGGCTCTAACTATTGTCACCATGTGCCATTAACATGGAAAGTGCTAGGTACGTAGGTACATCAAGATAATCCGTGCCCACTGTATGTTTCTAGAAGGCAAACTAGGTCAGTTGCAGCTGCAGACTTGCGGAAGCTTAGATTTTAGATTTATTTTAGTCTTCAAAGTTTCTTTTCAACATAAAACCATCTAACCTACACCTCTACCTCACTTTTGACCGGATGCTTTTTTTTTACATTTTTGGTTTTACCTGAAATATATATTCTCACACCGATTTAATCATCTGTAAAGGTTAATTTCTTACAAGTACAATCGTGTACCAGTTATCGCTAAGGTCTTCAAGATATCATCTTCTTAGTAGGTACTAAGGAGTCGCGATTCTAAGGCGATTTACGTCTCGTCTCGTCTCATATTATTTCATCTCATCCAGTGGTTAGTATGATTCCAACAATCTAAATTCAACATCGCCAATTACAACCCTTTCTAAAATCTTATTGCTCAATGCTAATACACTATTCCATAGCTCTTTCAACAACTATGTCTGGGCAGATTCCTGGCCTGACTATGTCAGGACCAGATACCTCACAGAGCCAGTCAGGTGGCCATGATGAAGCCAATCAAATCACATCTCAGCCTTCCATGGAAATGGAAATTGAAGAAACTGCTCAAATTGGAGAAACTGCACCATCTGATAACCCCATACCTTCTAACAATGCCATGGCAGAAGAGAAGGTCCCGGAGAATACGGATATTGAGGTCGGCGATGCTCCTAGCCCACCATCGCTAACTTCCGCCTTGGAAGCACTTCTTGGCAGTTTGGATCCCCCGGCTCAAGAACCCGCTCAAGAACCTGGCCTTACAAATGCTCAGCCGAACAACACAGAAGAGAATGATCAACCTCCCGAGCATGATGACCAAGGCAACCCTGAGTGGGAAGAAGACTCATCCCCCTATGAATCGTCGTCTGACTCGAGCAGCTCCGAAGATTCGGACGAGGAGTCAGAAGACGGAAAGAATTACAAGCTATTAGGTCCGGAGGAAACTGCCCGCATGCTTATGGAAATGGAGGGCGGTTCAGATGATGAAGGTGAAGGAAAGGGAAAAGGGACTGGTTCCGGCGCTCAAGTCCGGACTAAGAATGAGCAGCCCGAAGAAGTAGTTCCCAAGCCAGATATCACCATCACACCCGAGATGGAAATCCTAGAGCTTGGCGTCGTCGAGCACGTCGTCGAGAGCACAGTTGTAATCAAGGCAACTACTACGGGCGAGTTCCAAGTTCTCGATACTGGCTCCGTCGTATGTACAGAAGACCGCACAGTTATTGCAGCTGTAGCAGATCTAATCGGCAATGTGAGACAACCGCGGTATACTGCCAGGTTCACTAATGAGGAGGAAATCAAATCATACGGTCTAGAGCTAGGAGCCAAGGTTTTCTATCCGCCATCACATGCCTCATATGTCTTCACCCAATCACTTCGCCAGCAAAAGGGTACAGATGCAAGCAATTGGCACGATGAGGAAGCTGGTGATGATGAAGTCGAGTTTTCTGATGATGAGAAGGAGGCCGAGCACAAGAGACAGCTGAAGGCTAAGAAGAGGGGAGGGCGTGGCGGTAAAGGCACTGCTGTAGGAGGAAGGGAAGGCCGAGGTCATTCTGAGGCCCCATCTTTCCCTGGACCCGATGGCCTAAAATACGATGACGACGAAGACGGTCCTTATCGAAAACTAGCGAGGCCATCAAACTTTGCCCAAGCACCACCAGCTTCCTCAGCAGAATCCGGATATACGAACGGGCATGCAAGCAATAATAGCACTTTCCGAGGTGGTCGAAGCAGGGGACCGCGAGGCAACTCTTACGGACGTGGTGGACGGGGTAACCGTGGAGATTCACGAGGCGGCCATTCATTACCGCCGAGGCCCCCTAGGGGACAAGAGTACCAACCACAGCCCCAGCAACAATATGGTTTTCCGCCAGCCCCTCCGCCACCATCCATGCTACAGTTTTATGGAGCGCTGAACGGTACTCAACAACCCAACACGCCGTTGCCTTTTGCGTGGCCGCAGAACGCACCGCAAGGCTTTGTCCCACCGCCGCCGCCGCCGCCGCCACAATTCACTGGGCAACAAGCTAATTCGGGCCCATATTATAACCCGGAGTTCCTCGCCGCTCTGCAACGCCAGATGCAAAGTCAGCCCGGTCAGCAGAATAATCAGTGGTCAGGCCATGGCGGTGCCAGCTAGTATCATAAAGCCATAAATGGTGGTTGGAGTTTAATCGTCTCATATATTGATGTCTCACGAATGGGACTGGAGATATAGTATAGTTCTCCTGCTTCAGGTGTATGTGCCCCTATTTCTAGAATCTGAATATTGTAATTATTGTACTTATGGTGACTTTTTTTAGGTATAGTGATGCAATTACTCAATTACCCTAGGTACACCTAATAGTTGACAGAATGTGCCAGTGGCTTCATTGAGAATTAGCACAGCAGTGGACAGCACCGTAGCTACCAGCCTCTCCAACAGGATGGGGGGTTTGGGGTGAAGCAAGAACTCATTTTAACTAGGTGAGGGTCTGGAATACTTGCATATCAGAAAGGTGTCACAGACTAGAGAATACTCACTCAAGCCCTTCCTATCTGGGACAACATCCATTGCACGTTGAAGTAAATGAGTTCCATGTGGTAGCACATAGCATAGTCTACAGATTAACTCTTGCTAAGATGTGCCTGATTATGAGGGATCTATAGGTCCACCATACCAATCAACTTTATAATATTTCATGTTCTATTTCGAATGACGCAATGTCACGGTAGGATTAAAGGGGTAGTAATATTGTGATTTGAAGACATACCTAACCTAACTAGATACGTAGGTAGGTAAGTATGTATTCATAAAACAACCGAATCTCTGTCTGTCGACTTCTGTCTCTTCTTCGCTTTTAGTTTGTGAATGCGATAGGGTCGACAATTTAAGGAAGGACAAGATTATCGGTGTAGAAAAGACGCCACTACACCGCACCACCCGATGGTGTACATAGCCAAGGAGACCATTGCCATTCAACAGTAAGATCACGCTTGCACAAACAACTATCACCGTCCGGCATTAGCCACATTTTGCTACCTACCTTAATCAGTACCTTGCCCGATAGAGTCGTCGGTCATAATAGCTTTGGCGTCCAACCTGAGGTCGACTTGTTAGTTCCAAGAGTTACGGATTAACTATTCATAATAGGCACTCAAATTCGTGGTTATTCCACTTGACGATACCACGGAAGGCATGGCGCGATGTTACAATGTGACGACAATCAGATAAATCCAACTTACTACATACTACGTACTAATTACATAGTATTGGACTTTCAGCTGAAGATATCCACAGCACGGTCAAGACGGGCTTGATGGTATCCATTGGGTTTAGTGGGAGTCGTCACGACGATCCTCCACAGGCACCAATAGGTGATATCGATTGGCACAAAATAGTGATCGGCCTTTAGTGTAAAGCTGGAAAATAAAAAGACGCCTGGGGTGGCACGGCCGGTGCATTAAATGCGACAGACGGGAAGGTGGAAATTTGATTTTGATTTTTGAAGAAAGCACAACATTTGAATGTTACAAAGCGGAACTGACGGACAAAAAAAAAAGGAAACAAGAGTCGGGCAATGTCAGGGTTGTCTCAGTCTCACAAAACTAAAATAGCCAGATATCGCATAGAATACCTAGGGTAGGTACCTATCCATGATCTATCAAGAGGCACAAATTATGGAATCGGCCCAGCATTCGAGAAGGGGAAGGAAGAAAGGAAGAATGGGATAATATTTAGAATAGAGGAATAATTGAGCCAACAGTCATCGCAAGGGTATCGCAGCCAACATTGAAGGTATGTAAGAGGGATTTTAAATACTAGTTACCATGTAGTAACTACATATGTATGTAGTTATTTCTTAGGTACCGCATGGAGTAGTACATCCAGTAGTACATAGTTACATATCGTGATGTACACACATTTGAAGTAAAGGCTACTCCGTACTAAAATACGAATCCCTCCCGACCACGCGGAAGGAAAACGTGAAATCGGTCTATCGTATATTAAGTACAATCGATCTAAGCCGGTACGGGTACGGGCGCGAGAAGCAAAAATGCGAAGTTACACGGCAAAAACAAGATAAGACGTCATGTTGCGGTTCCACAACATGGAAGATCGTGGTATTATTGGAGACGATTTCGTCCCAAGAAGGTGTGGATCCCGTGTAGCGCCTACCTTGATAGTAAATAGTAAAAGAAAAAAGAAGGAAGATGCATTAAGAATAACCCTGAACCACGACGCTTTTAACCTTGGAAGTTACATAGCAGCCTATTACCCTACCACATGTAAGGTACATACTTAGAAGTTAGAACATACATAAGCAACATCTTGAAGTTGACAGAGTTGACAGAGTTGACCCGGAAGGCCGGAGGAAACATTGAAACTAAACAATCATATCAAGTAGGTTAGAGAGATATAGGTATGTGAACAGCATTCCGTTTCTTCCCACATGTTCTAATCATGCCATTGACACTTACCAGACAACAAGACCGAAATTTGAATATTCTAGTTATTTTAGTCAAACATGAGCTTCGTCAGTCATGCTTTTGCTTTAAATACCTAAAGGTTATTATGAACTCTTAGGCTGTTTCTCTGAGAATTAAGGGGTGATATAGCTATTCCCACATGTGCCTATTTTTGTGTAAGGTGGCATTCTTTTATGTATTCCTTTTTCAACCTGCCCAATAGAAACTAGGGGCAGGATGGTCCAATTGTCAAGCCCCCTGGCAGATCCCAGTAACACAAATCTCGCCTATCCTGCACCTTTAAACAATCGTCCAATCAAACAGGGCTGGTTCCTGAAAAAAGGCGCCCGTGTGCCTGACAACCCCTGACTAGCGCAAGAAGCTTGGGCCATAAGGTCGTGATAGTAAGGCCGAAAATGATCAGCGTTGGTAAACTCCAACGTTGATGGGATGATGTGGAAAACGAAGATAATTACAAGGATTGATCAATGGATAATGTACCTTTATAGTACAAACTTGGTAGGTAGGTAGGTGTATAAGTGTGAGATGATTCGATGCTGACCATAATACTATGTATTAGTTCTCTTTTCTATCTTAGTCAATGGATTGCGAAATGGGATTTCAGAGTACCTATGCATATTTGTTATGTACCCTAGGTACCTAACCTAGTAGTATATACCGATAGATCCATTGCAGGTAAACACATAACAATCTAGCTTAGATACATCAGATGAAACATTTATATACATACCTACCTACGTACATTGTACACGCGTTTGAAAGATGAGATAACAGCCTAAACTGATGAAGGGGCAGCATACATACATGTACCTGGAATTACTATACTACCTAAGGTATCGGTGTTACCAGCTATTAATTAATATGCCAAATTGCCCTTTTAATGCGTTCCGTTCGTAAGTGACACTCCCGGTTGGTTCATGCAAACACTCTAGGATATCATCAGCCTTGAAGTTCAAATGTTCAAGTTGTATGTATGTAGTTATTGTACAATACATGTGTAAAATATGATATGTATATGTGACTGTATAATAAACTTAGTACAGATCGGTACCTGCATACCTGCGTCTCTGGTTGTGTGGGCAGTGGTTGTTTCCAAAGTCCGGAGTACCTAACCTGCTAGCCCACGTACCTAACTTGCGGTACTGAGGTATACTGCGGTACCCCGACACGCTAAACCCTAGTCAACAGTGCTCCCCTCCCCCCCCCCCGTCCCACCAAGAACATTCAACTCGGCTCGTTTGTACTACCTATACTACCCTAGGTATTCTCATTCCTCGTCACTTTTCCCTTCCTCCCACTCTTTCTTCCCTTCCCTCCTCTTGCCCTTACCACCACCGCCTCTCACACGGTCTCTTTCCCCCTCTTCACGAGATTTTGGGTTTCCTTCATTGAATCCATTCTCACTTACGTTCTTTTTCAATTACCCCTCTCGAAATATCGGGATTAACAAAACCGTACCTTCTTTATACCGCGAGTCGCGACTCGACGTCTTGTAAGCCGACCGAATTCGATTCACCTTATACGGTAAACAAAGCGCAAGCCCACGACTATTTCGCCACTACCCGATAACCAAATCGCATTGTACTTACCCACGACGCCTATGAGCGCATTACATTCTTTTTACATTCACAGATCAACACGCGCCTCGCATTGATTTGCCCCTCACCATCGAAGTCGGTTTTAGTTATACCTGACCGTGCCGTGTTGTACCGTATCGGCTTGGAGGTGATAGTGGTGGAAGAGAAAGGACGATCTTTTAGAAGTATCCAGTTTACAGAGATCAGATAAACCAAATATCACCATGCCGAGCCACCAACACAATCACCTTCATAAAAGGCAAGGCGACAATGGCTTGGAGAAGTTTGTTGATGGCGTCGAGAGCGCTGCTAGTGATTTGAACCCCTTCAAATCACCTGCTACCCTACAGGCAAGGGCACCGGCACCATCGACCGTTTTTTTTACCGTGTACGAAACCATGTCCAAGACGTTCGACGGCCCCATCGCTGGATATTCAACCGTAGTCGAAGCTGACGACACCACCAAGGTCCAAGAGCCAACAATCGCTGCTCTTGCGCAGCCCACGTCACTACCTGAAGTAGAAAACACAAGCCCACTTACTGTAGCTCAGGCTGCCCAAACTTCCTTGGATTTGGCTACGAGTACCGCTGCCGCTGCAAAGGATACGGATATCCTCCCGGGATCTATCATGCAAACTGGCTCCGTCGACCTCAGCCAGCACTCAACATTAGCTATAGCAACGAGCAGACCCACGACACTCAGCCAAGCGACCAAGAACGTGGAGACATCCGAGGCGGCCGCCGCCACTCGCGCATCCGCCTCTTCCTCTTCATCGGCAACAGCTACAGCAGAATCATCGAATGCTAGCAGCAGCAGCGCGGCGAAAGCTGGTATTGCAATCGGAGTTCTCGGCGGTATCCTGGTCGTTGGCCTGCTTGTCTTCTTCCTGATGAACAAACGTAGGAAGCAGCTCCAAAAAGAGCGAGAAGATAATGAAAAAGTCAATCACGGACCTTACAATGCTCGTCCCATGTCTATGCTTTCGACCCAGACTAGCGCCACTGCACCTCAGTTGAGTTTGCGTCCTCTCACAGAGTTCATGCCCGCCTTCAGCGAGCGACGATCTAGCAAGGGAGCACACCTTGCGCTTGCTACAGGAAACCAATCTCTCTGGGAACGACCCGGTACAAGCCACGCTAACAACACTGAAAACCCCTTTGGCAACCACGCGGAACGTGTTCAAACGCCTACTGGAAACGGCCGGCCAACGAATCCCTTCGACAACCCAGAGAACGTTGTTGGCGTTGCTCAGACTACGAACTCACCCCCGAGGTCTGTGCCGACTACGGGTGGAACTGCAGTTGGCGCTGGTGCCGGTGCCCTCAGCACAGCTGCTGCGGGTGCCGCATTAGTTCGAAAGGCCTCCGCTCGAAAGAACGCCCCTGCACCCCTAGACCTTACGATGCCTGCTACGCCTCCCAGCCCAGCTGGTACCGAGTTCAGTATTAACTCAGTCGCTCCTGGACAATCGCCTGGCCCCTCAAAAAGTGCAGCAGCTATCGCGGCAGCTGGTGGCCCTTCGGCGACGGTTGTTCACCGTGTCCAGCTAGACTTCAAGCCAACTCTAGAGGACGAGATGGGATTAAAAGCTGGTCAACTCGTCAGACTCATACACGAGTATGACGATGGCTGGGTAAGTAATCAAATTCTCGGTCGCAATTAATGCCCCGCTAACATGTCAATAGTCTATGTGCATTTCACTAGACCGTAGTGTACAGGGTGTTGTTCCGAGAACTTGCTTGTCAACGCGGCCCGTGAAGCCTCGTCCCGCTGGTGGTCCTGGAGCTCGCAACGGTCCTCCTATAAACCCCAGTGGCCAACGTGGGCCCCGAGGTCCTGGCCCGAACTACCCCCCTGGAGCTCGACCCATGACTCCCCAGAGTGGCCGCCCGGAGTCACCTATGATGCGCTCTATGGCAGGACGACCACAGTCACCTGCCACTATGCGACCGCACTCCCCCGCAACCGGACGTCCAATGAGCCCCTACGGAAGTCGTCCGGCTTCTCCGGCGACCGGCCGACCAATGAGCCCCGGCCCCCAAGCACAGTCACCTGCTTCAAGACAACAACGAAGGATGACGCCACCTGGGCCTAGTCCGATGAACCCCAATGCCGGTTCTCCTACCGAGCAACAGAACCGATCTCCTGGTCAAGGTGCTGTTGGCAGGAAACCCGTTCCGGGTCAAGCTTATTGATCAATAATATAAAGCATTATTGACTAAGGCCCTGAATTTTTTTTTTACAATTATCTTTCCTTACGAAGGATTCCCCCCATCTGATTATAGTAGAGAGATACGTCGGAGCCATTGAACCCCTCGATTTTGACGAACGTTGATGAACAAACTACCTTTCTCCACACTCGCTTGCGACCCTTTATCTTTTCCTTTAAGTTGGTGTTTTCTTTTCTCTTTTCTTGCTATTGTTACTTTGAACTCCGGTCATTGCATATTGCCAGCGTGGTTTCATCAGAAAAGCTACACAGTATCGACCCCGACCGAGCGCTACCTTGGTAATTCGGCTACTGCTGCTTGGGTTGGGATAATCTGGTAATTTCTTGTCGATAATTTCTAAACCCGAGGATATCCTAACAAACTATCCTCGGCTGGCGTTGAGGATGCTGTGACTTGGCATCGGTTCTGCAGCCTTGCGCGCACAGCCTCATCGCTGAAAGCTAAACTGGGTTGATACCTCGTTCATTCATACCCCTCGCAATTGTATGACCTGGGATCGAACGCAGCTGCTTCTAGTCTCTCTATTCTACCTTCCAAACCAGCTTTGGAAAAGAGACTTACAACACCTTTGGGACAATTTTGATACCTTCTCCTTCATTCCTGGCTGCAGAATCCAGGATGATCGAGCAAGCCTGGTATCGGTATTTTTTACTCTTTGATCGACCGAGGGAGGGTTGGATCATTAGTTGGCTAGGCTAGCTGAGGGGATGATTTTTTTTGGTGTGGATGTGTGTGGATGTTAAAGACGCCCACGAAGTTAGTCAGCTGGACAGGATCTAAGCTCGGAGACGAAAGATGAAAGACGAAAGATGAACGAAAGATGATGGCGGAGCCTGAGGAAGGATGGTGAGATGAGGTGTGATGTCTTTCCCATGAAGAAGGAAAGAAAGGGGAAGAAGGAGAGAGAGAGAGAGAGAGATCAGAGATGGATGGATGGATGGATGTTTACGGATGAGTCTCTGCAGGGCTGCCTGTATATCTACGAGAAGGAGGCAGACGGGGTGGGTGGTAGGAGATATATGTAGGAGGTAGGAGGTAGGAGGTCCTGGGACCAGTTTTCCTCGCTGTAGGTGTAGGGTATCCAATGAAAGTTAATGGCTCCCTAAACTAACTACCCTACCCTAATGTTGGCGATTCTCGCGTCTACGTGACCTGTCTGTCCAATACAATGCGTGCCTGCGCAAATGATCACATAATATCACGCCTAATCTCTCCGGGCTTCGGGGACAATTACGTACCCAGGTAGATGATAAACACGACTGCCGTCTTCAGTCACAATATACTTAAGTAGGCACCTAGTAAACCCAGGTTTATTGTCATGTGTATGTATTATATTCACAGAAGTACTGACTGACACTGCCACAAGCAATGTCGGGATAAGAGAAAACGACAGCAACCAACCAACCAACCAACCAACCCCCCTTTCCCAAATACAATACCAATACATACCTACATACAGTCCAGCCCTAACCCCAACGATCGAACTCCAAGTTGAACAACCTCCGGAACCCGAGTAGAATCCGTCACGATTTTGAACTCCTATCCTCTAAAACAGCCCCCCTACAATCACCTCCTATTCCGTCCTGGCACCCCTTACTTACTACTTAAGCTGGGCACGACTGCACTCTCCTATGGCTAGCTTCCTTTTTTTCTCTTCCCGACATTCCAGCATTATTCTTCGTCTTGAGCGAGCGCATGAACCAATAATTGGCTCTGCCGCCATCTTCCTTGGCGCCCTTCTTTGCCGATTTCTTCGCGGCCTTGGGAGGCTTCCAGCTACCCTTCGACTTGATCTTGATCGTTTTACCGCCATGCTTTTTCGACCGCCGTGGCTTTTGGGCCCTGGTCTTCTTCTTGCCTAGTGTATTTGTATTGGATGACGTCTCGGGCCTGGTGCTGGTGGTGGCGCTATCGAAACGCACCTTGGTACGGAGATATACCTTTTTGATCCACTTCTTGAGTTTGAATTTCTGGATGCGCTTGGTGAGGGTGGTGGAGGACGCGTTCGAGTGCTTGAAGTGCAAGCCGGGCATGTGGGCGCCCTCGGGGTCAGATCTTGATCCGAGGGCGGCAAGAGAGCCACGCGAGAAACGTTTCGGTGAGGGTGTGGGCATAGTGTGATACTGGTTGCTTTCGCTCTGCCATTGTATCTTGGTCAAATTTGTTGCCCGCGATTCCGTGCTCGGGCGTAGGCGGTCCATGGAACCGGCGTTACTCGGCCGAAACGGTATGTCATCCTCGAATGAGCTAAAGTTTGTCGACAAGAGAAGCTCGGGAAAGCTGCCTTGAACAGCTGAAGTGCTGGAAAATTGATCTTCTGGTACGGGGATTGTATCACCCGGAGAAGAGGGCGAAGCTGGAGGCTTCTGTGTTGCCTCGCTAGAATTTTCATCATCGTCACAACCCAATTTTTGTAACACATCGTCCTGTTCTGGTATAGACCCGACAGAAGTGATGCCCGAGAGAGCATGTTTAGGAGTATACTCTCCACTAGCTGTTCTAGTATCTGTATCTGAGACACCGCCAGTAGCGGCTAGTTCTTCCATCAGGCATTGGCCCGTTTTATCGTGTAGGGCTGATACGTCGTTTGTTGAAACGCTGGACTTGGTCGAGGTTTCTTGTGACTGGTATACGCCATATCGAGACATTTCCGACAAGAAGCTCTCCGACCAAGTGTTCAGCTGTGGAGAACGGCTGGAGTCGACAGGGGAACGAATACCTTCGGATGGATAAGATGACGAAGCACTACGAACCCTAGTGACGGACGCGAGTGATTTCACAGCTTCTGGGATCTTAACCTCTGGTAATCTAGCATATGGGTTGCGATCTTTCAGCAGGCTGCTTTGACGAGCCCCCTTATTTCCTTCGTCCTGTTTTGAGGAGAGTTGACCAATATGTTTGCGCCCGGGGGTCAGGTCAATAGGGGTACCGGGACGATAGAAGCTAGAGACGCGTTTGAGACTTTTGGACTCTGAAAGTGATAGCACGTTTTCAATGCGGGCTGAAAGGGGCTGTAGCTCCCTGGTAGCAGAACGAGGGTTGTCTGTGGTCGGAACATTCTGACGGTTCTCGTCCTTCTCGAATAGACTTGAGAAGGCTGAAGAGATATTCGCCCTTTTACCGGGACCAGGGCTGCTAACGTGAACTGTAGGGAATCTACCGCCTGGTTGGTTTGGGTCGCTATCCTTGGATTTCTCACGGGCAAACGCTCTGCTAGGCAGAGACCATCCTCGTAAAGACATAGCAATGAATGTGACTAAATTTGCTCTTCGGATGTACTTTAGCAATACACCTAAATTCGTATTACAATGGTCTAACGTAAAGTAAGGTGTTGTCGAATTATAAGTGACAGACGGAGGAGTATACGATGTGTTTAAGAGTGGTCAAATACTTATTTATTAGGCACATGTCTACTTTGTAGGTATGTAGTAGTAGGTCTGTCTATATGTACTAGGTAATTGCGAAGATGAAATAGGAAGCCTTGAGGAGCCAGACAAATACTGTCTTGCTGGTACCCACCACGCCTAGTACCTACCGAATATGGTTCGAACTTGATACTCTAGGAAAGCACGAAGATGATATATCGTTAGGAGTTGCCATTATGAAAACCTACCTAGGGTAGGGCAGGTACGCAGAGTAGTTAATTAAGCTTACCTAGTGTAAAAGTGGTTAAGTACATGAAGGCCACTTAGCGACTCGGCATAATTCAATAATACCATCGAAACGGTAATACGAAGTGTTGCCGCCGCCCCAACAAGTTTCTAATGATGTCACGATATCGTACCATGAACCCATAAACCCTTAAACACTTACCATCAGGCAAAATAATGAAAGAATTTGCAGTCAATTCCAACTTGCCACCCTCGCGAATACTGTAGGTTTATTAGCAGCCAGTCAACGAAGTCATGTTGCAGATTTCATCCCATTTTATCACCAAGGCTTATACCCCTCTACAGCTATGGGATCTTTTCGAAGATCTCAACAACTAATAGCAGCTTGCTGGGCAAGGCGGTTAAGCCGGATTTCCCATGGAACATCCAGATTAGCTTGGACGTCGATCCGTTGCCGTGCATCCAAGGTTGGCAGCCGATCATCACTTTTACAGAAATCTCAACCACAATTCCAACCACAGTTACAATCTCAATTTCCACGTGGCTTTTTTAGTTCCCGTCCGAATCAACAACAAAAGGACCCCGGTGGCGATACTCAGGCCCATGCCGATTCCGGTTCCGGTGCCGATGCTGGTTCTGGTCCTGGTAAACGTCCCCTTGCTGTCCTGCCTACAGCCTTCGTACTTTTAGGCGCCTTGCTTATATCCTCACTCTATCCAGGAGGTGAAAAACACCAACGTCACTCCAACCTTGTGAGACAGACAAAGAAACCCTCCGGCGATACTACCAGTAGTGATAGTGATGGCTCGAAAACTAATCCTGATGAGACTTCATGGTCAGCCTTTACTCGACGATTTGAGGATTTCTCTAATGTCACTGACATAGAATGGACCGCATTATCCGATCGCATAGTCGGTCTGATCTTGCCTGAGTGGTCCAAGGGCCTTCCCGGCCAGATCCGCAAGCTCCAGCGCGAGTTGTCCATGGTAGATGGGTCGCTGGCTAATGAAATCTGGCAAGAAGCTCATGACCCTTTCATTCATCCTGAGATACAGTATTCTGCCAAGGTACGCGTCTCTGATGAGCTCTGCGACGATGAGAAGGAGTTCTTGTCTCGTAGGAAGAAAGTTGCCACCGTAGCTTTAGCCAAGTACCTTGGCCTCGATGAGAAAGCAATTCATCCCGACGATGTTCCCACCATAGCTATGTGTGGTTCTGGCGGTGGCCTACGAGCCTTAGTAGCTGGCTCAGGCTCTCTCCTCGCTACCCAGGAAGACGGCTTATTGGACTGTGTCACCTATACGTCCGGCGTTAGTGGTTCATGTTGGCTTCAATCTCTATATCTCTCATCCCTTACCAATTGCCGGCTCGACCGCATCGTTGATCACCTGAAGGCTCGGATAGGCGTTCATATTGCATATCCTCCAGCTGCGTTTTCATCCGTGACCACCTCGCCAACCAACAAGCTACTGCTTAGTAGTCTAGTTGAGAAACTCAAAGGGGATCCGAATGCAAACCTCGGACTTGTCGATATATATGGCATTCTCTTATCAGCACGGCTTTTAGTACCAAAGGGCGAACTAGGAATTAACGAGAAGGACTTCAAAATGTCTAATCAAAGAGAATATATCAAATACGGACAAAATCCCATGCCGATCTACACTGCCGTCCGGCACGAGATACCAGATCTAGAGCAAACATCAAAAATGGGCCATGACAGTACCGAGCGTGCTAAGGAGGTTGCAAAGCAAGAGGCATGGTTTCAATGGTTTGAGCTAACGCCGTACGAGTTTTTTTGTGAGGAATTTAACGCCGGAATTCCAACTTGGGCGCTTGGTCGACGGTTTAACAACGGTCAGGATGTAGCTCCGGAAGGGAATGGTTCCCATCTACCAGAGCTTCGAATGCCTATTATGATGGGAATTTTCGGCAGCGCTTTTTGTGCCACACTAAGTCACTATTATCGAGAGATCCGGCCACTCGTGAGGAGACTTACTGGTTTTGCTTCCGTTGACGATATGATTAACGGATATAATGAAGATTTGGAAAAAGTTCATCCTTTTGACCCTGCTCAGATACCCAATTTTACCTATAATATGGAAGGAAAGTTACGATTTACGACACCCACGACTATTTACAACAGTGAATATATTCAGCTTATGGACGCTGGCATGTCGAACAACTTACCAATATACCCCCTTCTCCGACCTGGTCGAGACGTCGATATAATTGTGGCATTCGACGCATCTGCCGACGTCAAAACAGATAACTGGTTATCTGTAGCAGACGGTTACGCCCGCCAACGTGGCGTCAAAGGTTGGCCTATCGGTGTCGGGTGGCCGAAGGCAACGGACTCGGCGCAAAAGATTGAACGGCAGTTGGAGGCTGCGCAAGCGAAATCGGTTTCTGAGGCAGAAACTAAAATGCAGCAAGCGCAACGAGACCAAAAGATGCATCAAGTATCAGATGACAATACCAAAGGCTTGGAAAAACAGCAGATGGAGAATAGCACCAAGTCGGATCACGACATAGCGCATCCGGAGGACTCGGATCTTGGCTACTGCACGATTTGGGTAGGCTCGACAGAAGAACGTTCAACGGAGCCGCCGCCGCCACCGACCAAGGCGCTCACAGATGACACATTGTCCTGGCATTTAACAGAGCCTAATGCGGGCATCACAGTGGTATACCTTCCGTTCCTAGCCAACCCCAAAGTTGACGGCGTCAACCCGGCAACTAGCGACTACATGAGCACCTGGAACTTTGTCTACACGCCGGACCAAGTTGACAAGGTCGTCGCCCTCGCTCGGCAGAATTACGCTGAAGGCAAGGACCGGATCCGCCGCTGCGTCCGCGCTGTCTACGAGCGCAAAAAGAAGATGCGCGAGGACCATGAGGCCGCTGCCCTGAAGGAAAGGTATAGGCGACTAGTTAGGCTGGGCATCGCGGATAAACTAGGCGAGGGCGACCACTTTAGTTAAGAACAGTAATTTCTCTGTCCTTTATTTTAGGTCCGTCCTCGTGTCACTGTATTATTCCTGCCACTTCTCTTCTTCTTTCACTTACCTACTTATGCCTGTATCGTCATACGGGGCAGTATTTATTACCTATAGTTATTAGATAGTGTACACACTTGTAATCAAAATATAGAAACTCTCCTAGTTAAAGATATGATGATAGTAGCCATGACGTGAAACTCCCTACTCGCGAGAATCATTCTGGACTTCATCCAATGAATATACGCGTCCCAATGATAGAAACTGGGAGAAATTATTCTCAATGTTGTAATGGTTTCTTTTAATTTCTATCATTGGGATATATAGATTCATTATTTAAGAGCGCCATTATTCCTAAATACCTAGTATTTAGGATTACTCTTGGTTAGGTAGGTACCTAGGCAGGTAAGTAGAACTATTCTCGACGAATATATTCTTTTCGTCCAGCTTATAATCATCTCCTTCTATCTATGAAGAGCCATCACCTATCTAACTATTATCATCACGTTAGAATCATTCCTCCTATAACACCTAGGTATTCTTTAGCTACCTACCTACCTACCTAGATCATGGTCGACGAGTACCTAGGAAGCAAGGCAAGTATTCCGGTTAGGTCTATTGCGTCCCTAGGTAGGTAGGTAGGTAGGTACTTGGGTGAATAAAAGAAAGTTGGGGTATGGGGATGATGCTTTCAAGTTACCTGTGTGAAATACCTAGATGAAAAGCTATGCTACATAGGTAGGTAAGGTTAGATGATAGTAGGTATATATATATATGTACGGCCTGTCTTACGTAGTTGCACGTGGTGCATCACTTGGTACCTATTTACTTGGTTGGCATTCGTCTTCCTTCCACTCTTGGTACCTACCTAGGGGCGGACACACACACTTAGCCCAGGTGCCCAGTTCAAACTTCACACACATCTATCTCTACAAGTTTATATTTCCTTGCAGTTTGCCAGCATGCTTTACTTTAGGTAGGTAGGTAGGCACTCTTGGTTCGGTTTTTTGTCTTATTTTGAATACTTATTGAGTTATAGTACAATGATACAACATTGGTAGACAACTATGCAGTTATGTATGTACCTAGGTAAGGCTAGCTGTGGGTTGGACGGGATTGGGCGGAGTTTTTGTATGTCTCCCCTTCTTCGTCCTCCTCCTACTCTTCCTTAGCCTTTCCCTTTTGGAATCTATCTATCCTAGCTAGGATAACTGCCTACCTAATACCGAAAGGTAGGTAGGCAGTGCCCTCGAACCAGATAGACGGATATCATCATAATCATCGCGTTTCCCCTCGCCCCTTTATCGCCTCCCCCCCTTTTTTTTTCATCATGCATGAACTAACCAACCAATCCCCCTTTTCCATTTTCCGTGCCCCCGTTTTTTTTGGTTGATTGCGATATCGCCCAATGTCTCATTCCATGATACATTTCTCATTTCCGGAAAAGGGGAGGTTTTCTGATGTTTGCTTATTTTCACGCGAAGATAAAAAAAAAAAGCAAAAGGATTCGATGAAAACTACGATATTATCTCTCCAATATCGATATGCACCGGTTGCCAGGGAACGGCGTCATCGGCAAAGGTATCGCTTGGCACCCTGGTCTCGCCTGGGCTGTATAGGTACCACGATTTGAGGGTGCTGATAGCAGCTGCTGTCCTGGCGGCATCAAGGCTGGGCCCGGTCCCCTCACCTATCTTGTCTCGCCCGCTGTAGATCCCCACCACGAAGACGGGTGTCCTGCTCAGTCGTCCGGACTCGCTTAGAAGTCTTGCGACGGGTGGATCGAAGTCCTCTCTTGCGCAAAGTCGTGCCACCTCTCTTGTCGGTAATTTGAATTCAAATAGGTTGGCTATATCCAGTTTCCTAGAAAGAACGTGTGCGTTGATGAAGGTCTTGGCGGGCTCCCTTCCGGTGTGTAAGTAGATGGCGCCGAGCACAGCACGCACAAAATTTGCTTGCGCATTGCTGAGTGGATCATCCACCATCATGTTCTTTTTGTTCCTTTCGTCGCTCACCTCGGGTGGCGCATCATCTTCCTCCTTTTTCTCTTTCGTAAGCATCTCGCCGAAAGGATCATCGTATAACACTCGACTACTCATGCCTCGGCGCCATTTGTATTTTAGCACCTCCTTCGACTCGGCACGCACGTATCCCCATTTATTCATCAAAAGCGTCGGCTTGTGGCGCGAAAATTGTAGGAAGCCTGGGTCTACCTCCTCACCAGGTGCTGCGGCAGCTTCCACACCCCAGGCGCGTGCGATTTGGTGTAGTGGCGGTACACCGGCATATCCCTTCATGGCAGCGAACAGGATGGCCATGGGTAGTCGTGGGAACCGGGTGAGGAGGTATTCCGACGTATGGTAGTTGAGAAGGGCTGTGCCGACAAATGCAAGGTTCGCATTGTTGAACCTCGGGTTGGCATCAGCAGAAGGGTCTATGAGGCATCGTGCGAGGACTTGTAGAGGGATCTTGGTGGAGAGAGAGAGTCGCGCATGGAGAGCGGCAAGCTTGGCCGAATAGAGAGCTCGTTCTGGAGGTGGTGAAGGTAATGGTGAGGTCCGGGCCTCTTCTATTTCATCAGGAGCATCTTCGTAGGAAATATTTGCATCGTCAAGCACTGCATTGGGTGTTGTTGACTGCCATCTCCTTTGAGAGCATAGAGGGGCTTGTAAATGTGAAGTAGCCGGGGATATTCGGGTAGATCTCGATATGGTGGTGGGTGGCCTGGTAGGTGATCTGGTGGGCCTTGTAGAGAGCAATTGACTCGATAACGTATTCAACCGTATTCTCTTCATTTTTTGCAAAATTGACCCAAGATCCCTCGTTCCCAGCGCACTGAGGGGTGGTTTAAGACACAGTCAATTGGTAGTGTAGTTAATTTCGTGTTCGGCTGCGTCTGTGTCTTGTCTGGCACCAAAAAGAAAAAAAGAGACAAGAAAAAGTTTCTGATAATTGAAAATGAAGCTAGTTACTGTCCGATTATCAGTTGGACCAATGATAAGGAATCTGTGCACGTGCCACCACTTCAACCCACTTACTTCAACCGTTCAACTTCAAATGTTGTGTAATTGTGCATGCATATATCGGATCAATCACTTGCCCTTTACCGATCCAATCAAATACCACTGCACTTCCAATACTAATACCCGTACATACTACATATGTACCTCATCGTCGCAATCCACTCTTCTTACTTACATTTTGTAGGTAGGTAATTAACTTACTACGAAACTACTCAAACCACCTACCGACAAGACCTTGATCGTCACACTTCTAGACAATATGGTAAGCATCTACTTTTCTATTATTTACATACTTACAACACCAATCCATTGCTAACTGCGAAACAGGGCGGTGGTTCTAAAGTTCCGTAAGTCAACATGAATTCCGCCCGAGCCATTATCCAATCCTCGAAACCTCCAGGGCTCCGAGTCTGACCCTCCCAACCTTAGCTACCCCAAGCATGTCTGGTCTCCGGCCGGTGGTTGGTACACACAGCCGAGCAACTGGAAGTTCAACACTGCCATCTTCATGGGCGTCATCGTCGGCATCTCCGCCTTAACGTGGAAACTGAGCGCCGAGCGAGAATTCCGATACAAGATGCCAGAACCAGGCCGATTCTACCCCAGTCGAAAGTAGGTTTCAGTTTCATCACGGGTTTCGAAACTTATGGGTACTCGCAAAAGCTGACTCTTTTTGTGTAGCTGGACTAAACAGATCAGGGAGCATGAGGCAGCGCAAGAAGCGGATAAGACGGAAAAATCATCATAAAGCTAGCTAGCATCGTCTCGGACAGAAAATGCAAAAAAAAAAAAAAAAAAAAAAAAATGAATTAGGTTTTGAAATGGTGGTGGAATATGAGCATCGTGCTACCTTATGAATTATCCTATGAATTATGAACTTGGGAATTGCCTCTTGCTTGTCCTTAGGTGAGAGTTGTCACCAGCCTTCCAAGGTTCTTGATATTCCCGTTCGATATTGACGGAATGGGCTTGTGGCTTACATGTATCGTCGCTGCAGACGAGTATAAGGACCCATCTCGGCCAGACCTTGGCCCCCTATTTTGGCCAAGCAGTAAATCTATAATGCTTCATGGTGGGTAACTGAATCTATTCGTGAACCTTTTTGGGTTAACGCAACTAAAGAATGAAATATCAACCAGAAAGCAGCTTTTACTGGAGGTCGTCAACTATGTCGTATATTCCTTACCATTCCGTTGTCGTCACTGATGCAACCTAACGCAGCCAAGTTTCCCCCTATTCACTAACAACATAGCCACTCCTATTCTGAAATTATAAGCTCCAACATAGACACACATATGTGCTTTCTTTAAACATACTACTCATGTAGAAACGTATCTAAACAGCCAAGCCTCAGAGCACTGAAAGAAAACTCCTTATATGTCTTGGTAACTGTTTACACCCAGCTGTTGTCAACTCGACACCAAAGGGGCAATCAAAATGGTGGTCTTTCCAAGCTGTTACATCGATGTATCAACATTTCCTAGTATAAGTTCTATATTGAATAGCCAACCATTAGGAAGAAAGGTCTAGGTCAGCCCTGGCAGTTTTCAGTCTCATCGCTGAGATAGATACAAGAACAGCTAAGACAGGTGGATACGAAGAAATAGAATAAAGAATAAGAGGTCTAGAGACAAGAAGGCCGACATTTACGACGTTTGCCAGCCAGATATAAGACACGACTCAAGGACACCAGACATTAGAGCGTAGGAGAGGATGGCTTGGAACTTGTAGATGACTTACTCCTATGACTTCTAGTAGTAGGAAACCCCATGGACATGAGAAGGGACGGAAATATTATGGCTATGCACGTAATTATCAACGCCACATTCATGTATCTAATGTAGTGTCGTGTGGCTACAGCAAAACGGGGGATGTCATTAGAGAGCTTACAGCCTACATTTCGCCAAACCCGACAAGAAGATTTCATATAGACATGAAATATTAAATCGTGAGAACAAGTCGCCGACCTACATGCATTCCGGACAGCTTCCGGACGGCGGAGCCGTGATAGCCGCATTAGCTTCTTTTATGCTAAGTGACAGAAATAGAAATGGCAGCGAGGAATATAAAACTGCTTGTGTAACAGAATATACCATGTTGGAGTTTGAACCGACATAAACAGACTTAAGGTACTTTTTAAACAGCTTTTAGACAGAACCAATCTATATGAGCGGCTGGTCGATATTATGAATCTCTTGCCTCGTATCTATCTAGCTGGTGTACGGCCGTAAAATGTTGGAGCTTGATGTGAAGATAGGTTGGTATTATCTGAAGTGCCCTTGCGTTATCGTAGTAGGTAGTGCAGAGATGCGTACCTAGGTTAGTAACCTAGACTGTTCATGAGATATTCTTGATGCGCCCTACTGTGTGGAAAGCACTAACTTAATGGAGGCAAAAATAAGCATGCTTGGCTTGAGTAGTGCCAAGTGCATCATATGGTGAAATACATTCAGAGATACCTACATATGTAGGTAGTGTGTACAATACATACCTAACGTCAAAGGTCTTGCTGGAGGAGATAAGAGCCAGGTTGCTGCTGATTATTCATATTTGCAAGATTATTGCGGCCAGATCTTCAAACAACATACCTGCATAGTAGGTATGTACATATGAATCAGCTATGAATTCCTCACCGAGGGAGGTAACAAGGAATAGGTATACCTACATAGATAGGTATGTACTGGGTATAGTTAAGCTGTATATTATGTACGTTCGAGTGGTTGCTTTTTGTTCCCTAGTATCTAAACAAGGTCAGAATAAACTTATTAGGGCTGGATCAACAAAAGATAAATAAAAGTTCAGGTATAATAATGCCTGGAAGTTATAGAACGACGCGTTGACCTGCCCCTTTATTTGATCGAGTCTGAGGCCATCGTCATTTCGCACAGCACCTTTTGCAGGGCTAGATGACCTATTTTCGGAGACATCTGGGATCTGGCTGGGGGTCCCTTGAAAGCTGGCCCGGGTAAGCGAAGTGGCACGAAATCGTGTTGAAATCTGAACCAACAAGCGAGTATTATTTTGCAGAAAATAATAGGTAGGCTCCATATGTCTGTCCTGAACAAATCTAACGTGCAAGTTTCAGCAAATCTGATCGACACCCAAATCAGAAACAATAAGATGGACCCCATCGATATGTGCTAGGATTCTCCAGCGTCTTTGTCAATTGGGTTCCATTGATGGGCAGAGTGTAAAATCTTGAACGTTGTGAAGCATCGTCATCTGTTGAACAGAAAAACTATAAATTGCAGGCAGCTGGCCCTGCAAATAAAGGGTCTCATGTCATACACGTTTTCTTGAAGTTTGAATGAGCAATGTTGACGTCGAGGATAGTATGTCGATCACGGAGAAGAATCACTGGAGGGTTTCTTCGGCTCAACAATAATTTAGGGAGAAGGTAAGTTGCATGAACACCCGGCAAGGTGTTATATCGGTGTTTGTCGCTGAAGGCATCATAATACTGATTACGTATCTGGCTTATGTTTGGATGGCACTCAAGGTTTCCGGGCCGAGCAAAGGCTGACGAACGCTGCTGTGGCCCGAGTTTCTGCGTGTTGCCGCTCTTTTCTGTCAAGCGTGACAAGATGTTTGACTTTCCGATGTTGTTGAGATGACAGTTACATGCTAACCTTGGTATGTAGATATTAGGTACCAAATCACCTACTCTTTGAAGTCTTCAGAGGTGTAGAGTGATGCTACTGTACCAATGTCTATTGCGATGAAGTGAATCAACAACGAAAAGAAGATCGACGATTGATTGATTCGTGAACACTTGAATTGAAGAGCTGGAGTGGGTAGGTAGGTAGGTGGGTACCTAAGGTCCAGGTGGGTTGCTTTTCTTCAAAAGCCCAGTGGCCGTTGCGATTGGATCAGTTCGAACTTCAAGGTTTGATCAGTTTGATCCATGTTGGTTAATTTTAAGGTGCTTCTGAAGCCTTACTGAATCTGGCTAGTGCCTGTCTGATGTCCGTGGTTTGACAGGGACCCTAGCTCAGGTACGAAGTACTGTACCTTAGGCTTTAGTTACTTTCAACTTGAAGTTGAATACAGCACTGAGTACCATCCATCCATTTGAATCATGGAAATCATTACTTTTTTGATTACATATAGGCTAAATGGTAACTACTGTGTAATGCGTAATGGTATAAGCTGCATTTACACCATGTTCATGTTCTCATGAGGTTCAATGTTGTCTATAATAGTATCTACGATGTACCTAGAATGGATGTACATCATTGATATTTACATATGTATGATAAGGAAACCTTAGTAAGACAGATTCAATCAATTAGAGAAACGTTCTAATTTAGAAGTCTGTTGTTCGCTGCCTGCCAACTCATTCGAAACCGTTTAAAGACAACCTCGTGCATGCCTATCTAGGACTAGGCAGATTTAGGTAAGTTTACCGTAGGGGGTAACCTTGGTCGCGGGTTGACAGAGCCTGATATAATTGAGAGCTATTGGGCAGAATAATCCCTGTTATCGACTTAGAAGGGCATAGTGGATAACGACATCTGGACATCTAGAGTCTAGACAGTGAACATTGAAATCCATCCCTACCATTAGTGCTAAACACATGCCTAATGCAGGCGCTCAGGCACAAGAAGTACAAGTACAACATCACCCGAGGGGGAGCAAGGAGCATCAAATTGATCTCCAGGGCTACTACCAGCCAAGCAACAGCAACCACAGCCCAGCAGCTCGGGGTACCAACTGGGCTTGCGCAGGCATCTTTTTTTTTTTTTCAATTTTTTTCTGAAACTCCCGTCTGTTCTCACTGTCTCCCTCTCCATCGACTTGACCTTGACAGTCAAATCTTGTCGCAAATACCCAAACTTCAACTTCATCCTCTTTTTATCCCCAGATCCTCCCCCCCTCCCCATCCTAATCAATCGGATCTACGGTGTCACGGTATACCGTCGTGACCTATCTTCTTTTCTTGTTTACCTGTTTTATTCTTGATTTTTATGAAAATTCCCACATTCTTTTTATTTAGCATACCTAAGGTGGACTGCCGGCCGAAGATCCCCGAGAGTTGTGTCAAGTCAATACAGTGAATCCACTCACCACCGTTGTGTGTTATCCGGTGTTGTGCACCCCCATTCCCAAAAAAACCACAGCATGTTAAGCGCGACCTGAGATCAACCACTCAACCACACAGTTTCCGGCTCTGGATCCATACTCCAGTTTCTAGTCTCAAGTCTCAAGTCTCACCTTCTCCAACTATAGACACTCGTTCGTCAACGGAAACGCCAACACATCCCGAACCTATCGGGCCATTACTCCACGAAAAACCTCAGCAACAAAAAATCAACATTCTCTCAATGTCCTTTTACAGCAATTGATTTCGCAAGATACTCATTCCTTGATTTTTTTGGTTACAGGCACAGTTACCACTATTACTGCGACCAGTGCACATAAGATTTACCCGCAAAAATTAATTGAAAACCAGAAAAAAAAAAAAAGAAGAAAATCCATCTACTGAATTCCATCGGCCAGTATTTCAGCCACTTTTACCGATCGTTAGCATCTGATAACGACAAGCTTTCGGCAACCAGTAAAAAGAGGCTAAACGGGACGAGTTCTGATTGTGCCCCAGTCGAGTAGTATGCAGTCTTGAGCAATGATAGGATCAGATCATCATGCATCCGCGGTGCCAGTGACTACTGCATTCGAAACGAATCCCAGGAGAGATTGCGGCGAGTCTCAAGATTCAACATTCTTTGCGCAAATCAATCAAGGCAATATGGAATCGCCTCGAGCAAAGAATGGCCGGAGGGCGACTAGCTTGTCAGGATGGACGTCAAAAGCAGTCCTTTTCTCGGCCCTTGCCGCAGTTCCTGGGTCGATGGCACAACAAGGAAGTTGTATTTCGTTGTCGGGGTCTACGGTCTGCCCGGCTTTTCAGTCTGCCTCCGTATCCACCAGCAAGCAAGTGACGGATTTGTTGTAAGGCATTTTCCTTTTCTTTGTTTCTCCCTGAGCCTTTCCGACTGTCGAATCCTCTATCTATCGCCTCGAATTCTAACATGGGATGCATCTAGCTCGTTTCTTCAATACGTCTCAGACGTGACTTCGTTCGATCGTCAATTCACTCAATATATCCAAACCGATTATGTCCAGAGACAGTAAGTCTAACCTCGTTTTTCTGTAATCATCATCTCGAAGCTTATCTTCAATTCTAGGTACCAACAGTTGCTGGGATGCGGGAACATCGACCTCGTCAACACTACTAATTTATACGCACGTTTCACCACCTCAGTAATCTGTAATGCTATTATCCAGAACTCCGTCCAACCCTGTAACTTGGCGGATGACGCCTCGCGACCCTTGTGTGCTGACTCTTGTGCCCATTACGCCGAGAGTGAAGCATATCTTGCGGCTGACACTGATCTCTGTCCCAGTTCCAGCAATGGCCGCCAGGATCAGTTAAGGGCTGATTTCATCAATTGCGCTTTACCTGCGGATTCATTATCAACTAGCAGCTGCATACAAGGCATAACTAATGAGCCAGATAATTGCGGATATGGTCAAGGTACTATTGGGTTGTGTTCCTATTGCGCCTCTGGCGGTATTAATTCCACCGATACCTGCTGTTACAACTCGAACATTGAATCAAGATGTGCAAACGTCGTCTTGCCCACCATTACGCCCACCGTCTCCCTAAATACATCGATGCCGACCGCCACAGCAAGCAACACAGCCACACCCGTTGCGAACAATTCGGGAAATACTGGCCTCTCCGGTGGCGCTATAGCTGGTATAGTTATCGGGTCTGTGGCTGGCTTGGCTCTTCTAGCATTCCTCGTGCTCATGTGCATTAGGCTTGCACGACGAAGAAACGGCAGCCAAAAGGGAAGTGTCTTTAACCAGCCGTCGCCTTCTAGGAAAGGACCACCGACGGGGCAAATTCCTGCCAACCAACCACCTCAAGGATATGAAATCCTCCCTGGTGGTAGAATTGCTCGCATGTCCGCATTGGAAGGTCCCGCGGGAGAGCCAGCCTCGAGGCATGGTGGCTCACGGCGTGGTGGATCAGCTAGTGCAGCAGTGGCCGGCTTTATGGCAGGAAGAAGGAGGGGAGGAGACGACCATTCATCTTCGGACTCGTTTGGAGGGAGCCCAGCGTCGGAACCACGTGCAGCTGTATTACGGCCACCTCCGATTAACATGCGCAGGAATGGGTCGCTATCCAGCAGCTCGGTACTTGCAGGCGAAGACCCTCAATCTCCCACTAGTGCAGGGGGAATGTCGTCACCTCCTGGCGTTAACAGTCAACAGTCGGAGCAGCTACCATTCTTCAAGGATTACTATTCTCAAGACGACATCCACCCAGGCGAGCGTGTCGCCACCCTATGGGCTTATCAACCGCGCGCAGCCGACGAGTTTGCCTTGGAACGTGGCGATATGCTAAAGGTGGTGGGCATCTGGGACGATGGATGGGCGACTGGTGTCCTGTTAGATGAAAGAGCAGATGAGTGGGAATCACGAAAGCAGGCACAGAGGGATAGTGGTGTTTCCAACACGTCAGGCCGTGGACGAGATTCGTCACCTGCAGCCGGTGGCGAGATCAAGGCATTCCCGTTAGTCTGTGTCTGCCTTCCGGAGCACTGGAGGAAGACGATCGAAGGCGATGGATCCACAGAGACTGGGTCCAGTGCGCATCCCATTTGATCCCGATAACGACATTTTGCACGTTGTTTCATTTAATATCTAATGGATTGATGAAAGCATGTGTTTGCATTGCTACGGCGTTCAGGGACTTTTGACTTGCACCCATAATCTTCGGTCCAAGCACAGCACAAGCACAGCTACTCTTTCGTCCTTGGGGGTATCCTCAATTTATCGTACCTGACGAACCTCTGCGTTGGCCGACCTCGGCTTCCCGCCTTTTTTTTTAAACTTGACCCTGCACATAAACACGGCAACTTGCACTGTCGCGATTGATACGCCTAATGCCTTCGATTCTACAGAAATAATTGAGTTTTATATGGATGGCATCGCTTCGGATCACAACACGGTCGTAAGACTTGGCTCTGGGCCACATAACATGAAGAGATGCGATCTTAAAATTAATACGACGACGACGACATACAGTTGTGCCCTCCCCCTTCTCTTCGATTGAGGATGCTATATACCCGGTGTGTCAGCAAGGTGTTTGAATGTTTGGAGGTTTGGAGCGAGTTGCTGCCGGGGAGGGCTATTGTCGTATAATTCCATTCGTGAGAGGGAGAGTCGGGGAGAGACTAAAGTGAAGGTAAAAATGCATATGCAGCTACCTAGATGCCCAACAGACGAGCAAAGGGGTGGAAGGGGAAGGTTGAAGATTACAGTATATCTTCTTTAGTTGCCGTCACAACAGTCTTAGGCTAGATACGTCCATGGCATAGATATCTTTCTAGGGGCTTCTTTTAGTTAAAAATTGTAGCCTATTGTCTCACTTATAAACTTGGTAACCTCGAGTTTTTTTTTTTTTTCGTAGACATTGTGATTGTACATGTAAGTATATCACTGTGTATGTGGTTGAACGAGAATGATTCCCCTATTAACCCACATGTACTAAGTATCTGAGCTAGTGTGTACGGCATAGTTACATAGGCACTTAGTATGTGCATGATACAGGAAGCTTGCTTCTAAGCAGTGTATACATAACTATTCATATGTCGGCTTTAAATAAGTGCTGACCCACCTAAGCTTCTAAGAGTCTCCCCACTAAATCTGGAGGGACCTAGGTACCTAGTGTACTGTACATAACGCTTCCAGTTGAACCATATCCGTCATCAAGATCACACACACAACACACACAACACAAACGCACACAGGCACATGCGCGTCTAACCTCGTGAGCAGTCCGTGATAAATACATTCATCAATTCATCATTTTCCGCAATGCACACTTCCAAGTGCTTTCCAAGATAGAAAATATATCCAAATCAATCCACAAATTCACACAAATTACTGTAGAAAGCCTCGAAGATGGTTAATACTCGTCCTTTTCCAACACACTCGGCCAGGTAGCGACTATCACATGCGTTTGCAAGATGGGTAATAGCTACTCCCTAACTACACCATATGCTGGCTCCGCCGGTATCGACGTACCAGAACTAGCCGACCTGGTGCACGAGAGATCTATTGGCAGTGCCCGGTTTATGAAGAGCATTCGTGCTCGTCACCATGATGGCAATGTACTGGCAAAGGTCACAGTCAAGCCCTATACGCCACTGTCCTTGCGCGAATATGGCGACAAAATCTTGCGTGAGCTGCTATCGTCCGATCATACCTTATTCCTCATTACTGACAAGCTCACTAGGTGAACGAGATAAACTGCGAGACGTCCCCAACGCTGTAGGCTTCGAGCGTGCCTTCGAAACGGAGGGAAATGCCTACCTCGTGCGACAGTACATATATAGCTCCCTCTACGATCGTATGTCGACGCGACCCTTCCTCGAAGATATAGAGAAGAAATGGTTAGCCTTCCAGCTGCTATGCGCACTACGGGATTGCCACGCTCGTGACGTATACCACGGTGATATCAAGACGGAGAATATCATGGTGACTTCTTGGAACTGGCTGTATCTCACCGATTTCACCGGCTCCTTTAAACCCACGAAGCTACCCGACGACAATCCCATGTTCTACTCGTATTTCTTTGACTTATCCGGTCGACGTATATGCTATATCGCCCCGGAGAGATTTATCGAACATATCGAGAATCCACAGGCGCATCTTCAGGGACACAAGCTTACATGGTCGATGGATATTTTCAGCGTCGGTTGTGTGATCGCTGAACTATTCCTAGAAACGCCCATTTTTAATCTCAGTCAAATGTTCAAGTATCGCAGGGGCGAGTATGACCCGGTCATCTCGCACCTTAGCAGGATACCCGATCAGGGTTTAAGGGAGATGCTTTCGAGCATGATCCATATTGACCCGGAGAAGCGATACTCGGCAGAGCAGTATCTCGATTTTTACAAAAACAAAATATTTCCCGAGTATTTCTACAGCTTCCTGCATCAGTACATGGAGCTTATCACCGATTCAAGTTCTGGCAGAGCCCCGATTTCAGGATCAATGAGGAACTTAGGCGAAGCTGATGAGCGGATAGATCGGGTATTCTACGACTTTGACAAAATATCCTATTTCCTAGGATACCATGATGGAAAGGAGTCGTCTCAGCTCATACACTTCACGCCACGACTCGGTTTAGGTCTTTATCCTGTGCGACTAAATATACCCAATAATGAACATTTTGCATCTACCGGAAAGCAGCCTCCTACCGACGATGGAACCTTGATTTTCCTTACTCTTGTTGCCTCCTCTTTAAGAAACACGGCTCGGGCAGCATCAAAGATCAGAGCTTGTGACATACTGTTGGCCTTCTCGGAAAGACTATCTGATGAAGCGAAACTCGACCGAGTCTTACCGTATCTCATGACCTTGTTGAACGATGATGTTGATCTCGTTGCGATTGCAGCTCTTAGATCTGTTACCCAACTTCTAGCACTCGTGTCGGTTGTCACGCCGGTTAATGCCCACGTCTTCCCCGAGTATATCATGCCTAGGATGCAGGTCTTCTTATCGGGTGCCTCTAGACAGCCAATCATGGGCAAGGAGCGCAGGGAGCCGACTGCCTTAGTTCGAGCTACCTACGCATCGTGTTTAGGAAGCCTTGCGACAACGGCCTCCAATTTCTTAGAACTTACAGCCGTTTTGAGAGCCGAAGGGTCCATCAACACAGCTGATCCGGAGGTAGAGGCTGGGAGTGACCCCGATGCTGCGTTCGACGGATTGTTTGATAATGCTCAAAGCGAACTAGTCGAACTGTTCGAGGCACATGCAAAAGCTCTAGTGGAAGACTCAGATGCTTCAGTGCGCCGAGCATTTCTCAGCTCCGTGCCTGAACTCTGCATGTTTTTTGGCAGTGCAGAGTCTAACGATATTATCCTTACACACCTGAACACTTATCTCAATGACCGGGACTGGATGCTAAAATGTGCTTTCTTCGACACGATCGTTGGCATCGCGGCTTTCCTGGGTAGCACAAGCCTAGAGGAATTCAGCCTCCCCCTGATGGTACAGGCGGTAACCGACCCAGAAGAGCACGTTGTGCAAGCAGCATTGCATTCTTTGGCGGAACTGGCAAGCTTAGGCCTCTTATCGAAAGCAAAGACTTGGGAATTAATTGACGTGGTTGGCCGGTTTACTATGCATCCAAACCTATGGATTCGAGAATCTGCAGCAGAGTACATATCAAGTGCTGCCAAGCTGCTATCTCCTGCCGATATTAGGTGCATTGTCCTGCCTCTAGTTAAGCCATTCCTCAAGCCAGCGATTATCCCTGAATTCTCAGAACTCGCATTGTTAGACGCACTGAAGAAACCGTTATCTAGAACCGTGTTCGACTTGGCGCTGTCGTGGGCGCAGAAGACTGACAAAGGACTGTTCTGGAAAGCTGTTCGACAGCAGAAGCAATCCACATTTACGATTGCCTCCACCGCATTGGCAATTCGCTCCTCCCGGGAGATGCAGCCTCAGACGCTAAATAAAGTGCAACGAAACGACGAGGATGAGCATTGGCTTGCTCGGCTACGAACCATGGGAATGGCACCTGAAGATGAATTCAAATTACTAGCTCTAAGGGAGTTTATTTGGCGTTTAAGCCAGATGAGGAATCGCGACTTGATCACACAGGAAAACATCACGACGTCTTTGAATAGTATCATCCCCCTAAGAAGTCTAAACGTTAAATTGCAGACGATCATGTTTGATGACACTGTCGGTTTGGAAGAGTCCATCCGAGAACAACAGCGGCTCTCGGATCTAGACAAAGGCCCATATACGATCACCGATGCTCTGCTGGATGCTTCAATGACTATCGACGAGCCTGTCGGGAAGAGGCGACGTGCTGCTATCAACAATCATCGCTCACGTCTTAGTAGCCAAGGAGGAACCGTATCACCCAGGACAAGGGACAACAGAACATTGTCACCAGCGCAGACTCAGACTTCCTCGCCCATTGATAGAACTAGCTTGAACGAACGCCGTCGAGCTTCATCTACCACGCGTAGGCGCGCTTCTCAGGATGATGACGCCTCAATTTCCGATGCTCCATACTCTTCCAGGAGAGCAGTTCGCCACCAGTCGAGCGCGCTTGACCTTTTGAATAGAAAGGATAGCGGAAGGTCTATTGCCGAGACAGGAACCACCGAAGCCAATGCCTTCGGTCAGGTGGAGGGTCCGTTTGCACAAAATCCATTGCCTCAGATCACAATCCCCAGCACAGTGACAGAGGACGGGATGCCGGGGTCTCGGCAGCGGGCCGTTCATACGTACGAAGGAAATGACCCTAGCATATTGAAGATGCTCGACAATATGTACATCGATAATTATCCTCACGACATAGCCGAATTCGGGCCTCTCGTTTCTCCCATGACGAGGAGAAAGGTTAGCAAAGCGACCGGTCAGCCTAGCGAGGAAGCGTGGAGGCCAAACGGAAGTCTCGTTGCCACGTTTTCGGAGCATACGGGTGCCATCAATCGTGTTTTGCCATCTCCAGATCATCTATTCTTCATCACTGGTAGCGATGACGGAAGTGTCAAGGTCTGGGACTCGTCTCGGCTCGAACGAAATGTCACACACCGCGCGCGACAAACACATAGGCATGCGCCAGGTGCCAGGGTGGTCTCCTTGTGTTTTATCGAAAATACCCATACGTTTATCAGCTGTGCTACGGATGGCAGAGTTCATGTGGTCAAAGTTGACACGGCTGTCACGAGCGGGGCGACCAAATATATTCGGCTGCGACTTCTTCGCGAATATCAGCTTCCGGCAGACGAGTACGCTGTCTGGTGTGAGCACTTCAAGCAGGAATTAAACTCGGTGCTCTTGCTTGCGACCAATCGGTCTCGAGTGTTGGGTATTGATCTTCGCACCATGACGCTTCTCTACGTGCTGGAAAACCCGGTACACCACGGCACACCGACCTGCTTCTGTGTTGACCGAAAGCGCAATTGGCTACTTTTGGGCACGTCACACGGTGTCCTGGACCTTTGGGATCTACGGTTTAAGATGCGACTCAAAGGCTGGGGCCTACCGGGAAAATCGGCCATCTACCGGCTCAGCCTTCATCCCTCCAAGGGACGGGGGAAATGGGCATGTGTGGTAGGGGGTGGGGGTGTGGGGGAGATGACAGTATGGGACATAGAGAAAACTCAGTGCAGGGAGATATACCGAACGGGAGGGTCGAAAGAGGAGCCCAAGGAATACAAGCCATGGGACGTGGACGAGGACAAGCCTGAGGGAATGCTGGACCGTTTTGCAACCAATATTGACCCTGCCGCCAGTGGTAACGGGGACCGCGGGGTCCGAGCCATGGCGGTAGGTTCAGGTGCTATGGAAGACCAGCGTGATATACGATACGGATATGTCTTGACCGGAGGCTCAGATAAGAAGCTTCGGTTCTGGGACCTACTCCGAGTCGAGCACTCGTGCGTGTTCAGCGGGTATCAGGGGGACGATGTGAGAGCTATGTATCATTCGACTACCTCGTTAACGCAACCAGGGCTAAGTATTATCACGGAGAAATTGGTCAAGCAAAGCAACGCGGACCAAAAGGGTGGTAAGAATGGGAAGCCTGGGGGCAGTAGAGAGAAACCGCCGCGACACACGGTGATTTCGGCAGAGCAGGGGAAGCTGCTCAGGAGCCATCTAGACACGATCCTGGACGTGGCGGT
The DNA here is from genome assembly GCF_022984875.1 of Hypoxylon fragiforme. Classification (NCBI taxonomy): domain Eukaryota; kingdom Fungi; phylum Ascomycota; class Sordariomycetes; order Xylariales; family Hypoxylaceae; genus Hypoxylon; species Hypoxylon fragiforme. Next base: position 442,043 of record NW_026054761.1, on the reverse strand, counting down.
ATTAGAAGTGCCTTACACAATGACGGTTAGTGTAGACCGGTCTGGAGTGATTTTTGTTTTTCAATAAGAATAAACAAGCTATTTAGATAACCCAGTTTTGGTGTTTAGGAGGAGGGGAGGGTTTATTATTGGTTTCTTGGTTGAATACCTAGGTAGGATAGGTAATGCGGTCTAGTAAAGGGCGTTGTTAGGTGTAGAAAGCTTTGGCTTGGTTGAAGGAAATGGTGATAGTTACATAGGCACACTATGTAGCGTATCATTGAGAGCAATATGACTATCAACTTTGGACTTGTGTAAGTAGGTACCTATAGGTGTGTTGCCAGATAAAGGTATGTGTTTATTGTCCTGTGTAATTCATATCAGGGGTTAGTAAGTACGAAGTACTACTACATATGTAGTAGTAGTAAGTTCAATGTTGTATATTTGGTGCTACCTCTAGAATTTCAAAGTGGAGACACCTAAGACAAACGAGTATGACGTCGGTTGGGCTATTTATACGTACTATAAATGGTTATACTTTTATATCTCTACTCCTGAGTATATTTATTAATATTTACTAACCTAGGCAACTTACACTAGGCAATCATCGATATACATCATCCAAACACATGGCACCCCATAAATCCCTCCGGGCTTTTCTAGCAACGGCTCGCGCGGCCCTGACGGCCCCACCGTCCAAACGGACGGCTTCTTCTCCTCCTCCTCTGCACTTTGTCGTTGGCAATGAGTCTGCTGGTAGGTCGACCATTTATTTCTGTTTTATATGAATTAGTCACTATTATATATATATGTACCAGGTGCGATGTTGTAGACACGATTTTTTAGTTCACTAACAGCAACGGATCTTTTTTTTTTGGATTTAATTTTCCAAAAGTGAGAGGAGGGGGTTTTTTTTAAAAAAAAAAAAAAGAAAATTCGTTATTTACTAAAAGATTCTAGACCTCGACTCCCTGTGCTCCGCCCTCTTCCTCGCCTACTTCCGCACATACAGCCCGCTGCTGCGCGGCAAAGATCACAGCCGCAACATCCTGCACATCCCCGTCTGCAACCTCCCGCGCGATGATCTGGCGCTGAGGCCCGAGTTCGCTGCGGTGATGCGGTGGGCGGGGGTCCAGAGCTTGGATGAGGTTGTCACGCTTTCGGAGCTGTTGTTGCCGCTGTCGGGTAGTGGTGGCGAAGGGAAAAAGGAAGGGGGGGGAGGGGAAGAGTTGTGGATTTTAGAGCACGAGGAGACGAGGTGGGTGCTTGTCGACCACAATGTGCTGACAGGTGCGCTGGCGAAAGCATTCGGGAACGGCGATGGTGAGGGTCGAGGTGTCGTGGATGGATGTATTGATCACCATGACGACGAAGGCGTGGTGCCGCCGGATGCGCGGCTAAGGGTTATTGAGAAGTGCGGGAGCTGTATGAGTTTAGTGGTGGAGGAGTGTGCGAAGGCGTGGGAGGCGTTGGGAGAAGAAGAGAAAGGGGGTAAGAGTGAGGATGGGGATATGAAGAAGATCAACGCGCAGTTGGCGAAGCTGGCGCTCGCGCCCATCTTAATCGATACCACGAACCTGGGCGACGCGAATAAGACGACGCCGCGTGATGAGCGGGCCGTCGCTGTTGCGGAGGCGTGGATCGCGGATGCGGCTGATAGCTACGACCGCGCAAAGTTCTTTGCCGAGCTGTCGGCCCTGAAGGCGGATCTCTCGCCCCTGTCGATCTACGATATCCTGCGCAAGGACTACAAGGAGTGGGTTGAAGAAGGCAACGGAAGTAGCCTCAAGCTAGGCACGTCGAGCATAGCGCAGCCCATAGCGTTCCTAGTCGACAAGGCCGGGGGCGAAGAGGAGCTGGTGAAGGAACTGGAAGCGTGGGCTACGCGGAAAGAGCTGGATGTCGTGGCGCTGCTGACGGCGTGCGAGAAAGACGGCGTGTTTATGCGGGACTTGCTGGTCTGGGCTAGGAACGGGCCGGAGGTTGTGGAGGCTGTGAAGGGCTTGTTCGAGGGGAACGGGAAGGAGACGCTGGGGCTGAGTACGTGGGGAGAGGGAAGGTTGGATGCGGAGGATGGGGAGGGCAGCTGGAGGAGGTGTTGGAGGCAGGCGGGGTTGAGGTATAGTCGCAAGCAGATTGCGCCGATGCTTAGGGAGGCGTTGAAGGGGGTGGGGAAGACGTGAGGGTTTTGGGGCGAGTAGAAGTTTAGAGTGGGTAGATGGTAGGTTATAACTCTAGGGAGCTACACTTTCAATATACTACACCACCTAGGTACGATATCCATCATTATTAGCACGGCAAAGTTCAAACCTCTCTCTTCATTTTGAACTATATACATAGCTAGGTTAGGTATATAGGTACCCAGATACCCTGTACCTACACATAAATACGGCCCGAAATAAGGAGGTGTTCAGGGGCGGTCCCTACATCCCCGCCACAATAGCATCCAACCACTTCGCCAGCCGATACCCCTGCTTCGCGATCTGCAGCTCCACCACCGGCTGCGCCGCCGTCGTGTAGGCCCCGCTGACGTCCTGGTTCTCCACGGCATCGACGCCGTCTCTTAGAACTGTCGAGCACACGTACGCGTTGCTCTCCGTCGCCCACCTCAGCGCCGTCGCCGTCTGCGACGCGCTCGTGCCCACGCTGAGGCCGGAGATCCAGCTTGCGGCTTGGGACTTGTAGGTGCCTGAGTCGATTTCTAATTGGGTGGGGTGTTAGTACCTAGGTATGTAGGGTAGGTGAAGAAGAAAAGAAAGAAAAGGGGGGGAGGGGGGGGGGTGGAAGGGGTAGGTAGATATACTCTTGATCAGAGCCGCAGACCACGACCTCGCGCTCGACAGCGAGGAGCCGCCGGAGACGGACTCGGGGATGTCGCTGTCCCAGACGGCGTGCAGGTTGGTGTCGTCGTCGCCGTACTTGACGTCGATGCCGTTGCCGCCGATCTCGAGCCCTTCGCAGTGCAGCGGCTGGCCTATGTCGCCTGCGAACTGTAGGTAGAGAGAAAAGAAAAAATGGTGTTAATCACGGTGCGCTGCCTAACTTTTGAGGGTCTTCTGATATATATATATATATATGTGTGTGTGTGTGTGATGCAACTTCTTCCCGATGAACGTCCCCGTGGGTGGAATTGCTTACGTGGATAATCATCTGCTAACGTTAGTAATTTCTATACGTAGATATAAGTCTCGGGGGGTAACGCAGGGTAGGTAGGTAGACTGGCTGCTGATCGGCAAAGAACCCCCCCTTTGTTTTCTTTTTCTTTTTTTTCAAAAAAGAAAAAAAAAGGAAATAACACACACACACCTTAGCAGCAATTGCCAAATTCGCACCACTCGCCTCCTGCCCCATTAAGATCGTCGTATAATTCTGCAGCGCGCGCACCACGCACCCCTCGGCGCCACAGTCGCGGTCGAGGTCCACGCCGCACGCCGAGGGCGGGTCGTCGTTGGCGTCGACGTAGTGGTACGGCGCCGAGAAGGCCCCCGCGCTCGTGTACCGGTAGCTGTCGGCCCACGACGCCACGCTCGCCAGGTAGTCCGCCGACGTGTCGCCTAGCAAGGTCTGCAGGTAGGTCTGCGTTGCGGGGAGCGCGTAGTGGCTCGCGATGTAGGCGACGGTCTCGTGGCCCATGGCGCCCCAGGCGGAGGCGCCGCGGAGGAGGAGGAGGAGGAAGGTGATGATGGGTAGGAGGGGGACGAGGCGGGGCATTGTTGTTGTTGGGGGGGAGGGGGAGGTAGGCTTGTTTGGTGAAAGACTACGGTGACGTCTAATTTGAGGGCCTTGGTGATGAGGTATGTAGGTAGGTACCTAACCTAGGTTAATGAGGCGCGTGAAGACGAGAGAGATAGAAAAGAGACGAAGGACGCCAAGATATAAAATGTTCTACCGACTTTACCTATATACATACATGTGATGCTTCACTTGGCATTTGTGCGTACCTACCTACCTACCTAACGACTCACCTACCTACCTAGGTAGGTATCAAACTAGGGCGCTGAGCTATATGTAACGACAATATGATTTGATAACAGATGCGGACTGAGTGTGCATCCAATGCCTAGCTTCAGCGGCTCACGCCGAAACCCCTACCTAATCTACCTACCTAGTACCTAGGCATCCCGCACAAGACCACGGGGATATAGTACGGACTTGGTAAAAAGCAACGCGGATCTAGATAATCAGAAGGTGCTTGCTTTTTTCTCAGCACGACCTACTTTAGGCTACTTATATGTAAGATCAGAGGTAACATCGCGACAACCGGGGATGGAAGGGGTGCTAGTACTACATAGGATCATCGCCATGGATTGAGGGCGGGACGGCCTTATCTACACTAGAGTAAGTCTGCTCGGCCAATCAAGTAAGGCACGTTGATCAGGAACGGGCTCGCCTCGAGATTGAGAACGATGCTGGAGAATGAGTCCCGAGACCATGGTTGGTTCGGGCTGGGACCTGCCTTAATTGGATCTCGGTGAAATGCAAGTATGGAGGACAATTGGAGGTAGGTGGTGTTCACCTGGGTACTAGGTAAGTTTGTAGTAGCTCTGCCGTGGTTGTCGAGGTTCATGAAATAGTCAAATATATTAATGGCATAGTTATCCAGCTATTCATAAAAGTGTTAACTGGCGGTATATTTCGTGTTTCTTTGTTATGCAGATGCTTTTTCACCTGTAATGAGTAGTGAGTAGTGAGAGGCAATAACACCCGACCAAATATATGTATCTTGTGCTATTTTGCCCCAGTCTACGGAAATGCAACCATTACGGGCCATGGCCAGATAGGGAAGGTCCTAGGTTAGCAAGAACATTTCATGGCCAATATCAATGGCTCAATGGGGCATAACACGTTAACCCAGTTTACATTAGACATACAACTTTGAGCACAGCCTGTACAAAGTCGTGTGACTAGTAATCTTCCCGATATCTTACATACTATCAAGCTGAACAAAATTACTAGGTACTGTACTAGGTAGAATCAGGCTTCATATAGACCTCTCAAAAGCCTTGGATGCTCCTGAGCATTTTCACAAATTCTCGACTCGCAAGCTTGTCGTGTACCGTACCACCTGAAGAGATCAAATCGGAAACTGTTTTGGCGGTGGGATCCGCGATGTTAATACACTCCACAAGCGCTTTCCGCACCATGCCGGTAGGTAATACGGGCGGGTCTTCTGAAAGCATTTCCTGAAAGCAGCGTCTTAATGTTGCGGTGCAAACTGTCGGGGATCGTGTAGCGACCGCTAGTTGGTATATAAGCGTATACATAGCTGTCGAGCGTGAGCGCAGATACCTCGGTGGTATCCGCCAGGCATTCCAAATGCCATCCCAGTGGCGTAGTCCAGCATAGGCTTGCATGAGCGTCATGATCAATGGCTCGCTCATACAAGACATGTTTGCTTGTAACAAAACGTTTTCTAGTCGTTGAATCAGTGCTATATACTCTCTGGATTGGAGCTGTCGAGCACATCGAGCCGCCGCTTCAATGATGACGACAGCTATATCATTATCCAGGACTGACTGTCTACGTTGCTGCATCGTTTTCAGAAGTTGGAGGGCGATTTGGGTCTGTTCGCCCAGCCCACCCACATCTGAGCAGTAAATACAGCTCAATAACTGTAGACATTGCTGTCGTGAGATCTCAATACCATAGAGACACACCTCGTCAACGAGATGCCGTACATCATGAATCATCTGAATAGGAACATTTTCATTTGATTCACATGCTTTGGCCTGAATAGCTAGACGAGATTCCCAGGTTTGGGATGGAGGAAGACCCTGGCATGCAACGCTATATAGCCGGAGGAATGGAGTCAATGTTTGCTCTCTAGTGGTAACGCCGAGAAATGCACGCGCCGAAGCGAGAGGCACTCCGTCGAGACGATCTAGAAGTAACTTCAAAAGGCGAAGTTTCTGAGGTTTGTCAGAAGTCAGAATTTGTTGAAGTTGCCCTTCAGAGCGGACATGAAGAAATGGATCGATTCCCGGGGCCTCGCCGCTATATTCTGGGCGTGTAGAAAAGAACCGTGTTTGCTGGAATGGTATCTTTTCGTTAAGATTATTATTTTTGGAAACCGTACGTGGGCGCGAGGAAGCCAGAATCGCTTCTTCTAAGGGGTGTAGTTTTTCTGGGACTTTGGCTTCTGGTTTTGGCTTAAGCTTCGGCTCCAACTCCGGCTCCGGCTTAAATTCCGGTCCCGGCTCCGGCCCCGGTTCTGGTATTAGATCTTGCTCGATGGGTTCATCATCGTCACCTAGAGCTTGTTTCCATAGAGTCTCCAGCTTCAACTCAGCTCTTCGAGATTCAGTCATTATTTGAACGACAACCGTGTGGCCATTTTGGGAAACGCCAAATCCTGCCACGCGCCCATCATCTGCAATCACAGCAGACTGGTCTTTTCCACGATTTATGGTACCAAGATTGACACATATCCAACCGGTTTGAATGCCGTCATCGGTATCTTCGACACCACCGAGGAGCTTGGCCCGTTTAGCTTTTCGACGCAACTTCATCTTGCGCTCATTTGGGCCGAGCAAGCCATCAGCATTGGCATAGATTCGATGCTTAACCCGCAACCATCGTTGAAGGCGGCCAGCGGATACGCTGAGATGGCGCTCGCTGCGGGCTGTCCCGAATAGCATAAATAGATTCGGGCCTAATGCCGCTGGAGGGTATAACTCTCGAAGATCTAAGAGCTCGAGTTCGTCAAGGCCCAGTTCCTCGGAAATATATTCCAACAATAAGTTGACGATCCTGGGAGCTCCTTCGGGGACCTCGGGTAGAGGAGGTTGCTCAATAGAGGCGACATGTCTTGGAGGTTCAACCTGAAGATACCAAGGGACATTGGCCAAACTCGAAGAGTCTTTGGCAGCATCATTCTGTCCTAGATTATCAGGCGCATGACTTTCCTCCGAACCTTCATTGGCTGAGGCTGCCTCATCTGAAGCTATCTCATCTAAAGGCGCACTATGGTCATGATCAGGCTGAGAAGAAAAGGCTCGGCTTGGAGCTTGGGTGATGAATCGAGGCCGATATGGAAGAGAATTAGGCCTTGTGATAGATGAGGCGACTGCAAAAGAAGACGAAGAAACAGTAGTAGTAAATAACTTCAGAACAGCTAAACGACAATGAGAGCAGCTCGCCGTGGTTAAAGCATGTCGAGCTACCATTTTTTTTCTTCTTCTTTCTTCTTTCTTCTTTCTTTCTTCTTTGGTTATAATTGATTTTAGATGGTGACAGTCATCGATGAGATCACAATATGTACTGTATGTACTGTATGTACTGTATATACTGTATGTACAGTAAATATAATGTATGTAGATGGCATCAATGGTTACAACAAAACTTCGTCAATGTGAACTTGAATAGTTAAATATATGGACCCGGGATAAGTCTGGAAGATTAGCAATCAATTCATGAGTTAACCCATGTTTAGATTAGCGTAGTGGAGAGATGCAGATACAGTGGATATAGCATCAGACTTGAACCAATTAGAAGCTTTAATTCTTTATTTTATGTAGATCCAAAATGGGGTTCTTTTCTTGATGGCGAAAAAAAAAGAAAAGAAAAATTAGAATATGAGCTTCTCAATTATTCGTCTTCTACCTTTTTTTTTTCCGGCTTCAAAATCTTTAACGACTTCATGTTAGAATCATTTTAGAGGAGAAAAAAAAATCTCGACAGATTCAAACAAATCTGTTGAGGTCTTCGTCACTCCTTCTATTTCCTTTTTTTTTCTTTTTTTCTCCTTGAATCCTTCCACATCTCTTCCCCTCGTCTCAATCAATATCTGCCCCTCCTCCCGCTCCCGATATCCAGAAAGATATCGTCGCAATGCTCGTGCGACCTCTTTCAGCCCGGCAGGGCATATTGCTGCCGAGGCTCAACACAACAAGACGGCCTCAATTAATCGCTAGAAACCCATCTCCACATTCCCTTTATATTCCAAATCGCAGAGTCTTGACAACAGCCCCAGCCGAGCCACTAACAAGAAGGAGGAGGGACTCAGTGTCGAAAGATCCTCACACAACTGTCCCCAAGAGGTCTCTTGCTACTGCAATGACCAATCCTATACGCCAAGATGAGATTCGCTTTGATCAATACCAATCACACATCTCTCACAACTACTCATCTCCCTTAACTCCTCGATTATACGATATACGACCCTTCGACCCTTCTTCACCATTACTTATTAACCGAAAAGATGACATACCCTTCCCACGTTCTAGAATGAACACCAATGGCATACCTGGTGGTCTTGATGAGATGCTATCGGTTTTTGATGCTTGCCTACACGTTGGCAAATTAGACAGAGCCGCTCTTGTCTTGCTCCGGTTCGGCGACATGGACGTCTTAGCCGCCCATGACCTAATCGCCCTTCACAACCAGTACCTTCGCGTAGCCATGAACAAAGCCTTCGATGAACCAGACCCCAAATGGGCTCAATCCCTCCATAGATGGTTCGAGGTACATATCAGAGGCAAGCGCATACCTCACAATGCCGAGACTATCGCATGCATGTTAAAAATAGCCCTTCTCTCTTCTCAAGGAGAGAGGCTCGAACGGCTCGTGGCTCGGTATATGGATTTGATGCCTGGTGATGCCATATATTCAGTCCTCTCCCAAGACGAAATATTGTCTCAACAAGACCTCGGTGTTATTACCAGCATTTATAAGCCCGCTTCCGATCTTCTAGAGGAATTTGAACCCGTGGCGGAGGAGACGGAGGAGACGGAGGCGATGGAGAAGACGGAGAAGACAGATACCAGTTTATCCCAATCGACGACGACGACCGGAACAAAGCCAGAAGTAGACAATACCCCTGAAATTCTTGCTGTACCGCAAAAAGGACTGGGCCTGAAATCATTGCGTGGTGTATTGTCATTTTTCGCCGACATCGAAAATCAAGACCTGTCTACTCTGCCGATGGCAGAACGCCGAGAAATCCAGTCTCGCTTGGAAAAAGATTGCGTGGAAGCTGCCATCGCCCGATGGAGAGAAGAAAACAAAGCGCTCCTGCAAATGGGACTGAACAATTCATTATCAACTAACGCTCTGAGTTCGCAACTCTACGAATGGCAACAGGCTCTGGAATCTAAATTGGATGAGGAGTTTGCGCTGTTTGATCAATCGGAAGCCGCCCGCCGGAAAGGGGTCGCGGACCATGATCGTTGCGTATATGCACCTTTCTTGAGGCTTTCGAACCCGACAAGGCTCGCTGCCGTCACCATCATAAGCGTGCTAAATGCAATTTCAACAACAGGCGCCGACAAGGGTGTTCAATTATCGAATCTGTTAACTCTCTTATCGAAGGGAGTAGAGGATGATATTAAATTTCTGATACGACAGAAACAGAACCCGCTCTTTTATAATAAGCACAAGTCTGGTAAAAGAGTTCGCAAAACAAAAAAGCAGCAAGCCAAAGAAGCAGCAGCAGCAGCAGCAGCAGCAGCAGCACCAGGCGCACCAGGCGCACCAGGAGCTCAGCCCGATGTAGAGGTTATTGAAGATGCGACAGGCACACCGGTTGTTAGGCCAAAAGAAAGCACCGAGATGCCCGCTAATATTATAGAAAGCACCAAATATGAAACCAAGTCATGGCCTTTACTGATCAAAACTAAGGTCGGCGTTGTTTTGCTGTCTGCTTTGATGGAGACTGCGAAAGTAAAGGTGGTCCGAGAGCATTCAGAGACCAAGGCACTCGTTGGTTCAACCCAACCCGCCCTGACCCATACAACCATATATCGAAAGGGTAAAAAGGTTGGTTTAGTTATGCCAAACAAGTTCCTGGTCGAGCTTCTGAAGCGAGAGCCCCCCGGAGATTTTCTTGCGAGACATTTACCAATGCTTGTCGAGCCGGAACCTTGGACTAAGTTCGACAAAGGGGGTTTCTTAGAGTTTCCCTCCCAGCTTGTGCGGGTCAAAAACGGCGAGAAAGATCAGAAGATATATTCCGAGGCTGCCGTAGAGAGAGGGGACATGGAACAAGTTAGCAAAGGGCTCGATGTGCTTGGCCGAACCAGTTGGCGGATCAACAAGCCTGTCTTCGATGTCATGCTCAAAGCGTGGAACACTGGCAAGGAAATAGCCAACATCCCTCCACTAGATCCTGATCTTCCCATACCCGCCGAACCCACGTCCGATGATCCCTTGACTAGACGAACCTGGCTGAAAGCCGTGAAAGCGATAGAAAACGAAAAGTCAGGTCTCCACTCTGAACGCTGTTTCATGAATTTTCAACTCGAGATTGCCAGGGCTTTCAAGAACCAGACTTTTTATTTCCCACATAACATGGATTTTCGAGGACGTGCCTATCCGCTCCCTACATATCTTAACCATATGGGCGCAGACCATGTTCGTGGTCTACTTCGTTTCGCCGAAGGCAAGGAGCTTGGTGACAAGGGGCTACGGTGGCTCAAAGTTCACCTAGCGAATGTTTTTGGCTACGACAAGGCAAGCTTGAGTGAACGGGAGGCCTTCGCGATGGAGCATCTCGAAGATATCTATGATTCTGCTAACAACCCCTTGACGGGCAAGCAATGGTGGCTCAAAGCGGAGGAATCGTGGCAATGTCTTGCAGCTTGCTACGAATTAAAGGCGGCGTTGGAATCCCCCGACCCTACCAAATATGTCTCTCATCTACCCGTTCATCAGGATGGTACTTGTAATGGATTGCAGCACTATGCGGCGCTCGGTGGTGATTCATGGGGTGCCCAACAAGTGAACCTGGAACCCGGAGATCGTCCCGCAGACGTGTATTCCGCAGTAGCAGAGCTCGTTAAAGAAAGCATCGCGGAGGATCTAAAGACTGACAACACCTTTGCGAAGGCGGTTGACGGCAAAATAACGAGAAAGGTGGTGAAGCAGACTGTTATGACAAATGTATACGGTGTCACTTTTATGGGAGCCAAGGCACAAGTGCAGAAACAGCTCGAAGCAGCCTATCCAAACATCCAAAAGGACACAGAAATACCACCGAATTTGCTTGCCTCATACATCGCCACCAAGATCTTCAAGGCTTTATCCACCATGTTCCGTGGAGCTCATGATATTCAATTCTGGCTTGGAGAGTGTGCAGGCAGGATTTGCCGTGCTCTTACTCCAGAACAAATGAGTCGGATTTCCAAGGGAGACGATAAACCGATTTTGGTCTCGTCCACAAGATCACGTAGCGTGAAGAAGGAGAAGCCGATTGCTGAACAGATTCTCAGCCAGTTACGGTCGACAGTGGTTTGGACCACTCCCCTCCGGATGCCCGTTGTCCAGCCATATCGCAAGAGCGGGACCCGTATTATTGAAACTTCCATGCAGGACCTTACTCTGCAGGTACCCGAGCGCTCCGACCCTGTAAATAGACGGAAACAGTTACAGGCATTTCCTCCCAACTTCATTCACTCCCTGGATGCCAGTCACATGCTGCTCTCTGCTCTTGAGTGCGACGAACTCGGTCTTTCGTTTGCAGCTGTACATGATTCTTTTTGGACGCACGCTGCAGATGTTGACATTATGAACCGTGTCTTGCGAGACTGCTTCATTAGGATACACAGCGAAGATGTCATCAAGCGTCTTGCCTCCGAGTTTGAAGCCAGGTACAAGGGCGCTCTTTACCTGACCAAGATTGATCGGAAATCTGCGGCTGGAGATCTGATTTATGCACATCGCAAAACCGTGAAGCGAAACTTGAAAGAGGAACTTTTGGTCGAATACGAAAGATTACAACTACTGTTGTCTAAGGACCCCGAGCAAGTTAAGAAGGGTAAAAAAATGGTGACGCCTGCTAGCATCTTCGAAGATATGGCCGCTTCTCAACCCCTATCAAGCACGGAGGACATGGAAGCAGTAGGCCTGGGCAACATTCCGGCTGGCAACAATGCATCCGGCGCAGCTGTAGCTGACGATTTGATGCATAGTGGCGAGCCAGCTGGGTTAGATGTGAGCAAAGTTGACGATGTGGATGACCATGACAATGGCGATGACGACGCAGATCCTAGTTTGATGAAAGAACTGGAAACGAACCGTTTTGAGTCAAGTATATCGCTTCAAAAACAGAAAAAGGCCGCTAAAGTGAAGGAGAAGGCGACGAAGAATAGGGTTTCCACAATCACTCTGTGGCTACCGCTAACTTTCCCTGAAGTTCCCGAGAAGGTAAGTAAACGAAGGCAAGCATCAAGTCGGCAAGAAATACTAATCAACATGTGTTTAGGGCGAATTCGATGTTGGGCGACTCAAGGATAGTCAGTACTTTTTTTCCTGAGTCAAAAAACCTATCTCCTACATACCTAGTAGGGATACATTTGGGGGGGGCGGGGGATGACCTTCATGGTGGATTAAGTTCAAGAGTGGACGGCGTTTACGAGAAACATTATCTGCTACGTTTTTATGAGCGAATGCATCATTCGGCGTTTGGTGGTAAAAGGCTGCGCCATGCAACGGCGTGTAGGAAGACCAAAGGGGCTTGGTGGGACGATACGAAGGCACTGTACGGTACAGCATATACAGTATATACACAAGAGCTTTTGAACAGAATCTGTATAGTAAGTCGCTCGGGGAAGGGGGGGGGGAGGCGGTCTAACCTAAGTGGTTTTCAGGTCATGGGGTGGGAAAAGGATGCGAAATAGGGGGAACTCCCATCCACTCCGATCCAGTCATGTACAAAAATCTATCTATCACCAAAATAAATTCGAAATATCTTGAAAGTCGTTTTGGACTGATCCCGGAGAGGAAATGAATTGAAAAAGCAGTAGCATAATTATCTAGTATTTAATTTTCATGCTTCGTATGAGTAGGTAGGTAGGGAGTCATCACAGGGCTGGGCAGAATAAGTCTAACAACCTAGGTTATGAAAAATCGTAACGCAAGGGTCACGATGGCCTCGAATCGACTTATGATGACGGTTTCTGGCGCGTCATGTGTTTGCTTCTCTACCTGCCTCGGGGTACACACACACACAATGTAGATATTTAGTAGCGGCTTCTTCCAAGGTACAGTACCTATATGATAGGTATCCAGGACATGAAATCTCCTGTCATCCACAGTGGCAAGTCTAGGAGGCATCTAGAACGAGAGAACCGAGGCAGGAAGGATGGATGGAGTAGATGCATCGAGGCTAAGATTTTATTATTTTTTTTATCTGGGTCTTGTAGGTACTGTAGGTAAGCGGGTACGAATACTGATGCAGGTAGGTTAGTTTATTAATCCGCCAGCCAGTGAGGAGAGGCGTATACGCGAATCCCAGATTGCCGGAAGGAAAAGTATGGTGCTGATGGTGCTGATGACGAAGGATGAGATACTTATCCTACCTTAGGTAGGTAGGTAGGTACCTTGCCTAGGTACAAATAACTAAGTTGTGGTTTTGATATCTGGGGTATGTACATACATAGTGGTGAGAGATAGTTATGTACATAGTGTAAGCTGCATTTTAATCAAAACCCTCGGAGCTGAAAAAAGAAAAAAGGAAAAAAGAGAAACGGAGTCGAATGAGAGGGTGGGAGCTAGTTAGATAGATTCATTGGGTGGACGATGCGGTGAGTATTACTAGGTACCACACACACATGACTTCATGTTACCCAGCTCAGATCGTAGGGCTGAAGACAGGAGAACACAACATTGAACATTGTACCTATGTCTGTAACCTCCAAACTGTAACTGTGCCGTACATGTAGCCCGATGTTTCTTATTAGATAGGTAACTAGGTAGTCACTACCTACCAGTACCTAACCTAGGGTATATCATGGCATGGGTGATGCATTTCGTGTGTTAATTAAATTGAGATGTTGGGGGGGGGGGGGGGGGGGGTTCTTTGGTTCCCGGGATGGAACGAGCCTCTGGGTGGCTCTTTTCCAGGGTAGCGTGTAAGATTGGTATAATACAATACTAATATATTTCCTCCCCCGTGTAACGCGAGCCGAAACGCACCTTACCATTCGAGTGAAATACGGGAAAGCAGAAAAGTCTTATGTTACATAGGTAAACTTTGGGTATAGTGTTTGCTCCTTATACGATATGTTCCTTCCTTGGCTGCCTGTACCTTACCTTAAGGCTTAGAATAGGGTAGGTACTTACCCAGGTTTGCTTTAAACTTTGCCTCATTGAGCCTGTATCTGCCTCGTACCTTCAATGTTAGTTATTCTAGAGTCTTTTTTTTTTTTCTTTCTGTTTCCTACGTTGTAAATTGTCAGCCTTGGCAGGTGACAAGAAACGGGGAAGGGTCGTGACGTGGGGCGAGTCGTTTTATTGATTACCTGTGCTGAATAGTTAGGTACATACATCGGTACATTGCTATGCGCAGGTATAATTCTGTATAAGATCAGATAAAAAAAGAAGAAGAAGAAGAAATGGAGCTTCTCGCTTCTCGTACTGCAGTCAAGAAGGGAACCGGTGAAAAGTGACTGATAAACTATTTAAATTCGATCCATCTCCTCGTCACCCATCTACCTCATCCATCCAACCAACCATTCTTTCTCGCCAACACCATATACATACCTGTCGACTGCCGGTCATACTTTAATCGACCCATACCATACATACTTACCTACCTTCACAATGCTCTTCTCACGCAATACTCTGGTTTCCAGCGCTGCTGTGCTGATGACTCTTTGGTGAGCACTTACCTATCTTACCTTATATACCTAACTTAGTATACTAACACTCTCATAGCAATGTAGCCACAGCTACTCCCCAAGACGGCCCCATCGACGTCGGTTGCTACACCTACACACGGGATGCCCCGTCCCGTACGTTACTTCCTTCCCTCTCTCCCTCTCTCCCTCCCATCCCCTTTCCCCTTTTTTTTTTTGCATAAAAAAAAAGCAAAAAAAAAACCCCCCACTAACACTCCCCCAGCCGCCTGCCCAACACTCTCCTGCGCACCCCGCCCCACCGACAACTTCTGCCCGCAAATGATCCGCGTATCCAGCGTGACCGTGCCGTGCGCAACAGAGGCCTGCCCAACAACCGCCACGGTCTACGACTCGACGGCGGCCTGCCCTACGTGCGCCGCGTGCCCCGTGCCCACGCAGTGGATCACGTACACGACGGGCTGCGCCGCCGACCCCGCCGCTACCATTACCGCCATGACGATCGAGACGCCTGCGTGGAATGCGCCGATGACGATTTTTTAAAGCGGGCAGGGAAGAAAGGGAAGGGGAAGGGGGGGAAAGAGAGGGATCATGGAGGTTTATGAAAGAGAGATATTGGTGTCGGTGGACAAGGCCCCTCCACGTGGATATATCACGTGTTGCAATACGGCCAGTAACTAGGCGTGGGATCTGTGGTTGCGAGTTGCGAGGTGCCGGAGAGAAGGGGCTTGGCCGGCAGGGAGGGGGCTTGGGTGCATGCAGTACGTCCACCTGGGGAAGGGGGTTGCTGCTGGCTGGCTGTGCGGGCTTTGGCGGAGGGGGGGGAGCACCATCAGAGAACGGAGCACCCGCCTTTACATACATCTGCAAATGCACATGTAACTAACTAGTTACATAGAATCATATGCGAACATGGCCGAAAAGACGCCTTGGGATAAGTTTGTACGCCGTATTATCAGACGAACACAGAAACAAACGATTTCGACCCAGAAAGCGAAAAACTGTATATCGTAATAACCAATTACCCTTAAGTTTTTAAGGGTTAGTTAGGTAATTATTATTATACGGATTTTTCTTTTTCCTAAGGGATTCGGCTTACGGCGGCATAGTACAAAGGGCTAAGACTTTAAAAGCCACGTGTGAAGCCACATATAGTTATAGCCACACGTGGTTAAGCTTCAAGTTTCAAAGTGCTTAAGATTTCATATAAAAAAGAAGGCGTTCAGATCTATCGGCGGCCACTAAAAACCCCTAAGAACTACTGGTAGATGGCATCACAAGTGACCGGGCTATTACAGCTGCTGTATAGGAATGGAAGTGGTTTATTTGTTTAACATGGCTTAGATTGGTTTGTCCGAGAAAACTCGGGCTTGTGTGGCGCGCGCGAGCGTGTGCCCTCATGTAGAGAAAAGGAGAGAAAAGGGGGGAGGGGTCTAGGTTAGGTACCTAGTTAAAAATGGGAAAATGAAAACGAACAATCAACGGGAGTAATTTTTTTGGTACTCATTCATCTTTGTTAAATAAGATCCTTCACTTGCCGGCCGGATCATGGGCCGTGACGTGATTTATCGTACGGTAGCGCCTTTCAAGGTCTGTACTGTACAAATGCCACCGCTAGCCGTGGTGAGCTTGCCGACTTCCTCCTTACCCGCCTCCTTAACTAGGTGTCCGTCAAACACAACCTCCAAGCTATCCGTCGTGGTGAAGCCCGGCTGGAACGTCTCCCAGACCTTCTTCTTGGGGTTGAGGACGCCCTCAGGCTCGCCCCTCCAGCCCTCAAAGCATACTCTATCACCCGCCTTCGCGTCGGCAGGCGGGGTGACAAGCTCCACCGGGCCCTTGTGGTCGTCCACCTCGCCCTCCTTTAACTTTGGCGACGCGGCCAACACCATGGCGCACGACTTGATTCCCCGCATCTTGACTGGCTTTAGGTTGGCGACCACAACCACCTTTCGGTTCTGCATATCCTCCAGCGGAATCAGGCCGTTCAGTCCAGAGCAGACGGTACGGCAGACCTGGCCCTCGTACTCCTCGGTATCGTCGGTACCGGGCTTATCGCCCATGGCGATGGTGGAAACGAAGAGACTGTCGGCTTCGGGGTGCTTGATGGCCTTGAGGATGTGACCGACTCGTAAATCAATCAAATGGGGCGCCGGTGGTGTGGCGACAGCAGGGGCTTTGGGTTGTTTTGGGGCCTTTTCTTTCTTTTCCTTCTTGGGCTTCTCGGCGCCGGCGCCTGCTCCCACGGCCGCAGCAGCCTTGTCCTTCACGTCCACAGCGGCATCTTTAACTGCCTCGGCCGCAGCCTTGGTTCGGTCGACAATGGTAGCAGCTACTCCGCCTTCACCAGTCGTGCCCGCGGCGGCAGCGGCAGCGGCAGCCTTCTCCTTCTTTAGACGTTCCTTCTCGGCCTTAGCATCGACGGGGGGTTTTACGTAGAGGACCTCGTCGAGATCTACCTTGACCTTTTCGGCATCATTCACACTCAAACCAAAGACGCCAGAGTTCTGGACAAAGTCGAGATGTCGGAGGATATGGGGATGGCCGTGTTCACCGGTTCGCTGCTCGGGGGTCCAGGCCTTGACTGCGGGAGCCAGGGACTCGTAGATGGCGACGTCGGCCTTGGAGGGCTTTGTGCCGAGAAGAGTGGTTCGCGAAGTCAGGTGGGAGTTTAGTTTGTCAAGGATGGAGGCATCGGATGGGGAGGCCTTTAGGCGCTCGGAAGTGGTGATCCATTGCTGAACTTCGGTCTCTTCGGTGGGAGATAGCTTCTGGGATTCGAGGGAGGCCATGGTGAAGGTTCGGAAAGAAATGCCTCGTGAGAGAGGACGGATGAAGCGAAGAAGTGACAGTTTGTAGAATTTATAACAAGCTGCGATTCGGAGAGAAATCGCAGAGAGTTAAGTGTGGTGGTATTGGCTGGTATTGAGTGACGTCCTTGGAAGAAGCGAGGATTAAGAGACAGGAAGAGAGAAAGAGTGAGGGGCTTGATTAATTTTTTGAAGCTTTGCCAATTGCCCCTCCATTAGATTGACTCACTGTTGTTTAAGTGAATAGCCGTTGTAATGAATGTGGTTAACCGTTAGATGAACTAAGAAGTATTACCTAGTTATTGAAGTACTACTAGTAGTTAGTACAAGCCTACAAGGTGAAAGAGTTCCGGAGTTTCACTTAACCCGTTCCAGTCTTTTCTTCTCTTTCCAGGGTTATGTAAGTTGCGACAACGAGGGCACGGACCAAGACTGAAGAAGACTGGAGCTCTCCAACATTAATTGCCCATTGATTGATGGAACGTTGAACATTGAAGCTTGCAGACAATCGCGACTTTTCTCTTCATACAATACCCGTCCACCCGCGATCTACCTAATTCCCCCAACCTCAACTCCAACATCTCGAAGAGCATTTCGATAACCAAAAATAATATTAATCAACTTCAACTGCTCACACACCCACACAACACGCCAAACCTCTTTCAAGATGGGCGCACTAACGTATGGCGCTGGAGGTCTTACCTCCTTCTTAACTGTTGTTGGACTTTGTACGTTACTTGGCTACCTACCTACCTACCACCTAGGACCTACCATTATCATTGGACGTGGGAGCTTTGGAGTCTTATGGATGGGATGGCTGACTATTGAATTTCATAGATATGCTCTTCACTGGTGATGGTGAATCTTTCAATGTTCGTATCCGAGATCGAATTTAGCCATTGTTTTTTTTGGGTTCCCTTGAGTCCAGTCCTGACGATATATATTCTAGGTTGGAGCTTTCCTCGAGTCAGTATCGCCATACGCGTGGGCGAGCCTTGGAATTGCACTTTGCATCAGTCTTTCCGTTGTTGGCGCTGCATGGTATGATATACCCATACCCATACCCATATACCCTCCCTTCTCTCTCGAATTATGCATCACTGACTGACATCTATCTAGGGGTATCTTCATCACGGGCTCCTCCATCCTCGGTGGTGGCGTCAAAGCACCACGAATCCGAACCAAGAACCTCATCTCCATCATCTTCTGCGAAGTCGTCGCCATCTATGGCGTCATCATGGCCATCGTCTTTTCCTCCAAGGTCAACTACGTTGGCGATGACGAACTGTACGATGCAAACAGCTACTATACTGGCTTCGCCTTATTCTGGTCCGGCATAACCGTCGGTGCCTGCAACCTGATCTGTGGTGTGGCTGTTGGTATCAATGGCAGTGGAGCTGCCCTTGCCGATGCCGCTGATCCTACTCTGTACGTTTTATCAGCCACCTTCCTTACCTATGCCTACTCTATATACTAACAAGAATTGGCAGCTTCGTCAAGATCCTCGTCATCGAGATCTTCAGCTCTGTCCTCGGTCTCTTCGGCTTGATCATCGGTCTCCTCGTCTCGAGTAAGGCGGACGACTTCGGCGTACTATAAATCTACAATCTACGATCCCAATTTTGTATCAATGGAATACAGTGTAAGAAGTGATGCATGCATTCACAGTCCGGCCAAGGATTGTCGGCGTTCGGAAAGACGGGCTTCAAATCGGGAGGAGGGAATATAGCTCACGAGGTTTCGTCCATGTGCAAGCTATTGTGTGTGTGTACTAATACGACAAAGAAGCGGGTGTGATCACAGTTTCATCAAGGGAGACTGCTGGGAAATAAAAAGAGACAACCATCCAAAAAAAGAGAACCCCAACCGATTCTTCCGCGTAGGCCGAAACGCAGAGTTGTTCATGTCGACAGCTACTGTTTGCCAAGTCTTATGATGACCAAGACATCCCAAGGGGCCGATCTAGCTAGCGAATATAAAAATACCAAGGCACAGTTATACTTTTTATGAGTTATCGTGCTGTTTTCATCACATGACTGATAGGTAATCTATATGATATCGATTTTATATATGTATGAGATCTAGCTAGGCAGGGCGGGAACCCCCTACTCGCGAGAATCATTCTAAACTTCATCCCAATGATAAAAGTTGAGACAAGGCTTTACAAGATTAAGAATACTTCTTCAAATTGGAATAGCTCTCCCAATTTCGATCATGGGGATTCGTGGACTCATTCCTCGACGAGCGTAATTATTCCTACATGACTGTAATCTTTCTTGGCTACCTAGTACCTAAGTAGGTAAGTAATGCGTGTTCGAGTGTACAGGATAGGCATTCGCATAATGAATTGTTGTTGACAGTCTTCTCACGTACTTCGCCAATTCGCCAACTCGCTGCACAATGAGATTGATACATACTACTATGTGTTTTTTTGGTGTTATGGTCTTCAAGGAGCTGTGATATCAAGTATACCTGCGTGATTGTGTAATAGGTGCATAGGTAGAAAAGCAAAAGAAAAAAAAAAGGAAAGTGCTCCAAGACAACAAATAAGAAATCAATGAAAAAAAAGTACGGTGTGTCCCAAGTATCCAAGTCCTTCCAAGTCGAATCAAGCTGTACGAAAAGATAACCCAAACCGCAAACCCTTCGTTGGTAGATAAGAAAACAATACGTCCCCTGGGTATCTGAATAAGATCCAACCTCCACCATCGTCTCCCTTATACCACATACCACACACTCACTCACATCAGATATTCAACTGTCAGGCTTTCACACCTCAGCATCTCGGGATTCCAGGGGCGAACCAGGGAGCTCCAGAATACGTCTCTGCTCCGCCTCGATGAACTCCAGCGGTCGTCTTTGCTGAGTGAGAATCTTATCCCTAAAGACGAACAGGCTACCGCCATGGTGTCTAAATATCTCGTCCATGTCCTCGAGGGTTCGGTGCGAGGTCTCCGGGTAGAAGAGGTAGACGATAGGGAAGTAAGACCAGCAGAATCCCGCAAAAACTGTACAGGTAGGTAAGTAAGGGGTCATTGGTCAGTGCAAAGAAAGAAGACAGTCAGTTGTGGGGTAGGCAGGTAGGTAGGTAAATAGACTCTGGAAAGCTCTTACGAAGATATAATCCCCACCCGAGGTTATCCACGCCAGCCTTGGTAAACTGGAGAATAACAAACGCACTCAACCAGTTAGTCGCGGCGCCGGCGGCAGCTCCCCTGTTACGCCAGCCTAGACTGTTGATTTCCGAATTGAAAACCCAAGGGACTTTCGCGAAGCTGGTGCCGTAGCAAAAATAATAAAGGAAGAACATGGCAACAGTGGCTTTGCCGAGCGCCGCCTTCTGCTCCGGGTGCAATGTCGCCTCTTTCAGGGTGATTGCGGCAACGAGGTAGCAAGATCCCGTCGTGAGGGAGCCGTACATCATAAGCCTAGTATAAATGTGTAAGCTAATCTATCTAGGTATCTATCTACCTTGTACCGAGAATTCAAAAGGAGGGAATAAGTCATTACGGTCTTACCTTCGCCTCCCAACTCGATCAATAAGAACCAAGCATAGAAAGGCAGCTGCTAGGTAGAGAGTGGAATTGGCAGCGGAAAGTAACCTTGCAGACGCGTTTGAGACGCCGACTGACTCTATCAAGATGGTAGCTACATCAACGAGAGAGTCAGTGATCAACTCTTTAGCTAGCTTGATTAGGAAACACTAGCCACCAATGTCGGCAGAGGAGGAAAGGAAAGGAAAGGAAAGGAAAGGGGGGGATGACTCCGGATGGTACTGACGAAGGTAATAGCCCAACAGGTTGACACCGCTAAACTGCTGCATAAGCTGCGTCCCACAGCTTCAGAACATTAGCACGCCATGTACAACCCATGCTCAACTTCGGGAATACTTGCCTGAGCAACAAACGGCGCAGGCTCTGGGAAGGGTCTCTGCATAGTAGTGTGTCCACAGTGGATAAGCAGGCTGACTGTTCATCCTCAAGTGTCTTCTGGATCGACCTAAGATCATAGTCCACGTAGATGTCGTCAAGGTCACATCCGGCCCCCCTCAGCCGAGCAAGGACAACTCGTGCCTCCTGGACCCTTCCTCGCAGCAGGCACCAACGTGGAGATTCTACAGAAAGCGGTAAGAATATTAGTGCTATGATGGTAAAGACGAGCTGGAAAGCCAAAGGAAATCGCCACTGGAAAGGCCCGTTATCGTTGAATAAGGCATAGTTGATCCAGTTGGCTAAGCAGAACCCTGCAGTGACGCTGAGTGAGCCTAGTACGACAAGTTTGCCCCTGATATGAGATGGCGAGGTCTCCGCCATGAAGATAGGGCAAGTCGTAGATATGATACCCACTAGAATGAAGTGAAGTGTTAGTGCATATCTACAGCAAGTTGGGTGCCTTAAGATCGGTATCTAGTAGGGCATAAATTCAGGGGTATCTTTGGGTGGACGAAGAGACCTCCAGGCGAGGGGCCGGAAAGGAGCAGCCTATAGGCTTGTATGGGTCTAACTTACTAGCGAACCCGTTCACAATACGCCCAACTACCAACTGAGGCAAATGGTAGGCTGCAATCTGCAGCACCGCTCCAATCACGTTAACCACGAGCCCAAAGTAGATCGACTTCTTCCGCCCAAAGCGATCAGCTAGCAGAAACGAAGCAAGACAGCCGAAGAATGCACCGAGCTTATGCAACGGTCAGCAGCATCCTAGATTACGAGCATGCCATGTTGTGACCCACCGAGAAGCAGCTGGACGTAATACCCGATACACCTGGATTCTTGATCTGAGGGAAAGTCTTGAGAAAATCAGCGGATATGAGAGTACCCGAAAAAACACCCTGATACAAGGCATGAGCTAATCGTCAAGTAAGGAAGGGAAAGGGGGTAGTAACCTGGTCGTAGCCAAAGTGTGCCATAGAGACTGCTAGAAGTCACTCGTCATATTCCATATCACGGCGGTGGAAAGGGGGTATACCAGAATTTGTCAAAGTTAAGCAGACTAGCTGCCACTTGCCACTTGGTGATGGTAAATATGCCATTCTAGTGGGCTATGTTACGGTTTCAGCGTAGGACCAGCCCGAGAGGATAACTAGCAGCAAGAGAAGAGATGTGACTGATGTCGAAGCCAGTGAATCAGAGACGACTGATCCCGTGTTGAAGATATACCCCAGTTTGATTCCTTGCCTCCTCTCAAGCTAGTTACTGCATGGATCGGATCTTGTGACTCTATCAAACAGTCTGTTGGTAGATTCCTTAGGTATGTTTTGTGCTCCAAAATTGGAGTACCGTTATTCCAGTAACCCTGACCGAATTTACCTTTCTAGAATGTGTATAGTTGTGCATTCCAGAGTCAAGGTTTACTCTTGTGGTAGCCTTAAAGGCGCCTTTCGTTCAGCCTTGGTAAGTGAACCTATGGCTGTGAGCAACTTTTCCGATGCTAGTGAAATGGATCTTCTTAGAACCCCGGGTAGCCGTGCCTTAGCTATAACTTAAAGTTTGTTGTTGTGATATACTCGTTGTAATAGTTGCGCCGAAGCGTAAGGAGTTATTAATACTCAGACTAGCGCTCATGTGTCCTGGTACCCGATGTAAGTACCGTGATGAGGACCTAACTTCATATACAAACCTCGGACTTCGCAAATCAGAACGCTACATGGATATAAGAAGGAGCGGTCCAATGTCCCAGATCACCTAAAATAAAGCTCTGCGTGACCAATTGTGTTGTTCTAAGAGCAGGCTGGTTCGTGCCAGAAGATTCAACAGGGCGAAGTCAAACAGCTTGGAGCCGAGGCGAAAGCTGCGGCTTAGTAGAAAGTGTCCTAATTTGTCAGCCTAATATAGATGGGCTTCTGAGAGGAGTACTCGAGTTGAGGCTGGTGAGACAGCAATATAGATCAGGGCTTCATAGAAATTACAAATAGACCGGGTCAAGATATACCTAATCTCAAGTGACTCATTCCAAGTGTCCCCGATGATTAACAGGATGACCAAGGGGTTTTCGAGGGGGGAGGCAGTTAGCTGTACAAATAATAGCAATGATAATGACTTGAATGCGATACTATTCCAAGGATGCTATGGAATCTAGAAGATGGTATAGAAGCCTTCGCTGTCGGGGCCGGGCGTAAAGGCGAGGGCCGCTTTTCTTCCGATATTTCAAAGCACACGTTCGATTAGGCCGAGACATGACGTCTCGATTCACGGCGACAGCGATGCCGAGCGATGCCGCTGTCTGCGGCGACTGAGTGGGCATTGAGGTTACATTGAATCCTATAGATTTTCTTGGGTCGGCTTCGGGGTTTGTATAATGCACGACTTCGGTTGGAAACTTGGAAGGTTGGAAATCAGCTACAGCCTACGGTATTGTACAAGTACAGTACTTACTACTTGCCCTATGGAGCATACCCCACTACGTATTGTACCTCGGTAGGGTACCTAGTAGGTGCACCTTGAATAGGGATTTGATATGCCATTTTTAACTTTCATGAAGTTTCATCGACTATGTAACTTTTAACTTGTAATACATTTACATTGATACTATCATATGATGCTAGCTCAGCCCTAACGCTACGTAGTACATACTAGGTCGTACAGACACATCCATTTATAGGATATTTACATATATTAAGATGATACGTACTTGGAGTAAGGGAGAATGAAGACGACCAGGTATAGGACACCTGGGTATACCTTAGTGAAATTTCAAATTATCTACTTTATATACAAAAAAAGCCCTACATAAGAGCATTGCACATTATAAACCACTTCCCACCGTTGGCACCAACTTTATCTATTTCACTAGGTTAGCAGCATTTGAACTCATTAACCTTAGAACTTTGAAATTTTACGACGCCCCGCTATTACCCGCCCCTCTATCCGGGCTGAAGATACCACTGGGCAGGTACACTAAATCTACTACCTAACCTAGTGCCTACGTTGTACCTGGGGTATCAGTTACAAAGCCTCTATTCTTACATATGCATCTACGGGTCCAATGCTAAGAATAGTCTCAGAGGGCTAACTTTCCCCCTTTTGAGTCTTACTTCATTCTTTACCCTTTACGACATCGTATCGTGATACTAAGCTACTAATATCTATCACACAACTACAGCATACCAATGACGCATAGCTTGAGTAACAATGCTTGTTCCAATTCACTGTCGAATATGATCGGCCTTTCTTACTAGGCATAACCAGTAGCGGGTAGAAGGTACTAGATATCATTCCCTCTCTAGAGTCTAGGTACATATTTGAATACCTAAGTACCTTAACTTGTCTATTAGATGTTAGATGCTTGATGTAGTTGTAGGTAAGTTCTCCCTTTACTCATTCACTAGTCAACGTTGATTAGTCATATTGGGAAGAGCAAATGTACATAGGGTTATACTTATACGTATTATTCCATTTGTCCCGTAAAGGGGCTTAAACACCATTCAAGTGGTCCACCAACTATTCTCCTGCGTAAGGATGATAATGCCAATGCGACGTTCTGAGATGTATAAATATATATATTCCTATATATCTTACATAGCTTGATCTATATTACCTACCTAGTATCTACTGAGGTGGCCAGTCATATTCAGCAACTATATCAACATAATTCGCCCGGTATTGGCCGGCGTGTCGGTCAGGAGAATTCACCACTGCTACTTTGCTACCCAGAGGCTGGTGAGTAGTATTGCGTCGTTAAATAACTAGTATAAGGTATCCAGTTGTCTACCCCCCCTGGCCAGATCCACGGTATTTATACTACGCTTCCAGTCATTGGGTCAGCTCTATCAGACGGAAACGTGGCTAGCTGCTTTAACCCAGGGTATTTGAACGGAACGAGCCGCCTATACGCGCTCTACTGCCAGGCTATATCCTCGTAGTTAATGCTTACTATCTCCCTAAGCTATATTGGTTAAGTCAGGGGGGATATCCTTCTCACCAAGCTCTTCGGGATTTGCTACATGAATTACACAAGGAAACGTATGCCTTATCCAAAACCCCCTTCCAAAACCCCCTTTCCCCCTTTAAACCAAACGGCTTCTCGGGCATGAACTGACCGATGATTAGGCGCGCTCCTTGCCTGCGACTTCTGCAGGTACCACACCCTATAACGCCTAATTTGACATTGTTTAAGCTGACATACAATAGGCATCGTAAGCGCAGATGTGATGGGAAGAGGCCATGTTCAACTTGTCAAGACTCAAATGCAGATTGTGTGTATAAGGAGCTACCGTTCGATAGGTACTTTGACTCTACTTTCGTTTATAGCTTGTGATCATGCCTTGATAGGCCACTCATGCTAACCCAGGATTATAGAGTTGAGGACGCAAGCCCGACTGCTGTCATCGATCGACTTGCCCGAATAGAATCATTACTCGAACATCAAAGCCATCAAATCAACCAACTCAACACCCATTCTAGTCCCATACCATATCCAACCAGTCAGGCCGACTTCTTCTCTACGTACCAACAGCAACCGGACTGCCTGCCGTCAACATCAGCCGGAATAGATCCTCAACTCGATTCTCCGCAGTTTCTAATCCCTAAAGGTCATGCTACTCTACCATGCGCACTTTTGGCGTGGCCCATGGTCCGTGACTTACTCGGGGGGTACCCCAGGGACTATTTCTTCGAGCTCGAGGAGAAACTGCCACTCCCCGGACTCTTAGGGAGACTCTATGACATTCCGTTAGTTTGGCCTTCGCTTGATACCGATGTCCTCGCCGCGGCAGCCGAGAGTTACTTCAAGAACGTTCACCCTCACCACCCGCTATTTTCGTCGAGCACGTTCGAATCATGGCAGGCCCACCTCTTCCACGAGAAGAACATGGAGGAGATCGAAACCGCCATATGCTTTTGCGTCTACGCGCTAGGCACGATCTGCTCGGACCAGGAAGGAAACCACGAGAGTAACGAAGCACTTGGCCTCCATTTCTTCCAGCCGGCATTGCGAATCATGCTCCATAAACTACTGTGGGATTTTCGACCAAGCATTCACGTTTCACAGGCTTTGTTACTCGCTGCTTCGTACTTTGCCCACCTAGGGAGACCTCTTCATAGTTGGAAGATGGCGCAGTTCTCGGCGAGAATAGTGCTTAATATTATCGAGGGGTAGGAAAGGACAGCACACCAAGAAGTCGACGGCCCACGCTGATCTTATCACAGCCGGAAATATAATTTATACAGTGCTGAATTCGAGGAGGCAGAGTTAAGAGCCTTCTGGCAGTGCTTTACGGTGGAATGGTATAGTACCTACCCACCTGCCTTTGAAGAAATAGAGAGTTCAATATACCATATAGCTAACACTCGAGCACCCAGCGATCGAATCGCCGAACTCGACGTCCCGAGGAGCGGAATCGAGCCGCTAGGAGACCGAATACGCCACCCGCACAGCACCGACCCCGCCGACAACGAAAACACAATCTACTTCATCGCCGAGCACGCCATCCGGCGCCTCCTGAACCGAATACACAACTCCCTTTACGGGCCAGAAACAGAGAGCGGCGGCCAGATGAGCCTAGACTCCGGCTTCCCCTTGGGCCCCGCCGAGACCTGGCAGAGTCTCGGCATCCAGAAACTACTGGCTCTCACCACGGAACTCAACCGACAGCTGGAGGAATGGTACACCTCCACGCCGGACTACCTACGGCCCCGCAAGGGGACAGAGCCCCTCCCGAACGACCGCGCGCGCGTGCTGCGCCTGCGCTACTACGCCGCGCGCCACATCATCCACCGGCCCTTCGTGCTCCAGATAGTCTCGCGGCAGCAAGGCTCGCAATCGCAGTCTCCGTCGAGCGCCTGCATGCGGAGCCCGGCCGCCGACGCGTACAGCGACTCGCCGGTGGTGCTGGAGAGGTGCAGGACGTGCATCGAGTCGTGCGTGACGTACCTGTACAACGCGGCGGAGATGATCGCCAAGCGCTCGCCGTACCTGTGGACGTTCTCGCAGAGCTGCATGGCGTGCCTGCTGGTCGTGTGGATGGCGGATAACACGCTGGCGTTGAGGCCCTACGTGCCGCCGATGCAGTCGCTGCAGGGGCTGATATTGGCGCGGCTGCAGAGGTGGGCGGTCAGGGATTCGACGTTTGCGGCGGAGGTACGCATTATTGAGCAGCTGGAGTTTTCGGATGTGATGGAAAGGTAAAAAAAAAAAGGGGGGGGGGGGGGGGGGGGGGTATAGTCATTGATGGAAGGGGGATGGGGAGGGGGGGGAATAGGGGGGATTGGGGTGCTATGGTCGAGGTTCAACACGATGTTGAAGTTGCCCCTTTCTAGATTGGGTGGGTTTTTTTTCTTTTCTTTTTTTAGTTAGACTCAGATTAAAATACATAAATCTCAACTATACAAAATGCATAATAGTGATTACCTAGGCTTATTGTTTGCATTCTATGTGATTTTACTCAGACAAGTCTGAACATCTGTACATGGGGGATATATTCTCCTTTGGGTTTGATGGATGGGTTTACAGCTGAGAATGTAAGGGGGAGAGGTACCTATCGAAAGTAGGGGGCCATCCGCTCGCCCGATCGCCCGATACCATAGCCCCGGGACAGAGCTGCATGCTGACGCATTCTCTATCTCCGAATCTCCCCCGACCCCGAAACAGTTCTTTTTTCTTTTTTCCTTTTTCTTTTTGATGTTTGGAGCAGTTATTTCGGGATCATCTCTATTGTAAAGAGTACTCATTGTAAAACCAAACACCAATATTACCCAAACTACCACCCTACCTAGGTAGACATGGAAGGACACGGGGATGGACCAAACTCCAATAATCCGATATCGCGACGCCCAAGCTTACTTACATCGAGAATGACTGCTACTGCTACTGCCACTATCTCCTTCCTTCCTCCGGCCTTCCCGTTGAATCATGATTGACTCAGAACAACGCCGCATCTACCGAGGTTTCACAGCTAACCTAGTCGGTTGTTTGATCGATCGCGAAAGCCGTCCTTATGGTAGATACTACCTAGTAGGTTAGATTTCTAGGCAGGCAGGTGAACATGATCTAGATCAAGACTCCGGTATTCCCGGCGACGAACGGGAACTTGCCCCCATGACACACCGCGCCAAGTATAACCTACCACTCCGAAATGCAGTCAACTTAATCTGTTCGTCCCCGTGTTCTCCTTTTCCTCTTTCTCTCGCTCTCTCGCCTCTCACCGCCTCATCATCGGGGTCATCGTCCATAATATTGCATGCGCACACGTACGTGCATTTTTTTCTTTGGGCATCTTCGGACCATCTTTGCAAGGCGCGTCCACGCGAACGGACATAGCGCCGTGCAGTCTGACCATCGGGTCTCAGTCTTAACTCCAAATGCAAAGAGAAGAGAGGGAGCAATGCTGCTGACCGCATTGGAACACTGCTCACCACACGCGCGCGTTTGCACGGGGAGAATTTTGGGCGAGGTGCATGATGTAATCACTTAACACCGAAAAAATCGGCTCTGACTGGCATTGTTGCTGAGATGCGACGGCATCACCTTTGTCACCGAATCTACCAAGCCATTGACCGGAGGTAATGGGCGGTGGTTTATAGCCGTATAGAGTAGGTCTTGCTGGTTGAGTCTAGAATCTTGGTTCCTCGGGAGTGTGGCGTGAGTAGATAGGTGAGCGTTGGCACGTTTCACGATGGTTGCTACTACCATCATATTGCAGTTAAGGGGAAAGGGGTTATAATATCACCGGATATCTCTCTCATTAAATGACATGAACTATTCCTTCATGAACCTATATCACAGATATCAAACCAAAAATCCTCCCCCTCCTCCCCCTCCTCCCCCTCCTCCCTCCCCTTTCTTTAAGCTGGGCCTGGGCTTATAACCAGGAACCAAAGCATCGGGAAGACGACATTTAGAACAAACATAAAAATCGCAAAGCAGTATACTACGTCCCTGGTCCATTCGGAATTGTGAGCCGACGCCCCCGAGGTTTCCAAGTCCTCCGCTGGTAAGATGGCGCTGACGCATCGGGAGCTGTGATCAGAGGCGACCGACGGTGCAGTGGATGAAGCGCGGTGCACGTCGCTGAAGGAATCTAGGAGGGGCGGTTAGAATGCATTTTGCATCTTTTGCGTCTTTTGGTACCAAGTTGGAGCAGAGAGAAGACAAGGGATGGGCCAGGTACTTGCCGCGAAGGCTCCGATTCCAGTTGTCTTGTGTTATGAGGCGCTCCAAAGCAGCCTCGATATCTTGTTGAGATATCCTGTTTGTGGAGTTCGCGCCGGCGATGAAGCAGATGCAAGGCGGGGCATCGGGATCTTGTATATGTCCTTGTGCGGCTGGCCTGCAGAAGCATAGATGGTTTTCGTTGGGAGGGTCCATTTTGCTGAGCTTGTCGAAGGTTGTGAGGGTGAAGGCCGGTGCTGGGTCTTGTAGAGCAGACGTTACTGTTGCGCCGACGACGAGTGTAGTAGTGAGGATGGGGAGTTTCATGATAGCTTTCGAGAGAAACTTGGCTGGGAGTATTTGATCAGGTAGGGAAAGGATATGAGGCTATCTTACAGTTGGGAGACCATTTGACTAAGTACGACTTATAAACGCTAGGGCGAATAGCTACAGGTCAGTGATGAAAAGTTTCATTTAGAACAGGTATTACACTATCTGGTCAGCACTACGTTGTTCGCCTCCTATCCTCAAGCACTTGTCACGCTGGTAGTTCTAAGAGGCCATCACTAACTGGAATAGCGCTTGGCAATGACCTTCGCGTTGGAAAGGGAGGCTTCATACTAAGAGGATTGAGACCAGTCTCTACTACTTTATGCTTAGGCTTTGACTGTAGCAAATCTGGTCAGAGAGGCTATAATGTGTCTGATATTTGCCACAGGCCGAGAAGCTGCGGCTCTGGCCAAAGCACCAGCGAGCGTAACTTCGATCACACACGGTTTCTACATATTGTAAAGTGCTTTCCGCTAAAGATGTGTGCTATGATGTCTAGATCTTCGCTTTGTAAGTAAGGACAATGCGGAGAAGGAAGAGGTAAGATTGTGGTGGATGAGGTGGTCTTAGGTACATATGTATTCAATCCTCCCGACAGACGGTGGTACTTGCAGTATGTACTTGCAGTATGTACTTGCAGTAGGTACCTACATCTGGCGTAGCCTGGCGGCACATGATCTCGCTGCAGATTTAGATCTTTTGAAGATCTTAGATCCCGCAAGGAAGCTGCACTACACACATATGTACATCATAAATCTAACAAACGCAAGTGCATGGAAAGTGAAAATGACGTTCTTGACTTACATAAGAAGTAGGGCCCCAAATTTGGGAGAAAGGTTAAATAAATTCAAGATGAAACTCGGTACAGAAATACATACAGGGATCAGAAACCCAGCTAAATGCTGTAGCCAATAAAATGCCGAATCTAGAACGCTTTTAGAACTGTTCCTGACGATCTCCTTAGATAATCTACGATACGTACCCTGCACGTACTTGGGTACCGGAGCAAAGTTAGCTTTAGCGCCTCTCCTTGCCATTTGCGAGTTGCACGGGTTAGTAGCACGGGTTGCACCCCTCCCTCCGGGCCTCTTGGAGAGAATCCCTCCCCTTTTCCAAGTGTTTCTCTTTTTACACACAATTTCTGACAAACTCCAATCATTTGCTCAACCTGCTATGAGTACCTGCCTAGCTCATTCATGAGTCTTCTTGGCAATTATGTATCACTTCAATCAAGTTATTTGACATTCACTGGCTCTTGTGTAGGTATCATCTGTACACTAGCTACCTAACTAACTAGTAGCTTTGGGCGTGCTTTCAGTCGACCACCTCTCCACTGAGCGTTAAACTGCGACGAGACAAGGCCTCTTGTAACAAGCTGAGTACAAACTGGAGCAGCTGATACTTGTTCAGCCTCAAATGCGAGTGATCTGTGATGTGAATAACATTGAAGATGATAATAGATTCGTTTACTTTGACTCACCCAGCCTTACCAAGCTGCCAAGAACCATTAAGGACCATTCCTAGGTTCACACTGTCGTCCGAACTAAAGCAACAACCCTGTCACGATCTTTTCATGCGCCCGCGCCTAGTGTAATAACTGCCTACAGTGTACACTGCCCTACAGAGTGTAGAGACCATGTAACGCAAATATGTAAGACATGGGTGAGGTAGGTACATCTCCTTAAAATAACCAAGGGTGATCGCCCTGGGATGTTTCCTTGACGATACTAGGTGACAGGTTTAGCACAGGACACTCTTTCCCTAATAACTATTTCCTTATTGTGTAATACTTCCTTAATACATAATATATCACTTCTAATTCATCCAGGATCCCTTCCCTTCCCTTCCCTTTTGGGTGTCTAACTTTCGTTTCCTTCTCCGACTTCCCTATTCTATTCTAATGGGCTCAGCTCCAGTTGTTTGACACATCTTTAACTAAAACATTCTTTCTTTTCATTCAAAATTTTACATTCGTTATAGCTCCGACGAGCGTACCCTCATTTTCATCCTCACCGCAGTCTATCCTTAACATCATTAGCAACAACATCAAAGTCAACAACACCAGCTTTGTCAATACAGGTGTCTCGCACCCTATTCAACCTAAAACACAGATATCTATCAGAACAATACTCCCAGAGAGAAATTATCGCCATGTTATTTTCCGCGGTATCCCCTCTCGCCATCATGGCCCTTGCTGGCCAGACTATCGCTGAGCCTCTCCGTCAGCCGTACAAGCTAGACCTCGCCGTCATGTCCACCAGGAGCATGTTTGGTCTTGAACGCCGCCAGGGAGATGAAGGATATGCCCCTGAGCAACAGTTTTGCAGTTCTGGTAAGACCTGCGCTGAAGCTTGTGGCAAGGGTTTTGAGCAATGTGCTTCGAATGACAACGTCGTTCATTGCTTTAACAAAAGGGCCAAGCAGACTTGCTGTCCTAGCTTGAGCGGAGGTAAGATTTGAAAATGAAATACAGCCTACTGGTCCCAGTAGATATAAATGGCATCCAACTAACGAGCCTATAGATTCTTGCGATGATGGCTACTTTTGCACATCTGATGACAAAGGCGCCACTTGGTGCTGCCCCGACAGTATGACTTTGGAGCAGTGCGCTAAAGCGTATAACCTTCCCGGCTCTCTTGTGTCGGAAGCCCCGCCGTCCACTTCAACCAAGTCATCATCTACCCAAACTTCTGCTACTACAGCTAAGACCACTAGTAGCACTACAACAAGTACTTCCTCCACATCCCCCCCACCTCCCACATCTACCACAAGCACATTTGTTTCTGAGAATGCCACAGATACCACAGAACCCCTGACCACAAACACCATGCCTGCCCCAACTACTTCACCGACACCACCCACCAATGGAATCGTCGCAGCAGGTAGCGGGAACCTCCATATCCCCTTGGGAATGATGATCCTTGCCGCAGGTGGCTTCGTTATTCTCCTCTAGATCACTCTAACCTAGAGTGAGATGGAGACAGTGTTAATGACTGGACGAGCTATGGTCTCTTTTTCTTTGCGCTGACTGGTGGTCCTATTGTCTGGATCACAATAGTGATTGTTTCACTTTATGATACCCTTTGGTCGACCGTGAAATACAGGTCAGACCCTTGATTTGTCAGCAAGAGTGTTAAGCTTGGTAGGCTGAGGGTGGGCGCAACAAGGTTGTTTTTTTTTTTATATTATTCGTTGCTATTCAGATGCGTTTTGCAAATTCATCGATGATATAGAGGGCTCGGGAAGTCAACTGCAGGGTCCATTGCCCTCCCCCCTGGGCTGTGGGAATGGCAATTACATGGGAAATACCCCTGGGGTGGACGGCTGGCTGGCTCGCTTTGGTCGATGGCTCTGAAAGAAAAGTTTTTATCATAGATACATTCTAAACTACCTAGTACCTATTCATGCCTAGGTTAATAATTTGAATCTTTTCTTGGAGGTGGATCCTAGGAAATAACGATTGCAAATCATTATGCGTATCATATGGTTATGTCTAATAAAAAACCTTGGATATTGTGATGTTGTGCTATTGTTTGGGTATGTTAGTTGATGTATGCTAAAAGTGACCAAGTGGCTAGGTATTTAAATTGAATTCGAGGATGATATGGTCTTTTGTATCTTATGAAGGACAATGAGGATGAATGAGCGAGTTGGGTAATTGCTACATATGTACACGCCCAGGTGATCATTACTTGCTTCGTGCAAGTTGACTCGTGATGAAAATTGTAGTTCCAAGGCTATGCATGCGTCGAATACGCGCGATATCTCGCTCCGGGAAACCGAATTTCTTCGTCGAGGATCTGATTCTCACTAGGTAGGTAGGTAACCTATGTACTGTAAATGGATGGGCGCGGTGGATGATACGCTAACCAGGTAGGTAGGTACATCATGAGGAAGGGGTCATTTTAGGAACTACTGAGTGCAAAGTATTAGTCTCTAGGAACTATGTGATTCAGCAATACTCAATCAAGGTCTTGAGGGGGCCAAGGTTTGTTTGAAAGACGACTGAGCAAGTAAGGTAGGTAGGTAGGTGTACATCAGGCTATCACCATGTCACAAGAATATAGCACCAGGCAAAAGGCCCAACGAAGTAACATGAATGGGTGTCTCTTGTGCTTCAATCCCGAACACACCCGCGCGTATATTAACGAGTAGGTCTTTTTTTATCACCACAAAACAAGGAGTCTATTGCAGTTCCATCGTGCCCAATCCCAATTATAGGATTTTTGCAAGAAAACCCATTTTACGAGAGAAAATCCTTTCCTTAAACAGTAGTCCTGCAATGCATTCCTTTAAACCCCCTAAATCCCACCGTCGTCGTCTATATCCTCGACATCCTCCCTGTCCTGTACAGGTAAGATACCATCCGTCGGCTCACCCTCGACAGCTTTGCCGCTCTCGTACGTGATACGCCGCCAGCCACACGGTTCGGACCCGTCCTTGATCCATTCCATTGTCGGGAAATAGTGCTCATTCTTCTTCATCGTTATGACCCACGGTTGGTTGTCAAATGTGAGAGCTCTTAGCCGGAAATCTAAATTGTACATGCATTAGTAAAGCTCGTGTCTAACTAGGGAAAATATATCGGGGGGAAACTTACAAGTGTTATCTGGGACCTTAACCACGCTTTCTAAGAACGCCTTGAGATCCGGTGTTGGCTCGCCGTTGACATGGGTAATGAAGTTGGTGGGCGCAAGGCCGTACTGGTAAGCCGGTGAACCTCTACTTCTAGCAGATACGTAGACTTCACTGGGCAATTTGCTGATCTGCTGTCTAACCGCGAGGTGAGGAACATGAAGTACCGCTCCACAGAAAGAAATAGCGTGAGTGGTTTCCACGTTGTCTATTGGCGAAGTTGGGACTTGCAATTGCATCTCGTTGCTCTCTCGGACAATGACAGCGTCAAGAATTTCGTGAGAGTACATGACATCTAACTCGGACACGCGGGTGATGATGTTTCCATTGAGGGTCAAGATGATATCGCCCTCGAGCAAAACGGTTGGGCCGTTATTGCGCTCGAATGTACACTTGGAGACCATGAATAGCTGATGGTTATGCTTGTTGGCATCGAACACTTTGTGTATCCAATCCTCCGAGACACCCATAACGCGGGCCTGGGACATGGCAATGGCTCGGAACTCCACCGGCAGCATACGCAGCTTCGGGTCCCGACCTTGCTGGATCTCTGATATAACAGGAAGTAATGTCGGTGTTGCAAGGCCGAGGTGATACTCCTCGTCCCTTGAACCAGAGGATCTCTCACCAAGATAGGTAAGCCACAGGGCTTGGACCGTACCATCCTTATCAACGAGAACTCCGCTTCCACACTGCCCACTGAGACTGGTATCTACTGTGATCGCATCAACGTTGGTAGCCCGATATCGCGGTGCACCAGAATTGGCAGGAATGGCAACGGTAGTCATCTCGGTGACTGTGGTGGCAGCATGCACAATACGGCCACTCCTGTTATATCCAATGAAAGTAGTCGAAGCGCCTTGCGTAATACTGTCTTTGCTGAACTTGGCGCTTAGTACCGGCGCATCAACAAGCGTCGGGTCGTATTTGATGATGGCATAATTTTGGAGTGGGTGCATGAAGACCACTTTACCCTCTACCATGATCGAATCGGCAATGGTAATCCATACATCGCACAAGTCATAAGGGATGACGGCTCGAGAGATGATCACCAAACCCTTCTCGGCATCAATAACTAGTCCCATGCCCCATTTCCTGTTTCTAGGAAATCCATCCAGCTTGAGAGGCATCGTACAGCCTACGCGCACAAAGCTGCGGACCAAATCAGCCACGGCAGGGTGAGAAGTATGCTCTAGCTGGATGAAAGCACCCTTACGACGCACGGGGGGCAAAGGGGGCAATGCATCAGCAATATCCGAGAAGTCCCATACACCGGTCACATCATTTCGTACTGCTAGTCGCATCTTGGCTGACCAATGCCGATCCACATTAATGATGGTGGTGTTGAGGGTATGAAGATCTCGGAGGTGTTTGTAAGTAACCACAACGCGCTTCTTGTCTGGGATCTCCTTCACGACGTCAATGAAGGCATCTAGGTCAGGAGTCTTCTTCTGGTCGACGCTTTGGATCATCCAGCCGTTATCTGCACTATCAAAGCGAAACGACCCAGTTGACTCGCATACGAAAACACCTCCGCCGTGGATGGGAACGCCATAAAGGCGGGCCTGCTGGTAGGATAGGTTGTGCACACTCGCTCCCGAGACAGTGGCGAAACGGTCAGGCGTGATGGCATGAAGATCTCCAACCTCAATGTCAATGTCGACGTCTTCGCCTCCCCTCTGAAGAGTAACCCGGATGGGTTTGCCCACGTTCGAGTCTAGTATATCATCTAGCCGAATAAACTGTGTAATCATCTCGCCATTAACTTTGAGGAGCACATCTCCCTCCTCGATTTTCTGATGTGATGGGCCTTCGGGAAGGATGATCTCAGCTACAAGCATGTTGGTTTCCTTGGGGAAAGCTTCACGAACTGCCTTTTCCCACTCCGGCGTCAGGCCTAGGCGGCGACATTCATCAAAGGGTTTCATTAGAAACTGGCACTGGATCGTGCCTCGTTCGACTGGTCTACCTTCTTGTATACAGCGAAGGGCTCTCAGGGGCCGATCTAGGGGGAGGAAATAATCGGTGGATGCGCCATCAGATCTTCCGCCAGCTTGTAAGGCTATGGCAAACCCATCAATATTGACGACAGGACTACCAGAACTGCCACCACTAGCAGCAGCGTTTGCTTGGTAATAGTTGGTGTTGAAGTCACTGTAGCCCTCGCCATATTCAGGAGCGTTACGGTCAAGTCGACTGATGACACCCGAGAGGATACTAAGCTTTTCTCCAGCATCATTTCCAACAACTCTGATTTCTATTCCGACTACACAGAAGAAGCAGATTAGAAACGTAGATTCAGAAAAAGGATTGGTGGGGTATATATAATATACCTTTTGCCAGATCTGGGCGGATGGGTAGAGCGGCTACTGGCATATAATTGATAGCTTTGGGATCAAAGCGTAGGATACCGAAATCGTGAACAGGATCTCGGTAGACGGGATATGCATCCACTTCTTCATGGTTGTCAAACACGACATAACCCCAGAAAGGACCAGCACCAACAACATGTCTGTTAGTTAGGATATAACTGTTAAGGTATTAGCAGAGAAGCAAGGGCTCAAGATAGCTGAGTCAAAATGGCCTACCCTTTCTCGGCATCAACGACGAAGCCAGTTGCTTCGCTTGCGCAGGCAGCATCTGTATCGAAAGAGCAAGTCTGGCAGAATCTAATAGAGACAACATTCTTAACAACATTCTCTATAGTAGCTTGCCATTCGGCGGTATCGGGGGCGGTTTGAGGATAGATAACAGATGCTAGCTCTTCATCTGTAGCTAGCTCGTTCTCTTCCAAGAAGGCTGGCAGCTCAGCGTCGGGGGTATTCTCGCTCGGAGACATCTTGCCGTTCATATGTCGAAATTGCTTATGGGGTCGTTCATCGCGAGAGAAGGAAGCTTTGCGCTTAGAGCGCGAGGTTGGACTTGTTCCGTTCATATTGTCGATGTTCGGTTTCGGTTGTTGAGGACGCAATGGTTGCTGGGACCAACGTGACTGTGAGGTGAGTTGACGTGTAAGACAGAAACTGAGTCGTTGGTAACGGACGTTGGGCGTGAAAACGCACCGTATCGGTGATTTGATTCGGGAGAATGCTGACGACGGTGAAAACGACCGACCAAAGGCTGAATCAATGCTGCGCAAGGGCAACAAGCGCCTCATTCAGCACCAGTTCGTTTTGGGGGGCTGTTCGGTTTGTCGACACACACATCTATTTGATACTGAGAGTTATGTATTTGAGACAATGGTTTTATGACTGCCACAACGAATGATGATAATGTTGAGGGCGGATAACAGCAACAACAATCAACAACAACGACACCAATGACAACGACAGTGATGGCAACACAGATGGTGTCACTGTGATATGTGTATGATATATACCTTATTGCCTACCTAATACAATACATACATATGTGCTGGATAGGTATGTTGTATTGTATGGTAAGGTAGGTATAGTTACATCTATCCTTCAAGTTGGCCCTCGGGATTTGGAAGTTTTGTTGACTCTCAAGACAGAAACATGAAATGAATGAGGATGAAAAAGAGGAATCTGATGAAGAAAGGAAAAGGGAAAGAAAAGTCAATGGAAATAGATGCGATGCGATGCAATGCGATGTAATGCGATTACAATTGCGATGCGATGTTAATAATGAGAAGAAGTTTAAACATTGAAGTTGCGAATCTTTGACTGGGGCAATTCTTGCCTATCTGCTTCTATCTCATTCAATTGATACTATTATGTATCTACATACTTCGATGTTGCATACTAGTAGTATATGTATTTACGATGTAGTTATTGTACAAATTTATTAAGTTTTATTATTAAGTTTTATTAGAACGTCACGCTATCGATTGCGATAACGCGTCTTTCCTACGGAGTATCTTGGCATCCGGGCGGGGATTAATTAGGTATAATTAGTAGGTATAATTAGGTACTGTATAATTAGTACTTTATGCACATGCATGCAGCAAGTCGACCACATGCAACTCTTCCATCTTCACCATTCACATTCAATCTTCACATAACTAACCTACATACTATGCCGTAACTTCCATGTCGTGTCTAGCTGCACACCTTCAGCCTCACTAATGTAGGCACACATCAATAATACTCATCTATTATACACCATAGACAGACAACCTTAACCAACGTCTTGTTGTCGAGTGACAAGCCTGTTAGTCGACGACATCGTTTAATGTCTAGGGCTGTCTTTTCATTTTACATCTCTACATCTCTACATAGGTATCTACCTACCTAATCTACTTAGATATCCTAGTATAGCATCGCTGTATTCTAGCTAGTTGCCATCCCCCTCTTCCCCCCTTGTGTTATCATGTCCCTCTTATTAGTTGCAAAGGCAAGGCTGTATTATGTCACACACTCATCAGTATAAATAATACGCTTTGCTTTTTACCTGCAAGTAGGCACCTACATAGTATCACTTCTGCCACCCAGTATCTGATTAAATGACATGTCACTGCTATGTACTACCCATTCACCGTCGGTAAATACTCCCCTCACTTGCACCCCACGGTTGCCTTACCATAGGGCAACCAGGGGTTATCACCTACATCTTGAACCATGTCCTGTGCTCTACTTTTGCTTCTTCTTTCCCCTTCTTTTCCTGCAGGAAAAGCTAATAACCTTGCCCTTTCGGACACAGCCATGGACTGATAAGCTGTTTTAACGAGCCCAAGTCCTATAATCACGACATCATTACGAATGACAAGTGATCTGTTACTGGATATGTGATTTACCTACTTA
The DNA here is from genome assembly GCF_022984875.1 of Hypoxylon fragiforme. Lineage (NCBI taxonomy): Eukaryota > Fungi > Ascomycota > Sordariomycetes > Xylariales > Hypoxylaceae > Hypoxylon > Hypoxylon fragiforme. The sequence goes on along the minus strand of NW_026054761.1, from coordinate 402,866 downwards.
TACGATGTGATAGTGGAGTTGAGGGTGAGGGTGAATAGTCAGTTGCCTTTTTCTTGGGGTTCGTTCGCGGGGCAATCATGACCCAAGAGCGTTGTCTAGTCGATGGGTACCTAGGTAGATGGGAAGTATCATAGGCAACTTATACCAGATCTGTTGCCATGTAGCTGGACTCAAGAACTGCCTTTCCCCTTCCCTTCTCTCCCTTTTCACTTCACTTCTCTTCCTTCCTCCTCCTTTACTTCCTCCTGATTCTTAGTTAGCACTTCTATAACTCCTTCCTCGACTATCATTCTATCTCAAGTCACAAGCAAACGAAAGTAACGAACCCCATCCATCTCATCTGTTAAACACCTTCGTATTAAGGTGTGTATCTCTATCCCAATGCTCCTCAATACAGCTAGAGGCCTGTTTCCTATGTAGTCCCTTCACACTTAACACTTGCCACTTGACCCTACCACCCGCCAGCCAACTTGTCAATGAACGCAATAACATTCGGTTATAACTAATTTTACTTCCAGATTTAAGGCAGTTTAGCATTCACAAGGCAACCATGACGGCCTGGACCACAGCCGAGAAGGTACGTGCCCACTTACTTACACCAAGCCATCCAATGGCGATGAGCTAAGCCAGTCTTCACAGCTTCAATTACTTCTCGGGGTCATCCACCAGGTCAACATCAGGAATCAACAAATCAACTGGCAAGAAATACATATCCCAGACCGGACCACACGGGCCAAGGTCAATATATGGGGCCAGCTGCGTTCTGAGGGAGCTCAGTACCGAAAGGAAAATGCTGGGAAGCAGGAGCGGGAGAAACGAGCTACCCCTGACCCCACCGGCCAAGGTGGGAAACGTGCTGGAAAAGGCACCCGTATGTTTACATGCCTGCTTATGCTTGATTCTAACTCGATATATCAAGCCCCGTCCCTTTTCTTTGAACTGTGTAGGTAGGTAGGTACCAAGCCAGATCACTAACACCACTTGCTATCGCAGCGTCAAACAGCGGTCGTAAGAGAGGCAGGGAACAACTGCCCGTGGAAATTGTCGCAGACGACGAAGATGGTACGTATTGATATACTCGGCCTATTGACCAATCTACCTTCCTCTTCTTCCTCTTCCTCCTCCCCCCTTCCTCTCCTCTCTCCTCTAAATGCTAACCAACACCCCCACCTCCAAACAGACAAGAAATTCGCACCCAAAAAGCCCCGCACCAATTCTAGCGTAAAGGAGGAGGAAAAGGAGGAAAAGGTGAAAGAGGAAGAGGCCAGCGAGGCAGCTCACAGCAACGATGGTGCGTACCTAGGTATCTAACTCTCTACACCCTTCTTCCTTTCCTTTCCTTCCCTTCCCTTCCCTTCCTTCTCATACTCTACCTACCTACCAACCTACCCACCTGTCCGCCCGCCTACCTACCTACTAACAACCCGCCCACCCCCCTCACCAGACAAGCCCACCACCCTCGCCAAGCGACCCTCCCGCCCCCGTCGCGGGCCCAAGCGAAGCTACGCCCAAGTCTTGGAGTCCACGGACGACGAAGAGTGGGTCCGCTAAGCTTACCCCTTGCCGACTTTGAGAACAGTTTTAGACATGCTTGGATTCGGCCTCAGCCTCACATATATATCTCCTGCCTAGGTTGCTTGCCTTGTATATGGGGTTTAGGGGGTGATTGACATCAGACTCACTCACTCACTCACTCACTCACTCGCTTGCTCGTGTCTTTCCTGTTTAGTCTATTACACATACCTGCCCTACCTACCTACGTATCTAGTCTGTCTATTTACTCTACAGTCGTTTTGTGTGTGTGTGTGTGTGTGTGTGTGTGTGTGTATAGGGGGGGTTAGTTAGATCTGCTTAGTAGGTAGATAGGTACTCATCTAGGTATACATACATACATACATACATACATGACACAAGATCGCAACCTGTATATGAAGCTTAAAGTGAAGTGCACGCTCAAATACTTGAAGAAAGCACACTATAAAGAAGACTGACTCTTTTTACATAGATGCCATGGAAGTATCTATATCTACTAGGTAGGTACCTAACCTAGTATCTTGCAACAAACTTCAATATTCTTATACATGATCCCCTACCTCATACGTGCTCTATTGTACCCCCTAAAATGCACAAGCAACCTTGGAACTATGATACATAGAGCTCATGCCTATATTATAGGTAGGTAGCTAGGTGCCCTTCACATTTCACCCAGGTGTATTACACATAGCAAGCAAGCAATTAGCAATGCCCCTCCCTCCCCTCCTCGCAAATCACAAGGGGGGTATCCCATCTCATCCTTTCCATCCACTACGATCAGCACCGCTCAAAGACCCTATACAGCCCCTTCAGACTCGCCAACTCTAGCACGCCACCCTTCATGAACGACTTGGTAGCCACCAACCTCGCCTTGAACGCCGGGAAGAAGATATGCTCCACCGCATGTCGAATCTGCGTTCGTCTAGCCTTAATCTCATCCGGGATATTTTCTTCCGCCTCGCCATCACCACCACTACCGGGGAGAGTTGGGAGTTGTTCCGGGACGTAAAAGGTCGCTAGTTCCTTGAGGAAAGTCTCGAAGCATAACATCTCGTCGGTCCAATTTACGTGAGGACCGAGGCGAAGTAGGAACTGGGGCAGTTTGGCCAGAGACGGCGTGTACCCTTTTAGTAAAAGGGGGATGCTTAACAGTTCGCCAGCGGGAGAAACCTCGAGGCTAAAATACTCGAGGAGCATCTCTCTTCTCTCGATCAACTGTTCCGCTACCGTCTCTACGACTTCGTCCACATCAAAATCATCGTCACCCACGGCAGCAACCTTTTCCTGCTCGGCTGCAATTTTAAGTACCCCTCGCAAGTTAAGCGCTGGCTGAAATTTTATCACGCCGAAGTTGCCAAAATCAGTGAGACCGACCTGGTAGAAATACTCGAAACACGCTCGGCCGTAGTCGATGAGAAATAGTTTGATGCCACCTTGAATAGCAGCTAGGCGGCGTTTCTCATCTACGATACCCACGAACGTGTGATTGGCAAATATTTCGGTGAGCTCGTGGTGCATATCATCTCTAACCGCAGACCGAAGTTCCCGCACGCTACTGAGTCGACATAGAATTGGTTCGCGGTCTGTCGTTTCGTAGACCGGCTCTTGGGGGATATGAAGTGCGGCATTATTAAACGCACCATCGCCCGGGGCTTGCAAGGCTGCAGGAAACATGCTAGTGATTTTACGTAACGAAGCGTCAGTTCGCACCATAGTACTTTCATTAGCCCGGACGGGTGTTTTCCGCACAGTACCCGGTGTCTTAGCTGGGGTGTCAACATTTTGCTGAGTTGGGTTATCAGCAAGCATGGAACCAGGAAGTAGAGTCTGTGTCAAGAATGTGCGACTTGTATCGACGGCTGCAAGTTTATCGCGCATATTCTCACATATACATTGTATGATTTCATCTTCATTGAGGAAGTTGACTTCTCGCTTCGTCGGGTGAATGTTGACATCAACTCGTTGAGGGTCAATCTCAAGACTGAGATAAACAAACGGATGGCCATTCTTAGGAAGGAAGGCGGAATATGTCTGCTCCACGGCCTTCTTGATATTAGATGACTCCACGCTACGATGGTTAATGAAAAGGAGAAGGGTTGTTTTCTTGATGTGATAATTCGCATTTGTCGCCCAGCCCGAAGCCTTGAAACCCCAGCGATCATCAGAGGCGGCGAATTCGATCAATTCGCTCGCAACAGCACTTCCATGTATCTGACGGATTCGGTCTATGGTGGAGGCTTGGGGTTGTACGGTGATTGATGTACCCGAATCACCATGCTTTTTGCACGAGAAGGCGACGCCGCCGCAGTGGATAGCATAGCGTCCCACCATGTCAATAATCTTGTTATATTCATCTGCGGGTGACCTAAATGCCCTGCGCCGCGTTGGAACGTTGTAGAACAAATCCTCCACGGAGATTTGGGTACCAATTCGGCCAGCAATGGGCTTGGGGTCAGCTGACTGGCCGGGCTTTGCAGGTGACAGCTTGCCGCTGTCGTAGTGGGCACGCCATGAGCAATCTGAATCTTTAGTCCTTGTGGTAACAGTTAAGTGAGCAATATGACTAATACTGGCAAGAGCCTCGCCTCTGAAGCCATATGTGTTGATATTACCCAAGTCCTCGAAGCTTTTTAGTTTGGAAGTGGTGAACCTCTCACAGAGGATCGGCAAGTCCTCTTTCTACCAATATAGTTAGAACTTGAGCTGTGACCCGGCATGGCGAATGCTTGTAAGTCAATAAAAAGGACTCACATCAATGCCATGACCGTTATCAGTTATCTGTAGTAACTTGAGGCCGCCATCTCTTACCAGCACTTCCAAGGACGTTGAGCCTGCGTCGACGGCATTCTCGATCAACTCCTTCAAAGCATGTACTGGTGCAACAATGATCTCACCGGCAGCAATCTTGTTCACAACATCCGGATCCAATGCCTAGACAAGCGAAATGAATGATCAACTCTACTCTATACGAGTTGGATGTGAAGAGAACCAACCTTGATCCGGCGAGGCCCACTTTCATCTACCGAAGATGGCGGTGCTTTTCGTTTGGTGCCTCTCGGCTCGTCAACATCCATGATATCGGCCATCTCGATACTGCTTTTGGTAGCTCGGCGTTTCCCTTTTAGGATTCAGGGAAATGTGCATCCTTTCCCCGGTTCTAATATTAAGATCGGGCCTCGGGAGTCTCGAGTAGATTCCTATTGGCGATGGTAAGTTATTTTAGTCGCAATTTTAGTGTATTGGTGTATTGGTGTTAAGATTTTTATTGTTTTTTTTGAAATGACATTCTCCCGTGACTGACTGTAATAGGTAGATGATATATTTGTAAGCGTCATACAATCAATGATAGATGTTTTGTGTTTGTTGAGAAACACATATAAGTACTAGGTATGTACTAGTAGTAGTAGATGAGTCTGATGAGATGTTGATTAGGTTAGGAACCAAACGCTTGAAGTTGGCAGTCAGAATCCAAATCCACTTGACAGGCCAACTTAAAAGACGGGTAAGGCAAGAAATGTCCGGTCTACCCAATCACAATTCGCCGTGCTTTTGGATGATTAACTGGGGAAGATGTACTGTGACGATTTACTGTGTTCGCCCAAACGCTTGGGCCTCTTTTCACATTCCCTTTAAGGTTCAGGGGTACATACCTACTAGGTAACCTCAGGGCTGCCACTGCCAGACCACCTATGTAGGTAGGTACCTAGTACCTAGGGGTATAATACGATTTTGACAGATTTGACAGGCGGCAAGATGGTTGCATTATAGGACAGGGGCTTTGTGACTTCTAAGATTGCAAGTCGGTAACACAACGTTGTTCAATGTTTATTAATCCTGGCCTTAACACTTTCAAGTTATACTTTATTACTACATAACTAACTATGTACTATTCGCAGTATGCAGGTACTTTCTTTCCTTGTTCATATCATTGATACTATTCACAACGTACACGTACATACCTAACCTTAAGCAGTAAGAATAATGAACTTCAACAACTCGAGTCTCGAGAGGACGAGCACCAGAATGTCTGAACGAAGAAGATATCTTTGACAATTCTTACTACACCAACCTAGCTAGTTAACTTAGAAAGATCCTGTATGATATATCATTGGGCCGCCAGAGAAAGTAGATGGCCGCCTTCTATAAATGCAACGTCGACTGGGATCAGCCGGCTCCAGGAACGCGCGCTGCCGATAAGAAAACACTCCCTCATCGGTAGCTTGTGCGACAATAGCTCACAGAAGGAGATTGCCTATTACTTACTAAGGCTAGGAGATATGTACTATTGTATGTGAGTGGTCATATTCAACAAAACCTGCTTAAGGTGCTTACTTAGGTAGCACTTTTTGATAAGCCTATGAAGGAAATTGTACGTTCAACTCACCTCAACTCATCCTCCTCATGTGAGTTCAGAAGAAGAAAAAGGCTTCATCGATGTGGAGGTTACAGCTAATTCTAGTCCATCTACATATGTAGGGCATCGCGGGAACGACACTCTTGGCTAAGTGAGTAAGGTTGCGCTCGACGTAACGGCGGGGACAATCCTTACCTTGTGTCGAGGAGAGGCTAGAAGTAGGTTAACTAACCAAGTTGTTTCTATCTATACCAGCCTAGGTAGGTGTTGTATCTCCGAGGTCCCTATTGTGCCGCTCTTCCACCTTGGATCAGTGACAGCTACTGTGTAGTACCTTGGCAGGTTCGTATAATTTATCACGTCGAGATCAATTACTCCAGTCCATATTACAGCCCTTCATATGTATGTATTGTTCAATGGTTCTCAAGTTATCGCATCCTCCTTAATTCCTTTTACATCAAGCAGATTCTACAGCTTGAAAGATACGTCACGCGTATGACGAGCCGGATGCATCGAAAAGGTACGAGAGGGGGGTCAAACCGCAGGAGCAAAGAGACTGGATGTCCTTCAACACGAGTTTACGAGTATAATCTGTATTACCTACTATATTAACTAGTACCTAGTAGGTAGTATTTTAGCAGCTAAGTTAGTCCCCCTAATTTCGAAAGTTACTCGAAAGGAAGAATGAAGCAATCCAGACTTTGTGAGGCCTCCTTTAAATTATATAAATTATATAACCCAAAAAGTCCCTCAAAGGATCATCCTCATCCAAGTTACCCCATGTCCGGCACCGCGGGCCAACACCTTCATGTATGTACTATGTGTGTGTGTGTGTGTGTGATAGTTTTCCCGCAATCGACAAGCATCACCACCAAAACGAGATGAGAGCAGAACAAGAACAACCAGTCGGAGGTTTTTTTCTTTTCTTCTCTCTCTTTGCAAATTCGCCTCCTCCTCCTCCCCCCATTCCCTCTTACTAGCGTCGGTTCATTTACAGCCAATCCTACCACCCTACCTACCCGTTGGCAGATGCATTTCATTCCCGGTGGGCTCGTACGGTAGGTACCGCACCGCCGCGGCTTTCCCTCTATGTACACTGTAACACTGCCTGCGTGTGGGCGCGCCCACCTACAAATGTATTGTACATCCTATGTGCTACTGTAGGCACACACACACACACACACACACACACACACACACACACTTGCTGCAACGACTCGGACAATTTTTGTCCACTGGCTTATCCCTGTACTTACCTACATACCTACATAGCACATAAGATAATCCCGCGCATATGTATGTATGTAGGTACTAACGTTAGCATACATGCCTAGCCTACCTAGTTAGTTACATACATAGCAACGTACATGTAAAATGGTAAGCTGTAGGTAGGTACCTTACCTACATACAGCTTGCATCTCAACCGCACTGCTCCCGCCAAACGGTAAGGATGTAAAGCTAGAATAGGATATCGAAAATGCAGATTTTTTTTTAATTCTTGGAAAAAAAAAAAAAAAAAAAGAGCGCTGTGTCCTGCTCGCTTGGAGATGTATGTACCTGTTGGTAAGATGACGAGAGTGATGAGATAGGAGGTACCTTACCTATACTTACCCGGCTATATAGGCCAGCCTGTGAAGTATCACCCAGGTATGTATGGATCTAGGTTAGGCATGTATGTAAGGCCTAGTGGGTAACTAGGCAAATACATAAATCGCATCTCTACCTATCCAGGCCAGGGAACCAAGCACCAGGCTGCTTGCTCAGTTGCCAGTCAGACACCACAGCACAGCCTTCCTCTCTCCGCGTTGTCTATCCATGGTACGGGCTTTGTGCTTCGCTATCCGGTCTGCCTGTCCGCTAGGGTAGGTAGTCTACATACATAGGTAGGGCCTTGGGCTAGCTAGGGGGGCCGAAATGCGATGGTGCAGGCTCGTGCCGGGACGTCACGCTATGTAACTACATTCGGTAGCTACCTAGCCTACCCTGGGTAAGGCCTGATGATGTATCCATGGATGTATACTAGGTATATGTATGTGCGTATGTGCGTACATATGTGTATGTATGTACGTGAGATCGGAGCTAGGAAGATCCAAAAAGCCTTGGCAAGGATTCTCAAAGAAGCCAGCCAGCCAAGCTAAACAAGGAAGCGAGTAAGGTAGGTACCTAAGGAGGAAGATGTATGGAAGAAGAGAGAGATGGGGGGGGGGGAGAAGAGGAGGAAGAAGAAGATCCTGCGGATGAGACATACGGCAAAGCAAGCCGGGCGGTAGCAGTTCAACGCGGACATTGGTTCGTTTGCTAGAATACCGTCCCGTAAGTTTGATCCCACATTTTCTATTCTTTTATGTAAAATCTTTTTTCTTCTACCTATTCCGTTATTTCCCACCCTTTTCTTCTTGTGGCCGTGTGCGGGAGAAGAAAGGGCGGTCTATCGATGTGAATGACTGAATACACTACATGAACTGGCAAAGGTACGAAGTACGTCGATTTTATTATTATTCTCTTCTTCCTTAATATGCTTTATTTATATGAGTATCTACCTACGTATCTACCACAATACCTTACATCTCCGTATGTAGGTAGGTAGGTAGGTAGACGACATGGTACATGGGATAGGTACAGTCGTAATGCCCGGAAATGAAAGCCAATTTTTTTTCCCGGCAAGAAACAACTATATTATAGACCTCAATATCATATCATATCATATCAAAACTAACCACCAGGGGAAAAGAAAGAAAGAGAAAAGAACCCCCCCCCCCCCCTCCCAAGGGCTAAGAGAAGATCCCAGCACATTGGGCTCTTACTGGCTGCCGCTTACGCCCAAGAAAACCTGACAACACATAACTGAACCAAGTGTAGTGGGATTTAAAGAAATCAAAAAGAGAGAGAAGGAGGACCGAACTAAGAAAAAAAAAAAAAGGACTCACGCTTTTAAACCTCTTTCCTGCCTACATCAACTCACCTCACCTAACCGAACTTACCTAGTACTTAAGTATCTTAAGAGCGAAGTCGACGACTATGTATGGGGGGAGGGTGAGTGTTTGCCAGGTGCCGCGGGCCGAATCCTTCGAACCATAGTGAGGCGGATTATAAGTTCGTTTTCGGCATGTATATCTGGGGGGGGGGGGGAGGGGGCAGAGCAAGGTCAGGAACACTTCAAGGATGGATCCGATGGATGGGATGGGATCTGATCAGAAAGAGAGAGAGGGCTTAAAATAACAACAGCAACAACAACAACCCGGTCTGAACCCGGAAACGAGAATTTTTATAAAGAGTCCGCGGTAAAACATTTTTGTTTCTTGTTTCCTGTTTCCTGTTTCTTGTTTCCTGGTTTCCAAGTTTCCGGGTTTCTGGATTTTCTCGCGCTTGTTTCAATTTCTTTTCTTGAACCTTGGATGCTTGTTTTATTTTTTATTTTTATTTCTTTCCCTCGTTGGGGGGCCCCCATCGGAAAATGTTTCGTTTCATTGATGATATATCCATAATAACCTAATATTTCCCAAATTCTGCAGAATTTCTACCTTTCTGGCCTCGTGCTCTTCCTCCGTCTCCTTCTCCTCCTCTTAACGCATGTTCGCGTTGAACCAACCTAGCCAACCTTACTGTACCTACCCTTGGCCATCATACACGTTTTTCTTCTGTTTTTTTTCTTTTGCCTAAATCCCTTTAATGCCCACTGCTGTTATTCAACTTATACAAGATTTCTGTTGTCGTTTGATTCCAAGTAAAGAAAAGGAGACAGAGAAAGAAGAAAGACTGGAACCTTTATTACATGATCTCTTTCTCTCCCATATCAATAGGAGTCCCTTTTCCTTTCCTCTCGCTCAAGCCAATACTGCTGGCTAGGGTAGACACGGAATATTATAGAGACCAGAAAGCAGGGAAAATATACACAAGATTTGAAAAGATGACGGACCAGAGATCCCGAGCTCAGAAAAGGAAAAACCCCGCTCGTCTGTCTGGGTATGACGGGTTTGCCATCAAACAGGTCGGGCAGGGGCCAAGCTGGGCGTCTCCAGCCTTCTTCATCGGACCACCACCCCTTTTTAATATCACAAAAAACACTACGCCAGATGTTCGACCCGATATATATTACACGAAGTTGCAGGAAAACCTTTCCGAGCGAGCGATTCCCTTCATTATGATGATACGCTCTCCTCTTTCTCCCCCCTGGCGCTGCCGCCTCCCGATGTCGCACAAGCTCCCGGTTTGTGGCGAAACGAGAGAGATAAGAGCCGCAAGCACCACGTCCCGAGAGACTTTTCAAAAACAAAAAACGCATTGGAGAAAGATGAGTATGATGAGTATGATGAGTTTGATGATATCCAAGATGAAACGATGCCAGCAATGGGTAGTTTGCAAGAGATCTGAGCCTGGAAGCCAGAAGCGATACCAGCGAAAGTGGCCCGCGGAATTATGCTCGTATTAAAACAACCCTGGAAAGCAAATAACCATGAAATAAATGGTTGGAGGTATGATGATGATATATGGATGGAAAAGATGCATTATATTGTACATGGTATCTCCTACGCAGCTGGGGACAAAAAAACGATGGATGCGCTGATGTGGGTATATTTTTACAATTCGAATGCGGATGTGGTGTTATTGGAAACATTGACTTTCGATGATAGGTGTCAAAGGCAACCCCGTCTGCGAGGAGCATCTCGGTTTAACTAGCAGACAGTGAATGAGAGAGGTTGGAGTTTTCTAGCGTCGATCGAAAACTACCTTCCTCGTCGCGATGGGTCGGGCTTCTCTATTAATCCACCGATATCGACCCGGCCTGACCTGTCATCCCGCTGCCAACCCGGAGTTTCTGTTGGAAGACCGGCTTGCCCCTGACCGCGAATAGGTGGCAGTTGATATTCCACCTGCTGAGGTGGCCTAGTGGGCGGGAGCTCACTCCTTGGGATACGATGAGACGGACCGGCTGGGGGCTCAATTCTCGCAGGCGTAGAAGTGGAATAAGGGGGTATATTCGAGCTTGCGCCAGGGGCAAAGCCCGAACCCATAGGTGTTGTTGCCGGTGGCTGTCGTGGAGTATAAGCGCCTTCACGAGACGATTCCCCGTATCTTGGTCGCCCGGGGTCGAAGGAACTCGAGACAGGGGTTAGTTGAGTGTATGGTTGAGGATGGTATGAATAAGAGAAATCTCTGGCCTGGGGTGAAGGTGAGGGACCCGGGAACGGCTGTGCGGGTCGATTCAACAGCAGCACAACGAAATATATCGAGTCCTCCTTGGCAAGCCCAATCCGTATGGGGTACAGCCTTGGTTGTCCATCCCCGGAAACAAAGGTGAAGAAATCCTGTCGATCCAGCGTAAACCTCGAAATCGAATCCGAATCAAACGACAAGGCCTGTATTACCCTCTCGGCTTCTTGTTTTCCAAAAATTGGTGGAAGATAATTCGGTTCCTTTCTGGCCTGCTCCTCCTGCAAATACCTTTGGAGCGCCATGGCTTTATCACGCTCGCCTGGGCTAACCACTTCCAACAATCTCCGTCCTACGATCGATTGCGACCCCACTGCTTCTATGAAAGTCCTTGATGCCTTTGCTATCTCTAGATCTGTTGTCAGGAATGCCACGGGTTCTGGTGCACGTGAGGTTATGGACAAGGGTGCTGGAAATATGTTTGCGTCTGAAGCCGATCCACGCTCGATGAACCTCGGCGCAATAGGGTCACTCGGCTGTGATTTTAAAACCCTATAAGGATTATTTCTTCGAAGGGGGTCCTCGTACGTCCCGGATACAGCGGTCATTGGTGAGTAAAGCGAGACCGGTCGTCGCATAGTCGGATCAGTTGGATGAGGGAATCTCGCATCGAACCGCGGCTGGTTGTCGTCGCGTAATCGGGGTCGGCCTCGTTTCTTATGCTGGACATCGACACACGAGTCTTCTTTGCCGTTACTAAGACATCGCGAACACGGCCGTTGGGCTAAAGAAAAAAAAGATCGTCAGCATTTCCATCCCCTTTCCATGATAAGTAAACGCGCGGAAAGAATAGAGTTCGCGCCGGAACCAAATTCGGACACGAAAAAGACATCATCCTAGTCGTAATCATGGCGTCCTTTGGATGAAGTAAGCGAGGCCTTTGGTAAGTAAAAAGGTCTCATGGTTGGAGCTACTGCAAGCTCGCGGAGTTCCGTCCCGTGACTCTGACAACTTCGTCCCAAGCTCAGCTTAGGTGATTTCCGGTTTACAATCTTTTATAGTGCCAATAACTCGCGTATATGGTCCCACGTATTTCGCATCGTCCGCTCTATAGTCCAGTTGAAAATCGCCGCTGAAACTTTTGATCGTCCTTGAGCATAGGTCTAATCCTCCGACCATCCCTCTAATTTTTAGAGAACATGTCCTTAAAACAGCTGAGGTGGTCCAATTTCGAAGTAGGGTATTGTCTCGGACCGGAGTTTCTTCGCTCGTGGCCATAGTTGCGATTGCAGAGTATCACTCGCTATTCGTAGTTCGCCACTCGAGAAGCACACCCAAACGTATGTCAGGGGCAAAAAGCCTACGCCGTGTGGCTCATTTTCGGGTTCTCCATGTCATGTCTTCCCTCGGAGCATAGCTAACAACAAAAAAAAAACATTAAAAATTGGAATATGATACATACCATCGCATCTAAGAAAGGTCAGCGTCTGAGAATGTATTAGAGTTAGGGGAAACTGGAGATTTCAGTAATACCTCAGATGTGCTCTTTTGCAGGGCACACAAGCAGAAGCTACGTGGCCCTTGGTTTTCCTTTGGGACTTGGGAGACGTATAAGGCGGATTCTCGGCACCTTGAGGGTTGCTCGGCATTTGATAAGGTGACGGACCTAGACTAGGCCCGACCACGGGCGGAAGTGGATAATGAGGTTGCGGCATCATGGGACCAGGTTGCGGGGGGTAGGGTATTTGTCTCCCTATCGTTTCATCCGGTCGGTGGTATGAATATGGAATTCGCTCTGGACCTTCTGGGTGATAAGGTCTAGCAGTACCTGCGGTTGGAGGTCTTAGTGGTGGTTGCGGTGGTGCTGCTCGATACTCGCCTCCCGGCATTGTCGAGCTTGGGCGGTACGCATCATGACTAGCAGGCCGGTAGCCTCCCTGGCCTCGATCACCGACCTCTGGGTTTGGTTTGGGCGGGAGTGGTGGTGGAGACCCTGACATGGGCGGAGAGGGATATGCCCTTGTGCTGCTGAGAGCACAATCCGTCTCTACTCTGGCCCAGGACAGGTCTAGAGAGAAGTTCGCCAGATTCGATATGCCTCGGCGATGGCCGAGCGGAAAGTTCGACTGCTCAGTGCGATAAGTGAGGGTTTGCATGGATGCAGTTTGGGAAGAATATACGATAGGACCATCCAGCCCCTAGCGCCTTGATTCTCCTCCCAACCGGCGGACTGATTTCCCTCGTTAGAAACACGAAAAATACAATTTAGAAGTAAAGTTGGCGGTTTTCGAAAAGTTGCATGCCCAGGCTAGCCGGCAAGTTCGATAAGAGTGCTCGAAACTCGAAGCTCGAAACTCGAAACTACTTTTTGCTCTTTAGTCCACACACAGGTCGATGTTGATAAACGGCGATTCGCGTCCAGTTCCACGAGCGCAACCCGCGCTTGGAATACTCTCAAGTTAGAAGGGCGTGTCTTTTTCCCTTGCTTTTTCTTGTCTCTGAATTCTTCGTCCCTCGATTCTGCGGGGTTGTCCCTTCACCGGAAAGTTATATAGCCCACACAGCAACTCCAGGAGAGATCAGTCAGGAATGGCAAGGCAGGTTCAGTCTTGATTCGACGGCAAAAGTTCAAAGACAGCGTTGGACAAGCAAAGTCGTCTGTGATACTGGCTCAGTCAGGGCTAGGGAATCCAGTGATACGGCGCGCGGCGGAGCTGGTGGAAACTTGGGAGATGGGATGACGGGGAGCTGCAGCACAAGACACACGACCTTTCTCCTTGTAGCACCGTCTGAGAGGCTTTGGGTCTTGGAGGCCTGCGAGGAAACGTGCTAGTAGTAAGCTGCGTTGGGCAAAGCTCGATGATGCCGGCTTGTCGACTCAAGATGGAGAAAGCTCGAACAACTTTTGGGTCTGGATAAGGTCGCGGGAGGCTTTTGTGCGACTTTAATATTAGAGATTGGGACAATTTAGGTACGAACCAGGGTATAAGCTCTTTTGGGGCGCCATACGAATGTACGAGGTATTGAAGGGTAGTAAAAAGTACAAGGTATGTATGTAGGTCACTTCTTTTTTTTTTTTTTTCTTCTTCCTCTTTTTTCCTGGTTACTAGGTAATGTATGTACCTACACCACACGCGCGCCAGGCCCTGCTTGGCAGTTCTTCGTTGACAAGCACTGACAATGCGCTGGCACGGGCGCCGGGCTGGGCAATAACTGGGGAGGGGAGTCTATGAACAAGGGGGGTGGGCATGAAAGACACAAGAGTATTGATGTAGTGTATGTATGTAGGTAGGTATATATGTATGTACTAGGTAGAAGGTAGAGGGTATGTATGTTATGTAGAAAGAGGGTAACAATACTACAGTCTACTAACCTAGACAGATTGTATCAAAGGAGAATCGGACAGTGCTGTTCTCAAGAGACCCCTGGAAGAGATTGAAGGTCGATGTGACGAAGCGAGTACATGTATACCTAACTACCTAGTATACCTATACCTGGTAGTAGGATAGTAGTACGCATGTACTCAGTGCTATGTAGTTAGACAGGCTGTAGCTGTAGTTGTAGCTGTAGCTGTAGCTGTGGCTGTGGCTGTAGTGTATGAATGGATCATGATGTATGGATGTGTGCAAGAGAGACTGGTGATGATAATAAGATCTGTTGTCTATCAAGAACCATGTTCAATGTTGCTATATATCTTCGCAGATGGGCAGAATAGTAGGTAATTGTATGTATGTATGTATGTACTATGTAAATAACAGATGACAGCAGCAAAGAAAGAAAGATAAAAAAGATTGAAGAAAAAAAGAAGCATTCGTACAAGCGTCCACTACCAGTCGTTGTACCTGTACAGGTACCCGCACGCTAATGAATGTGCTGAGAGTAAGGATGAGGATGGGTGGTATTAGTGCTAGTCCTGGTCCTGGAGATAGAAAGAAGGGTGGACCTGGCTTGACATGGTGCCCATGATGGTAGAATCCTAGCTCGGGCCAGGGGGGGTCTCATGGGTGATGCGGACCCTTTCAGGGTTAGACCCTGGCCTCAACGGGGAAGCATTGGCTGCTAATCACTAACCAGGTATTTCTTCCAGGGTAGTCTAGTTGTTAATAGCGGAAAGCGGTTTTGTTTACTTTTCTACATACATAATATTTAAGTATTAGTTAGTAGTATGCACTACATACAAGTTGATACAATTTGAAGTATCAATGATTGTAATTACAGTAATTGCATGTTCAAATGCTGTATGTACATCAATACTGTATTGTACATACCTACCTACATCTTACCAGCTCCAG
The DNA here is from genome assembly GCF_022984875.1 of Hypoxylon fragiforme. Classification (NCBI taxonomy): domain Eukaryota; kingdom Fungi; phylum Ascomycota; class Sordariomycetes; order Xylariales; family Hypoxylaceae; genus Hypoxylon; species Hypoxylon fragiforme. The sequence continues at coordinate 387,536 of NW_026054761.1, read as the reverse complement.
CCAGCCCAGCCCAGCCCAGCCCATGTGCAGTCTCCAGCATGCAATGATGATTAACGTAATCCCCCCTATGTTCATCTTGCTCATCTTGCTCATCTTGCTCATCTTGTTCATCTAGTAATATCCCACAATCCCTAGCATTATAACTACAGACATACCATGTCATGCCACGCAAATACATGCTAGGTATGTAGTTACATACTTACAGGTACTTTTCTTATTCTACTGTACCTTACCCTTCCCTCCTCCTCTCCCCCTACAGTACCCGTGGACATGTAACTACTCCCCTTGTCAAGTCCCTTCAACTTCTTTTTTCATCCTTTCCTTCTTTTCTTTCTCCCCCTGGCGATCTTAAAGAATTCCCCGCGTGAAGGCGTATGATGTGACTCTGTCTGAGCGTTCTGAGATTGCTAAGAAATGCGCAACGGAAATAAACGAGACAAGACTCTCTCCAAAAAAAGATAAAAAAGAAACCCAGAAAAGAAAAAAAAAGAAAGAAAAACATGACTTGACTAATTCAATTGGCCAGGGTTTATCGAGATTCGAAGGGACTAGGGGCCGAAGGGTTAGAATTCTAGAGTACATATGTACGTTGTAGAGGGGGGTGTATTGTTCAACGGCTTTTAAGGAGGGGCGTGTATATGTAGGTATGTATTAGGTATGTGTGTCTGATTGCCGGTTCATCACCTACTAGGCCAGTCTACTACTATGGAGATACAGACATAGTAAAACTACCTACTTACCTACCTATGTACGTAACTTATTTCTTTAGGAGGGGGTGGGAGCGGAATGCAAGACAAGCAGTCAAGAAAATGCCCGGTTATGCGGTCTTGTCGTAGGTAAGTCGGTAGGTACCTATAGGTAGGTATGTGAGTTGGCATGCACGTAACTTGGAGACTGCAAAGAACGCCTATTGGTCTTCTTGTCTTATTCAGAAAGTTGACATATCTCGTACGCCAAACTGGTGTTTATACGACAGGATGACATCTAACCCGTAAGCTGTAAGTGAGTCGGGATATGTTGTTATTCGATGGCGCATCTACTGGACGGGGGAGAAGGATTGTCAGCAAGAGAACCTTGAAAACTAGAGGATGGGAAGAAAAGAAATAAACCACCTAACTGACCGAATCGGCTTCCGGCGTCGAATGGCGAGGTAACTATTGACCCGATCTTGATTTTCATTGGAGGAAAAGGAATCCATACGGCCTCATCTTCAGGCCTCAGCTCAATTTCTTTAATTGAGGGAGCAGCATCTTACACGTGCATTATATGAAGATGATGCAAAAAGAACAAGATCAGCGAAAGATTGGAGGTCAGTTATTTAATGAACAATAATTATCATCATGTACTACTACTACCATGTACTACTACTACAACAACTACTACTACCACTACTACTAGGTAAGCTCAAGGTCAGACGAACATCAACTACAGAAATGTATTGTACTGCGCTAGTAACTTAGGTATGCAGCTTTGTAGGAGACAGTTGAGATTTAGGATAAGATCTTTTTATGAGGCTCTACATTTAGACATTAGAGATTCTGATGTCTTCCACATGCGGTAACATACCTGGCATATAGTAATGCACTATAACGTAAAAGAATAATGATAATAATAACCAGGTGGTATCCCGAAGTTTTATTTAGTGCGCATACTACTATGTATAGTGGCCGTCGCTAGCAAAGAGCTTGCCCTCCGTAGTAGAGCATGTAACATAGTGTGTGGAACGGACGAATATAAATAAATAAAATAAATGAAAATGGATTCGTGGGTATGATGCTTAAGCCTGAGCCTCATGGCCGCAGCTACAAAGTACTATTTATCTGCCGAGTACCTACCTTAGTACCTCCTAGGTAGGCAAGGACGAGCATGGAACATGGGGGCTACATACATGTATTTACCTACCAAAGTATATAAATATCTACTCGACGATGGTGGTGAGCGGTACGGTGCGCTGAAAGTATTTACATAATCAGTCCTACCACGTACCTGAGTAAGTAGGTACATATACCTAAGAGATCGTAAATCGTGATTGCTCAATGGTGGATAATTTACAGCCGCGGAATTAAAGGAAAAAGAAGGGGAAAGCCGTCAGCAACGTACATACATACATACATACAGACACACACACATACAACAACCATGGCCGTTGCATGGCAGCATGGATTTGGATGATAGATAGGATAGGGGAAGGCTTGTGCGGAACCGGACTCATCAACAATCTGGCCGCATCCCTAGGCAAGCGGCAGTTTCTTAGCGGCGGCTCTTCGATCATCGTCACATCTTGGGTGGAGGGAATCTAATTGAGTGATGTGATGAATTACAGAGGTTTGATTGTACTTCATTTCACCTCGTATTATAAAGCGCATCTCTTCAGAAAAATCAACGAATGGGGAAATCTTGCAGGTACTGCATAGTGTATGTAGGTAGCTAGCTGTAGGTACATTATGTAGGTGGTAGATGGACCTTAACCTGACCTACTAGGTACCTACGAATAATACATAACCTGGGTTTCGATCATTTTTCTGCACGGGGTATAAAAACCTGGGCCGCCCAGGCGTGGCCCGCAGCAGGGATTGGGTAAGGGAGACAAGGAGGCCTGCCGAGTTCATGCATCAAGTAGTTATTATTTCAAGAGTATTGGGGGTGGGTGGAAGGGTTTGTACGGAGGTAACTACCTAGGTATGTATTTTAACTACATCCATAACATTATCATAATACATACGTACCTACATACTGTACATACGTGTTGCTCCATTTATTCTTATTAGCCTTGCATATTCATCTTATTATTTCATCCCATCTTGTGAAGCTGGCGGAGAGAGCGAGATGGAGAGAGAACTTGGAATGCCTAACTTGGAAGTCAACCTTGAGTAAACAAATATATGATGATGTAGTTACAGGTTGTTACTATATCCCTATCTACCAGGTACAATACCTACGTAGGGCACTACATATCCAATATGTATTGTACAAGTTGTACAACTTGTAGTTACATCTGTATATGAGGGATTGCTTAAGCATCTAAGCATCTAGCCTAGTGTAGTGGCTTACTAGTTATTATCTATCCAATTATATCCAATCAGGCTGCTTGCCTACTAGATAGATAGATGAGAACGTGTATAATAGTTGGAGAATATAGAGTATAATTGTCTCCTTTGGGATTCTTGTCTAGACTCTTCAAGAACCCCATGTCCAACAATGACGAACATTGGAACAGGGATATGTAAACTATCGATCATGATACATATGGTGCGATGCGAGGATCGACAGTCACATCGTCCGAGCTTCTTATCATTTATGCCTTAATCGTTGGATGTCATCCCGCCTCATTTCCCCAGAGGAACTTTGGTTAAGAAGAGGTATACATATCATAATTACCTATTACCTGCTAGGTATAAACATACATGCATGTGAGTATAAGCTGGTAGCCCAGTGGTAGGTTCATGTTGGTTAGTAAATAGTTTAGGAGGTTGGTAGGTACGTAGATATTGAGATATGTATGTACCTACCCAGACTTATGTACAATATCAATTATGAGGATTCGAGACCCGCGGTTGATCGGCGTGGGGTTATATGCTTGCTGGGCTATATGCTGGGTTATATGCTGGGTCACATCAACCTCAGCAAGTTAAGGGTTAGTTCATTGTACCTAGACCTGATGACATGTGCGTGCTAGAGAGAACCGGGTAAGAGTGCAAATGCAGGATCCCGAAATGGCAAAGACTAGGTACTTGCATAGTAGGTACATACAGAGGGTACATGTCTATGTAGTAGATGATGTATGTAGGTAAATGCTAACTTAGGTAGACAGCATGTATGTAAATAGGCTGGTTCATCTGCAACAGCCTCGAACCTCACGACTAATAATAAATGCGCAATCCGGCAGAATTCGGCATATACCTCTTGTCATATTTCAACGACTTTGCCCTATTTCTCGATAGAGCTAGGAGAATGCATAGTCGAGTAAAGTACAGTTAATTCTTCCGAGCCTATAGCTACGCACATATCCAATACATCTTCAAAGTTGCTAACCTAGATGCAACGGTATCATCCCGCTAGCAATCATAATTGCGGCGATGCCCTACCTACCATGCAACTTATAACACATGGCAACTAATCATGTATTTCGTACTCTCTCCCTAGTAGGTACCAATAAGTAGATGTGTGGATATGTACACGGTAGCATCCATCATTGACCTATGTAGGTATGTACTGTAGGTAGATTGTCTGGTGATGGTCAGCATTACCATCCTACTAGGTTAGGTACTTACTACCGACCTACCTAGCTGACAGGCTGCCTAGTAGCCTACCTAGTCCTATGTATGGATGTATGGATTGTATTGTATTGTACATCTGATGGGCTGTAGGGCTGGTATTGAGATACATACATAGTATTGCCTGTGTACCGAGTGGGTTGTGGCTAGAATGCGGCTGCTCAGAACCGAGTTTGCCATGTGGTCATACAACGGTCCCCTATATTGTGGCTTCAACGGTGTCCAACGGGCGGCCTTGGTCAAGAAAAGTGCCTAGAGGGCAGCTAGATTAACATACCACAGATTACACGCTTACCGCGTTTTTAATAGGTATGGATACGGCGGATGTGGGTTGCCAACCAGCCAACTATGTCTGTGACGTTATCTAGCAGTCTAGGCGACTCTCTCGTCTTGCTCTCTAATTTGACCTCTTCCAAGCTATGTTGACATTGGTAACCTGTAGGTCGAAAAGTCGCGACCCTAATTATCATCGTCAATGCATTTTGTTGATGATGTTGCACTTTCATATCGCGTGCCTTCAATAGTATAGTCTATTATGCCGGTCCATCCTGGTTCTAACATCCCAGCCTTTGTCTTAAACCGTTGACAGGCTTATTATGCTCTTAATAGGCCTGAGCAGCACCTCTATCACAGGCTAGGATGTGGTCCTCCAACGTCTATCCATTGCTACGATCGTAAGTGCAACTTATGGACAATGAAAACAATGAAAACAATGAAAACAATGAAAACAATGAAAACAATGAAAACAATGAAAACATCCCGATGTGGTTGTCTAGGTACCATCTACGGGCTTAGACCTCAGACCGCAGAAGACCTCAAACGAACAGAGTGGTACCTAAGACCCCGCCCCCCTTAAAATTCAACAGAAATAAGGAATACGGGAAACTCGAACAGTTTGATAATCTATTACAGCCCACTTTGGTAGCCTGCTGCCCGCCTATCGACCTCCAGAATCCAGGCTGCCCAAGTCATAATAAGGATTAAATCCTCCGGTCGATCCCCGCTCCAAGTGCCTATCTAGGTACATTACTACCATACATAGTATAGTATAGTATAGTATAGGCATGTACATAGATACCTAGTACATGGGTATACTATGAGGCTTTGGCCTTTCCTACACGCGCTCACGGAGCTGTTTAACTTGGACGCTCGCACGCCGTAAGTCTGTTAAGCGATTGTCTCAAACAAGACTGAATCAAACATGACTGAAGCGTGGCAACTAGTTACTATAAGAGACAAGAGAGAAGAGCAATGGCGCTTCGTGGAACTCGAGAAACGTTGATGGCACTAATCATGTTCACCTAATTCGCCAAGATTCGAATTGGCCTTGAACAAGACCCTGGAAAAGAGAGACGCCTCCTGACTCCTGAGTCCTGAGTCCTGAAGGGCTTTGCAGTTGATAGGATTACCCCCACTAACCCCACTGAGCCAGACAAGATGGTCAACCCCCGAGATCTACGAGGCGTTCGGCTGCCATGTAGTGTCTCCCGAGCCCAATAGGCCCCTATCCCTGCCCGGGGGGGCCACCAGGAAAAAGGGCCAGTAGACTCTTGTCTAATATCTGAAGATTCGTGACTGACCAGGTTATGGCCAATCAAACTATTAGAACTGGCTGGCCCTTTATGGTTCGACGCCTACTTTTTATTGCGCCTAGGGACTTTGTACATACATATTGTACTGTATTTGCATTGTATCGTACACTGCAGGAAACGCAGGAAACAGTGCAGCTGAGAGGGTCCAAAGAGAACCTTGGATTTGGAATGTTGGGGAATGGTCAAGCTGGGAGGAGGAGAAGGAGCTTAAAGCGATCCTCTTCGTCGATTATTCTTCTGGTTTTCACATTACCATTGCCACCTGGTTTGTTTTTCTTTCGCATTGGATCTTTTCCAATCAATGGCAGTAGATGTTTTCAGCGCCAACACCACGACATCGTGTGCCTCCTCAACAATACGTCCGTTGCTTTGTACACCGCAAATTTTCACCCGAGATCAGCTGGACTTAAGATTACTGCCATGATCTCCACATGGGATGGGACCCTGATGCATGATGCGTTCCGGCATGTGCAGAAGCCTCCCAACGTTGACAAGCTCACCTCGCCTCTCGCTACCCGACGTCGCTGTGTCTTGGTTGACCGTGGATCAACGAACCCTTGCGAACCAAGTACAGACGTCGTTCTCGAACTCCCTTCATACCCAGGCAGGTAGGTAGATATGCGTACGTATGTACGTGTGTATGTATGTATGTATGTGCATACATTTAGCATACATACATATCTACATGCGTACATACACACGCGCGTAGTAGGTCTAAGGTAATGATTTAAAGGATAGAGCGGGCTTACTACTTACCAGGAGTAATAAGTAGTAGTTCAATAATATGAAGTGGAATTATACATCGTAAGCCGACTTATGCGCAAGCCCTTACTCGCACAACATCCGCTCTGCGTGCTTCTGCGTACATGTATCATGATGTACGTATGTACACACATGTCTAATACATGCCTAGCAGACTATATGTAGGTATATAGAATATAGGTATGCATCGATGGATTCAACTATACTAAGGTCATAGTTATGACATACGATATATGATAGTCATAAGTAATAAAGTGACAGATGCCTCCATATACTTACCTACTATTATTACTTAGTTACCTCCCTACCTTGCCTAGCAAGTATTAATGAGTATTCGTATGTAGGTTGGTTTAAACAACAATGACTATATGTCAAACACCTTATCACTATCACTCTTTGAAGGATCTAAAATAGAGCCGGAGGATCGGAGATTTTCGTCGAAGCAAAGTACCCTTTTTTTTTCTTCTTTTGTTGATTTCCCCAGTGTCTTTGCGTTTCGAGCTAACCTTGGAAAGCGTTCGTAAGATGATTATCATAAGGAGCCCTGGAGCCTTGGGGAGTCTAGGTTAATTAGATATGTAGGTACCTAGAAAAAAAGAAAGGGAAAAGGAAAAAAGAAGAATTAAAGAAAAAAAAAAGAAATTATTCTTATCCACACTTTCAATCGGGCTTATCCAATTTACGCGGAGCGTTCCGGACAGCCACTGCAACTTCCAAGTTCAAGGTTGGAACAATTGGAACTCCCAAGGCTAGCGATCGGAACAATGAGCGCCGCTCACCGCTAAGGAATTTAAGGAACATCAATGATTGTAATTAGTTATGATTGAATTTGAAGCTAAAAAAGGAACCTTGACCCGTGACTCGAACTAAAGGAACTTCCCAGATTTCAAGATTGCCAACTTGGAACTTGAACCTTGTGGGCGCTTTACACCAGTTAGCCCTTTCCAGTAATGAAGGTAACAATATTTTAACCCCGGAAGGCAATAGACCATAGTTAGATCCATCTGTATGTAAGTAGCCTATGGTACCTATCTCCTATTAAACTGCACTACATCTACATACATCATTTGACGCTACACATCCTAGTAGTACGTACCTTCCAAAATGCCTACAATGGCCCTACATGTAAGAAGAGCAGATGCAAGAACCTTGGGGGCTGCAAGTAAAATTCGATGGTAATTTTCCGCTCCGGAACGCCTCATATACCGTCATCTTCAGCTACCAGAATTGAACTTCCTTATCCACTTTTATTTTCTCTTCTTTTTTCTTTTTTCTTTCGCGTGTCTCAAGAATTCAAACTCCATCATCCATCGTGAGAATCATCATCTCAATATTGTCTTCTTATATTCATATCCTTCAATTAATTCTTTTCTATAATAAGCCATCAATCTCTACTTACATTACCTAATTATTTATATGCATGATGTAGTTACATATGTACTACCTTGCTATCTACTTGAATACATGCCTACTATCTACCCACAGATACCTCATTTCCTTAGTCCCATCCGCTATATTCCATCCACTTTATCATCTTAAACCATCCATAGTCTAAGTGGAACCTATCTCATTCCCGTAGTCAAGGCATCCTCGACTGCGCACGTGGTAGTTATTATAGCTCTCTTGGAACAAGGGCCCTCTTCCTGACCCCGACCCCCAAACCCCGACAGATCTGTGCGGTGCGGAATAGCTATAGGTAAGGGCCTAGTTAATAGCAGGATAATATTGAACCTGTGCCAGAGGCTCTTGTTCGCCAAGGTCGTCAACCGAGATTTCTTGCATATGTACGCCTGCTATCCCTGTCCCTGTCTCTTACTAGATATGGCCATCAAATATCAGCGAAGGAGTCCAATGCGTATGTATGTACCCCGTACGACCTGCTAGAGCGCAGTGGTACAAGTACAACAGTCAGAATCGCAATCAGGGCCAGTCAAAGATCAGTTCAGTCAAAGTAAGACATCTCCCCCTCCTATAGCATTATATCATATACCCATTGTTGACGTAGCTTAATTATCCTTGGCTCGGATAGGATAGCTTGGCTTTAGACATACTACCTAGGTATGTAAAATACTACATATTGTATTTACATATGTATGTATCACCTAGTAGTAGTTACTAGCTACCTATCTAAGTAGTGTACCAACGACCTAACCTATATGTAGGTATCTAAGGTCGAGGTTCTTTATTAAAGCCCTGCCTTTTGAGACTACCTGGGTAGGTAGGTACACGATACTAGTTCGACAACAACCCAGCAATATTCCCTTTGGTCAAATGATCAGGTCAGTCCAGTCCAGTTGGGTTACTATCTGTCTCTTATAAGCCGGGTTGTCATCGTTATTACATAGTACATGGCAAATATGGAAAATATCGTCAGTCTAGTGGCTAGTTTCCGAATTACCGAATTACCGGAATCGTCGACTTGCAACCAGATGCAATTCAAAATCAATATTCAATAAACCCTACCTGGGTACCTACCTACCTAATACATACATAGTAGGTAGATATGGGTCACCCAAAAGTGGTTAAATTTTAGCCATCCAAGCTATTGCCGGTGTATGTACCTCGACGATATACACACATGCAATTATTTGCTTATACATATGTATTCATTCACATGATTTACTATACACCCATTTCGACAACTCTTATGGGACGTCAGCGTCATTCTCTTAGATGCTGTCGCCAGATCAAGCGAGCACCCTCAAGCGGGCACTTTGTCCAATATAAGGGGTATCGTCATACTCTCACCCTGCTTTCAAACACAGACCTCCTTCCCCTCTTCAATGCTAGCCTGGTACTGATGGCGTAAAGCCGAACGCGAACGCGAGAATGATCAGAAACAGGAACAGGAACATCACAAGAAGAGGATCAGGGCAAGGCCAAGTCGATTGTCCAGTGGAGCTTCTCCGACCTTAAATACATACAGTACCCCTAGGCCTTCTGGCTGGGAGCTTAATTAAGCGGTCTGTATAGGTAGCGGCTGGGCACCGCGTAGTTAGTGCTCCCGCCCGGATGGTAGAGCAACTGCGGTTTATCGCCTCATTATTACCCAAACGGATTCCTGGACCACCTAGGTGGGACAGGCACAGACCATCATCCCGGTTTTGTACAATACGTGGATGTGGGTGATTACATGGCAGCCATGGTCGAGATAATCAAGTTAGCCGATCATCCTACCAGGTGAATATCAATTCCGTCGTAACATTGTCATCGTCTAGGCTCGCGGAATATTGCACGTCAGCGGCTGGGCAAAGCACGACTATCGTATGGTAGTACTATTCCCAAATTTATATGATATTACATGTATGTATTGAAGCCCCTTCGATCCTAGCCTATGAGTACTCGGGATTTCCATCACGAGTATACAACTTCTCTCGACTTGCATTTATTTGCATGATTCCCTAACTTAGTACTCTTGTCTTCTTGCCTCTCCTTGTGTCCGAATAGGTGTTCCCTTCCCTATTTCATCTTCCTCGACCTTGGGCCGAGGCAAACGTACCACCGTGTCCACAAGATGTAACCGAGATGCATATTACCCTGGCTATTCTCCACAGGTCACCATCATAAGTGTCACTACGTGGTGGAGGATGGTAAGACGGGGCGGCCAGAGATGGACTTGTCTTGTCTTTGCCTATAGTACTACTACTATCACCACTGCCACTGCCACTGCTACGACGGTGGTTATTATAAGCTAACGTCGTTCTTTCGGTAGTGCCTGGCACGGTAGTCGAAAGCGACAAGTCCGGGCCAGCTCCGAGTTCTCTCCCCCGCCGATGTGATATACCTTTAAAAAATGACTACTCGAAAAAAGAGAAGTCGTTCATCTCGCCTAGTCGGAATATTTTTATGCGCCTGGATCAAATTGTGATCTTTAGATGATTATGTTGCACGCGATCAACCCGTAATTACAAGATTCATGCGTAAAATGCCGCCGGATTAATAGCCCAACCAGACGGAGATTTTCTTCAGCAGGGACCCATTTCATCTGTCATGCCCGATGGGATCTAGCCCTTGACGTCCCCGACCGTTGGAGGAAAAGCAATGACCTCCCATAAACTACTACATTGATCAGGTATTTTAGCTGCTTACCTAGCAGCCTACCTTGTCAGCCAAAGGATCTTCAGCTAGGTGCCCATATGGCTGAATGGAGAGAAATAAGAAGATGCTGGTTGCGATAATTGCGACAAATATAGGCCTAATATATTTATGACGCCGTACGGGTCTGATTGAAATGAGAGTTCCATAGTGGATAAGACAAATTTATTACCAGTCAGTCGGGTACATAACAATGAATGATAAGGGGTTTAGGAGGTCCGGGGCGGCCCTTCGATTCCACATCGCCCTAAGGAGATCGGCAGGGCAGGGCAACGCTAGGACTGCCCAGACATCCGCCGGTAAATTAATACGCAAGCTAAGGACCAGGAAGGATATTGACTGGCCTAGGCTTGGCCTAAGCTTGCAAAGTCGGACGTGGGGAGTTAGTTACGTACTATACCGGGGAATTACTCCTTACCAACTTACTATAGTGGGAACAGCTTACCCTCGAAGGGCCTCTGCTCCGTTTCCAATAGCCTTGATGGGGGCCGTACCTGCAAAGCAGCTTGGTTGGATTGGGAAACACGAGGCGGCTGTCGAGCGTGTTCCATCGTCCCAGAACATCGTGCTCTATGGTTCAGAACTTCCCTCCCTCCCTCCCCCCTCTTCTCTTCCAAGCAGAAAAAAAAAGGCACGCTGAGATCCCTCACGAGCGAGTTTCCGGAACTGGAGATGTAGCCGACAAACCGCCGACGTTCGAAGATTCTACTCGCATTCTTCCCGCATACCGTCTTGAGGTCATTATTCCGTCTGGGACCTACAGGATGGATCCACAGTATTGTGCATATATTCACACTCATACATACTACATGCACTAGTAGTGGTAAGTAGTACCAGACGGAATGATCGTGAATATATGTACTTGTACATGTGGTTACGCGGTTCGTTACTCAACTACATGTACATACATACGAAGTATCTAATAATATTGGCAGATTTGTACAATACAATATGTACCCAATAGGTAGGTACTATGGTAGGTAGGTAAGTACCTACGGCATAGTACGAAATACTTCAAGTCAGCTAGGGACCATTTGGTTAATTATCCTACATAGTACCTGTGACCATATGTACCGTGACATCGGGCATTGGGTATTGCGAAAAATGGTCCTTGCGAAAGCTTTTTGCGAAAAACCTCCCTCCTTCCCTCCCTCCCCAGTTCTATAATACGACAAACCCTGGCTATAACAGAAAAGCGCACCATCCTCGGAGTCTCACCGAACTCCCCACACTCTTGGGTTTATTTTCAATTCCCAAACGTACGGTTACCCGTTCTTCCTCTAGCGGATAAAGGTTTAGCACGATCTGTTTACCGTGGTCTCAGTGTGCGTTGCAGCGTTGCATTCGGGCGTCCAGCGGAAAACCAACCCTCCACCCCCCCAGCAAAGCAAAGGAAAAGACGTCGAACCCTGAAACAGATTAAAGGAGCAGCGCCGAACCACGTTTCGTCCCAGGACATTTTCTCAATTCATGTCTCACCTTTTCCATTCTTTTCTTTTTTCTCTATGAAGCACCGCTTAATTTGTTTCGAACCCCTCGAGCGGGAGGAGGGAACGGAGAGATGAGGGGGTAGAGAAGGGGGGGGGGGGGGGGGGGGGGGATAGGGCCGTCAATCCAACTCAAGTCACGATAGAGGGGACTTTGTTTGCATAGGTATTGTAGTTGCGTTTTGAGTACTAACTTATCTATCACCTACCTATTTACCTCATTACCTACCTACTTACTACACGTTATGATGATGAATTTGGTTACCGGTTTATGGCATAGCATGGCTTGACCATAGCCACGGCCATGGCCTAAAGAAACCCCTGGCGTACACTGGGAGGTTGTGAAACTGACTTTCCCGCGCGGTATTTAGCCGATCTCTTCAGATAATGAGGCCTGAAAGGCCACAGTAGCGCTCTTGTACCTTTTCCTTTTGCTTCTTTTCCTCCCCCCTTTCCTTTCCTTCTAGCTACCTAAGTGGCCAAGCGCTCGCCAACAGGGACCAACCCGAAAGCATTGAAGCTTCCAAAACACAACAGGAGGTACGATGATGTTAAGCGCACGTCATCCCGTTCTAAGGATGAAATGAGATGAAATGAGATGAAAAGAACGAATCAAAGGAAAGAATGGAAGAAAGAGGCCAAAAAAGCAAAAGCAAAAAATAGAGGCAGAATGCACCTATTAAGCCTACGAAGGTAGCACAGCAGCTCGCGCAAAAGCCTCCACCAACATATCTGCATGCCACTCCGTCCCGCTGCATGATGTCGACGTGATTTAACTACCTATCTATCTACTTTACCTGCCATACCTAACCTAACCTGACCTACATACCCTGACCTAGCGTACAAACGAACGAAAAGTCGAAGTGTCTTAGCTTCTCCGAGTCAGCCACGCGCGCCGTCTCATTTGCAATTCGAGGCCAACAACGGGATGCTGTTCCAAACTTGGAGAGCATGCTGCTGCACGGCTGCACGGCTGCACGCGGCGCCCGGATCTTTGTAGTTGCAGGCGTGTACCTACATGCCTACTACATACATATATACTATATATCCACCGATGATGTTGGCACAGCACGTCTCTGCGAAACGTTTGAATACCTACATAGGTAGGTATGTAAGTATACAGCATTGTTATAAGACGGTTGGATCTTGGCAAGCCACAAGCGCATGGCAATGCAGTGGAGGACGGATTCGACGATTGGTGATTTCACACCGGCCTTGAAAGGGACGGAACGGGCAGGCGGGTTATTACTTGGAGAGCTGCCATCTGCCATATGTAGGTACTATACTATAGATATAGGTACATACCTTAAAGTCGGGATGATTATTTTGGTCTGGTCAAAGCTTCGCCGGTTAGGCTAGCCCGCTTTGTTTTCCGGCAGCTAGAAGAAAAGTTCCTAGCATGTATGTATGTAAGTTCCCTACCTACATACCTACCTACATACCTACTAGGTAGTAGGTAGTAGGTATGTACATACAGATTACACTATATATACCCAGGTACGTATATATAGGAGACGAGACATCTAGGTTAAAATCGTCACTCACACAGACCATTATTGTATCGTATTATACATAGTTGAAATTAGCGAGAAATTCCGCGTGGGTTTTCTCTTTCTAAAGCGGCTATCTGATCTAACTCACTTGGACACGGCAGTTTGTCTACCTTAGTACATGCTTAGCATACTTGGCCTATAGGTATTATACCTAGGTAGTTGAGTCTAGTAATAGTACAGTACTGTAGATTTATAGTAACGGAACTTACCAACGGGTCTAGTCTCTATAGTTACCTAGGTAGTTGATCTATAGGCCCAGGAATCTAAACTACGAACTACCCAGATGAGACTATCGCAACATAACAGCGGGCCACGAACCCGAAGATGGGGCCCGACTACTAGGTACCTACTTAGCTGCCAACTCTGCCACGTTTTTTTTTATTGTTCCTTTTTTTTTATATTACTTTCCATCTCAGCTCAGACCAAGTGGAGAGCTTAGATAATTTGTTACCGTCGTTGAGGCTATCGTTACTACCTAACCTAGTAACTAACTACCTTACAACCCTGTTTATTCTACGACTACACTAACTAGACAAAAGATGGAATGGCCCCCAACTAAAGTTACTAAACTACATCCACACGAATCTACCTCAGCTAGGCAAAAGAGTATCGTAGGTTATTTAGTTATTACGGCCACGATCTAAATACCGAGTAAAGAATAGGCCCAATCTACCTAGCCCGGACTTGGCCCCGGCATGTGATCGATCCGTTCCCTCGCCCCTCCTCATCCTCCTCCTCCACCTTTTGGGCTTTCTTTTTCCCCTTGTGGCAATAAGTGAAGCTATTGATTTACAATAGCACATACACTAAAACCCATTTCCTCTCCCCTCCCCTCTCTTACCGGAGATTTCCAAGATTTTTGTTGTCAAAAAAAAAAAAGAGGTCTAGCCTAGGGGGACCCGAGGCCCGGCGGTGAGGTACGGGTGTATCCTTGGGTGTGGGCCGGCAGGCATACTGAACAGCTTTCGGAGCTAGCCATGGAGCTGGGTTGAACAGTTGAACTTATGTACCTACCTAGGCGATATTTCCAGGATTGCTAGCGTGGTCTGGTAATCAAGCTAGGTACGATGTAGGTAAGTAGATATGTACATACGACGTAGATGGCGGACCAAAGAAAAAAACAGAGAGAGACTTTCTGGGGATATGATGCTATCCCCACCGGCCTGGACCCGATGATCCTCATACGGTAAAAAGAAGGTACGCAACGCAGGCACGTTATCATTTCTGAGGGACGTCACATGCTCCGTCGCACGGGGGGGGGTCTTGTGGAGGAGGGAGCAAACTGTGGGAATTTTTATTTTGGGAAGATAGGAAACGGGGCATCTTGTCTTGTGACCTACAAAGCATTCTTCGCTATTCTTGTTACCTACATGCTTAGTTACATGTTACTAGATATGTACCTAAATTAGACATCAGCTATAATCTCCTATAATCTACATAGCCAGCTCATCCCCATGTAAACTTGCTCAGCTAGATTGTAATATCTATACAGTATAGGGGTAGCTGGTATTATTAGGCAGGTATAGGCCAGTATCAAACCCTCTAGCCTTACGTCGTATTCCTTCTTCGGGATATATACATAGTAGCTAATTAGAATGTCTATCCAATTAGGTAATTTATTTAGGTGTTGTTAGACCTACACCCAAAGCTATGGCAAGCTAGTATGAGACAAGTACGTCAATGGTCTATAGCAGTCATGATGGCATGTCATCCCAAACTAGTACCCGGGCTATAGGGGCAAGGACGAGGGCTGTAGCTAGCGAGTCTTCGTATGAGTGCTTCGAGCGGTCGTGGTAATGATTACTATTGACAGTGAGCTATCAAGTAGGTGGTATAGTGGCCAGGTAGAGATATTGTAGCGTGTATGTACATGAACTGTTGAATATGCATACCTAGACTACATACTACCTCCTATGTTACTCGTATACCACCAGCCAAAGAAAAGGTACCTATGAAAGGGGAATAAGTCAAAGCATCTCAGTACCCGAGTATATGGCACCAAGCAAAACAGACAGAAAGGCATCAGACAGGATCGCGTGCCTGCGTTTGCGTTTCTCTCCCAGCTCGCCGGTAAACCCGACACACTGGTACCTTGCCCACCCACCCACACACCAACCAACCAACCTTACCTACCAGCCGATCTATCTACCTACTCGAAGCCGACCCAATGATTTCCGAGTGCTGTTCCATCAAGGGGTTAAGGAAGCTGGGTTACATTGACCTGGATGCAGGTACGTAAGACCCAACACAGCTACTACCTATCTGTCTGTAAGGAGTAAAGACAACGAACGATATAGGAGAAGGAGGAAAGTAAAAATAAACAAAAACATTAAACAATATGGGTATGAAGAACCTACCTACATGTAGGTCCATAGGTGTACGCCCAACAGTACCGTTCTGGGTAAACGATGTTCGTTTTACGTACATACCTAACTACCTACCCAGGTAGTAGGAAAGATCGGGCGGGAGAATCGAGGTTGACAAATCTAACACCCGGAGTCAACGAGAGACGAGACAAATGTGGAAGTGTGGAATACCTAAAGAAAACCTTCTCGCTGTCTCATGCTGAGACGCTTCCATCCAGGAAAAGGGGAAGGATAGACGGATAGAATGAATGAATGAATGAATGAATGGGGTGTATGAACGAACGAGCGGATGGAACAAACGGACGGGATGTGGAAACGGGCATAGGAGATTTTTTCTTCTTTACTTACCTAGTACCCTTACCTAACCAGAGGGTAACCGAGCTGGACACAGACCAAGACAATGCAAAACAAAAGACAACGGGACGTAATCGCGATTATCGGCATCGCCATTAGTACTAGGTGTGATTTCAACGCAAGTAGCTAGCCTAGTATACGTTCCAATGTATGTATGTAGGTAGATATAGATGTAGGTAAGTAATGTCTTCCAAGTCGCTGGGTCCGAGGATGAAACGTACATATGTAGGATACCTAGATGGGTTTCGAGTTACCCAATATCAGAGTCAAGAACTAGAACCAGAACCAGAGCTAGAACATGGTAGGTTGTCTGTGTAGGTAGCAACTAAACCAGTCTCGAGAGTGAGTAGGTAAGTATAGACGACCAACTATGATCACGACGACGACGAGCTAGCTTCAGGTTTCCCTCATCCACCGTCCCTCGTCACCTCAACTTGAAACGAAGCGCCGCTCCACAAAGAGGAAGGCGACACGACACATACGTACATCTAGATGCACACAGAATCAGAGCGCACAGCAAGGAGATCGCGCGCATGCGGTCGATGATGTGCGTATGACATTGTACACCTACCTAACCCGGCGAAGTCCTAGTTGCTTCCCAAAGAGAAAGAAAGTCCTCCGAGTTCGTCGCCTCCCCTTCCCTCCCCTCCCCCCTTCCTGGGAACTTGGAACCGTACTCTCGGTACATCTTGGCGAACACCTACTGACCTGGGCCGCTACCTAGGTAACTATGTCTCCTTTACTCTGTTTCCCCTTAACCCATGATTACCTATTTTCTCCCGCTTCTAGAGTTGGTATCACAAGCAACCTGGAAAGTAACAAGCCAACCACCAACTCCTCTGGACGCACGGGATTCCAGCGTGTCGGTACCTACCTACCTACCTAGCCTACCAGCCTACCATGTATACCACACCATACTTACATACCTATGTACCCTAGTCCCGTCTCTCTCCGCCGTCTCATCGTGAAATAATAATCTCCTTACGGCCGTTTGGTGTAGACATACCACCAACTACTTACGTCCGGGATGTTTTACCTGCCTACCTACCCTATCCTATCTACCTATGCACCCTACCTAACTTACCTACCTTGTACCCAGCATCAGATAAAAATAAGGAACAAGGGAATCAAGTCGGACGGGAACTCGCTTGACCTTGGGGGATATCGGAGAATTTCCTCCCCTTTATTCTCCCCCCTTGCCCTTCCCTTTTCCCTTTTTTTTTGGCCCCCGTACCACCACCACCACCACCACCACCCCCTAAAACTAAAACTGCGATTTGCCGAGTAGGAGAAAAATTCATTAGGCGAAGTTGTCTCGGGTCGAGAAACCCTGACATGATGGATGACATGGCATGATTTGACATGACAAATCCGTGGCTATGGCAAGCACAGGTCCCTTTTTCTCTTCCAAAGTTCCATTCAATGACACTGACTAGCTTCCCTATTTACATACCAACCTAACCTAGGTAGGCACATAGATCTCAATACTGGAATACCACCCAAGTACCAGGCACGCACGACTCGAGCCGACGTCGCGCAGGCCAGTCTTGGTATGTAGTTACTGGTATCCCATTTCACTAGGTATGTACCAAAGTGTCTGAGTATCTGCGTGTTACTTACTTACTTACTACCCAGCAAAAAGGAAGGAAAGAAATAGATACCTACATAACTACCCACCTAAGATAGATCGAGACAGTTCAAGAAGGCAAGCAACATACGGCAAGACATGCAAGTCTTACCGAGAGACGCCCTTCTGCTTCCATCTACCTGCCTGTCCGTCCCCGCGTTTATCCTCCGACAAGAGAAGCGAACACATCTAACTATCTACATGTACCTAGAGGTAGGCATCCCTTTCTCCTTGATGCTTTCCACCCTTCCCGCTCCCTGTCCCTTCTTACGGGCACCTAGGCTGTAGCTATCCGGCCTACGCCATCCCATCGCCATGGTACCGTACACAGGCATCCCTCTACTTATTTACACGTACCTTAGGTAGGTAGGTAGGTACCTTCCCATATAGCTACTATAGGTATTCCTACAACACGTAGCAGTGGTGGGCGCTATGTATGTAGAAGCACTACGAACATGTACTGTATGTAGAAAATCCATTCCCCCTAACTAGGTACCAACCATCTCACCCCGGAACGAACAAACAGAAAAATTAACGAACCATCCATAGTTATCTCCAAAACCATCCAACTCAACCACCAAACCTGACCATCTAGGTAGACAGGCAGGCAGGCAGTAAAAGTAATAAAGAAAGATAAAAAACAAAAAACAAAAACAAAAACAAAAGACAGCACACGAAATATCTTGTCTCACACGGACAGATATGTAAATCTTGTGTCCCCTTCCCCTTCCCCTTCCTCCCCATCCCCCCCCCCCCCCCCCCCCAAAAAAAAAGCCAACCTATCTCAACCCCAAACCTGGCAAGATACGGCAGAAATACTAGGTATGTAGATAACTGAGGATATAAGTGCCTTAGGTACCTATCCCTGTATGTAAAGAGAAGTATGTACATGTAAATGGCTTAGTTTGCTTGTTTGTTTTATTCCCTACATCGCATGGCGCCCCCTTGTCTCCTTCCTTCCATCCATCCTTCCTTCTATCCATTGTAGGTACTTACCTACCTAAGGTTAGGTATGTACCTACGCAGTGTATTCTGCCTCGCTTCTTCCGGCGAAAGGGGGTTATGCCGTGCCATGTTGCACGGCAGCGATCTGGGATCTGGTGAATAGTTGGGGTCGAGGTTGTCCTTATCTACCTACCTACCTACCTCTCGCAACACAGTATGTATTGCATTTTATCAACCACGTATCTAGTAAGTGCTTGCCTAGGTATGTATCTACATATAGGCACGCCATCATCCCAAACCGACAAATATGTAGGGTCAAAAACCAGCACCAAGGAACCCATCTATCTGTACTTTGGGTAATGAAGGGGACTTGCGCTTAGGTCGTGGAACTTAGATCAAGTATCTGTAAGATTTGCAACTTTGCAGATGACGATGTTTCTATTAGGTAGCCATGGCTGGCTAGCTAAAATATTCAAATGCTTCTATGAGATGAGTTGAGTCCCCACTCCATGGATTAAACAAATTTATGATCCCCAAACGAACGCCTTTTACCCATGCCGCACATGCTAGAATGCTACTACAACTGTTGTAAAGGTATACCTATCTATACAACAACAACAACATCAACAACATCAAAAACAACCCCTAAAACAAAATGATAAACGACTATAAGCGAGATTGAACTGGCGGGGAGTTGCTGTCGTGCGGCCACTGCACGTCAGGCCAGATATGGTGGATGGCTTCCCAAATATGACTATAGAAATACCTTGGTTAGTTAAACGAGAAAAAGCAACAGGGCGAAATTAAAGGACGGGAATAGCAAGTTCATACCTGACGTAGATGATGTTCAGCCCATTTCTCACTTCCGCCGGCACATCTTTCGTATCCTTCTCGTTCTGGGCGGGGAGCAGGACCGTCTTGACGCCAGCTCGGTATGCTCCAATCAACTTCTCTTTTATCCCCCCAACTCTCTTCACATGACCGGAGAGTTGAAATTCACCCTGCATGAGTTCTTAGTATTCTGTAGTTAGATGTTTGGAAGCTTTACTAGATAGACTTACAGTCATAGCCATGGTTGGAGGCACAGGCCGCCCGGAAAGGAGCGATATGAGAGCAATGGCTTGAGCCATTCCACTAGAAGGGCCATCCTTGGGCACGGCCCCAGACGGGCAATGTATGTGGAGACTGCGTTTTTGCATCACGTTTTCCGTAGCATCCTGGGTTAAGCCTAGATCGTAAGCAAAATGTCGCACCCAACTCCTCGCCACCTTCACGCTTTCCTTGAGGACATCTCCGAGATTGCCCGTAAGCTCAACACTTCCATCGCCAGGCATGTCGAGAACTTCGATGAAGAGAATGCCTCCGTAGCCCCCTGAGCTGTAAGCAACGAGACCAGTCACTATCCCAGGCCGGACAGTTTTCTCGGCAATTTCATCTTCAAACTTCTCAATACCTAGGATAGACTCCAGATCTTCCATGGTGATGTCTGCTCGGTATGTCTCTGGGTGGCCAAGGTCGTTGGCTTCCACAAACTCCACGGCCTTCGCGCGGCAGACAGAACCAATCTCGCGCTCCAGGCCACGAACTCCTGATTCACGAGTATATGACTCGATGATCTTGGAAATCACTTCCTCACTGAATCGTACTTGACCCTCCGAGAGCCCGTTAACCCTAATCTGCTTAGGCACGAGGTGTTGCAATGCGATATGTCGCTTCTCATGCGTGGTGTAGCCGGAGAACTCCAAGGTTTCCATGCGATCCAGCAACGGGCCGGGTATTGTGTCGAGAGTATTGGCTGTGGCAATGAAGAGAACCTTGCTTAGATCGATAGGGGTATTGATGTAATGATCGTGGAATGAGTTGTTCTGTTCGGGGTCAAGCACCTCAAGCATCGCAGCAGAGGGGTCACCGTTATGGTTAGACATGCCCAGTTTGTCTATCTCGTCCAACAAGAAGACGGGATTCGCCACTCCTACTTTCCTCAGGCCTTGCACAATCAAACCAGGCATCGCCGCAACGTACGTCCGACGGTGTCCACGTATCTCCGCCTCGTCTCTAACGCCGCCAAGCGAGATGCGGTGGAACTTTCGTCCAAGAGCTGTAGCAATAGATCGAGCGATACTAGTCTTGCCCACACCGGGCGGCCCGACCAAGAGCAGGATAGGGGCCTTCTCCACCCGTCGCTTGTTCACCAGCATCTGGACCTTGAGATCGTTGGCTTTCATCTTTGCCTCTAGCTCGGGGTCAACGACTGCGCCCTCCTTTGCCGCATTCTTGCTGGACTCCAGATCAGCCACCTCTTGTTTGGCTTGTTTGATCTGCTGGTCCAGAGCCTCGTTCGCTGATTGCATCAATCTAACAATGGTGAGGTAGGAAAGTAGGCGCTTCTTCACTTGCTCGATTCCGTAATGATCGTTATCAAGCTGCTTTCTCGCATTCTCTAACGTGCTAACACTGATAGGATCGTCTGTAACCACGGACCATGGTACCTCAGCCAACGTTTCTAGGTACGTCCTGACAACTTGATACTCGGCTTGAGCGGGGTTCATCTGTTTAATCCGCTTAAATTCTCGTTCGGCTACCTTGGCGGCTTCAGGTGGAAGCTTCGCAGCCTCAATCTTCTTCTCAAGATCCTGTAAATCGTCCTGGTCCTGGTCACCTGGTCCGCCGCCAAACATATTGAATGGTGAGCCACCACCAAACATGCTAGGTGGATTCATTTTGAGACCTGATTGTGGTTGTTTAATAATAACTTGTTTCTTCTGACTAATCTTATCAAGGTCCTCCGGGTCGATGCGGACAGGTACGGCCGTGCCAGTGACAGTGGTGACTTTGAGATTTCCTTTGAGCTCGTCTACTTGGCGGTCGAGTAGATCGATGACCTTGTTCATACGTTCTGTTATGTCCTCGGCAGCGAGCACCTGGAGCTTCTCTTCGTAAGTGGTCTCAATCACATTCATCATGAAATCAGCCAAAGAAGCTCCCTCGCTCGGGCCTTTTCCGGCAATAAACCTTTCCAGTCTTCGCGACAAGAGAGGGTTCAGCCCTGGATTACCGTGGGAGAGCAGAAACGCGGATACGCGGAGAAAGGATACTAGTTCCCCGGAGAGACGCTTCAGAGTGTTGAAGAGCTCTTGATATAAGGGACTCTTGAGGTCTTGGGGGCTAACCTGCTCCGAATGGGGGGTGACCCTCGCCTCAAAGAAGGGGCGCTCTTGGGTGACTTGATCAATGGTCACGCGCGACACTCCCTGCACTAGCAAATTAAACTCGGCGCCATTTTGACCTTGAATCGCAGTGATTCTTCCAGAGACTCCATACGCAAATAAGTGGTCTTTTTTGATATTGTTTTTATCTACACTTGTAAGTTGGTCATACTTGCTGGGACTTTGCTCTGGGAGTGGCTCGCCGCGGCGATTCAATAGTGGCGAAAGCAGAGGTACACAGATGACGGGGATTTGGTCAACCCGTCTCGAAGCCTTAGAGGCGCGCGTGTAAATATTGGATAGCAGAGCAGGTATATCAGAGCGGCTGGCGGGAACGGGTATTCGGATGATAGAGCCTGGAAACAAAACGGTGTTCTTGCCCAGGGGAATCACGGGCATCACGGGCATCGCAACTGGTTGCGCCATGTTGATGAGTTTTCCCCCCTATAGGTTGGTTGTTTGGCTTTGTTTGCGCGCGATTGGTGGAAGGGAGAGGGTACGAAGGGAAACTCGAGGACGGGAGTGGTAAATCCTGCAAAGGTTGTGAAACCAGCAGGTGTTGAAGGGTAACGAATAATAGATCGCCTTGGTGAGAAGAATGTGGTTGAAGGAATAGGAAATTTAATGGAAGCGAGGCGTATATTGGAGAAGATGGGAGAAAAAGAAGAAGCATGAGTTGTTGATATCAATAGATCAAAGTTGTGGTTGGAGAGGCAAGGTTACCTAGGTACATAACTAGTACCTGGTACTCAAGCTGTGCCGAGCTTCCAAGTTGTACTTGTACAGCGTTGAACTCTAAAAACAACATTTGAACCAGTGACAGTTGAAGTCCAAGGAACATTGAAGTTGCCCATCACACATGCATTAAGCATTGATCAATGACATGGATCCAATCAAATGCATGCACTCTGCTGTACTAGTACCTAGGAAGGCAAGTGCATCCAATGCCATCCATACTAAAGCACCAAAAACATCCCCGTAGGCTACGTAGCCCGAGCTCAGGCTCCAGTACGGCTTACTTACATAAGTAGCTTGGTACCTAAATCTCAGGGAGTCCACAAGAAGTCCACATGTGTGCAAGTTCCTTCCAGAAGCATGAACATGGAAGATCACGGCGTCCCATAACAAGAGTTACCGAGGCTCATGTTGTATTATGTAAGTAGCACTTGTGGTACCTAGGTAGGTGCATACTTCTCGCATACTTCTCGCATACTTCATCTTTGCAGCTGCATTTGTCCAACACCCCGGATACATCAACCCGGCATCGCTGCCGAGCATTCCACTGCAAAAGGTTGGACGGAATCAAAGTGATAGTTGTTGTGATAGCCTCATCACTCTGCATTGAAATCTACCTACCTAGGTAAAGCTCATTTTCTTAGAGCGCACAAGACAACAGTATTTACCGCCCGAGCGCATCAGAAAGGTACACATGTGCATCTATTACCAATTTACCACATGGCATGAACATTGAACCTTCATATACCTACATATGTAGTACATATGTACCTAGTAGATGCAGAGGTATGTACTAGGTACTTATGTGTTTGCAATTCAATCAATGACATCTGGATGTTTCAATATTGAATGTTTCCAAGGAAGTTGGGAAGTCGGGACGTTCAAGGTTCCAAGTTTTAGGTTGCAGGTTGCAGGTTGCAGGTTACAAGGAGCTTCGTCAGTGCTGGCATGCAACGCCCCAGCCACAGCACTGCCATGTGTGCCACTGGCGTCAACCCCGCGATTTAGCGTATCCCAAAAATCAATTAAAAGTTCTGATCTTAGGTACCAAGTCGCGTCAATTGTTCACCTAGACGCGTCCTATACATTTTCCACTCCCAGTTTATCTACCTAATCGTGCCGAACACCTTTATTTCTTTCTCACCTTCTCCACGAAACATAATAAACCGCCTTCCATTACAATTGCAATCATGAATTGTACGATACCTTCCTCCCAGATCCTCATACTGTAACCATTTGACACATTCATCGCCTTTACTAACATACATACAACTCGCAGCATACGGCGGCGGATACTCCCAAACGAACTACGGCGCCACCGGTGGAGGCGATGGCGGAGGCTTCTTTGGTGGCTCGCAAAGCGGTAGTCAAGCGGCGCGACCAGTAAACGAAGAATCTCTGCGTCCCGTGACAGCGAAGCAGATCATCGACGCGGAGCAGACGTTCACCAAGGAAGGGCAATTTCGCATTGATGGCGTCGACGTAACGCAGGTGACCTTCGTCGGCATGGTGCGACAGATCAGCCCCCAGACCACCAACATCACCTATCGAATCGACGACGGCACCGGCATCGTTGAGGCCAAGTACTGGCTCGACTCCGACAAGCAGGACGACGCCAACCGCCCCATCTTCCAAGAAGAGCAGTACGTCCGCGTCTGGGGCCGCCTCCGCAGCTTCGGCAACAAGGAGCACGTCGGTGCCCACGTCATGCGACCCGTGACTGATTTCAACGAGATCAACTACCACCTACTCGAAGCCACCTACGTCCACCTATTCCTCACCCGGGGCGGAGCACCGACCGCCGGCGCTGCGGCAGGCGGCGATGGAAACGCCGCCGAAGACGACAGCATGTTCGTGGAGCACAACGACGCCGCCTTCCTGCGAACCGCGTCGGTCAAGGCCAAGAAGATGTACAACTACCTCAACCAGTCCAAGAGCAACGAGGGCACCAACATGCACATCATCGCCCGTGACACCGGCATGTCGATCCAGGATGTCATGGCGGCTGCTTCGGAGCTGCTGGGCCACGGCAAGATCTACACGACCCTTGATGATGAGACCTTTGCTCTGCTAGAAGGATTCTAGATCCATATGTTGCCACTTTTGGCTTGATAAAAAACAAGGATGGGAATACAATAGGCATAGCAATACTACGAGGGAAGGCTAGAAAGCACCTAGATCCCTGGTACGGTTGGCACGTCATCATCACACTACGTCTTGGGCGCTATTGGCATTGATCAAGGGATTGATTAGGCATGAATCAGGCCAGGAATCACAGAAGAAGACTTGGTCGAGAATGGAAACCAAATATGTGTTTAAAACGAATGGCCTTCATAAAAGGGGGGGCTTTAAGTAAACCATCTATCTAGATAGGTACGTAATGAATGACTGACTGACTACCTAATGATACCTGAACAACCAATCATACCAATAAGTACCTCAACCACCCCCAAAGTTATTTCCAATGAGTGAATCGCGACTCCATCCGCTCCCTCTTTCATTTTATCTCCCTGACGAAGCGTAGTTATGTCAAACCGAAAGAGTCCCTACCGCTGTGAAAACAGCAGAGAGTGGTGTTTTCCGGGACACCACACAGCAATTCGTTGGAAGAGAAAAATAAGAAGGGGGGTGAGTCTCTAACCTAACAAAAACACTGTAGAGCAAAAGAGAGCGTAAGAAAGTAATTGTGCAAAGAAATAAAAAAGAAAATAAAAAGTAAAGAAATGAAAAGAACCCGAGAAGCTGGCTCCCTAGATATCGTAGCCCTCCCTCCAGTGGACTGGGAGGTGGATAGTAGGAGCAGGAGCGGTAGTAGCAGCAACGTCGGTAATCGCAAGAACACAAAAGTGTCAAGAAGAGAAGAGAAAAGAGCCAAAAAACAAAAAAAAGGAAGCAAAACGAGGCAATTTGACTTTCGAATCACGCACGCACGCACGCAAAGGCTTCCGTCGTCTCCGTCATCACCATCATCAGTCATCCATCATCCTTGACCCTGTCATCCTATCATCATCTTCTTCACCTTCACCTTCATCTTCATCATCAGCAATAACGGTATCCACGTTTCAGTTCAACAACAACAACAACAAACAAACAAACAAACAACAAAGTCCTTACAATCATATACCCTCATCCCCCCCAGCCCCAGCCCCAGCCCCAGCCCCAGCCCAATAACCTAAACCCCACCACGCCTCGCCAACTTGATGGGGATGGTGGTAGACGGGGGCAGCTTCTGGGGCTCGCGGACCATGATGGTGAGGCGGACGGGGGAGCGGCTGTCGGCGCCGAGGTAGATGTCCTTCTTGGCCTCGAAGCCGAACTTCTTGTAGTACGCGTTGTTGCGCTCCGTGCTCGACTCGAGGTACATGGGGCGCCCTTCTGCGTCGGCCTGTGGGGTTTCCGCACCCGCGGGGCGGAGCGCTTCAGCATGGACACCGGGAGATGGAGAGGAGAGGAGAGGAGAGGAGAGGGGTGGATGGTATTGGGAGGAAAGGGGAAAGGGGAAAGGGGGGGGCCAATCAGAATG
Organism: Hypoxylon fragiforme; assembly: GCF_022984875.1. Lineage (NCBI taxonomy): Eukaryota > Fungi > Ascomycota > Sordariomycetes > Xylariales > Hypoxylaceae > Hypoxylon > Hypoxylon fragiforme. The sequence continues at coordinate 361,017 of NW_026054761.1, read as the reverse complement.
AAGACATGACGGACCCATCCCAATCAACCCCTTTTCCCTTCAAATACTTCGTATTGTATTGAGTAGATATATAAACGTACCTTAGCAGCCATATGCTCGAGCAGCTTCCTGGCGTAGCCCCTGCGCTGTCCGCTGGGCTTGGTGCCGAGGTAGACGAGGTAGTAGCACTCGCTGTCGCGGTCGCCCATGGTCTCTGCCTTGGTGTGGTGGAGCACGGGCATGAGCTCGCGGTAGTAGCGCTTGCGCCCCTCGGCCGAGAGCTGGTAGTAGAGCCGCCACATGCCGCTGCGGACGATGGTCACCCAGTCGTCCATCTCTTGCCCCGGCGGCATCCTGTATCTCGAGCGGACGGAGAACCCCGCCTGTTAGCCGGACGGAACCATATATGCAAGCAAATGCGTAACAACAAGTGTGTAAATAGGAGGAAGAAAAGTTATTTTTAAAAAAAGGGTTGTGAAGAAAAGAAGAAAAAAAAAAAAAAGAAAGAAAGATTCATCCCGTCAAGGGAGAAGCCCCAGGAAAAACGAAGAAGGAAAAATTCTTTATAAAAAAAAGAAAAGGGGGTGGAATAACCGAAGTTCTCTCAAGGTCCACGTATTTAACCTTGATATCAGCACAATACGCAAAGCCCCACAGAGTCTCCCCCCCTTTCCCCTTTCTTTTCCCCGTAGCCCCATCCCCATCCCCATCCTCTTTCCCTTGGTACTAAAGTCAGACGAACACAACGGGGGGGTGCCTGGGTAAAACAAACTCACCAAAGCGCGACGCCCTCGTAGTCGGGGCCGATGGTGGTGACGACACCCCGATAACAATGGGCAGCGACGATGTAGTTGAAGATGTCGACGTGGAGGCGCCACTTGGCCTCGTCGTCGTAGCCGACCATGTCGTCGGCGTCGAGGAGGTACTGCGCCAGCTCGTCGGTCGCGAAGGCCTGCGCCAGCGACTGCGCCGCCTCCTTGTACTCCGCGATCCCGATCGCGCGCACCTGGCCCTCCCACTTCTGCGGCACCAGCGACCGCTGCTGCTTCTTCATCTCCACGAGGGACGACGAAACGCTGTTGCTTACGTGCTCCATGGTTGTTGGGCGTGGCAGGGGCTTGGGGGTTGGGGGTGCTTTTGGTCTAACTCTGACTTCCTAGGTGTCGGCGACTACATATCCCACCAACCATAGAGAACATATTAGCCAACAGCCTCTATTTTCTCTTTTCTGCTCTCTCTCTCTCTTCCCCTTCTTCTTGCCCCTCGATCCACATTTATACCCCTCGCCCCAAAAAGGGAAAAGATATATAACCTGCAAGATCAAGCAAGATCTAGGGGTGGAGCAAAACGAGCGAGCGAGATCAGATCAGATCAATCAAAAACTCACTTTAAATATTATTACTTAATATATCCTGTATACTATCTCCCGTGTGAACTCTAGAGAGTTGCGTTCTGGAGATAGGCATAAATCTTGCGGGATGAGCTAGGCAATTGAGGCTCGTGCGTAGGTCAACAGACATCAATGTAGATTGATGCGAGTAGTATTCCTAGAGACGTTTTTTCTAAGAAGGTTTGTCTGGTTTTCAGGACAACAAAAAAAGGGGGGGAGGCGTCACGAAAAGGAAGATGAGACGAAGAAAGAGTCCAATACTTGGACGAAAGGCAAGACGGATTGAGCGGATGAAATGGGTGAAGCAAAAAGAAGGGCTGATAGTAGATAGTGAGTAAGGTAGATAGATAGAGTGATCAACAAAGATAAAGCTGACTTGGGAGTAGAAACAAATCGGGTTAGGAGGGGACGGTGGATAGGTTATGTAGGTAGGTAGGTAGGCTATAAGGTGGTGCCGGGGGGCAGTATAGCCTCAAGTGTCAAATCTGTTTTTAAACCTCGAAAGCTGACTTGTGAACGAACAACAAGCTTGGTTTCCAGGTTGAAGAAGAAAAAACGAAGGGAAGGAAGGAAACTAGCGTCGGTGGAGCGCCTGGGGGGGTCCTTAAAGAGCGACATGACCCGATGTACAAAGCACAGTGTATAATAGTGTGGTGAGGCGAAGAGCCAAGGAAGCAATGCGCGGGATGGAGATGCAGAAAGCCTGAATAGTCGATGGTAAGCTGAGGGAGCCGCAGAAGATATGGCACAACAGGGTGACCAACCAGCCACTAGGGATGGGATATACACAGGTTGTATGAGACTAACCATCCCACATGTGCACTATCCATGCTGCTCGTGGACTACTGTGTACTACCTACGTAGTAGCAAGTATAGAGGTGTAGAGGGGAGGTATGTCGAAGGGTCTCATTGGTTGTTCGGTACGTAGCGGATGACGGCAACAACCGCCTGGGCACTATATGCCGCTTCATTGGCTTTATAAATCACAGTGCGTCAGACCCAACTCTTTGGGATCTTAAGGTGCCAGGTTTCCAAGGTCGTCTGCATACATTGTGCGCCAGTCTCGTGCACAGAGTTGGTGTGAACGGGGGACCCGGATGCAACAAACATCCCTTTGTGTAAGGTGTGGGTGAGAGCCATATGTAGAGGTAGAGGTGTGGGGGGGGGTTGCATGTGGCGGTTCACTGGGCTGCGACTCTAATACTTTTTAATAATAGCTCCTCATAAAGAGTGCTGCCATCCCCAGTACCGAATCCCCCAATCCCCCAATCCCACCTAGGTCAGTTAAATATGTACCTTGTTACAACTCTTCAGCTTTTCAGGGTCGCTTCCCAACATGTTGGCTGCGCAGCTGCGGCTTCACTTATAACGTCACCTGACATTTGACCTCAACTCAACATCGGCTTACGGCCTAGGTGAACGGCTTAAACAAGGATGGAAGCCGGGGAGCCGGAGTTATTTGACCTAGGTTATTTATGTATATAGATATAGGTAAGATGTATGTATGCGCTCACTTACGGTACATACATAACATAACGTATGCGCCCGATCTGCCCGATCTGCCCGATCCCGTCCTTTTCTACTCTACCGCCGAACCCGCCTAAATGCCATCGCTGAGAGTCTGACAAGAAGATTATCTGCGTATGACTCCGTTTCACTGCAGAATGGTCTCTAAGACGGGCGGGCGTGGGGTTTGCGGTGTGTATGCGGTGTATGCGGTGTTTTATTCCCGGAGTAGTAGATACAGTACTGTACTATGTAGGTAGTCATTCCGTGCGTATAACTTTGGGCGCAAATCCAAATCCAGGGCTGTCAAACGGATAAGGCATTGGATATCCTGTGAATCATATCCATGGATGCCAACGCTGCTAGGTTAGTTATGTACACTTATCTGCCCTGCCCCGGTCCGGCCGGGGTTAAGGGGGGTTGGTGACATTGAGCGGTGCGGAGCAGAGTATTGATTGGATGTGATATTAACGGGGGTTTGCATTCTTGAAACAAAGCAGATCGCCTGTTTTTTTAATAAAACCAATATAGAAAAAAAGTAAAGAATAAAAGACATGCTGTGTTGTGTTGTGTGTGTTATGCTGCATAAGGGGATATCTATTGGATGTATGGGATATGCAGTCCGCCACTGGTGTATCGCCCAGTTAGTACATGTAAGTCCATGCTATGATTCTGACCAATACCTCTGCTCTGTTCTGTTCTGTTCTGACTAGCTCTTCTTGGGTGACCTTTTTCAGAATTGAAAAGCAAAAGAGAAAGAAGAAAATTCAAAATTCCCGCATCTCTCGTCCATTATACGTCATGTAAGCCTGGGCAGACCTCACATGCGCCTGATTTGCTCCTCGTTGGTGTACTTCTCAAGACCCGAATCGAGGTTCTCCCACCACTCGAAAAGCATCGACTCGCAAATGAGCTTGAACCAAGGCGTGAACTTTAGCGTTGGGTCGGTGAAGAGGGTCTTCAACTCGTCGGCGGTGACGTATTTAGTATCTTTTACTTCGTTAGGATTGGCATTTAGGTCGACATTGGCCTTGATGAAGAGGATATAGTCAACTAATAGCAATTGTGTTAACACTTCACCGCTCTTTTCCCATACAAATCTTTGTTTCATCATTATTCCTTTCTTACCTTCGTGTTCACCCCATTTACCATCACTGGGTGCCTTATAATGAATTCTTGTCAAGAAGTGAAAGTCCTCGAAGGGCACTTGCTCCTTTTTGATACCTAACTCGTGGTCAAGTTTTCGCTGCGCTGCGCGTTTGACGCCCTCAACTGAGTCTTTCAGGTTTGAGCCAGTCTCGCCGGGGATTCCCAAGGGATGAGAGCAGCACGTGTTTGTCCACATGTCAGGAAAGGTAATCTTCTCCGTGGCACGCTGCTGAAGGAGTAATCGGTTCTGATCATCGAAGAGGAAACAGGAGAATGCGCGATGCAGCAAACCCTTGTCGATGTTGGTCATTAAGTGGCCTACAAAGGTTAGGTCAGGTCAACCGTTTACAGAGTACTGTTGGCTACTAAATTACGACATACAAAGCTTCTTGCTTGCTGTTCCAATTGGGTTGTCGTCGTTGTCGAGCACAATACACACCTCGTCCATAAGGCGAATCTGTTCGGCATCATGACCTTCCAACTCGGCGGAACTGGTATCGATGTCTGGGAACAAGCGAAGAAGGGTCTCGGCCGTGGGAACACTTTGCGTGACAGTCGTAGTGGTAGACATTATGACGGTACTACTTTAGGTTTTTTCTTTTTTGGGTATCGAATGTGACAATAGTAGTGTATCGTATCGTATTAGTTTTCCCCTTTATATCTTTTTGCTTCTTCCTTTTTTTTCTTTTTCTTTGCCTCTTTTTATTCCTTTGGAGCCCTTGAAAAAAGAAGGGAGGGGCAAGGTGAGCGAAATGCGCTTAAGGTTATCTTGATTAAATTCTTGATTAAATCCATTACTAGTCATAGGGACTAAACCCTATTTCGTAGTGGGCCTTTAGGGATGTTGGGGTGTGGGTTAGTAAAAATACATAGTAAAGATACATACCTAGTAGTAATTAATAGATAAAAATTAATAACTACATATGTAGATAATGAATGCCACGCGCCGCAACCCAGAAAATACAACGCTGAAATGTCAAACTTCCAATGTTGAGTTCAATTCAATAGATCGGATCATACCTTATCTGGATATACCCGTGACCGTGCTTCAAGCTACTGTTGTAGAATGCTAACTTCAACTATAATCCAATCGTCCCCTTTTCGTTCATGTACCTAGGGTTCTACCTCGGGATTTTCCCTTCTTGGATGCATACAGTATTTATACATACTACGCTACGTCGGTATGCGCTATAATCCAGGTGATCCTTTGTGTACCAACATAGTGGCATACTACTACCTAGTAGCTACTACCTACTAGTAGTACGGACTCTACTACGGAGAAGCCACTGGCAATGGCTAAATCCTGATAGGTCATGCAGGTACTTACTTAGGTACTGATAAAATCGCTTACAACGAGGCCATGTCATGCCGCTTGTGAGATCAAACACAATCATCCAACATGAACCCAAACCCATGAGCACATAGTAGTAAACCTGTCTTCCCTGGGTATCCGTGCATAATATCAACCAACATCAACCGGCGGCGTTCCGATTCTCGGCATCCCGAGCTGACTGTTCCCAATCCGAGACATACGTGTACCAGTACTCGACCGCTCCCACACTAGATAGGTATCATACCACATTAGCAACCTTTCAACTTTCCGACTTATCGAGCCAACTATTTCTCTGTGAAGGGGTAAAGATGTGAACTTACAGAGCCAAGCCAACCGTAGTCCCCAGCCACAAGCCAGTAAGCTTCCAATCCAGCGCAAAGGCAGTCGCGAACGAAATCGGCAATGCAATGAGATAGTAGACCGACAGGTTTGCGTAGCCCCCAAACGACTGCTTCCCGATGCCGCGAAGCAAACCATGGGCCACCGCCGCCATGGCATCAAATATCTCCATCACTGCAACGAGCGGCATCACGCTCGCCACTATCTCAATCACTTCCTCGTCCTCCGTGAACAGGAGGGGGAGTTTGAAGCGGAGACTTGAAAGCAAGATGAGGTTGAACACACCAATCATCAGCCCGGCCAAGAATGCCTAAAAGCAGGTTAGCAACCGCGTTTGTTTTGTCCTGCAAATCCAAAGTCACACTCAAACTTACAACTTTGGCGGATAACCTGGCAGCATCGACTAACCCAGCCCCTATTAAATTTGCGATGCGAGTAGAGCTAACAATAGAGACGGGGAAAGGTATCATAAACATGGTCGACGTCAAAGTAACCAGGATACTTTGTGCCGCTAGGTAAGACGTCCCGAATTGGCTCGATACTAGAGTCAAAATCTCAAAAGCAAACCACTCAGCCATAACCATGACCATTCCCGGTAACGCAAGCCGAACCATAGGGCCTTAATTACGTGTTAGTAGGTAGCTCGCCCAATAATACAAAAGTTGGTAGTTGGACTAAGCTTACCCCAGTTCGTCAGGGCCCGGCGGGTGAAGCCGCCCCAGCATTGCATTCCGTCAACAAATACGACATATGAAAGTAGCAGTAGTGGCATCAATGTTTGGGTTATTGCCACAGCAATAGGGGCGCCAATGAAGCCCCATCCAAAATGCCAGACTAGCAGCCAGTTGATGAAGATATTCACGGGTGCAGCAATCAGTAACACGTAGGTAGTCGCAACGAATAGGCCCTGTGACTGAACAAAACGTTTGCCTCCCTCAAACGCGGCAAACCCGGGGACGCCGGCGGTTACAACCTTGAGGTACAGACCCGCAAGCTCGGCCGACTGCGGATCCGGAACGATGTGACGCAGTATGTCCTCGGCAAAGAAGAAAAGCACGGCGACAGGGATTACAAGTGTCCACAAGAAATATGTCATTCGTTGGAGTTGCAGGCCCACTAGATGCTTATGACCTGAACCATAGGCTTGGGCACAAAGTGTGTCCAGGCTGGTTGCTAGGCCCTGCATCGGAGCATAACATAGAATATTTGCCGTCATGGTCGACACTGCATCGTACGTAGTTAGCAAAGGTGTCTAGGTACCTAGGTAGGTATAGAGGACGAGTAACATATGTGGACTTCGTGACTTACAGCTTACGGCGCCCAGCTCTACTTTTCCGATTCTCCCAACGGCAAAGATACTAGTAATGTTGATGCTATATTGTAACAGGAAAGTCAAAATCAGCGATCGCGAATGGATTGCGATTGTCTTGGCTTCTCTCTGCCAAGTAGTCTCGATCTTTCCCGAGGCTACAGCAGCGTCCCACTGCTCATCCAGGTGCTCATGGTGTGGACTGGATGGGTCCGTCGTACTGGCCAGCAAAGGCGAGGACTCCGAGGGCTGGACCGCTATCCTGGGAACTTCCTCGTCGTCGGGTGCTCTGCGGACCTTGGTGCTGAATAAGGACTTGTACAACTTGGAGAACATCCCAGGTTGCTTCTCCGGGATATGTTTTGGCGGTAGAATATGATTGTCCCTTAAAAGACTGCGTTCAGCATTACGAGACTGTTTCTTCTCGACCCTTGTCAAGACGGGCTCGTTCACTGGGTCGTTTAGTAGACTTGGTCGCCTGTATCCAAAGGCGACACCAACGGGTTGCTTGTACAACACAGGCCCGCTCTCTGATTCAGACTCAGACCCGATCTCATCTTCGTCATCACGGAACGCGTTCTCGACATCATCCTCGGAGCACTCCGCGACATCACGAGCTACTATCTCCTGAGCTATCGGTGAATGAGATCTGAATGATGACGAAGCTATATCCAACACCCTTTTCCTGGGTGGAATTGGCTTCGGGTTTGGCATCTTGTCTTTCCTCCCTCCAGGCAACGGCGTTGGATAGGCACTTATGAAACCCTCTACCCTGGCCACAGATCAATATAATAAAGAACAAGAGCAATAAAATAAGTATAATGATACAGATGATTAGAGTGGTAAGTTAGATGACGTCTTTAGCACTATATCTCGTCAGATTCACAACAGCACGATCGGCCAGTACAGAATCAAAAGATGATGAGAATACCTGGGCCAGCCATCAACAGGAAAGCCATTGGCTAATAGATAAGTTTACCTTGTGGTGGGCATAGTGTTTCTTAACGCATGCTGACGGGACTCCTAAGCCACCCGTTTTCGTACAAGGGCGGATCGAGACTTGCAGTTCCCGAGGGCTGGCTGGCTGGATGCCCCCCGCTTATCTAGGCTGGCCGCCACCGGAGCCTACTGCAAGATGAGGGCAGGGAAGGCGTTTAGATACATACCGGCTATCTTAGGTGCTGACTAGACTAGTAGGATCCGCTACTGTGTACTGTTATTACTAGGGAGTCTGTTATCGTGTCTCGGTCTAGCTATGTATGTACAATACATTTAGTTCGTGATTGGTCGTACGATACTTATCGAGCGAGACACTGTAATATGATACTAATATTAATGTGTACGCATATAGATACCTAGGTGGGTATAGTATAGATAATGTGTAGTATGTACCATATTGTGTACAATGGAAGTAATCACGATAGTTGATCCAATGTTTTAGCAGAGCCAATGTCTGATCTGGCTCTGCGCTGCGGAACATACATACATACATACATACATACATACATACCTACATAGTGCAGTAGTTAGGTTAGTTCTGTGTTCCCTAAATTTATGTAAGGAATTGAAATGAACGAGCGAACGAGGTGGTAGACCGACTGGAATTCAATGGACAACCTTCAAACTTCCCCACATGGACCGTGCACATCCCAGCAGCTTCCCCGGTTTTAAGCCTCTGTTCCACTTATGATACTGACGGGAGTCACGGGACACGACCGTTGAAATTAATGTCTCGGATAAGAGCATAACAATCCATGAATACTTTTATGTAACTTTACAAAGTTTACAAACTTTACATTCTTTCCTTATCCCGTCCGTAACTTCCTCAGATCTCATTAGTAAATCACTAGCTAATTTATTGAAAAAAAAAAAGAAAAGAAAGGAAGAAAAAGAACAAGCACCAAACTATTCTCCTCTAATGATTTTCCATCTTCTCCGTCCATCCTAGCCAGCCAGCCAGCCAGTCAGCCAGCCAGCCAGTCAGCCAGCCAGCCAGTCAGCCAGCCAGCCAGTCAGCCAGCCAGCCAGTCAGCCAGCCAGCCAACCATCTATAACCACCAAAATAGATAGATACATAGATAGATACTAAGATGGCCCCACCCGACCCCGACCTCGAGAGTCACGCGGCGTCGTGTTCGTACTGCGGCACGCCCGCCTTCTCGGACCTGACCCGACCGATCGAAGTCGCCGACTACACGTGCAGCTCCGCCAACGTCTTTTGGACCCTGCCGCTCCTCGGGCCGCTCCTCGTCGAGAACGAGAGCAGCGACACCCGGGACCATTGCGCCAATGAACGCAGTATGTCAAAAAAAAAAGCCAAACAACTACCTAACTCACCAACCCATATTCCTATAACTAACCCACCACGAACCCTCTCCCCCCTCTAAAGCCTTCCTATCCTACCTACGCCTATCCGTCTACATGGCCATCGTCGCCATAGCCATCGTGCTCTCCTTCCACCTGAAGTCGCAGCCGTCGCCGCTCGAGCTGCGAATGGCCCGACCCTTGGGGATAATCTTCTGGCTGCTGTCGCTGTCCTGCCTAGTCCTCGGCTTCGGCAACTACATTAGTTCGTACCTACCTATCTTCTTTTTCCGTCTTGTGCTTTGTTCAGTTTATTATATATATATATCTAATTCGCCATGCTTACCTATACAAACCTAACCACGAGTAGAAACCCTAGATAAGTATAGTAAGAAAGTAGCCATAGTCCAAACCGGGTGGAGGACACAAACGGTAGGTCTCTCCATATTGCCTTCTAAATTTCTTGGGTCCCCGTTATTAACAAAGAGTCAAAAAGATCATGTCACTTATCGCCCTGTCAATCGTGGGCACTTGTATAATCCTACTGGTAATCGCGAAAGTAGAAGCAGGCCATCAATGAACACGCTCATCAACCGCAGCAGTCTGTCCATGGAGCTGCCGTGAAAGCTATATCTATATGTGTGTATATATGTCCACTGGGGGTGGTGTTCCTAACACTCAACCCATACGCTATGTACAATTTATTTCATGTGCGATTGCGCCAGAACCCCTATTCCCATATATATTGGCAATTCCCCGAACGAATACGCACTTAGGTTTCCTTATATTCATTACGATTGTTTTCAGTCTGTGGTGCAGAACAGATCCTCCGTCGTCGGACCCTCCTGCTTTTTCGACACCTCGGCAGAGTCGACAGTACATCGGCCAACCTTCTCCCTAAACTCTGTTGCGTACGTGGCAGCCAACGAGTTTAGCTCTTCAAAATCCGCCGACTGCCCATCCCATGTCAGTATAGGAAGGTCTCCAAAGGGGCGGAGATTTCCCTCGTGAGGGAGACTATCCAGCAACGATACTGGAGCGAGGGTAATCTCTGACCCGGCCCGGATTTTCTGTCTCACGTTCTCGATTTCTTCCTCGCTCGCATCTTCCGCCAATGTCACCTTAGAGCCTTCTTGGTTGGCATACTCCTCTGGTATATGACTTAGCTCGCTATGGACCGTTGCCAAATTCTGAGCCGTGTCACTGCCAGGGTACAACATCCAGTAACCTCGCACTCGGGCTAATCTCAAGGCGTGTTCAAGCCAAGATGGATGTTGCGTGCTCACAATCTTCTCAGACAACAGTGTTGGAACCTCGTCAAACTCTCGCTTAGCTTCCAGAGATCTGGAGACGAAGTCGTGGAGTTCCATCCATTTCTCGCCCAGGAAAAGTACGGCACTGCTGGAAGGGGCTTGCCAAAGGAACGAAGTCGAAATCTCTTCATCTGACGCCTCACCAGCACCGGAGCTCTTCAGCAACGAAGGCGCAGATAACTCCTGTTTTCCGTCTAGCTTCTTGAGGGGCTGCTCGAGACTGATGCCAAAAAGATGACGACCCCAGCGTTGATGGGTAGCGACAGCAGAATATTTATATTCCAGAAGCGAGTATATAAGGTCTGTGCGAGTTGGTTAAAAGCGCTCGTGGGTATGGGAGAGGTATATATACATACAGTGGAAGAAGTCAGATGATAGCTCGACTTGTGGAGAAAGAACCAATACGTGAGAGTGCTGCGGCTCGGCTGGCCAGAACGACTCAAGGAATTGGATAGAGCTCTCCTCTTCGCCCACTTTCTGACGAGGAATACGATGCCTTAGGGAAAGAAGTCGCGTATTGGCAGGATTATTTGTATGGGCCGGTGGCCACATGAATGTTTCAAGAAAGCGTTTAGTTGGAGGATCTATATCATGCGGCAGTTCGATGGTCAGATGAGGAACTGCGCTCGAGGTATAATCTGCGGCACTGAGGGATCTGAGAAGTCTGATCAAGCTTCCCGAAGACCCCGGAACGGCCCGAATTAGTATGTCAATGTGGTTTTTATTCCACACTTGGAAGATTTAGTCAGTAATGTCTAATGTTAGCTGAGAGACGAGCTGTCTTACTGTGCAAGGCTTGACTGTCCAATTTCGCCAGCCACGCAAGCCGTTTGGCAGCTTTGCGCGGTAGCTCAATCAAGGTAGTTTTCTTCACATTTGCGTGCTGCTGTGCGCCTCGTATGAAGAATGTTTCCTCATCTATTGAACCATCTATCAAAATAGCCTGAGGATGCATGTAGTTGAAAATATGGTCTAAACGAGAACATGAGCATTGGAACTTATGATAAGGGGGCAAAGACAAGACACGCACGAAATGCACGAAACACAGCATTTTCCATCCGATCGTCGGTTGATACCTGAGCATAGTCAGGCCGCGCATCTTATAAGTTGATAGGGTTAGCATCATCTTGTACGCATCTCACTCTATAGATCCGAGGAACGCATCGCACCATGGAATATAAGCTGGCATGAATCGTCTATGCCGTTAACCTTGCGCAGCTCCCGCATATCAATGTCACTCCGACTCATTAGCGCAAAGTGCACGTAGCTCTTCAACTCGCTTCCCATCTGGCAGGCGATCGGTAATAGCATGGCCGCGCTCTTGAGACTAGATGCTGCGAAAAGAATATTCCTATTGTTCAACATGCTTCCTCTTGTGCCAGTGATGGCATGCAGCGTCGGGGCTAGATCAAGGAATCTAACGGGTCCATTAAATATGCGCTCGGTCGGCGGCCGAGAGTTTGGTTTGGAGGGAGATAACTGCGGTCGCCCGTAGGCGGGGCGCCTAGGAGCATTGGAACTTTCGAGATCTGTATATGTATAGTGAGGGCGGCGCATGCGCACATTAGGACCGAGGACGGGGATATTCTTAAAGAAGACTATGACGAGCGTCGCGACGAACAACACAATAGCTATACGCTTGAGGGATCGTCGCGGATGAATTCTGGTGGGGTGCCAGTTTGGATGCAGGATACCGCTGCCACCTCCACCACCGCCGGCGCCATTCTTAGAAGCCTTGTTATGGTCGTCATCTTTCTTGCCCAGCTCCTCGTCGCTCAGAAATAGCCCTCGCATCTTTCCCCATATAGACATACCACCAGCTCCAGCGCGAGCCTAATATTGAACTAGGTAGGCAAAGCAGTAGGTGAGCGAGCGGGCGAGTAAACGAGCAAACAAGCAAGTGGGCGGATTATCACAGCACGGTCCTAGTAGTGGATAAAGTCGCTGCGAACTGCATCTCAAAGCTGTAACTAGTTCTTGGGGTTTGGTTGGGCAAGAGCTTTGTTAGAGTTATTAGAAGGAAGACAGATTCGTAACGTTAATGGTATAAAGATCAGATGGCAGGTTTGATAAGGTTAACATCAATCCAGTTGAGTTGAGCGGAAGTGTTGCTGGTGGCGGAAGTTTGGGGTTGAAGGGACGATGAAGCTCCTGGGAGTGACGATCCTGTAGATACCTACACTAGCTGCCGCGGCCCTAGCTTAAGGTTAGATACGATATATCCTGGCATTGGCCGTTACAGGCGTATTATGCATTAAAAAGTATAACTACAGCAAAACGTGGTATAGGAAGTACTAACCTAACTATAGGCTATCGCGATTGATATCAGGTATTAGGGCCAAATTCGGAACAGAGCTTGGCAAATCAGCCCCATGATAAAGCAACATTGAAGTAGTTATCGGTTATATGCATTAGCGTAACTAGGTACATACTATTATGTACTGTACCTACACGAACCGTAAAATTTCAATGGTGGGGGACATCGACATTTGAAGTTTTAGATATATCATCTATTTTTAAGGATTTAAACTGTGACAAACCTTCAATCTTTACTTACATAGTATCAACCAGGTAGTACTAGGTACCTAGTAGACAACATTGAAGATTGTCCAGTCGCATATATTACCTACCTATTCAGCCATGGCCAAGTCTCGTCGGAACAGAGCCAAGGGTGGCCAACGTTCCGACCCGATTTCAAAGCCCGTGAAACCGCCCTCGGACCCTGAGTTGGCCGCCATCCGGGAAAAGAGTATCCTACCCGTGCTGAAGGATCTTCAAAGCGTCGACCCTAAATCACGGACTGCCGCTGCCGGAGCTATCGCCAACATCATACAAGACAACAAGTGTAGGAAACTACTCTTACGAGAGAGGATCGTTCACATAATCCTCAATGAGACCCTTACCGATACAAGTCTAGAGAGCAGAGCTGCTGGATGGAGCATTCTTCGTATCCTCGCAGCCAAGGAAGAGGCCGACTTTAGCGTTCACCTATTTCGAATAGACGTTCTGACTGCTCTTGAGCATGCCTGCGCAAATGTGAGAGAACTCAGTAGAATCATGTTTCCACGCGTAGCATTTGCTAACCATTGCATAGATTACCAAAGCTCTGAGGTCTTCAAATCCTCTTTTCAGCAAACTTCCCAAACTTGAGCAAATATTCATCTGGAGCATTGCTGAGTCACTCGCTGCTATACTTGCAGCTGTAGCCGAGGCTCATGACGAAGCACTCGATGCTATTGTGCGTAGTGAACAAATCGTTCAATTTCTCTTCACACTGGTTACCCATGGCTATACCACTCTCCCGGTTCTCAACAGTGCGTTGTGGTGTATGATGACACTGTCTGAGGATAACCAGAAGTTTGTAGACGCCATTCTTGCCGACGAGCCCGCTGACCAGCCCATCAAATGCTACAACCGGCTCATCGATTTGAAGAGTAGTGATGGATATAGGGCCGTGCTGGCTTGTGGTGTATTACACAACGTGTTCTCCGTGGCGCAATGGAGCGATCAAAACCCTGGCAGGGATGGCGCTAGCGACGCCATCCTCGTTCCTACACTTTCTCAGATCATCGGACGAACCCAATTGAAGAAGATAATGTCGAATGGCGAGGACACAGCAAGCCCGGTGGATGTTATGCAATTGGCTCTGGAGATATTGGCATCCATCGGCACCTCCCTGCAAGAATCATTGCATAAGAACCACCGAAGTAAGTGGAATGTAGAAAAAAAGAGGATAGTCGAGGACGCAGATGTTGCCATGGACGCTGATGTTGATGAGAAACTTTCCGATAAAGATGTGGCTGGAGACGATGAAGATGAAGAGATGGACGAGGATGAAATGGAAGCGGACATGGATATAGTCACCGGAATGGACGATAACGACGACGAACCGGAAGGTATTGATGACTTGCCTACCTTGAAAGAGCTCATGCAGAAGGCGATTCCACAAGTCGTGAAGGTATCGCAAAGTTGCGGAGGCATTGGCGAACCAGCAGGCTTGATCCTTGACCACGCCTTCACGACCCTGAACAACATCTCATGGACGGTTAGCTGTATGGACTTGACTGACGTATCAAATACCGCAATATTGTCGGCATGGACACCGGTGGCACAGGCCATCTGGCAACAGGCCATCGCTCCCGTTCTCGCCAGTGATACTTCCGACGTAGATCTCGCGGCTATCGTGACGAGTCTAGCATGGGCCATTGCGAGGACTTTGCATGGACAGAACTTCCTCAGTGGAGATGAGCACAAGAAGTTCATCGCGCTCTACCATGCATCCAAGAACCTCACGCTTGACCAGGACGATCCTTTCCAAAGCCTCGGCGTCAAATGTGTTGGCGTGCTCGGTCAACTCGCGCTCGCAGCATCGACCCCCCTAAACCGAGAGATAGGCATATTCCTTCTCACAGTGGTCAAATCACTACCCGAGACCCCAGCTGCGGATGCCGTGGAAGCTTTGAACCAGTTGTTCGATATATATGGGGATGAGGATAAGGAATGGGACCAGGAGGTCTTCTGGAAGGAGAACTTTCTACAGCACCTGGAAGAGGCCGCCCCTAGAGTGAAGACCGTGGTAAAAACAATTGATAAGAGAAAGTCCACCGAGCTGCGGGCGCGTGCTGAGGAGGCGAGCTGGAATCTCTCGAGATTCATACAGTACAAGCAAAAACATCGGCCCTAAGCTAGGCTGATAAATAAGGATAGTGTGATAGAAATGCTACGATCAAGGGCCGGTAGCGCGGCCCGAATTCCACGGTCAATAGTCTACGATATCAGAATGGTATTTCGTGAAACGCCTAATTGCCGAATCGGCTCACAGCAAGAGGCGTAAGGCTGAAGGAAGTCGATGATTCTTGACCCTCCGGAGTGTCGTGGTTGATAAGGTCCATATAATCATAACTTTCCTTGTCCTCTTAATATACGCCGGGCGCTGCCCTGTGCAGTCATCATGAGCTGAGAGTGCTCGGAAGTGTTGCAGACTCACCTTGATAATGTATGTTTTCATCCGGTGTGGAGACACCTCCAGTGGTAATGTAGTACGTGAGTAGGAAGGAGACCATAACCTCACGGAAAGGTCCAACTCGGTCTCTCAAAGGTCACTAAGGGAGTTAGGTTCATAAAATGATGTCCGGTCTATTAACAATAAAACTCACGTAATAAGACCAAAACCTAGTCGCTCGTCACTTGCCTCCCTCGACCGGGGCCGTTGAGCGCGTAGTAAGCAGGTAGTAGGTAGTTCCACGTAGTAAAAGAAAAGCCTTTGCTCGTTCTGTGTTTCCTCTAAGCCGCCAAGCCAAGCCTAGGTAGCCAATCTAGACTTCGTGCTGTTTCCTTCTCCTCCATTTCTTGGTTCAGCCAATTGGCTTGAGCTTCTTCTTCTTCTTCCCGTCGCTGCCACCGGACTTTCCCTTTTGAAATTGACGCCAACTGTCGATGCGTTGGTCGCGTGTGCTCTCCCAGTCCTGCTCGTGCTGGCGCTTGCGCTTGCGTTCTTCGAGGTCCTGCTCGACTTTACGCTGCTCGCGGCCTTCCTCTTGCATCTGGGCCTTAACCTGGCGCTTGCGACGCATTTCGTTGTCGACGAGTACCTCGCGGGTCTTCTCGCGCCACTTCTTGGCGAAATCGTCTGTCTTGAGCTCGGGGCTATCGACCGTCCACTTGTTCTCCCGGATAAGCAGCATGCGCGCGTCGGCGATGGCTTCATCTAGTCGCTCTCGGTGCTTCTCGTCCATGAGCTCCGTCTGGGCCTTTTTGAGGCGGTCGAAGGCTTCGGGGGCCAGTGGATTTTTGGTCTTGTCTGGATGGATGAGTAGGGACTTCTTGCGGTAGGTCATCTTGATATCGGATTCAGGGACACCAGGATTTAGGCCCAGAACGGCGTAGCTATATGTATTGATATATTTAATGATTAGTTGAGTCTAGGTAGGTAGGTGGCTAGTTGAATGGACAGGGCAGCACGTACGCATCCAGGCGGAATGCCTTCAAGATGCGATCAATCTCGGCATCCTAGATTGAACTGTTAGTATGAGCATATGGCATATTGGGGGCCGGGAGTTCAGCTTGCCTTGTCGAATTCCTTGGCTTCCGCCTCCAGCACATCAATAGCATCCTTATCCTCAACGTGCGCTTCCTTTTCTTTAGAAGCCATATAGATGACGCTGCTGAAGGATATAACAAAAGACTAATGTTAGGAAATCTAAAACGGCTAAATTGGGGATGTGGTGGAAATTGGGAATTGAAAGGTTAATAATTGAGAATTGAGAATTGAGAAGTACCGATGATGCGATGTATAAGAGGCTCGGGGCCGGAGACGAGGAGATAGGAAGTTGCGATAGGGTCTCCATACAGTACACTTCACTAACATTACCTACTAGTTATGTAGTTATGTATACTAGTTAATAACTTTACTACTAGGTAGTTATAGTACATGGCCATGGCGGGGCTAGTGCATACTTAGCGTCTCGATAACGCTTATCAATTAACAAGGGTCCAGCAACTTTGCGAAAAGGAAAAAAAAAAAAGTTTAGTGACTTAAGTGACTTGCCCCACGACGATACCAACTATATATCATTTCACGCCTTCTGTACTTACTACAACTATTTTCTTGAAAATTCCCGTGAAATATACTGGAGTTGGTTGCTATTTCATGTAGGATTTAATACTGCTATTTGAAACCAATCGGCAACATGCCGGCACGTGCAGCGTCACCAACGCCATCGGAAAACGAGGTTGATATTTCAGCTTCCTTATTCACGAGCGGCAGAGTATCGACCAAGAAGAGTAAAAATAATGATAAGCAAGATGATGACCTCGGGTTTGACTTCCTGGACGACGGAGACGATGATGGCGACGAAGCTTTCATTGCCCTTAAGCAGGCGGCTTCGTTTCGAAAAACTGGCAACTTGAAGGGAAAGTCTGTCAAGAAAGGTGGTGGCTTTCAAGCTATGGGTTCGTATACACTATCCACCAACATTATAGTGGTTTTCTGTGTTTCTAACGAACGGGATTCATTATAGGACTTAACGCAAATTTACTAAGAGCCATCACGAGAAAGGGGTTTGCTGTTCCGACTCCCATTCAACGCAAAGCTATACCCTTGGTTATGGAGAGAAGGGATGTTGTGGGCATGGCAAGAACAGGTTCTGGAAAGACTGCTGCATTCGTCATACCCATGATAGAGCGTTTGAGAGCTCATAGCGCTACTGTTGGTGCAAGGGCACTCATCCTCTCCCCTTCTCGCGAACTTGCTATCCAAACCTTGAAAGTCGTAAAGGAGTTCGGCCGTGGTACAGATCTGAAGTGCGTTCTCCTTGTTGGTGGTGATAGTCTAGAGGACCAGTTCAACTCCATGACTTCGAATCCTGATATAGTCATTGCCACCCCTGGACGATTCCTACATCTGAAAGTCGAAATGTCTCTCGACTTATCCTCAATCCAGTATGCTGTCTTTGACGAAGCAGACAGGCTTTTTGAGATGGGGTTTGCAGCTCAATTAACCGAGATCTTACACGCCTTACCCTTATCAAGGCAGACTTTGCTCTTTTCGGCTACTTTGCCAGCTTCGTTGGTAGAATTTGCGCGCGCCGGCTTACAGGAGCCAAGTCTCGTCCGATTAGATGCTGAGACAAAAATTTCCCCCGACCTTCAATCAGCTTTCTTCAGTGTCAAGGGTGCCGAAAAAGAAGGCGCGCTTCTCCATATCCTACACGACATCATACAAATGCCCATGGGATTGCCAGCAGGCGTCGAACCAGACTCAGACAAGCCATCCAAGAAGAGAAAGCGAGGGCCAGACGCCCCTCGAGGAAGGGAGAAGCCAACCGAACACTCCACCATTATATTCACAGCCACAAAGCATCACGTTGAATATTTACAAACTCTTCTCCGTGAATCAGGCTTCGCTGTATCTTATGTCTATGGATCCTTGGATCAAACAGCTCGAAAGGAACAAGTCGAAAGCTTCAGGCACGGACGTACCAATATCCTAGTGGTTACAGACGTTGCTGCTCGAGGTATCGATATTCCTATTCTTGCCAACGTTATCAACTACGACTTCCCCCCGCAACCTAAGATTTTTGTCCACCGAGTTGGTCGAACGGCTCGAGCAGGACAGCGGGGTTGGAGTTATAGTTTGGTGAGAGATACAGATGCACCGTACTTGCTGGACCTACAACTGTTTTTAGGCAAGAAGCTCGTTCTAGGGAAGGAAGGTAAAGATGCTACAAACTTCACTCAAGATATTTCCGTCGGTGCTCCGGTACGGAGCAAAGTGGAAAGTAACGTGGAATGGCTGACTAAGGTCTTGGGTGAGAGCGAGGATATCAACGCACTACGCAAAGTAGCTGGCAAAGCGGAAAAGCTATATCTACGAACGCGTAACTCGGCTTCCAGCCAAAGTGCGCGGCGGGCGAGAGAAATTGTCGCGTCAAAGGGCTGGATGCAACTGCACCCGGTTTTTGGCAATCAGCTGGGGGAGGCCGAGGACGCGCGAGCGGAGATGTTGGCCAAGATTAGCGGTTTCAAGCCCCAGGAAACGATCTTCGAAATCGGCAGAACCGCCAAAGCAGGCCGGAACGATGCAGCCGAACTCATGAAAGCGGTTCGTGAACGCTTCGGGCCCCGTAGGTCGGCTAAGGAGAACAAAGAAGAAGAGGAAGAGTCTGACGAAGATGTCGGGGTAGATGACGTGGTTGGATTCGAGGATGAAGATGAGGAGATGGTTGATGAGCCGGACCAAAATGTCGCATCCGACAGTGCAGAAGAAGAAGATGACAATAGTGATCTCGAAGTCACCATATCCAACCACAATGCCACTTCAACAAAATCTAAAAACGCGGGCTCCTTCCAAGACTCCGATGTCTTTATGTCATACACCCCACGCACCATTAACGCAGCCGAAGAGCGCGGATATGGCGTGCACTCGGGGTCCAACGCCCTCCATAACGGCGGCGGCAACTTCGTCGAGGCCGCGCGCGACGTAACCATGGACCTGACCAACGACGAAGGCGCCAAGAACTTCGGCGCCCCAGCCCGCTCACGCATGCGCTGGGACAAGAAATCCGGCAAGTACGTCTCCCGCGACAACGACGAGGACGGCTCCCGCAGCACCACCCTAGGCAGCGCAGGCAAGCGCATGATCCGCGGCGAAAGCGGCGTCAAGATAGCCGCCTCCTTCCAGAGCGGCCGCTTCGACAAGTGGCGCCGCGCCCAACGTCTAGGCAAGCTCCCCCGCGTCGGCGAATTCGAAAAGAGAGGTTTCAACGGCGGGGCAGGTGCACCCGGAGAAGGCGTCCGGTACAGACACAAGCAAGAGAAGGCGCCCAAGGAGGCTGACAAGTTCCGCGACGACTACCACGTGCGCAAGCAGCGCGTCGCCGACGCCCGCGAGAAGCGCGTCGGCCGCTTCAAGGACGGCGCTGGCAGCAGGAAGGAGATTAAGAGTGCTGAGGACATACGCAAGGCGAGGGTTGTTAAGGAGCAGAAGAGGGCGAAGAATGCGAGGCCTGCGAGGAAGTAGAAGAAAGCATGGGATGGGATGCTTGGTTTAAATAGAAAGGTAGAAACGTGCTACATGTGTCTATACATACCTACCTAACTTAGTACTTAATGCAAGTTGTACATACATATGTGCTTACTTACCCAAGTTAACCTAAGATACATACCTACCTAGGTTAGGTAGATAATAGGTTCTGTCTACCTACGAATAAGGGGAGACATCTAGAGTACCTACCTACCTACCTACCTACCTAACCCAGGGTATTTAAGCAAGTACCTACCTAGGTAATGATATTTTCACACTCGTTATCATCATCTAATAGACGAAATAACCAAGCGAGGGTTCATTCGCCTCCTAATAGGTCAAAAGTAGAGAAGAAAAAAAAAGGGAGTTAAAAAAACCACCCCCCATAGAACTGGTGATGCTCGGGGGGTTGCATTATTTGTATTTTAATAGTACATCTTTTGTCTTTATTTTTCTTCTTCCTCCATCACACCGACTGCATTGCATAGCATAGAGGGACATAGGGTGGCCGGTTTTACCCTCACAACCCCTCCCTGACATCCTGGAATAGCTTGATTGTCTACCAGAGTAGCATCAATAAAGTCGGTTGTCATCACCTATCTATCTATCTATTTACTTGCCGTTGTCCCAGTCCGGATTCTAGTAACATGTTAGCTATAAAAACTTTACGAGAAAGAGCTGTTTGGTCTTACCTTGCGGAGAATAACAAGACCTTCTAGTGTGCTGCTAAGGCTGATATACTCCTCGTCTTCTAATTCTGCCCTTTCGCCGTACGCTAGCAGTACGGGTGTGCTCTGTGTTTGCCATCCCGTAATCGTCTTGGGTCGACCTGCCTGTCCAACCACGTCGACGGCCTGACCAACACGGACGTTGACGGTCAACGGCTTAAGTTCTTCGTCTAACGTAACCAGGAAACGAGGATTCATAGCTGTGACGAGGTAGTATAGGAGGTAATGAGAGTTGGAGGTGATGAATTGTTTGGCGTCAACCATAGCTACCAGGGTGGCAAGCAGACCAGCAGTCGCGACTCTAGAGAGGATCTGTCGGTCTGTGTGGAAGGGATTGAGGGACATGGTGCCCTTGCCCATGTGTAAGAGGCCCTGCGCGATACGAACCATGAAAAGTGATTCTTGGTCGCGGTGATAGTAGCTCGCCAGTTGTCGCAGAAGCTGGGCCAACCTAGCGTTGTTCGTGCCGGCGCCGAGTAGACCCATGGCAAAGATCGCATTTATCGCGACATCGTTGTCGTTATCGTGACTATACCGGGACAGCGTATCGTAGACCCTCATTTGTGGATTGCTAGGGCTGATTAGACCCATAGCCAGCGGCACGACACGCCGAATGTTGGGCTCGCCATAGTGCATGAGATGGCCAAATTGTCGTAGGACCATTTCTTGGCCAACATCTTCGCCCATGGCAACTAGCGCAATTCCGAGGACTGCGTACATTTGTAGCAGCTCATCGCACTTCTTCTCCTCCGAGTCCGCGTCGATGTGCTCATTGCAGATATGTAGCAGATCTTGGATCTTCAGCACGGCGCCAGTGCCAGCCCAGGCACAGACCTCTGCGAGAATCGCAGTCGGCCGTCCCATGGGGTGGGGTACCGCCTTGAGAGTCTCCAGGATGACATCCACCTCTTCCTGGCGGCCGAAGTAGAGAAGTCCGAGACCAAGAGCCAGAAAGCGCATCCACTTATCCGAAAACTGATTTCCTCGCTCTTCGTCTAACAAGACAGACATAATGTCCTCGGTAGCCGTGGGATTAGCGGACCCAACGTGGATTAACCCGCAGGATAGAGCTGCCAAAGCAGACATTTGCATGTCATTATCTGCATTAGTGACGATCGGCAATAGCAGCTCTAGTACCTCCTCCTTATGGGAGCCAGCGTAAGAAAGTCCAAGGCCCATAACAGCCCCTATTCGGACAAGGGAGTCCTTATGCTCCAGCTTTTCCACATCGCCAAGCAATGCTAGGGCAGGCTCACTATCCAGACGAACGCCCGAGGTCATGATGCCGATAGCGAGCATAGACCCGGCGATAATTTGGGGCTCGGGGGCGTAGGTGTATTTATCAATCTTATCCAATCCATTTTCCACGTCCCACATCAAAAGTGTTCCGAGAGAGGCGACAGTTGACATCATGCCCTCATCCTTCGTCTTCCATACCCAGCTTTCCTTGTCTTGTTCTACAAGCATCATCCTGTCACTACCAAAACCAGCATTGACAAAACCATTGACAAATGCGGCAGCTAGGTTGTGCCGCGCCGAGTCCAGATTCGTCATGCCGGCCACTCGGCTGCTCTCCAGGTGGCTCTTGTATATGTCTTCGGTGGTCTTGGGCTCGAGGATATTCAGTTCCTTGCCTAGTGTCTTAAAGTAGTCGGATAGTCTGATGTTGGCGACGATGTCATCCAACTCAGCCTGATCTTCCTTAGAGTCCATGTTGCGAGTGGCATTAAACCAGTATTTTTGACGGGCCATCAAGAGACACATCTGTTTCTTCAACGCGAGATCATCCGTCGAGTCGAAATCGGAGATAATGAGCTCCGGGTCATTAAGCCGGATAGCAATCACCATAGCTTGAGCGAGTTCCTTGTAGTTCCTGTAGATGGTATGGGCAGTTCGAAGAAACTGCTCGTTTTCTGGGTAAGTCAAGAGATTGACCATGCTGACGAGGTATAGGCAGACGCGGGGGTACGTATTCTCATCGACGACGTTAGGAAGCGATTCGATAATCTCGAGTTCGCTCATGAGATCAACAGCATCAGCTTCGGCGTTGCTCTTAAGGAACAGTGGCACAAGGACCTGCGCTAGGTCTACTAGATCCTTGACTGGCTCTTCGGCGGCGATACGCTTTCCATACACCTCACCAATCTCTAGGGCTAAGTGACGCACGTATTCGTGACCCCAGGAACCGATGTCCTGTGTCGGCGATAATAAGCGGTATTTCAGAGTGTCCTGGCGATCCTCGTCTGAGAAGGTCATTCCTATGACGGACAAAACGTCGGCGAGCGAGGACTTGTCGTCGCCCTCGGGCCATTCTTCGTAGAGTTTCGTCATGGGTATGTAGTGTGGTCTTAAAAACTTCAACGGTTTCGGTACCGCCGTCATCGAGGATGTCGAGGTCTTGATGGAGGTTTTCATAGCCTCCAGGGCCGGCTTGTAGAGGGATGCATCGGATTCCTGTCAAACAGCGTTTAGTACTTCTAATCGACAACCAGTAGTGTTGGATGAATATCAAAGTTATCATCTATACCGTTAAACGTTCGACAAACATGTCAAGTTCGCTCTTGAGCTGTTGATCCTCTTCACTCAACTCCTCAGCTGCTGCACTACTGGTTAGCATAACATATCTCCAATAGGTGGGACGGAAAACACACAGTCAATCTTGTCGTCATTCTTCTTGCCATTAGCTTGGGGTGGAGCATCTTTGCCCTTCTTATTCTCGCCAGCCTGGTTGTCGACAGCCTTGCCTTTTCCCTTATCAGCCGGCTTGGGCTGTTCACTGTTCGGCGCCATGGTGGTGGAGGTCGAGGCAGCGACTCTGGCAGTTTATGCGGATAACGGAAGGGTGGGTTGGGGTGGACTCTCTCGTTTTGTTTCTCTTTAACTGTCTCTAAAAAAAACACAACGTCAAAGTACGATATGATATGGAAATGCTTGAATATTAATATGATCAAGCTTGTTTTTATTGACGGTGGGGAGAGGGAAGAATGTGTTTGAATATGTGTTGATTGAAAGGTGCGGATTGCGGATTGCGACTTTATGGAATTTGTGGATAAGACGAAGGTGGAAAATGAAGCTTCTTTGGAGTGTGCAAGGCAAAGGTCGGGTCGTAGCTCCAAAGGCAAGGCGGAATAGTACTGTACCTAGCCTAGAGCCTAGAGGTACGTATTACGCGACTGCTTTGCCGCCTATTGCTTAGTCCACTGAAAGTGGTCAGTGCTTCATAGATTAGGCCAGGTACCCATGCAGCCAACCATTGATGCTGTTCCGGTTCTGCCAGCCGCGCAAAAGCACGTGACCCGCGGTAAATCAATGAGCAAATGGGACATGTAGTGTAGCTACATGCATGTAATAGAACAGATAAGATAAGATAAGATAACAAAAAGTTGCCCTCATATTTTTCAACTACACAGTTAAAGTTTGGTGGGGTTATCATATGTAAATATCAGATCTCAAGCTTCTACAAGCTTCAACTTTCGTATACTAGCATTGTACCTCTCAGTTATCTAATTCAACATACTACTACATAACCTTCCTTATCCTTCTTCCACGACTATCCAATCCCCCCGCCTCCTAGATCGTATATACGTAGATAACCAAAAGGGCCACACCCTTCCAAACCCCCACCATGAAACTCGACACGAAGGCCATGCGCCACCTCGCAGCAGAGGACTGGCGAGTCCTCGCAGCCGTATGATGTCTTCTCCTTATATTCCACTATTCTCCTATTCCCCTTTTCCAAAATAAAATTAATAGCCCAACATTAAAACCCCTCCTTCTTAAATCATCCAATCAACCAACCAACCAACCAACCAAGCTAACCCCTCCCCACAAAATAGTGCGAACAAGGCAGCAAAAACCACGAAGTGATCCCGACCCCCCTAATCGAATCCCTCTCCAAGCTTCGCGGCGGCAGCAACCGCGTGCACCGCTCCATCTCCGCGCTCGCCAAGGCCGGCCTCATCGCGCGCCTCAAGGAAGCGCGCTACGACGGGTACCGCCTCACCTACGGCGGCCTCGACTACCTAGCCTTGCACTCCTACGCTGGTCGGGGCCAGGTATACAGCGTCGGCACTCGCGTGGGCGTGGGGAAAGAAAGCGACATCCTCGTGGTCGCCGACGACAAGGGGACCCAGCGGATCCTGAAGATCCACCGGCTCGGCCGCATCTCCTTCCGCTCCGTGCGCTCCAACCGCGACTACCTACGGCGCCAGAAGCATGGTCACGGCGGCGGAGGGGGGTGGATGTACCTGTCTCGCCTCGCGGCCGAGAAGGAGTACGCCTTCATGCGCGCCCTGCGCGACGAAGGTTTCCCCGTCCCCGAGCCCCTGGGCCAGAGCCGCCACACGGTCCTCATGCAGTACGTCGACGGCTCCCCGCTGCGCCAAGTGTCCGAGGTCCCCGACCCCGCCGCCCTGTACGCCGACCTCATATCCCTGATCCTGCGCCTCGCCCGCCACGGCCTCATTCACGGCGACTTCAACGAGTTCAACATCCTCATCCAAGAAGAGCGGCCGCAAAAGCCCACGCCCTCCACCAAGGGTAAAGAACCCGATGTATCCAAAACCTCAGACGAGGAAGACGAGAATGTCACCATAACCCCCATAGTCATCGACTTCCCACAGATGGTCTCCATGGACCACCAGAACGCCGAGATGTACTTCGACCGCGACGTCAACTGCGTCAAGCGCTTCTTCGAGCGCCGCTTC
Source organism: Hypoxylon fragiforme (assembly GCF_022984875.1). Classification (NCBI taxonomy): domain Eukaryota; kingdom Fungi; phylum Ascomycota; class Sordariomycetes; order Xylariales; family Hypoxylaceae; genus Hypoxylon; species Hypoxylon fragiforme. Next base: position 335,438 of record NW_026054761.1, on the reverse strand, counting down.
CACTTCACCAGCACCCAGCCGGGCCCCTTTTTCAAGGACGCCAAGAAGACCGTCGGCCGAGACGGCGCCAGGCGGCTCGACGCCGCCGTCGAAGCGTCAGGGTTTTCCAAGAAGGCGCTCAAGGATCTCGAGGCTGCCATAAGGGATCAGCAGGCGGAGAGGGCCGAAGGTGGTGGTGGTGCTGGTTCGGAAAGCGATGACGATGCGGCGTCTTTCGATGAGGATGATGACGAGGACGAGGATGAAGACGAAGATGATGATGAAGATGAGGATGAGAATGAAAATAAAGACACAGACATTGGCCAAGTAGAGGTTGGTAAGCAAGAAACAGATACAGCACGGATAAACATAGAGAGGCTCACAATTGGCAATGAAACATAAATAGCGAGATAGAGAAATGCCAACTACAAATGAATTGATACCCCTTTTACCCACCAAGAAACACATCTAGGCACACCCGAGATATAGAAATCACCCAATACAATCACAAACACTTTGGTTCACAAGTTTTGTGTGTATCTGTGTACATGTATGTGTGCCTATCAATGCTCTATTAACTCAATAGACTGCCAAACCTCTACTTTCTGGTGATTAGAAGAAGACTAATAGAAATTAAAAAGACGTGTAAAAATAAGAAGTTCCAATTTCTGCCAGGCACACACAAACACACACGCATACCTCATTCCTCTCATCATTCGCCATCAGCAGTAATGAGGATACGTAGTGACATGTCGTCTCATCCCTAGAACTCAGTAAAAAAGTGCGCAGTAAAGCAACCGAAAAAAGAAAAACCTCAACCATCAAAACTCATCCACACCTCGAGAACTCATCATGCGAGCCAGCCAAACCGCATGGCTTTAACATATCCACCAAGGCACAGACATATGTGCCCTGGCAAGATAAAACAAGATAAGTAACGACAATGGAAAATACCATCGTTGTCGCCTACTCGTACCCTACAAAAAGGGTAAAACAGTATAGATAACGGCAATGATCCGACCATCATGATCGACCCTTAATCTCGTTCCGGAGGTTCGAATCAAGTCGACGCCGGTAGGGAAGGTATCGAAGTTACTCCTTCTCTTGCTTCGTGGGGGATGATTGGGTACTGCCGTGCGCAACTAGGGGCGACTCGACGCGGATCTCGACACCGTCACCGCTTCTATGGCCAAATCAGCATAGTGTCTAGGAGCTCAGAGACACTCGTCAGTGGGTTCTGGGTTCATACACGGAACCGAGAGAGTCCCGATTTCCCTGACCACCCTGACGAAGGCTGCTAAAGACCATAATTTAGCTGATCGTCCATGAGTTAGATTCCCAAGAGCGAGAATCATACTCATTGGAATATCCATTCAAGCTTGCGGCCTGTTCTCCTGATCCACTACGTCGAGAATAAGCTCCACCGCTTCCACCATTTCCACCATTTCCACCGGATCCATCACGTCGATAAGTATGTGAGTTAGTAGGGTCCTCACCAACAAGGCTCGTTCCATAAGCACCAACATTATACTCATTCGTACGGAACTGACGGCGCTCAGCTGTAACACGCTTCAGGTCCTTCTGAGCTGGTGTGTCCGCATAGCGGATCTGCAACGGTAGGCGCTCATCGCCAATAAGGCGACCAGAGTACTGGGCAATTGCTAGTTCGCACATCTCGCGAGACTCAAAGCTAGGACCGGTATTAGCAGTCTATCAAAGAAGCATGCTTACCCAAGATTTCAAACTCACCGAGCAAAACCCACACCTCGACTATTGCCCATATTGTCTCGAAGGACTTTGCTAGACAAAATGACGTAACCCTCGAAAATGGCAATGATTTCCTATGACCCTGTTAAGTAGTGTAGACAATTACAAGATAAAGTTGTGTCTTACCTGTTCACCATATTTCTTGGGCAAGTTCGACAGATACAGGTTCGTCGAGCCAGGATCTCCCTCAGCTCTCAGGCGGGAGTTGAACGATTCCTATGACAGGTTAGTTCTATTGATTCAAAAGTGTTGAATGTGATGCTTGTCACAACTCCGATAGCCCAAGAAATAATATTAAAGCTTACTCTGGCGAATCCAACTTCATAGCCTCGGCGATGAAAGCCCCTGATACACATCTCCGAGTCACGGACATCGAAGAACTTGGCAAAACCAAAGCTAGAATCCTCTCCAGTTAAAACAGGTTAGAAAGGGGTTTGGGGAGGGGCTGGCTTACCCCTTGCAGGCGCTTGTGCTAGAATCAATAATAGCCTTGGAGGTTTCGACCTTGCCAAAGCGCTCTGCATACTTCAACAAGAGGTTGTCATCCGTGTATGGATGCAGGCCACGAATGTATACGTTGCGATTTCCTGCAATAGGACTAACAAGACTCTGCTCGAGGGTACGCATGTTCTCCGGGGGCGTAAAGACCGCTGGAACGGCTTCGGGGATTCGCGGGAAGCGTTCAAGGAGAGAATCAAGTACCGCAGACTTGGGCTCCTGGAGACCCTCAGTAGTCGCAACCTGCTGCGGAGACGGAGTGGTGTACGTCGAACGATCGAAAACGGTGACGCGAGCGCCTTGATCACGGGAAGCCATGCTTCCGAGGAACGGGGTCGCCGGTGTAGACTCGTTGGTAGAGTACGATGATCGTCGAATGTCAAGACTGGGCACGTCTCGTAGACTGGCATCGGCACGGTCATGGGTGATACCGGCTCGACCAGGCGTGTATGGTCCAAGAGCGAACAATGGACCATTCTGGTAACCGCCATGGGTGAGATAAGGAGGACCATAACCAGCAGAATACTGCTCAGGGGCAGGGGCGTAACCAAAGGCCGGAATACCAGAACCTGGGACACCAGAGCCAGGGTAGTTGGTGGCCACGTGAACAATACGGCCATCCGACATGGCCATGGGGACCATTCCTGGAATAGCAGGAAGTCCATTGATTCCAAGACTGCCAAATCCGTTGACAATAGTGCTCATATTGGCGTCAATCATTCCCTGGCTTTGCGGGCCATTGCCATGAGCACCATCATGGGTGGTGTTGGTGCCCGAAGCAGCCTGGGCAGTACGTGCGGTCTCTGTAGCAGTCATCGTGACAGTGGTAGTTTGGCAATTGTCGGTGGGCATAATGGTCGGTGAAAAATAACCAGATAAGTCTCTATGGAAATACAAATTGTTAGCAACTGTCCCGCAATGATGACAAGAATGTTAATGGACAAATGATAAGGCATATATAATGTCTTGAAAGCATTGGTGGTTGTGTTCAGACCTGAAAGGGATAGTGTTATTTCTAACAGGAGAAAGGGGGGATAAAAGTCTTTAGGGGAAGAGTAAGCACGAGGAAGACGATGATGATATGGAATAGGACCAAGCATGTTTGAGGTGAATATAAGGGGGTAAGGTAAAGTCCAAGCTGGTGCTCCGTGTAGATATGCCTGATAGACCCGTCGCTGAGATGTATACAGGGACCCATGTCTTGTCTTCGCCGATTATATCAAAGGAAGCTTATCGGTAGAGTTATGGGTGGAGAGGGTTTACATACCTTTGTACAAGAGTTAACTTGATCAAAACAGATGGTACGAGGGGAGATACCTAGCAAAAGAAATAAGGTCAGACTCAAGTTATAAATCAAGGAGCGTGAGCAAGGAATAGCATCAGCACTGCTATGTGCTGGTTGGCTTTGTAAAGGCCTGGTGAAGGACGGATGGGATGATGTGGTGGTAGGAAATGTAAATGAAGTTTGGCATAACAGGTAGACAACGAATCATATCTTGTGCTGCCCGTGAAGTTGTTGGCCATTTGCAAACTCCATCATCCCCAGACAGAGTTAGTTAGCAGAACCAACCTTGAGGGATTCTGGCTGGTAATGCCGATGCTGGTAGTACCAAGACAATGGTGAAGCGAGTGGTACCGAGTAAGATAGAGTACTTAGCTAGAAAGCAAGACGAAAAACGAAGAGATTGTGATGATGTGTGTGCTGGATGAGTTGATGCTATGCTGGGAACCAAGTGAGGAAGAAAGGAAGAAAAAAAAGAGAGAAGAAAAATGGATGAGGGAGAGTGGAAGAAGATATGGGATGTAAAAGATGAAAGATAGTTCAGACGAAATGTCAACAAGAACCAAAGACGACTCGCACTTACCTATCGACACCAGTATCTCCAATTCAAGGTTTGCTCTTAGAAGATAAGAAAGTACGATGTAACAAAACCTCAATCAAGGTCGTGCTTAATCTTGAATCTTGTATGGCTTGTATGGCGTGTATGGCGTGTATGGCTTGTAGTGTGCCTATTTAACTTCAGAGGTTGTATTCAATATTCACGCATTACTGTATTATCAATAATGGTACTAAGTAATAACAAAGGTCGAACGATAGTTGAACGAAACGTTGGGTATTAGAAGGAAGGAAACCGTGGCTGGCGTTGTTAACCACATGTATGGAGGAAGTAATGAGTGATGGCGATGAATAAGTATGTAAGTGGAAGGAAGAGCGGAGTTTGAAAGCTTCAAAGAAATAGAAAAGATAGGTACGCAAGTACTGATTTATTAACGCAAACCACGGTGGATATATGCTCTCGTTGATGCCTTGAATATCAGGATATTTCTGATTAAACCAGATCAAACCGGAAAATACAAAAAATACAAAAAAATACAAAAAATACCTAGCTATACAGGCGTACCTTAGGCATACATTTGGACAACCTGGTTCGAGATGGTGTGTTCAGCTTCAAAATGACCAAACTAGGATAAGTGTAGGAGCACAGACAAGCACGCTGGTCAATACCTAGTACCTAGTATTTGATAATTTCAAGGTATTTAAGGTACATCCCTTGTAGAATTACTTAATTACCTTATATTTGCGCTTGCTGTGCCTGCCATTGATATGGAAATTTCAAAATACTAAAATACACGGAGCTTAGTTGCCGGGTGACGTCGATATAATACCTAGTACTATCCACTACTTATACTGGCAGGTGTTGACGGTTTACTTGGGCCACTCAGATACATGTGCATGTATATCTCCTGCCTCTAGATTGTTATATCACCTGCCATCAAACTTCCAATTCTAACACTACATTTTAACTCTTTGGAATCCCCCCTAATCGAAATATCGTCACTATCATGAACACGAGTACTAGGTATATAACTGTGTATGGAAAGTCAGCTACGGTTGACATGCTATAGACCTATAAAATACAACGCGAAGAAAGAGTAAACGATAAAATCGTACATAGCGGATTGCTACACAACTCCCTACAACCAGGCTCAGATGATGAAGTGTACCTACCTGGACACTTACAAAGTATTTTAGCTTAGATGCTTTAACTATCGTAATCACCTCCAAAGGGCTGGAATGAGTGTCTAGGGACTGCTTGAAGGCACTGTACACGGAGTCACGGCGAGAATATGTATATAATCTGCCAGGCATACCTAGCTCCCAAAGCTCTAGTAAGCCGTAGTTAAGTGAATCAAGTACACATCTAAGCTCATACACCGTATCTTTTAGCATAAAGAACCTAACTTGGGTAAATACTTCGCAGTTCATTGATTGATCGTCCAAGGTCTCCCGTGTCCATGACTAGAAGCCAAGATTAGAGCGAGAGCACTCGATAATAACTCTCTCTGTTGTCCACCTAGGTACACAAGTAGCCAGTAGTCAGTAGTCAGTAGCCAGATTATAACTATTTAAGGGGTAAAATATCGATCCAAATAACGCCTCTTCGGCCCTCTTCCTAATAAACCAAAATGGGCGAATTAACTTATACACATATAGTTGACTAGGTACTAGACAACTAACGCTTCCATACACATGTATATTTAGTTTGTTTGTAAACTTTAAAGATATTCGATAGAAACACTGAAGGACTTCAAGGCATACTAACATTAAAGGCTTTCACTGAAAAGGGGGCGAAGCCAGAGTCGATACCTATTCAAATATGCCGGCTATACACCGGCTCCTCTTAGTCAGGCTCGAAATTCGTAACTTCTTTGTAAGTGTAAAGCTGTCTCCTTGATTCCTTCATGATATCTAATTCGCCACGTATTATGCCTCCTTGGCGTTTCGCTTTTCAACTTGGATGTTTGTTACTATCTAGGTAATCATCTACCTAACTAGGTACCTACTTAAATTACCTGGGTTAGTTAAAAGGCTATGGGCATATAAGACAGACAAAAGACAGTTCAGTTTGAAAAAAGGGGTTATATAAATGTTATCTTTAAATGAAAACCATTACTACTAGGTAAGCACTTAGTTATCATAGAATTATATACGGAAAATACCTAGGCAGAACCCTTGTAGTGGAATGTGTATTGCTACCCGAACCAAGATCCCACCATCATATAAGACACTCCCGTAAAAGTCCGCACACCCGTGACTCCGAGGAAGGCTAACAACGAGTTTCTTCTATGCAAAATCTATCCGCAACGCTCATCCTGCCATGCAGTAAAAAGCACGTCAATTCTTCATGGCCATTATGACCAGACGTCCTCCTATATTGGTTGTCAGTGCTGCTACCAATCAAATGTCCAAGGATGGCTTGTAAGAGAAGGGGTATAGAGATAAATTGCGAGATAGATGAATAATAATAATAGGTCCTTATCTGGTAAATGAGGGCATGACTCACCTGGTATTGGTTTGAGGCTCGCATATTCTTAACGATCTCCTCTCCTTTCGTGTCCGGTACACCGCGCTGCTCTGCAATGATCTGGGCTAGAATGGTGTTGACTTCTCGAGCCATGTTGGCGGCATCACCACACACGTAAATGTATGCCTTCTTCTCGAGCAATTCGTTGACTTCCTGGGCCCGCTCCTTTAGTCTATGCTGTACGTATACCTTTTTGGGTCCCTCTCGAGAAAATGCAGTAATCATTTCAAACTTATCCCCAAGGGTCTTCTTATATTCCTGTTGTTCAAATGTGAGCTACAGCCGAAACAAAGCCTTTGCGTAATACATACCTCCCATTCGGATTCATACATGAAATCCTCATCCCGCTTTCGGCAACCGAAGAAAAGTAGCGTACGACCGACATCCTCACCAGACTCGGCCTGCTTTGCGCGTTCCTGGATAAACCCACGGAAAGGTGCAACACCGGTACCAGGCCCGATCATGATAATAGGCTTGGCCGGATCAGAGGGCAGTTTGAAATTCGAGTGACGCACGTGTACAGGAACGTGAATACCATCATACTTGTTTCTTGGTCCATGGAGCTCGTAACTGAGTCCGAATGGCTCGGGATTAGGGTCGCCGTTTTGCTTCTGCTTGAGGGCCAATAGGTAGTTGGTGGCTACACCTCTGAAGGGGTCAGCACGGCCTGGAATCAATTGATTCTCAACGACAGCGGTGATGGATATCTTCTTAGGCTGGACGAATGAGGACGACGAAATTGAGTAGTATCGGGGCTGAAGCTTGGTGAGGCCTTCAATGAAAGCTGAGAACGGGATGTTTGCCCACTTCTGGCCACCGCTGACGACGCTCAATGTTCTAGCAATGTTGTAATGGTTCTTGCTGACCTTTTCCTGGAAATAATCCTTGTCGCTACCGAGCCTGGTCATTTCTGCTTTGGTAGCTTCATCGGGAGCGAATGCAGCCAAAGTGCCGAGGAACTGACGAGATACGGGGGCGCCAATCTCAAGATGGTATCGAATGATAGCGTCGTAGGTCGTGGGGGTGGGGAACGGTACTTTAGCAGTGGGTTCGAGAGCTTTGACGTTGATCACCGTATCTTTCTTATCTTCAAGCCCTAGGATACCCACGAGCAGATTAACCTCTTCCCCAGCGTTTGTGGGCCAGATCGCGATGTGGTCGCCGGTTTGATATGTCAAATTAGAGCCGCTGATATCAACCTCCAAGTGAAGGCAGTTCCTGTCTTTGACGGAAAACAGTTCCTTGGATTCAACAATGGGAGCAATGTATGGGTTGTGGACACTGAATGGTCCTTTCGCGGTTCCTTCGAGGTGCATCTTGTTGGGCTCACCCAAGTACACCTCGGGGGCATCCTTGGTGATATCGTCCCGCTCAACAATACCGAAGATGGGTTCATAGACGGCTTCCCGCTCCTCGAGACCCATCTTCTCTGCCAATGCAGCCCACATTGGATCCTTCCAAGCCAGAAAATCTTCTTCCATGGTGCCAGCGCCATCGTCGCCCTCGCCGGCGTCGCCAATTCTATGTGCGCCTAGCTTCTCGAGAGCCTTGTTGACGTTACGCACCATAGAGTTGTAGTGTTCGTAGGTGTTATTTCCGAGACCGAAAGCAACGTAGTTGAGGTTGGCAAGAGGGGGGTCAGCACCTTGAGAGAATGCTACATCATCACCAGTTATGAACTCGTAGAAGTCAACGGCGTTGTCGGTAGGCTCTCCTTCACCATAGGTAGCCAGGACGAAGACGACAACCTTGTCTGAGGGAATTGAGTCGAGGTTATCGTAGTCGTAGTCTTCAAGATCGGCCACCATGGTTTCTAGGCCGAAGCGACTCTTGCCTTCCTTTGCTAACCTCGAGGCATAATCTTCGGCAGTACCGGTCTGGGAACCGTACAAGATGATGCAATTCTTGCCACTCTCCTCCATCTTCTCCAGAAGGTTTCTCGTCTTTCCGGCTCTGAGCCCATTTGTGTTGGCAAAGGCATTGGCGTATGGATCTTTGGTGACACCCCAATATTTGCCTTTTGAAAAATAAGCAGTTGTGCCGACGAAGATGGCGCCGAGGACAATAATGTCCAAGGTGTCGAGTTGTGACATGTTGAAGGCCTAAGTTCACGAACAAACAGGGCTCGTCTCTAATACAGCACGATGATGGCGTCTCAGAACAATGGCGCTGAGCCGATGGCAAATGGCAGGCAGGAAAGAAAGTGAGTCAATCTGACAGCTAGATAGGTAAAGGTAAATTCTATAGAAGGGTATGATTTGGTGGTCGTGCAACCGGAGCTACCGGTTCTCAAGTTTTCGTAAGAAAAGGCGTTGTAAGGTTGCAACGTGGTCTAACCGGGTGCGCAGTCGGCCGAGGGAAAAGAATGGGCGAGATTGGGGAACTCCTTTGGAAATGGATTATTAGCTAGGTGACCAGTAGTGCCTGGTACAGTAGATCTAACCTAGTACAATACGATATGTGTATAATACTTATTACATATGTATCTAGGTTAGGTAGGTATGTAGGTCGTAGACTGGCTGATAGGTAGGGAGCTGAAAAAGCCACGCGACGTCCAACACCACAATACGGCTGAGGCTCTGGATATTAAATACTTATGTAGATACTAATCATGTGGGAAGAGACTTAAATACCCGTCGGTGGCCTTGCGTAAAAAGAATATTAATAGGACAAGGAAAGGAAAATCATATGATTATGGAAGTGGGAGAGTGATATGTATCATTGATGCTCTCCTGCAAAAATATGTACATAGATATGTGTGCGTGGCGCGGACTTTATCTCTGCTACATACATATGTACTACTAGCAGTACCTAGTACTATCGTATGTATGTACATGGCATGAATGTACAAGACATCCAAGTTTCCAAGGTGGATGTTGAGTGCGCCGAGTACCCCGAGTGCCCTGGACAAAGTGACAAAAGTCACTGATGGTGGGTTGGTGAAGAAGGGGATCGGTGGGAAAATTGGTGTGTGGTGGTGGCAAGTGGGTACAACTTTGAACTGGAAGTACTAGATATAGAATGTACCCTACTAGGTAGGTACCTAACCTTAGGCTAGTAGGTAGGTACTTACCTAGTACTGCTGGGAGTCTGGGACAGCCCTGTTCATCGACACCACCTGGGCAGTAACCTCTTTCCAGGGCTATGGTCACTAAGTTTAGGCCCTTCAATCCAGGCAGTTGGGTACTTCTGTAGCAGTGTAGCGGCACTGTAGCCTCGAGAGCCTCTTTTAGGTCTTGCAGCTAAGGTTGTAGAATGGCCTCGGGACCTATCTAAGCTTAGCTTAGTAAGGATCTTGTGCATGTTGGGGGGGGTTATACCCATGTGAAGCCCCATTAATCTACATAATATCTCTCTAGTACCTCTCTAGGATAACATAGTGCTTGAAAGGCAGTGGTAGTCTCCGAAATTAGGAATGTATAACCATCGCGGTCCATCGGTAATTGCCTACTAGGTAACTTGGGCGACTTCCAGACTTCCACGTATGTTCAAGTTAGGCATGTTCTCTTTTAGTACATATCCATGAATGTACAATACAATACATTTAATTGGTACCCGGACATGTCGGGACTCGGTAGTTACCTACACATTTATACTAGACTACCAAATTCGAATTCGTACAATAACCTACAGGGCTCAACTGATTACATATGTACAACTTTGAATAGTATCAACTACGAAGTATACGAACTACTGCATCAGTGCATCGCTTATCATCCTTTCCAAGACTCTCATTAACACTATTTATGTATCCTTAACCTACAACCTAGCATCTAGGAAACATACATACCTAGTAATCTTCATTCTTATCATCGCAAGTATTCACTTGTCTGAATAGGTGACAGATTGGCCTCAGTGTCTCAGAAAAAAAAGCAAAAAAAGGCATTTACATCTTTACTTGCTCACTTCATGCTGTTGGGTCTAACAAGTCGCTACGCGAACAAGACAAATTGTTAGAAAACACGAAACAGAAAAAAGAAGCAGCAAATAGAAACCATAAACCTCCCGAGCACCCAGCACTAAGATCAGCTTCAAGGTGCACCGAGTGCCGGCTTAACGACAGCTCAATGGCCTCGGATATCCAATCGGATACGATACACCCACTTTGCTCCTCATTCGGCAATTCGTGAATCACATCCAAGCATTGTGCTCTGCTTTTCTGTAGCATTCTAGACAGACATCCCTCCACTTGCTAACCTTCACCGGCTAGTCTTATATCCGAAGAAGATCTCTGGGGTTCGGCATCTATCTTGATTCTTTAGTAAATACGTTTCCCCGAAATCTCCTCCCAATCCCCTCTTAATCCCCTCCAAATCTACTTAAACCCTCCTTAAGCCTACAATATTTCTCTGGTGCTGGGGTTTTTGAAACGTTTATCCACTTAGCTAGCAGTGATGCTGCGTTTCTCGTTAGGTTTTGTACATACGTAGGGAGGCCAGTTGTCGGGACTTGCAATTCTCCTGATCCATCTGTAAGCCCCAATTCCTTGAGTAATCCCGAGTACGGAAACTTATGGAACTGGACTGCCCAGCGCTTACCCGAATAGTGATCAAACTCCTCGTCCATCTAATCATTCCTTGCTATGCTGACGCGATAAGGCTCCATGATAGATCACGAGTACAGCAGGCACCTGAGACTTTCAACCAATCTATACTCCGAGCTCCGTAACTACCGGATCGGCGGGGCCGGCTACCACCCGGGCAGTCCCGAGGTTGAGCGGGAATATCTTGCCTATTTATTCCAATCTAAATCCGGGCCTTGACTATGTATGCCAATACGACACCGTTACACAACATCTACATATGCTTCGCCAAACCTGTGATAATAACTAGGCTACGATAAACCCGTTTGCTCGTACTTACCAAAACTCAACTATTTCGCATACGGACATTCCGTGACAGCGTGCGTACCAGGATCATAGTACAACGATGGCTATGTCTATCTATCAATGTACATAGCTCATGGAGTTGTCTGTCTCCTGAGATTGTTGGGTCTCTCAGGCCCATGATATTGATGATCTGGCGGCTGTGTAACTGCTTGGGTACCTACATAACTTGGCTCATGTCTATGAAGCAGGTCATGTAGGAACCTGTAGTGAAACATGAATACTTTGCGATTATTACTTCTTATCACCTCTTCTGTGTCTATCCTAGAAGGGTTGCTGGTGAGCATACGTTGTATATCTACTGGCCTTTTACTACGGCTGCTTATATATGGATTAGTAGAACATCGAGAGTAATCGAGCAATCGTACGAGTGAGTATGGCACGATACAACAGATAGGCCTTCATTCAGCGTCCAAGGCTCCAAGCTAGGGTTATATACTTAGGGCCTAGGCATGTATGATATACAATGTATTATACATACATAGGTTAGATCGGAGCAGCTCAACTACCGGTAGGTATGTATAATTATCTAGGCAGGTACCTAGGTAAGTTTATAATTCTTCACGTATTCGTACAATTCTTATTATTTATCATGCTGCCTCCTCTCGTTTTTAATTTACATGGAACCTTCAACTCTCTATTTCTGTCTTCAAGGCTTAAGCATCTCATGTTTTAGTCATATCCCGATTCCTTAGCAATCATGCATAAGTTAATCTGATTCGCGAATCACCATTCTTCTTTTTATGCATCAGATTTATACATAAATAAGTAAGAGGTGCAAGGATAATCCAGACATAAAAAAAAAAAGAGTTAAAAAAGGAAAAGCCAATGGCCCTAATCTTTTATAGGCCCTGACGCCACTTTTATAGGCCCTGGCGCCACGTGGTTGGTGGTGTGCTGGCAGTGCCTGGCACAGTACGCAAATTTCAGAAGGCTCCTTGTTAACCATACAAATTCCTGGAGTCCCCCCCCCCTTGAACTCTCGAGCCATCTTCCTTGGTAATGCTGGTGAGCCATAGGATATGGCCCTTGCAGAAAAGACCCTTACCCTGCATACTACATAGTACTAGGTAGGAAGAGAAGAACAAATTAAGGTAAGAAAGGCTGTGATTGACTTGGATTTTACAGCAAGACTCCAAGAACAGCATACAGTACAATACAGTATCGACAACTAATTGGCGATGAAAGTGACGGCAGACGAAAGCAGAAAAGCCTGGAGTTACTGACGAGTTCGCTAGGTAGTGGGCGGATAGTTAGCAGGCCTTATTGGATTATTGAAATCTGCTACCTACTTTGAAGACCCATTCGCTCTATGCAGTGACTGACGGCATGGGATATTTCTACATCACATTTTTCAGCTCACCATCATAACTTCTGACGAGTAAACTACCTATCTAGCAGTAACATATTCTACCTATTATTGGGTACATAAGAAATAGGTACTTGATACCTTTGGGGGCCTATCTAGAACGTGGATTCGCTTGGAGGGGAAGAGAAGACTGGGGAGATTTTTTACAAAAAAAAATATTATCGTCATCAGCTCGTCAAGCTCTCTATCAGTCATCACTGTCGACCCTGAAGTTCCCCAACTCTAACGAAATCTCCAACGAACATTGAAGTCTCCAAAAGTCCAACCTTTACCTTACCTAGTCACCTTAAAAGTCCCTCCAGACCACCATTGTAGGTCTGTGAACGCCCACTATATCTTTTTATACCAAAGTATCATGGGCATCGAGGCTCAGCAATGGGTAAGTTATCTCTGCGCCTCTTTTTCTCCCCCCTTCCGTTGGGGACCCCTATGTTTGGACTTGAAAGATATGAAAGATATAAACTATATGGTCGCTCGCGCTTACAATGCGATCGATCGATTGGCTACTGCATAAAACGCGTTGACAGTTAACCGTCAACGCTTGATAAATGTTTCCACTTTCGGGGTTTTGTTTCACTGTTTCGCAGTTTCGCGGTTTCGCAGTTTCACAAGAGGAGGGGGGGCTACTACATTCCCATCATCCCTTGCGGGCCTTGATATAGGGTCTTTGCGTCCTCCTTTTTTTTTTTTTTTTAAGGAAAACTTTAGACTTGACTAACAACGTTGTCGCACCACCCAGCTCCGTCCCAGACGCTGCCTGATCATTTCCACGATCCGCTAAAGTTCTCCTCGCGATCCACTCCGCGACTAAATACCCCAGACGGCGGCGACGATGATGACGAGAATGGCGTGTGGGATAATACACTTAGACCTATAGCTCACGATCCCTCCACCTCCCGCGCCATCGCGCACTCTCGCGAGTCCTCCCTCGAGAAGCTCCAATCCGGTTCGCTTGCTGGAATTCCCGAATCGCCACAGTCAGCCACTTCTCCGATAACCTCTCCTAGCGTCCGTAGCGGTGCGTCGCGTACGAGCCCTGGCAATATATTCGAACGTCTCGGCGATCCCAAGGGTAGCAATACATACGGACACCACCGCCAAACCTCTATCGTTCATGGCATTCAACATTCGAGAAATGGGAGCCTTGCTAGTTCATCGTCGAGTCCTTTAAGCCCGCAGATGATTGCTGCCGCAGGTGCTGGCCTTCTGCCAGACCGGCCAGATATGCCTCCCATCCACCGATTAGATTCCGAGTTATCATCGACAACTGCTTCTATGGCCTCCACGATATCGACCACGTCCAGGCCTCCGACTTCCTTGTCAGGCACAACGGCCAACTCATTCGTTTACCAGTTAGAAAAGGCACATTCTCCCCAAGACAGTAGCGCTGGTAGCACTTCAACTCAGAGGAAGCATAGCAAGTCCCGGCGTGATCACACACATCACCATTCACATTCGTCGAGACATCATAGGGACGAACAGAAGACGGTGGGCGAATACGCCATGCATGTATTATTTACATCCTTTATTGCTATGGCCGAGGACAAGCTTCAGGAGTGTATTACAGTGCCTTTCGACCCCGAACCTCCCATCGAACAAATATGCGGTCCCGGAGCAGACCCAGCTTTCGACCGCTTTATTATAGCTCTTGGGCATATTGCCAACCAGAAGCCGAGACCACTCATCGATTCTATCATGCTTTGGCGAAAGCACAAAAGTGAAGCGGCAAACGAGGCACGCAGTCTGTTACAGCAGATGAAGTCTAACCTACCTGCAGCCGCTCTCGTGAGACGAAACACAGAGCCATTGCAGCTTCTCACCGGCAATTCAACAGATACAGGATCTGGCGTGACACATACCCTTGCGGACAAACAGAACGAAGCAGCGCATGCCGAACGCCGATCTATCGTCTCCATTTATATCCTCTGCCGAGTTCTCTTAGAAGTCATCACGCAAAGCAGCCTTAGTTCTATTACCCCTGAGATGGAGGATAAGCTCGAGGTTATTATATTTGGTCAACTCAAGATTGCCGACATTGAGCAGCTCTATGTCTCCCCTCTCAAGCTGGCAAACTGGAACCTCTTCGCCCAGCTTCTCGGTGCCATGAGCGAGATCAACTTTTCTAGCGTTACCGATCGATTCATTACAGATCTTGACCGCTCCCTACAGGAACTCACCGTGAGAAGTCCGGCTACTCAAGTTAGGGATCCCGAAGGTCAGGTAGAGTTAGTGCTAGGAGGCATGAAACATCTACATATCAAGATAGACACCGATGATAGCTGGGATCAAGCCTGCGACTTTTTGGTGTCTCTGGGCCGGCTGTTTGCCCGATCCCACGGCCAAAAGGTCAAGTCCGCGTTTTGCCAGATATTAGATACACTGCTGCTCCCCATTGCTACCAAGGCTACTAACAAACACTTCTCTTACTTGAAGTGGTCAGAAGTACTCAGTAATATTAGCCCTCGCCTAGCATCGCTCTTTGTAAAGCCTCGGTATTGGCTGGCTGCGTTCCCTTTGACAGCAACAATGCTATGCGTGTCGTCCCCGGAGAATCTAAGTAACCAATGGCTCCAGCTAATCAGAACGGTTCAGCCGAAACTGAAGGATCGTTCTATGCGTGCCCTATGCTTGCAGGTCATCTCGAGATTAGTTTGGGCTTATCTGTATAGGACAACCGACACCCTAGCAGGAGCTACGCGGAAACTTGACGAGGTGGTGCAACTCATATTGCCTACCTCGAAGCGAACATTTTCAGCCGGCGACACGGCATTGACTGGCCCCCTGATACAGGTGATCAGAATTATTGGCTACAAATACCCCGAGTATTGCTGCAAGAATATCATATTTCCTTTAATTAATGCCGAGCTTTTCTACTCCAACAAGGAACTGAAAGTCGAGCAACTGGAGCCGGATAGGATGGTGATCGGGATCAGAGCGTTTCTCACCATTATGTCGGATCTCGAGAAAGGTGAACAAGGCCGACCTCCGTTTCCACAACAATATCCTCTTCCAACTACCATGGACCGAGCACCTCCCCCCTCTCCAGCTTCCACTTCTGGTGCAACGCCCTGTACCCCTATTATATCAGATCACGACGAATCTCTGTCGCGGCCTGTACAACTGGCTGCGTTGAGTGAGGGTGCAAGAGAATACTATAAAAAGTTCTCAGAAATACTTGGTAAAATCACCATTATCTGTGATAATACATTTGGAGGCCAGGCCGCACTCGATGAGAAATTTAACAGCCCAGGAGGACCGAAAACGCCTATCACGGAGACCTTCAATTTCTCAAGGCGCGATGACCACCCAAGTCCAGCGGACCAGAAACAAGCCTTCTACGAGCTTCTTCACGTTGCCGTACAGGCGCTGCCTCGCTGCCTCTCTGCTGATATACCATTTAATTCGCTCGTCAACCTCCTTTGTACGGGGACTGCCCACGTTCAGTACAACATTGCCGAGTCTTCTGCGCAGTCTCTCAAATCTATCGCCCGACAGTCTTACGCACATCAAGTCACGGTGGGATTTGCCCGGTTCATATTCAATTTTGACGATCGTTACGATACTATGTCTGATGGGGGTATGTTAGGCCCCGGCCACATCGAAAGCACATTACGACTCTATGTCGAATTATTACAAATATGGAGGGATGAAATAAGACGAAAGACGAAAGACGCCGCATCCGATTCCACTGAGCTTAACGGTAATGACAAGCGAGGGATGAAATTAGATTTGTCCAGTATCTGGGCCGAAGTCGAACACGTCGAAGCTCGCGGGTTATTCTTTTTATGCTCGCAGTCGCGCAGGGTGCGGCACTTCGCCATCACGGTTCTTCGGCTGATCGTTGAATTTGATAATGCGCTAGGTAAAGATACCACCTTGGAAAAGGATACGGTTCGGCTCATCGACATACTGGAGAATGACTCGGTACAAGTGATGAATTTCAAGGACGAGCATCTGTCTGTAGCCGAGAGAAGTCGACTGCAGAGGGGTATGCAGAATAGCAACAATAAAGGGGCTCTCATTGAGCTCTGCACCAGCGACGTTTCTTATGATACCACTCTCTGGTTCAAGATTTTCCCCAACTTTATAAGGATTGCTTATGACCGATGTCCCTTTACCGTCACGATCGGCCGGGACCTGGTTTGTAATCGAATTTTACAAATGTATAAGGGGATTGTACTGTTGTCGGAACCATCTCGGGGCCTATATTACGGCTCCGATCCCAATAACTCTCGGTATACGGGAAGGACGCCAACAACACAGCCTGATGTGCTCATTGAACAGTGGAAGCTCTACTTGGCTTTTGCTTGCACTACATTGACCGATTCCGGAACTACCATTAACGGTGCGCCACAGCCAGGGAAACAACATGTACGAAAGCTATCAAGATCTGCCGACAAAATTGTATCGGCTAGAACCCTCTTCAAATTCCTCATACCGTTGCTCTTAGCCTCTTCAGCCTCTGTTCGAGAGGCGGTTGTGCTCGCCATGGGCTCGATTAACATTAACATATACCGAACCCTACTCGAAGAACTCCAGGGCCATGTATCCCAGTGTAATAATGAAGCGCGCGCCAGGATACACCAGCGAACCGGCAGTGGCCCGCGAAGAAACCGGAAAATGGATCTCCTGAGGACTGAACTTACTTATGTGAACAAGTTGACTTGTCATTTTCTAAAGGAACCGGAGATCTACCAAGACGACTGGATTCTCAACAATCTTTGCACATATACCAAGGACCTGAAGCTGTTCTTGATGGACGGCGAGGTTCAGATGGACTGGGAATTCCAGAAGCTGAGGCGACACTACTGCGGCTTGGTGGAGGGACTCTTCGAGGGCGTTAATCGGACAAAAGATCCATCCCGTTGGATGACGTTCGAATCCCGCAAGTCTTCCTTCACTTTGATGGAAGACTGGTGCGGATTCTCCCCGAATCAAATGCAAATTCGTCAAAGAGAAGACACGATGCGGCAATCTTTGATTGACCAACAATCTCTAGGCGAGCGAGGTATCATTACTGCTGCCATGGAAATAGAGAAGAGGAATCTGAAGACGGCCGCCCTTAGTGCTATGGCAGCCCTTTGCGCTGGCCCTGTCAGTGTGACGACGGAAAGTGGCGCTACGCTCCATTTCGACATGAGGCGAATGCTGAACTGGGTGGAATCCATTTTCAGCTCTGGAAGCGACCGGGTCAACGTCATTGGTCGAAGAGCCTTGAAGAACCTGGTTGTCTACAATCAAGACCATCCATACCTCCTAGAGCACTGTATTGCCCGATGCTACCTCACCGAGGCGCCCAAGGTACTAGAAAGCTATTTTACAGTGATAACCGAGGTGCTGCTAGAGCACATTGACTACCCAACACCATTCTGGAAATTATTAGGACTGTGTCTGTTTACCTTAGGAAGCGATCAGAGCGACATTCGATCCAAGTCCGCTCTTGTTCTGAGGGCGCTACAGGAGAGGCAGCAAGCGGCGCAAAACTCCAAGATTCGCGACTTTGAGATCAGCATTGCAGACAAGACCAAGGCCGTCTATAAGCTGGCTCAGTTTGAGATATCCAAACGACTGGCCAAGCAGCACCCGGAGCTCGCATTCCACGTCTTCTCCGAAGTGACGTTATACTTCAAGAACCTGCCTCCGGGCGCGCAACGGAATGTGGTGGCCGTCATCCTTCCTTGGATCCAGACGATCGAGTTGAAAGTCGATCCCAATGGCGGCCCCATAGCTCAATCCTACGTGCTCCTTGCCAATCTACTCGAGGTCACGATCAAGTCTAGCACTGCGCTGCACAACGAGGTCCAAGCTCTCTGGCAAGCCCTCGCGACTGGCCCTCATCCTGGAAATGTCCGGTTGGTGCTGGATTTCATCATTGCACTTTGCTTAGAACGGAGAGAGCAGAACTTTGTCGAGTATGCCAAACAAATTGTGGTCTTCTTGGCGAGCTCCCCCAGCACGCCTGGCATCAAGGTGGTCGAGTTTCTGCTGATGCAGATCACCCCGAAAGCCATGGTCCCCAACGAGAAAAGGGATGTGGTCCCGTCACCTCCTGATCTCAGTCAACTGCAATTGCCATACTGTGCCGATTTATCGGAAGCCTTGCCTATTGGTACTAAACAGGCTGGCTTTTCCTTAGGACAGCTCTCCCTGATACTCCTGGTGGACTTGATGGTGTCACCCGTGCAGCTGAACACAGAGAATCTCATAGTCTTGTTGCAAGTCATCACGGTGCTCTGGGACCACTACACCCCCCTCGTTCAAGAACAGGCTCGCGAAATGTTGGTACACTTGATCCATGAGTTGGTAGTCTCGAAAATGGATGATGCTACGCCCCTGGAGACCAAGAAATTCGTGGAGGACCTGGTCGACGGGATCCGACGCCACGATCGTAATGTGGTCTGGAGCTACGAGGAAAGCAACGGCAAGGTGGATGGACGTGACAATAAGGTGCCCCAAAGCATGGAATATCTGACTGCAGAAGTGGTCAAAACTTTCGAGCTCACATTCCCAGGGATCAAGGAACAATGGAGTCGCCTGTCCCTCACCTGGGCAACTTCGTGTCCGGTCAGGCACTTGGCTTGCCGTTCATTTCAAATTTTCCGCTGTATCCTTACTTCGCTCGACCAGCTCATGCTTGGTGATATGCTGGCTCGATTATCCAACACCATCGCCGACGAAGATACCGAGATCCAAACCTTCTCCATGGAAATCCTCACCACCCTGAAAACTCTCATTTCGAAGCTTGATCCGGAAGAGCTCTTGTCTTTTCCCCAGCTCTTTTGGACCATGTGCTCTTGTTTAGACTCGATCAACGAAGTCGAGTTTCTGGAAGCCATCGAAATGCTCGAAGAGTTCTTAGCCAAGCTAGATTTCCACTCTCCCAGCATCCGAAGGGCGCTTATGGATGGCCAACCTCCAAGATGGGAGGGCGCGTTCGAAGGTGTTCAGCCCCTACTATACAAGGGGCTGAGATCATCAAACTGTCTCCACCCCACGCTGAACATCCTGGATAAAGTCATACAGCTACCTTCTGGTCGCCTCATTGGTGACGACAACAGGCTCTTCTTTTCCATCATCGCTAACCTTCCACGGTTCTTGCAAGCTATGGAGCAAGCTGCTATTAGCAGAGATACTTTGGAATCCGCAGAAATACTATTTGCTGTAGCCGAGGCTCAAGGGATGTCATCAATATGTGCGGCTCTAGGGGCTTTCATGCAATCGCGGTACCGTTCACGCAAGGAGTTCATTATCCAGTTGCTTGCCGCACTCCGCGAATTCTTCCTCCCGCAGCTTGACTTCAAGATGCTTACCATGATATTGGGATTCCTCACGAACAGCATACCCGCTGTGAAAATCATGACGATGCAGCTGCTCTGCGTCATCATCCCCGAGATCGAAATGCGCAAGCCTGAGATTGCCGGCCACGGATCCGACCTAATATCTCCGCTCTTCCGACTCTTACAGACCGAGTACTGCATGGAAGCGCTGGAGGTGCTCGACAACATCATGACTATGTCCGGGACGCCGATGGACAAGCAATATGTGCGAATGAGTATGACCAGCGCGGCATCCAAAGACAGGAAGGATTACGAGACGACTCAGAGCCTGTTTGGCATTCCGGAAGAGTCCGGTTGGTCAATCCCCGTTCCAGCGAAGAAGACGGAGATTACACGCGCGAACATTCACGCTGCGTTCTACATGTGCCAAGCCAACCCGGGAGACGGCATCTGTGTAGACCCTACACCCACACCTGAGGTCGAATTCCACGCCGATGATTACCGCTATGGTTATTTTGAAATGCCGGATCGAACCGAGACCATGATGTCAGACGAGGGCCAAGGCGAGGGTCAAATGGCCGATCTGGTGACGAAGCTGGATAGTTTGGATGACTTCTTCGATGACATGTCACAAACATCACCTAGCGAGGGCCGCTCGTCTAGAACAGTGACAGAGTTTGCCCCCGAAAGTTTCGAATCTGGCGCGCGACTTTACGACGACGTGCTACCTATTCTACACCAGGCCTCGACCAACACCTCGTTCCAGAACGGCTTCGTAGACCGCGTACCGATGTCCAAAGAGGGCAAGCCCAATACCATGAACCCCGGCGCCTTCAACCCCGTTGCAGTCGGCAGCAGGCCAGGCCTCCATTCCCGCTCCGTCACCTCTCCCTCAACCCCCTCGTCGTGGACGCAGCCACAGCTCAGCGAGCTGACTTCAGACGACGAGTTCACGGAGAACGTGTTCTCAGACGACGACGACGACGGGCGGCCGCTCAACGGAGGAAGCGGAAGCGGAGGCGTGCCCGAGAGCTCTTTCTTCCTCGAGAACATGATCAAGCCGATCGCGCAGACGACGCGGACGCACATGCGGCGGCTCACGGGCGGGGGCAGGTCCCGCGACGCGGAGAGGCAGCGCGAGCTCTTCCGCTCACGGCAGCAGCTGCAGGTTTCGCCGCAGGTGCCTAAGGTGCCGAATTCGTATCTCCCGCAGAACAATAACAGCAACAACAACAGGAGTCCGTCGAATGGGGATTTTTGATGAGACGGGATGCTGGAGATCTTACGGGGGGGTTCTTTTTTAATACTCTCGTAGAGGAAGAAGAATCCTACATACCAGGATAAATAGCCACGCGATGGTGTAGAGCTATGTACGTGGTTTGTGTTATATTTAATGGACGATATAGCGGTGCGCATAGTGTCAACTGGATAGGTGGTGGTGGTTGGTGGTGAGATGGATGGATGGATGGGATCGATACCTACTACTCGGGTATCTGTCTCGATATACACGCTTGCCTGGACTGGAGGGATACATACCAGGTAGGCTCAGAAGGAAGGAAGGTAGGGTGGTCAGGAAGCGCTATGTATCTATTACGTGTAGAATAGAGAAAGCTATCCGCGCGGTCGTTCGTTTTTTCAGATGAAAGTTAAAGAAAGGAATACTTGTGATATGTTGCCAAATTTTACATATTACTATCTACCTACTACGTACCTTTTTGCTATTTCATGAGTGAATGGACATGGGCAGCAAAACACGACGGCATAAAAGGAATAGGGGCAGCTCAGGGGGTTACTTGATGACTAAGACAATTTAACTAGGTATCCTTCATAACTGGATTAATAAGAACCTTAACAGAACCGTGCTGTGGGGTTGTTTTATCGTTTCGGGACGGATAATAGCGAAAGCGTATTAAAGGCGCTAAGCCCATTGCGCGTTATGGGGAAGCGGTCAGACATGGCAATTCGGTATTTTTTTCTGGTTTTCTGGACGAAGCTTTCTTAACTCAATGGTTTGCGCTATCAGATAGTAAATATAGTACATATGCATATCAACTGCGCAAACGATTTCACGTGGGTTTTTTTTAGGAACTGGGTTACGGTTCTTTGGTATTGACATCAAGTTGCAAGAAATACAGAATCATAATTAGGTTCAATTAGAAAGCAATCAACCGTTTAACTTGTCACGCTTCAGCTGCGCACAGGACTAGACTGAACCTCAACGATGATGCCGTAGTTAAGCGCATTTTCCTTTGAAACAACAACGAACGATGGCGAAGCGCAAGTCTTACGGAGGCGAGGGCGGTCATACTGGGAAGAAGCAGAAGACTGCCCATGTGCACGAGGCTCCCACTTCTGAGGAGGTTTTCACCGGACGGCAGCTTCTCCAGTTGCTTGCTTTCGAGCAAGACCTTCAGAAAGCCAGGCATGGTATGTTGATGCCGAATTATGGATATAACTTATGAAATGTTTGTCGCCTGAGACTAATCATAAGAACTTACAGGCCTACAGTCGTTCAAGAACCTCCTCGATGCTATCCTCAACAACGAAGACGAGAACTCCGAAAAGCTGCAGATAGTGCTTGAGTATCTGGAATCGGTAAAGCCAAGAGAGACGGAAGACGAAGTCCCCGTGTACCTACCTGATATAATGGAGACATGGAGCATGGCCTCGCAACTGAATAACGAAAATGTCATGTCTGCCGTTGCCGTCGTGCTTGCCCTGCTACTCAAGATTATATCCGGAAACATGGACCTAGTAGCGTACGGTCTAGGAATATGTCGAACCCTTCTCCAAAAGCGCCAGCAAGAACTGCTTGCCAAGAATCTTTCCGCCGACAATGGCAAAGATTTTATAATATCGCCCACGTTGAGATTACTCAAGGAGGTTGTCTCGTTAGATGGCGGTGCTCTCGCTGCCCCGATCTTCAGAGCTAGGAGCAATACGTTCAAATCGCTCGCCAGGAATATGGGTCTGAGATATCTAGGAGAAGGCATAGAAGACCCCAAACGACCGTCCGTCAGAACGAATGCGATCCGTTTTCTGCTAAGCAGTCTCAGGCTTCTCCATTTCGAAGCGAAACGAGACCTACTATCTCAGAAGGATATCGTGGCTGCGCTCATGAGACATATCAGAAAAGATCCCCCTTCTTTAATACAGGAAATACTAAGCACTCTAAGAGCTTCTGTCATCCTCGACAAGAAGTTACCTAAGGAATCTAAGATCAGGATACTGAATGCCAACTCGCTCATCAAGATATCAGAACTTTATGGTTATCCTGAGGATACCACAGAACCCAAAGACGATAATGAGGGCGTGCGACCCTCAGTGGAGGATTCGGCTCACGCATTCCTACTTGCTGCCTGTACCGATACGAGCGCCGGTATACGGCGGTCAGAACACGGTTATTACCCCGAGGGCGTAGATCCCAACGCGGTGCCTTCAGGGGCCAACAGCGTCAAGCTCGTGAACATGAGCATCGACAGCATTCCCTGGATGAGCAAGTTCGAAGACGAAGTCCCCGTCCGAAATACGCTACTGGCCGAGTTTATACAGACATTGCGTCCATGGTCCAACACGAAACAAAACGAACTTTTGGTGGCCATCTTCGAGAGCTCGCCTGAGCTAATTGCCCATTACTTTTGCCACAAAAAATCCTTCTTATTCGACCCAAAGCTCTCGGCTACGTGGATTGGATATGCCGCGTTGCTGTATAATGTCATCCAACTCCCGATCCCGCCTTGGTTCGGGCACCCCAAGGGTTACGCGAGAGTTCCGCCCCCTACCTCTGTGGTGCTTGGGAATTTGATTCCGTTGCCTATGACGTCTAAAGCCATACTACGATGCTTCTCGATCAAGTCCAAATTGGCGTCTTTCTACGCTATCCGTATATTGACATTAGTGTTACAAAAGCTTGGACGAGCTCTGGAGATGCACCGAGAGGCATCTCCCTCGTCTGAATCTATCTGGGAGGAGGCTGCTCGGCGACTGCTTGATGAGTTCTACGAAAAGATTCCAGATATCAAGGACGTTATAAAATGTTACACGAGTTTAGACCAAGATGATCTGCTTCAACGGCAAGCTGCGAGTCGCTTGTTATTACTTTATTATGAAGTTATTCCACAGCTTGCCTTAAGGGCCAAGTTTGATGTCTCGCCCATACTTCTCGCGACCATCAAACGGGTCGAGGCTTCTAAAGAGACGACAGAATATGTCGCCATGTCAATATTAGAACTTGAAAACCTATGCGCCATTGCGAAATATTCTCCAAGCATGCGGTGGTTCGCCAAAACCTCCGATATCCCCCATTCCCCTTTTACAACCCTCTTAAGATTATCTGTCGAACGGACGACCAACCTCTCTAACGAGAGTCTGAACAATGTTTTACATTGGGTGGCTAGCGAATACCAATTGGTGGAGAATCGGCCGAAGTCTCCAGGGTTGCAACCTCTCTTTGCTGCGTTGAGAAGTCTTGAGAATATAGATACCGCTATCTGGACATTCCTGGATAACTGTGTTGAGCGGTGCGCCAGGACCCCGGTCAAGTACCTGGAGATGATTGAAGAACAGCTGGCAAAGGCCACTGTCTCAGAGGATGAAGATACGGTTGCGTATCCTCTCATGATGACAATCGCGGAACAAATTCCGTTCCTGATATCATCATCCCCTTCGAAAGCTACACTCAAATCTTTTGTTAAGTTACTTTCAGAATACCTCGGACATTCACTGGCTGCTGGAGTGAACGAGTCTTTCCTGGAAGCCTCCAAGGGGCTCTTTGCTGCTGGTCTTGGAGACAAGAAGCTCGTGGAAAAGTTGCGCATCCCCGATAGAAAGAAGGCCGCATTAAAGCCACAAGATGATCCTAATGTGCTCAACATTATTGAGACCAATGGCTTGTACGATGGAATGGCCGATGGGCAGATCACTGAAATTAGCCCAGAAGAGCTGGAGGAGAAGCTCGCTGTACCCATTACCACCACCAAGGACAATTCGTTATCAAGATGGTCATCCAAGACGCCAGAAGAACTCGTCGAGGAAGGATATGCATCATCATTAATACGCCTGCTTTCCTCGGAGCACTCAAGCATTCGCAAGGAAGCACTGACGAATATCATCAAGATGGCCTCGAAGATCAGAGAATCCGCGTACGAGAACAACGAGCAGGTATGGCTCCTCCTCATGGAACTTGCCGAGTCGACACGAAGCGCAGTCGACGAAGGACCCGTGCCCAGCGTCATCATCGCCTTCGCCTGCAAAGCTCTCGAGGTCCTCATGAACCCGCTCCACTGCCTCTACGAGAAGATCAACCTCTTCCTCACCGGCCGCCCCGTGTGGTCTCTCGACCGCATCCCGCTCCTCCAGGACATCCTCCAGGAGGGCCCGACCGAGGACGGCGCGTTCTACTCCGAGGTCAGCTGGCTGCTCGGCCTCCTGCTCGAGAGCCTCCGGACCCCCGAAGACATCGCCCTGTTCCACAAGCGGAAAGTGTTCGAGCGGCTGCTGGCGCTCCCGTGCAACCCGTTCATGGGCCTGAACTTGCGCACCCAGGTCCTCCGCATCGTATACAGGGCTACGGGGATCACGGGGGGAAGCGATACGCTGATCACGCGGTTCGGGGCCGTGGGGTGGGTGTTGGCGAGGAGAGATGCGGCGGGTGGTGTGGAGAGGGGTGTCTACCAGGCGCTGCTTAGACGGCTGTGGGAGACGTGCGATCAGAGGCGTATTGCGGTGTGGAGTGAAAAGGGGGTGGGAAGGCTTGTGGAGAGGTGATGTAGTGTAGGTGTATGCTCAGGAAGTTGTACCCAATGGCAAGTTTATGTACCTACCTATACATAGCGTGACATGCCATGCGAGCTGATACTACTAGTTATGTATCAATGATGAATATTTCGAAACCTGGGTTTTGCTTCCAAGTTGTTTGCTCCCTACCGTACCTAAGGCTACCTACCTTATGTTATAGATACATTGAATTAATACATTCAACTCATGTCGATTCAGGCATCGAGCTCTGGGGGCTTAGGACCCACTCAGGTTAGGTTAGGTAGTGTGGGACCCCCTTGCAAAAGCTAAATCGATAACAACCTTGGAACATTCATGGCTGTAACTACATGTGGGATTTTGTGCTATGACATGGTAGTATTTCGTACCTACTCCAAAATGTGGGACACGGGCCACACTGAATATCCACATGTCCTTGCTACCTGTGCTACAAACATTGAACATCAATGACCAATATGAATATTGAACACTGGATGTACTGAATACATAGTGCTACTACCACATAATGCCCAGAACAATCCCTCTCTCTGCCTACCCTCTACCTACCCTCTACCTACCCTAGGTAGTTGTCACTGTATACAGTAAGGTAACAAAAGGTAACAAAAGGTAACAAAAGGTAACAAATACAACTCTGCAACCTTTTTTTTTTCTTCTTCTCCATCAGTCCCAAGTTCCCACCCCCAAAGGTAAACTGATTCACCAACTGTTTATTTCACCCCTTTACAACAATTTACCTGAATCCATCCTTGACGTACAACCTTACAACCTTTCTAACTCACATTAGATACCGTCGCCAGTCGCCTGCCATCTCAACGTAACCCTCCGTAACGTCATCATAAAGATTCGTCGGCTATTCAATTGTACAATTGATCCTACTTTCTCACCTACACCACTGAACCCACTGTGCATCTGATTCGCAACCTCGCAACCTCGCAACCTCGCAACCTCTCAGGCTGTATTGGCCTAGTTTGTCCATACATGACCTATTACCTACATAGGTACCAGGATAATACCAAAATACCAGCATACCAGCATACCAGAATACTAGGATACTGGATCTGAATTCAATTCAATCTTCGAACTCGGCCGACCGCGTCGTCTAACCTACCTACCTACCTATTCACCCCGCACAAAGCAAAACAATTCCCCTCAAGGGATCTCTATCTCTCACCTTCGAGCCGCGCTGTCTTTTAGGACCGATATATCATAAATACCACCTACTGCCAGTCATCGACTGGACTGCGTACGCCTGGAACGTGGGCTTTTGTCCACACCCTCTTTAACAAGATCTTCTCCCACACTTAGATCATTTCTTATCAAATCTTCAGATGATATGGCAATACGATATACAGCTGAAGCGCTAGTTTATCTGCGCGAGTCCCCGCTATGTATCAAGCCGAGTACACTACCTCCTGCGGAAGAATGGATGGGGTATGTATCCCTAATCTCACCAGCAAACGAGGAACAAGACTCGCATCCGTGCTAACAGATACATGCAGACCGCCGCCTGAGACATTCCGCAATAATCAAGGGAACAAGCCTGGGACAGAAAGAAGTAAAAGCAATGACAACCCTTTACTCGAACAGACTAATAGGCGAACAGGTGTCGATAGACATGTATCGCGGAACTCTGGGAGTAAGTCATTATTATCTAACTTGGCGCCGCCTTAACATTGTCTAACCATGCTCTGGATCTAGATCCCGAGGATATTATCCTGGGGCCCCCGCGTATGACTTTCTCATCGGCAACTTTATCGAGGGGCAACAAGCCTTTCGATAACGATAAGGGTCCTAAAGAGACCGATTCTCGAGACCGCTTCGCTTTCCGGTCTCGGAATGGCGACACCGACAACTCGGAACGTCCCCGTGACCGTGACCGTGACCGCGAGCGAGATCGTGATACCCGAACCACTTTTCGTCGGCGTGGGGATGCAGATCAGGACAGTGACGGCTGGAGCACCGTTAAGCCTCGCAAAAGCTTTGGGCACGAAGGTGCCGAACGTTTTCATGGACGCATGGGTGATCGCCCTGAGCGCTTTGGGGGAGAGCGCCGAGTCCGTGATCCAGATGATCGCGAGAATGGCGAACGGCCTCGCCGCACCTTTGGTGAATTTGCCAAGGAGAAAGAGGGCGAGGAAGGTGAAAAGCCTCGTAGAAATGGCGGCACTAATAGGCATCGGGCAGACCAGCCTTGGCTAAGGGAGAATAACGATGCATCGTCCGCCCCTCGGGAGCGATTTGATAGGGCGAGAAGCTGGAGAGAAAGAGACGAACAACACCAAGCCGAAGTACACCAGGAAAGACCAAGAGAAAGAGGGTTCGAACGAAGATGGGATCGAGACCGAGATCAACGTCAAGAACGTGATCCGGAATGGTACGCCGAACCAGCAGAGGAGCAGCCTCAAGCACGTACCCAAGAGGACTTCAAGAAGTTCATGGATAGCATGAAGGCTGGGAAGAACCCAGTCAAGGCAGAGCCAACCCCCAAATCATCTGCCGAAGCATCTGCGCCCCCCGAGAAAGTTGAAATCGAGAAAACGAAGGCCAAGTCAACGCCTGCCATTGAGATCGGCCCAGACAAGTTTTTCGCCGCATTTGCTCAGAGTACTAGCATCGAAGGCGCTGGCAACGCCGGTGAACCAAGCAAGGAGAATGCTGTGCCTGTCATGAAACCAAAATCAGGTTCTCGGTTTCAAACGTTTTTCTCATCTCAGGAGGAATCACGACGGCAGGTAGAGAACCCAGTTCCTGTTGTCAGCGCACCGCCACCGCCCGAGATGAATCCACTCCTAGCCATGGCTGGAGCGCAGTCTGGATCCCAACCACAATCGCAAAACGACGTGGCCGAGAAAGTAGCGTTCCAAGCCTTGCTCCAGAAGTTGCAGAAACAGACTCTACAAACACCCCCTCCAACCAGCGGGTTTTCGGAACCTCCCCCCAATCATGCGGCGGCTTCTCCTGGTCCATTCCAGCCCTACATACAAGAGCGCCGTGACGAGCCCCTCGCTCGTGGTCTTCCGCCAAACCTTCCACCGAATCATGATGCTCACACGCCTAGACCACAACTTAACCCACAATTTGCTGGAATGCGTACAGAGCAACAAATGCTCCATGAAATCATTAGCCAACGTCACGTTGGCCAGAACCAGCCCGCTATGCGTTCCGAGCAGCCACCAAGCCGTAATAGCAGCAGCAATGCTGAGTTTCTCATGACTTTAATGCAAAGTGCTCGACCGGCGCCTGAAGTCCAGAGAAATGAGCAGCTTACTATGAGAATGCCGCAACCTTCCAGGCCGGCACAGATTCTCCCCACGCCAGACCGAGATCTAGATTATCAGCATGAGCGCAACACTCCACTCCATCAAGTTGGTCGCGGCGCCAACCTTCCTAGTTATTTCGATGAACCTCCAATGCACCACCGTGAGCAAGACAACCGCCCGCAACAACCCACTCAAATTCTCCAGCGCCAAGTTCCCCCGGGCCTGGATCAGATGCACCCCGCTGCTTGGATGCAAAACAACGGGCAACAATTGCCTCCTCCGCAGCGTCCCATGATCCCGCCTCCTGGATTGGCCGGGAACCCACGTAATGGGCCCCTTCCCGGTTTCCCGCCCAACTTCCCCATGGGCGCATTCCCTCCAGAAGGAATAGCGGCCCCCCCTCGTAACATGGCGCCCCCTCCTGGATTCTTTGGCGGACCACCGCCGCCGCCACCGGGGTTCATACCACCCGGAATGGGTGGTTTCCAGGGACCAGAAAACGTCGGGTTTGGCTTCGATCACCGCGGAATGCCTCCCCCGCCAGGTGCTTTCCGTAGGAACTAGGAGTCACCCGGGGCTGGTAACGTCGACGGAGAACAATCGCTCAAACCTACATAATCTACCGCTAGCCCTAGCTGGAACCTTCCCAACATAACATTGTTTAGTGCTTTCCTGGCAAGGGCCTCCAAATGGAGGAGAAACGGCCAAATTTTCGTACTGGTATCATGTATTTGAAACGTGAGGGACTAGAAAGCAAAGGCTGGAATCGGGAGAAAGCCACCCCTTCATTATCAAATGAAGGGGAGGGGAGGGAGGATAACAAGAGGTTCTTAAAAACCGTCAACGCCCATTCTTGCCTCTCCCCGAGACTCCAGTCTAGGAAAAAGGGAATGGCAAAGGAAGCTTTCTGGCATTTGTATGGTTTCGGGTTCTTAAAGTACCACCAAAAACAGGCGGATAGGTACGCAAAAAAAAAACCGCAGGTAGTTACGGGAGGCGCGGAAACGGGGCTTGTGTCGTTTGTAATAACGATGTTAGTTACTAGCTGGGTAGATAAATGCCGATGCGTCGTCGTTCATGGTCGGCTGATGATACCGCACTCTCAATTCTTGCTTGCTTGCTTATTCTCTCTTCTTCCGATCTTATCTTGTCTTAACTTTTTGATTTGCTAAGATGATTATGTGCTAGATGATACGGTATGATATGATATGAATGCCTACCTAGGGTCCCTTGCGTAGGTACCTAGGCTTTGGCATAAGTGGGTGATATGGGGTAGTTAAGGTTAGATATGTTCGATGTGCTTGGGAATAAGTTATAGTACCTAACTAACCTAGGTACCTACTTGAGGTATTACGAAGGAGCTAATAGACGTCGACGTGCTCTTATGAAGGAAGAATACCTGTCTGTCTGTCTGTCTGCCTGCCTGCCTACCTAGGTACTAATAGGTGCTTGCCTTCCCTGCCTAATATAGGTAGGTATATACTATATAGACCTCGATATAGCCTCATGTATATACATACATACATACCTACGTAGGCACATACATACTTCTACATATACATACATAGGTAGGTATATAGGCACCCACCCAATTGAACGAACGAACGAACGAACGAACGAGCGAACTTCCATTAACTACCTCTCTCTTGTACGTAATAGATACCCTAAGATATTCAATAATATGTAAAATGTGTACATACCTACTAGGTAGTTAGATATCTATGGATGGAAGGATAGCAAATACGTACCTAAGTATCTAGGCAAGTAAATAGAGACCTAAGCTAGATATGTAGGTAGGTAAGGAGACAGCTAACCTTGAAGTAAGGTAAGTATAGTATAGTATAGTAACTCTGGGAGGTGCTCACTCACTCACTCACTCACTGCTTACCTACTACAGCACCTACTAACTATTACTCAGCTATACACGATATGTGTATAGCCAAGCAGCAACCATCACATACATGCATCTAGGTACACGGGAAGTCTTCAAAGTTCGTAGGCACTCTTTCTTGCTGTCTTTCTTTCTTGCTTGATCTTCAACTACCATTCATCTTTTCTCCATTCCACCAACAACTACGTACTTTATTTGATATATCCATCACCATGCAGAACTTTATGCAACAACTACAACACCAACCACAACAACAATACAATGCAATGTTCGCTCGCTCGCTTGCTTTGCGAACTTCTCAGCGGCGAGACAAGAAAACCCAACTCAACTCCCCAACGCCGTGCTTCGGTTATTTGCACCTTAGTATCTTAGTATGTATGGATGTGCATGTTTTATTGCTGTTAGCCTAGCCTAGCCCCAGCCTTGCCGTTCCCGAGTCTTGGTCTGACTAGTTTGTAACTCCGGCGATCTTCCAACAGCTGCTAGCTGGTAAGACTGATAAGGAGAGCGGGCATGAAGTTTTGCCGTATTTGAGGGTTGCGGGCGCGGGCGCGGGCGTGGGTGCGGGTGCAGGTTACTTCGCCTAGTAAAACGCATCGTATCGACAAACATGCAGGTGTCTTAGGTTATCGCCCCCTGATTATCTATCCTTATCCTTCTTCATACCAAAGATGTTGCGCTTCTTCTTTTCCTTCTCCTGCTTGTGTTTGCCAGTGCTGGACACAGGTCTCTGATCACTTGCGTTGGACGGTTTAGAGCTGTGAAGCGACAAGTTGGTCATGGATTGTGTGGGTGGGGTGGATATATTTGACTGGCTTCCTCCCCTCGGGCCGCCGCTAGGTAGCCCGCCTGGCCCAGGTGGGCGTCCTGCGGGTCCCGGGGCATTGCCAGGTGGTGGGCGATGTCCTCCAGGAGGAGGTGCTGTTGCTGCCGCAATAGGTGGGGCTGGTCGTTCGAATAGGTGAGCCGGCGGCCTGGGGGCGGGTCTCTCCATGGGGAGATCGAGCCGTCGCTTATCTTTACTTAGATCACCCACTTGGCGCGCAAATAGCTGCGGAGTGAGCATGTGGCTAGTGGCTAGAAAAATATCACGATTCATAGTCGCGCCAACCTCATAGCACGCACGCGACTCCGAAAAGGTCGCCCCGCCAGCCATAAAGACGATAATTCGTTGCTTGTTATCTACCACACGTCTACCAGCCCCAGCCCAACTAGGCTTCGCTGCTCGCAGAGAGCCTTGACCGATGAGTGCGTCTTCATTGGGGTCAAGTGGTGGCTTGACGTAAGGAAACTTTGTTTGGTCTAAAGCTCCTCTGCATAGATGCTCTAGCATAAACTTGACGGCCGGTTGGAATCGTGCCATAAAATTCTCCTCGGAAATAGGGGTTTTGGTATCAATAGGAAATAGGGGATGGATGTCCTTACGGATATCCTTGAGCCCGTGTGTCGTACGACCACCCAGCAGTTCCAGATTCGACACGATTTCGCCATCCTGGGGTGGTAAGGAGGCATGTGCCAAGAGCCTCTGGATATCTTCCGGGATGACTCCATCCCGGAAGAGGAGGTACATCATAATGAGGCGCAGGCGATCTGATTGCGTCACGGCATCGTCATCCAACATGCGAACGATTGTATCTAGCACGTTTTTGGGTTTCCGGTTGTCCTCGTCAAGACCCGTAGCCATGTCTTGTTCAATAGGGGACATTTCAGCGAGCTTGTGGCGCTGGAAGATATTCATGCACTCTTGTGCCATGGTAAGGTGAAGAGAATAAGCCTCCTTCATTTCCTGGAATTGTGGTAGCCCGGCCATCATATCCTTGATCGCGTTTAAACTGGTGGTGTTGCTGTCCGCATTGGTGAAATGGGGGTTTTGGTCCAGGAACTTTTGGAAGTCGTTCATCAACTTATCAATAGTGTCCTTCATATGTCGGTGTCGGTTCTCTACCCACACCTTGTCCTTGTCCGTCAGCTCCATATCCTTTTCTTCGGCATCTGGGCTTCCCTCATTGACAACCATATGGAACGTCGTCTTTTCTCCGTCCTTGATTGGTAGTAGATCGTGTGCCATTGCTTGATAGGTAAATTCGTGTATTAAGGGTGCCATCAAATCCATCGACCTGTCCGTGACTATGAGAACTCCTTGGGGTCTCGGACTCGGTGGTGGGAAGTTAGGATTCCACTGCGCATATTCATCGAGTTCTTCAGAGATAAACCGGGCTAAATGGGAAGATAGCACACTAGCTTCATGAATTGGATTTGTCGGTCTGTAGTAACGGACCTTGGGATACTCGCCAAGGGTCACACATAAGCCGGTTATCTATCGTGGTTGAAGTTAGCCTACGGGTGGCGAATATAATTGTAGGGTGTCAATGTAGCCTTGCGAACCTTTTGAGCCAAGTCTTGCATGTGCTTTCTCACAAGACTATTGCAGGAGGGGTGATATAAGACAGGGAAACTCCAAGGGTCCCTGAAGGTGACAAGATGCGACTCGCGAGGGAAAAAGTCAATAGATAGAGTCTCGAAACCGGCTATCTGTTGTTTGGCTAAGGGAGAACCGTCTATCCGCCTTCTAAGCTGAGGATCGAGGACGGTAGTCCATACCAAAAAGCACTTCTTATATCTCCGTCGCTCAATGTCAATCATTAGACAATCGACAATGTGTGGTAGAGGTGATAATATATAGATAGCGTCCATGGTCGGGTTCATCTCGCGTCGATCCTCGATCAGTTCGATATCTGTAATGTGACATTTACTTTAGCTAATGCGCCAGTCATGGGATGCGACAGGACAACATACTTGCAACATTATGATTGAGAATGTCGTCTTCTTTGACAACATTGTCAATGATCTTCTTGGAATCATTGTCGACGACTAGGACTTTCCACTGGTTGTAGAACCCCTATTAGCATAAGGGGTCATGGTTGACAGAATGGTATAACTTACGTCGCCGGCAGTGATATTTTTGACAGTATTGATCAAGACTATGCGCAAGAGAGTTCATTGTGTTAGTATCTAGGCATACAAGCTCCTAATGAGCTCTTGTTCTTATCGGTATTGGGGCTCTCTCACTGTCGCGTTGTTCCTCAATAATGGATACACCCATCTTGGCTCTTGGCCCGTAGGCACTCTCCAGCCTTTAGAGAATAAGAATAGCACAGTATGTCTACTAGATTCCCTACTAGATTCTTCGAGGCGGAAGGTGTGTATTGTTAGAGGTTTGTAGGTTTCGATTAAAGCAATGGAAGCAAGATCAGTCCAGCTTAATTTAATTGAGTATCGGTATGGTAGGTATGGTAGGTATGGTAGGTATGGTTGTTGGTGTTCTTGTAGGTAGTTTTCTTTCTTAGTACTGTAGCAATAGATAGGATAGCTTGTGAATACCTACATACTACCTACATGTAGCCTTGTAGGTATGTATGTAGATTACCTAGTACCTAGTAAGGTGTCGCAGCAGATTGACACAGCAGATTGATTATGTGCGGCTATGACGAAAAGAGTATGAAGGTGATGTGTAAGACGGTAAAAGTACCCCTAAACCAATCGATGAACGCATTACATCTGACAACGTGGTTGGAGGATTGAGTTTCAAAAAGAGAACAGGACTGCACTGGACTGCGAGGTCGTGGTAAAGGTTGTTTGGCTCCAGTTGCTTCTTGGCGGGGTTCAGTTTCAGGGCGCCAATCCGCTAATGCGACTGGCCTTGAACTTCAATGTTGACCTTAGTTAACTAAGTGCCCAGGTGCTTAAACAACTTCCAGGGCCATTAAAAAAAACCCCTAAAGATTCTCCACTTTTAGGTATCATCCATGGATGGATCTTAAATACCAACCTCTTACTAGCTTTCTGGGGATAAGGTTAACCAACTGCCAGGTTCAAAGCTGTTCAAAGTTGATTCCTTTGAAATTTAATACTACCTACATGTAGTACATGTAACTACTAGGTACATACTTCGTACGTAGGTATGTACAGTACTCGTGCCGTACATCAATGATACTCTACTCCATGTACATACATACATACATACATACATACATACATACATACATACATACATACATACATACATACATACATACATACATACATACATAACTACACCTAAATATATTTATGTTTTCAAGGTTATGCTACAGTAACACATTGGATATCATCAAACCACCCAATCGGATTTAATGAGATCGATAGGCATATCTCATTCAAGTATGTTGCACATTGCATAAAGACCACATGTGAGCCATGTCTAATAAGTGATTTAGTACAACTGTTAGCGTTGTTATCAAGAGCTTCTAAAGGGGTCCGGGGGTATCTATCTCATTATATATAATCAATCGCTTGCTAAAACACTTCTCATAAATCCACCGTAACCAATGTAAACATTTAACACGTTCTGAGTCCTGAGTGACTCCTATCCGGTCCCTAGGTATTTCTCTACATCTGGATTGCCGTAGAATTGTCGCCGAAGTCTCTCGTGCTTCTTCTTGTCCTCCATTGCCATCTTTCGTACCTTTTTGGCATCGTACGTCTGAGCCTTTTTCTCCTTAACCGGTAAATTCTTTGGTACTTGCACGCCTATTCCCAGAGTGTCATTCTTCTGCTTTGCTTTAATAGGATACTGTATGCCCTGTTGTTCAGACCCCAATCCTTTCCGTGAGTCTGGATCCCAGCCTTGAGACTGAAGAAC
Source organism: Hypoxylon fragiforme (assembly GCF_022984875.1). Taxonomy (NCBI): domain Eukaryota; kingdom Fungi; phylum Ascomycota; class Sordariomycetes; order Xylariales; family Hypoxylaceae; genus Hypoxylon; species Hypoxylon fragiforme. Next base: position 299,689 of record NW_026054761.1, on the reverse strand, counting down.
ATTCAACCCCATGCGCGACCGATCCAGTGCCGAAGGAGGGTATGAGTGGGCCTTGCAAACTTGATGTGCTATCGAAGCTTCATGTGGTCGAGAACTCGTCTCTAAATTCTCGAGATCCTTGGAACTCTCATTGACTGGCAACTGGCAAATCTCACAGATTTGAGGTGTGGTGATCACTTTTGCCTTTTCCGGGCTTGACTGATCTTCATCTTTTTCCTTGGGTAATACTATACTCAAGTATAGATCTGATACGGACTGTGACGGCTTCGTAGATATATTTTCTTCGGTATTGTTGAGATCATCTGAAGAAGCCGGGACGAAAACTACTCGCTTTCGCTTGAGTCCTGATCCAAATGGTCGTTTGTGTTGAAGAGGGATGTCATATTCCGGGTCATCTTCCCAATCCTGGGATGACATTTTAAATGTGTGAAGATATGTCGTATTCACATTCAAAAGTGTTCAAATACCCATGAGGATTTTGGAGAGTGTGAAAACATGAATGCGAAGGAAATGAATTAAGTGAAGTAATTAGTAAGAGTAGTAAAGTAAAGTGAACATTGAAAGGCTGAAGATTAGGTAGCTTGTGAGGCGAAACCCAAAGACACAACAACCCTGTATAGATAAAGTGGAGATCCATGGATGTTCTTGGCACGCATCAGCCTTGCATTTAAGATCTAAGACCCCTGACATCCACTACACCTACTATGTACTATGTAGCACCTAGCATCTTCATAAGTATTGTACCACTACATAGGTACATGGTAGATAATGTACATACCTGGTTACGTAGTGCACGGAGAAAAAGTTGTCGTCACAACCCCCTGTATACATGCGTACATAACACCTAACCTTAAAACATAGCACCATCAATAGTATAAATTCAGCTGCACACAATGCCATACATACAGCTACTAAAAATATATATATAATTTTCGTCAGCTACATATGTAAGCTTTCCAACGACAACTCTATTCGAATCTCCTCATCTCCCCTCCTCCCCTCCTCTACTCCTTCAACCTTCTATGACCTCTACTCGAATACTATGCTATGCCTCTTCCGTTCCTTTACCACACGTTAGAAAATGGACCTCCAGAATGGGTCCCCGATTGGGCGAGCGATCCGTGGACAGTCTTCCAGGTGGGAGCTGTCGCCGGAACCTTATATCTCCTGAAGCGTTACTGTAGCGGAGCTCTGAGCTTAGCGGACCGCAACATGCACGGCCGCGTAGTTCTGATAACTGGCGGAACCTCCGGAATCGGTGCTGCCGTGGTTCGAGATCTAGCAATGCGAGGAGCACAAATTATACTATTAACTCACCTACCGCCCTCGAACCCTTTCCTCGCCGATTTTATCGGAGAAATGCGACAGGAGACGAACAATCACATGATATATGCCGAGCACGTCGACCTGGCCTCGTTGCATAGTGTCCGGCAATTTGCCACGAAGTGGATCGACAATGCGCCGCCGAGACGAATCGATATGATCATCTTATGCGCCGCGACGATTACACCCCCCGGCAAGAAACGTGTGGAAACGGAGGAAGGAATTGAAGAGATGTGGATGGTCAACTACCTTGCGAATTTTCATTTGTTGGGGATTTTAAGTCCAGCAATCCGAGCTCAGCCTTTTGATCGTGACGTGCGAATCATTCTTACCACATGTTCATCCTACATCCGGTCCCCATCACTCAACGATGCGTTGGTGAAGAAGGAATGGTCCCCAGGGAAAGCGTATGCTCGAAGCAAGCTGGCATTAATGGTGTTCGGACAAGCATTCCAAAAACATCTAGATACATACAAACGGCCGGATCAATTCCCAATGAACTCGCGGGTCATTTTTGTCGACCCAGGGTACTCGCGTACACCCGGAATGCGACGATGGCTGACACGGGGCACGATTTGGGGGCTAGTAGTCTATGTAATCACCTACTTGCTGTCTTGGTTCTTTTTGAAAAGCCCGGATATGGGTGCTCAATCCATCCTCTGCGCCGCGATGGACCCGGATCTAGGGAGAGGAGCAGGAGGCAGGCTCATTAAAGAATGCATTGAGGTAGACTATGCGAGAGTGGACGTGAGGGATGAAGGAGTAGCTAAGAAACTCTGGGAAGCTAGCGACAAGCTCATCGAAAAGGTGGAAAAGGAACAGGCGGCGTTGAGAGTGTTGGAAAAGAAGCGTCAAGACTTGAAGGAGAAGGAGAAGAAGGAAGCTGAAAAGGGAGAAGAGGTTAATGCGTTAATAGACTCGATCAAAAAGGGGAAGGAGGCTGAAAAGAAAACCTCGCGACGGAAAGGGAAGAAGGCTTCGGCTTCGGCTCCGGCTTCGTAATGAGATTATGAATAGACGACATCGGACTTATATATAAAAGTACATAACTAGGCATAATCTACCTACCTATTGAATCTCACTATTCTACGTATTCCTCGCCATACTTCATATTTGATGATTCTAATACAACTCCGGAGTCTAGAACTCCAATAATTACCCAAACTAGAATAGCTATGTCGTATTATGTAGCTCATTTCCATTCATTCATTCATCCATGGATGTAAATCTTTAGTAGCCATCAAAATGTTATCTTTAAGCATACCCCAACTAACTGCATAGTAGGTACTACCACTATCACTACTACTACGGGTACACACTAATTTATTAACTACTGCTTCCATCCACCTTACAAAAAAATCTATACACCACGACCACTATCGCCACCACAATTACTCGTGATAGACACTTCCAAGTATACCTAATCATACAAATCAACTCACAACAACACTTGCTTAGTAAATACTAAGTATTTCAAGTGATTCATCTTCTCTTTATATCTAGCCTACCTTCCCTTCTATTGGCCACACAAGCACCTATATTCAAGACAATGTTACGGCATTCCGTTTCGCAAGTCTTTGGTTTCAATCACCCAGCTTTATCTGCACGTGGTGATGACGACATGCCACAACAACCTCGGGTGAGTTTTTGAAATCATTTGAACTTTCAAGCCTCCATGTCTAGGTACATACCCTAGTAGATAACATATCCCTACCTCGGTACATAACATAATCAATATAACTATATGTAACTGTACCTAACTAACAAACAAAAAGCCTTTCGACATAACAACAACCCCATCACCATCCTCCTCCTCCGTATCTGTATCATTTGGATCCGGAGCTCAACCACGGACCCAACTTCCCAGCTCTAGCAACAATAATAATAATAATAATAATAACGCCATACCACCACCCAATGCCTCCTCGGCTCTAACCCAGGAACCCCTTCTTCTTCCTCTTCTTCCCCCATTGCCCTCTGATTTCCCAGAGCCCATCATGCCAGTCACGCAACCACCTCTACCGCGCCGCAGTATCGCGGGGAGTCATGCCCCAATGACCACCAACGCCGCATCACTGCAAGCAAGGCAGCCGCGAGACGCATCCAATCTGCACCCCGTCTTCTTCACCGAGAGGCTGCTGCGGAGATCAGCGCTGGCGGTAGATGCGGCGAGCACGACGAACCCGGCGGCGCACGGGTACGTGTATCAAGGAGCGCGATGGGGAGACGCTATTCCGGCCATGTTATGAGGTTACGTTGTTATGATTTCGGCGTTGGGTTGGCTGGGTGCCTATTGATCAATGAAAAAGTTCACTATGTCTAGGTGTCTTACTGTACATGTATGTACATGAAATACTACGCGCGAAAGGAATATTAAAGATTAGACAATTTGAGATTGTAGCACGTAAAGCGATTAAGCCATAATATAAGACTGAAAAAGGGTTTATTTTTGTTTCCATGCCATGCAACCAACCTAACCTAGGTTATTACCTAGCAGAGAATCCCTTTAGGGACCTAGGTAGGTAGACAGGTGAACTGATCATGGCACAAGAGTCCCCTAAACCGCCATGAAGCAGCCTGCATGTGTGTGGCAGTTCGGGGGTAAAAGTACAAAAAAAAACTAAAACTTGAATGTACACAGAACAGGAGCAGAAGTACACTTGAGAAATCCATGGATCCTGAAAAACAGTTCCCACTACCTACCTCAGCTAGGGTATTGGCGCCAACAAAACGAAGAATGAAACAAAGGGGTTGCAGGTTGCTCGTGTGTATTTTCCCCGTGCCTTGAGTGAGCCTTTTCAATATCAGCTCAGCATCTTTCCCGGACCTCCCTTAAGTCAAAGCCAAGCAAAACAAACGCCGTCGGAAAAAAAAGAAAAGTTACAATCCCATCTTAGGTCCAAGGGGGGAATCCCCTTTGTGGTAAACCGCATGCCTGGTAGGCTTTTGGACGCACACCCCCTCGAGCTCTTCATGGGAAAGTCTGGCGGTGAGACAGTCTATCCGGTTGTGTTCTTAACAGCAATAATGATGGAAGCAATAATCAGGACCATCACTATCACGAGCAGCGCCATGAGCTTGACATTCTTCCACCACATCTGTCTCTTGAGGCCGCGACTCCGGACTCTGAACTCGCGCGCGCTGCCGCCGAGGCGATCGGTCTTGTCAACGAGCAAATCGATGCGCTCGCCCCTCTCCAGCAAGCCCTCGATGTTGCGTGTCATTATACCGCGGACGTCGTCCATCTCGCGCTGCACGTTGGAGATGGCGTCGTCGCGGCCGCCGCTCGTGGTGCCGAACTCGACCATCAAGTTCTTGAGCTCGGCGTTGAAGCTACCAGCGCCGTAGTTGGGCATGTCGGCGAAGTCGGACGCGTCGGCGGTGAACTCATCGAAGAAGCGCTTGCGGATCTCGAACAGGAAGCCGAAGGGCACGCGGCGGCCGAGCGACGATTCGGCGATGACGAGGAAGGTCAGCCCGCCCGCCGAGGGGTTGTCCGGGTGCGAGGACGGGGCCTCGGATATGTAGTGGATGTGATGCGTTCCATGGGTGTACGTGAGCTTTTGCGGTGAGTCGTGGCCGATCTTGGGGAGGATGAGGGAGGCAAGCGACGAGGTCTGTGAAGAGGCTGAGGTGGTACATTCGGATAGGATGGTGGTGTGGTGCGCGATGCACGAACTATAATTCCTTATTAGTAACTTAGGTACGATTACCTACTTGATCATTGGCTCATTTGATGAGATGGAATGAGGATCATATAGGATATGATAGGATAGGTTGGATCAAGACGCACTAGAGAAGTGGAGTTGGAGGTGTCGATGAGGACGCCATTGTCGATTGCTATACCCAATATTCCTAGGATCGAGTCGATTACTTATGTCGCAGTGTTGAATTAAACAGGTGAGGAATATCTAGGTGGGAAAAAAGAAAATGAAGATGAATGTTTAAGATGCTGACGAAGTTTGGAGTAAAGTATCCAGGATATAGTTCCAGAGTATGAGAATGAAGCATCAACGTTGGTTTGATATTCCACGTATCTTGGTACTATGTACTATGTAAAGGTGAGGAATCAGGGACATGAATGACGATGGTAAGAGAACAAATCGGCCAATTAGGAGAATGAGAAGGCAACATTGAAGATAGGTAAAGATAGGTAGCACCGTAGCACCGCCTTACCTAGTCAGTATTAGCTCTCCCGGGGTCATGCACGAAGTACGTCGTAAGTACGTAGTATGTACAGTAACAAAGCGGATAAACTACGGCGTTACCGATAACCAACAAAAGTAGCCAAAACTTTAAGAAATTTCATATCGATAGTACATATGTAACTATCATCGTGGGGTCAATTACAAAAAAAAAAAAAAAAGTTGTTAGATAACTTAAGAGCACTTGAAGAAGAAAAAAAAAGTTAATTTTTTACATATGCAGGGTAGGGTACTGTACCTAGCAATTGACTACGCTATCACATAACTACATATACGTACGATTTATTATTCGCCTCGTATCTTCAACTCTTCAACTCTTCAACCCCTCCAAGTTCAAAATTGGTCGTCAATTCTTGACCTACTCCCTTGCAAATATCCATGAAGAGGGAATCAGTCCTAACATGATTCCCGAATTGCGCACCTCTCATGTGTGCAATGCGCCTCCTCCTCAGAACTGCACCGGCTAAGCCAAGCTGCGCAGCAGTTCTTGCCTTTCGCAAACATGCCTTCACAACCTCCAGCTCCCTTGCGAGGGTTCCCTCCAAGGTAAACTATATTTACAAGAAGGATACCCTACGTATAACTTATAACTGCTAAGCAACTATCTTATAGAAGAGATCATATCAGCCCAAAACTCCACATAGCCCATTTAAGCAATCATCCATGATTGCCGACAAGCTCAGAACCGCCCAAAACCCCGGCGTGACCAGAAAGACATATTCTCTTTTCCGAAATAAAGCACTCGACAGGTTTGACTTGGTGATGAGCACATCGCGTAGCTGGGCAGCCAAGAATAAAGAGTACCAAGGCTTCGGCCTCAATTCAAAACTTGATCTAGAGCGGGAGATCAAGTTGTTTAGGATAACGATCGAGCAAGCTTTTCATCTTGCCAGCCAAAAACATGCCATTTCCAAGGCCGAGAATCCTCTCTTTTGGGCTCTTCGTAACGCCTTCATTGAAAGGGATATGACCGGGCTGGCCGACGAGTTAGTATATGGCTTTCAGAACTTCCTTATGCGCTCCAGATTCCCCAAGAACATCCTAGAAACACATAAGACCCTCGCCGACTTTCGCTACCCATACGAATGGTTCCCCGCCACCAGAGCTTTACAGCGCACAATTCATCTACACGTCGGCCCCACAAACTCGGGGAAGACCTATAATGCCCTCAAGGCGCTTGAAAATGCGAATTCGGGCATCTACGCAGGCCCACTCCGGCTGTTGGCACATGAAGTCTATACTCGATTTATCGCCAAGGGCAAGAAATGTGCTCTGATCACCGGCGAGGAGCAGCGCATCCCTGAGAACGAGGACGTTTATTTCAGGAGCTGTACTGTAGAAATGACCCCTCTCAACCATGTGGTTGATGTTGCGGTTATTGATGAGATCCAAATGATTGGAGATGTCGAAAGAGGGTGGGCATGGACCCAAGCATTCCTCGGTGTCCAGGCCAAAGAGGTTCACCTCTGCGGAGAAGAGCGCACCGTGGAACTGATCGAATCCCTTTGTAAGACCATCGGCGATAAATGTGTTATCCATCGCTACAACAGGCTTAGCCCGTTGGTACCTATGGACAAGTCCATAGATAATGACTTCAAGCATCTCGAAAAGGGCGATGCCGTGGTCACGTTTTCCCGAGTCGGCATACACGCAATCAAGAAGAGAATAGAGCAGACCACAAAACGACGGTGTGCCATGGTCTATGGCTCATTACCACCAGAGACACGCGCTCAGCAAGCCGCACTTTTCAACGACCCTGACAACGACTATGATTTCCTCGTCGCCAGTGATGCCATTGGCATGGGTCTCAACCTAGAGGTGAAGCGCGTCATCTTCGAGACAACACATAAGCGTACCAAGAACGGTTATCGGGTGATGACAACTTCAGAGTTGAAGCAAATAGGAGGTAGAGCTGGTCGTTATAAAACGGCACGCCAGGCGAATATAGCTGGCCCAGAATCTAGCACAAACGAAGAAGGGGTTCGCCCTAAATCGGAAGCTGGCCTGCCTGGGTACGTCACAACTATGGACGCTGCCGATTTAGAAAATGTTAAGAAAGCATTTGCGACTGACGCTGAACCTATTCGATCTGCCGGTATACAACCCCCGCCGTCCGTGATTGAGCGGTTATCGTCGTATTTCCCTCCCAACACCCCCTTTAGCTACATTTTGAACCGGCTGCGAGATATCGCACAAACTTCTTCGAGGTTTCACCTCTGTTTTATGGGGGAGATGTTGGAAATTGCCGAATTGATCCAACCTTTCCCTATGTCGGTTTATGATCGTTGCGTATTCTTGAATGCGCCGGCCTACCTGCGAGGAGACAATGGGGCGGTCATATTGCAGGCCTTTGCTAAGTGTGTCTCCCGCATGGAAGGTGGCAGTCTCGTTGATATTCCAGAAGTCAATTTAGAACTTCTCGATCAAAACGAAACGCATTATTCTCCAGCGGAATATTTGAAAAAGCTAGAAGGCCTTCACAAGACGATCACTTTGTACCTTTGGCTAAGCTATCGGTATTCAGGAGTATTTTGCAGTCAGAACCTTGCATTTCATGTGAAGGAGATTGTGGAGACTAAGATCGATACTCATCTAAGCAAGGTCGACACCTCCGAGTCTAAGCGTGCAGCAAGACTAAAAGCTATGAGGAGCATGGCTTCGGCATCAGAAAAGAAGAAGAAGGTGATGCTAGGCGACGATGGCGAACTAGACGGCCCCAAACACGAATTGCTTGGGAAATGGGACGAAGATGGGCATGAAGAACCCATAATCGAGGACCCTATGGAAGTAGAACCTTTGACCCGGTCACGGCGGGACTCTACTCATGGTCGGAATGATCGAGCCCATGCTACCGCAAGCTCGTAGCAGCAATTAAAACAATCTATGTACAATATAAGCAGTATATGACATCTCATATACGTGTATGTATAATATTGTATTCGTATATTTTGGGGCAGTACGTGTCTAACAATGAAGCAATCCCCAATCCCCAATTCCCAATTCCTAACTCTCCTAGACCCCTTTATGGAATTTACATTATGCAAGGGAGTGCATGGTAGCTTCACTATCTTGAAGGCAACCTTAAGGAAGGAAGCCTTAAGCCTAAGAAAGGCCCTTTCCAACTCCATGTGTTCTTTTTCTAGTATGTAGGTACCTACTAGGTAGGTAGTTAGGTAGGTAGGATTATCGTTGTCCTTTTTTCTTCTCTTCTCCCCCCTTCTCTTCTAGCTAGGCCTTGTTGGCCTTGATGCAAGACATACTCCCTATGAATTACTCTTTACTTACCCGCAGTAGCCCTATGTTGACAATGGGTCTTTTGTCACTTTCGTACACAGTCTATCTTTAATAACGACAAGAGTTCAAGAATTAGTCATTTCCATTTCCAGTTTTTAAGTATCCCTCTATTCTCTATGGAAGACAACACGGATGACATTAGCCCCTCGACGGTATGGCCTCGTCGGAGGAGCGCTGCCAGTCGATAGCGACCTCACAGCATTTCCGGTATGGACGGTCCGACGAGCAGGCTACCATCGTCATCGGTGGCATCAGTGACCACGGCACATCTCACTACCCGACGTAGCATGAAGGAGACCTTCAACAGCGCTCCCGTTACTCCCAATGCCAACACTTACATGGACCCTCCCCGGCCGGCCAGAGAGGGTCACGAATGGGTATGGTTCCCGGCTGGCTATTGGGCCGAGCGCGAGATCGTCGAGAGCCCTGGAAAAGTCATGAAGCATTTCAAATGGCGGAAGCGATCCGGCAAGAGCAGTTCTGGGAAAGAGACAACGCAGGATGACCTAGATCATTTCCCAAACAATTTCTGGGATCACACACCGAGAACGCCTTACCCACTACCAAGCCCCTTTCTTACGGAAGAAGCCCACGTCCAGTGGCTGCAGAAATCGCCGTATAACCGCCAAGGCACGAGTAGCGAGAGCGGCGGATCTTCGTTCCCCCTGAACAGGACCGACCAGATGGCGCAGCCTAGCCCCTACCTATCCGAAGAGACGCATGTGCTGTCCTTGCAGCGGTCGCCTCTGGCCAACAATAGCAGCGAGAGCGGCGCATCTATATCCAAGTCCACGAGGCTCACGCCGTCCTCGCCACTGACGACCGGGAAGGGGGATTCGGACTCGGCTACCCCCCACGCGACCCCGGTAAGCCAGCCGCTGAGTACGCCGAGCGGCTCGCTCTCGTCGTTGCTGCGCTTGTCTCCGACTAGCCAGGAATCCAAGTCCAAGAAATCATTCCTTGCGAGACTTCTCACCGACCATAATAAGCTGGTATGTTTTATATTCTATGCCCAAAATACTCACTGGCTACCTATCATTATTTCCCGTATAAATTATATGTACACACCCACCTCGCTCACTCATACGCAACAAAGCAGAAGATCCAAAAAACCCAAAGCGACGACAACGTATGCGAGTACACGCCCAGCACGCTCGACGACGCGCGCGCGCGGGCCCAGCTAATTCACACGGGGACACCGCCCATCATGAGCCGCGTGACGTCGCTGCTACGCGAGGAGAGCAAGAAACAGCGTGGCGGTGGATGGCCTCGCTCGCTGAAGCTCTTCGGCAAGAGCCCCTGGCACCGTAAGGCGTCGGCCGGCTCCGAGGCTAGTGCGTCGAGCTCCATTCGCGATTTGCTACGAGGCCGTACGCCGGTTACCAGCCCGGTGCCTGCTATAGGTGGGCTTTCTTTCTCTTGGAGTTTGGAATTGGGACAAGGAAAGGGGAAAGGGGGAAGATTCGCTAATGGGGTTGTGTAGAGCCGGTGAATTCGTTTTGCGTGCAGTTTCCGGGCGGCGTAAGTCTTACTCATACCTAGCCATGTCGTAGTTCCGGCTACCTACTGTCTAATACCTACCTACCTAACCACGCTCACCTAAACACAGGAAGCCACACGAGTGAAGACCCCCCCGCTCCGAGAAAGCACCCACCGCGCCGGCGGCAGCGGCCGCCCCCGGTCCTTCTTCTTCGACATCTCGATGCCGCCGCGGCGGATAAGCAGCATCAGCCTTAGCAGCGTCGGGAGCAGCTACATCAGCAACGAGACTACCGGCAGCAACAACAGCAGTGGTGGTAGTAGTACCAGCAGCACGGGCCCAGAATCCCTCTGCCACTCTCCTCCCCCGACCGCGATACCGCACAACCACCTCGAGAGGGCCGAGCCGAGGGTCCAGACAACATCACAAACAACGCAAACGCAAACGCAAACACTGACACAGACCAAGACGCATAATAATACAAGAAAAACCCATGCCCAGACCCAGACCCAGCAGACGCACAAGAAAACGAAAACCCACACCCACAAACGCGCCGTCTCGACCCCCTCAGCAAAAGAGTGGTGGGAAGTCCCCAACGCCGTGCCGCGCTACCTCGCCATGGCCCCCAGCGCCTTCGAGTTCGACATGCCGGAGCACCTGCCCAACAGCCCCATGTGTCCCGCGAACAAGCGGCACAAGTCGGGCGGCACCGGCGTGTGTGTCTATCACGGGCGGAGGAAGAGGAGTGATGGTGTCGGTAGTGTTGGGGTTGGGAGTCAAGGAGGGGGGGGGTTCAGTGATGAGGAGGAGGAGCAGGAGGGCGGGGGGAAAGGGGGTTGATGGGGGGGGGGGGGGGGGGGGGGGGGTGTTTGGATGTACATAGGGAATGAATGGGTTGGTTCATAAAGGGGGAACCTACCTACCTACCTACCTACCTACCTACTTAGGTACTCACAGTCAGTCCCTGGTACTTTCAACTTGCGATGCAAAATGCCATGCATACATAGATGCCATAGATGCCTAAGTACCTGCCTAAATACCTACCTACCTACCCAGGTACTATTGCAACGACAAGTTCGAGGCGAAGTAGAAAATAAGAAGAAATATTTTATTCCAACGTTATTTACTGTACCTACCACCTAAGGTAGCTGGGGGTAATGTATGCTTTACTTTCTCGTTTCGATTCTTGAAACTTACCTAGGTAGGTACTTTCTTATATGCTTGCTTTGCTTGCTCTCTTTATATTTTTGTGTTTACAATGATACGGAGCAATAATGATACAATTATACACCTATCCATGCGATCCCGAGACATAGAAAGAGAGAGAGGAGGAAAACCTACCTAGGTATGTAGAATGATCGCTTCCGTCCTACTTTCCCTCCTTCCGACCTTTGCCATTCCGCTCCCCAATTTCCCTACCCAGGGACCCAGAATAGCCTGACAGTGGAAAAACAATAGGTAAAATGATGACTATAAGACAAGAAAAAAGGGATGCGCGCAGTCTTTAGCCTCCAACTCCGGTCCGTTAAAGCAAGTTATCTTCTTCTTCTCTTTCTCTATTTTGTGTGGAGAAATGTGTCGTACAGCTTAGCCTTCCCAGGAATACTCGAGTTCAGACACCGACTTCTGCAGCCGGAAATCCCGGAGCGACAGCCCCTCTGACGGATATCGCGGACGATGGGGCGATCCTCGGCCTCTGTTGGCGGCGAAGGGCGCATAGGACGCCTAATCGTGAGTCTGGATCTTGTGGTCGCCCTTCACGGCCTCGGCGTAGGTCGGAGGAGCTCTGCCCTCTTCTCCTTCTGTCGCGGGACCTGCAGAGGAAGATCCGGCTGCTGCTGCGGTGCCATAGTTGGGCTGCTGTGGATAGTGATGTGGGTGGACTTGAGGTTGTGGGTGCGGTTGCGGCTCTACGAAGACGTAGCGAACGCTGCCGCCACGGGCGCCACGCTCGTCGGCATCGGTGGATACAGGGTCATACTCGTAGGTTTCGGGGAACTTGGCGATGATGTACCAAGCGTGTAGGAGGCCGGGAATCTATCGAATTGGTTAGGATAAAAGGGGGGTTGCTGTGGATGTGATGTGATTTGGGGGAGGGCTGAGAGCTTACGTAGCCAAGAACACAGAGGAGGAGATTGATAATGCTATCGGCGCTGCAGAGGCCAGTCTTCACCCAGACTAGAGGTTCATTGGATTAGTTATCGCATTCTAGATTACAGATGATAGATGATAGATAATAGATAATAGATAATCGATGCCCATGCTCACTAGTATTTAGTGTATGGTGGCAGGACGAATGGGCACGATAGTTACAGATGGGTGGGGGTAGGAGGATGAGAGGGGGCCTTTCAATGGAGGATGACGTACCGGCAAGTGGAGGGAAAAGGATAGCCAGCAGGCCGAGGAACAGATCAGCGGAGCACATGTTTGATTTAATGGGATCAACTGCTGTTCTAGCGAAGGAAGGTAAAGGTGTGTTGTATAGGTGCTATGTTTTGTGGCGTATTAAAAGTTGTATAGTGTAAAGATGTTGTGTATGTATGTTGAAGAGTTGAAGAATTGAAGAAAGAAGGATTCACGTTCTGCAGTGCACATGTGGAATGAAAGCCTGGAGATACAAAGTATAAAGTACCTGCATAGGCAGGCGTTAAGGTTTTGAAGATGTCACTGCCACTTCCGCCTGCTTACAAGGTCTGGGCCAGTAACTTTACCACACTAAGCTGCTAATAGGCTAGTGCTACTACTAATAGTAGTTACACTGTGCTTGGTCAGTCCGACTCAGTCGTGCTTAGGGGATACCCCTACTAATCTTATACATCAGACATACATACATGTACTATGTAAACATTTAATATTGAGGCACGAATCTTCCCAATTGTGAAGCTATTCACAAAACCATTAACTGCTATCATCAATCTTTTGAAAGAGCTTTGATAATTATTTCCGTATAGAATCCGACTACCCCACGATCTATAAAGTCACACTATAAAGTCACACTATAGTCACACATCCCACTACATTATGTACCTCGGCAGTAGATGTAACGTGCAGCATACATATTGTTTCTATCAAGAAACATTGAAGCACCGTAGATGAATGCCACCTGCCCCTCACTGTATTACCTGAAATTCCTTGGAGTGAGGTTCCTGTTTGCTAGAACTTCCTGGCTCGGGCCCTTTTAATGCCAATTTCCATTCATAACTCCAAGGGCACTCACTCATTCATGGATATTTCTAAAAAGAAAACAGGAGACGGTGAAATTCTCAGATTGATAACCTATCATAGTACCTAGTATTCCATAATGGCTGCTGCCCTTGCCTCTCAAGCGGAACAGAGCGCACCAGCTAAAGAGTTAGGGTTTTCTTACCGCCAAGGCGTGAACTGGTCGAAATACATTGCATTCCGCCCTCAATATCCCGTATCCTTCTTCGAGCGCATATACAGTCATCACTCCAAACGAAACGAGAAACCCTGGTCGGTAGCTCATGACGTCGGCGCCGGCGCCGGCATTGTCTCCTCGACACTTGCTGCCAGTTTCGATAAAGTGATCGTCTCGGATCCCAACGACGGCTACGTCACACTCGCCCGGAAGCTCCTCGTTGAGGAAGCATCCCTCCCCGAGTCCAAATTCGTGTTCCTGCAGGAACCGGCGGAGAACAGCTCCGTGGCGTCGGGGACTGTTGATCTGGTTACTGCTTGCGAGTGCATCCACTGGACTGCCGTCGACGCTGCGGTCCGCGAGTTCGGCAGGGAGCTGAGAGCTGGTGGAACACTCGCGGTCACTTACTATACGCGGCCACTCATCGAGGCGGGCGAGAGGGCTCAGGTTGCTTGGAAGGGGATTCTGAATGCGGTTGCGGAGAGGGCTAGGGGCGGTGTCTATGAAAATGTATATCCGTTGATCAACACTGCGTTCGATCATCTGGGATTCCCCAAGGAGGAGTGGGAGGATGTCACGAGGGTGTACATCAACGCCGACGGGAACACGGATGGTTTTGTTGTGGACTCTCGGCTAGGCGAAAGCAAGGTCAAGGAGTGGGAGGAGCAGATATGGATCAGCCACGACGAAGATTGGTGTAATCTACACGGGATTGAGTGGTTCAAGGCATATATGGCTACCTGGGTGCCCCTTATCCCAGAGTCGGAAATTCAGGGGTTGTGGGATGAGATGGAGTTGGAGTTGGGAGGGAACCCGGTCAAAACCAGAACACCGATTGTGATGATTTTTGCTACGAAGAAAGCATAATGTTGTCCATATGAGACTAACTCCTACTTCTTTTGCAAGGCCACCAGTTCGTCGACATCGGCGTTGACCAGGGATTCTCTGGTCTTAGATTCTAGTATATTGATCATCTCGATGGACAGGCTGTCAAGCCCTTCTCGATCAAATGAGCGGATCTCGTCGAGAAGGTTGTGTGCGATAATGTTGATAGCGGCTTTCTTTGATTGCTCCATCCTGGAAAACGACATGTCTAGGTACCTATCTATCTATGTACGTATTTGTAGAAGAAAAAGGCTGTTGTTGGTTAACTTAAGACCTAGATTTATGATTTCTGATACAAACAGTAGTATCGAATGAAGGCAAGCCTGGCAAGGAAGGGCAAACAACATCAATTGACGAGCTAAGATGATAGAACAGGTACCTAGTATCATCACATAGCAGTAGTTCCTGCCTTCTGCTTCAAGTTCTATATTCCTTCTCTAACTCATGTACATGCATACCCTAGGTATACATAACTTCAAGTCGTTAGCTGTACATAACTATGTAGTTATGTAGCACAAACTTTTAAGCATAAGGTAGTTAGTTATGAAGTGAAGATAGTTAACAGCAAGCAAGCAGGTGAAGAGGCCAAAAAAAGGCAAAAAAGCAAAAAAAGACAAAAAGAAAGGGCCCAGCCGGGATTTGAACCCGGGACCTGTCACATTCTCCCGTTTTCCAGGATGGGAAATTCCCGAAGCGACAATCATACGACTAGACCACTGGGCCATTTTGTGGCAGATTCAGAGGAACCTGTTGAGATCCGCTAGGCGGACCTCGGTTGTTGAAAACTTCGCCCCTAAAACGGTATTATAAACCCTTCGAACCCGTTCAAACCTAATTCACACTTTCCCCGCTTCTTTACAACGAGAAATTCGTCCAGAATGTCAAAGTGCCCCCACTTGGATGCAGTAGCGTACCTTACCCAGTAAGGTCCAGTAAGGTACCTACTACCTACTGGGTACTAGTACCTAGCTAGTGGTGCACGGATGCTATTCCTTCCGCCAATTAAGTCATACGTAACGTTGGAACTCTTATTCGTGCATCATGCTTGCCCAACGCGACTTCCATTTGATCCTCATCTGACTTCAACAGACTACAGTCTCTACCTGAGTACCCATTATTTCCATTATACTTTCGTATTCAGACTCTTTTTTTTTGTGCACACTTACTTTTATCAAACTTATTATTCTTTTCTTTTCTTATTTTCTTTTCTTCTGTCCGAACTCGCCCGTGCTTTGTACACCGAGACAGGGAGATTATGAGTCTTTGCAATTACACACTTCCGAATTCGTAACTGATGTTCACAGGGTCCCCTGGTCATATACATATATTTATTTTATTTTATTATTCTATTCTACATACAATACAATACAATACAATACACCAATACACAAAAAACGTTGCATTCTGCAAACATTTCAACTTTGCCCTTTGCATTGTGCATACAGACTAATTCCCAAAGTTCGGCCAAGCAACTTCCAACTTCAAACGTAATCGACCATGCTCTCTATCCCTTTGACCTCATACAATACAACATAAGCAAGCCATGTTTCTTTCCGGCTTTCTCAGCGCTCCCTCCTCGGGCCGGAGGGGTTCTTTTATATCGAGCAAACCAAAGTCATCTAGAGTATCCCCTGAAGTCTCTCCATCGCGATCCCGAAATCATGACCTCCACTCGACTTCCGAATACCTCTCGGACGAGGCACAGCTTCAGGCTGTTCCACCCCCTCCCCGAGATGTCCTCGACCTGAACCAGAACCTCGAAAGGCTCGCTGATCTATTTCCCGATGTACAAGTCGAAGTCTTCAGGGAGATGCTTGCCTCCTTTTCCGAGGAGTCGCGATTATTTATCATCACGGACAAGCTGTTAAAGAATCCCGGCGAATTTGTCAAGGGGCGAAGGAAGGCGAATGATAATAGCGGTCCTAACTCGAATGCTCTGGTCTCGAGAACTGAGGCATTCAGAACGGCACAGTACAAGGAGGCGGTGCGGGCTCTAGCGATGCAGGAATTCAAAGGCCTATCAAGATCCTCGATCGATGCTGTTTTGTCCGAGTCCAACTTCTCCTATCTCGACGCTCGACCGACCCTTGTAGGCTTGTCTTCCAAATCGTGGAAGTTCACCCTGTCCTCTTTGTTCTTTCGTCGCAGACCAGTCACTTCCACTGAGGCAGAAACACATCCCCTTATCATATGGAGATCTGCCGAAGATGGGTCCATGGTCCCGACTTTAAAAGCCACTGGCAACGCCGAATTGGACAGAGAACTATTTGAGGAATTAATCATGCCACTGAAACAACGCGAACAGCTTGCGAGAGAGGAGAGCGATCGTGCTTTGGCTATCTCTTTGGTTACCGAAGAGGCTGAAGCTAACGAGTCTACATTCGAATGTACATGCTGCTTTGGCGACACCATCTTTGAAGAGATTACCACCTGCGGCACTGAAGGTCACGTGGTGTGCTTTAATTGTGTTCGACACTCCATTACTGAAGCAGTATTTGGGCAAGGCTGGCAGCGTACCGTCGACAAGGAAACAGGTGCCCTTCGATGCCCTGCCGTGGCATCGATAGAGTGCGAGGGGTGTATATCGTCAGAGCATATACATCGAGCTATGGATGGGGAGAAGGGTGGGACCGAGATTATACGCAAGCTCGATCAACGCCTGGCGGAGCATGGTCTCCTGTCCAGTGGGCTGCCTCTGATCCGGTGCCCGTTCTGTAGCTATGCCGAAGTCGACGACCTATACGTGCCAGCTGATATGCCCAAGCCCAAGCTCCGCGTTAGCAATGTCCCCAATATTTTACTCATTCTCATCTGCTTACTTGTGTCCCCATTTTCCGTTCCCATATTGGTACTGGCGTTAGTCTGTATCGCTCTCTGCTTGACTCCGTCGATTAGGGAGTATGGATCTAAGCAAATCGAAGGGGCCCTCAACCGATATCAACGTCGTTGCCGGGGCTTGAAATTCACCTGTCGCGACCCGGTTTGCGCTCGTTCGTCTTGTTTGTCGTGCTCGAAGGCATGGCAAGATATCCACATTTGTCACGAGTCGTCCCTGGTCGCCTTGCGGACGCAAGTAGAACAAGCGATGTCAATGGCAATCAAGCGTGTTTGTCCTAGATGCAGCACGTCGTTCGTCAAGACGGCCGGATGCAATAAACTCACTTGCCCATGTGGATACAAAATGTGTTATGTGTGTCGTAAAGACATCGGTACGATGAACGAAGGCTACCAGCACTTTTGCCAACACTTCAGACCCGAAGGAGACGGACGGCAGTGTAAGGAATGCAACAAATGCAACCTGTGGGAGGCAGAGAACACAGAAGAAATCCTTCGAAAGGCCAAGATCGAGGCAGAACGGAAATGGAGAGAATCAGAGAGACGCGACCTTTCTGATGCGGAGAAGGCATACCTCGACGACGGCTTGGGCAACCGTAGCAAAATAAATGGAATCAGGCAGCTGCTCCCACGTGGCAAGATCCCAACCATCGAGGAGTTGTGCGACTCGGTAGTAGAGTTTTTATTCGTATGACAGAATGGGAAATGGGAAATGCTGATGGGCAACGGAGTTTTGGGAGAGCGTTTTTTTTTCTCTCCCCCCCCACCATCCTTTTGATTTCTGGGTTGGGTTAGGGGTTTCATAGAATAGGAGCATATCCGGGTGCCAGTCGAGCGTGCGCGGCCTTGAGGCGTTTCAGTATTTCAGAAACAGCGAGCATCCAGCATTGATTGGACTGATTCTTCATGGGAAACGGCGCATAAGATAAGAAACTACTACTATTACTACTACTACATAAGCTAGGCTAGGTAAAGTAGATACCTGGGGAGGTGGCTGGGTAGGGAGGAAGGTTAGGTAGGTAGGCAGGCAGGCAGGGAGGTAGATACCTACATAAATGATGAGGTAAATACTATTAGTATAAACAAAGTATGGAATCTACTTTAGTAGGTGCCTACTCTACATAGCAAAACAGGATATGATGAAAAAGAAAAGAAAAAGAAAATGGGAATCCTTTTGGCGTGTTATTGTGTATATGCCATTGTGATGGGCTACCTACCTACCTAGGTACCTACCTTGGTAGGTAGGTAGATAGATACGTAAGGGTCCTTAGTGAATAGGGGTTAATGTGAATATTGTGTTGGTTACTACATAGGTGTTGTGAAGAAGTAACAGAGCATAAATCTTTCAAGGGAGTAACTATTTTTTCTGCAGTAATTAATCAAGGTTAGTTAAGGGGCTACCTAGGTAGTTTTAAGAGAAAAATAATAAGTGAAGCGGAATTGGATTTGAATTCATTGGATAGGGGTCAAGTCAAATAGATCATTAATAGATGTAGGTAGACTATTATACCGTAGGTAGGTAAGTAGGTAGGTAAGTATACGTGAAGATCAATAGGTTGAATTCAAGGTATTGTACCTAGGTATGTAACCACGTTAAATACCTATGGTATAAATGCTATCTATCATGTGAGTAGGTACCTAGGTTAGGCATTTATGTATACCTACCTACCTACCTACGCCCTTCCCCTATTCCCTGACCTTACCTTACCTTACTACTGGGTAGGTATACATATCATATCCCCTATACACGAAATAACCTAGAGTTAGAAACCAACGACATCTCAAACCACTCGGCGAGAACTATAAGACACTCATATATATACCTTGGTAAGTTAACTACCTAGGAAGCATCCACTACACACAGTCTTAATCAATATATAAGCAGGAGTTCTGGTAACAGCAAAAAGACGCCACGCCCAAATTTTTATTTCAAGTACCTAGGTAAAAATATTCTGGCAACCTTCCTATCTTCCTTCCTTTCATTCATATCCTCCTCTTACAAGCTAATAGTAGTACTAATAATAAATAAATAAAGCCAACCCTCTTCCCCTTTTCCGAAACGTATAGTAGATATAAGTAGTAAATCACCCTCTCTCTCTCTTTCTTATATCATGTCATATCATATGCACACCTAACCCCCCTGCCCCCTTATAATCTCGTCAATGCTATGCTCCTTGATACACTTTACAACTTCCCGCCAGGCTTACCCCCATCCACAAGTTCCGCCGCGGCACCGGAGATGGCTAGTTTGCCCGTCTCCTTGACCTTAGTCTGGAAGACGACCTTGCCGGGTCCTTCCTTCCACATCTCCGTCACGAGGGTCTGGCCGGGGACGACGGTGCCGGCGAAGCGGACCTTGATGTTCTTGAACGGGCCGAACTTCTCGTACACGGCCTTGCCTGCGACACCCATGGAGCACAGCCCGTGTAGAATTGGTACCTTGAATCCGCCCATCTTGGCGAAGCTGGGGTCGATATGTAAGGGGCTAGTGAGAGAGGGGGTTAGTTGGTTAACATTCGGGAGAAACGTATTTGTACAATAAGTGGAAAACTCACTTGTAATCACCGCTCAATCTGTAAATAGCAGCCTGCTCTTCCGTTGTCTTGGTCTCAACCACAACATCCGGATGTCTCTTAGGTGGCTGGTTCACAGCGGTGGCAGGACCCCGGTTGGAAGGCTTCTTCTGGCCGTCGAAGCCGCCGCAGCCCCTCAGGAAGACGGTAGCCTCATTATAGAAAAGCTCCTCACCCGTCTCGGCGTTGACAGTCGTGACACCGCTCTTGAGAATGGCTGCGTTGCCCTTATCCACGACCTCGATCAGCTTGGCGTGGTTCTTCGTCTTGGCCGCCGTCGGGATTGGGTACTTCTTGATTTCGAGGAACTGCTCGCCATGGAGAAGCATCATGGGCGAGAAGTTGGGCACCACTTCGTCGAAGGTGAATGGCATGTTGGCGTCAAACTGGGGGATCACACCGAACGTCGGTAGCACCTGGAAGTCTCCGTGACCTTCGAACACGTACGGCAGCTCTGTCTTTTTGGCGCCAATGCCCAGGTTATAAAGCATGCTGTCACGGTCCGCGTAGGTAAAATCCGTCACCAGGGATTTGGCACTGAGAGCTTTCTCTTGGGCCTCAAGATATTGGTTGGCTGCGGTAGATTTCTTCAAAAATGGCTTGTTAACCTCGATAATTCATATACTAGGTTTTAGACTATAATGACATATATATGTACATGATATATATAAAAACAAAGAGCATCACGGGAGGGAGAAAGACTCATCATACCTTGGATGCCGCTCGCTTGTTCTGCATGTTGGCCATGACCTTGGCGACTCCGTCTGAGGCCTTTTCGGGGTGATCCGCTCGGCCATCGTCAAAGTCGACGATCTTGGCCCAGTTCTTGGCGACCTCTTCAGGAACCAATTTCACGTCTACCGGGAAACCGACACCTCCCGTTCGCTGCCACCTCGTTCGGCCACACCAACCACTGCCTACTTCGTAAAGATAGCCTGTAGGGTTGTTGGGGACCTTGTCGCTGCAGAGGGCAAGGACAAGAGGTGCGATATAGTCAGGCTTGAAAGCTTGGACTAGCTCCTCGGGCAATATGGTGCGCGTCATGGCCGTTCCGGCGTTAGGAGCAATGGTGTTGCAGTAAATGTTGTACTTGGCACCTTCAAGCGCAATCGTACGAGAAAATCCAAGAATTCCAGCTTTCTGTCAAACCCATTAGTATTAGCTTCATCATATAAGGGTGTTTCCCCCTCCCATTACTTACCGCTGTTGCGTAGTTGGCCTGTCCAAAGTTACCATAGATACCGCTGGTAGAGGTAGTGTTAACGATACGTCCATACTTTTGCTTTAAGAAGTATGGCCAAGCAGCCTTGGTGATCTTATATGTGCTTCGGAGATGAACATTGAGAACAGGGTCCCAAAGGCTGTCATCCATGTTGGTGAATGCCTTGTCTCGTAAAATGCCAGCATTGTTGATGATAATATCGATTCGGCCAAAAGCATCGATGGCTGCCTTTACGACCTTATCACCTTCCTCAGAAGAAGCCTTGATACCAGCGGCTTTACCGCCCAGCTGCTTGATCTCGTTCACAACGGTATCAGGGTCTGCTAGATCATTCACCACGACAGAGGCACCGTGCTTGGCAAACGCGAGACAGTAGGCGCGTCCGATACCAGCACCACCACCCGTGACAAGGGCTACACGGCCGGTAAAGTCCAGCTTCTCTCCCTGCTCGCTCGGGCCCATCTTCATTGATTCCTCGAGAAGAGTCATAAAGTCATTGGCACCAGACGGGTATTGGGGCTTTGAGAAATCGACAACCTGGTCCCACTTCTTGAGAACAGCATCAGGCGTATACGTCTCGTCGGCCTTGAGAAGGAGACCGCTGGATCGTTCCCACCTTAGCTTAGCGACATGACCACCGCCGACCTCAAAAATACTGCCGTTCTCATGGGTATTGCTCTTGTGTACCAGGACGGCAACTAGGGGAACGACCCAATCGGGCTTCAGGTTCTCCAGGACATCCGGAGGCATGATAGTCTCGGTCATGCGGCTCGCTGCGATAGGGGCGATGACGTTTGAGATGATGTTGTATTTGGCACCCTCCTTAGCGAGCGTCTCGGTGAAACCAACCATGCCCAGCTTAGCCGCCGAATAATTGGCTTGGCCGAAGCTGCCAAACAAGCCGGCGGCGGAGGCGGTGTTGATTACACGACCATACTTCTGTTTACGGAAGTGCGGCCAAGCTGCACGGGCACACTTGTAGGATCCCCGGACGTGCACCTTCATGACCAAGTCCCAATCTTGGTCCGACATGTTCTTGAAGCTGATATCTCTTAGGATACCGGCATTGTTGAGCAGGACATCGATGCGGCCGAATGCCTTGATGGCCGTGTCGATGATTTTCTCACCCTCTTCGACGCTGTCGTAGTTGGCCACAGCTTGGCCACCGGCGGCTTTGATTTCATCGACGACTACATCGGCAGCCTAAGGATAGTAGTGTGACCCGTTAGTTTATGTTCTCAAAAATTGCCATTGATGATTTGTTTTTGTAATTTACCTTTGATGACTTTCCCTCGCCCTTGAAAGAACCACCGAGATCGTTGACAACAACTTTGGCTCCTCTAGAGGCAAAGAAGGTTGCGTATGCCTTACCAAGTCCACCACCAGCGCCGGTAACGACGACGACTTGGTCATCAAAACGCAATTCACCTGCCATCGCGCCGAATGTGTTAAGGTTGTGAAGGGGATAGGGAGATAAGGGAGGAATAATAAAAGAAAGAAGTGATTTTTGGATTGATCAAGTTCAGCAGCAGGCAGAATGGGGTTTTGTTACACGATTGGCATTTCTGTGTATTGTATTGTTTTGTTTTTGTCAAGTATTATTTTAAAGTATTAAGTAATGTTGGAAATATGAATATGAAATCTGGGGGAGATGAAGATGAAGTTCCAATGAGCAGTGGCAGTTTCCAGTCCAGTATCCAGTTCCAGGTACCTACATATGTAATAAAGAAGCTTTCCCTCAATCTGCCGCATTTGATCCCCGGCTACTTACATAGTACTAAGGAATTCAGCCGAGGCAGCTTTCCGACCTGGCAAGAATGCCGAGGGGCCCCCAGATGCTTGTGTAGGAAGGTACATAATACGGTACTGTACAGTGGATCGGCCCATACTGACCACGCTAAGTTCACCATGCCCAATGGAGTATGGTACCAGCCAGGGGTCTCTAATTTCCCGTTACAACCAGTGGACTTCCAGTGGACATCCACTGTCATCCAGTGGACATTCAATGTTCACATGTGAAGCCACTAGTTAAACATGTCGATGCTGACGGGAGCTTGAATGAGGTCATGCATGCGTCGAGCTATTTACTGTGTACCAAACCTACATACCTCACGTGAACGTGAACATCTCAGCTGCCCTTGATTCATCTTGAGCCTCCAATGCCTATCCCCACAAAGACTATTACATACCAGCCTAGAAGCAAAACAGCTTAACTCATCTTTACTTCCCCATGCTCAAGGCCCGTTAAGAAGCTCACAATCCGCTCTATTGCTGCTACTTTACTACTAACCTATAGTTATTTACCATCTAAAAACAGGTACCTAGATCCCGTGATGGACCACCCGAATAACCGAGCATGCCAAGCCTATCTGTCCTCCTTGCCTCCCTCCCTACCTACAGATCACCACCAAAAAAAAGAAAAAAGCCGTCACCAACATAACCCTCAAGCATATTGAAAGAATTTAAAAATGGCAACAACAGCAGTAGACATAATCGACGACAAAAGCCCCATATGCATCCCTTTCATCCTCTCGCGGTACCACGCCTACCTCTCCGCATCCGCATCCACATCCACATCCATCCCCGCCCCCGCCCCCACTTCGACCCCGAACCCCAACAATAACCGGCCGAAGCGACCCTTCATCATCGGCCTAAACGGCGTCCAAGGCGCCGGCAAAACGACCTTAGTGCGCGCGCTCGCGCGCCAGCTGCGGGAGACAGAAGGGCTCGAGACCCTCGTCTGCAGCATCGACGACTTCTACCTGCGGCGCGAAGACCAGCAGGCGCTCGCCGAGTCGCATCCGGACAATCTGCTGGTCCAGGTCCGTGGTGAGCCAGGTATGCAACCCCTCTCCATACTCATACTAGATTTTTTTTTTTTACAAGGGGAGAAGAGAATAGGAGGAAAAAGAGAAAAAGTAAAGTAAAGTCATGAATCTCCTAACATCACTTTCAAATTAGGCACGCACGACATCCCCCTCGCGCACACCTTCTTCACCTCCCTCTGCGCAGGCCTCCCCGCACAAATCCCCCAATACGACAAAGCCGCTTACTCCGGCCTCGGCGACCGCGTCCCCTCCTCACAATGGACGACCATCAACGGCCCCGATCAGCCACCGGTAGAAGTGGTAATTTTCGAAGGGTGGTGCGTCGGGTTCCGATCCCTGGACGAGGGCGAGGTAGTGCGGAAGTGGGAAGACGCTAACAGCCGAACGCTGCGCCAACATCCGCTGGAGCACCTCCTCTTCGTCAACGAGAAGCTGCGGGCCTACGACGTCATCACCGACACGTTCGACGCCTTCATCCACATCGACGCGGAGAACACGGAGTGGGTGTACGACTGGAGGCTAGAGCAGGAGGCGATGCTGCGACGGGAGAGGGGCACGGGGATGACAGATGAGCAGGTGGTCAAGTTCGTCGACGCCTACTACCCCGCGTACGAGCTATTCTCCGACATGTTGAGAAACGGGCTGATGCCCAGCAATAAGCCAGGATGTCAATTGAGATTGATTGTGGGTAAGGATAGAAGAGTTAAGCAGACAGTTATCATTTAATATGTATCAAAACAAGATGGGTATCTTACCAGATAACCTCCCCTGCCATTTCGTAGCTGACGTGACGAAGCAAACCTTGAACGCAATCATAGCTCCAGCCCAAATGCGCCGTGATCATAGCAAAAATCTCCACTGCCCCTCAAGCTAACAACACGATGACAACCTCTTTTCTCAGCAGCTCTTACGAAATCCCAGCTCGTACAACCTCGCCACTTACGTTGCGCCGCCTGGGTGGGGTGCGAGGTAGGTATGTGCTACCCTTTGCTGGTGTATCTATCTCATTCAAACTGTTTTCCTAACATCATGCCTTCACCCTCACTTCTAAGCTCGCCGAGTGTCCGATCAATGCCTTGCATTTTACCTCTCACAGCCTCGCCTCGGTCCGCAATTTCACTCTCGAAGCCCTCTATCAAGGATCGCTTCTTTTGGCGAGCTTCCCTGAACCGTTGCATGACCTCTCCAAATCTTTCTAGAAACCAGTCGCCCGAAGTTTCCCAGTCTCTGACGGACATTTTGGTGAAGAAATCCATTTGGGTCGCTCGATCCTTGTCTAAAAATTGGCTAAGCTTTTCTGGCAAGGTGCCTCGAGGTTGTCCTATTGCTGTTTGTGCCTCCGCCCGGGCCGGATCGAAATCGAAGGCCTCGTTCTTAAGTTCTGCATAGTCCATCGCTGCTAAAGCGCCATCATCATAGTCCAGTTCGTATCGGCGTTTCTTCGAACCTGAAGAGTGTTTCTCCCCAAACGGGTGAGGCATCGCACTTTCGTCAAGTGGTACTCGACGTTGAATATTCTCGCGAAAAAGTTGCCGGCTGATTTGAGATTTGGTTCTGGCGGCTGGTCTTGGAGTAGGTTCTAGGTCAACACTCTCGTTTTCTGACTCGTCTGGATGGCTAATCATAGGAGTATCGGTGTCGGCGAAGATAGTCGAACGGTGATGTTCTTGGTGCGTTTTCACTCGCAGTGGCGCAGAGTGCTCTGATTCCGCTTCCTCCAATTCAGGATCTTGGTAAGGTTGGTTTGGAGGTGGCGACACGATGGTGTCTTCGAGAGGGTAAGCAATTCTTTCAGGGAAGGAGCCGCGGCGACTACCGCGTAAAGGGAGAGGTTTGGGATGATAAAGCCGCTTGGCGGACGGCGACTTCTCTGGGCTAGTGTGGTATGGACTATCTTCCGAGTCTTGATCGGGTTCGGGTTCGGGTTCAGAAGAGGCTCCCTTATGACCGACGCGGTGATTCCTAGCTTCCGGTGTCGAGGCACTTCTCGTAAGGGAGCCACCAACTATGTCTATTACACCATGAGGTCCTATCATAAAGGGGGCATGTTGCTCCGGCACATTAGTATCCTGCTTAATAGCCAGGTGAGGTCGTTGGGTTTCTCCTCTCGGTTGATACGGGGTGGAGCGAAATGGCATTCGGTGCATAGGGTTGGAGGGGGCTGTTATGACGGTCGTAGCTGCGTCAATGTTGCTAGCAGTGTCGCTAAACATGGATCCATCCACTGTCGACCCTTCCCAGAATGGCGGAGCTCTCCGCGAGGATTGAGAGGGTTCGGAGGCGATTCCCCTAGTCGTCCTTGACAGATTGAGTGATCCGTCCCGGGCGTGCCCAGTTCGGCTGGTAGGAGCGGGTAAACGGGCTGCAACGGTAGCAGCTGCTCGATTGGAATTCGCATTGATGATAGGCACGCGCGATCGTGGGGGTGAGTTCTGGCTGGCTTGGGTGGCCTGGGCAGCTGGGGGAGCTTGGGAAACCTGGGTAGCTTGACTCGCCTGAGAAGACGGCTGTGTTACTGAAGGTGTGGGTAGAGGAAGATAGACATGGCGCTGCTGAGGATGGTTTTGGCCATCATGTCCAGTCCCTGGGCCAGAGGAAGCAGGGACAGGCTGGCTATTAGCAAGCCCATTGCTGGTGACCCAAGCCTGCATTTTGTTTTTGGACGTCTTCAGAAAATGGCTGGATGGCGGCATCTGGTCGGGGAGAGAATTGGTGTTATTCCGGAGACAAGAAAAGCGCATGAACAAGAAGGTTTGTTTATTTTGCACAAACTCGGACTATAATGAGCTGAGGGTTAACGGTTATTGGTTGATGGGTGATGGCAACGCGTTCAAAGAGATGCGATAGTTGGCGCGGTCCAATCTCGACGTGTAAGCTCTTTAAGCTCACGGTCGGTAGTCGAAACGGGTGGACGAGAGGTAAAGAAGGCAAGGCTTAGTTTTATTATGTATTATGCCGCCATCCTGCCCAATGCGGCGACGATGTTAGGTCGCAATCTTTAGCTATGAGGCAAGAGAATGATTTGGAAAGGCAGGGTAGACAAGTATAATCCAATAATTGTTGAGATGAGGAGTTGTGAAGAAGGAAAAGAAGCGATAAAGGATGGACTGGCGGGGAAATGTTACGAAAATGAAGCTTGTTTCCTTGTACATAGGACCAATGTAGGTAGTAGGTACCTATTTAGGGTAGATTAGATATGCGCGCGACTTGTTCCTGCCTATGCCTTTG
The DNA here is from genome assembly GCF_022984875.1 of Hypoxylon fragiforme. Taxonomy (NCBI): domain Eukaryota; kingdom Fungi; phylum Ascomycota; class Sordariomycetes; order Xylariales; family Hypoxylaceae; genus Hypoxylon; species Hypoxylon fragiforme. The sequence goes on along the minus strand of NW_026054761.1, from coordinate 272,437 downwards.
CACGTCGTCCAGTGACTTTCGCGTTTACCACGTTTCTAACGTTACTACTAACTAGTAGTAGGCACTTTACCTAAAGGGATAAAGACTGTATTGTACTACTAGTAGTACATAGCGCTATGCACGTACTTTGTATTGTGGGGCAACGGGGCGCATGGATCACCCCCGGATTCCTCTCAAGATCCTTACCAGTCACATCTTATCTTAAGAGGTCGCCTCACCTCGCTGTCTCTCTTACATAGGATATACCTTTTCTCAATCCGCTGCATGACTTGTCTTGCATGACCCTTCTCACCACCGCGTGGCTATCTGACCACTCATCTATTGCGACGCGGCTAACCACCATCAAGTCAAAACGGTTCCTTCCGATGCAATACTACCTTGCTTGCGTTTAAGCCCTCCTAACCGTTGGGCATCAGATAAACTTCTCATCGACACTTTTGTGGAAGCCATTCAGGTTACTTCTTAGAAGCTTTTCGTCGCTGGCCGCTGGTCGCTGGCCGCTGCATCCAGCTCTCCTCACTCCTATTGCTGCTTCTCTAATGCAAATGCGATGCAAGCACGGAGTTCATGAGGACGGCATGGAATGATTTCATCCCGAATCATACAGTCAAGATCCAATCGATTCATTATGAGGCTAATTCCAAGTTATGAAGGGGGGATTGCCTTCCTTCCAAGGGTGCTCCCATCATACCACTAACTTCTTCATATACACAATGCTAACTATAACGCTCGGTATTAGTGTTTCTCCCCTCAAAATATGCAGACCAAGGAACGACTGTGAGTTATCATACCCAACCCTACATTTGATGAGGGTGGGGAGAGGGGAGGAGAGGGGGGAGAGAGGGGGGTGTAGGCCACTTACTAGGCATGCTAATCCCCTTCAAGTGCCATATAAACGCATTATCATCTTGTTTAAATACCTCGTACCCTTGATGTTCGTACCAATCTTGACTGGGAACCTATATCAACAGGTTTTAGCGACTCTACAGCCACCAATGATGCTGTCACGACTTACCAGTGGCGGGGGAACACCTGTTTCCTTGTTATAAAGCAAAGCTCGCTTCACGGGGTCTGTCTGTAATTCCTTGGACATGGTATCTAAGGCGACAATCCTTGCGTTCATTGGGGGTTGAGTGACCAATGTTTCGATACTGGACATGGTTCCAACACCAAATCCACCTTTGTGCAGTGCCCTTGATATGTATAGCTGATGGATCCAAACAGTTCCAGTAGCTGGAAGTCCTAGACTCATATCCTCTTTAGGTTTATGTATATCAACAGCCACATGACCTATAGGAATAAACTCGACGTTGGTTGGCTGCCGCGGAACAAGTCTGATCTCTGCAGCTGTATCCGTCAATGTGGTCGACTCCTTTTTTCGAAGCCTTTTTAGTTGATTCATTTCAAGATTACTCTGGAGATCATAGGCTCACCTTCGGATATGCTTCCAGGTGTGTTTTGATAAGCTTCTCCTTTTCTGGCAAATCATTCGAAAGGAGCTTTCCTAATCAGCCATATGCATATAAAAGGTCAGGTAAATATATATACTCACAACCCAGTAGAATATCTTTCCACCTTTCTTCGCAGCTTCTATCCACTAAAGAGATATAAGCTAATTATCCGCCCGTGGTCCGAATTTGTTAAGTATAGGCTTGTGTTAAACAAATCGGATGATATACTTACTTCAGGTACTTCTTCTGCCCTCCATCCACATGCAATTCGTTGATCATACATGCGCTGTACATGCTCAGGGCTCAAGTGATCCCAAGGAATAAGCTACCAGTGTTCATAAAATCAGTGGTAGGTAATGCATTACTCTTCACATCTGACATGAAAGAAGTCGTAGTAAAAACGAAACACCAGGGACAGAACAGGACTCACTTCAACTTTCCAGGCATGTTTAGAGGACATGGCTGCGGATGTCAAGTACAACGTGCTGAGTTATTATAAAGTCGGGGACGTATAAAAGGAAAATAAGAAGCATCGTTAACAATCAAATCTTACTCTTAGAATGTGGACTTCCGTCTGATGAGTCATACGCCGTCGTCGCTACTTACATGTACCTAGGGAGGGATGTACTATGTAGCTATGCAGGTATTCCCGGGTTCTGACATATGCATCTATCTCAAATCCTTGCATCTATACGGAATAGACTACATATGTACATGTAGGTAATCTTATCAAACTCAGCTCACCACCAACATTCGATACCTAGTACATACATGTATCCTTACATCAATGTATCATGTATGTATAACATGTACCGACAGTGCTTTTTACATAGCGTTATACCGAAAACATCTACACGTATTTCATCTTCAAACTACATAATATTTAGATCAATCACGATGGGTCGAAAACGCAAAAGCCAAGGAAAAGAAGAAGAAGAAGGGGAAGAACAGCGCGAGGTATCGCCCTCCACCAAACAACTCAAGACCAATACCACCACCACTACCACCACCACTGTCGCCGAGTCCTCCTCCTCTTCTCAGCCACAACCCAGCAACCCCCATCATGGCTTCATTTCCTACCCACCAAGCAAGGTCTACCGGCTAATTGAGCCCGGGCCTGTGCTACTAGTCACGACGGGGTCGCTGGCCGACGCGACACACAACGTCATGACTATAGGCTTCCATATGGTGATGCAGCACGAGTCGCCACCGCTTCTCGGCATCTGTCTCGGACCGTGGGATGCGTCCTTCGCCGCGTTGAAGAAGCGGCGGGAGTGTGTATTGGCCGTGCCGTCTGTTGAGATGGCAGGGGTCGTTGTCGATGTGGGGAACTGCTCTGCCGACGACGACGAGATGACTAGTGGTGGAAAGTGGCAGCGCTTCGGGCTAGAAGCACTCCCAGCTGCCAAAGTCCAGGCGCCCCTGGTGGGCGGGCCCGATGTCATCGCCAACATCGAGTGTGTGGTCGAGGACACGAAGATGGTCGGCAAGTACTCGATGTGGGTGCTGCAGCCTGTCAAGGCGTGGATCAATCCAGACAAGAAGCCCGGAGAGGGCGGGAAGATGTTCCACCACCGTGGCGACGGCACCTTCGTCGTTGACGGGGACGTGCTGGATTTGAAGGATCGAATGGTCAAATGGCAGGAATACCAAGACTGAAATCATCATTGAAATCTGCAATTTGTGTCTAACAGCTTTTTATAGTACCGAATACCTAAGTTCGTAATATCAACAAAGTAGGGCGTGTTGAATGGGATGAGTTGGCTCTCTACTATATTTAAGGAGTTGCTTCTTGTCTCTTTTCTTCCTGCTCGCTACTATCGCCCGTGCTACCCGCTGCAGCTGTGAAGGTCCCGGACGCGCTCTTTTCTTGGCCCTCCTCCTCTTTTGGATGATTCCCCTGCGTCCCAAGCCGGATGAAGGGGGCGAGCAGCAAACTTGATCCGGCGAGCGCCACGCATACCTGGAAAGTCCGAGTAAATTTGAGCATAGGGTCGACCAGTCCCTCTGGTGATAGCTCTATCGAGCTGTACACCGCGGTGGAGATGCCCATCACGGCCGTGTTCGACAGCCGGATGACTACGTTGAAGATACCGCCTGCCAAGGACTGCTGGTGCCGAGGTAGAGATTGCATCACATACATCTGATAGAGAATTATTAGCCAAACATTCCCAGAGATTGTTCATGAGGCATAAGACTCACGTTAGCAACGTTGAATTGCAAATCTGCCCCGGCCACGTTTAATATAAGTGCCGGGAACATGAAGGCCCAGTAGTTGCTGTCGGGCTTCATGAAAGAGAAAAGTAAGCTGGCGGCCAAATAGGATATGCCGCCGAAAATCATAATGGCGGTGTTATTAACACGATGCAAGATCCGCCCCGCAACGATGTTCCAAAGCAGCCCTGCAATGGCCATGGGGAGGAGGTGCACGGCGACCATCAAAGTTGACAGCTGCTGGAGCTCCTGCATGAAGAAGGCCGTCCAGAAGCCGCTAGCCGTGAAGCTCATCGTTCCCAGGAGGACAACGACTATAATCTAAAGAGGGGTTAGGATTCACAGGACACGTAAATTTGTAGGCAGTGCGGAAAGAAGGAAGAAAGGAAAGACGACGACTCACAAGGCTAAAGTTCCGGTCTTTCCAGACATGCGGAGGCATCAAGGGCGTAGGAAATACTCTCTCCCAGAACACGAAGACCACAAGTAATACAACGCCGACTACCAGCAGTGCAATCACATGCGCCCTTGCCCATCCATCTTCGGGGCCCAAACTAATCAACCTCCTGTTAGTATTCCAAACTGACACGTGGAAGGTAAAATATCAAGTAGGTAGGTAATCAAGCACTCACGTCAAGCTCGCCGTAAACATGCCCGTCCCGAAAATCGTCAAGATCGTGCCCACATAATCGAACTGCTTCAGCGTGCCGAGCCTCTGTCTCAGGGGCGCGCGATCAAAATTCTCCACCTGCGGCAGGGCCCAGATAGCGTGGAGGGTGAAGAGGGCCCAGATAATCGAGAGCATGATGAACGCGGCGCGCCAGCTCGCGAGCTGCGTCGCGACGCCGCATAAGATGGTCCCGAACACGAAGCCCAGCGGGTTCCCCGCGGAGAACGCGGAGAAGGCCATGTTCTTCCGCTTCGACGGCGTCTCGTACGCCGCCCCCAGGATCCCGATGGCTGGTGGCACCACCATTGCGGAACACATACCTAGCACCCCGCACACGACTAGCATCCAGAAGGGGTTCTGCGCGAAGGCGACGAGGAGGGCGAAGGCGCTGAAGAGCGCCATCCCCGTGATGAACATGGCTTTGCGCCCGAGGAGGTCGGCGAGCTGGCCGAGCGCTAGTTGCAGGGCGCCGGCCACGAGGCTGGGAGGGGGGGTTAGTGGTGACACGTAGGAATTATATATGCCTAGGTGCCTATATACGTCTACATATGTAGTGTATAGCATGCATGTACAGGTTTGTTGCACATGTGTACCTAGGACCTAGGGAGGTACTATGTAGACAGATAGACAGATAGACAAATAAAACAAGTAAAAATGCGAGATAGGTAACATACGAAGTCGAAGCACTAATCCACGCGATCTCGCTCTGCGTCATGCCCAGGTCCCGGGACACGGGGACCGTGATGATGATAGCGACGCCGGCCAAAAACGAGGTGGTGGCCGTGGCGACGGTGGCCTGGAACACGAAGGAGACCTCCTGGAACGTGTTCTTGAAACACTGCGGCCGGTCCCCGAAGTGCGACTTCATCTTCTCCAGGCGCGATAGCCCGTTTTCTCCTTCGTCGCCGGCGCCACCACCGGATTCGCCATCACCATCACCATCGCCGTTGATGATGGTCGCCGTTGCGCTGTCTTTAAAACTCGACTGCTGCGGAGTTGTGGCCGGCTGCTCGTTGGCGCGGGCTTGCGCAAGCGAGACCGCTGTGATCTCGGGAGCCTGCTCCGTTGGTGCGGCCATGGTTCACGGTTTGCGCGGGAGAGACAAACGCAACGTAACGCAACGCCACGTAACGTAACCTAGGAAATTGGTACCCGTGGAAATCGCGAAGAGAAAAATACCTAGTTAAGAAGGGGGTGGGTATGGCAAGGGAGAGAGAAGGAAGGATAAACGAGGTAATGTCTCTGTGAGACGGACGTTCCACCGCGCAACTAAAAACGTGCTTGCTAGCTACCTACCCAGGGAGTGATTGGGCAACGTCCGTATGCAGGCGTACGTAAGTCGAACAGAATAACTAGTTAGTCCTAATTATCTCCTATTCTTGGTAACGTTTTCTCAGAATATTTGTACTTATGTATGTCTAACGCCGTCTTCTACTTACAACATCAACACACTGACCACCCCCAATTGTTGTGAGACTTCGCGTTTGCTTTCTCCTAATAAGCGGCGTGGCAAGGAAGGCAAGCAAGCAAGCAAGAACATAGGTATGTATAAGTAATCCTTGTTTGAATGCCACATCCCACATTGCTAATACGCATTCGGGCTAGGTCATCCCATTCCTGTGGGACAAGGTTGTCTTGGACCCCCGGGCGTTTTGTTTCGATGGGAGGGGAGTAGTTATTGGGCTTATCAGATGGGAGGCGAGAGGTCTAATATGACAGGTACAGTTACTATGTACTACAGTGGCGTGTGTACTTTCAATGTTGTCTTGCGTGTAACTATGTATGTAAGTGTGTATCTTGCCTTCTCTCCCTTTGACCACTCGCCCGTGCCATATGTCGATAACTATATTTTGCAACTAATATTTCCCTCTTCGCCATGTGTCTTTCAACTTTTCTTTATCCTCAACTCCGAAAAGGCATCCACATCAATGTGCTCGCCCACATCCCACATCCCACATGCCTACCTACCTACCTACATACATATACATTACATAGCTATGTATACCAGGCACATATTTCACCCGTTACGGCGCCACAGCCGCCAAGACCGAAGAACGACATCAAAGACATATCGTGCGCTTGTCGATTGATTGGTCGGATAGTTACGGTGTAGCGCTCACGCACATACATAGAAAAAAAGGAAGGAAATAATAACAAGAAAAGCGCTCTTTCAAACTTTGGCATCGGTCCTCTTAGCGAAAGGGATCTTTTTTACTTTTGATGTAGGTATATATGTATGTATAGATGATGTATGTGTGTACATAGGTAAGCAGATGAGATGAAGAGTCTCATACTTTCCTCAATGCGACGAGCCCAAGAAAGCTTTTATACGATGGCATTATATACATATATCAAACCAACATCAATTATGTACATATGTATTCTAATTTGTTTCAACATTTTCTTGTATTGGGTATCTATCTAAGTAGAGTATCGCTGGTGAGTGTGTTGAAGTATACCCAAGTAGTATAACTGCCGTCTAATGTCCTTTCTCGCAGCCTCTAGGCTATCTATAACCGAACAAAAGCCTTTCTAAATTGAACGCTACGCTTGCTTATTCCCTCGTTCCGCATGTGTCGTGAATGTGATTGTATGTTGTCTCAAAAAAAAAAAGAAAAAAAAGAAAAAAAAAAAGGTCCTCCGAAACGTAGGTAGGTAATACCTAGGTTTCCATTATGGAGGTGGTATGTGGTATAGTTCCAAGCTCCTGGCGCTGCTTATTATCATCATCGCCGATAATAACAAGTCGTCTTATTCCAATCCCATCTACTTGCTGTATTTTCCAGCCCGAGTAATGGTAAACCCTTCATCTTAATCTTAATCCTCATCCCCCCCCTCCCGCTTCCCCGCCTTGATAAACATGTCCCCCCTGATCCGCATATACGGCGTCCTGCGATGACGGACCTGGTCCTCGCGGTCGAGGAAAGCGCCGTTTATGCTGCCGAGCTTCACGTGGCAGTTCCCGTCCACGAGGACCATCGGCTCTTCCGGGTCTTGCTCGTACTCGATCTTGTACTCGGGCTCGCACTCGCACTCGTACTCGTTCTCCTTCTCCCCGTCCTGCCGCTGCCGCTTTGGGGGTCGTTGGTGTTCGTTGTCGCTCACATAGTATGCACACTTACGGATCATGCCTCTAATAATGGCGTGCATGGTTATTGGGAACCGCTTTTTCTCTTTCCCAGGATCGCTGGGACTGCTCCTGGCGGCGGCGGCGGCGGGGGTGGTTTCCCTGCTGCTTTCGTCAGCGCGCAGCGTCTGTGATGACTCGGACCGGCGGACAATTTCAGTCTCGCCTTCCGGTTCTTGTTCTTGTTCTTGTTCTTGTTCTTGTTTTAACTCGGGCTGGGGATCGTCTCCATCTTTAGCCTCGATGCTCGGGACACGTTCATCGCAGCGCGTCCTTAGTTCACAATTCGTGTTCCGCCTCTCTAGCTCTCTAGCAGCATCGTGGGCAATACCATAGACTGGCTTGTTTTCACTGTAATCAAACAATCTAGTGTTGGCAGATGACGACCACGGCTGATTGTAGACCTTGCTGGGCTCCCAGAAATCCGGTTGGTGGGAAATGTAGCAGTCTGCTCCGGGGCGGGGATTTTGAGGGAAGGGGGCATAAACGGCAGGAGTGTGGTAAGCAGGCTGCGCGTGGAGCATTGGATATTCGTGGTTAAGGGATAATGACCCCCATGATGGATACATGTAGTCTGAGGAGGGTTCGGGTAGCGCTGCCGTCTTACTGCTGTAGTCAAGCGCTTTATACGACTGTGCTTGTAGTGATGGTGGTAGTTGAAATAGCGGGATGGGGCGCGTTTGCTCGGGTGGCTTATCTTCACCTGACGAATTTGCTACTGCGGAGGAATACTTGGGTATAGGTGCTGGATCGTGTAGTCGTTTTGCAGGAGACGACTCTCGGAGGCGAGAAGGTCCCAGCTCGGGTGTCACATAATCCGATGATCGATCCGGCGATGGGGGTGGGGATGGGGATGGTGACTCCAAGTTCCGGCTGCTGCTATTTTTGCTGGCGATCCAACCAGCAGGCTGTGGGGATTCCCTATTCATGGTAGTTTCGTTCAAAAGTGGTGATGATAAAATGGAGTTTTGATAAAGGAGCCGATGATGGTTAACTAGGTACTTAGATATGTATCTAGATCTTCATCTGAGAACTGGAGTAGATAGTATGCCTGTCTGAGTATCTGGTTTTCATGTGAAAAAACAACAATAATGGAGGAGGACGTGTTTATATACTCAGCTTGGCGATAGAGTTGAGAATGGGTCGACGTCAAATTTCAATGTGAAATAGGTGTGGATATTGTATGTGTGGTGTTTAAGTTGACAATATTTTATTCGTAGTTCAACATTTAGGTAGCTGTCAGTTGGCGACGAACCACTTAATGCCAACCTACACGAGGTAAGACTAGCTGTCAGGGGCTGATTGACTAGATACCGTTGACGTTCAATGTTATTCTCGGAATGAAACAAAAGATTAAGTACTGTGGCTTCTAGATGCTTACCTTGGTACCTGGCCTAGTATGTTAGTAGCATATGTTTATCTAGGTATTAGGAGTTAAAGAGACATGAAATCAAACTACTCGCAAGGTTATAGATAAGTGGAAAGCTACAGCAAAGCTTAGTAAAACTCATAGTACCATAAGGCCGGCCAATATATTCTGATTACAACACCCGAAGTTGGTTGCCCGACACGAGCCTTTCAATCATGTCCGTGGACTTCTTAAGAAGCTCACCACCCCACCACAGTAACTGACAAGGTTATCTAACCTATTACATTCTTCTGCTTGGTGACTCCTCCATTCTGACAGCGCGCTCATTAGGGTATCACTCTCCAGTATTAAATCGAAGTGTAATCGAAGGAAGACCGTCATCCACGCCTGGGTGAGCTCGTAGTCACGCCGTGCCACGAGCCGACTGGTCAAGGCTTGGATAAAATGAAGCAACTCATTCGACTCATTGTCACCACCTCCCGATAAAGAACGAAGCTCCAAATCCGCCGTAGCTGGGGATAAAGACTTGAGATGCTCGACGAACTCATCAACTATAGAATATTAGCTTGTAAGCACGAAGTAGTGGGTAGATAGATAGGTCACATGAATCTTACAATTCTTCGTGGCAGCTCCAGTTTGTAGTTTGCTAGTGAATGCTTGGTCTACCCTGTCACGGTCAAAGCGCGTGATTCTCGATTGGCTCTGATCTTGGTTAGCCTTGAGTTGAGCCAAGTCTAGACTCGACGATCCGGCGTTGGCTGTTGATGGTAGGAAGAAAGGGGCCTTTTCTGGGGCTTTAGGAGCCTCTTTCGGTTTGTTCCTCTGTTTAATCAGATCCAAATGCAATAAAGTCTGCCATCTGCTTCGTGGAACCAGACTCAAAGTCATCATATCAGTACTAAGCTGATCTAAATTGGGCAAGACGATTTCATCCTCCTCTTCCTTAGATGGTGCCTCTGCAAATGCTGCTTCTAACATGCCTTGGCCTCCCTCTCCTGATGCTGTAGGTCCTGCTATTTGTTGAATCGAGTCCTCGGATATCTGCCGGGTGGGTACATGGGTGAATAGTGTCTTGTTGTTCCAAACGCTAACGCCTAGTTCTCCCTCCGAGGCTGCTGCTAGATATTCGCCGGTTGCCGAAAAAGCCAATGCGGTACAGGGTTTCTCGAGCCGGATAGCATCGATTAGATGGCCAGTTGGCAAGTCCCAAACTCGTATTACAGCGTCTTGGGAGGCTGCTACTATCCAACGACCATCGTTCGAAAATATAAAGTCATTTATTTTGCCCTGACTTCCCCAGAATTCGCGTATAGTCTGCTTGGTCTCGATGTCTACAACCCGAACAGAGTTATCATCGCACGAAAAAGCCATCAGGTCGTTCGCCGGGTGGTAGCGGCAACCCGTGATCCCCGTCATAGGAGCCCAGTTGATCTCATCCAAAAGATTTCCCGTGAGAAACTCCCAGAATTTTACTTTCCCATCCAAGGAACAACTGATCACGTGTTTGTTCATAGAGTCGACAACAATTCCAGTGACGGCTTGTTTATGTTTGCCCACGCCTGGTGGAAAGCCGGTAGCAGAGCGAGCTTGAAGTTGCGACACGGTATCTGTCTGTCTTAGCTGTTGTAACTTGACCTGTCTCGCCTGCGCTGGTGTGAGCTTCGAGGGGAATCTTTGGCGATGTAATCCTGATTGGAGGTTGAACATATCAATCGATCCGCCAACCGAGCCAACAATGGCGAACGTTCCGCAACTGCTCATAGCCACGGATGATACGTTCTCGCCGTCGCCGGTCTGAAATGCCCATCTCCCGGCTCTTTTTCGACCCCAGAACCAGGTTCGAACAAACGAATCAGCTTTGTGCGCTGTGACAACGCTTTCCCAACCTGTCATGCCGCTAACTTCGGCATCTGCCGTCTTTTTGTGATTCTGACTCTTTTGCCACAGTACCTGTTTGCCAGGCATGGCGCCCATACCGCCGTCTCTATTTAGGGAACATGCTATATGAGTTATCTCCGGTGCCTTCAGATCATCGAGTGTGGTAGTTGGGCCACGACTGAGAGAGGTACTGTCCAGGATCCCATACTTCTTGGCCTTTTTGCGAATATTTCCTTGACTCAGCTCTGTGCTCTGACCATCGCGGCGAAGACTCCATCCCCAGAGACTACGGTCTTTACCACCACTGAGGAGCCACTTGTTTCCTGCTTCAGCACCATCGAAATCGGATGGCAAGAATTGTAAACACGTGACAGGTGCTGCATGGCCACTTCTCGTGTGGAGGATTCGCGGTATGGGGGAGAACGGAGTCTCGTCGAATATCCATGTCCTCAAGGAATTATCCCTACCACTGGTAACGATGACCGGCTGACCGGAAAGGAATTCAACTTTGCTCACACCACCTCGAACTGAGGCCCCAACTTGGGTTGGGGGGTTATGGGCGCTTCGGAGAACACCTGTGATTCTACCCCCCTGGTTGAGATCCCAGAATGTAACATCACCGCTTGACTCCGTTGCCGTCGCCATAATTCCATCTTTGCGCCCATCTTGGCCTGCGCCAAGACCATCTGTACGGAAGGAGATACTTGTCACGGGCTCGTCGTCAGTGCCAGCGTTAACCTGGAGCACAGGCTTACCGGTGAGCACGTTGTGAATGACCAATGGGCCCTCGGCATATGATACGGCCATCAGGGAGAGTGCGGGTGTTGGCTGCATGCAGGTGACGGCACCGGATTTTGGAGAAGGTGGTAGTATGGTATAGATGAGTTTGCCCGTAGAGACGTTCCAAATCTCAACCCATCCATTTTTTCGACCAGCAAATATCTTGTTTAGATATGTCGGCATTGTACATATACCTCCAGTAAGTTCGTTGTCGCCGTTCCTTGAAGCCATAACGAAAATGGTGGTATAATGTTCGAGGTTTGATGTCTTCCATACTTCTATTCTTGTTAAGCCGCAAGCGATGACCCAAGAGCCGAAAACGACAATTTGCTTTATAGGTTCCTGGAGGTCAGATGGAAGCTCTAATTCGCCCACCTTCTTTCCCCTCTGGAAAATCCAAATACCCTGGGCAGACTGAGTAGACTGAGCAGACCGGTGTTGTAGATCACCCCAAGCAGCAAAGACCTTTTGTCTCCAGGCGCATGTTGCGGTAATGTCGGCTGGGGTCTGGGGTCGAGTCATGAAGACTAGATTGAGGCCGCGCTTTAGATCGTATGTCTGAAGCGAACGGCCTATCGACGTTGTCACTTGGAAAGTCGTGTTCCCTAGGGGAACGGTAGTGAAGGGCACATTGGTAGGGGATACTAAACCGATTGTCTAGATAAATACTGAAAATTAGAATTGGAAGTTACCGTCATATTCCTCGGGATATTTATACGTACCCGATAGGGAGAAAATATCCTAGACTGTTGCGACGCAGATGACTGAGATCTCGCGACAGAATTGAGCTTCTGGCGCTTCGTCAAAGGCCCTTCATGCTCTGAATGAGGCATGATGGAAGGATGTACCGTCTCAAAATAGTTATCAGATTTGTGTATAAGTCAAGCTCGGATTTTCAAGTCTTCGTCGTAGTCGCATTGAAGAATGGTAGCGTAAAACCCGTTTTTGGTTGCGATATGTCTTTTCTACTTTTCTTTTTCCCTTGTCTTCCTTTTTTTTTTTTTTCCTTGAGGCAGAATGAGCAATGAGCATACTTTTTTTTTTTAGCGTCGCGTCGTTGCATGTATCTATCGGAGATCCTAAGCCCCGCTATTGAAGACCTTCAGGCTTACATAATATACTAAAGTTATCTATCTTATCGTTAACTATCGATTGCTCTCACCTTGACTGGACGTCATGATGGTCATGACCTGCATGGATATGTATTGTACATTATGCAGTGCAGTAATATTGACACTAATTGCACATACCCGAAGCTGCAAACTAACCCAACCTGGAACATTGAAGTTATAGTAAATCCAACGTGAAGAGGCTTCTAGAGTTTGCTTATATATAGTACATATATAACAATGCTATAGATCAGCAGAAACGCTACATACTTCCTGATATCGAATGAAGTTTTTCCCCATATACGGATACATAGGCAGGTAGGCAATTGTTTAATGGAGTATAGGTTCTTCGCTGGCCCATTGCCCGCCACGTATTTCGTCCTTTTAATACTCAATTTTTACATGTCTATGTACTTCAATGTTCCCTAATTCCTTAACCTACTGTTACCTACATATAGGTATGTATCATGTATGTACTTTAATGCACATAGTAGTATCAATGACCCACTTCCAACTCTTACGGTGGGCCGAGAAAATAAATTGGACCCCCCTAGTTAAGTCTTCTTTATTTATTTCAACGAAGACTGAAGTCATCAAAACGTAAAGCTTTCAATATGTTCAGACAAAATTATCAAATTCTCCTATGTTCAAGGTTCAAAGAAATCAATCATTTACTTCAATATGTATTGTTTAACACTTAAGGCCTCATAGGTTTTGTGTGCCACGTTATTTGATATCAGCACTTGGATAACAAACCGGACAAGAAACCGAAAATAATCCACATAGGTACATTACATACTTTGCCACTGTGCCACCACATATAAAAAATAAAAACACACACACTTGTCACTCCATGTCGCTATTGCCCACCTTAGTGGCTCGGTAAGTACATACCTACTTGCAGACACATAAAGACCACACAGTCTGGTGGCACATACACCCTTTTGTAATAAATAGTAACTAAATCTAAATTTCAGAATTCACTGCATGTGAAGAAAAAGTGAAAGAAGGTTTAGAGATTGACATCTGAAAGCACTTGAGAAGAACAGGTTCGTCTGTGTACCAGATTAGACCTGCCTTAAGAGGTACATACATGTACTGGGAACTTATCAGATGACGAAAACACCATATCAAACGATCAGACTACGGGGTACACTAAACTACCCTACTTAGTACCGTACCCAGTAGTTATACCAGTACTTGTACTTACATATTAAAAACAGCACTGAGAGATTTAGAGTTCGGGACCGCCTAGGACCACCCTCGATAAGGAAGGATGGATACTAATAACAATTTGCGTCACAGCAATTCTGGCAGTTCTGGCAAGAGACTTTCAACTTCTTCCTGGTCTGTGTCACATTCCCGCACTCGTTCTACATCATCCGTAGCCGGTAGCATCGCCAGTTCCATGGCAAGTGGGAAAAGTCGACATGCCGAGCCTATCGGGACGACTGATGTCTCGGTTGAGCCTGCAAGTTTGTCAATGCCATCCACCGCAAGACCATTGAAGCCACCTCATCATCATACTACTCCTGCTACTGTTGACGATGTGGCTGTTGACGATAGCGACAACACCCCAAAATTACAGCCTGGTCATTCTCTTTCAGCCACCAGTCCCACCTACCAGCTACCTGAACCTGCCGTGAATCATCGTCTATCTACTTCAGAGCAAGAGGCCGGGAAACGCATCTCTGTCTCGTCCGTCTTCTCCCTTGCTTCCTCCCGTGCTGTTTCCAGCTCGGCCCCTTCCTTGAACGGATCCGACAATGGTGCTCAACGGTCCGTTCCGAATATCATGGCTTCCGGTAAAGATCTAGGTCCATCTCCAGGTCAATCAGAGCCAAGCATATCCAACGTCACCGTTACCACGTCTTCTAATTCAAACACCCAAAACTCTGTGACCGGTCCTCAGCTGACCCCACGGGAACCTCACCATACCAACCCTTTAGATCTTGTTAAGCGAAACCCTGCGCCTGCACCGAACCCGGCCCCTCGGCCACCGATGACCAGGTCTCGAAGTAGAGCTAAGCGCCGGTTAAGTGGTAGTACTGCGGCCAGTAGTCACAGCCCCAGCAGTGATCGAGGCCCTCTTCCTAAGGAGAAGGAAGAGGCCAAGCCGGCACCATGGGGCATCATCGGGGTTTGCGCACTAGATGCTAAGGCTAGAAGCAAACCCAGTCGAAATATTCTCAATAGGTTAATTGCAAATCGCGAGTTTGACGTAATAGTATTCGGGGATAAGACAATTCTAGACGAAGGTCAGTTCTCCTTGCTACAGTTATACCCAGTACTAGAAGTGTGAAAATTTGCTAATACTTGGACAGAGGTGGAAAACTGGCCTATATGCGATTATTTGATATCATTCTACTCAGATGGTTTCCCCTTAGAAAAGGCCATTGCTTACGTCAAGGCACGGAAGCCATTTTGTGTCAACGATGTACCGATGCAGAAGGTACTCTGGGATAGACGATTGTGTCTACGGATTCTGGATAGAATCGATGTGCCAACCCCGAAACGGGTCGAAGTAAACCGGGATGGTGGGCCGAGTCTGCTAACCCCGGAATCTGCGAAACATATTAAAGACATTACGGGCATCACCCTCGAACCCAGCGGCCCGGAAAACTACCGTTTCCCTCGTAAGGTAGAACTGCTTGACGATGGAGACATCCTCAGTGTAGATGGAACCCTACTGAAGAAACCGTTTGTTGAGAAGCCAACCAGCGGCGAAGACCACAATATCATTATTTATTTTCCAAAATCGGCTGGCGGGGGCGCCCGAAAACTCTTCAGAAAAATTGGCAACAAGAGTTCGGAGTTTGTCAAGGATCTCATAATTCCGCGCGCCATTAGCGAACCTGAGGGTAGCTTCATTTACGAGAAGTTCATGCAAGTGGACAATGCAGAGGACGTAAAAGCTTACACGGTCGGACCCCAATACTGCCATGCCGAAACGAGAAAGTCACCTGTGGTAGATGGTATAGTCCGGCGTAATACTCATGGCAAAGAAATTCGCTACGTTACCGCGTTATGTCCGGAGGAGAAGGAAATTGCAAGTAAGATTGCCAGTACATTTGGGCAACGTGTTTGTGGGTTTGATTTACTGCGAGCTGGGGGCAAGAGTTATGTTATAGACGTCAACGGATGGAGCTTCGTTAAAGATAACGAAACATACTACGATCACTGTGCTAGTATCTTGAAGGATATATTCGTCAAGGAGAAAATTCGTCGTGGCGGGCCAACACCGCCTGTCCCATCGCCGACTATTTCCGACACTGGCGATCCGCTAGCAAAAGCTCTACTGAGTAATAAGGAGAAAGAGGCACAGACTAGTACAACACTTTCGAATCAGACGAAACCCGTGGCGATTGCGGGCTCGCTCTCGCCTGAGGAGAGCAAGGAAGGCAAAGATGAGCAGATAGTGGGAAGCACCTCGCCGTCTAAGTCAGACTCGGGGGCTCCGGGAATTGCAGCAATGTTACAAAACGGCATCATTAGCCCCGTGTCTTCTTACCTTGCTGGCAGCTCTGCTACGAGTAGCCTGCCAACCACAGCCCCGGAAACTGTTCCAGCTACCCCTTCAGCAGGACCGAAAGAGAAGGTCGAGCAACCAGTCGAGCAGCCAACTCCACCTCCACCTCCGCCCAAGCACTCGTGGAAGCTCAAAGGCATGGTTTCTGTGATTAGGCATGCCGATCGCACCCCAAAACAAAAATACAAATTCACCTTCCACACACAGCCTTTTATCGACCTTCTAAAAGGCCACCAGGAAGAGGTACTTCTTATTGGGGAGCCAGCTCTAACTAGTGTTCTTGACGCGGTCGACTTAGCCTTGAAAGCCGGCGAAGAAGATCGAAATAAGCTTAAGTCTCTCCGCAATGTCTTGGTCAAGAAAGGGGGTTGGGCTGGGACAAAGGTTCAGATTAAGCCAATGTTCCGCAAGAAGAAAACAGCTGAGATGACGACAGAAGCAACTCCGAACGTCGCCGAGGGAGTCAAGTTGGATTCCGAGACAAGTAGCCAGGCCCATTCCTCCATCATAGACCAGTTAAGAGCCGAGGATGGTCAATATGGTCCCGACACATCGGAAGCAGTAATATCCGACTCTGAAAATCAGCCGGGCCGGGTCCCCCGACGACAGGATTCTATGTCAGGAGTCACAATGTCAAAATTTACTGCCGCAGATAACAGTTTTGTTCTCGACAAATTGCAGCTCATCGTCAAATGGGGAGGGGAGCCGACTCATTCGGCCCGTTACCAAGCCCAGGAGTTAGCACAAAACATGCGCAACGATTATCTCCTTTTAAACCGTGATATTTTAGACCAAGTACACGTGTTCAGCAGTTCCGAGAGGCGTGTCACGGCCAGTGCACAGATCTGGGCCGCGTCATTCATCGAGAAGAACGATATTCCGGAAGACTTCATCATTATACGGAAGGACCTACTTGATGACTCGAACGCAGCAAAAGATGAGATGGACAAGGTGAAGAAGAAGCTAAAAGGTCTGTTACGCAAAGGCAGCGAGAGGCCTCCGCAGTTCGCTTGGCCTGAGGGTATGCCAGAACCTGCTGAGGTACAAGCTCGAGTTGTGCATCTGATGAATTTCCATCGCCGCGTAATGCAGTACAACTATGGCAAACTGCAAAGCGGCGCTGTGAACTCGCTCAACGCAATCAACTCGCCTAGCCAAGAGAAGATACACGGCGAAAATTCTAGCACATCCATTGCTTCGTCACTCTCTCAAGCGAATGCTATCAACAATATCCAGGCCCGTTGGTGCTGTGGTGAAGACGCAGAATTGTTTCGCGAGCGCTGGGAGAAGCTCTTCGCCGAGTTCTGTGATCTTGAGAAAGTCGATCCTAGTAAGATCTCGGAATTGTATGACACAATGAAGTTTGATGCGCTACACAACCGGCAATTTCTCGAGTGGGTGTTCACTCCGCCGAGACAAATGTTAGAGGAGGAATTTGGAATTACTATAACTCGAGAGGGCAAGACGTCACCCAAGGAATCCGAAGACGGCGGCAAAATAGCCGACGACAAATCCGACAAGAGCCAAGCTCTGGGTTCATCACCTGTGGACAAATTTGAGAAATCGGACCGACCGGACCGGACGGATAGAGCCGAGAAGTCGGAAGCACAGAAAACCGTTAAGCGCATCTTCAGGAGGAGGTCGTGGATGAAGCAGCCTCATGAAGTGGATAGGCCCGCTGAATACTTTCATCTACCCAAAGGCAACAATCAGACAAAAGCGAAGACGGATGAGTGCTTCGAGCCTCTCCGAGAACTTTATCAGTTAGCCAAGGTTTTGTTCGACTTCATCTGTCCACAAGAATACGGTATCTCGGATAGTGAAAAGGTAAGCTACTCGTCTCTCTAACTTTTTCAGGTAATAACAGGATATTGATGTAATACTGCAGCTCGAAATCGGACTCTTAACGTCTCTTCCCTTGCTCAAGGAGATCGTCCAGGATCTTGAGGAGATGCAGGCCTCGGAGGATGCCAAATCATTCTTTTATTTCACCAAGGAATCGCACATATACACGTTGCTAAACTGCATCCTCGAGGGTGGTATCGAGACGAAGATCAACCGCAGGACGATCCCCGAACTGGACTATCTCTCGCAGATCTGCTTTGAGTTATATGAGTCGGAGACCAAGATGGCAGCAGACGCGCCGCTCGTTGATCAACCTACCTTCAACTACAGCATCCGCATCACCATCAGCCCCGGTTGCCATATTTTCGACCCCTTAGATATCCAACTAGACAGCAAACATTGCATAGGGTGTGCGCCGCGAAGGAGCCTGACGCCTCACGCAGATTGGAAGAAGGTGATTGAGACGCTTAGAGCCAAGTTCCATCAGTAAGTCGTCGTAACGTTGCATCGACGTCATAGCGATAAAAAGATAGCGAAGTCGTCGTCATGAATTTTGATTTGGTTACTGACTCGTGATAACCAATAGGGTCAAATTACCCAAGACGTTCCTGGCAGTGAATCTGTCAGACGCTTTCACTTTCCAGGAGAAGGAACGCCAAAATTCGGAAGCGGATTGTCTCGAGAAGGACGGCGGTAACCACGAAGATGATGTTCTTGAAATGAAGACCCGTAACTCTTCACCAAAGAACCCCGATCGCAGCGACTCCGCCGAACCAACAGCAGCATCAACAGTGGCTACCGCGGTAGTTACTGATGAACAAGCTCTTCCACCTCCTGTTGCAACATTGAACACGGCCCCTCTGCCTCCGGCCGCAGATGCGCCGGGAATAACGGCATCTGAATCGGAACGTTCCAAGCAAGGCTCTGTCGACAATCAGCAGCAATGACGCTAGACAAGATGACACTTCCTGCATGAGCGGCACGGAAGCCGGGTAAGGAGCCGGTGGAATTAATAGGCATATCCTACTTAAAACGATACTTTTGATTTTTTTTCTTCTTTGCTTTTCTCCCGGTCGTCAGGCAGGCGGTGAGCAAAAAAAAAAGATTAATCATCTCAGTAACGCGGGATCAGGGATTCGAAAGAGTAAGACAAGCATTGCATACAGCGAAAGGTCAAGAAAGGAAATACTAGTTCTGAGATAAGCGCGGTGACGTTGCGTAAAGGAGGATAGAAAAACAACAAGAACAACAATAGCAACAGCACACATACATACCTTACATACATGCACGCACACGGGGTTTCTTTGTGCTTTGGTCTTATGTAAGTAGATAGGTAGGTAGATGCAAATATGTACCTACTGTTACCAACATATATGAAAAGTGATAAGACGGCATGCATCATACCTATGTATGTCGGTATGTATGTAGGGAAGGTACACGAAAGTAGTTCAGGTTTATTATTTTATTTTTTTATTGGAGGATGGTATCCTATATAGTAGGTACATATATACAGACATATATAGTGGCAGGTAGTATTGTATCTATCTAGCATAGAGTATATAGAGACTCGGCTAGGTATGCTACCAACCTATATGTAGGTATAGCAGACCAGAGAATGGAGAACGGAAAGTAACATTGAGGGAGACCCACGTGGACTATTATTATCGTTATTGCTGTTATTATTATTATTATTGTTGTTGTTGTGGTTGTTCTTATGGTGCCGGACCATTGTCAACCAGCCAGCCGTTCAGTCCAGCCAGCGAGCCAGTGAGGTAGGTACCATTGAAGAGATATGATATGCATGATATGATATGATATGAATATGATATACATACCTACTTACTTGGGACTCGAAGAAGAAATCTCACCTAACCTACATGACCTACCCGATGCCGGATCGCCGATGCGAGATGGAGTTTCCTACCGCTGGGTAGGTAGGCTATCATAGGTTAGGTATGGAGGTAGGTAGGTAGGGGGGTTTAGAATCCATGTACATGTACATACAGGTGTAGGCGGAAGTACATATATCTAGGTATGTATGTAGGCGTGCGGGCGGACATGTGGGCGGCGGGTGGGTGTACATACATGTAATGCATGCATGTAATGTAGGTAGGTAGGAGGTATGTAATGTATGTATGTGCGTAGATATGTAATGTAGGTAGCATATGTGCGTTCATAGATGGATGGGATGGGATGGGATGGGATGGTTGGGATGAATATGTAGGTAGGTGTAGCGGCGTGGCCCGTCTTTTTCTGACTTTCCCGGGACGTTTCGTTTTCTATCTGACATGTCACTTATCACGATGGTTGGGAAACAATCCAATTCGTCTGTCTGTCTGCTTTCTTCGTCCCTTTTCTTTCTTTCGGCTTCTTCCCGCTCTGTAGGTAGTTTATTCCCTCCCCCTTCTTCTTCTTCTTCTCCCCCCTTTCCAGGTACCTCAAACCCCCCGCCCCCTTTTCTTTTCTTTTCTTCTTTACTTTTCTCCATGTTCCATTTCCTTTCCTTTCCTTCCTTCCCTTTTTCCTTCCTTCCCTTTTTCCTTCCTTCCCTTTTTCCTTCTAATCCTCTTTCCCCTTTTCTTTCACCGCCTATGACCCTGATAGTAATCGATGGAAGAAGAGACGGGCGAGCAAAAAGGAAAGAAGGAATAGAAGCAGAAGGAGAACGATCAGGAGGAGGAGAAGGAGGAAGGAAAAAAAACTTCCAATTACCATTGTAAGTTAACCCCCCCTTTACCCCCCTATTCTGGACAACGGCGTGGCTTGCCTATGTCCTTCTACCCCCCTCACCCCCTCCTTGCGTCACTTATATCATCCGTGCATCATCAGTCGTCACCGGGCTTTGGTTCCAGATAGGTCCTTTAGAAGTAAAATGTAGATAGGTATATTATATGTAGGTAGGTATGCGGGCCAAAGTCCGGCCTGCCCCTAAACAAGTACACGCATATATCTTTTTTAGATTTTTCTGTCCTAAAAAAAGAAAGGAGGAAAGAAAAGCAGGCGACAGCTGGGATCTAGGTCTAAGGTCTGGGTCTAGCTCGGTCCAAGGCAGTGCTGATACTGCGGCGCGGCAGGTGTAGTTAATGTAAGTTTCCTATGATGACCCTTGTAGTAGTAGTGATGAAGAAGAAGGGGGAAAAGAGAAGGAGAGGTAAGGTTGCAATGTTCAAAGACCGTGCCTCCTTTCTATCAACCCCCCTTCCCCTCCCCCTCCCCTTTGCCTCCCCCTATCTTTTCGCTCTTTCAAACCCCTCCTCCTCCTACCCTCCTTTAATTGTTACCTACCTTACCTACTAGGTACTAACCTAGGTCTGTATCGCTCGGCTAGGTCGGAAATGTGTTTTTAGGATTGTGGGATGCGACAAGGCAGTGCTAATGCTGCTTGCTTGCCTTGCTTTGCTTTGATTGCTCGTTCGCATTACCTAGTACATGTTCGATGGCATGGCATGGCATGGCAGGCTAGGTAGGTACACAGACATGACTGGCCTGATGGGGGGGCGGGATGCGTAACTGTGACGAACCAGATTTCGTTGCACGTGGAATGATATATGCGCGGGGGACCGAAAAAAAGGAAAAGGTAGGTAGGTACCTATACCTAGGTGACGGGGGGAGTGCGTTCGGTCTGCTTCTCCGAGGTTGCTTTTGATTTTGCGAATCCGGCTTAGTTTATCAAAAGCCCTTTGGGGAAAGAATATGATACATAGATAGATACCTACATATATGTAACCTAGATGACGAGAAATATACACTGGCTACATGTAGGTAGGTAAACAGCTACCTAACTGACATTATTAGTGAGTAGTAATACCTATGTTCGTATAGTACCTAGCAAAGGATAACCGAGGCCGAAGAAAATTAAAGGGAGGGATCAGAGAGAGAGAAGGTTGAGAAAAGAAAGAAAAAAAGAGAGAGAATGTGATAGCTCACATTCTGACTGGTGGCACAAAATCTGGGCTATTTCATCATGAAGATAGTACCTAACCTACCTAACTTACCTACTACGTATACGGCAGAGGTAGTTTGTCACCGCCCTGCCAAATTTCAGGAACCGAAAGCAAGGAATAAATACTACTATCACATATATACATACTTAGGTAGGTAGATTAGGTACGTATGTAGAAAAAAGACGTCGGAAAGGGATGGCGGATTCCGAACAACGTTGAATCGAATGATGACTACTACTGCATACACATGGATGTATATGTACGTATGTACAATACCATGTAACAAACAAGAGAGCCATCGACATCATACGGCAACAGGCGGGCTGTCACGTCACCTTAAATTGAGGCTGATTCTTATTGTTCCGGTTGGAGTGCCGCTTAACGACGTCGTAAGTTGGTAACATATTGCAACGGTGTACTAGGTATTAAGCTGTAGCTGATATGTATGTTAGTCGAGTCCTCTCCAAACAAGGCTGATATTGTAACCTTCAACGTTGACACGCACATTGCCACCTGGGTAGTAGGTGGTGGGCAGGGAGGTACCGTACCCATCTACCTACGCAATGACACGGCTACTCCCTCATGATCCAATATTCGGAGTATCTGGCCGTCTAGAACACAGGGGAGAATTTAGATATTGCTTGCGTCTATCATGAACGTTCCGGTCGTCTAATTTTACCGAACCATACTTTGGAACGTCTGAGCATACCCTGCTCACCTAGAATTTTGGGCCCCGTTCAACATTCTAGTCTAGCCTCGGACCTGTTAGTACCTCCTGCCTGAAGCTAGTAGGATACGCATCGGGACAAGCAAGAATTGCTGTATTGAGTCATAATCTCATATGTACTAGGGCTAGGGAGTGGATGTCCATATTGGTGAACCTTGCCTGTCAATACGCCGTAAGGTGAATACATACCATAGTATGGGTCGTTTTGATATCAGACTGTCGGATATCAGCAAGGGTCTGTCCTTGCACATAATGAAAAGCACGTCAATAGTACCACTACTCCGGCACTTCTACCGGTTGACAGGTAACCCCCAGAAGATTGTGACTGGGCTGTGTGACGTAGGATCGTTGAATGTGGGGGGGAGAGTGCCTAAGGTAGGTAGTTTGACGAGCAGACGAGGGGACGAGGTCATACCTAATGCATACATACCTACATACATTTAGCATACAAGGTAGAGGAGGGACACATGTATACCTAATGTTGGTGGAGAGAAATAGTGTACATACCTAGGAGCCTCGGAACCCACCTCGAGGAAACCCCCTTGACAGGAAACGATATTTCGAACGACGGAACATAAGAAGGATGGAAGGGGTGGGAACAAGGGTCTAGCCGGCACTCTAATAGGTATTGTACATTACAATACATACTATCGGACGGGACCTGCAGCTGCCAGCTAGTATACTACTAGGTATGTATGTAGGTTAGTACGGTTAGCACGTATACTAGAGTATATAGTATGTATGTAGTTTACATTACATGCTGTCATGCACAATTGCACATACATACATAGTTAATACCTACCTAGGTAGTATCGTGGTAGCTGGTTTGGGCGAAAGAGCGGTAAGTCTCTTGTAATTCGCGAGCGACCGCCAAAACATTTACTGAAACGTCTGTTGAAATCTGGACGCCTTGGCAGGGCTGGGCAGAACGGGACAAGCTCATATCCAACAGTACAACGTGGTAATGACGAACCCTGGAGACTCCCCGTCTGGTTCCGCATTGCTTACCTGCATACCTAGTAGGTACATACCCAGGCAGCCAGCTACCATGTAGGGAGAAGAAAGGAAAATTCCATAAAGAGGGTACTTATTAGCCTGTGGGAACTGGACAGAAGCCTTCAAAGTTCGTCTTGGATCTGTAGATCATGTCGGGGGAACCGTTCATCATCCTACTTATGTAGCAATGACCTCACTTCGCGAAGCTTCCCCTTCCTGGGACCTGGTGACGATAATTTCGCAAACATACCTACACGTAGGTAGACACCAACACATCTCTAGTAATTCATTAGTCAATATTTGGCCTTCGATCAGGCCAGTAAATTTCTTAGGTTAGCGGGCTCGACGATGTTGCGTACTTATATGCGAAGGTTTAATTACTTTCACATGTTTGTTTTTGGCTTATCGTATCCGGGGTGTTCAGATCAATACGTCGAGGAGAAATCATATGTGTATACATAGTTACTCCTTCCTAGGACACTAGGGTGCATTGTTTGCTCAGTAGATAATGATCAGTAATTCAACAAGCCGCGCCTAGATGTCCTACAATTGGTTACGGGAGGCAGGCGATGGTCGTTTGGTGTTGTATCGACGGGTAACCGGTGAACTATCCCCTAAACTATAGCATATAAATTTGGCACCAGGATACATGAGACCAATATAGATTCGCCTTTAGACATGTGTGTGCGAGTTGGCCTGTTGGACATGTTTAATAAGGCCCGTAAGTAGTTCGTGTCATGGTAAATTGGGGGGTTTCCGCTTTAGGCCATTTGCATCTTGTCGTAGCCAACCAGAGGCAACCAACATTGAATTGAGTGATGACTCCCGCATACAAGGACGAGTCTCGTGCTGCGAGACCCTACGATCACGATTTCGACTCCCTGGGGTACGGAAGGAAAGAAGTTGACTGTAGATTTCTTTGGGATAGTACGTGACCCATCTATCAACAACATCTTGGCATTGCGCACGCATAATCATTTTTGGTAAAGTAGTCGATGCTGTAGGTACCTACTCGTCAGAGTCAGGGGTCAAAGGGGAGGGGGGCTTTTAAACGACACCGACTCTGAGTAGGTAGTGAGGAGTGCGAAGGAAGCCAGCCGATTGGCGATGCTGCAAACTAATGCTTTTAGACAATTGAAATGCTACTAGGTTATCCCGGCTCCGTTTCTGTACATAGTAGTGGAACTCGTACCCAGACAGGAATAACTTACATGCAACTGTCTCTGGAATTAGCAGGTCGAGCATGTCAAAAAGTACATACCTAGTAACTATGTACGCGTGATAATACCGGGCCTGGTAGTCTCGAAGCTTGTACCTACAGCACAAGCCTGCGAGGTGGAACGGACGAAGACGATGGAAGCTTGCTTAGAAGGATAAATCTGTACGTAGAGCTTGGCATAAGTTGCGGTCGGATAATTGATGATTTACTCATCAAATTCTCCGGAGAGTCGAGTCATAAAACCATCAAACGGGGATGCCCTCGCCAAACTTTCCTATTAGCGAGCCCGGCTACGCATTCTGAAATAGAGTGCCGCTGGCCGCAGGATGGCCGCAGGCTCCGGCGCATGAAAATGTGGTCAGCAGACATCAGCAGACGAGAGCGTAATTTGAACGTCGTGGCTGGTTTGGCCAGCTCGCAGTAGCCAGCTTCAGAACGTATCCAAGCCACAGCTCCGTATGCATACCTAGGTAGGTAGGTAGGTAGGTAGGTAGATGCCAGGTATTACGTAGATCTCGCAGCACCTTGTCCGTGAGGGGCTAGGCACAGCAGGTTACCGACCACCTGGTACCTAGCTAGTACCTGGCTATTGCCGTACACGGGCATGCCTAAAAATCCCATCACTACATAGATCCTCTTCGTCTCGTCCGAGACAAGGATAGCTAGCAATGAGCTATGAGCAATGAGCAATGTCGATACTAATGGGTAGGGAGAGAAGCGGTGTAACGAGCTCAATTCCCTGATTCAACCTTATGTTTGAAACATCCATTCTGCGACTCGTAGGGCTCAGCTTTACCACAAGTAGAGCATTCCAACTCCACATCAAAGCGGGTATTCGGTATTCCATGCTCCCAGAGCCGGGGATCCACGCAACTACTTTGCCGGTAACTAATGAGGAGGCGGGCCTTGCTGGGAGGCGCCTGGCTCTTGGGACCCGATGTCAGCTTGTCACGTACATCATATTTAGTATGCCGTGGCTCTTAATGATGTTTCAATCTTCAGGGAATAGGTACTAGGTATTGATCCTTACTAGTAACGGTCTTAACGATAACGCTATAACCCATAACTAATAGCGCAAATGAGGTCAAGCTAGAAATAAAGCAGACCCGTAAAAGGATTTTCTAGAAGTCCTAGAAGCTCAACGAACGAAGCACGTACCTTACTGTAGTAATAATTTGATGAAAAAATTTCTCCAAATGCTCGAAAATGGAGCTTACTCTGTCGTATTACCCATGGTTGTGGACCATATGCCGTCGTGTTATCGTAAACCGTAAGACGTACAACATCTTACTACTTTCAGACCGCTCGCGTCTGTAGGAGGTTCTCCGTCATTCTGTCCTTCTCTCTTTCAATGGCGGTTTTAGCCTAGTAGGAGTATTACCCACATGCCCGTCAGAGTCGTCGAAAGTCGAGGAAGAAAGAGACTGGACAGAACCCAGTGCAACCTGGCCTGCTTTAAGTATGACTGTCACAGGGGACGAAGCGAGGAGTCAGCTCAAACAACAGAGCATAGTACCAAGTACTGAGAGAGGAACCCGACGGCTCGGCTAAAGGTTGAATTCGTTGATTGGCTTAACTTACATAGCAGACGCAACTAGACAAATCGAGGATGAAGCCAGTATGCGCTGCGACAGAGGTGCAGGGAGCTCAAAATAGAAAGTGATTGCGCGTAATTACGGCCTTCGTAGATTGGCTGTATGCTGCATCTAGATTACGCCAGGCACAATGTACCCGATGGGATAAAGATATTGAGGTTAAAGTAAGGTAAGATGGTAAGGTAGCGTAGCTTTCATACCTACATGAGAGGTATTAGAACCAACATGTAGGGTGCGTGTGCGTGTGTGGCTGCGGGTGTGCGTAAATGTGTAAGTGTGAATATAAAGTTGAAGTCTTCAAAATGTTCACGTTCGTGGATGGTGGAAGGTTGTGGGTATGTACATAATAAGATGCACGTAGAGGACCACTGGTACATGTATGAGGTATGTATGTATGATGTGCACTTGCTGTTCATGCCTACCTAGTACATAATACCTAGTAAATACCTAGTAAATACCACATGTGTACTGGCCCTACTACTGGGTCAGTTCAAAATAGTTACTAGGTTAGTTAGTTTAACCTTCATACATTATACCCAATGTAATGTGTGGAATGGCGTCCCATTGGTATGTACCTGATAGCATTGCCACCTGGCAGTTCGTCAGCCGCCATCATGTCACCCTACCTTGTACCTGAATATGCACGTATTAATTGGATAGTTTAAGGAAGGCACACACTTCGAGAAAAAAGAGGAAAGGGGAAAAAATAACTTGAAATGAACTGGAAGGCATGATATGTATGTATAAGTGTGGCAGGAGTAATCATGATGGATGCCGATATGTACATACATCCCTAGGGTATACGTAGGTATATATGTACCATTGTACCTGCCCTATGTAAGCGGAGTTGACTTGTCAGTCACCCCGCGCTTTCTTCGATTAACGGAAAAGCCTTGGATATCCGCGCTCAAGTACAACTACTAGGTATGTATCTATGAATGTATGTACATGTAACTACCTAAATCTTCGACCTTATCATTGATTGCTATCGTGACTTATACTTTACATACCTACCTAAGTGCCTACACTTTTTCCTTCTTCATCTATCTTAACCCAGGTGGGAAGTTCATTACTCAGTAGAAGCAGAGATTGCTCGCGATGCAGCTATACATATAGTTAGTACCAGCATTGAATCAAAATATGTACGCAGGTACACAAGTGTATGTACGTCCTAATTGATGCTTCTTTACTACCTAGTAGTAATGCTCAATGTTGACCTTCACATGATCAAGGTCGAATAAATGATGGTGGGGTCCTTAACACCTATACATATATATGTCTCCATCTACCTAGTACGGAGAAAAGTCCTATCCATTGATACGTAATATTTTCTCACACCGGGTTGTTTAAATTTAGTCAGCTATAAACCCCCTATCCAATAAGCTAATACGCCTAGGATCTTCGGGTCGCCCGCGTTACACGCAACTCGCAACTCGCAACTCGTAACTCGCAACGTCAACCAAACGTTCGGTTTCTTCAAGCCTTGTCCCGTATGTAACTTGGAATTCGTAACTTGGTCTAGGCAAATCCCGCGCCCTTCGCAGGCCACACCAAACCATAAACTCCGGCGTACATGATCACCACCATGGTGCCTATATCTACCTACCCAACCTGAGTATGTGGGTGGGTAGGTATGGATATATCAAGGCCAAGTACCTCCAGTGCTATAATGAAATTTATAGCATTCTCATTGATACTGTCGTAGTCAGATCTTGCGCCCATGTGTACAATGGAGTTGATACGCCATCATATAGTACACCCTTAGATCCCTTAGGTAGCACATCGGGATGTTGCCGTGGACGGCTACCTTGACATGCTCTATGTACCTACAACTTACCTACGGGCAATAGTCGCCTATACCCGCGCATAATGCAACCCCCAGACCCGTTCGCAAGACAACACTGCGTGGGCGTACTGGTGTACTACAGAACTACCTAAGCAAATGATGAAATCTCTTCCTCGAGCAGCCAATAAGTGGCAGTGTCGGCTCAAGAATCAGGAATAGATAATCGCACTTGGCGAACCGCACCGGTCTTTGCGAATCGCGCCAGAGTTGGGTCTGTTCCGGCTCTCTTCGACCTTGATGTAACTATTCCGCATTCCGCATTCCGTCTGGCGCACGAGTGCTTCTCAGGAACCACATATGTACTTTGGTATGTACATAGTTATTGGGCCTAACGACCCCTTGACCCTGATTATAGCATTCTACGGAACCATATAGTCTCCGATCGAGAAAACCGGAAACCAGAGACGTGCAAGCTTTGGTCGAGATTCTATTTCATTCTTAGGCTTAAACATTATATATATTGATATGAGCGCTTTTATTACGCGAGATACATGGAAGACGAGACACGGCCACCGGTAAGCATCTCTCAACTTACCGATTCGGCAATTTAGGGAAGTTAAGGTATGGAAGGTACTAGGTAGGGGTTGGCGGCGAGGGCCGACCGGTGAAGGATAAGACCAATACGTTTTCACCCATGTGCCATCCGCTAGCTTCATATTGTGACTGGCCCTTCAATGCTCAAAACCACCATTTCTAAGAGATCCTCTTTGTACACCTAACCTTGTCCAATCCCCGGCCTTGACATACAGGAACTTACCTGTATTCATCTATTATCCTGTTATTCTTACTATGCTAACAAGACTATTCTCCTTCATACATACATACATACATACATACATACCTACCTAGTAACTTGGAGGTCTAGAGAAGGACGGATGTAGAGGTACTTGATTGAATGAGTGAGATCGTACGGCAGTCCAGCCTTGGTTCTGCAAGTAGTCAGACCAGCAGCAGTAGACATGCCTACATGATGTTGGTACTATGTTAGTGTTATGTTGGTAAGTCGAGAAAGGGGCAATAGGGAAGAGGGGGAAAGAGGCATCGAGACTCATCAGAGGCGAGCGTCCAAGTTAATCAAGGAACAATTGGAATCCACAAAACTATAAGCATAGCCGTTCAATGTCGTCCCATGTCGTGTCATAAACCCTGTAACATGTCAGTGCCATCAATCCTAAAGAGGCTCCGTGGTTCGTCCTTCGCCTATAGTATGTACTTTTTTCAACGGTTTTTTTTTTCCAATTACTTCTTAAGCTAAAAATATTTCTCTACTGCACTTTCTCAGGCCGGTATAGGTGGTTTCTTTTTCTTTTTTTTTTTTTTTTCCGTTTCCTGTAGTTAGCTAGTAGCGGCCCCCTCAACAACACATACAGGGAGTCACATACACTTAAAGTAGATACATGCATATACGCATATTTTACTTAGTACCTGCAATGGAAGTATTGCCTACCTACATTCCTAGGATTATTTACGCTAATGTAAATGAAGACGAAGAAAACTGTACATAGTAAAAGAAGTTTCGAACCGACCCTCCCATAACATGATAGGATAAGAGAATTTAAGAAAATAAGGAATGAAAAATAAAATAAAATAAAAATGAAAATTGAAGAAATAAAAAAGAATGTAACTACCTACTATGTAAAAAGTTTAACCCCCCGTTCAGGCAGCTAACTCTAAAACCTACCAAAATAGTAGGTACGGTAGGCACGAACGAACGAACAAGGTATATAGGTACCTATCTAATACCTTCAATGTTTTACCAACATTTGATTGAACCTTCAATGTTAGACACATCAAATTGATTGCACAGAGTCCAGTTCAATGTTGAGTCTGATGTGAAGAAATACAAGGTACATAGGTACAAGTGTCAGGCTTAATGTTATTAAGGTTAATGAGTTGAAGCCAAATAAAGACCCCCCATCAAGGTCCAAGTTCAACTCCCAGTCCATCCCCATGTCGCAGAGCATTGTCTTGTTCTTTCTCAACGATAAAAAAAAACCCACCTGCCCTGGTCATCGAAAGAAAAAAATCTCGAACGACAATGTCAGTTCCACTTCAACTCCTGTCATGTCAATCACTTCACATACCTCTCCCTGGTAAATATCATATCTCCCATGCCGACCTAAGGGGAGTAGTAAAAAATACATCTCGTCATAGCCAAGGTCCGTTATCATCCATGGAAAGGGATCTGTACAATACATACCTCTACTTCGTACATAATTTGAGCCTCCCTCTTGGGACCCCAAAACCACAACGGCATTTTGTCGAATAACGAGCTACATAACACATCATACTATCTACATGTATACCTTCTCTCTCTCTTAAATCCACGACTTCCGGGAAGCTAGCCCAGGCTATTGTCTGCTTTCACCCTTTACCCTGCCAAATAATAAAACCCTCTTCCCGCCTCGCCTCATCTTCTCGTCTCATATTATCTATCTGGTCCTTGCCTGTTGAAAAATCCTGCTTAGCCCCCAGCCCTATACTCGTCCACTCACTTACTCACCTACTACGTACTTCACTCACTTCACCTCGCTCGCTACAAACAACAGCCGCCCTCCTCATACTTACCCTCCCGTGTCGAAGCCCACATTTGGCAAACAAAATCAAGACAACCCAACATTTCCTTGGACCTCAGGGGGTCACCCATTGACTTGTAAACTGTCGGTTATATAAAGCTACTCGTCATCTCGCTCCATTCTCAGCCTATCTCCCTTGACTCCCAACTCAACCCTCTACTCTTCTGGAAACAAGTTACGCCCCTATTACATCTTCCTTTTCTTCTCAGCCCTCTTACTGTAAGCATTCTCGAACTTGACAAAAGGTCATCACCTTCATATGACTAACTCACCACCTAGCATCTTAGGCATAAGAAGCCAACTAGTCAACTTGAAGACGCCAGAAACTCAGAAGCCCGTTTCTAGAGCACAACTCGGGACTAATTCTATCCAACATGGCCTTGGGAAGCAACTGCGCTCACTCTTTCAAGATGATCAAGTCAGACAACACCCTGGTCCAATGGACATGTAACTTGTGCCACTCTGGTCCGCACTGGTGGATTTTCGAGTGTAGATACTGCAAGATCCACACGTGCCGGGCTTGCGTCCACAACGTGTAGGCGCAAGATGCCTAATATGCCTGTGTTAGGCTGAGCCGTTGTCTCAGGCTTCTCTATTGAAGTGAGTTAGGACATTCTATCTGTCATGTTTCATATGTCATGACATAATGAAAAAAAATGACATGGAAGGAGATGAGTGGAATGCTGACAAGGCAACCAATCTAGTCCCAAGGTCATAACCTCAGCTTTTGTCAAAGCCAAGGTTGAATTTTTATTTTTACTTCATTTTCGATTGGAAGGGTGACCCTTCATCCGGCGTTACAGGTTAAAGATTCACATTCGGAAAAAAACAAAACAAAATGGAATTGTTGGATCCTTGACAAAATTACATCGATCCCCGGAAGTTGAGCGGGGAGGATCCCCCTTGTCAACTACGCTAGGTTGCTGCAGGTCGTGGCCACAACCAGCCATGATATGATCCTATTGGCCTAGACCGTTGTCTTGTCGATGGGGATTCACGCAATACGTTACCCTATCCTCTCAGCCACTCAACGAGCCACAGCGCATCCTAGTCCAATCTTCTCAGATCCCGATGAGATAGATCACTTTCCCGACAAAGCGTTACACCGATGTCACAGGCTGTATGTGGTGTATGTGGTACCTACATCCTAGCTCTGTTTGACGGCACTCATGATTTGATACGATTTCCCTCTACCCCCAAATAGACAGTGCATTTACAGAGGATTTTGGTTTAGGTTTAGGTGCTTTTTTCTTTTCATCTTCTAATTCCCCTATTTTCATGTATGTATGATTGTTTTCGGAGTTCCTGAGGCGTACAGGGATCGCACTGGCAATTATGATGTCGCCTTCACGCCACGGAAACCCCATTTCCTTTCTAGACTGTATTGTACACTGGATACTGGGAAAAGCGGAACAACAAACGGAAAATTTATATGAAAGCTGGATTTCAGCGTTGGCAATGGTTATTGTCATTGGTTTACGAAGGATCTCCTTTCATTTTATTTCTGTCCCTTTTCATCTTCTCATACAAGGTGGTGGAGTCACAGGTGCAGGGAATTGTCGTCAAACAATAGTCATATTGTGTCGAGAGCCAATTCTTCTTGTCTTTTCCCCTTACTTCATTACTTATTACACGTTGCTTCCGGTATGGCGCAGAAGGAGTACAAAAAGGAAAGAAATCATGGCTCCAAAAAAAAAGAAAGCAAGTACGCAAGTACACTTACTTACCTTATTCATTCAATATTGTTCATTAATCTTTTTTTTATTCCCACATAGAGAAAAATACTTTCAATGTTGTTGGTGCCGGGAAGGCAAAGCTCATATGCCGAGTTTTGATGCCACGTTGCAAGGGACATCGGTTTAGCTGTGTTCAGTTATGCGTGCGTGTGTGTGTATGTGTGTTTGGTCTGGCGTATACAGCATGGGCCATGGGGAAATATCAGGTTAGAATGAAGTCAGAAGTCAAAAGTTGAGGCTGCTGCGTGCGGCCCAACGAGGAAAGCTGATATGTTAGGCAGGGCTACTTACAAACGCTGTGCAACGTGGAGACACGCGCTTTCGCACACGCGGCAGTCTGCAAGGTCCCGTCTGCTTCTGGAATGTCTGGAACATCGATTGGGTTGTTGTGGAGGACAGCCTTCACCTGTCGTTTGTACACGGCAGCCGACGTTGGGGGAACACAGCGGGTCAGCCTTGACCCCATATATCATATATTGCATG
This sequence comes from Hypoxylon fragiforme, assembly GCF_022984875.1. Lineage (NCBI taxonomy): Eukaryota > Fungi > Ascomycota > Sordariomycetes > Xylariales > Hypoxylaceae > Hypoxylon > Hypoxylon fragiforme. The sequence continues at coordinate 239,343 of NW_026054761.1, read as the reverse complement.
CATACCATGCCATGCCATGCTCTTCAGTATGTATTATGACGCTTCATCTATCTATCTTTCCACCTACATCACAATGCTTGCACTACCTCGTACCTACCTATCTACGCGTAACCATACATATATGTGTGACCAAACCAATCACGGTCTCGCCTCTGATCTTTGATGGCTAGCGAAACCCGGTAATTCCCCAGCAGCTTTGCTTCCCCGAGACAAGTTTGGTCCCGACCGGATGTAACTCGATCGCGATCCGACAAACCCTCGTGCGCACACCAGTGATTCGAATGACAGCTGTCACTCGTGTATGTAGCTCGCTAGCTCGCTTACCTGCTTGCTTTTCCCTAATCGCAATAGGCAGGTAGAGAAAGCTGGCTCCATGTGCAGCCCTCTCTCCTCTTCAGCTCGCCTAGCTATCGCTTCGTCTCGATCGAGCGTTATACCCCCCCCTACCTAACGACATTGTAGCAAATAGGTACGCGCGGGCTCACTTCGGCCAAGCCCATACGTCCCTCTCACGTATACGTTTCGTCACCTTGATCACGTCTCCCACGGCGACGTCAGCTATCAGCTCCCTTTGCCCTCTTCCCATTTCATCTTCTTGGTCATCTATATTTAGCACATGGTCGCGCAGCGGTGGTAGCAGAAAGGCATACCGCCCGAAGATGGGGGACCACTTGTTACCGGTGTCCACGCGGCGGTCCTTCATAAGCTTCTTGAGTACGGTTCCCTGCTCGCCGGACGCCGGACGCCCCGTCTCGTAGTCGATGTTAATCGAGATACACCGCGCGCAGTTGGCTGTCAGCGCCAGCCGTTTCCCGTCACGCGCTAGGAGTAGCTCTGCCCAGAAGTCCTCTTCCCAGGCTTTGAGCTCTTTTGTTCTTTTCTCTCCCCAACTCCCCCCTTCCTCCTCCGTGATTTCGTCGTCGGATTCTTCATCGGATATGTCATCTACGACGATGTTGGGTCGGAACTTAATCATATCCATGGTTTCGCCTTCCGGTAACCGGGCGCTGACTTCGCGCAGTGATGCTTTAGACGTCACTAGGAATGGCGCTGCTTCGTTGAAGGTTAACCCGCCTATCGATGCTCTCTCCCCCTCGTCCTGCCCCTCCTTATCATCAACACCCTCCCCTGCTTCCCCGAGCCCGCCCCCACTCGTTGGCAGTACTCGCGGGAGAAACGACGTAATGGAGGTAAACCAAGACCGAGCTTGTTCTCGGCAAACCGGCGGTGGCGGTGATGGGGCGTGTGCTAGCACCGCACGCCGGTGGTCCCCTATGTACACGAGCACGGCGCGGTAACCCAGACACGACGTAAACCAGTCGTCGTACGGGTCGCCCATGCGGTGGGTACGCGCGGCGCTGCCGAAGAGCCGCACCTCCACTGTCTCGAGACCCACGGTGTGCGGGCGCAGCGGCACACGCAGCGGACTGCGCTGGTGCTTACGGTGCGTGACGATGACGTGCTCGTGTGTATCATCCAGGGCTTGGTCGAACAATGTGCATTCGGGAAAATAGGCCGTCTGTATGTTTTTGTAGTGGGGGCTAGATGAGGGTGGGGAAGGGTCGATGACTTTGAGGAGCATGAATCGTCGGTCGTGCTGTAGCCCTTCCTGCTGGAGCCGCGTTGTGTGCAGGGAGACGGGGCGGAGGGATTTGATGGGGTAGATGTATAACTGCGTGAAAGGAGGTGAGTATGAGTAGGGATAAGTAGGGGGTGGGGTGGGTGAGTATTGAAATGACGTAGTGAATGTGTGTATGTGTGTGTGTGTGTGAGAGAGAGAGAGAGAGAGAGAAAAAGAGAGGCTGACTCTACTTCTTCCCTTGCCAAGGAGGTTTGCACCTAGCTTGGAAGTGGGTATAATGGTGTGTGTAACTTACCTCGGTGATTTTCACCTTGTTTCGTCCCATCTTGTCTATATCTGCCTAGGTACCTACTCTTAGAAAGGCTGAAGTTTTGAGAGAGGTGGTGGTAGTAGTAGTAGTAGTAGTAGTAGTAGTAGTATTAGCTATTAGCTATAGCTGTTCGGGTCGGTATACCCGATATAGCAATCCCGTTGTAATATATTTACACGTGCTAGGGTATCAATCAATCAATCAATTAAGACAACGACGACGACAATTGAATGAAATACGAAACTATGTGGGTTGGTTCGTTGGGAGAAATGAGGAAAAAAGATGCATAGGCTATATTATATGTTACTGGACTGGATTAGATTAGATTAGATTAAACGCAGGGAGATGTGTAGATTGTGTATAGGTTGGTAGGCAGCTTGTTCAGGTAGGCAGTAGGTTGGTAGGTATGTAAGGTAGTAGATATGATAGTTATGGTAAAGAAGGATGGATGGATAGAGGGGAAGAGGGGGATCACCACTGACGCAATGCGGGGGGGGGGAGTGAGTGGTGCAGAGCCTCAATTCAAGCTACCGAAAGCAACTGGGTAACCTAGATGATTGATTCGATGTTGTTTTGCTATCCGGAGCTTCTTTTTTTCTTTTCTTTTTCTTTTATAATGCTGCATCATCTAGGGCATGCATATACGCGGGGAAAGGAACGGTTACCTAGGTATGTATGTTTTGCGGAGGGACACGGGAAAGAATACGAAATAAATAAATAAATAAAAAAAATAAAAAATAAAGAGGAAGGAAGCGAGGTCGGCTTTCGGGGCGTCGGACTCGTCCCGCGGGCCAATACGAACAACGCCGTTTGGTTCCGTTCGTTCGTTCGGCGGGTCCGAAGCGGAGGTAGTTAGTTATGTACATACCTGGTCAGGGGGTGCTAAACCTTAATGATGATAAGAGATAGATAGGGGGTTAGACTCGGATGTTGCATATAGTAGTAGTAAGCCGGTAAGTAGTTGGAATAAACGTTTAGTTATCATCTGCCTAACTACCTTGGTAGGTAGTTAATAAAAAAATATACCTACCTAGATAGGTATCTACACGCGCGCGTACCTGGGAATTATGTAGGAGAAGGGCTGATTCGACGACATTCCTATGTATGGGATTCCCGAGTACGAGATCATGTCGTGGCATAAGTAGGTACATACATAATACCTTCTTACCTAAGTAGCTAGCTAGTAGATGTTCAACCTGCCTGCATCGTGGATACTGGGTAGGTAGGTAGGTACCTATCTTATTAACAGCCTGGAGCTTATGGCCGTGGAACGGGAGAGGGCTAAAGGGGGTATAGATGCTAGGTAGGTACTATGGGTGGGCAGATATGACATGGAAAGATTCGGAACATCATCATCACCATCAGCATCATCATCGTCATTATCACGTACATGTATCAGTGACTTTGCTCGAAGCCAGGCATAAACGGTCGTAAAACCATTTACGCCCCTGAATATCAAGTTTCCTACCTACCCGTTTACCTGCCTAGACTTCCAAGGCATACCTATACACTATACTCCAAGGGGAAGGGGGCGACTGGACATAGCCCCCCTATTCCACCTACCTACTCGAGAAAGTTAGAGCTGTCATGTGAATTTTCTCTAGACTCTAGAAACTTGGCCGCATGGAGAATGTCGACTTTTCGTGGTATACCTGCCTACCTAGGTAGGTAGGTACCTGAGGTTAAGAGACTTCCAAGGTTGTCATACTCGCATGCATAGGCACCTACCTAGGTAGAGTCTGGTAGACAGGCACCGCCTACATGTTATAACCGGTGACGCCGATGAGAAACATAGAACGCAGGTAAGTAAGTACGTCCAAAACCCCACAAGACAAGGAAAAAAAAAAAAAAAAGTCCAGGCCCTCCCTCCCCCACAAATATATAAGACACACAGGAACCAAGAGCCTATCGGGCAGCCACCCGCTAACTAACAACAGCGAGGGCAGGCAGGCCAGCAAGGCAGCCGAAAGAATATGGATCTAACTAGAGATCTATGTAAGTATCTATGGTGTGACCTGTCATACCATAGAAACCTGGGTAGGTAAGCACCTGGGTATGCGTGTATGCATGTGTGAATGTAGGTATGTAGGCATGTATGTATGTAAGGTAGGTAAAAACCTTGGAAGAATGGGTGGGTGGACCACCCGGGGTCTCGGCACAGAAAATAATCGGCTGTTCTTTCTTTCTTATTCTTTTTCTTTTCTTTTTTTTTAGCGAGAATGTCCGAATAAAAAAAAGGGGGGGAGGGGGGGGCCGATACATAATAACAGGTGGCCAGTCAGTCAAGTTATATTAATGAAAGGCTATTTATTAAGGCTAATTCGGTACCCAGCAACTGATAGGGAACCGGGCTGGCGGGAGCTTCCATCGATGCGTTTGGTCTTCTTACCTGGCAGTAGGTACCTACCTACCTACCTAATGTTTTAGGGGAGGGGGAGTGGAAAAAGGGGGTGAGCAAATCAGGCACGCCTTTCTGAGTTTCAAAGAACGTTCGACCCATAGCTTCATAACACTTGGATTTGCTCGGGTCGATTCCCTAAGGTGTGTGGAAGGCCCTCCTATTGGCCATATATAGTAGCTGACCCCCTTTATTTTCTACCTACACAAGCTAAGCTAAGCTACTAGTCATGCGAAGTCAGCTTTCTTTGTCTGGGTCTGGATGGCATACATACTTCGCTTTCTGCTTTCTCAAGGAAAATATGTCGGTAGCTGCGAATCGAATCACAACCCTCAGCTATGAAGACCACACATGGCTTACTGGGTATCGGTAGATATTGATTCTGCCTTGGCTTATTCGGGTGGGCTCTGCAGCTCAAGGCGTATCTTTCTCACCTTAACTTATTTCCCGGGAGACGCAACGGCCACGATAGCAAAAGAGGTTTGCAACTCGTAGACTGATTGGCGAGAAGATAAAGGCAAGGTAAAGGTAGGAAAATATTTTATTAGATAATCAAGAGCTGCCATAATTATTTTTAGATATCCACCTACTCTACCTAGGTACCTAGGTAGTTGTATAAATTCCGGAGGCTTTGATTAGCGTAGTTTACGTGGCTCTCTCATAACGGTAGTCGCTTTACAGAGCGTTAGCGACCTCTAGCCTTAGTGCATCGTATTGAACATATACGGAGTTGGGCAGCACCGCGCTTTCGTAATTCGTCGCGTTGAACGGTAGGCTCAGTATGATTGCATTTTCGCCTTCTTTGAGCAAGGCCGTATCAAAGGCGAACTTGTTTCCGATGTTATAGCAGATGACAGCGGATCGCACAGCGCAGGAGGAGCTATGGTGCCAGCTATCAGACGGTCAGTAAGCCATCGGAGATGAAAAGAGTGTGTACGTGGTGGGCGTGAAGGTACTTACGGGATCACCCAAGGCTCAAGATCCTTTCCGTTGATATTAACCGTATATGCCAAATTGGCGTGGGGCTCGGATGCGTTGAAGACATCCGTGTTGCCTGCAGCAGTTTTGGCTCCAGCTAATTGAACTGTGAAAGTCGCTGTCTTCTTCTGCTCTATCTGAGACTTGTCCAAGTCAAACACGATAGTCCAGTTGTTGACATTGCCGTCGCCGTAATACGATGTAGGACGGAGGGAGTTGGCATAGCCTCCAAACACACTCCAGTGAACATAATTCAAGTCTTTGGAGACATCACTCTCGCCAACTTTGAAAGTAACGCCGTTCGGGAAGTCATCCACGAAGTCATAAGCAGCCCAATAGATCCTATACTGCTCCGGATGAAGCGGATGGGTCGGATCACGCTCGTAGCCGTGCCGGTATTCGCCGCTACTCTTATCTGGCGTGCCTATGCGAAAGATCTCGCTTCCGTGACTTTCTTCTTCCCATTTGACTTCAGTAGTCTCTACTTGCCCGGCACGCACCAAGATATCGTCTTGAACATGTTGTCCAAAAATGCCATCGGCATATATCGTGAGACGATACGTGCCAGCTTTCACTCGTGGAATATTGCAATCGCCAGCTTCGTTGATCTCGGCCCAGTACTGGTAAGCCTCGATGTCGGAAACATTGTCCTGGAAATCCACGCCGTTTTGTGACAATACGGCAATGGCATTTTTGGCATTTTTAGGTAGGTCGACGTGTAATTTCCAGGTACTGCGCTTGTTGCTAGGAACATAATTGGGCACGTATTCCGCGATAGAATCATAGAATTCGGCGTTCCATTCCGGATCTGCGAACTGCGCTGCGTCCTCTCGAAGAACCTGAAGATCAGTTCCAGCAGGAAAATGGTTGAAGTAATAGTATTGCTGATTTGGTCAATGGAAACCCCGACGCGCATAGGATGTGATTGACTTACTGGGCCAAATGTACGGTCAAATCCGTCGGTTATGTTTGGCTTTGAAGTATTAGCAACCATGTAATCCTCAAGTGTTATAGCCGACTGACCGTTTGATCTCCATGATGGTTCGACACTAAGATCCAAGTCAGTTAACTTCATCACGTCCTAAGCAGTAGATGACCACTGACCCATGTAATCGTATACTATCCCATCAACAACCAAGTCAGAATGCAACGGACCACCGAAGTAGGTTTCCTTCGTGTTCATCACCATCCACTATACAATACGAAGTTAGGTAGATTCTATGTGTGAGAGAGACTAGTTTCAGGGAAGCCCCCGGTATAGGTCACAAGACTTGTACGGGGGTTGCTCATGGGCGGTGAAGCTTCAGCGGAAAGATAAGTGTGTAATCGGAAGATTACTCGGGGGTATACTTACAGCTCCGAACGTTGAATTGTCCGATGTCTGGGATCCATCGGCGTACCTGGGTACATCATGTCAGTCTAGCCAAGACCAAGAAAGTACCTGCCTAGGTAGGTAGGTAGACGGGGAAGAATCCGACTAACATCCCGTGGGCATCATGATTCCTCCAAGTGTCTTGAAATGTGTACTTGGTGAAATAGTCGGCTTCTTGTTGAACGTAAGGGTCATCAGGCGTGTTACCCAAGTACCAGGTAGCATCTATAACGTGCGCGGGTCAGTATTTTCCGAAAATGGGGTCTTCGTATACGAGAATAGGGCATATAGTGATGTCTCGGTGCTCCCGAAACATCATTCGTCCCGGCCTCGAGGCTGATGGGACTGTTCAACGTAAACTCTAATAGTTCCTCACCTTGTACCACGACCTGGCTTCCCTGAGCCTTCTTGCTAGGCAGTGGGGCATATTGCAATCCATTAGTCGCGAGATGCGTCCATATGTTCGAGTTTGGCCGAAAGAGAGTCCGAAATTCTTGAAGGTTGCGCAAGAAGGGTGTGGTCTTGCTGTGATATGCAAGACGTGAAAAGGCGTGTAAGCCAGTCTCGCCATCCTTAAGGAACCAATATTGCTCGAGAATTTGGCCGGTGGGTGTGTAGGTGTCAGACATCTTGATGCCTCCGTAACTTATCCCTGCCACGTCTGTTCCCGAGTATAGCTTATAGGTGGGTTGCGATGATCCGGGTGTCCAGAAGCCTTGCGGTGTACTCGATTGAGCTTCAGCCGCGTTGCGTTACGTTGTAAAAGTTTCATGTTACTTACCAATAGCAGTCCAAATAGAATTTGCCGGTAGATCCAGAAGGAGTGCCTAACAGGTTTTGACCATCCAGCTCCACGGCATCCATAGACCCCGAGGCCTTGTCGACACGTGCGTATAGCCGGTCATTCTGAATGACAAGATGAGCGCCATCCTCGGTTGCAACCACTTCGGCGTTTACGCGTCTAGAAAGAGACAGGAGACTAAGAAACGAGCAAGAAATCGCGCGGAGAAGCATCTTGACTCGATTTCAAGAGTTTAACGCGTGATACAAGAATATACTGTACATATTAGCCTGTCTCGTAAGCTATTGGATATTTTAATAAGGCAGCTTAGGCATATATATCGTCGATCTTCGGAAATGGCTTGAACGAATCCCCGTATAGTACCCCGTATAGTAGACTTAGGCATTACGGTTGGAGAAATTCATACTCCACTTCTAGGTAATTATTCCGCGAACTAGATACCTATCTACTTAGTAGGTACGGGGAACGGTGCTGAATGCGGGGAGTTTGTGGGGTGAGGCTTAATATCTTCGATAGAGACTTCGCTCAACGGCATATAACTGCGGAGAATCTGGCTGGGGAGAGGCCCAGGGTAGTTTCGGATCTCGGTAAAGGACATAGCGAGAAAGCAGAAGGGTTAATAGCCTATACGATCTCAGCATTACTTACCTAGGTAGCCACTTAGGTAGCCACTTACCTCTTAGACTACCTATGTTTATCATCTTCTATGAGTTGGCTACCTAGATAGGCAGATAGGTAGCTCTGATAAATTAGGTGATGCTTGTAGCAACGAAGGTTGGTCTCGGTTAGGTTGGCAAGCTTCTAGACTTCTTCGAAGAGGAGTTGAGACGAGGTTTAGGGCTCCCAATTGGTCCTGCATAGGGATGGGCTGAATGGAACGTCGATCATTGGAGGTTTGCTGGTGTAACTGACTTATAGAACATATGATCTATAAACAACCTATTATGCCAGACTTCGTAGTTCAGATGATGGCGCTGGATACCTGGCTAGTAGGTTTGCGCATGCATAACAGTGCAACGGTGATCCGCAAGTGAACTCCCCTGCATCTTTCGGCTTTGTATCCAGTCAGCTGGGACGCATTTGATTAGTCGAATGATTTGTCGATACGACATATTGCTCGTGGTTGAAAAAGGGCAGACGGAGACAAAGTGGCAATTAAGGCAGTGCAAGGTAATATGGCTCATGACTGATCAAGCCAAGTCATGTAACATTGAATGCTGTACATATGGAGATGGTACAAGCATCACTATCACCAATATCGTCATTGTACAGGACGCATGTGGTTTGGGGTACAGTTGGTAATGATTCAGAGTTATGGATGGGCTGGATTGGATGAGGTAGCCCTAGAAGTGCTTCAATATGTATGCATTGCAGTGTATTGTGCAATAACTAACTAAGTTAGTAAACATTGAACATTGAACATTGAACATTGAAATGATTGAACAGATGCAGGACGGATCGGGATTGCGGAGCCGAAGACAGCAAACTTTAATACTACATATGTACTAACTAGTTACTACTAGGTAACTAGTAGTTAGTAATACCTAAGTTTAGGTAATACCCGACCCGCTTTGGTACATGCGCATCAGCGCTAACATTGAACCTTCTTTTTTTATACTTCAATATACTTAGTAAGTAGTTATGTACTCTTTACTTTCTTTCAAAGCACTTGAGGTTACTCGATTTCTCTTTTGAGTTGTAAAGCCGCAACTATTGGATTATTTTAGTATATAGGTGATACCATCATTGATGTAGTGACTGTACTACTACACCAGCGTGGACCCATACTACCTACATAGTTAGTACTGTAGTATTGTGTACACAGTATTGTCAGAACATTGAATTGTACAATACAATACCATAGGTCCCCACTTTGTTGAAGTAAATACTACATAGTAATAATACTAGGTTAGTAGTATGCATGTGGATGGGTATCAATGATAGCATACATGTGGCAAAGGCCGCAAAGCATGGCATGTGGGTTTCTTCAATGTTCGTCAGGTACAGATACAGATCAATTGATACGCACGCAACTCAGTGCTAAGGCTTGGGGCTTGGGGCTTGGGGCTTGCTAGTGGCGGTAGTAGCCCCAGTAAAGCCAAGGTACCGGTATTACTACATAGTACTAGTAGTAGATGCTATTGAATGGCACTGCACTGGGCACTGCACTGGCAATGCACTACCCCTAATCGTGCTCTCCTTAATGGCTGGATAAAGGTTATTCCTCTTATCTAGCATAAAATAGATACTGATAGTACATTAAATGGGTACCTTAATAAGCTCACGTTGTTTCATCTAACGCTGGGCTCGAACGTACCTTCGCGTACCACCAATAAAAAAAATTTAAGAAAAGGCCAACGAGAATCAAGGAAAGCATTTGAACTTATCTTACTTGCTAATCACTTTTTGAAACCTCAAATGTTGTCAAATTCCAAACTTGGGCGCCTGTGTAGGCTAGACAACACAGACTATGAACGGCCAGACCAGACCAGACCACGAGGGTTACTTGCAGCTCGGATTTCTCATTCTTTGTGGCCATCTGACTGTTCTTTCAGGGGCAAAAGGAGCAAATGATGGTGTCTACCAAAATAAAATAAAAAACGGGGTGACGAGGATGACTTGAGGGCAGATCTATTTCGACATTCGGCCAGATCTAAACTAAAACTAACAAAGTAATGGGCTCGGGAATTATTGATACTACTAACTAGTTACTTCGTACAGAGTATTCGTGTGTATCCTCCTCTTGGTCGAAATATGAAAACCTCCGTCTAAAAGGATTATTCATGCAACATTACCCCCAGCATGAGAATCATATCCTTTCTGAAACAGGAGCACGACCCTATCGGAGATCTCTTTACAGCTTCCCATGCTTTGCCTATCCTTTGCCTACCCTTTGCCTACCCATTGCCTACCCATAGGTAGCTAGTCACAAACTTAACCCGGCATTTTTTTCACTCAGCATGCCCAACATATTCATCCCTTTCCTTCGTCGTCAAAGATTGTCCTAGGGTCTACCGTGGCGGACGCACTGCCAATCATCAAGTGCCGCGAGCAACTTCTTCGGGTGCGTAGGAAACACGCCGCTGGCTCGGCTTGCACAGCGTTTGTGCAGCGTTTGTGTAGTCCTACCAGCCCTACTGTCAAGCTGATCTACGGATCGCGAGACGACCCATGTCTGGAATGTGTATTGTGGATTATACCTATTATCTATGTACACTGTTTAGACGAAGCTAGAGCTTTGCTGAGCTCATGTGAGTCCGCACGCATATGAACCTGTTTTGAGACATGATCCACATCCTCGTCACTCTCCCTTAATCTACTCCCGGTTGAGATCGAGTTGAAGATCCCCATCCATCCGATCAAGTAGCAAGTGTTACTACCATATAATTCTTTATTTATTTATATTTAAACATCTCTTTCTCTTCTTAACCCCAGGCCGGTTCTGGAATCTTTCCCGCTCCATCATACGAACCATTTTCTATTCAGTGTGATCGCCATGGTTTCTTCAACTTTCATCGGCTCCTTGGCCTCTAGGGCCATTTTCTTAATGTCTAGTCATATTGGCGGCCGCGCCGACTCAGCGACATATGCCTCTCATACCGTCGATGCGCTGGGCACTCTTCAGCAATGGTATAACCGTGATACCGGCTTATGGGACACCACTGGCTGGTGGAATAGCGCCAATTGCTTAACTGTGTTGGCCGACTTCGCGATTGTAGACGAGTCGGCTTCTAATTCCCTAAATATCCCAGAGATAATACAGAACACTGTAAGTCTAGTCGAAGGATCTCTTCCTCGCTTCTCTCATTTTATGTGCTCGAGAGCTCGAATCACTTCGTGATGATATTCAGGAGTCACGAGCTCCCCCCCCCCCCAACGAGCATAACAGCTCATGTCCATTTTAATATCCGCTTCAAATCCCATACAGTTAAAACATGGCTAATTCTATATGGAACAGTACGATCAAGCACAAAAGACCACAGTACAGGCCAAAAAGACCCTGTCGGCGGCGGGACTCCCCATTTCATCATACACCAGAGTACCAAAAAGAGCTGTGATTGGTGAGAGAGGTTTTGACAACTTCCTCAACGACTACTACGATGATGAAGGCTGGTGGGCACTAGCTATGATTCGCAGTTACGATGTTGGCGTCCAAGGCCTTGGAGACCAGCAGTATCTTCAGGCCGCCGTCGAGATCTTCGAGGATATGAAGAAGGGCAACTCTACCTGTGGTGGTATCTACTGGAGTAAAGTTGGCACATACACCAATGCCATCGCGAACGAGCTTTATCTTAGTGTCGCCGCCTCTCTTGCCAACCGAATCCCCTCTCGAAAGGGTTACTTCCTCGACATCGCCAACACCCAATGGAACTGGTTCAAGAATAGCGGGCTAATCAACAGTGACAATTTGATCAACGATGGGCTTACGGATGCCTGCAAGAACAACGGCATGCAGACCTGGACCTACAACCAAGGAGTTGTCCTGGGTGGGTTAGTGGAGCTTTCTCAAGCCACGGGGGATAAATCGCTTCTCGACGAAGCTAATACCATTGCCACCGCCGCTATTACTAAGCTGTCTAAGGATGGTATCCTTTCTGATGGCTGCGAGCCAAACTGTGGAACTGACGGCTCGCAATTCAAAGGGATATTCATGCGAAACTTACACTACCTACAAAAGGCTGCTCCTTCAGAACCTATCCGAAACTTTCTCCTCACCAACGCGGACACGATATGGGACAAGAACCGCAACGATCAGAACCAGCTCGGTGCGACCTGGCAAGGCCCTTTCCAAGACCCAACGGCAGGCACCCAAAGCTCTGCCCTCGACGTCCTCGTAGGGGCGGCAGCGGTAGCTTAATCACACCGCCCTAATGACATGTGCGTGTGCAGGCTTTGAGAGGGGCGGGAGGCGAATCGGCGTTCAGGTTTATCGGCACGGGATGTTGGATACCACTCATTTATTTACCTCAGGTACCTAGTATAGGTAGTCACCTACCAACAACAACACACATTGCAGAATCGCATTATATTCTTCTATATTAAGTAATCATTAACTTAAAGTAAAGATAGTCATAATCCACCAAAGAAAGACTTCCCCAACAAGCAAAAACCCATGAGTGAACGAGTTATAATTGCGGTGAAATTCATTTCCTCTTCCGGGCATCAGACTGCCACCGTGCTGGCGCACGCGCTCACGCGCCTTTTCTAGAAATAGATCATCTTTCACTTCTAACGCATCCTCGTGGTTGGCTCGCCCCGCCCTTGCCTTTTCCCTTTGTAGGCGAGGTGATCGCCGGGGTTATTTGGGGTAACATGTATATGTCTGCATGTAGTGTATGACACTGTATGTAAGGAGAAGTGATCAAATCGATGTAAGGAAACTTAAAAAAAGAAAGAAAAAAGGCCATGTGCCAACCGGTTGAAGTTAGGTTGCGATCAATGGTCGTTTATACCTCTACTGCGGAAAAAACTGGGTAACGAGGTGGAAATTGGTGTTAGTTATTACAGGGGAGAGCTTTTTTTGGTGGTGGTGGTGGTTAAAGTCTTTATTCCCTTCCCTTCTTCCCCCCTTTTATTATTTCCGCTATTATGCCGTAGGTACTAATTAACTAGCTAACGTCAGAGAGAGAGAGAGGGAGGCAAGGGTTAAGAGTTCCTCATTTTTTTTTTTATCATTTTAGGATTGAAGACGTGGATATAACTAGATTAACTAAACTCGATGTGAATCTTTCATTTATTGGAGAGCTACATGCAGGTTAGCAGCTTTGCTGGGCAGCGAGGTAGCTAAGGCTGCTAAGCAAATAGTTACTGTATTTTAGTTAGTCGGTGATCCTACGGGGGGGGATGGATAACTAGGTAGCTCTCTTCATGCAACCTGGCAGTTGAAGTCCCGTGCCTGCATACAGAGTGCATGGATATATGGGGATATTGTTATTCCTTACGTCAACGATGAATTGCAAGTTGCAACCTCTCTTCTTATCTTTTTTTTTTTTTTTTTTTTGCCAAGATAGTTAGTTACCTAAATAAATTAATTACAGACTGAAGGAAAAAGAGAGAGATAGATAACTAGTAGATAGATGGAACGTTAACACAAGGGAGCTTAACTTCTTCCGATATTATCCGTTGGGCACACGACACCTTGGTCTTGTTGCTTCGCTCACCTTACCTTGCTTCACTTCTTGATACTTAATATAGGCACTCACTCTAACCCCCTCCCCCCCCTCTCCCATATATTGACGGGCGTCTAGGCGCCGAGGCGCCGGGTTCGAGCTTACTACATACATACAGCCACTTGCTGTTGCTAATAAACCAGGTTAGATACGACATACATCCCCAGCACCTAGGTATCACATACATACCTTGCGGGGGAGGGTAAACAAAACGGATACATGCAGGCAGAAAAGGGAAGTGTCGCTTCATTGAATTGATTGATTGATGAATGAATGAATGAGTGAATGCGTGCGATATATCAGGTTTCTTCGGCTTTCTTTCCAAGGCTTGCTCTCTTACACAGCTGCACTATGGATATCTCCCTACCTACGTAGCTCATACATACGAGGCCGGTCACATCCATGATGTCAGTTTCTGTCGCGTGTTCGTGTCTAGGTAGGTCAGGCACGAAGTCAAATCAACGAAGGGAGTACCTAGTACTGTGTATAGCGTCAGAGGAGGTAATCTCACCTTGTGCGTTTAAGCTACATACCTACATACTGCATGTGGCTCCTCTACATCCATTACTTGTACCTAGCAGGTACCCAACCACCTATGTAGCACCAGGTAGTAAGTAGCACATAGAGACACAATAGTTATTTGTAACCTAGAAAATTGGAATATATTGGTAAATAATTACTTACGTAGTAGTTCAGGTACTACATCACTAAGTAGTAGGTAGTCTCACAAAGCCAGCCTCACATTAAGATGACGTCTAGGTAATGAATGAATAACCCTTAGTTTTGAACCCCACCCCATCAATTAGACCCGGGAACGAGTGCGTGGCGTCCGGCCAGACAGACCTCGCTCGATCCCGGACCACGGAGCCATCAGCCAACCTAATGGATTACACGCGCGATTAAGTACGCCACTAAGCGTCAATAGCTCACCATTGAATATTCATAGGTTAGCATCTTGCGCGTTTATTCTGGGGTTTTGCCGTGAACTAAGGTTAGTGCGATGCTAACCCTACGATATTAGTTAGGCCCCTGATGATCTCTACTATGTATTGGAAGTTGATTCTGACTAACTGTGTGGCTCTTAGGTGAGACTCAACCCCTATTACATAACTACATCATACTATGATGTATCACAGTCAGATGAATGCGTATTAGATCCAAGGTTGTTAGGGCAAGAACAAGGCCTAAGAAACCAACCACTATGATATCAACAAGTCAGCCTTAGTCAGGGGAAGCTAAGTAGACCGTACGACGTAGAGCAAGAACATGTGTAAATATGTATCCATTAATCAGGCCATTCATACTCATCAAACTGTAGTTTCTTCAACTCTTAACAATACAAGTGTGATCCGACTTTGTTTGCACCAATGCAGCCGACCCAAACGACGTAAATTTACATTCCAATGTACTCTGGAATACCTAACTTCTTTGTAATAGCTTGGTCTTCCCAAGTCGAACAATCCCATGCTGTTTTTAACCCCACGTACCACCTCCACCACCAGATCGTCCAACCTTTCGTTGGGCGCTTAGTCTCCACTCGTCTTCTGCCGCGTACTTGTTGTACAGAGGTTGTATCCTCTCCGCCTTCTTGCGCTTGCTGAGCTTATCAGTGGGAGCGACCTTGAAGAAAGTCGGAGCTGCTGAGACGAGCCACTTCGGTTCAATGCTTGTCGTGCAATGCATATATTCCTTCGAAGTGAGAACTAGCGTGTGATAGATCACCCATTCCGCCTGCTTGCCGAATAGCGCCGAGCTTGGGTGCAGGTACACTGGCGTTCCTTCAACTAACGTCTTATACCCTTCTTGCGGGTCCTTTCTCGCCGAATTGCGGAAGAATCCAGAACACAAAGCTTGTCTGACCTTATTGGTGTCTCTGCCACAAGAAACGATAGGGTGTCGGTACCGTTCCATGATTTTCGTCAACTGCTCTCGAACTTCTTTAGCGCGCTTCATCGAACGTGCTTGAATGAAGTTCTCGAAGCACCAAGCTGCTGCGTAGCCGCTGTTCTTCCAGGCCTTGTAAACGTTGAGAAGGGTGAGGTGGTCCCCATGGGGGTCGTGAAACTTGGCCTTCTTTTGGTCGGCCTGCGTTTGCTTCTCCTTGGGGCGATAGAAGACGTTGGGAAGGTTCAACAACGCGACAATGCTAAGCATCTCATCTGAACAGCCTATATCGACTGCACCGATGAGGACCTTGGCTAAAGCAGGCTCCATAGGGAAATCGGCCATTTTGCGACCCAGACGAGTTAGGAGACCTTCGTCATCTAATGCTGACAGGGCATATAACTCTTCCAAAGCTGTCAACATAGTATTGGTAGGGGGTGGATCCATGAAGTCGAAGTGTAGTAGGTCGTTGATGCCCATGGCCTTTAGCATGAGAATGGTATTTGCCAAGTTCTGCCGTTGAATTTCTGGAATGGTTGTGGGAAGCATCTCAGACTGGTAGGCAGCTTCAGTATACAGTCTAAAGCATTTTCCAGGACCAGTTCGCCCAGCTCGACCAGCACGTTGGTTGGCCTGAGCTTGCGAGATAGGAGTAACAACCAAAGAATCCATCCCGAGCTTAGGATCGTATGCATTCTGCTTCACGAACCCAGGATCCACCACATAGTAGATATGGTCAATTGTAATAGAGGTCTCTGCAATGTTGGTGGCAATCACGACCTTTCTACTACCAGGAGGTGCAGGATCAAAAATCCTGCTTTGCATCTCGCTGGGGAGCGCCGAGTAGACTGGCAGAATGATCAGCTCGGGAACGCCAGGGCCCAGGGCTTTCATGCGCTCGTATAATATTTCTGCCGCCGTGTCAATCTCTTCTGATCCTGTGAGGAAAACCAGTATGTCTCCAGGTGGTTCAGTCAGATGAATTGTCATGACTGTTACCAGCGCTGTGTCGAGATAATCTGATTCTGGTTCTCTACTATATAATATCTCCACAGGAAACGTACGCCCGGGGATTGTGAAGATAGGACATTCGTTGAAATATGCTGAAAATTTATCAGCATCCAGTGTAGCAGATGTGACGATTATCTTGAGATCTGTTCGTCGTTTCACGGTTTTTTTCAAAAGCGCAAAAAGAACGTCCGTTGCTATAGTCCTCTCGTGGGCTTCATCTAACATGATGACCGAATATCTACGCAGGTCTGGGTCCATCAGAATCTCACGTTCCAGCATACCATCGGTCATATACTTGATCTTGGTTGATGGACTTGTACAATCTTCGAATCGAATGGTATACCCAACTTCGTCTCCCAGTTGGCAGCCAACCTCCTCAGCAACACGTTTCGCAACGGACATGGCTGCTACTCGTCGCGGTTGGGTGCAGCCTATCATGCCCTTGTTCGTAAAGCCTGCCTCGGCAAGATATTGGGTAAGCTGTGTGGTCTTTCCAGATCCGGTCTCACCAACAACAATCAGGATTTGATTCTCGTGGACGGCTTTTATGAGCTGGTTTCTGAAGGCAAAGACAGGCAGGCTTTCTCGTTGTTGTTTAATTGACATCGTAGTCCGTTTGCCAAATGACTGATCCTTGGGTGCAACGACCTGCTTCCACTCTGGTACGGCATCGGGCTTCGTGGCGGTGGCTTTTGTAGCCCGTAAATCACTCGCAAATTTCCTGCTATCTGGATTCGCCATTGGGTCTTGCCATTGCGAAGCTAGGTCTACCTTAGTCTGGTCCTGCGAAGCATCGACCTCCTGTTGTCGTAACTCCTTTCTTTCTTTCGATAATGCAGTCCCTGACATAGCTGCGCGGTTAAGTGATCCATCAGGTGCCTTCACAACCCTGATCGGTGATAGTTCTAGCGATTGCTTTGTCTGACCGGCAAGGAATGGTGGCTCTTCATCTCGCACTTCGATGTCGACTTCCTCTTCTAATTCCATCTCACCCTCGCCTCTCAATGTAGCATTGTAATCCTCCTCTAGGTCAGGATAATCTGAGGCTTTGGCCACACCGGAAGCAATCAGTTGTCGAATCTCCCACCGTTCTGGCGATGTCATCCTTTTCTTGTGAGACCGCGGTGGGCCGCTGTAGGACGCAAGTGATGCCAAATTGTCATCATTACGGGCAAGCACACCGTTCCGGCTTCCAAGACTCTCCATATTTGCGCCTGATTGTATGCGGGCTTGGGGGGCAAGGTCCATACCAGTCTCCTGGTCGACATCCTTCATGGAAAGTCCTATCCGATTCGACTCAATTTTAGTGACCTTGACCTTGACATCTTGACCCCTCGATAGGAGGTCAGAAGGGTGGTTAACTCTTTGGCCTTGGACTAAGTTCGAAATGTGTACCATTCCATCTACCTTGCCTTTGACACCATGCAGATTGACAAACGCACCAAAGTCCTTCATGCCAGTGACGTGACCATCGTAGACTTTGTATAGTACAGGCGAATCATCGAGTTCGGGCTCGGGAGGGCGTCGGAACATATTATCATCTTCCTTATCGTCGTCATCATATTTTTGCCTCCTCCCTCTGTGGCCGTCGCGGCGTGATCGGTGCCCATCTCGCTCATCTCGTTCATCTCGTCGACCTTTTCGTTCCCCGTTACCGTTTGATTGATTGTAATATTCGTCATCGTCGTAGTTGCGATCCTTACGCTCTCGCGATCGATACCTGTCCTTCCTTTTTCTTTTCGAAGCTTCTCTCTCAGGGCTCCGAGATCGCTTTCTAGATTCTCTGTCGTGACGAGTACCGCTAACTTTGCTTTCGAGCCCTTCCAAAAGTGCTAGGGTATCATCTATGTCATCTCCTCCTCCGTTGCTAGCATCCTTATCTGGGATACTCAATCCTTTGAACAGAGTCTCTTTCTCCTCCAAAGTACGTACTTGCTGATGTTCTTCTCTTGAAGAATCTTTTTCGGCCTTGAAATTAGGATGTATTGTTCGGACTAAACGATCGATACTCTCAAATAAACTGTCGGGCCAGCTTGCGCCGCCCAACTGGGCCAACTTGGACTTAAAATCGGATAAGTTAGAGCTCTCTAGTCGCTGGGCGATGATGAATTCGGCTAAGGTCTTGTCGGAGATTCCTATATGGTTCTGGAGCTCTGACGTAACTTTAGACACCAGCGATAGGAGCTCGAGCTCATGGAGATCATCGTCCATGGTGTAGGTGCCACGTTCGTTTTCGAATGAGCCAGTGGTGTGGTTAGTGGTTAATTATCTGGTCGGATTAAAATAGGTGTTGAAAGAGTGAAGTGCTGAATGATATCAAACGCAAGCTTGAACAGTTAAGAAACAAGCGATGAATTACGGCACCGCATGCATTTCGCAAATAGTGTGTATATAGGGTCGGCTCTTTATGGAATTCGTATGCGTATTGTTGTCGTCTTGTGCGTTGCTTTCTCTTTTTTTCTTCTTTTTTTTTCTTGGGTATGAAGTAAGTTATTAGGTGCAAGGTAAGTTAGGACGAGTTACACGCTTGACGACGAAAAGTCAATTATCGATGTCAGCAAATCACGCCAAGCTTTGCTAGGTTAGGCACTTCAAGTTTGTCCTATGTTTAGTGGGGTCGCAGTACAGTGTACTTGTAGGTACCCCTAAATATTAATGATTTACAGTAGCGTACAGGGCACTTCCTTCCAATCGCCAACTAAGCCCTTTGGATTATCAGATAAACTTCCAAGGTTGAACCTACAATGTTATCATTAAAGATGGACGCTGTCTCTTTCAGATCCATCACTTTCACTACATCCACAGCATTGAAACCAAAAAAATCGTACATATAGGTGTGAAGAATACCTCTATTGAGTATCATTAACATAACACATAACAAGACATCAACGTAAGGTTAGATATCTTATCATGATATATCATGGATGCGATGGAGTGGGTATTACGATCGGCCTATCAACCGAAACGGGGAATCTCTCTTTCACCGTTCCCGCTTCGCATATGCCTACATATATATGTGTATGTCAGTATATGTCAGTATATCTTTGTTTTATTTATCAGTATTCACATTAATGACCCTTCTAGGTTACATATCTAGTGAAGTCTTCATATATATAAATGAATAATCTCAGCATATAGAATATATCTATAACTAATGATACCTATAATATATCAATACGACAGTTATCTCTCGCCTTCAGCCGATTACCCATCAGGGCCACGGTACCTTCTCCGGCCTTGGCAGGGGTCATACCGGTCTAGACCAACACCGGACGGTGACTGTGGTTATCCCTGAGCACGCAATTAACCGAATAAACAGATAATCCATCTTGACTTTCATGGCAGCCTAATTGTCAGCTTCCTCGGATTACCTACATACACTGTAGTGCCTAGAAGTTCGCACTCTCACTCAGTGCCGCCATGATAGATCAAAGATCATGAGCCAACTAGCCTTCATAGGATACGATGGGGATTCGTTCCCCTTTCGCTCCCAACCATTTTCTAATCTGAAGGCCACTCAAGAAGAGATTACCAGGTCCGTATTGATTCCTCCATGTAGATATAGAACACTACATATGTACCTACATGCCTAGGTACCTACGAGGTAGATAGGTAGCATAAGTATCTAACACACTTGTCTAGTAGTACGGACCTTCAATGGATATATGATCTCTCTCGTTTTGCAAAAGCTGGCTATCTACAATTTACTATTGTTGTTGCGTCATTGCTTGTTATCGTCAGATACTTGCTTCATCGCCCATACCCCAATGTCACGGGGCCCAAATGCAATGCATATGCAGTAGTATCATGGCCGCTAGAGATATGCAGCCAACTCTTGCGAGCTGCCTCCTTGGCGTTCATGATCGCTGCCGTCGCTCGGGACGAAGGCAGGTGGGCTGATGTCACTGCTTTGGCTTACGCCTTCATCGTCGGTGTTCTGCGCCTAGTTAGCGATTACGAATGGAGACATGTTGCCTTGCACCACACCAATTTCGTCCTTGCTGGTTCTCTGCTTATCCTTGCCATAGGAGAGCTTCTTCCCTACGTTGATGTAAATCATACTGAGGACAAGAGTCCAATGATCATTTGCAGCATAGCCACCTTGGCTACCGCTGTCTTCATAGCTCTTGCCACTCGGAGGGAATGGAAACCACCATCTTTGGATCCCACTTTATCATCTAAAAAGACTTTGATGGAAAAGCCCTCACCGGAAGAAACGTGCAGCTGGTTGGAGTATTACATAACCTACGAATGGCTCACGCCGCTTATGCTAAGGGGCATGCGTAAACAGGTGACTCTAGAAGAGCTTCCTAGACTCCCATGGTATGACGAGCCACTACTACTCCTCTCCAGGATCCAGGGGGCACGACGGAAAGGCAAGTCAACATTATGGACACTGCTATATTTCCTACCAACCGAACTTATCAGTATGGGTGGTTGGATTGCCTCATCTTTTGTGTTGGAGATGATAGCTCCTTTTGCCATGTATAGACTTCTTGGATATCTGTCCCATCCGGAAGAATCTTCCTTTCGACCTTGGGCTTGGCTAATTCTTTTATTCATTGGCCCACTGTCACGTTCCGTATGCTTCCAGCAATACATATTCACTTCGACTCGTCTTATCGTGCGTGTCAAGGCCGCCCTTACCCAGGAGTTATACTATAAAGCAATGAACTCTATGGAACTGGAGGACGAAGTATTCGCTGAAATTGCGGCTACGGGTAAAGAGAAAAGAGTCGAACAAAACACTACTTCAACGGGACGCCTGGCAAACCTCATGGGCGCTGATACGGACGCCATTACCAGAGGTCGAGACATCGTTATAGTTGTCTGTGGAATAACCTCGGGGTCAATCGTATCCCTCATTGGGCTGTATAAGTTGCTGGGGTGGTCAGCCCTCGTTGGTATTGCAATGATGTTGATACTATCACCGCTTCCGGTTTTAATCGCCCGCCGCATGATAGGTGTCCAGCGTGACATGAAAAGAATACAGGACTCGAGAATGTCGGCTATCTCAGAGTATCTCGCTTCAATTAGGGCGATCAAATACTTTGCCTGGGAAGATGCCATCATAGAGAGAGTCAACGAGATCAGGTCAGGCGAACAAAAGAAGATTTGGAGTCTGAACATGCTGTAGGTTGCTGTCTCCCTTTTGGGATGAGACTTTGCGATTGAGCGCCTGTACTGACCGTCAGATTCTAGTTATATCATGCTTGGCCAGCTCACCGAAGCGATCCCGACTTTGTCCCTAGTCCTCATCTTCACTTTACAGGTGCTTGTACGCAAAGAACCGCTAACAGCAGATGTCGCGTTCACGTCGATAACCTTGGTTAGGATACTACGCCGAAACCTGTCCATGGCATCAACCATGTCGAGATCATTTACTGCCGCGACTGTATCTATCAAGCGCCTAGACCGATACTTCCAAAACACTTCACCCTTGTGTTCGCATCCAGTTGGCCCACTTTGCATCAGTAACGCTACGTTCAGACGGAACAAGAAGGCTTCATTTACTTTGCAAGACATTTCTATTAACTTCGTTGAAGGTGGTTTGAATGTAGTGACGGGCCAAAGTGGGAGTGGCAAGTCAACGCTTCTCATGTCGATACTAGGGGAGACAATTCTCGAGGCGGGCTCGATTACGTGCCCAAAGGATATCGCCTACGCTTCGCAAAGCCCCTGGCTACAAAATGAAACGATTCGTGAGAATATTCTCTTCAATAGTCCCTTTGAGCAAGTACGATATGATCGAGTCGTCAATGCTTGCGGGCTGCCTATCGATTTCAATGAGTTTCCAGAAAGAGACGAAACAGAAGTTGGTGAGAACGGGGCGTCATTGTCTGGAGGTCAGAAGTCTCGAGTCGCTCTTGCACGCGCTCTATACTCGAAAGCTTCTTTGATTCTTCTCGACGATGTATTTTCTGCTTTGGATGCTAAGACATCGGCATTGTTATGGGAGGAAGCATTCTGCGGAGATTTGCGTAAGTATATGTCCAATTGCCTTAGCTTCAGAGACAATTTTCTGACTAGACGGTATACCTAGTCAAAGGAAGGACTGTGGTACTTGTCACCCAGCTGCCGTGGATTGCACCCCAAGCGGATCTTAGTATAACACTGGAAAACGGCTCGGTCAAAGATGTTCAACAAAACCTTGGCGTAGTCCGAAAATCTGTCATGCTGAATAGGACGCTTGTCGATGAAGGCAACGTTGATGTGACAGCAGAAGAGGTCGCGGTGCACACGCTCGATATCCATGGCGCAACGACTAACGGCAGACATACCAACGGTGATATCAAAAGCCCTGAGGATAAGCGCCGAGACGAGGTCACCCAGGAAGCCCTCAAGACCGGGCCAACTGCCCGTCTCCAATGTAAGCAGTGCTCTCAGTTTCTTCAACGTCGTTTGTATCAATATAGTCAAACTAACATGGCGTCTTGAAAGTTTTCCAATATATGCGGCTCTTTGGCAATCCAATATACGCCATAGTCGCCATCACGATGAGTGTTCTTTCCACTGCATCGTTTGTCGGCACCGGGCTTTGGATTGCGGTATGGGTAGACGCCTACGGGAAGGACGACGCGTACGACATCGCCTTCTACCTCGGCATCTATGCAGCGTGGAGTATCGCAGATATCTTCTTCAGCGGCTTAACTTACATCGCCTATGAGAACGGTGGCTGGTTTGCTGCGCGGTCGCTGCACACTACGTTCATGAAGGCTGTGATGAGCGTGCCCCTTTCTTGGTACAAAACGACACCGGTGGGCCGAATCGTGAATCGGTTTTCTAGGGACATGGATTCTATTGATACGCAGTTGGCTGGTAGTAAGTCGGGCTCCTATTATTCTCCATTTTGCACGGAAATCTAATCAGGTGTATTTATCATAGTGCTCCGAATGTGTCTGGAGATGCTCACACGACTCGGCTTCCAAATCGTAGCAGTCGGTTCGGTACTTCCAATCTTCATGTTTCCCGCAGCAGCTTGTTGCGCTGCTGGGGTTGTCGCAGGGGAGTTATACACGCGGACTTCCGTGGCTGTGAAGCGGCTTCTGTCGTCCTCGCAGTCGCCCTTGTTCGCTCAATTTGCTGATAGTCTAGCTGGTCTTCCTGTCATCCGTGCTCGCACAAACATGCCGCAGATCTTTGGTGACCAGTTGGCAGATAAGCTGCGGGTATTCGAGAGGGCCTCTGAAGCTGCTTTCAACTGCAACCGATGGGTTGCACTCAAAGTCGACATGATGACAACGGTTGTTACTGTTGCTGCGGGGGCTATCGCTGTGTCAAAAGCAGGTCTGGTGGCAGCCGGTCTAGTGGGATTCTCGTTGACGAACGCAACGGTAAGATATGTCTCGATACCATTGCGAAACAGAGTCGGCCTCTAACGTAATGCTTAGACACTCAGCCAACTCATTATCTTGCTCGTAAGATCAGGAAATGAACTTGAAGTTGAATTGCAAAGCGTAAGTCAAATAACCAGGTCAGCTCAGTAGGTGAAATACGCGCTGATGAAGTACAAGTTTCACCGAGTTCGAGAATACGTTGCTGTCGAACCGGAAGAAAAGCCGGACGAGTACAAAAGCTTTGGCGAATACTCTGACGATCCTGAGACGGCTGTACCTGATAACTGGCCAACAAGCGGCGAGGTCGAATTCTGCAACGTAACTATCAAGTACGACTTGGACGGCCCGGAGATCTTGAAGAACATCAACCTCAAGTTCACGGCTGGTGAGAGAATTGCTGTAGTCGGACGAACTGGGTCGGGAAAGAGTACTGTAAGTATAATGCTTGGTGTTTTCTATTCCAAGTATTGTGCTCACTGACGAAACTCGTAGCTGGTCCTCTCTTTACTGCGCTTCACCAACATCGTGTCGGGCAAGATCCTCTTCGACGGTGTAGACATCACAAAATTTCCACGAAGGAAACTGCGAGAAGCACTTACAATCATCCCGCAAGAAGCAGTGCTCTTCAACGGAGACGTACGGTCTAACCTAGACCCGACAGGCAAAATCCCCGTGGAAACACTCGAGAAGGCTCTCCAGTACTGCAGCGGAATCGCATCGTTCCAGTACCACCAGAACGGCGATCACGCGCAAAATGGCCACGGACAAGCTAATGGAAACGGGATTGCTTACTCGGACGAGCCAGTTACTGCTACTGCTGACCTGGGCATCACGCTTTCCACTCCCGTGAAACCCAAAGGTGAGAATTTCTCCCACGGTCAGCGGCAGGTGCTCTCGCTCTGCAGGGCCCTGGTGCGTAAGAGCAAGTTGTTGTTACTTGACGAGGCGACCGCAAGCGTACGTATTCTCTGTATTTTACCCACCACCGCCGCCACCATGTTTCCCCTCAATTCTCAAGCACTAGTCTAGCCGGGTTCTCTCATTACTAATGAACTCTCAAATAGATGGACTACGAGACCGACCAAGGCATTCAGGAGGTCCTGAGGAAAGAGCTAAACGAGCATGGGAGGGATAGGACGCTGCTCACCATCGCCCACCGGCTCAAGACTATCATCGACTATGATCGTGTAGTAGTCATGAGCGCCGGCTCAGTCCTGGAGTAAGTGCTTACCTACCTAACTTCTTTTCCTCCCTCCCCACCTCCCCTCACCTCATATCTCATCCACCTTTTCTCTCACCTCAACGTAAGTTTGACTAACCAAAAACCTCCAGAGTCGGAAGCCCAAAGGAGCTTTACGAGGCCAGGGGACAGTTCTACGACATGATGAAGCACAGCGGGGAGTTTGAGGATCTAGAGGGATTGCTTCAGGATAAATAAAGAGCGGTAGGTATTTGGGGTTTTATCTCCTTTTTAATCTAATAGTTGAATTTCATCGATGATATAAGTATAAGGGATGGATAGGTAGAAAGGGATACATACTGAGTAGGCAGGTAACCAAGAAATTGTGATAATATATAGTGTATGGATATGTACCTACCGTCGAGGGAAGAATATATATCGGATAGGTCAACATCGCGGCCCCCCCTTTCAAGACACTAAGCCGGGCACCTAGCTTACCCTAGGTAAGTAAGTAGGGTAGATTAGTAGGTCCATGTCTATCTATCAAAATGCTCTTCCTCCTCAACATTTGGGCTAATCTGGTACCTACCTATCTATGTACCTATAACTCCTTTCTTATGTACTTTCTTCACCCACCCACACATCCTTTTAAAGTCTTTATCCAAAATTAGGTACCCTAGCAGTTAAGTGTAAGAAGAAGTCAGGCAATAGTTACATGTATCTGTTGTTAACATTGTCTATCGAAATTAGAAGCTTAGTACTATGTAAGGTGCCTATTGAAGCTCAAAGTCGTGCTGTTTAATAATCAGGGTACCAGCTAGTCTAGCATCTACATAAGAACATTGAACTAGATAGGTTAGAGAAACGCAGTCCAGAAACATCACTAACCTTAGGTTAATTATGTTGATCTTTTATTACATTTATACATAGTAGCACCTACATATGTATGTACCTACCTACCTACCTGCAGGTGGCTACTAGCTACTAGCCCAAAGACGTCTTACTCAAAGAGCTACCTAAGTAAAATGTCTCATCGCCGTCTTAAAGCTCTCGAGACCGTACGTACCCCTCATTGCACATCATCTCATCCCCTTTCTACTTGACCTCTACCTACATACCCAACCTACAGTAGATGTACCTATCTCAAAGTACCCAGGTACCAACCAATCTACCTACTAGCATACCAAGCCACCCGCATCTAATAAACTGCCTACCTTAGGTACCTAACCTAACCTAGGGTAATAAATAAATAAAAAATCTCGATCTGTGCAGGGCTACCTACCTACCTACCCATTTCCCCATCCATCTATCCTACCTACCTATATAAAGTTAGAGCCCAGGCCTCAGAAAAGAAAAAAACAACAACAAAGCGGCTAGAAGCGTCCCACGGTTCCATCCAGCGGTCGGGCGATCGCATTGCGTTGCGTGTGTTGGTAGATTCGGCCGGCAGCGAATGTGTCTCAGATGGTGTAACCCTTTTCCAATGCGTACTTATTAGAGCGAGCGAGCGAGCGAACGAACCTCACACGTCCCGCCCGTGAGGTTCTTTAAGCGAGGCGAGAGAGAGAGAGAGAGAGAGAGAGAGAGAGAGAGAGAGAGAGAGAGAAAGGTTCGACTCAGCTTACTCATGTCTCGATGCTATTTTAACTTCTTTCTTTTTTTATTGGGCAGTTTCTCTTTTGGTAGTTCATCAACACGTGGTCGGGTTAATGGCTTCTAGATTGCTTGCGCCTGGATACGATATAATATACTTAGGTAGGTGGGTAGGTACTTTTAGTCTGATTTGTTTTTGTACATAGATCGAACCGAGTAAGTACATATTACTAAGTGTCTAATATATCCAGTGGCCATTGTATCTCGATATGAGCGCGGTGCTAGGATTGTATTATGTAGAAAGGGCCGTTGATTCGCGTCTTCGTCACACAGCACAGCACATTACAGATCAGTTACAACTTCATACCATCTGCTGTAACCGCCGTCTGCCGTGAAACTCAGATTCAGTAGACAGCCTCGATTTGGTAAAAGTAATAGTCCGTGGTATTATATGGAGGAATAGGCAAAGAAGAAAGGGGGAGGAAGGAAATAGGAAGGGGAAACTGGTGGTGCTCCGTGGAGGGGTAGTAAAAGAATCGTCCCAGATGCAGGTTCCCAAAAGTTTGGCACGGTATCACAGAAGCAGAGCACAAGCGAGTAGAGAGCATCAAGGTGTCAATATGTCAAAGACTGTTCGATTCCTGCCTCACACAGAAGCCGCCCTATGATATACTGCATGCAGTAAAAACCCCGATAGAACGAGAGACCCTCCGTGCCTTGTATCCGTTTGCTAGGTAGTCTAGACTGAAAACATCCATTTCGTCAATAACCATCATTTCGATCGCTTACTGGACCTTCTTCAGGTGGACATCGCTACAACACGAAAATTAGCGCTGCACTTGACGACTCCGGACAACCTATCCATTTCATAGCATGGTACTGTACTTACAAGATCAAGTCAGCATTGGGGGGAATGTGACCGGTGAAGCCCCTGAATTATTTGTAAGCAGCGTATCTCTTAAGAAGAAAAATCATTGGGGTGGCGATGGTCTCGTATGGAGACCAAGAATGCTTGCGAAAGACAGGAGCAAGTCTTACCTTGCACCATAGCCGAAGTCGCTATGACATTATAGATTAGTCCAAGTCCTCAGTGCCAAAAGTATCAACTAATATATGAAATCATGGGTAGGTGGGTAGGTACCTGGTAATGTCAAGAGTTGCTTTCTCGCCAACCTTCATGGTGACAACGCCCTCGTCCCAGCCTAAGAAGTAGCCAACCATCAGTGTCCATGCATATAACATTATGGGCAGAGAATGAGCAAATTACCCTTGATAACTTGTCCAACACCAATTTGAGTGACGAAGTCACCGCGGCCAACCGAAGAGTCAAATCTTTCAAATTTCATTGGTTAGCCAACTGTTACATGAGCTTTCAGTCGGCCTTGACGTCAATATCAGGCCAGGCCATGGGGTCGAATTTCTTCGAATGGAGGGGCATTGAGCTAAGCCGGTGGAGTGATGCCTGTCTTAGACTGTAGCTGATATAGTATGTACATACTTGTTGCCCTTGTTGTCAGGCTTGGAGGTGTCCTTGAGCCAGCCAGTGTACTCGATGGTGACAGTCTGACGAGGAGTAGGCTGGGGGCCGCTACCCTCCTGGAGAATGGTCTTTGTGACGCCCATTGTGATTGATTTCTGGTGTGAAGAAGAAGAAGAGGTTCAGGTTTTATTATTTAGTTTTTTGAGGATTCCCTTGCAACGTTGAAATAGTGAGGAAAATCTCCAGTATAATGCCTTAGCGTCTTGATCACTGCGGAGAAAATACGGTAAGTTACCCAAGCGGCTCAACAGATGATCGAAGGATGGGGCGTTAGGACAAAACTAATATTGGTTGCTTGGCAAGAAGTGGGTTGAGGGTTGCGAGGTGTGAGTTGTGAGTTGTAGAGGGTCAACTTTTAAGTAGACTACTTACGTTAAATGGTTAAGTGGTTAAGTGGAAACTGTTCGAGGAGGGGGAAAAGTGAGAGAGACTGGAGACTGGAGACTGGAGACAGTCAAACTTAAATAGTCGAGTCGAAAGCGGGAAAGGAAAACGAAACAAAATAAAACGAAGCTGTATGAGGATGAAAGGCTGAATTCCATGGATATCCATGGATGAAGCACGTAATAGGGTCCATCGAGTAGCTTAATAAGGCGCAAATATACCTAAGTGAGTACATTGCACAATACCTACATGGTACTTGCCCTTTCCATACTTTTTGCCTACTTTTAGGAGGTACTGTGCTGAGTACTTAAGTAGGCCACAGTAAGTATTGACATACTAAGGCAAGTGTAATGTTGTGTGGTAGTATGTAGCACACTGCCTTACTTTCTAGGCTGGAAACAGTAGGTAAGTGCGTATGCTGGTATGTATAGTATAGTGCAATGAATGAAGGTGCCAGTTGCCAGGTACCCGATCTACAGACGTATGACAGGCAGGAACACCCGAATGCACAAGCGAATAAGGTTTCTTAAAGGCTGAGTTTGTCCCGTTTTTAATGAACTTCTTTCCGAGGCGCACACATGCACACACATTGCACATACACACATACACACATACACACATA
The DNA here is from genome assembly GCF_022984875.1 of Hypoxylon fragiforme. Classification (NCBI taxonomy): domain Eukaryota; kingdom Fungi; phylum Ascomycota; class Sordariomycetes; order Xylariales; family Hypoxylaceae; genus Hypoxylon; species Hypoxylon fragiforme. Next base: position 210,180 of record NW_026054761.1, on the reverse strand, counting down.
CACAGACGCAGCATGCACACCCATGATACAGACAGATACATACAGACATACATCAGACAACACAGCACCACACTCACCTACAAGAAAAAAAGTCTCAAATGTCATTCAAGGATGTCACAGATGAAGTAGGTACATTAGTACATATGCACAATGCATAATGCACACTAATATGTTCCTAGAACCTAGAACCTACTAGGTACCTAGTAGTACCATATGTAGGTATATCATGTAGCATGCTTAGGTACATAAAATGGAACCTTACGTCAATCAACATGACGAAGCACTTTCCATCTTTACAACATTACATACCCAGGTAGGTACCAATATACATTTGATACTTTACAAATACATACATACCTAGTAGCCTAGTAGTAGGTATGTAGTCTACACATGCATTTTAAACCAACTATATACACCAACAAAACGCTACTATGTAAGTACGTCTGGGCACTTTATGCTTCAATACTTCAATGCTTCAATGCTTCAATGCTTCAATGCTTCAATGCTTCAATGCTTCAATGATCAATACATCCAATGTGCTTATCTCAGATACACATATCAATGGTTGGATCTATCGATTTGAATGTTTGAATCCTTCTCTACACTACCCACATTGTGCTAACCTAGGTGGTATCTACATATGTATGTACCTGGAGTAGGTAGGGAAACCCTACTATGTATTGGCATTTTACAAATACATGTAGGTAATGACGGATAACGTCTCAATAGTCAAGTGTCGATACTCCTAATAGGTATTAAGCTCTCACCTTCGATATCACCCAGACAACACCTACATAGGCATTATTACCAACAATGCCTTGCCCCCCGATACTTCTTCTTGTCCTTCTTTGTCTTTTTGTTTCAAACATAGCCTACGTGCCTAGGAGGTAGTACATACATAGGTAGCAAACCCCATCTCTCGGATATCTAGATCTTTTGCATTCCCGCTATTGGTTGTTTGCTGAGGAACACGTTGATCTCGTCACTAGGTACCCACTAAGTCTAAGACGTAGTACGTAGGTGTCTGCTAGCCCTGTCGTCCTAGTACCTAGCAGCCCTAGTATCATCGTATACTATTACTAGTATTTTACTACTATGTACGGCGTAGGTAGGTCTTATGTGCTGCACATTGTAGGTGTATAGTGGGGTATAACTCGATCCACGGATAATAGCCAAGGGCTTCTCAGGTTAGATCTGCTCAAGTGCTAGCTTCAATGTTCGTTGAGCACATACATTCGTCACATCTTATGCGTTCCAATATTAGGCGGTTCTATTATCGTCTTGTCGGCCCTGCCGCCTACGAAGCCAACACGCGAATACCTATAATAGGAATAGGGAAAGAACGTTGTTGAAGATCTTGGGGTTCGGTGCGGGGCTATCCGTGGGGTTGGTTGGGCCGATCTTCCATGACAAATCCCTGTAGACCCCTCCCGTCTTTCATGGATCTTTTTTTTTCTTTTGTTAAGGTTGATTTGATTCTTTTCCTACCTATCTCCTTCTATCCAATCTTCGTTCCCCTCTATACCTCTATACCTCTATACCTGTAGCACAACAGCAGCAGTTGCCCACATGCTAGACACCCTCTTCTTTTTTTGCTCTTCTTCTTCTTCTCATTTTTATTGTCTCCTTTTTGTTTCTCACAATAGCAACGTAGCAGTTGGAACTTCCAAATTCGTCCCATCATATGGCCTTGTGGCCGCATCTGGCGGCACTGCAGCTCCTACGGCACCGCTACCGCTACCGCCTACTACTGTTATTGCTACTGCAGCGAAACCTGCATGTGGCTGTGGATCTGTACCGAGGTAGGTATTTTATAATGCATGAACGTATTGGATAACCTATAAAAGTGATATTTTGGGCGTCGCTAGGGTACAAGGTACAAAAGGGAAAGAGAGAGAGAGAGACTGGGGAGAAAGAGGAACGGCGATCAAAGCATCCATGGATGCGATGCATCGTCACTTCGCTTGTAACGGTTCTGACCTTGCCGATTATTGCCTCCTTTTCCGCAGCTGGAAATCCGAGCCTGCTACCGATCCGATCTACGGATATTTACCTACCTACACTACCTACCCATGAACCAGGCTATACTAAGCAGCTGCCGAGTTCGCCGTATTATTCGGGATGTCGTGATTTATCTCTTGCGTGTTGGATCAGCTGATAACTTCATCTGCAGCCTCTTGTGTCACTTTGTCCTGAACAGCAACCCTTTTCCAAGGCAGCGCCCAAGACAGGTGTAGAACAAGGCACCCCTCGGTCCCTCCGCCTGATGCCTCCCCCCTGATTACCCCCCTTCCGCATTTCTACTTCCAGCCAGCTCGAAGTTTCAGGGTCCTGCCTAATCCACTAAGCTACATGCAACCATCTCTCCTCTCCCCTAACCCTGGATCCCCCCCATGCCTTGAATCCTAAGGCATCACATCACTGCTGTCACTGTATTACAACACAGATCAAGTTATCGCCTGCAATGAAATATGAGGTGTTGTATTTTTTCCCTCTTCTTATTTCTCTTCTTTTCTACGTACCTACTTGTAGGTAATATCTACAACAAAAGCCACCCCCCCTCAAAAAGGAAGCTAAACGGGAAGTATAGAGCGAAACTGGAGGGTCGCAGGCGTAGATAGATCTAGAAGTTTGTTTTTCTTATTTTTACTTTTCTTCATGCAAGCGCAACAAGACGTCAGTCTTCAGCTGCTCCTTCAGCCCATTTACGTGCAATACCCAATTCTGATGGGGAGGCGAACGATCTGCAGACGCATCCTAGCCTTGATGGCGTTCCTCAGCACGCTTTCGGATACGTTTGCGGCATAGATGGGTGTGATTGGGTCTGTTGTCCATGTGGCATGCACAACAGGTATAGCATAGGATCTAGTCTGTCCCGCGAGGAGGGCTACCAAGATCTACGCGGGGGACACTCCTTGCGACTCGATACCCCTCGAAGGGTCCTGCATCTTCCATAACACATGACTGACGCAAACGTCTGACAAGGTGACAGTTGCGGTCACAGCAACGATACCCAACTGCATTATCGTCTGTCTATTGACTCGCTTACTCAATCGTTCACGATAGAGACGTCATTCGTCCTGAATAGGCTTGCATACCTAGGTACCTAAGGCATACCTTCTAACCTAGGCATTCCAACTCGTAAAGCCTCTCTTGACCGCCTTCGGGGTACTGAGACTCATCTTAGGAACAAGAACTATCCCGCACGTTCTCTCACTTGATATCAATTGCCGATCTGGGACCCATGGCTGGGGCAGCGAATAAGGTGAAGCGACGAATGCAAGGGATATAGGACCTGTCACATATCAATATCCATGGATGTCTGACATTATTTGGTGCTACCATCCCGCAGTTCCCGACAAAACGATTGCCAGACCGAAGAGAGATGAGCGTGAAAAGCACGCCGTAAAAAAACCGACACGACCACATATCATCAGACCAGCCGTACAGCAAAAAGACGCCACTATAACGATCGCCCGAAAAGGCCTCATGGCAGCTACGTCACTTGGAACTCCAATTATAGCATGGCCAACCGAAAGGCTTCTGACATCACCAACTTCACGTGTTTCCCCTTTTGAGGCTGCGCCTTGAGCAGTGCTCAAAGAGAATTTATTGGACAGCCAAAGTCAAGGATGAGAATAATCATGTTATAGCAGATACAGTACTAGGTGAGTAGCAACAATCTACCTCTAATATCTTGACACAACTACTCGATATCGCGCCACTGGTCTTGGTTGTATGCATCCAGCCGTGGACAAGTATGTTTGCTCGGGCAGCAGAAATTCCCCTGGCGAAAGAAATCAGGGAAACTGCATCAGGTGAGTCGGCCTAACGAGTCGGTCTATCGATCGACTCAATGCAGCTACGCGAAATCTTAAACAATGTCGGGGGTAACGCGGCTCTAGCCCTCTGTCGTCGTTACCTGCAGGTCTCGGCTGTAAGGCATGTAAGACATGGCTTCCAACGTGATGGGGTTCAAGAAGATAGGGGCGCGATCCAAATCGTCGCCCATGTCGGCGCCTCAAATTCTTGACACGTTGCTAAGCCCAAGAATTCCGGGGTAAATGTTTCACCAGCAGTAGTGGTTTGAGGCTTGAGCTACCTGTCTGCCTACTTGCCTACCCAGGTAAGGATATTCGATAGATGGTTTTGTTAACGAATGATGTCATAGGTATATGATTTATTTTTACCTATGTTTTGTCTAGATATTTTTGTCTATTATTCCCGACTGCAGTGTGGTCAGTTTGGTGCATACCTATACATACATAATAGTAAAGATACTAAGATTACCTAGATAGGTACCTAAGATATGTAGGGGAAACCAAGCTCCAAGTAGGTACCACATAAGGAACAGCCGGCCAGCGCTCCGTATTCTACTAATGATTGGTTGGAAGAACCTCACATCTTCCCCGATTCGAGCTAGGGACGGCGACTCTTGACGAGGCCCAGTGAGAGAAGCTACCGAAGTAGGCAGTTTACTGGAATGCGTGGCTCACCGGTGTATCACGATATCTATCTTACATACTTCCAGCTATACCGAGGATGCATAACTGAGAAAGCAATAATGCTTCCACTCGGGCCTTGGTTCCAAACTTCTTCCGCTCAAACCCCCGATCTAGGGGCTGCATGACGAACTCGATGGGGTCTTTGCAGAGATAGCCAACTTGCCTACCTAGGTACCTAACTAGTTACCTCCCCAAATCCCAGATATCCTCATACTACACAAATATATCCTTACTTGCGCGCGGCATTCTTGACGGAACACCGGTCTAATACGGGGCTTCATCCGAAGACTAACATCCCTTTACCGGCCTCCGCGTGTACCCTGTCAATACGCTCTATCCCTTGACCGCCGGTTCGAAGGCGCAGGGCGCTAACGTCATATGGGGCTTAATTGAGTCTTTAGTGACGCCATTCCGAGGAATGTTGTCCATCATCATTACCAAGTCCTTGAATTCAATGAAGACAAGAACTTGATAATATGATAATCCAGAACCTATGTACCTAGAAACCTGGGTTAAGGTGCTCGAGTCTTGCCATTTTCCAGTGGATATTTGGTATGATGAATATTTTGGTCAGCCTTGGAATGGCAGTGTTCCACAAAGATCAGTTTTGGTCTGGAGACGGGGAGGAAGCCTCTCACTTCAGGAAACTGGCTCGTCGGGCCGGTCAAGAGGAAAGGGCTCGACAAGGGCACCGCACTTGCGTCCTGTCTAACCAACAACGGGCCCATTGCAGACCCGGCCTTGGCAATCTCAACCATGGATGTTATCGATCTATGTATGTAGAGCATCGCAGAACGCACACCCCGGCTGCAGTGCCAAGAGCTTATAACCCATGTCAGCACCAGAACGGCCCCCTTCGATGCTAGGTAGATATGTAGGCAGAGAAGAGAAGAGAAGCAAGGCATTATATTTCCCGGGGGCTTTTAAGGGTTGGCTGCATAATTCGAAATAGGACTGATAAGTATTGTTAAGGGATAAGTGGCGTGCCGACCTAACTTTCTAGACGAAATCAGCCCCTTTTTTCTTTGCGGTGATAAACGGCCTAGAACGGAGATTACATCTTGACTAGATTAACGTAGGTGAGTTTTTGGTGCTTTTCGTACGGAGATAAGTTCGTATTCCGTCGAGTATGTTCCTTTAAGAGCCTTGTGTCGGCCATTCTTTAGCTAATGCGTAGAGAGGTAGTTAGGTAGTATACAACCTCTCCCCAACGTCAATCTATTTGGGAGTTCTATATAGGTACTAGGTATATATCATTCCTTAACTAAATGATAGGAGTGTCCAAACATTATACCTGAAACTACCTGTCTTCTACTGTCTGGTCTCTCATCCTTATCTGCCTAAGTACCTCCCTACCTAGCCAACGCAATGGGTCGCGTACGGCAAAGCCCACACCTACATAGAGTAGGCACCTACCTAGATTAGGTAGGTAGTTTCTTTATTCGCCTCAGTCTATGCCTAGGTGCTCAGTAGAAAGATTGGAAGACAGTATCTTGACTGGCAATGGTATGCAGCGGATGATTGCCGACCAAGATATCCCGCATCTACGGCACGGCGCGGCACGGGGGTAATCCGGTGTTTTTGGCGGAGGGGGCGGTGGTCGATATATATATTAAGGTTTTATATAGATATTAGGTACGTGAAGATTCGCTTTGGGGGCCGGTAAAGGCCTCGGCCCTCGAGAGGTAGGTATGTTGGTTTGTACTTTTGCCTATCTTGTGATATATTACCTAATAGGTACCATCTCGGATGAATATCATAACAGGACAAGAGTCATCGCACAGGCCTAAATCTAGACTCGAGGTGCCCTTCGAAGTTACCCCTTAGGTACTCTACCCCCGAGCAATACCAGGTAGGTGCACTTCACCAATCGTGTCAACAGGTCTATCGTGGCAAGGTCATAGTCAGGTACCTACTCTAAAGGCCCCCCTGATATAGATACCTCCTGGCCACAACTCCACCATCTCCCAACATTTCGGTTAGGCTGGCTCTATGCGGTTCTCAGTCTGACTTGTAGGACTTGGTGCATAATGGTGGCAGGAAATACCTGCGGTATGAAGACGGATAGGGGGGCTCGTTTGGGTGGGTATCCTGTTGTGTACAGATCGCAGCTCCTGGGTGAGATTAGGTATCGCAAGATGGCGGCCTTTGCCCAGGCGGTCAGTAGGTAGGTAGGGAGAGGAGCTGGCAAAGCTGTAAAAGGGCTATGAAGAATGATTACCTAGGTTACCTAGGTAAACAAAGGACATATGGCGTGGGGGCACGAGCGGATACTCGACCAGGCCGCTGATGTTTCGTGGGCTGTGTATACCTACCTATAGGTAGGCAATCGAGCTTATGGAGCGTTTGCTGTTTCTGTCCATCTGCTCTTGAAAGATGCAGAGGCACGGATTTGTTGGCGAAGAGCCAGCATTGGATGGGAGGCGTCTGCGCAAGACACTATACGATATGATATGATATCTAAGGGGGCGTTTCCCGGGTTCTGGGGTACCGCGCCACTTCTTCCACGGGGCGTATCGATCCGGAGTATGTCGTTCGGTCTGCGGCTGAGGAGTCAATGCGAGCCGCTGGTAAAGGCTGCGGAGTTTTGAAACTGCTGGCCTCATTTTAATGCTCATACTCGTAGATGTGTAGATAGGATGGTAGGTATCGTTCAAGTACGTATCAGGTACTCTAGATCAGATGGGGAATCAATATCTCGACAAAGCGTTGCCCATCTTTGCGAGATAGAATATAGCAGGTAGATATCATGTATTGTACGTGCCTACGTAGGTACCTAAGTAAGGGACAATGTGTCTACTGAGGGATATAGGAGCGAGGAACATACATGTATACCATACGTCAACACCTTTGCACATTTTCTCTATATTCACCGTGGTGATTCTTAGCCCACCTGTGAGGTCGCCGACGACTACCTAGGTGCCTAGTAGGTATGTGAAGTATAGATGATAGGGATATGACAACCACCATTGGAGTGGCTGTAACTACTATCCTGACTGTCTTATCCGTTGCCCTGCGTTTTTACTTGCAGCATTTCACCAGGGCCAGCTTCAAGTTGGTAGGGTGACTGGCCGATATCATTAGCACCGGTATGGTTCCTAGTTCTACAGGGCGAGGCTTCATTCATATTCCTCTGTCTCTCTCTTCTATTCGACCTCCTCTACATTCTAGGGAATCATACTCTCAACACCGAGCGTTGGCCAGAAAGGGGTCGATGTAGCATAGCATGAGTGCCACGAAACATCGACAGTCTAAACCCTCAAAGCGACCCCAATTAGCAATACACAGAACGACCAGGTATGAACTCCCCTATATATATAATAATCAGACTGAGATCTTGGCTGTACCCTTTTAGACATCCTATCAGGGGCGACGCAGAGCCGGGACATAGATTTCATGCCCACATGAGGGTTGTATCTATTGGGATAAAAATAATGTGGTACCGCGAAATGAAACGAATTCCATACTTGATGAGTCTTCTGGGTATTCTGGATTTTGCTAGCATATAGGCGAGAGTCGGTACCTGCCCAGCCCGCGAGATACGTGTAGATGAGCTGCTCGACTCATCAATCTCATCGTCGAGGGATGGGATACGTATTTGAAACTACGAGGTCGCTGATATCACAAGCTGAGAGCACACTTAACGGCATAGGTATTGTATTTATTATACTACCAGGCCTGTACACTTATACGGTAATGGCCCCTTCATGACAATGTCCCCGGCTCAAGCGGAGAGTCTATCTAAGTAGGCACTGTCTATTGATGTACCTAAGCACCTGAATTTCGTCTCGTCTTTCTTGGCTAGGCCATCTATGCTACATAGGGTACCCTATGCAAGGCAGGTAGGAACCTAGGCATGAGGCTGAAGAGAAGGATTGTGTACCTAGGTATGTAGTCATATATATGTTTTATATAGATTCCTGCAGGACTCGGGAAGGTAGGAGAAGACGTTTGAAGCTTGATGTTGACGCCTGTCCAAGCCGCCCCTACGTATTTCCGGCTAGATGGGGTTCCGAGTAGATAGATGATGGGAGGGCGGTAGGGAGGTATGTTCACATGTAGGTAGTACGTCGTGATGAGGCCATAGCTTCGAATCACACCGACTCTATAATATATCCATGATATAGGTACGTAAGTACGTACGTACCTATCTACGCACCATACAAACGTGTTTCTCATATATTGAAAGAACCCCAGATTCTCCGTTCGCAGGTGTCACACACCGTAAGGTAAATCGAACCTCACCGAATAAATATTTACTAGTATAGTAGGGGGCCTGAATAGGTAGCTTTTGGACCCAGGGTGATAGGTCGGTTGCTGAAGCTTATTTCCAGGGGTTATATCGTACTCATTTCGTATATGCCAATGCAGACAACGTTGCGATTCAGTAAAGGCTTACCGTAACTACCTACTAGGTAGTAATTGCTTAAGGTAGGCTGGTAGGTAGTAGTTAACTACGTCTCTGATTTGTCGATGCTGTAGTAATAATAAAAATAACGAATTCATTCATCCCCCTTGCAGGAGCGTGCTCATTTCTAAATCCTATTAGGTACCGACGTTACTTACCTACTACTACCTACATATGTACGTAACCTACCTATGGGAAGGTAGGCTAAGTCTGCTAAGTAAGGCAGGTCAGTAGAAGTAGTGTCTTCTCATAAATTAGGACGCGGCTGTTTAAGATGATCTGGAGAAATGGATGCGACAAAGTAAAGCAAAGTCATGAGGATGCGACAAGCATCAGAAGAGCTAAGCGGTTGGCTATCCGGTAGTTCGTTGTAGTCGAAACAACACAAGTGATTACCTGGACTTAGCCTACCTATTTCTCTTCTTTCTGTTGTTGATTTTGGCCGAAGCCTTTCCTCTTATGCTCGACGATGCGTCAATTCCGTATTTCCACGTAAGCGTGAGATTACGATTCGAGTTTAGCCAGGAACCGGACGGGTACTAATGTACGAGGTGCAGCGGCTAACGCAACCAGAGATTGCGCCTATCACCATTGACTGCCTGATTATCCACACATATGCCGCGAAGCTAGAAAGGTAAGCTATTCCCATAGTACGTAGAAACGAAACGACTTTGGTGGATTGTCCCTGGCGACGCCTTACCACAGTACGGCATAGTAGAAGTTAGTACAGATGTGTTACTAGGTATGTCGGTACCTAATATGTAAGTAGTACGCCGTATTATCGGGTCGATTTAAAAGAGCCGAGTTAGCAAAACCCCGTGTTATTCGGAAACAAGTCGCCTCCACGAAGAACCAGAATCTAATCATGGCTATCTCCGATATAGTAATAAGGAACGAATAACTTAATGGCAAGCTGAGAGGAGACCTTTGCGGCAAGCCTTTCCAATAATCAGGAATGTGATCGGAACAATTCTGCGGATCATTGGGAAGTTGGAACCAATACAGACGTACATAGACAAATCTTACTCTTCTTTCGGGGGGAATTGAAGCCACGAGAATTCGAAGTGCATGGGGCGCACACCCTAAGATGCAGGTACAAATAATTACCGCGCACCCGGGAGTGGTCGAAGGATCAATGCATCAGCTTATGTTTTTTTTTTTTTTATTCTTTTTTTTCCTGCACAAATATTAGTGTTTTGTCCGAGTAGCAGCTCTCTGTACGCCACGCAAGGGTTGAAGAGAATAATATAACTGAGGTTCCGGATCTGGTCGTCTGCAACTATGACTTGTTGTAAATATATACAACATGTGTATCCTGACACGAACAGATTTCAATGCCAACTACCTACATATTCATACTACGTATATATGTACGGATTATTAGTTACCTGCACAATACAGTACACATTAGTATGGCCCTTGGCTATCTGGCTAGATATAGGAGATCCATCTGACTCAACCAGAATTTGTACAAATATGTTTTCAAGATTTGCGCCGTCTGTTCGTTCTTGGCCCAGAGATCCGCTGCTGACCGATGTTCGAGACGAGCTAGGAAGAAGCACGAGATTTTCGTGTTCTAAAACAGTTAAACTCGGCCCATCGCGCCATGGGCTCGGACGGAATATAACATGGGGGAGCAACTGGGGAGGAGAACTGATGAGTCCCAGGGTTGGGTAGCGATTATGTGACCTTGTTAACCACTCTTGGAAAGGATAAACAAACGTGTCCAACAAGTGCCTTTCTTCTGCTATTCATGGATGCCTTATTGCCCGCATGTCGTTTATTTATGTACATATGTCGCATAAATCTTGACGAGGAAACGCTCATCTTGCCCTGTTTGGGATTGGAGGGGACCTACGAATCGATACAAATCGATACAAATCTCACCATGTTCCGATTCGAAGCACCTGATACAATTATTAGCCATGCAGCCCATGATAAGGTGCAGTGGCTTATGAGCCCATTGCTCCTCCGAAACAATTGATCTTCCAGAAGTTCTCCGGAAGTCCTAAAACTAGCGATTCGGTCATTTGGTCTTGCATTGCCTAACGACCTGGTTGGATAATTCGCCGTCTTGGCCTAGGACGGTTGTTATCGACCGGACATTGGCGACCTCTTATTAGTGTATCACGACCTTCTTAATAATTCTTGGGATTCAATTCACTCGTCTGAACCGAGAAACCTGGAGAAATAGAGAAGATCTAGAAAGACACCTGAGTATGCAGGTATGTTTGGGAAGGATGTTGTGCTGATGTTTCGATCTGATGAAACGGCTCATACACCACACACGACGACTTACTACGACATGATCCTCTAAAATGATATTAGGTAGTAAGTAGTAGTAGGTTGTAGGTTAAAAGAACATTGATATTATTACATACCGACTCTTTCACTAGTTCCCGTCGGTTGAATTGCCGACACTTGTTTGCTTTGTTGGTTGATGACAAGCCGTGGAGGGAAAGGCAGGTAGGTAGATACCTATACATAGTAGCATAAGGCCTATACTACTAGTAGTACCTAACGGCATATATTACGGCAGCTGGGCAGGGTTATTAGGTAGTATGTAATATGTATTGTGTAGGACCTGTAGGTAGGCTAGGTGGTAATACTGTGGCATTGTATGTCGCATTGTATGTCGCATTGTATGTCGCATTGTATGTCGCATTCACCATCACATGGCGACTTTGAATGAGACAATGAAGGTTGATGAAATTGATGAAATTGATGAAAATGAATAAATAATAAAAGTGGTGCCGACGGGTGCATGTAGGTGCGTGTAGGTGCATGTACATACATATGTACATGCTATAGTAGGTAATAGCTGCATTAGGTGCATGAGTCTAGCAAAGTAGGTACTAAAACTATATGCTTAGGTGGTGATTCTGGTGATTCTGGTGAATAATGAGCCAGTCTAGGGAAATTGGCAAATTGTTTGAGCAGTTTGAGGTAGCAAAGGAGAAGGCGCAGCAAGGTTCGGAAGCTAATTGGGTGGGGGTATAGGCCGCTATTTTAAGGGTAACCGAGCCAATGAGAAGTACATAAAGTTGCAAGGTTTATATGCATTGAGAACTTGAACCTGATCTAGTTAATTACGCGTTAATAAATCTGTACTTACACCAATGTATTCAATGTTGTATCAACTTGTATGTATGTACATACATACATACATTCGACTTGTTCTCCTGGCAGTGGTCACTTTCATATTCGCTGATGATTAGCGCCGTCATCCAAGTATCTTCAGATGGGACCCTAGGTACTTCATCTTAAAAACGTGCCCAACCATCCAACCATCATGATCCAACTTGAACATTGAACCAACACCAACCAACATCCCTCCAACACGCCAGCATCGCATAGTAATGTTGAATTTCGCCAAAATAGGGACGGGGAATTTTACATTTTTTTTTATTTTATTTTTTTATTTTTTCAAAATTTGCATTCGCTCAGCCCATCTGTGTAATTCAATGTTCAATGTTGGTCGTATGCACTGTATATGTAAGTACACCAAAACATTGAACATACAATACATTTATAGAGTTGCACATGCAGAAACTTGGCGATTTATCAGCGTCTAGGCCTTCTTTGGAAGCCGGGAGTTGAACAGTGAGAATGAAAATTTATTAATTACCTGGCTGTGCATGAAGCACAAATATAACAGCAGATACCTACCTATATGAATATGAGCACCGCTGTCGCCATCGTTTCAGTCACACAACAGGAGGTTAAGAGATGGGTCGAATCCTGAAGAAAAAAAAGAACCAAAAAAAGGGGTAGGTTAATTGATCCAATGAGCCGATAAGTTTGTGTTTTGATTGCCCTTTGAAATTCCATTCATTCCCTTCAATTAACTCCCTTATCTGCCTGGTCCCTTTCATTTCCTCCCTGGTTTGTTCTTATAAGAAAAGGAAGGAAGGAAACAAGAGGAATAGTTAATAAGAGGAAAAGAAAGTTGAATGAAATCAGACAATTGATGATGCAAAAGCGCGTTGAACGAACAAAACTGGTGAAAGGCAGTGCCTTGGAAGTATTTCCTAAAAAAGAGCGTAGGAATTATTGCTCTCCACAGGCACTAGGCAACTTCTGTATTGGTGTCACGTAATTAGCCATCGCAACCCCACACACCCCTTCAGGCTGTCTGTCTGTCCTGGGACTTCCTGGGACTTCCTGGGACTTTCCTGGCTGGCTGTCTGGCTGTCTGGCTCTGACTTCCCACTTCTGCCACTGTCCCAGTGGTGACTGAACTAGACTGAATGGTCCTTAACCCCCCTTGTCCTTTCCTCTCCCCCTGGCTCCTTCCCTGACCCTACCCTGACCCATTGAGCAGGACCTGATCAATAACGAGCCACCCCTGGATTTTAGTGCCTTGGCAATCTTGAGCCCCGACTCCTCCTTCCACACCTTTCCCTCGCACGTTTCCTTCCTGTTGTTTCTCATTTACCCCCTTCAACCTGCCCTACCTCTTATCCTTCCGCCTTACCCTCCCGTCTTTCGCTCTTCTCTCCCTTTCGCCGACCACGTAAGGTGAACTTTTCCGACGACAATATTCCACCCCCCCTCTCGGCGCCGGTCATCTATTGACTTTGGAAGCCTTGACCCATCTGACGACTGATTCAAAGTCGACAGCATCCGTCAAGACCAATGCATCGCTGAGACGGAAGAATCGCCTGTGCGATACGTCGTGAACCGCCATACAATCAAATTGATATTATTATTTCTTCTTTAAGCTGACGATTCGTTCGTCGCGCCACTCTTTTGAAAACACACATATATACATTCAAGCAATATTGCTTGTAAACAAGGTGAGTTTGAGTTGACGAACTGGTTCGGTTGTGAGATGCAAGATTTTGGTGGTTGAGGTTGGGTTTTGCAGTCAGGAGTCGTCAAAGAGACAAAATCATGTAACGGAGTTTCTTGGACCGCATCGCTTGATTGGGAGATCTACCGTGGATCGTTCTCATGGCGGTCCTCACGTTACCGCAGCAATCAAAGATCGATGATGCTAATCTAACCTTCTCCATAGCATCCACTCGTTGACATCTTGTCAAGTACATTCGTTCCAAACAGTCCTGACACAGTAAGTTCGTCGGGTCAAAGCTCGCTTCCTCATCGAGTAGCGTGAGACTAATGCTGCGTTAGTCACGATTATACGCAGTCGTTGATAGAACATATCCGCCGCAGATATCAGATAACCGGCAACCTTCTTGTGGCTACTAAACTTAATCCGAACCACGATGCATACAAGCTCAGTGCTCGTGGCCGCCTTAGTGGCCGTGGCCCAGCTAGGAAGCGCTGAACCCGAAACCCGACCGAAGATTTACTTTCCAAGGCACATCAAGAGGCAGTACACTAACCACACCATCACAAGCACAGGGGCGCAGAATACAGAAAGCGAGTTGCCCGATTCGTCAAAACACTCCTCGACCAAGAAGGACACCATATCCGACCTTTTGTCAAGCTTATTGGGGGGAGGATCTTCTGATGACAAAGACTCGAAAGATTCGGCAAGCTCAGATTCGGCAAGCTCTAGCTCTAGTTTTTGGCCGGACACCTCAGACTCGAGTTCTGCCCCCAAAAGCGAATCTACCCCCGCGCAGGCGACGCCCCAGACGAGTAACGATGTTGACTCCCAAGCCCTAGGGTCTCCGCTAATTGCCCTACCGTCCCTTGGCCTCGATCTCTCCGGAGATTCTTCTACTACATCCGCTGTGGTCAATAGTACTGCATTTGCGACGGAAACGAGCGCTGTCGAGACTGTCGCCGAGTCTACTCCCGAGCCTAGCAGTGATTTTGAGTCTGCGACTGATTATAGTCCTACTAGCACGATCCCTATAACATCCTCAGGGATTATTATCGCTCCTACTGGTGTCGTCACAGAGAGTTCAAGCAGTTCGGGTGGAGGGCTTCTCGGTGGTCTTCTTGGTGGCATCGTCGGAGGCAGCCCCAGTAGCTCCTCGCCGTACAGTTCTCCAACCAGCCCCCCCACGAGTTCTTCCGACGGAGGCCTTCTTGGTGATATTGTTGGCGATGTTGGCGGTATTGTTACAGGGACCCCAACAAGCTCTATAGTTGACAGCTTCCAAAGCAGCTTCCCGAGTAGCTCTCCAACTTCTTCTTCTGACGGAGGACTTCTCGGTGACATCGTTGGAGGTGTTGGCGGCATTATTACAGGAACCCCGACCAGCTCCACTGTTGACAGCTTCCAAAGCAGCTCTCCCGTTTCTTCCGACGCCGCCTCTTCTGACGGAGGTCTTCTTGGTGATATTGTTGGCGGCGTTGGCGGTATTGTAGCAGGAACCCCGACTAGCTCCACCGTTGACAGCTTCCAGAGCAGCTTCCAAAGCAGCTCTCCCGTTTCTTCCGACGCCGCCTCTTCCGACGGAGGTCTTCTTGGTGGTATCGTTGGCGGCGTTGGTGCCATTGTCACAGGAGACTCGAGTAGCTCTACAGTTGACGCCCCCGAAAGCAGCCCGACAAGTTCTTCAGACGGAGGACTCCTTGGCGGTATCGTTGGTGGTGTTGGCGGCATTGTCACAGGAGACTCGAGTAGCTCTGCAGTTGACGCCCCCGAAAGCAGCCCGACAAGTTCTTCAGACGGAGGGCTCCTCGGCGGTATCGTTGGTGGTGTTGGCGGCATTGTCACGGGAAGCTCGAGCACCTCCACAGCCGATAGCGTCGAGACCACTCCGACAAGCTCTTCCGATGGAGGACTTCTTGGTGGTATCGTTGGCGGTATTGGTGGCATTGCCACTGGAAGCTCAAGCAGCTCCGCAGCCAACAGCTCTGAAAGCGGCTCCAGCAGCTCTGACGGAGGACTTTTAGGCGGCGTGACCAGCATTGTCGGTGGAATCGGTGGCGTTGGTACAGGAAGCCCTAGCAGTTCCACGGCCGACAGCTTTGAGAGCACCCCGACGAGTTCTTCGGACGGAGGGCTTCTCGGTGGTGTGACTAGCATTATTGGTGGCATTGGCGGCGTTGGTACAGGGAGCTCTAGCAGCCCTACATCTTCTTCTGATGGGGGACTTCTCGGTGGCGTAACTAGTATCGTCGGTGGCATTGGTGGTATTGCTACAGGAACCCCAAGCAGCTCCGCAGCCGATAGCGCCGAAACTAGCTCAAGCTCGGACGGGGGACTTCTTGGTGGTATTGTTGGCGGAATTACCAGCGCGATTCTTCCATCGTCTAATGGGACCGCCAGCCAAACTGGCTCGATTACGGACACGGACGGTGGATTATTGCCTACTCTGCTGCCATCCATTCTGCCGACTGGCCTCTTCCCAAGCACATCCTTCCCAGGCACCGCTCCTACAGCCTCCTCAACCACAAGCTCCGACGGACCGCTCTTGACCCTGCCTCCTATCATACCTCCTATTCTAGGCTCAACAAGCTCTATTCCCATTGCTAATACTACGCAACCTCCTGTTACCCCGACGGATAGTGTTAGCGTGCCTTTGACGACCTCGCCGACTATTGTTCCAGGTAACAGCTCATCTGTGCCTGATGTCACTAGCGCTCCAACAGTACCTACCGTTTCAGCCAACACAACCGTCTCGGAAACGCAGCCTGCTGTCACCGAGCCTTCAACCTACATCACTGTTCCGCAAAACACCACTGTACCGTCAACCAGTTCCGTGCTAACTACAGAATCGTCGACACTTGAGCCTACTTCAATTCCGACCACTACCTCGTCCACAACAAAGCCCATATTCACTAGCATTCCTGTTATCGCCACAATCACGGACTCCGAGTCTTGGCTTCCTACAACAATTATTGTTCAGCCTTCAACTAGTACCATTAACACCGGCGAGCGTCCTACCTTCACGGGCATTCCTACGACCTTACCCAAGGCAATCACTCCTTGGACTGAGCCGCCAGAACGACCCGAAGACACAACGCTTATCCAGATTTCGTTCCTCTACGGTGAAAACTACCAACACCTTGTGGATGAGCCTCTAGCTGCTTCTCAGATGTTCGACCTTCTCCCTAAGGGTCTTGCACACGGCGGTGGCTTTGATCTCGGTCGGGTTGTTATGTATAGTATCAAACCATATGATACCATTTCTCAGCTAGGCTACATTACCTCGCAAGCTATGGTGTACTACCCCACAGAGGGTATTTCTCAACTCTCGGAAGACATCGGCTACCCTACCACTGCTCTATACAACCACCAGAACCCTCTAGTGCGCAACCTGACCAACGAGATTAACCCAGCCATTGGCATCTCACCAGGCTCTCTATTGGATGGTGCTCAAGGCTCTACCGGAGGCAACGGGGGTAATACAGCTAACACAGGAGGCTCTAACAACAATGACCCCTTCGATACCAAGGGTCCCGGTGAGCAGACAACCAGCGCCCAACAAGGAATGACTGCCGGTATTGCTGTAGGTGCCGCTTCTGTTGCTGGTGCTTATGGAGCTGCCATGTTTATTATTGCCCGTCGGTATAAGCGCAAGAAGCAGAGACATCAGAGGAGCAGCTCCATCACATCGCCTTCTGAAATGCGCCAGACCGGAAGCCCGGCTCTCATGGGTGGTGCGTTGTTGAGCAGGGATTTTACAAGCGGCCCTGGTTATGGAGGAATTCCAGGCAATGCTCGGGATAGCCAAGGCAGTGGAAGGAGTGGGATGAACAACTCGGCTCGTACCGCAAACATCTCGGCACCGGTTGCGGCGGAGAACTCCCTCGGCTGGAACTGAGTAAACATCAACGACCAGCACGTCACATCCGTTTCATTTTAGTTATAGTTCGATACCCATCCAGGAGGCATCGCCGAAGCCACCGTGGGCGGCCTACCTAAGGAATTGCGACTCTTGCGAGCATTTTCTCAGGTTTTCTTGTGATTTACATTCTAAGTCGGTCGGTTTATCAAGAGGATATTTTTGGATACCACCGGAAAAAATAGTTACGAATCCTCGGCATCAATTAAGATCTTTGCCCTCCTTTTTTTCTGGCCCAGATCTGATGGCCAGGTACTTTTAATCTAATGCGTTGTTTGTATTTGAAAAGGGGCAAACGGGGTGGTGGGAAGCGAGCTGCTTTGCGCCGGTTTGGAGTAGAGGCTGGAGGTGGAACGGATGCTGAAAAGTGGACTCTAGAGGGCCCACGGCAATGATTGACTGTGGAATTGTATATTTATGACTATCACGCCTGCTCCGAATATGAAGGTCCTGTTCGAACTCTGGTGGTGAGGGAAGAACCGTTAAAAGTCCCCCTTACAATCATCATCATCGTCCTCGTCATCAACAACCGGTAGCGGCCCTCTAGAGCCATTGTGTGTAATTGGTTTGATATACCATGAATAGACGAAAAATAAAATCCTAAAAGTTCCTCGGAACGACATATCGTCTAGCTGATTAGTTGCGTATATGTAGATATATTAGTAACTATACGCATATTTACTATGTTATGTCTCTTCTATGTAGTTTAGGTAGTACATATGTATTATGAGATGCATAACATTGAGGGTATTATGTATGTATTATGTGGTGATAGTACATGTAGTTAGTTACATAGTACTATGCAGTGCGAGTGCATGTAGTCCATTCGGTAAATCCTCGGTGGGTCAGTATGGTATGATAAAGCGCCATGTATGCAGTGTAGGTACGTAAGAAATGATGTTATTATAGCAGCAACGACTCATTACATGCATGTAGTTATGTAGGTTTTGCCTAACTCCTAGCTTCTAATACCTAAGGTAATAAATAAGGCAGCTGGAGCCTAGAGGTATGGTTAGTGTAAATACTAAATACCTACCTACTAGGTACCTAGTACGAAGGTTATGGCCAAAAGTATGGACCGAGATATACCTCAGCCCCACAGTTCCTCCACTTTTCTACCACTGTAGGAAATATTCTTACTAACATTGCTAATATACTTATTAAATTAGTATAAATATTTCAAGGTTATTTAAGACTTTTAAGCTTTAAGTTTATAGCATATTATAGCCTTTAAATATGCTATAAGGTGCTATACTTTTAAGGATGGTAAAGGACTTAACGTTAAATGTATACCTATTATTAGTAAAGGCCCAAAAAAGAATAGCGCACTATGAGGCGGAGGTATATCTCGGTATACTTTTGGCCATAACCTTCGTACCTAGGGTAGGGCACCTAGGTAATGGCAGCCAAGTCCAGCAGAAAGTCAGTCATCATCAAATCATCTTTAATGTTCTTTTTTTTTTCAATTTTCTTTCCTCCTCAACATACAATTCTAAACACCTACTAGTTAATTACATACTGGAAGCATTCCAAACCACATATTGCGGCCTTTATTTCTTGTCATACTAAATAATTTTTAATATTGACTGTGCCGTCTATTATCGCACAGTCAAAACCCACTATTCTCACATCTTTTCTTCAACTCTACTTTATGCAACAAGAGCTTTCTGAGGTCTTAAATCAGATTAGAACCGACAACACCTTTCAAACCCCCAACTCCCTTCGACAACATGGCCTTCAGCACCATGATCCAAGTGGCTCAGCCGACCAATTTCTGCTGCGCCAGCCATCTGGCGATGGGGCAACGCACTCAGCGCAAAGTGACGGACGCGCCGGATTCCTTGATAAAGGCATCAACGCAAATACCCTCCAAGAACAATTGCGCCGATTGAGTGTTGGTGACGAGGAGTCGAGCGATACGCGTGCCAAGCCTCCAGGCCAGCGTATATCTGAATATGAGAATGCCTTAACACCTGCGGTTCCCAGACAACCTCTGGGCTTTAAGGTCATCAAACGCGCTGGCGCAGAATCTAGTGGACGTCAACTTTCAGACTTCCCGAATGGTATGTGAATGTTTAGTGCTTCTCATCAGCAGAACAAGATCTAACTATCTCACAGAAATTTTGACCCATATTCTGTCCCATTTGCATCCCGATTCGCACGCCTCGGTGGCCCTAGTATCGAAACGATTCTATTCTCTAGTAACGACCCCTCATGCATGGCGCATGGCGTTCCAGCGATTTTTCCCTGGGCATAACGCGTTAACTACAGCTGGCAAACAGCAAAGCGGACTATGGGGTCAAGATGATACAGACATTGTGTGCTCAGGAGTTCGATACTTTACGCGTCTCACTCCGCAAGCCTCCTGGCGTAGCGAGTATCTTCTGAGGACTCGACTGCTCCGTAGTCTTGCTAGAGGCAAGCCAGGAACAAATTTCGGGGGTATCGGCTCATCCTCTAGAGCCAGTCAATCTGGCAAGAAGGCGAGTGCCGTTCTGACCTATAACACCAAACTCCTATCGCCAGTTACCTCCATCCATGCCATATTCAAGCCAAGCGGAAAGAAGCCACCTAGGGTGATTCATGGTGCTTCGGATAAGGGCGTCGCTAGCGCTAGCGATCCTACTACTGGCAAGGTTGAGAAATGGGGATTAGACGACCACTTCGGTTTCGCCCAGCTGAACGAGGTCGTCCCACATATCATACCTTATGGGGTGGGTGAAGGCCCAGCCGCTGTCCCTAACGTCATAGACGTAAGTCAACCTTACGGTCTTGTTGGCGGGGAAGGCTTCCCCGGTGGACGTGTCTTCTACCGCGCGACCAATGAGTATCGTGGCAGATACCTTGGCCAAAACACCAGACTCGTCGGGGATCACCCTGACATTCCAAAGATTCCAGGAATTTCCGAGGGTATCTGCTCAGTTTGGATTGCGAAGACATCAACTGTTCCCTCCATGACTCAGTCATTGCTCGGAATCCTGACGGGATCCTCTCTGGGTGTTGTAACCGCATACGCCCTGGGTTATGATCCTTCTGGTCCTCGATACGCGACAGGAGAGATGAGTGCTCGCTGGATCCTTAGTCCGGGCGTTCCTATCATCGCACTGAAGGTCGACGATAGCTATAGCCAAAAGCGCAAAGCCCTGGGAAGAGTGTGTGTAGTAGCTCTGAATGCCTTGGGTGAAGTGTTTTATATGGCACAGCCCCCGACTGCACCCACAAATAAGGTTAAACCCGACGATAGCATCAAGCTCGCATGGCATACAGGCCGTTCCACGTGTTGGCACCTGATAGAAGTTACCCGGCGGCAAGCACGTTTGGATGAGTCAGGTGGAGACGCCATCCGCGGTGCATATTCGCCAAGGTCACCATCAAATAGTATGGGCTTGACCAGGGATCAAATGGTTGCGGAAGCTCGTGAGATAGAGAAGTTCCTTAACTATAAGCCAAGCCACTTTCGGGAAGTATGTCACGGGTGGGACATGCGCCGAAGACTTGAGGTGGACTTTGCAAGTGATGATAACCACGGCGCTGGCGAGAATGTCTTTATAATCGACTGCGGACTAGAAAAGGATCAAACTTCAGCTATACGACGATTCCATCGAAACATTGCGAACCCATCCCAATTCGGCACTCAGACTTCACCCAGTTCAGAGTTTCCAGAGGACATGGAGGTCGCCGTTTCTTCCCTCTCCATATTTGGCACTGGTGGCACCAGTTCAGCCTCTCCAATCTCGTTAGACAAGCTTTCCTCGTCCAATATTGCCAATATCGCAATGTCAGACTCAGATAATTGGGTTGAAATGTCTTTGTACTCCAAGGAGCTCGCCAGCTCCCAGATAACTGCAACCAATATGGATGCCTCGCAACTTGCGCTGATCACAACCTTCGAAGATCCTTTGAGAGATGTGACGAGTTCAACTTCGAACGGTGCGGCGACACCAACAAATCAGTCTCCGTCTGATATTCCCGGTAGACGGGCAAGACTATTAGGAGTAGGCACGGACAAGGGAAAGATAATTCTTTGGAATGCTCGAGAAGCCCATACCAGTGATAGGATTCAGCCAGTAAGAAACATTCAAACGGAGTCTCCCAAGATTTCATGTTTGGCTCTGTCGGCTCTATACCTTATACATGGCGGTAGCGACGGGCTCGTTCAAGCATGGGACCCTCTAGCGTCTACATTAGACCCTATTCGAACCATCAACTCTCAATCACCTGGCCGCATGCCCCGTCGTTTTTTCACAGCGTACCCTTCGTTGCGTAGCTCGGACTTCTCTGCCGTAAGAGCCATTTATCTGGATCCTGACCCGACTGTCCTCCATGGCATAGTATCGTTTGGGACAGTTGTACGTTACTGGGCATACAGTTCGTCAAACCACGCGACGGGTCGCAAGCGGCGGAAGCGCCACTCTGATATACATGGTCGTGCCACCGGTCGACGACACCACCGCCGTGACGAGGGCTATATTGCTGCCGAAGCTGAAGAGTTCCGCAACGAGCAGCACTACCAAGCACAACAACGGGCTCGATTGCAAGCTCGGTTCGGGGTTGGACTTGGTGACCTTACAGAGGAGGAAGCCTTGCACTACGCGGAAATGATGTCGCAGGAATCCTTTCTCCACGATGAACATCGTCGTACCAGTACTAGTGACCCAGGCTCGGCTGTCGATTTTGACATGTCGTCTAATTCTGGCAGTACTGTGACCCCCGATGCGAGTGTGACTGGGCCAAGTCTTTTGGCTACTAGTTCAAGTGCCCACAACAATGCTACGGACGAGAGCGATTACGAGCTTCAGATTCAGGCTGCAATTCGTCTATCACTTTTGGAAAGTGCAGATGATTCAGCGAGGTCGCCTAGGACTAGTAGCTCAGACGACTATGACGGTTCAGTTACGATTAGCGAGGGGATAAAGGAGAAAGCATATTCGTCAACTTCCCTGTCACCAAGCCATACACCCATGGTCAAGCCAGCTGAATTGTCAGGTCCGGTTGCGACCGGCTCCCAATCGGTCACGGATGACGATCTAGAGTTTGCGTTGCAGCTTAGCCTGGCAGAAGAGGAAAGCAGAAAAGCTAGCCTGGCCACTTTGGAGGAAAGGGAAGATGAGTTTCCTGCACTAGGCGGGAGTGGTATTGGGAAGGGGAAGGGAAGGGCGATCTGAAGTAAGATCGTGTTGCGTTTTCGATTATCAACACTATATATACACTTGTTTTTATCATTCACTTCTCGCACGTTATTTTCGGGCGTTATTAATTCATTCACCGTTATGTTTATCTTCATCAATACTATTCCATGCTTCAAAACCAACCTATCTCCATCCATGATAATTCCATCATCTATGTGAATGACAAGGAAATAACTACTGGCACCGAGGAACTGCTACCTACCTAGGTAATAGGAGTATGAGGTAGGTATGTAGCTTTGAGTGTTGGTAACAGAATATCTACATGTAGTACAGTAAGCAAAAGCCGGACCTACCTACCTACCTACCTAGGTACTAAACAAGTAATCGAGAAGCAAGGATGTAAGATATTAGGTAGAGGTAGTTATGTACGAGAATCCTTTACACTACTTGCTGCTGCAGAAAAACGTCACCGAACGTCTACCGGTCAAGAGACACAGCTTACATGTAGGTAGGTCCCCCCCCCCCCACAAGCCCGATGTTTCATTGAGGAGGATTCGCGCACGTTTGTAGGAGGAGGAGGAGGAGGTAATGCATGTAGGTAGGTAGGTATGTGCCTATGCATGCACGTTGTCGGAGTATAATAGGAGATATAGGGGAATATAGTAGGTATGTGTGTAGGTGGGTATATGGGGGAGGGAGTGGGTGACAGGTCACAACTCATAAAATGACAGCTTACAGGTAACATACATGACTATTTACTAGCCTAGGTTAGGTATGTAGGCAGGTATGGGGTAAAATAGAAGAGGGAAGGGGGAAGAGGTAAGAGGCTGGAAGGCTTTCTCGTCCCATTGGCTGATGTTGAGGCAGGCCGGTCTCCTTCTTGTGGCTACCGATCTACATGTACCTACTCACCTACAGCAGACATTGGGTACCTAGGTAGGTAGGTAGGTAGGTAGGTAGGTAGGTAGGTAGGTGGCAAGCTTAGGAGATGCGAGATTAGCTGAGGTGGGTAGGTAGGTATCTAGCAGCCTTGGAAGACAGGATCCCGTTGAACGTTTGCATACATGGCCTAACCTAGTACATACCTACATGCCCAGGTACTATCTACTGACCCATCTACTCCAACGACAGCAACATCAACATCAACAACAACAACTTGCAAGCCCCTTCCCCCCCCCCCCCCCCCTTCTTCATCCCCGGGTATCTGGCATAGCGTCGTCATCTTTCTTTCAAAACGATTGGTTTTTGTAAGCTACATAGCTAACCTTACCGTTCCTGTCATCCGTTGATTTGTCTCCGATCATGAGCGCCAGGGGTAAAGCAGATAGGTAGGTAGGTAGGTAGATATACCACGTCACGCCTTGTGAAGAAGTGAATTGGACAACCACTACTACATAGGTTACCTAGTAGGTAGGTAGACTGCCCAGGCAATGAACAAGCGTTCCAGGGAGAATTGGAAGGAGGGAGAAGAAGGAGAAGAGTAAGAGGAAGTCTGAGTAATAAGTAGGTACAGTAGGTAGGTAAGAAACGGAATTGAATAAGTTAAATACCTACCTAGTGTGTAATTCACTGCCAGAAAAACATTTATCCCAACCCCCCAATGCCGAGCATCACTATCATCATTGCCGCTACCACCGTCGCAGCATCCCGATCAACCCCTAGCCTTAGCATAGACACAGTCCTACCACCACTATTCTCCTCGGACCCCGCCCCTGTCCCCTTGGACCCCGTAGCCGTTGGTATCGTCATCGCCGCATTATTGTTATTATTATTGCTATTGCTGCTCCCTTCTGCTCCTATTGCATCCCTCCCATTCCCGTTCGGCACCAACGTCGTGGTCGACGCGAACGGGGGCCCGAGGGTCCAGGTGGACATGGCGATGCGGCCGTCGGGGCCGATGGTTAGGGTGTGGCCGTGGCCATCATCTACGACGGTCGAGGTGAGAGTGGGGTGCGCGGAGATACCGCGGCCGCCGCCGATGTAGTACTGGTACGTCGTACCGCTGATCTCGACCGCCGTCCCTCCTAGCTGCGTGACCGTCGCACCCCCGATGACCTCGTACTTAGTCACTGTGAGATCCGCGGCCGGTCCGCCGAGCGTCTTGTCGTGCACGATGATGCCCGCCGGGCCGATGAGGATGGTTTCGCCGTCGATGACGGTTGTGATGGTGCTAGTACTACCAGAGCCGCTCTGCCCGTACGTGAGGGTCACGCCCCCGATAACGACTCGGTTTGTCCCGAGGGCTGTTATTAGCTCCCCGCCCATCACGGCCGTCTGCGTAGGGGCGGAAGATCCCGCGGCGATGATGTGCAAGGTCTGGGAGGCGAAGACGATCCCCGCGGGCCCAAGGGTGATGGTCTGGCCCCTGACGACGGCTACGGTGGGCGTGGGCGCGAGGGTGAAGACGGTGCCGTCGATCGTGGCGACCGAGGAGGAACCTCCGTACACGACCCCTAGGCCTCCGATGGACGTTGTTGTCGGCGTTGGCGTTGGCGTGGCTGTGGCTGTGGGGAAAAGTACGTCATTATCTCCGGTAATGATGAGGGAAGGGGGGCGGGTGATGGTGGCTCCTGCGCCTGCTACCCTGGTCGGATCGATGATGAATGTCTCGCCCTTTACAATCACGGTGGTGGTTCCAGGTGTCGTCGGGTTGTCTAGGAAAGTGCGATCGTCGATTATCACCTCGCCGGGCTGGACTATCACTGTTATGGGAGGAGGCTGGCCTGCGTTGTTGCCTATGCTGGGCGTCGACGTGGACGCCGAAGTCGCCGATGTCTTGGGGAGGTCGGTGCTATCGGTGATTCTGCCATAGTCGGGGGTAATCACACTGCCATCCCCTACCCCCGCCGTGTTGTGGTTGTTGGGGGGATCGGGCGACCCGCCATAGTCAGGAGGGGCTTCGGTTGGGAATACCACGGCGGGGTTCTTGTCTGTTGTGACAAGAGTGACAGTTCGTGTTGGGTTGACGATATTGTCCGTCGTGCTTGGGTCGATGCTGGTATGGATGAGTGAGCATGTCTTACCCGTGCTATCGCAAAATGTGATCGTGAATCGACCGGTTGGACTCTGTTTAGGGGTACACCCTACTGGTGTGCTTATTGGAGGGTACGGAGGCGTATAATCCGATGGGTCTCCGGTCCAGGTCGTCGTAGAGGTGTGAGTGATGATGTAGGTCGTAGTAGTAAACAGGCCAGCATCTCCTCCCGGGCACTCGCTTGGCGTAGCAGTAGTCCAAGTCGTGCTGCTGGTGATCGGCGGTGGCTGGGCCAGCGGGGGTGCTAACGGTGACGAATTGCCGGTAGTGGTATTCCAATATGGTTTTGATGTTGTATTGAAAGTGAATGACGAAGCCGTCGGATAGGATCCACTATCTATATTCGAAGTAGAACTCGAGCTACTGATGGAGATAGGAGGTGTCCTGACCGGTGTTGATGAAGGTAGTACAAGCGTTGGTCTTCCAACGGAGGTGATGGTCCCCAAGTTGAACAGATTCCACCAGATATCAGATCCTGATGAACTGGTACCATCCGCAGAGAGTTCCTCAGTATCAGATTTACCATCAATAGAGGCAGCCGTCGTCGCTGTCGTCGTCGTAATGGAATCGATATCTGCAGGTCTCCGGTACGGCTCTGAGCCCGCTACTGAAAGACTAGAAGCTAGTATGTCAAACGAGCTTGTGACTATCACCGTCACAGACTCATTTCGAGACAGTATCCTCTTATTAAGTCGATCAGGGCGGAACTCTATTTGACGGTCAATAATGAGAATACGTGAGAGACGGAAGACTAACGAGAGTCTCAACTGACCAGTATTGGCCCATTCTAGGCCATGACTTGGCGACACCACAGCATAGAGCAATGCTAGAATTACAACAAGCATCGCGTACCCCAAGACAAGTACGGACCTTTAGCCCTATCTTCTTTCCAACCGGTGCTTGCCACCGGGGTGTTTACATCGAGAAAGAACCGATTTCTCGGGTTTTAACATCTGGGTGTGAGTTGATACGGTTTTATTAGAATATACATCACGTGTAATATAAGCAAGAGGGCTAGACGAGACGAGACGGGACGCTGTGAGATCTCTGCATCTGTTGACGGCAAACATGGCCGAGCCGCGATGTTTTATGTGAAGTACCCCAGACGAACTTGGAACGGCCAGTAAGTTGGTTTTCAAGTACCGTATGATTGGGAAGCACAAGCATGGGAATTCGAAGGTGACCAGTAGTATGAGTAGGTAGAAAATTGATTTGCACCGTTTTTGGCCTGAGTGGTGGGCCGATTCATTTGGGATACCGCCTAATAAGGGGGAAGAATGCATATCCCCGGAAACGCAAACCCCATACTATACAGGCAACTCTACCTTACCTAGGTTGCGTGGAACTTTCAAACCAACTCATATAACAGAGACGAGTGCGTAATGCATTATGTCGTTTAGTCACGTCGATCTGTTAGATTTATCGTTGCGCTTTGCTTTATTCTATTCGACCTTTGAATCTGAAAACGCGTAATTGAAGACGAAGAGCCGAGAAACGACCTCGGGCAATTTACGTGGGCCTAGGAAAATATCGTGAGGAGAATGGCAAGGTGGTATAGAGAAGAGATGATCAATTAAATTTGCCGGGTGAAGGCCAGAGGACGACATTTTACTGGTAGGTACCGACCGTCAGGGACAACACATGAGGAGGGTGTTCACTCCTATGGCAGAGTGTGAAGCGAGATGCTTAGCTAAGATTGAGTATATTGTCCAGACGGCCGGTAGTATGCTAGGTTAGTTACTAGGTACTGTAGGTAATACTGTGTATAAGTAGGTACGTACTACCTACCTACTACACATACATATGTATGTATAGTTATAGGTAAATACTGCATACGAGCTCGATGACGCAGTTGTCGATATCTCCAATAATAAGGATTCTTATGAAGTCATTGTGCCATCTGGTTTTTTTTTCTTGAAACGAGGCTGCTGACAGGACGATGAGTTGGATCCGTGGCTGTACCTGAAAGAACCGCGGTAAAGACATCAGTCCTGTACACGAGGAATCCTCCCGTGATCCTCTCGGTACATACTCTAGTTATACTCGAGTTATGTAGGAGTGGCTTGCGTACCTATATAGGTAGTATCACATTCGCAACATTATTAGACTAGAAGTTGAAAGCTGCATGATAGATATTTGTTCTAGAAGGGTAAGACGACGATCTGGAAGTCAGAACATGCGACAGAGACAAAAAGTGTAAAAGACAAAAGGACGACACATGCGGGAGTTGGGACCCTAGAGGGACGTAAGTTGTAACTACCTATTACGATTTACGATTTAATACGATTGGAACAGTGAAAGTTGAGGTAGGTACCGACCGAGTCCATTCTAGGACGAAAAAGTCAAGCTTACGGATATGTAACTCCGGCTAGCTGCCCCTCATTAGCCAATCAAATCCTCGATACTGTTGGATCGTGCATGACACTGCATGTATGTATCTAGGTACCTGACATGATGGAGAACTTTGAACTTGAGAAGGAACAGATGAAAAAGATACGGGTTTTGGGAACATGGGTAGCAAATCGCGATTTGGGGGTAGGCACAAGGAGGGCACTAACATTCAATTCATCATAATTGACCCCGCCTAGGTTACTCGAGCCCACCGAGCTCAAACGGAACTATTTTGTACCAAATTCCCTCCATTCCTCCCATGCTACTCTGACCACAATGCCACCACATACAATTGTACAATACCTAGTACTTCGCAATCTTCTTTCAATGTTCAAGGTTATTTTCCTAAAATGTTCCTTCAAGAATGTTCTTTAATCTTATAACTACATCTGTATGTCAAGTCCTACCATTACAATTTACTATTCTACATATCCAGCTACATAAAATACCTAGTACTATCCGGTGTATACGTCAGAAAACTTACATATTGCTTACCCATTCGGAGGCAAAAAAAGAAACGAGAAAAAAAAGAGGCTACATCGTCGAATTTACCCAGGCCTTATCCAATTTACCACGTATTTACCACTCTTGGTCAACGCTTAGATTTCATGCGACGATCTCCAGATGCCCAAAACTTACTAGTCACTAATTATCCTACGAAGTACATACGAATACTAATGTAGGTCTACATATCTGCTTCACCGTACTTATGTAACATCACTACACTATGTAGATGGGTTTTAGGCCTAGCCTTGCCGAACGCGTCCAACTTACAGGCAATCTAGGTAGGTGGGCCAATGCTCATGTTAAAAAGGCACATACCACTGAGTGGGTATGTAGGTACGCCAAAGGAGAAGAACGGTTCACGGACTCTCAAATAACTACATACATACCAAGAACCCGAGATATGTAATTTGTACATAGGTAATCCACGAACTACACGTGTGTATGTACTGTGATCCTGGTAAGACGTAGGTAGGGTCTGGGGAAAACCATACTGATAAGCAACGCCGAGATGCTATGTATGCCAACATCAATACATAATATCACGAATACTACATAGCACCTGTTAGGTACTAACAACATTTGGCCCAGACTCAGCCCGCTCTTTATTCTTTTGTCCTGTTTTCTCCCTCCGCCTCCTTTCTGCATATTACTATGTAGATATCTAGATTCTACCTAAGGCCTAGTAGGTAGGTATCTAACTAGAAATATAGCCATCTAACCTAGTCAGCTAACTGACAGGTATCTGATACCTAAGTCTGAATATATACCTATGGGCGCTATCCATAATCACTGACGTTATAATAGTTTATGTGCTACATATGTAGGTATGTACCTACCTGCCTGCCTACCTACATACTTACCTACATACTTACCTACTAAGTATGTACTAGGTATGCTAGGTATATACGTAGGTGCGAAAGCGAGCTTCATGGTTCCATTGCAGGCCGTCTGGCCATCTGGTCATGCCCCTGATAAGACCTCCACTAACAAGACCATGTTGACTTGCATTTTAGCCACAAAGTGTCTTACCCCCATGTCCTGTGCCACGCAAATCGGTACTACGCATCAGAGAGCAGGCTCCGTTGATCTGCACTAGGCGTGGCATGGAGCGCGGCATGGGATGAGATGGGATGGGATGGCATGGGTCATGGCAAGCATGGCATTGGGCAATGGCCAACACCCGCAAAACGTTCATTACTATGGTAGATGTGCCCCGGTAGATCCCGCCACTGACGGAAACCTTTCTTAACTTGATGATTTCGTTTGTCTACATTTCTCTTCCTGTACCTATTACTAGGTAATCAAATTTGCAGCGAATCTGCAACGAAACTTGGATCGACAACGTCAGTAAAGTTCCGAATCAGTCTCGGGCGCGTCGGTAAAGACATGGTAACACCCATCTTCACATCGTCTTCATACCGAACCGCGTCACTTTCGAATTTGGTCGATTTGTATGAAAAATATCAAAATTATCGAAATTGCTTCAACGTCTGCGCAAAATCCTCATGAAGCTTGGGAAAGGGGAAGGGAAAGGCTGGTGACCTTGCGCGCCTCATGTACGACTGCTTGGTCGCTGTGACAGTCGGACAATGTTGGCCTATTTTCTCGTAACCATCGTTGGGACGTTGCTCGTACCCGATTTAGTCAAGGCCGACGACCTCGAAGCTTTATGGATTGAACCTTCTCTGAAATGGCGCGTCAACCCTGATTCCAGATTACGATGGACATGGAGTTAATTGTGATATAGGTATGGCATTGATGGTAACTGGTCTTCCATTGGTCTCTTCGTAGGGGAGCCAGCTCAAGAGATTGATGTTACTGTGAGCACGAGTGTATCCGAGATTTGGGTGGTTGAAACAGGTGGTTGTGGGACTAGTAAGGAGAATCGAAACCGAATTTTACTCAGTAGAGTCTAACCAGTCTAATCAGATGGCCTCTGTGCCCTTGCCCGCGGAGGTGTTTATAGCCCTAGCGCATCACGAAGTTGGACGTCGCTCGGTGCTTGGCAGCTTGGTTTGAACTATCTCGGCCTGGGCGGTAATGGCGACTACGCGATGGAGACAGTTGTTGCATACGACAGCGTACGACGTTGGCAAACCTCTTTTAACAAGCAATTGCTAGCCGGCTTCAACGAGACCGGCTACTATACTGGTTTCTTTGGTCTAGGCATCACACCCGGTCGCTTCAACAACGTCGTTGCACAGAGTCCTATTGCCTCCCTGGTGGAGCAAAGCGGCATCATCCCAAGTCATAGCTATGGGTATACAGCTGGAGCATATTATGGTGAGTTTTTCATGACTTTATTCTTGATGGAATGTACCTAACAACGTCCAGGTGGTTCAAGAGGCATCCCTTTATCTTTGACGTTGGGTGGTTATGATGCCAATCGTTTCGAACCCCACGATGTCAACTTTAGCCTCAATACGACCACTAGACAACCCGAGGTGCTTGTGAGGTCTATTACCGCCTCGGTATCTGATATTACCGGGGCACCAGCTTCCTGGTCAACCCCGTCAGTCGCATTGTCATCTTTCAACGAGTCTGTAGTGGCCCTACTTGACAGCTCGACCCCATATCTCTGGCTCCCCCCAGTAATATGCGATAGATTTGCTGCTAATCTGAATCTCACATGGAATGAGACATTAGGATTATACTTGTTCACGGACAATGATAATCTCGAACGGTTCCGCTCGTCCCCGGATCTCTCATTCACTTTTGCCCTTTCAAGTAGAGATAATCGAGATAACTTTGGGGACCCTCTCAATGTCCCAGGAATTGTAAACATCACAATTTCCGCCAGTGCTTTCATCCAAAACCTTCGTTACCCATTCATGAATCTTATTGAATACCAAGAAGCAGCAATACCTTATTTCCCTTTGAAACGAGCGGATGGCGATAATCGAGTCATCATAGGACGGAGTTTCTTCCAAGAAGCTTACTTGATCACGAATTATGAGACGAGTACCTTCTCGGTGCATAAGGCCAAGTTTCCAGAGAATCCGCTTCGAGATACATCTATCAAAACCATCGCGGCATCCGATAACAGCCCCTATCCTGGTCCTCCCCCACGACCTTCTAACGCATCAGGTCTCAGCCAGTCGCAGATTGTCGGTCTGGCAATAGGGATATCTTTCTTAGGCATAGCCGCTGCCATTGCTTATTTAATTTTGCGCCGAAGAAAAAAGAGACAACAACGAGCAGCGAAAAATACCGATGAGCCTTTCAAAGACAAGGCTTCGACCATCGAATCTTCAACACCGACTACTCCTTTGGGACGGATTGTTTCCAAGATGTCGAAGAGTTTCCCCATGCGAAGAGCAACCAAGGGAAGCACCAGTGAAGAGCACGAGGAGAAAGAGAATGAGTTGTTTGAGTTTGCTGCAGACTCCAGCCACGAGCGCTACGAACTACCAGGTCCAGATCCGGTAGAGTTGGAGGCCACAGATGCTGGCCGAAGAAGAGGACGGAGGGCGAGTGGCTATCATTATGCGAAACGCCAATCAGAGCAACAGCAGCAAAGAATGGCACCTCAGTATAGCTCCGGTGCTGCGGAACCGCCGGTCAAGGCGTACTACAACATTAACCCAGCAACACAGCAATATGAGCAGTCAAATCAGATTCTCGAAAGTCCGTCACCGATATCGAGCCATACATATGATACTTCAAGCAATAACTTTCCTTCGCCGTTGAGTTCTCAAGGTGATTGGACGAACAGGATACCGGATGGATATTCCCCCATGGGTTTCGTTCCTACACAAACCCTATCCCATTCAACGTCCAACCCAAACTTCACCTATGCATCATCTTCGCCGTCTGGGTCCAGTATCCCTGAACCGGGTACGTTAGACCGCTCCGCCTCGATCACCGGCTTTGGAACGGGTCATTCATCTACACCACAACCACCTCCTGCCACATTTCAGAGGACGCCAATCGACGCATCCCGGGTGATCTGTCTCGGGCCTTTGCCGGAGGACGTTCACTTCCCGTGTCCATCTTCCGCACCACCAACCCCTGGACTGCTCCACCTTAACGGCCAGACCATTGTTTACCCCCCTATGCCACCGATTCCCTGCTCAGGGGAGGGGAGTGAGGAATGTTCTCGTATGTCTCGTCGCGTGTCCACGGCGGACACACTAGGGAGCAATTACACAGTTGAGGAGGAGGCGCGTTTAGCAGTGGCACGTGAAACGGTAGCACTTAGTCGGATAGACGGGGGTGATATCATTCACATACCTCAACCGGCATCACAACGATATAGTTGGGAGGAACGATAGCATTCCTACCTAATTATATATCATATCCGAAGCCAGTCATTCGCCATCTTTACTCACTCTTACTGATCTTCCTACACGAACCACCCTTTTTTTGCGATTTTTCATTTCTATGTTTGGTTTTATCTTGGGGATGTACAACTTACTTACTAGCCCTCATTTATGCTTATATGCCTAAGACCCTAGCAACGGAGTTTGGCAGGAGGCAAATATTGTTATTGTTAATGTGTATCAAGCGGGATGCATTTTTTTTATGAGGACCACGCGTGTATTTACCATGCAAATGGAATGGCGTTCGAGCGAGGGGGCCAAGGGGGGCTTGGGCAGGGCGGTATCAAGTCTTCAATGTGCAACATATCGATGGGGGGGAGGCACGTTGTCATGTTATAGTTGCCTGTTGTGTTCTACTAATTGAAATATCGGACGAGGATAGTAGGTCCTCCTTTAAGAAGGACCCCAGGGGGGAAGCTCCTATCTACGATGCTTACATGCTGGCAGGAGGTAGGAGAGGGGAGGTGAAAGGAGAGAGAGAGAGAGAAAGCAAGCAGTGGCGTCGATGCCACTATTAGGTACACTAGAGAACCCATGGTTGGTGTTGAGACATGACGTCTCCTACTCGGTGTAGACAACCCATACATACAAACAAAACAAGTATATAACCACACTAACCAGGTACATAAAAACGGAGCAAAACAACTACTTGCATACATCATCTGTACATACCTAGTACCTACATATATTCAAGATTTAATGCCACCTTAAGAATCATCTAGCCTCAGCCCCCACGTTGAATTATTGGTCTCGAGGGGGCACTGTTTCATGCTCCTGTGCTTGTTCCGCAGCACACAATAATACGACCACACACTTCGTATCATCCACTACCTTAGACACAAGAAAGAAAGATCGTTACCGGTGATTCTTGGCCGCGCAGCGCAGCGCAACGACTCGACTTCTTTTCCCACCGAGTTCCCAATTAAGATAGGCTAGCTACTGTACCTAACTCATGTAGTCTGAGCCAGTCGGTGTACAGCCCGCATACCTGTCATACACACGAGGTGTATGCGTACCTACCAATGTGTATACCTACCTAAAGTATGTACATACAGTTCGTAGACTTCTCCAATACAAAACACCGAGGCTTCACGAGCAAGGGCTTATTTTTTCCCTCCTTTTACTTCTCCTTCTCCTTACCATCCCCTCCCTATGCCTCACTTACCCAGGTACGCACCCTACCTGGGTGCCTACATGTAGCTTTAAAGATACCCAGCAGTGATTTATCAGCATCACCAGACAATGCTACTATTTCTTGGCTAAGAGACTACTATGTATGGACGATATCCGTACCTGCTTGCTTTGAGATGCTTAGTAGGTACTTATTAGAAGGTAGGTAGGATGCGAATACTACATGGTATGCTGGCAAATTTTACCCGCAACCACCAGGGGAATCTTCAACTGGCTCGTCAAGTATATACACAAACAGCCATGAGTTGCCTGTGATTACAGAACTTTGTTCCACCATGAAGCGAGGGATCGAAATACAAGTTTCAAGCAACGCAATATGCAATGCAATGCGAATTAGTGCGTCTACCTATCTAGGCAAATATGGGCAGTGAAACTATAAGCAACTGGTACCCATTGCAGAGTCCAGTTCGAGTAGTAGACTGATGACCAAGTGTTCCTTCATCGACCGCCCTTTCCCACTAGCCATCACCAAACCTCCTCCCATATCGGGTTTCCTGTACGTATAATCTCCTTAGCCGTCTCACGATCAGGAGCCAACTTTCCAATGACCATGGCGTCATAAAGTGCTGTCCGAACTGCCTCTGGCATCTTGCCCGAGCTGCCGCAAATACAGATCACGGCACCTCTGTCGATGTAGTCGCAGACTACCAGTGCTTGTTCTCGAATGCGATCCTGCACATAGATCTTCTCATCTTGATCCCGAGAAAATGCTGTGAAGACCTTAACCCCAAGGCGTTCCCACTCAGTCTTGAAGTAGAAGTCCGCGTTGCGATTACGACCGCCGAAGAAGAGAACAGCATCCCCAGCATGTGGCTCATCCCGTCGATCCCAGATATGGGCACGAATTGGCGCAATACCTGTGCCGGGGGCGATGGCTAACAGTGGCCGACGACAGAAGCTTGCTTCAAGGGTATCGTACTCTTTGTGGCCGACGTTGATAACAGTGCCAGGACTGAGAGTCGCCAGATAGCGTGAGCAGATCCCTTGTCGAGTCTTTCGCAATACTGTCTTATACTTGACTAAAGCGACTAAGAGTTCAACTCGCGTGACTTGAGGATTTACCGCACTCTTAAGGAGCGACCCGCCGCTGGCGATGCTGTATTCCCGGCCTCGGATAACTGGGAATATAGTTGGAACGTGTTCGTAGGGAATCTTCACAGAAGGGAAGTCCTGAAGAACTTCGAGGATAGATCGTCGGGGTCGAGATGTGTAGTCGTAGAATTCGTCTGATAACGCAGGGTTCGCGAAGTCTCTAAGCCTCTCTTTGTGCGTAGCATCCTCCGTATAAAACGCGATTTCTTGAAAGAACGTACGCTTCGGGATAGCTGTAATGTCGTAGTTGTGAATTAAAAGCTGCCGCAGGGTAGACTGCGGGAGTGGGTGACAGTTCCTAGGTCGTGAATACAGTATATTTTGCTGGTTTGCACGATGCTCAAAGGACATATCGGCAATATCCTGCCAGCCCATGAGATCGATCAGGGCTTGCACGTCCGCTGGAAAGTTCTTGGGGTAGATGACCACTGTATCGCCTGGTACGTAGCTGAAGTATTCGAGATCGTTTCTATTGGGGGTCGGCTGCGCGCGAATCTCAAAGACCAAGTGACGAACGTCTTGCCAGTGATTGGTAGGAGTAATGCGACGATTCTCCCGCAGGACGGCTGGCCACGATCTTGGTATTGGGAGAAGATCCGCAGGAGGAAGAGCCTCCTTAGTGCCACTTGTGTCCTCAATAGAGTACTTTGATGGATCATCTCTCAGTACATTAGGTCGGTCTAAAATATCTATCCCGCCGGGGATTTCTCTGGCTGTACCTTCCGATAGGCGAGCAGAGTATGCATTGCTAGTGGCAGATACTCTCTCTGCTCGAAGTTCCTGTTCCAAAAGCATTGGGTTAGGGGTATCAACATGGCTGAATAGCGCTGCAGTTGTATCATGAATCTGTTCTTGGGAGTGGGGCTGCTCAGTCTGGTGCGTGTTGTGCCCATTCGTTGGTCTGGCGGCGGCCGAGGAATGATCTACACTATTTGAGCTCACACCTCCATTCTGCTGTGCATCACGGTCAGGCATTGGCTGATCCGCGGAATCCATGTTGGGTATCAGCTCTAGAGTGAACTTGGGGGGAAGTTGCACATCTGGGGGTATTGGTGATAAGCCCTCGGGTAATGGGTACTCCCTCAGAAGATGATTTCGAAGACTTAAAGACCAAGACAAAAAAGTGCCGTCAATACTGTGAGGAAATATTAGCTTACAACTATCTCTAATCTGCTTTACCAAAGCTCCCCAAAAAAATTGATGAGAAGAAAAAAGAAAAAAGAAAGAAAAAAGAAGAAAAAGGGTATATCGGAGAGAGGCGGCGGCAAAGTTGCTTACCCGTCTTCGTGACGTTCGTCAGCCTCGCCACGTGGGTAGAATTCGGTCGCGCCTAGCTGCTCAAGGCGTTTGTGAAGCTTCCTAACAGCCCAGTTGTACCTACAAAGCCATCGAGGGGATTGGTTAGAGAAGGAGGTTGCACTGGTAAGTATGATGTAATTAAGCAGTTAAGGATAAGGATTAGGGATTATGAGTTATGAGTTATGAAGTTTGCGTGCATACTTGGAATATGAACTATCGCCAAGGCCAAAGGTAGTAAACTTGACAAGCTGAAGGCAATTTAAAGGTAATCTTTTGCGGAGGAGGCTCTTCCAGAACTTGAGTGCGTTTCGAGGTATCTCGCCTTGACCAGTAGTAGAAATTATGAAGATGATCAGAGGGTATCGTAGTAAAGTATTCTAGACAAGGCAGATCATGTTACCAAGAGTTGCCCATGCTAGGTGTTGTAAGTGTTATAAGTGGTAGAGTGGTAGAATAATAAATCAATGAACATTGAATGGATCAATGGATCAATGGATGAATGCATAAAAAGAGAACAATAAATACGGTAAACACACAACAGAATAAGATGTGAAGGAATAGATGCCCTAGGTAGGAATATATCGACTTTCTCGTAGATTTCGGTAGATTTCTTTGGTATTTTCCGGTAACTTTACCCTTTTTTTTTTTTTACGATGGTGAATCGAGGTTAACTTACAAGTTCAACATCATTCATCTCGCAAACCATTGTTTGGAAGTGCAGCCTTTCGGCAAGGCTTTCCAAATCATTGGCCAAGTCTTGACTATTCCCGGTCTCGGAACCATAAAGGATGAGTATGCGTCTATTGTCAACTTGTACCTGTGAGGCTTTCGTCCCCGGCGATGATGCTGCCATTGTCATTATTTTGGCTCCGTTAGGTAGTCATAATGGTCAGGGCGTCAAGAAAAAAAAAGGTGGAAGAGAACCAAGGAGGAGATCGGTGCGGTGCAAGGGACCGTCTGAACTGGCAAGGATTGAATCGCAAGGAACCTTGAACTTCGGGAGATGAGATTGATAAGATAAGGATAACTAACTATGAACTTACACGCACCTGCTCAACTGACCTTTGACCTCAACCGTTCAAACTTTTGAGATTGATTTCCGTCTTGAGCAGAATATTATGTCATAGTGGAACATGATTACATAAGGTAGCTACTGCCACTACGTATCTACAATGTACAATACCTACAAACATGCACCTAGATTAAGTAGGTACATACACAGCACTAAAGTTGCACTTGCCTACTATGTAGTAGTCATATTATAACTTCAATGTTGTAAATAGTAAATACCATGTACCTAGGTAGTAACTTCCAGAAGTTTATTCATGTGTCAAGGTTGTACATACTTAGGTACATAATACTGTATCCACTATACATATTACACATTAAAGAAAATCGTTTGTATTGTACAAAAGTCACAACTTTGAATGTTGCATATGTACCACAAGCTCTCCAAATCATCAAGACCACCTGAGCAAGCTTATGGGTTCAGGCAAGGCTCCAAAAGCCCAGAGGACACAGAGGACACAGAGGACACGGAGCAGAATGCCCCAGAAGATCGTCCATAGGGCATAGTTCTCCCTAACTTACATAATAAGTATGATTAGCATTGTGGGCGGAATCCATAGGACAGCTGTCAGGATATCAGACCGTTGATGGGACCAGTCAAGTGGGATAAGAAAATCGATCATTAGGTACGCAAGTTGGCAAGTATCTTAGGGTTGGGCCGTTAGACATGGCGCTAAAAGGCGGTATATAATGGAACCTACTTGGATCATTGATGATTAAAAGCGATAGTATCGTGTGAATATAGGACATCCATGGGCGGTAATGAGGCTCTTTATTAATTCAACTAACCTTAATATAGTACATGTAGATACCTAGCAGCAAATGCATAGTATATTATTATCTAGACCCCCAATGACATCGATATGTATCTTACCTAGGTGTGTGTAGGCATAGGCATATGCACAATACCTAATGCCATCATTACAAATAGATACCTACCTACTGACATTTGCCATCACGCTCCTGAGTTGGAGCTGCAGAGTAACGTTGTCATACAAATTTATTAGTCGTCTGCACTCTGAGGTGCCGGCATTTTGGTAAGGCTGTCCGTTTGGCCAATACCTGATACTTCCTGCACGCAACAGGAGCTACATAATGAGCTAACCTACATATGTATGTATGTAGGTATGTATGTATATTGCCCAGCCGAACACGCCGCCAAAGCCATGTGGCCAAACCCAACTTTGGGATATTCACCTCACACATGCCTATGCATTGTTTGCTCATTCATTGTTGCTTACATAGATGATAGGGTGTCATATTTGATATCAAGACCTGAGAATGTTTATCCCTTTCCAAGTCTGCATTACTATGTATGCCATTCATTTGACCGACAGTCTGATACCCTCAGTATTTATTGTACTTACATGTATACATATGTATGTATAGATGCATATGTGCGTTACGAATAGTATCACGCTACCCTAGGTAGGTATTAAGGTATCAGTTGACTGAACAATATATATGTGGCACTACATAACTACTATTGAAATGTTATAGATTAAGTAAAAAGTGCTTAATTTTTATATAAAACATTCATAGATGGCATGCAATCGTTGAATATCGTTCGATACTTGCCCACGAGTTGATGTCCTTTTCTTCCTGTACTACATACATAATGTACTACATAAACTTGTAAAGGGGCGGTAAAGGGGGCCATGGTGGCCATGGTGCTATGTTCGGATCTTTTAGGTCTTTTAGGTCTTTTAGGTCTTTTAGGTCATTTAGGTCCTAGGCCCACTGGTATGGATGGCGTCTTTGGGCGTGTGGGGTGTAGAAACGCACTGACACGCAGGGTACATTTAGCCAGATCCCTGCCTTTAAAGCTCGCTTTGCCCTTCAATGCTTCTCAAGTGGCTCGATCGTCAAAACCCCGGAAACAAGGTTTCAAGGTTCTTTCTTTTCAAGCTTCCAGAATGTGTCGGCCGATTGTGACTTGGCTGTTTGGTTGTAACTTGTTGGGGCACGAGGAAGGCTAACCTGGCTACAGCCTGGCTAACTAGTAACTAACTTGTCAATGACAATGAGAAATTGTTCCAATGTGACTCATTCTTTCCTTTGACAATCCTTTCAATGCTAGCAATTGCACAATAGAGACGGGCGACTACCGTAGTACCTAGTGATGTACAATACATACATGTATTGAATACATGTAGTTATTGAATTGTTATTTCAATTATGATTTCTCACATTTTACATATTTTAGCTGACAAAGAAAGACGCGTGGTGCAAGCATTGAGATAGCGCAATTTGCTGTTTTCAATGCATGTCGACCTTTTCTGCAGCATCCAATTTCGACAATCCAGATGTCCCAAGCACGTTCCTACTAGGTAAACTTGATCTAGATGATAATTAGTACCAGGTTTAATGTTCCTTTCGGCGCCTGAGCGCTATAATTCAGATGTTCCTGACACTTCCAAGGTTGATAACGTATAGTTGTATGCCTACCTGCCTGTTTAAGCCTTGTCAAGTACATATGATATCTGCCTACGGGAATGATCATGATCATGACCATGACAGATGCATCTAATATCTTTAGGTACATAACTATATCAATCTCATATACTAGGTCCTGGGTAGATATCTAGAATGCTAGCGTAGTATGTTCCTGAGGTGACAGACAGGCGGTACATACCTACATACTTACACTTCGATGTTCAATGTTATTTACGTGTATTATACAGATAAATGCGGTGTCACCGCCTTCAATATTGAGAGGACTCCGTGTCAATAATAAGGTTGTGACCAATGGAATAGTTCCTTACAATACCTAAGGTACTACTATATGATACTTAGGCATGTTCTATGCCGAGTGAATACTAAATAGATTAAAATATTGACAGAGGCTACTATCTATACTATATATAGTGCCTATTAAGTAGAATATTACCATATGTAAATGTGAATGTATGATGTTTGATTCACTGGAAAGCATTATGTGCACTGTTTTATATAGAAATCCTAATCATTTCCCACAGTCTGTACATGCACCGTTTATTTACGTCGTAGTTAGTTGGCAAGTGCGGATTGCATGCCTTACAGGTGTAGATGGACTTTTTTTTTTCTTTTTTTTTCTTTTTTTGAAAATGATTTTTTCCCTAATAAGTTAAAGAAGGCAAGAACAACAGTGAATTCAGTAGAATCAGCAGGTCCATTCAACTATTTTACCATTTAATACCATTCAGCAATTCACGCTCTTTCACCTTTGGATCTGCCAATCTACACCTCTTTCCCTGCCAATAATCTTTACTGTATCATATGGTTCCTGGAACCCACTTAACATCCTTTCACCACACACCGTCTTTCAACCATCTTTCATCACACAATCACAGATAATTAATTCGCTTGTACATTATCCTTCACTTCAATTATTCAACACAGTAACGAAAGGTATGCAACTCTTCCCTTCCTGATATAAATCTAATGCAAAATCTCTCCTATCAATATTATTTTCCTTGCACCTGCACATAACATTACCTGAACTGGACTGAACCTCTCAATACCTGGTATTACCTTCCCGTACTGATCATAATAGGTACCTTCCTTCATCCACGCTTCACGCAGTTAACGACAATTAGACAATTACGACAAGGTACGTTTATTCCACACATGTGCACCTACCCACTTCCCAACCCACTTTTTACATTTCTTACGTGATTGGCCCATGCACTCCTGCCAAGCCCCATCATATGCACTTCCCCCACACCTGCCGTAATTCTATTATTTTCCGCGACCCACACAAGAAACAACAACCCTTAAAAAATTCTGGCCGCGTCTGAACATCTGGTCTCTCTTCCATTTCTTCCTCACACCTCTCAAATCTCATCAATCTCAAGCTCGTTGTGTTGCAACTCAACTCCAAACCCAACTCTTTCAATCTTCTCTAGGGCACGTAGCCACCCTATTCCTCCCCCGAAATTGTTCAAGAGTTCAATACTGAACCTAAACCCGAACGCTTTTAACGTCTACCATTACCTCGATCAACCTACCTCCAACTAATCTCCCAACCAGAACCATCCTTCGCAATGGCTGCCCCCGTGGAGAAAGTTGCGGACGCTGTCAATGACGTTACCAATGCTCTGAGCAATGCCTCAATCACTGAAAAGGACGATGCCAAGGATGCTGTCCATGCCAGTGCCGCCGAGGGTCGCCGTCTCTATATCGGCAACCTCGCATATGCGACAACCGAGGGGGAGTTGAAGGAATTCTTCAAGGGTTACCTTGTGTAAGTTTGACATCTATTTCTTCTAACATGTGGACATCCTGTGGCAATTTGGCCAACAAATATGTGATGGGTTGCCTGCTTGTTGACTCATTCCCCGTTCAATTTCCTTGTCCTACTTAGCCTTGCACTGTTTCGTCGAGCTCTTTGCTACTTCATTCCAGCAGTATATTGGCTACAAACAATTGTCCTAGCACCATTGGGTACAGTTTTCTATCGGTACCTAGGTCTATTGAGAGTCTAGCCCACTCTATATCCTTGACCGCTACACCTAATAAATGTTCTTCCGATTGAATATGCACTAATCATTATCCCTGTCTAGTGAATCCGTCTCCATTCCCAAGAATCCCCGCACCGATCGTCCCGTTGGCTATGCCTTCGTCGATCTCTCCACCCCGACCGAGGCTGAGCGTGCCATTGGTGAGCTGTCCGGCAAGGAAATTCTCGACCGCAAGGTCTCTGTTCAGCTTGCCCGCACTCCTCAGCCAGCTGGTGAGAAGGCTGAAGGAGCCACCAACGGTGAAGCCGGTGGTGAAGGATCTCGACGCCGTGCTTCTGGACGTGGCCGTGGACGCGGTCGCGGTCGTGCTGGTCGCGCTGGACGTGGCGGCCGAGCCGTATGTTGAACCCTCATGCCTATATGCGTTGACAACATAGCTAACAATATGACTTAGGAGGGTGGCAAAGATGATGCCCAAACTACCGAGGGAGCCGCGAACACCGCCGCTGCCCCCGATTCCGCTGAGGTTCTACCATTAACCGACATCACCAATAAGACGGACACTGACAGAAATGAGAAGAAAAAGGGACCTGCTCGTGAACGACGTGAGCGTGGACCGCCTGCTGACGGAATCCCCTCAAAGAACAAGGTTATGGTCGCCAACCTACCCTACGACCTGACTGAGGAGAAGGTAAGCTAAGTTATGCCAAAGTGTACTGAATTACCCGTTAACTATTGTACAGCTCAAGGAACTCTTCAACGACTACCAGCCGTCTTCGGCCAAGATTGCTCTCCGTCCCATTCCCCGCTTCATGATCAAGAAGCTTCAAGCTCGTGGTGAGCCCCGCAAGGGCCGTGGCTTCGGCTTTGTTACCCTGGCCTCGGAGGAGCTTCAGCAGAAGGCTGTTGCTGAGATGAACGGCAAGGAGATTGAGGGTCGGGAGATCGCCGTCAAGGTCGCCATTGACAGCCCGGACAAGAC
Organism: Hypoxylon fragiforme; assembly: GCF_022984875.1. Taxonomy (NCBI): domain Eukaryota; kingdom Fungi; phylum Ascomycota; class Sordariomycetes; order Xylariales; family Hypoxylaceae; genus Hypoxylon; species Hypoxylon fragiforme. The sequence continues at coordinate 167,096 of NW_026054761.1, read as the reverse complement.
CGATGAGGAGGCTAACATCCCTCATGAGGCCGAGGCCAATGGCCAGGAAGCGGCTCCTGCTGCCGCCGCTTAGATTTCGGTCTAAGCTTTTCTGGACGACGGCACAAGTCCCAAGTATGATGAGAGAATGAATGCAACCAATCATTCATTACCTACTATTACGAAAATATCCTATATGCTTGTGCCTCAGTCTACTTGGACCTAATGAATGATGGGAATTTTTACTTGCTCCTTTAACCATAGATACGAACACACAAAGCAGTAGCAGATGTGGTCTCGAATTTTGTCAGGAGCATATGCTTTGTGGCATTTGCATTTCTGGCGAAGGTCTTGATCATGATGCTACAGTTTTACGAATGATTTTTGTCCAAGACCTCATGAGCATTTTCACGGGTTGTACACTAGGTGGACACCAGGAGGGGATGGTTAGGGAGGACGCGGAAAAGTTCTGGAGCTCAGAATTGATATGATTGATATGAAGAACACGATGCTTTTTTGTGACGTTATTTTCTTGTGACGTCTGCTATGTAATTGTTTGTGATTGAGATGTGTAGACCACTAACTAAGTACTAGGTATTATTACTGTAGGTAACAACTTGAAATCTTGAAGGTTAACTAACTACATATACCTACATATGTAGGTTAGTACATATTAAACTACTAGGTATTACATAACTGTCCATGAGATGCATTAAGAGTGGTGGCACGTGACTATGCTAATTTGAACAAATCAAATCTAGATGCCCTTCTCTCTCCAAGAAATAAAGAGGGCTAAAAGTTCTGATACGGCTAGTGTGGAGAATGAGACTTGGCATCCCATAACTATCCCTTGAATATTATTTTCAACTTACATAGTTACAAGTTATAATTAGTCTATTTTTTATTTATTTAACATTTACCAACGTGTCTCATCCCTGACATTCAATTTGTCTTCTACCCTGTCGCCTGTCGCCTGTCGCCCATTGCCCATTGCCTTTCTGGCCCCTTACTTTTGAGGGCATTTGTTTAACTTAGGCATTCATCACTTAATACCTACTTAACTTACTTATCCTGTTATTCTTGTCGGCGCAAGAATTCAAATTCACCATGACATCAAAAGCCATGTGGGAGGTCGATCCGGAGACCAGATCCAAGGTGCGCATCTCCAATCTCCATTTTAACTTCATACTATCGAAGAATCCTGGATAGGATATAGCGCAGTTACCCATTGGCCGATTTTATCGAGTGATTGCTGGTTTACTGACTCGCATCATATTCTCAGCTTTTGTCCATCCAAAAAACCAATAACAACAATGTCTGCTGCGATTGCAATGCGCCGAACCCCCAATGGGCGTCTCCCAAATTCGGCGTCTTCATTTGTCTTTCATGCGCCGGTGTCCATCGAGGTCTCGGTGTCCACATCTCCTTCGTTCGCTCCGTCACCATGGACGCCTTCAAACAGGCCGAGATCGAACGTATGCGACTAGGCGGTAACCAAGGATGGCGATCCTTCTTTGAGCAGCATGACGATACCAAAATGCTGGGCATCAGCTGGGACGATGCTACCATTGCGGAGCGATATAGTGGCGAAGTAGGCGAGGAGTGGAAAGAGAGGCTAAGCGCCAAGGTAGAAGGCAAAGAATACGTCCCCGGCGAGCGGAAGACCACACCGAAGAGCGCACCGAGGCCCACCGCTGGTACCGCAAAGCCAAACCCTAAGCAGGCCAGCAGGACGGGAACACCATTGCAGGGCGTGGCGACCAGCGGAAGCCGAACGGCAAGTCCTAGCCGACCGGGCGTCAAGGCTAAAGTAGATGACGAGTACTTTGCGCGGTTAGGAAAAGAGAATGCCTCTAGAGCGGAACACTTGCCACCCAGCCAGGGAGGCAAGTATGCAGGCTTCGGAAATACTCCCATGCCTGCCAACAACAGTGGCGGCGGCGCTGGGATCTTGCCGGATTTCGCAGAGGTGCAGAAAGATCCCGTGGCGGCACTGACAAAAGGGTTCGGTTGGTTCACAACAACAGTAACTAAGACAGCGAAGGGAATCAACGACGATTTCATTCAGCCCACGGCCAAGCAGGTGAGTCGCACAGCAGAGCGAGAGTAATACAAGTTGCTAACTATGAATATGAGCAGATCGCAGAATCCGAGTTTGCGGCGCAAGCCAGAGCGACGGCCGGCAATGTGGGAAAAGCAGCACAAGCAGGCGCGATGACGGCGCAAGAACGCCTCAACCGATTCGTGGAGGGGTCTGACGGGCGGGGGCGAGCCCCCATAGACGAGAGCAAGAAGGCATTCTGGGACGACCTTTCAGCTATGGCTGATCAACGACACGGCACGGGCCCCAAGTACAGCTCCATCGGTACTTCGGCTATGGGAAAGGGCGGTACTAAGAACTCGCCAGCCAAGAAGGATGATGAGTGGGACGACTGGTAATGAATGATAGACGAATGAGGGGATGAGCTTGGGTGGCTAGCTAGTTAGCTAGATGAGGTGCAGTTATTGTTCTAGATGATAGAGAGACAGAGAGAGACGATGCCATGCTGTATAACTAGGTGGGTAGATGGAGTTCTGGGTAGCGTAGGCAGGTGTACTTTCAGGCGTCTTGAAACACCTTCACCTTGGGGTACAATAATGTGCAAGCACGCGTAGACCCGACTAGTGCGGGCATGACGTTCTACAAAGAGCTGTACTTTGGCCTACATAAATAATACTGATATGACTGGGAATTTTGAGGTCCTAGGTTGTTGCTTTTTCGTGATGCCCCTTACTTTATTGGTTTTACCCCTTCTTTTTAAGTGGCAATAAAGACTATGGCTCGTAACTTTCCAATGGATATTAGACTTGATATAACGTAGACCCTGTTATTCTACCCAACACTACTAGTAAGTATATGAAAATAAGTAGGTACTGTATATTAGTTGTCGGTATAATAAAGGAGTACGTAGTAGTTTATGAACAGAGGGGTGTCACGTGTAAGGGGGGGAAGTAGTGGGGAGTTTTAGTTTCCTTAGAAACATTTTGGATTTGGCCGAGGTTTTTTTTATTTGCTCGGCTATCGCCGGTCTCGGTCGCGGTTTTTCCTGCGTCATTCTTTTCATTACGTGTGGTACAGTAGCTGTTTAACCTTTCTTTTTCTGTCTGTCCGTCTCTCCTCCTATATAATTCATTTACTCAAAGCCAACCAGCTTGCTTGCTTGCTGTAGGTCGCCATGTCTGCACTACGCATTCTTGTACCCATCAAGCGGGTCATTGACTATGCGGTGAGTATGCATCAATTACACTGTTTTGTTGCTTTTAATCCTTTTTTTTTTTCTTTTTTCTTTTTGCTTAGGGCAGGGTCAAGGTCAAGGTTAAGGAAGAGAGAGAGAGAGAGAGAGAGAGAGAGAGAGAGAGAGAGAGAGAGTGGCTAACGAACGAAATTTGTCCAACGCGATATAGGTCAAGCCGCGCGTCAACAAGGCGCAGACGGGTGTCGAGATAGCGGGCGTCAAGCACTCGATGAACCCGTTCGACGAGCTGTCGGTAGAAGAAGCGGTGCGGATCCGGGACGAGGACCGGGCCCCGGGGGGCGTCGAGGACATCTGCGTGATCACGGCGGGGCCGGGAAAGGCGGCGGACGTGCTGCGGACGGCGATGGCGATGGGGGCGGACCGCGCGATCCACGTCGAGGTGAAGGAGTGGGTGGAGCAGCTCGAGCCGCTGAGCGTCGCGAAGCTGCTGCGCACGACCGTCGATGTCGAGAAGAGCAACCTCGTCATACTGGGGAAGCAGAGCATCGACGACGACTCCGCCCAGACGGGCCAGATGCTCGCGGGCTTGTTGGGCTGGCCGCAGGCGACGCAGGCGAGTAAGGTCACGTTTGGCGAGAATGATACAGTGGAGGTCACGAAGGAGGTCGATGGCGGTGTGGAGACGGTCCGCGCGAAGCTGCCGATGGTTATCACGACGGATCTCCGCCTCAATGAGCCCCGCTACGCGAGCTTGCCCAATATCATGAAGGCGAAGAAGAAGCCGCTTGTTAAGCTGGCGTTGAGTGATCTGGGCATTGCGAATGAGAGGCGGTTGAAGATTCTCAAAGTTGAGGGTATGTCTTTTTTCTTTTCTTTCTATCCCTTGTAGTTAGTGTGTATATGGAAGGGTATATGCTGACTTTTTAAACTACAGAGCCGCCGCCGAGACAAGGGGGTGGCAAGGTTGAAGATGTGGATGGCCTGATCTCAAAGTTGAAGGAGCTGGGTGCGTTATAATGATCGCCTCAGTTTAGGGGACTGAGCTGTCTCTCTACCTCGCCACATGGCAAATCAACAGAGGTCAATTTCATGTGTCCATGCAGAAGATGGAGCAATGGGCATTGAATATATGGCTAATGGCTAAGGCTTGCCTACCTAAAAGGGGGCAGGAAACCGCCAAGTGAACAAACTTCACAGAATACACAGAATACAATACACAGCCAATGGTTATAAACCCTTTTCAATTTTGAAGTATCTATAGATATATGGTTCAACACTACCTAGGGCACCTATGTCAGATCTCCTGCATGTTGGGTAGTAGTTGGCCCTTCACCTCATGCCAAGCATCCTCAATATTACCCAATGTGTACCACCTAAGAAAAAAAGGGGTTCTTGTTGCCATTGGCCTATTAGGTATTTACTGAGGTAGTGTTGAGCCTGTTGTTATATGCCTGGGAGTGAGTGTATGTTGTTGCAATGTTTGCATATGGATACCACTGAGACTGTGACTGAGTAGTTGGTTAGGTATTGTACCTACATATGTACCTATTAGACCTGTAGCAGAAAAGTCACTAGGTGCCTAGGCCGAAAACGGCCTTTTAACCTTTTCTTTTTTTTTTCTTTTTTTCTTTTTTTCTTTTTCTCCTCTATCAAATCTATCGATACACATGATAGAGATACACAACGCGTAACCAGATAATACAACAGTTCTAATTGGGTTTGTACAGTTAAAAAGAACGGGGTCGCATGCATGGATGGCCTAGCTTAAGTCTTTCGGAAACCAGTCGGATCGCACAACCTTGAAATCTTAAATTCCCCGCTAAGAAAACACCTTTTTTTTCTTGCTCCCTGCTTTTTTCTTCCTTACTTTGACTCTTTTTTTTGCACTATGGACATGTATTGTCATGTATTGTACTATCTAGTATCTACCCTAACTTAGTGCCTTCTTTACTAAAATTCCTACTTAACGGTTTTCCCCATCCGCCTATCCAATTCTCTTATTTTTTATTCTTTATTTTTCATTTTTTATTATTTAACCCATTCTCTCGACAATTCTTGAAAAAGGTTGACTACTCTGACATCCACAATCCAATTGATCTTTTTCTATGTACCCTTGCCCATTCTGGTCCAATCTCTTCTACTAGCCCTTATGAACGGGCGCTCGTCAGTCTTCACTTCACAGGTATGTATGCTTTTGCACGATGACCTCATTCTTCATGTCCCCCCTTATGAAAATATCCATTGGATACTAAAAAGAAAAAGAAAAATGCCACATCTCCTTTCATATCCTCTCATAACTAAGCCTACATATAAATCACAATTACTATCCACCTATCTCTTGCCATCACTATCCTATCTACCACCTTAGTCATGCCTCTTGCTAACACGTTATCGTTGCAGGATTATATCTCTGGTTTGTCTATCAATGAACTGACTCACCGCCTGCAAAAAAAAAAACTAACCGTTATCCAGACCACTTGTGGCGGGCTCTATCCGCTTGAGGAGGCCATTGAATAACCCCTTAGCTTCAACTTTTACCTTATACCCCTTGAACGTCATGTTCTCACGACTTACCTTGAAGGCTGCGAAGCCCGCGGCACTCGGTGCTACCGGCCTCTTGCCGCGGGCCCGCTTCATCTCCACTACCTCCAGCCTTGCCTCCAAGGCTGCTCTAGGTAGCAAGGGCAGACAGATGCCCCAGACTCTATCTCGAGGCACAACCCCTGCCTCTGGAATGGAGGCCACACTTACTCTCAGGGTATGCCATTATACACCCAAAAGATTGTTACATGTATACTAACCATAATCAAGGATGGCCCCATTTTCCACGGAACGGCCTTCGGGGCTAACTCGAATATATCTGGCGAGGCCGTCTTTACCACTTCCCTTGTGGGTTACCCGGAGTCAATGACTGACCCCTCGTACCGTGGCCAAATTTTGGTCTTTACTCAGCCATTGATTGGAAATTACGGTGTCCCGGCCCCCCTGCGTGACCAATGGAACCTTTTGAGACACTTCGAATCCCCCCACATCCAATGCGCTGGAATTGTGGTGGCCGATGTTGCTGAGAAGTACAGTCATTGGACTGCTGTGGAGAGCTTGGGCGATTGGTGTGCTCGAGAGGGCATTCCTGCTATTTCGGGTGTTGATACTCGTGCTATCGTCACTCACCTCCGGGAGGAAGGTTCCTCCCTTGCCAGGATCTCGGTCGGTGATGAATACGATGCAGACGAGGACGAGAGTTTCGTCGACCCCGGCCAAATCAACCTGGTCAAGCGAGTCAGCACTAAAGCTCCCTTTGTGGTGGAAGCCCACAACCCGAAGTATCACATTGCTTTGCTTGACTGCGGTGTGAAGGAGAACATTCTCCGGAGCTTAGTGAGCCGCGGAGCCAGCGTCACTGTTTTCCCTTACGACTTCAAGATCCAGAAGGTCGCCGACAACTTTGATGGTGTATTCATTTCCAACGGCCCTGGTGATCCGACTCATTGTCAGTCTACTGTGCACAACCTGAGAGTCCTGATGGAGACTTCTCAGGTGCCCATTATGGGTATTTGCCTCGGTCACCAACTTCTAGCTCTGGCGACTGGCGCTCAAACCATCAAGTTGAAGTATGGTAACCGGGCACACAACATCCCGGCCTTGGATTTGACTACCGGGCAATGCCATATTACGAGCCAGAACCACGGCTATGCCGTTGACGCGGGTACTCTATCATCTGACTGGACAGAGTACTTCGTCAACCTCAACGATGGTAGTAACGAAGGTAAGCTTTCCCTTCCCTCGCCCTACAATTAAAAATTAGTAGCAACATGACTAACATAAGATTCGTAGGTATGCGTCACGTATCCCGGCCAATCTTTTCAACCCAATTCCACCCAGAGGCTCGAGGTGGTCCCATGGACAGTGCCTATCTGTTTGATAAGTACATTGAGGATGTGATGGCCTTCAAGTCCTGCCAGGCTGTCTACAAGGACAACCGCCCATCGCAGTTCATGCTTGATATCCTCAGCAAAGAACGTGTTGGCGTCCAGCCAGAGCCTTTGGCCAGTGCCGCCTAGAGAGACTTGCTATCTTATACAACTCATAAAAAGCATTGTTGGTTTGAATATACTGGGCAAAATGAGTTAGTAAACCGATTGATATGGAATTTTAGCAAATAGAAAAAAAAAGTTCTGATTGATATACAACCATGAGATCTCTGTTCATGCTGTCTTGAAGTGACTGAACAGTGCCTATACAACTGTACCTACCTTAATATTGCGATGTAACCATATTATTGGTCAAAAGGCCGCGAGGAAACCTTTTGATGATATAGGATTGTGCAATAACCCTCGTTACCAGGGATCTAAGAATCGTGATGAAATAGGGGGTGTAGCAGTCGTAGTACATACATGTACCTAGGTTAGTTAGTTCGTTTGCCCACCCAAGACGTTCAATAGGACTCAATTAGTTATGGGCCTAACCTAGATATCAATATAGAGGCGAGTAGGTGTCTAACCTAGGCTACCTACGTAAGCACCTAAACATTGAACATAACCAAGTATTCATATGTATGTACCTAATCACTCTCTCAAGGAAATTATCGAAGATGGGTCTGGGTATTCATTAAACTAACCTAGGTAGGTACCTATAGCTAGCAAGCAAGCAGTTGGGATGATTGAAAACTCAACTCACTCACTCACTCACTCACTCACTCGTTCTCGTTCGATGAGTTCCAATTCGATCCCACCCATTCCACCTCCCTTTCCCACGAAACACGAAGAAACAAGAATATTAAAGTAAGAGCAAAGTAGGAGCAAGTGGCATTCACCCACACAGAAAACAGTTGACAGCCTGGAGTTCGTTGATTTTTCAGTTATTAGTTTCTCGCGTATCGTGTCAACATACATCTCTTGCATTTTTTTGCCTACTCTACCTAACGAGAGGGGGAGGGGCATTTTCTTGATTATCTTGCATAGCTGGCTCTGCTTCGCGCCTCATGTAATGAAGGCCAAAGTTTTGCCGTTGGACCGGGTATCCCATTTTCTTTTCCTTATACATGCGTCCTGCCCTTTTTTGTAAAAAATTTCTTCTCTTCTGGCCTTGAGGGATGATGCTGTGTCCATGTGGTGTTCTTTATACTCCGGTGAATGCCTTGAAAACTTTTCCTAGGTGCGTACGTTACGCACCAAAACATTCCGTGTACGTTTCACACTGATCTTCCGTGTTTCTCAATCGATCGACTCCGCCGTTTACCTTGTATCTATTCAACTGTTAGTAACGACTATAGCTTTCCCTTCCACTACCTCTGTTATCTCCACGTCGACCGTAATTGCGGTGACTTCCTCGATCATCTGCAAAGCGCAAGCGGCCATTGCCACCCGACGCGGAGGAATCTCCAGGACGGAACCGATCACCACCTCGTGGAACGCCGTGGTGAATAGGCATGCCTCCACGACGGTTTCTACCGCCTCCAGGACCTCGGCGGCCACGTCCTGGCTCACGTCCTGGACCGCGTCCCTGGCGCTCGCGTTCTCGGTGTGGTGGGCGGATAGCGAGGAAGACTTCGCGACCTCTATCAACAAATGTATCGCCGTTCTCGAAATAGTATCGATTGTAATCCTTGCCGAAGTCTCTCTCGAGGTCCTGGGTCTTCGCTGCTGCAATCGCGTCAAGCCGTCTTCTGACCAGTTCATCTGAGACAGGCTGGTATGTAATATTAGGGTAAGCGCGAGTTAGGATACCAGGTTGATCTGATGATGCTCCCATTCTAGCCGATTGGTGCATAGGCCCGCGGTTCGACTGAAAGCCGCGTGGTCCTGTGGGCGCGCCCTCGATGCCGGAGAAGGGTCGCGAAGGACCGGTAGGAATGGATCGATTTTGCTCAGGCTGAGGTTCCGCCGCTAGAGGGGCCTGCTTGAGGACAGGCGCTACACCATCAAATTCCTCGAGCTTTGCTTTCACATTACCGTGGCCATCGTTGTCATAGATGACTTCATAACGGTTAGTCGAGCTGCGCGCTCCGGTCGATGCCTGCTCCATATCAACCCATTCCGCAAAAAGCTCTGGCGGCATGAAGTCAACCGACAAAGCCTTGCGCAAGGTCTCAACTGGCCAAACGCGGTTGTGTAGTGCAGTACGTACCCGTGAGGCAGATGTGATGGTGTCAAACACTACAAATGCGTGTGTTCGAATAGAGTCAAGGTAGAAATCAACGATAGTATCATCTTTGATGGGAACGCCTACCGGTGTGGCGAGTGTCAGCAGGCGATCCTTGACTTCCTGCGGTCGCAAAGGTCGCATAAAATTCTTGATGTACAGAGCTCGCGTCGCAGGGTGAATGGATGGCTCCACATCTCTTTCTACTTCGGTGTCATGTTCTTCTAGGTGAGATTCATCTTTGCTGGGCTCCTCGCCGCGCGCCTCGGTGTTGTACATTACGATGTCTGCATCGGCTGTATGCCCGTTCTGGTCGCCCGCGTGAGTATCATCTCGCGGACTTAGCGGAGCAGCACCCTTGTCACGCTCGCCCACGTCTTTGACTGGGCTTTCAGCCTCAACACTCTTCATCTCGACTTCTGGGACAGCTTCCGTCGAGCTGTCTTTTCGTTCTTCTCGGGGCATCGGCTCATCAACTATCTCTGGAATGATTCTTGCAGCATGGTCTTCTTCGCTGTGCGGGTCATCTTGTCTAGCTCGCTTTCGCACCACTTCGTCGACAGAAGGGGCAGGGCTCAATGATGTTCGCTTGCGCTTTTGAGAATCCTGTATGACATCGGTAGGCTGTGCAAGTGTGTCATTAGAGGAAGAGGCGAGTAGGGATTGAGTCTGTTGAGTCTCGGTAACGGCAGGTGTAGCTACCGGTTCAATCGCTTCTTTGGGCAATTCATCGGGAAGAGTTTGTTCTCCGACCTCGGTATCTGATGCCTTTGCTAGAGTCTCTTGTTCCGGATGTTGTTCGCCGTTAGCATGTTGCGTATCCTGAGTATCCTGAGTATCCTGAGTATCTTGGCCCTCTTCAGTAGCTTTCTTCTCGTCCTCAGACTGAGAAGCAGGGGTTTCAGAATTTACAGCTTCCAATCGCGATACCAAATCAGCCTTCAGGCCATTTTGTGGTAGGCCAAGGCGTTTAAGCTCGGCCTTGAGGTCGACGACCTTGAGCTTGTTCCAGTCGGTAGTAGCCATTGTAAGTGACGAGACAAGATAGCTTTAGGAAAAAGTGCACATTGCTTCAATGAAGGGGAATAGGGGGGATAAGTAGTAAAGGGTGATTACAACGGGGGAGTGTAGTATTTGTGTAGTAGAATGGGTGGGTGTTGGGTAAAGAGTAAAGAGGTCGCGAATAAGGTCGCAAATAAGGTCGCGAGTGTCGTCGCGATATGTATGATGGGGGAAAGAGAAGGTAGATAGGTAGGTAGGTAGGTAGGTAGAGAATGAATAGAGAAAGAATAGAGAATGAATGAATAATGGGTATGTTTTCTTTTTCTTTTTGTTCAATAGTAAGAACTATGAGAAGCCAAATTAAGACTTCCAAAAATTCTGTACACTGTAAATGGAAAGGGATTGGGGATTGGGGATTATTTGGACAAAGATATTATTGACAGCGATGCGTAGGTCGGTGATCAAGAAGAGAGATAGTCAATCAGTGGTGGTAGTCTGGTAGGAGATTGGCAATGGGTATGTCATTGGGTTTGATTGCAGAGTTTAAAGTTGGGCGGCGCGTGATGTCGCGGTTTGTATCTAACAGCCCTGGATAAGTTTTTTTTTTTTTTTCTTCTCTTTCTTTTCTTTTTTTATGGAAAGAAAAAATCATAATTTCCAAGGTTCATAATTTCAGTGGATACCTACATCATTAATTGTGCCTTAGGTACATACAACATTTAATGAAACTGCACAATGTGTAAGTACCAGGTGCACCAACGTTCACTGTTATCCTACATACATATGTACATAATATTCTTCACCCAGACCTCGTTTGACTGGCAAGCCCCTAAACGTAGAAAAGTTCCATGTTAACTATATGTGACAACTTTCAAAGTTAGCAAAACACGTGGCGAGCCTTGCACCTATTCGATATTTATTTCTCAAAAGTGACCGCAAGCAACAGGTAGGAAATCATATAACAAACAGCATACATACGCCGGAAACGGTCTAATAACCTTGACTTTCACCATCTTCTTTCCATCTTTCTGCTTCTCTCTTTCACCCTTCGTCCTTATTGTATCTATTGTCTTCTACACTAGGTACATACCTAGGGCTCGTTAATTCTCCAATCTCGACTTACCTAGGAAAAAGTATTTGTATAATGTGAAAGGTAAAGATAGCGAAATTTGACGAGCCTCGTCAGTGCAATATCAGATCAGGTCCCCCCTAAACTGGTTTCGTCAGAGGACAATGAACTATCCATCCTTGTTCTCACCTCCTTCATCGCTGTGTAATAAATCCGACCATCTTGGTTCAAGCCAATAGATAATACCTTCAACAATTCACTCGCACCCATCACTCGCTACTTACTAGCACCTACTCTGCATCAAAATTCATAGAATATTCACAACACATAGTGGGACATAACACATCTAAATCTCCAATATGTCTAGCAATGACAACCTCGTTTCGTCTCGGAGACCAAATGGCCCATCTGCCAGTAATGTCACATTTCGTAACGCATCACATCGAAATAGGGTCATTGAAGGCCGTATCACCAAGCTCATGAAGTCAGCCAAGAACCTTACAAGAGGAAAGGAGAGTATAAGAGTGCCAGGATCAGTGCTTCCACCAGTTGACAGCGGAGAGGACCGGAGAGATGAAACGAACGAGCTGCCAGAAGAGCTTCTAGTTCCCAATGCCGAAGACATGTTGAATTACCTTCACAATATCGCAAGAGAATCGGCGGCAATGCATGAAGCGTCAATGCATGAAGCGTCAAGCGAAGATAGATCACGTAGCCCAACCATATATTCTTCTGCTACTCAAGAGACAAATACAGAATCCAATCCGGACTATGATCTAGACGACGGGTGGCGCTATGAACAAATTTATATTAATCAGATCTTAAAAGCGCGCGATGAATACACACTCATGCCGACTACTTGGAGAATGCATTTTCGGGGTGTTCCTCTACCGGACGGTCTGTTCTATGTCAAGACCCAGGCTGTAAGTGCTCGGCCAAGAATATATGCGCTTAATGATCGATTGGAGTATCAGGGTACGTTTTATTCAGCAGCAACCCCCCTCCCCTTTTCCCTTTTTCTTTTGTACCTTGATTATTCATTTTTACTCTAATGCTTATACGATTATGTATAATCAGGAGCCACCGCACTTCGCCGACTCATGGAGATTCATGGGCGCATTCGGGACCTCCGCAAAGATCAAAAAATACTTCCGGGTAACAAAGGCCGAATTGCCAGGCATATCACAAAAAGGCTTAGAGATGCCCTGCACTGGGCCGAGCTTGATGGGGGCTTCGCCGAATATTCACGCGCGCTCGCGTCGAACGTTACAATCTTGGAGGTGGACAACGTTGAAAGGCTAAAGATGGACACCCATATCCAAGAGCAAATGTCAGAGTTTGCTGCGGAATGGCGAGCAATACTCAGGGTTGTGCCCGAAAAGCAGAGGCCGGTAGCGCCGGTGTTGTTCGGGTTCGTCATCCTCAAGCATATCTTGTTCATCGTTACGTTGAACAGCAATGATCCGAAGGCCAAGTGTCATGTGCCATGCCAATTAAACTTATCGGAGAGAAACCAGCAACAGTGGAACGCATTGGCAATTATGGTTACCATCTGTTGGGCCCGAGACCTGTTCTTAGGCCTGGTGAAGAGCCTGCCCGTCCTTGACTTCAGTGGCCATGACAAGAATCCGGAGTCGAGTGACCCAGACGTTTAGTCGAGTGACCTAGACACTTAGTAGTCAATGGAGCAGTGGAGGAGGAAAGATGGACTGAAACGGGTTTCCTTTAGGTGAATGTTTCTACCTGGGTTATTTTCATTGGGATCGTTGTCTTTTTTTGGGGGCTCATCGTCTAATCCGAAAGTACCTCGCGATCCTCACGATATACCAGAAACGCAAAGCTGAGAGTGTTCAAGATTTCCATCGTGAGATGTCATCTATACATGGTACATAGATGTCAATGTAGAATCAGAATTGTATTGGTAGGAATATGAGATGCAACAATGAAAGCAGAGTGCTCCCCTGCTCCCTTGACTTACATAAGTTAAGGTTGTGGATCCTACGGTACAACTACACTAGTCAGGATATCTTATCGATAATCTGGGGTACTACATAATTGTGGGACTTCTTCGATTACCAAATTGCCCCTCTAAAATTTGTGATAGTCCAGCAAGAAATGCCCCGCCAATTTTCATCGTACTTAACTTGTGCAGTATTCTTTGAAGTTTGGCCTTCAATGTTGGAACTTTGACTTTTGACTTCCAAGGGAAGCAGTCAAGTCATCAAACCGGCCAAAAAATGACGAATATAACGGGGGGCTTTGGTGTAGACGCCGATAGAAGATTGAAGAGTGAGTCAACCTGGGAAACTATCATCATCTAATCTGAAGAAATGGTCGTTTTACTTATACTTATCTCTTAGCTATTCTCGAGCAATGGCACGACACCCGGTCCGTGATACTCACCGTGGCCGCCTGGGTTTTGCTGGGATCCTGGCTGTTTGTAAAAGCCTTGAGGAGAAGTAGAGCCAAGGAAGTTGATACTGGACCTTTGAAGCCTGTCCAACAAACTATAACGCCTATTGCAGTGGATCGTAGGAACACTTCAGAGGAGAAGCTAGATTTGCAAAAGGAAACCCCGAAAGGCGTCACTACCGGGCCGCGGCGCATCAAAGGCGAGCTACGGAAGCCAGACACTGCCATCAAAAACGGAGAACCCAATCAAGCACGGCGCATACAAATACTTGTGTTTTATTCGTCTCTAACGGGAAGTACTGAAAGAATTGTCAACAGTTTCGCCCATGATCTAGGAGTTTCATTGGGAGAGCAGGCCGACGACACCCAAGGAATTTTCCTGAAGCCTATTGTACTAGACCTAGCGCAAGTGGATTACGACGAATACTTCATCAGCGCCCCAAAACAAACCGACGCCAATGTGCAACTAGATTACTTCTATCTCATATTACTACCGAGCTACAATATCGACTCAATCAATGACAATCTCCTCGAACATCTAAAGGAAACCCATCATGACTTTAGGATCGATACTGCACCTCTGTCGGGTGTATCAGGGTATTCGGTGTTTGGTTTAGGCGACCGAGAGGGCTGGCCTACCGAGGATGAAGGGTTCTGTTTCCAGGCAAAGGAACTGGACAAATGGATGGCCAAACTCACAGGCCGCAAGAGAGCCTTCCCCTTAGGTATGACGGATACGAAACGAGACCTTAACGAGAGACTGGCCGAATGGACGGATGGTGTGAAGGACACGTTGAAACTTCTTGCGCGTACCGGATCACTAGGAGAGGGGGTTGCGGGTAGTGGTGATGCTGTTGAAAGTGATGATGAGTATGGATCTGGGGAAGAGGATGACGGAGAAGTCGTTATTGACGAATCATTCACTACGACAAAACCGAAAAGGGGGAAATCTGGGAATCTTGAAGACGTTGAAGATCTAGGTAGGATCATGAAGGCGTCTCAACCCGGATCCGAAAAATCGAGCAAGTCCGCACCAATTGCTGTGGATTTTACCACATACAACAAATCGACCACCAAGAAAGTACCATTCCAGCCTATTAAGGAGATGGTACCCAAAAACTCACCCACATATGCATCATTAACTAAACAAGGTTACTCCATTGTTGGCTCACACTCAGGGGTTAAGATCTGTAGGTGGACCAAGTCTGCGCTCCGGGGCCGTGGCTCTTGTTATAAGTTCTCGTTTTATGGCATCGCCTCGCACCAATGTATGGAGACGACGCCGTCTTTGTCCTGTTCTAACAAATGTGTCTTTTGCTGGCGGCACGGAACTAACCCCGTGGGAACTACTTGGCGATGGGTTGTCGACCCACCCGAGATGATTTTTGACGGCGTCAAGACTGGCCATTACAAAAAGATCAAGATGTTACGCGGCATCCCCGGCGTCAGGGCCGAACGATTCGCGGAGGCAATGCGAATACGGCATTGCGCCCTGAGTTTGGTTGGCGAGCCCATTTTCTACCCCCATATCAACGAATTTCTTGCGCTATTACACGGCGAACGCATATCGTCATTCCTAGTTTGCAACGCGCAGCACCCAGACCAGCTTGCGGCCCTAAAAGCCGTCACACAGTTGTACGTCTCGATTGACGCTAGCAACAAGGAGTCGTTGCGGAAAATCGATCGCCCACTACACCGCGACTTCTGGGAGCGCTTCCAGCGGTGCTTAGACATCCTGCGAGAGAAGCGGCTCAAGCAGCGTACCGTCTTTCGATTAACGCTCGTTAAGGGCTTTAATGTGGAAGATGAAGTGGAGGGATACGCTGACCTTGTCGAGCGCGGACTGCCGTGCTTCGTTGAGATCAAGGGCGTCACATACTGCGGTACTTCTAGCAGTGCCGGAGCCGGTCTTAGCATGGCCAACGTGCCCTTCTACGCCGAGGTCACCGAGTTCGTGACTGCGCTGGATCAAAAGCTTAAGGACCGTGGCTTGGCGTACGGCATCGCGGCCGAACATGCCCACAGCTGCTGCGTGCTCATCGCAAGCGAGCGGTTCAAGGTAGATGGGAAGTGGCACACGCGGATAGACTACGAGCGCTTCTTCGAGCTGCTCGAGGAACGCGGCGCCGATGGCGACTGGACCCCCGAGGAATACATGGGACCCGAGACGCCGGAGTGGGCCACTTGGGGAAATGGCGGGTTTGACCCCCGGGATCAAAGGGTGGATCGGAAGGGTAGGGCGATTGAAACTTAAGGAACGGACTTTGTACTATTGTGCCATATTCAATACTAGGTAGTTGCATGGGTTGGCTGTACTTAGGTAGGGACTTAGCATATACCAACCACACATATACATATACATACCTATACATCTGAAGCAATTTTGGAACTGGGACTTAAGACTGGCAAACAGTACGCAGTTTATAATGATCCATATCATATTCATTTGTCTATGCCCGGCCACCATTCATGATCGGTCGTGATATAAGCGTTGCGTGAGGATAGGGGGGAGGTTTTTCTTTTAAAACAGAACAGAAAAAAAAAACAACGATGTAGAAAAATACACAGGTAGGTAAGGCGCTATTATACATATAGGCGTGTTTACCCATCAGCCCGCCTGCCGTCCCACGTTACATACATGTATCGTACATAGTACAGTACAGTACATATATACCCCTGGTCTGGTATGGTATGCTATCTAGTAGGTAGTAGGAAATCGATCGGCGGAACAGCTTACAAGGAGAGAAAAGGGGGAAAAGGGGGGGGGGGGGGGGGGGGAGGGGGATGATGGTAATACGACTAGGCTAGGCTAGGCTGGGCCGAAAGATAGGGGCATATATGATACATGGATGGAAGCTATTATTATCTTTGTCTCTTTTCTTTCTTTGTCTATGCTCTCTCTCCTTTCTTCTCTACTGACACATCACTCCATAGAGGTAGAGAGGGAGAGAGAAAGAAAGAAGTGAAGAGGAGAAGAAAAAATCGATCGTACATCACCATCGCATCGCGTAAGATGGAGGAGGCTTCTCTTCTTGTTTTGGGGATTAGAGAGGGGGTTTGATTCCATTATATCAAAGCTTGCGTGATCGTTCGATTAATCAATCAAGCAAGCAATCAAATCAGATCAATCCCGAGGTAGTGGTAGTGGCAGTGGTAGTGGCAGTGGTAATGGTGGGTAGTGGAAGCCTTCCCCTGTTTCGCCAAGACATGTGCTGTTTTCTTTCTTCGTGAGGTAAGTAGAGTGGAGGAGAGAGGGCAACGGGGGGAAAATCGTTAAAAAGTTTGATTAGGAATAGAAGGCGAGTAGGTATTTACTACTTCTACTACTATTATCCTATTCCTATTCCTAGGTACCTCTGCCTAGTCCAGACCCGCGGAGGGCAGATCTGAAATGTTAGGACCGCCGCCGGAGCCGAGGTCTAGGTTCTTGTCGTATGCGATCATCTCAGCGAGGATGTCAAGAACGCGCTGTTGGGTGTGTGCGAAATTAGTGAAGTGCTCTTTTTTTCAGGCTGGAAGATACGCTGCTTTCTTTCTTACCTTATCCACGGTCTTATCATAAATAGCGATTAGATCGCCGGGCGTTGGGTATACCTTAAGCGCCTTGTAGAATGCTAATGCGGCTTCTACCGTTTGGGAAGCTATAGATTTCGCATCGTGTTAGCGCTCCTTTGTTCTTCCCGTCCACTATAGCCCTCCAAGTGTAGGCATGCTACTCCTCCCACACCATACGATGGATAATACTGGGGACTTACGATCCGCAGCTAGCAGCTCGCCCTTCTGAACGTGGTCCATGAAGAATTGCTCCTTCTCATTTACACCAGTGGGGAAGCCTTCTTCGGCAGCTTGCTGGACAACATGTTGGATATCCTGCTTCTTTTGCTTGGTCATGGCAACAACTTCTTCCTTTTCAGCGCGCGCTTGTCGTCGCTCTTCTCGTCGCAAGTTTCGTCGGAAGTTGGGGTCTGCGCGTCTTTGGTGGTCAAAGTATAGGACATATGCTGTACAGGAGAGATAGAGAGAGAGAAGGTTAGCTTGGCGACTCGACGAGAAGAGCGCTTAAACGACGACGAGGGGAAACAGCAGCGGCAGCAGCAACAAGCCATAAGAAGGAATGTAGATAGGTATAGCTTCTACATATCCTCGTCGCTGCTTGAATTGGGTTTGTATACTGGAAATTAAGAGGGCAAATGCTGGCTGGCGTACCTAGGAGACCTGTCGCAGCTGTCGCCGCTGATATCGACACTACTGTACTCGTCTGGACCATTGCGAAGGATTTGAAAGAGAAGAGAGAGTGATAAATGGAGGGGTAATTCGGTAAACCGATGAAGGGGAGATCACTATGTGAAACAGAATATGTGACAATAAGTGATGATAGAAGTAGTTTTCGGTAGTGTAAAGAGTATGCGATGCAAGTTTATGGAAGCTCGGTAAAATTGCTTCTTCAGATATGATATTTACATTCAATGATAGGAAGGTAAAGTCAAGTATTAAAGTGTAGCCTTTCGTAATATTTTTTTTTAATGCAGCTAGCTTGACTTTGACGTGCACACACATAGGTGCAATACATAACTACCTAGTAGTAGCCTTGTACAAGTACATACTTGAACCACCCCACCCAATTAGACTCAATCCCCTGCAAGTTACTAAGTAACTACATAGTAACTACATTGAATCGCTTCACAATTGATGAATGTTCACATCCCTTCAATCGCGCTAAGGTTTGATGGGCGTTAGCGTTATCCGCTATGAAATAAATCCGGCCGGGCATCGATATAAGCATAACACTCTCCTCATTGAATTGAAACTTGAAGCAATTGAAGGTCTGTGCGTAACATTATGTAGAAAGGCATAGCCACTTCCTTGTTCCATGCTCCGTGGCTCCTCCTCAAACTGTGAACCTCGATCCTCTCCATGTTCAAGGTTTCCAACATCGTGAACGTTACGCCGATGGGGGTAAGGTCTATTATTCTACACGTTGCTTGTTTATCCTGAATTACTAGCCTTGCTAGTCTCATCTCTGTTGGCTTAATCTTTACTACTACTAAATAATTCAATTCAAGTCATAAGCCATACTTGCTACTCTCTTGACTTTCTTAACTTTCTTAACCCTCTTGACCCTCTTGACCCTCTTGACTCTATCCAATCCCAAGACCTCGGCATGTCTGAAGAAAGGAGCAAGATATCCCTTCGTAGTGGTCCTAAGAGGAAAGGCCGCCCTACCATCAGTGCCCCTCGCCAGATCTCCGAGCCTATTCCAAACGATGGAAATGGTGTTCCAATTGTTCGTGGTACCGGTGCGAGAGTAGGGGTTGACAATCCTCTGCCACCAAAGCAACGCCCACCCCCTTCAGCTGGTGGGAAAGTAAGCTACATATCTCATATTACCTACAGCCTGACCTATTCCTAATATCCCCCCCTCTTAGACTAGCGACCTGGTTAAACGAAGATACTCAACCCGATTCAATAATCTCCCTAGTGACTTCGACCCGAATGCTCCGCCCGTTCCTGCAGTGCCCAACTTCGATATCTCAAGATACGACCAACCACCACGCTCGCGACAGCCTCCGTCTCGCGATGGAGCTGCGCCTGGTGGTTCGGTTAGGGGCGCCCCGCCAACTGTTGATGCAAAGGCACTCAGAGATCCGAGGCTCGTCCCTGATCAATACGTTGCCAATATCTTGAGCGAGGCCACTGAAGATGAGATACGCGATTATGAAACTGCTCTACGAAAGTTGAAGAATAGGGCATCGGCAGATCTACAACAGAACGTCTATCAGAATCGGGCACAGTTTATCAAAATAAGCAAGGAAGCCGAGAAGCTGAAGTCTGAAATGCGCACTTTGCGCAATTTATTCAAAGAGCTTGCCACCAATACGAATGCGTTGAGAGCCTCCTCTGGTAGCCACAATACCTCCGTGGGTGGAGACTTTGCGACAACATTGAGCAAAAAGGACAGACGCAGCTCCGTAGCAGATAGGACGGCCCTTTGGAACGCTCAGATGCAGGCTCTCTACAAGAACGTTGAAGGTTCTCAGAAGTTTTTACCTAACTCTATGGGTAGACATATTGTCCAGAATGCTGGGGCCTGGATTGAGTTAGATAATGCTACATACAAATCTCGACGGTCTACACAACTGATCCTCCTCAACGATCATCTTCTCATCGCTTCGAGGAAGAAACGTAAGACAGACAACCCGAATGACACACGGGCCCCCGTTACGAAGCTTGTTGCGGATCGTTGCTGGCCGTTGTTGGATATTGAAGTCGTCGACATGGCTGCAACCACTGAATCGTTTAGTGGCAGGAATAAACTTGCAGATGCTATCATGGTGCGAGGAGTAGGACAGGAATCTTTTATCTATCGGACAGAGAAACCCGAGGACCCCGAGAAGACGGCCTTGATGTTGAATATCCGAAAGGCAGTGGAGGAACTGCGCAAGAACTTGCAGTCCGAGATGGAGGCCAATAACAAGGCCAAGGAGACCATCAACTACTTCGCTTCCCGAGATCCAGGCCTATTGCAAAAGACAGAATTACTGGAGACTCTCTCCGACATTAAGGACATGCTGATAGAAGTAGATGGGAAACAGCAGAACCTGCGCTGGGTTGAGGGCCAGATGGACGAGCTCGACATCGACATAGCTCTCCAACGATTCGAGCTATCAGTGGACCGCGTCGAGAAGATGCAGAAGCTCTCTCGTGGGCTCAAGAACAATGTCATTGCCCAAGACTTCATCGATTTCAAAGTCGACGAGCGATGCACAAGGCTCGCTGCACTGATCATACGAGAACTCATCGATGCGCATAGCCAGCCACTAAAGGCAAAGCGTAACGTCGAATGGCTTAATAGGCTTGGTTTCGAGGATCGTGCACGAGAGGCGTACCTTAAGGCGCGCAGCGGCCTAATTCAAAAACGGTCTAGGTATGTCACGAGCTAATTCTACAGACTTAAATGTAGGCTGCTTGATAGATGGTAACTAACTCTATGGGCAGACAATGCATCTTTCAGGGCGATCTACACCTGTATATTTGGCAGATCTCGTTCGTCTATTTCAGTATTATTAGGAACACAGTGAGCTGTTTCCAGAGCTGCTTTCCTCAGACGATGATGAGCGCGTGTGTGAAGTGGGCCAAAGAAGAGGTAGACGCATTCAACGTGATCTTAGCTAGGCAGCTGAGCAGCACGGAGAAGGATGGTGTTGTATGGGAGCAGTGCATGGACAGGGCCAAGACCCATGCTAAGATGCTGGAAGAAGTTCATCTAGATTTCCGAGATCTGGTGGGTAGAATACCCCAGGGTACGAAAGCTAGTGAGGCCGTTGGTCTTGGATTGACGTAGTAGTATTATGCATATATATCACATGGCATGATCCTACAATGACTTGTACGTACATAGTAACTTTGAACCATACATTTACATGATTATATGTATCCAATTCAGAAATATAAACATTCAATGTTGAATATTTCAAGTCAATATTATTATGATAGTATGTATGTACGTACTAAATCCAGGGGATGCATGTATGAGTTTGGAATGCACTTGGAGAGTATTTACACGTGAAGAATATGTACTAGGTATGCATATATGTAACTAAGAAGGTAGTTATTTATATGTACTACCCCCCGTTCCCCATACCAACATTGAACTTGAAATACATACATGAAATGCACATGTACCTAGTAGTTATGTTGTACCTTCATTAGAAGTTGTTCAATGCTCCTCAGTGTACTTTATAGGTACATGATTAGTTAAATTAGCAAGGAAAATTCCCACTACATTCCTACCATAATACCTTGTATTCGCCCATGACCCTTCTAGGCTCTTGCAATTCCATTATCTTCATACAAACACCAATCGACCTTTTGTTATCTTCTCTTTTTCCATTTCTTCCTTTTTTTTTGTGAACTTGATGACCAAAAAAGCAAAAGAAAAAAGCACAAGAATCAGACGAAGCTCACTGATCAACAATTATTTTGTATCTTAATCTTCTCTCTCTCTTTTTTTTTTTTTTTTTACCTCTTTTTACTTTTTGGCCTTTTCTCTTTCTAAAAGAATCGCGACGATACCCTTCCCTCTTATTAGAGGCTCTTTACTACTAACATACTCCATACTCCATACTACTACCACCTGCATACTGTACAAACTTAGCCCCACCCTCAAAATCTCCCACACCAAATCAAAAGACAGTTCAGTTGCTGCGCTTCTCTTCCCGCCAGCCTCAAACGTCATTCCGAGTCGACAATTTTCCTTTGCTCCTACTTTATCGATTCCTTTGACCTTCTCGAGACTATACGAAGAAACACGCATTATCCCTACCACCGCTACTACCACATAGGTATCTTTACTATACACGCCTCTAATATTAACAAAACAACACCGAACACCCCGCGACCCGACCTTGGTGCTCATTTGACACCATGGATACCAATATGGAGGATGTTGGGCGTGTTCCAGCCGAGTTAGCTCCCATGCCCCCCTCGGAGCCAACTACTGTTCCCACACTAGACGGCTGGATTGAGAGCTTGATGAACTGCAAGCAACTCGCCGAATCTGATGTTCAGCGACTCTGCGAGAAGGTAACCATCTCATCTATTTACTGCCGATTCGAGTTCGGGTTCCGTTTCAAGTACTCCGCTGGCGTATCCTAAATGAAATTTACTAATCAAATTATCTCATATTTCTAGGCTAGAGAGGTCCTACAAGAGGAGTCTAACGTTCAGCCGGTCGTATGTCGTTTTCGCCTTCCTCGCTATTCCCTCGCTTCTGCTAACGATTACCTAGAAATGTCCGGTAACGGTCTGTGGCGATATACATGGCCAGTTCCATGATTTGATGGAACTATTCAAGATCGGCGGCCCCAACCCCGATACCAACTACCTGTTTATGGGTATGTGATATTATGGCTAGCTAAAAGTTAATGATAGATACAGTTCCTGATTGTTGAAATAGGTGATTATGTTGACCGAGGATACTACTCCGTCGAGACGGTAACGCTTCTTGTCGCCCTCAAGATTCGATACCCCCAGCGCATCACCATCCTGCGCGGCAACCACGAATCTCGCCAGATTACCCAGGTCTATGGCTTCTACGACGAGTGCCTACGCAAGTACGGTAATGCCAACGTCTGGAAGTTCTTCACCGACCTCTTCGACTACCTTCCCCTAACCGCCCTCATTGATAACCAGATCTTTTGTCTTCACGGTGGTCTGTCTCCTAGTATCGATACTCTTGACAACATCAGAGCTCTCGACCGAATCCAGGAGGTACCCCATGAGGGACCCATGTGCGACTTGCTGTGGTCCGACCCCGATGACCGATGCGGTTGGGGCATCAGCCCCCGTGGTGCCGGTTACACTTTCGGGCAGGATATTTCCGAGGCGTTCAACCACAATAATGGACTCACACTTATCGCACGAGCCCATCAATTGGTTATGGAGGGATACAACTGGTCACAAGATAGGAACGTGGTTACCATCTTTTCTGGTGAGTACACTGTACCCCTGAACTCTTAATCCCTATCTTGCCCTAAAGTGAGCCACCTACTAATAATCTCTAGCACCAAACTACTGTTACCGATGCGGTAACCAAGCCGCCATCATGGAGATCGATGAGCACCTGAAGTACACCTTGTGAGTTAGCGCGTGCCCTTTGTAATGAGATACACATGCTTACATTCTTTTACAGCTTACAGTTTGACCCATGTCCACGTGCTGGTGAGCCAATGGTTTCCCGACGTAAGTTCCTTTAAATGCCCTATTCGTATGACATCAATACTGATTGTTACCGCAGGCACGCCGGATTATTTCCTCTAAGCGGCCCGTCCATCTTGGTGCTGCGCTTGGGGGTTACGAGGACCCAAACCTTGAAGATCTCTGGGAGTTACGTTGAGCCTAGATCCACACACCATTGCCATTACCGAAAGTCAAAAAGGGTGGTCTATGTACATGGCCGCATCACAAGCAGTAATTATGAGTATTGTGACCTGTCAGCAGCATCGAAAGTCAACAATGGCTTTTTATGATGCTGGTCCCTGCTTTGTGTAGCCAAGGAAGAAAGGAGGAGGGGCCTAGCACCAAGGGTGATATGTTCCTCGCCCTGACGTTGTCGTCGTCGATGCCCATATTGGTGTGGGCGAGACAGTTTTTTGAGACAACCAATGCAGAGTAGTTGCCAAAGCATGAGATTTCGAGATGTGAAAGAGGCCCAGTCTCTTTATAATAATGTGGTGAATATTTTGCCTCCTTCGACAGTGATAATGATACTACAGACAGAAGGGCATCTCTTTTGTTGCGACTAGCAGGTACTCGGTAGGAATAGTATTTCTAGAGAGGTAATAAACGAATGGGTGAACTTGCCTGCCTACTAGGTTTTCCCAAGTGGGAGACTTAACAAAAATATAGGCTGAGTGAGATACAATGCCCATCACATCGATGAGGTAGGTAGTGTAAAAGTAAGTCGTGATATCGAGTGGTGGGTATACAAGAAACCCCTTAAAATTCCCAACATCCTAGGGCAACGTAAAATACATATATATTACCCTCCATACTATGTAACCCCTTTTCGTAATGCCTGCTTACCCTACCTAGGTACGTACATAAGGTGATTCACATCGTCCTAGCCCGTTCCGACCGTTGGCTATTACCACGACTGGTGCTGCCGCTCCCACTTCCACTCCCACTTCCATCATTACTCCCATTTCCGCTATTATTCCCAGCATTACCCCCACTGCCATTACTATCATCGGTAGCGGTACCACTTCTGCTTACAACACCACCACCATTCTTGCTCTTCCTACTACCACGCCTACTACCTACACCCATGCCATCACTACCACCACCACCACCACCGCTTACGCCTCCAAGCCCGATATTTCCAGCAGCCCGCGAGTTGCGCGACGTCCGCGAGATCCGCCACCCGTTCGTCTCGAAGCCCCAGCTATCCAGCGCCCACGGCGCCAGCAGCGTCGCGCTCAGCAGCTCCAGGTCTAGGTTCAGAGCCGGCAGGATGGGCGGGCCGAGATGAGCGGGGGCGGGCGCGCGAACGCTGCCTCGATGGGTGTTTGTGTTGGTTGCAGTGGTGGTAACATTAGCAGTAGTGGCGGTGGTGGGAATTTCGTTGCCCGGATGGTTGTCGTCATCGCCGTCGCCGTCTTCTGCCGAGGAGGAGCGCGGCATTAGGGGGTCTGCGTCGGTGGTGGTGTCGCGGCAGCGGAAGCTATCGTCGGGCCCGTAGGCGTCGGCTTCGCTGTTGATCCGCATGCGCACGCTGCGCAGCATCATGCCGCGTCGGCGGCCCAGGGTCTTGAAGGACTTGGGTCGCGGGCGTGGCTGGTTCTGGTCTTGTTCTTGCTGGCATTGGGGTGGGGTATACTTGCTCCGGTTAAAGCTGCGGCTGGTGGATGGCGTGTTTTGCACGGCGGTGTTGGACGAGTCGGTTAGGAATCCGCTGGCGTCGAAGTGCTGTGATGGCGTGGACGAGGTTGATGGCTTGGTTGCCTCTAGACGTGGGGAAGTGGGGGAGACGGGAGTAGGCGATGGAGATGGTGATGGCGATGGTGATTGCGATGGGGTTGGTGAATGTGAATGTGACGGTGACGGGGAAAGAGAAAAGTACGGACGCCGCAACATGGTTAAGGGCCTCATCGTCCCCATAAGCGGCAGTTTGCCACCGTCGTCTTCTAGGTTAATCTTCGACTGCGTGGACGGGAGGATAGGCGAGTAGTCGCCAGGCCCACGCGCACCATCCGGCACAATGAACCGTCTATCAAATCGCGCAAGGAGGTACGCGGTGGACACGATGAGATCGGTCACGAAATTAAACCCGTAGTAGCACGCGCGGCTATGAAACCACGCTGGATGTGCCGCTGGCCTGGCGTCGAAACCCACACCAACCCGAAACCCAGCGCCCAGTGTGGCCACCAGCGAGGTGAAGACCAGCAGGCCCACCTTGGCACGCCACCGCCCCTCCCCAAACTTCTCCACGTGAAAGCGCTGCGGGTGTGTGGTCGCGGCCAGCACGACCACGGGGACGGGGAGGAACGCCAAGAAGGCGAGATAGCAGCCGGCGAAGAGCTGGACGGCGCGGTCGGCGCGCCTGGCGTGCGGGTTAAGCGTAAAGAAGGTGTGGACGGTGGTGACGATGGCCATGACGAGGCAGCACAGGACGCAGGCGATGAGAAACCAGACGACGTAGCAGGTGCCGCGGTGCCAGCCGAGGCGCGGATGGTAGGCGCGCAGCACGCGCTGCGCGAAGAATAAGTTGATGACGAAGATGAGCACGCTGCCGCACTGCGTCATCACACCCGCCGCGATCACCGCCCCCACCGTCTTCGGATACGACGCCCACACGATCCGCGCCACCAGTGATAACCCGCGCAACATACACAGCGCGAACAGCATCCCCGAGAAGACGAACTTGAGACCCCGCCGCTTGTTGATCCGCAGGATTGCCATGTGCGCTGCTGCTGAGAGGAGGAAGAGGACGAGCAGGACGGCGGCGATGGGGTCGTCGATGGAGGGCGTTGGGGAGCCGCCTACGATGGCGATTTTGGCGGCGTAGGGGGGGCCGTGGAGTTTCTTTGTTTGAAGGGCGGTTAGCTTTGTTTCCCTTTTATTTATTTATTTTGGACATAAGGGGCAGATGTGGGATTAAGAGGTTATCTTCACTTACCGGACGTATACCCGGGCTTTGGGAACCGGGTTGAGAACCCGGTGACGTCCAGTTCCCCGTCATAGCTTGCTTCATTCCTTCTCTCCTTCTCCTTCCCTTTATCTCTCTCTAAATATCATACACCCCAAGATGGTAAATTCTCCTATATGGCTTATTCTTTCACGCCTATATCCGACCACTAGATAGGTAAAAGATACCAGGCTTTCAATTATGGGGACATCACAGTCGTATCGTGAAGCCTCGGAACAACATGGTTGGTAAAGGGGAAAAGGAAACGAAGGGATGTATGGATGAAGAAAAAGAGGGATGATCCGAAATTTGGCATCTGAAATGTAAGGAGGAAGAACAGAGCAGGACACGCGCGTTCGAGTTATCATGGATTACGAACTTATATCGGGCTCTGCCCGTTCCCCTCCTCCCCTCCCACACATCATGCCCACACAGTGATGTTCCCGCTCCATTGCAGGAAAACCTTGAGCCGGCTATAACTATAAGAGATGGATGCGCAGCAGGCATATATGCTTTGGACCCTCCCCCTCCCTTCTCACTTCTCCCCTTCTCGTCTCCTAACAAGAGATAGGGGTCGGAGACTACGCAACCAGCGTGCGCCGAACCAGCCAACCTCCTCTCCTTCACCATCGGCAAAAAGGGGGATGCAGACTCGCCGACAAGGAGAGATAGATGTAATTGGATCTCTACTTTGGGTAAGTAGGTAGGTGATAGGCAGGTATATATTAGAGTTTCAACTCCAAACGTGCGACACACAGAAAGGAGAGAGAAAAGGGGGGAGAGAAGATTAAAACGCCCGTACGGTCGAGAGTTTGGAGGAACAGGAAACTCTTTTGAGGAGGGGGAAGATCGAATGGTCATAGAATTCTTCGCGTACCTACCTAGGTTTTCTCCTTTTTCTCCTTTTTCTCCTTTTTCATTTCTTTTTCTTTTAGGTTGCTTGTCATTCTTGCATTATGAGTGGAGGCACCTAAGTAAATATCCATCATTCTCTTGATCTATATGTGATGCTCTTCTACACTAATACCTGACCTACTAGGTTAGATACCAGGTAAATATCATAGCCTCTACACTCAGGTATCTATATCGTTACTAGGTAGGCACTACATCCACATAAGAAAAAAAGACGAAGATAGAATCGGCAACATTAGGGTTTACAGGTGATTTCAGATCCATCCATCGGCTTGAATTTGCTACCTGTAAACTGAGATCGTGAGATCTTTTGGGGTGGTTGTTTTTGATAGCATAGTTTCTTTCCACCTGTAAAGAGGACGGTTCTGAAACAAGCTACTGGCGGCTATAGTCGTAGGGCTAAGGGACTTGGATACTCTAATGGGCCTGGGAATGCTCGAGTGCTTATTAGGGGGGTAGGTTCCTGTAGGTAAGCAAGCATGTAGAGTTCCGATTTAGAGGTATCAATACTACGTATGTAACTCCTGGAGCGCTTATTAGGTAATTATTGCGTTATTCCCAACCTAGCTGGCGATGTGCCAATATAGAGCTGCTACGGGGCTAGTCTCACGGCCCTAGTCTGGTGGCCCATGCAACATTATTCATTAATTATTCATCAATGGTGCTGAAAACAGCCCTAACAACCCTAACAACCCTAACAATTTCCTGGAGAATGTTACATTCTACATTGCTGGAGACACCTCCGCCCCCTCACTCTCCGGTTTTCTCGGGAGGTTGGAGGACCAATGGCTTGGCTTGCCGGACACCCCGGCCGTCGGGCTCGGATCATCTGACGATGGAAGCCCTACGCCAGATCTTCCACAGGTTGATCCGGCACGCCGCAACCAGACCGTAAGCTCTAGCTGTGCCGTTATATATCTAGTATATATCTAGTATATATCTAGCTGCAGCTGGCCTTGGCCTAATCAGTCCTAACTTTCCAAACTAAGTGCTTATTTCAACAGCTAGGCTTGGGCCTCGTACACGAGCGCCAGTGATCGTCGTTTCTCGAAACCCGCAAACCCTGCCGAGGTCCCATTCCACTGCTTACAGGTATCGTGGTATGTGGGGGATAATACAGCCCAATAAGGCTACTCATCTACAACCCCGCTCATCTACAGTTACCTACAAGTCTATATCCGAGGGATATAGGCGGTCCGTGGTAGTCAGGTAGGTAGTTACCTCGGTAGTTATTAGTCAAGTTTCCGGGCGTAGTAAGGTGAAGTCAAGGAAGCTGACACCAGAAAGATAAATATAGAATATATATATATATATATAATATGATTGATTGCCCCTTAACCTAGCAATCCATCGCCCGTGATAACCGAGCAGTTGAATATCATTTCACTATATTCAACTCTCCCTTACTACCTTACTACACCCACGCACACACACACACACCATGGCGCCTGCTTTTGGTGAACGCCTGTTGCCATCCGTCGTGGACGAGCTCGCACAGTCTACCCCGGAGCGTGTCCTATATTCCCTAGCGAAAACCAAGAACCCCGCTGACGGGTTCGAGGATATCACTGCCCTGAATTTTGCCAAAGCCATTGATTGTGTCTCATGGTATATCGAAGAAAACCTTGGACGAGGCCACAGTTTCCCTACGCTGACCTACATGGGCCCCCAAGATCTACTGTATGGCATCTTGGTTCTAGCTTCTATCAAGACAGGATACAAGCTTCTCCTCGTCTCCCCTCGCAACACCCTCGAGCAGCAACTATATCTGCTCGACAAGACAGGATGCGGGATCTTCGTATCCCCGCCTAACTTCCCCTTACTGGTCGTGAAGCAGATTCTGGCCGCAAGACCCATGCGCCATTTTGAGATTCCCGACCTATACTATTGGCTAGATAGTAGCAAGCTAGAGGGAAAGCCTTATGCGTACACAAAGACGTTCGCCGAGGCCAAGGAGGAGCCGTGGGTTGTGCTCCATACGTCGGGCTCGACAGGTCTACCAAAGCCCATCGCCCAACCCCACGGCACCATCGCAGCATTTGATGCGTTCCGCGACCCACCATCTCCAGAACAGACACCTGTGTATCCTGGTCCCGGTGCCCCTCGACGAGTCTATTCGACGTTTCCCCTTTTCCATTGTGCGGGAATATCCATGCTGCTCCCATGCATCATATTTAGCGACCACACGCTTGTCATGGGCCCATTTCCTCCTTCTGTCGAGTTTATCAACGGCGTTATCTTGCACGGTAACATATCAGACTTGCTCATCATCCCGACCCAACTAGTCGACCTCGCCAGGGAGCCCGAGTACCTAAAGAATCTTAGCCGGCTAGAACGAGTTTCCTACGGAGGAGGGCCGTGTCCAGAAGCAGTGGGCAATCTCGTCAGCACCAAAACCAAGCTCTTCAGCGGCTTTGGCACGACGGAGTGTGGCATTCTCCCAAGCCTTCCCCTGGAATCGGAAGATTGGGCCTACCTTAGCATCAGCACAATGCTAGGACACGAGTATCGCTATGTAACCGGAGACCTGTACGAGCAGGTCATCATGAGGAAGCCAGAGCTGGAACGGTACCAGGGAATATTCGCTAC
The DNA here is from genome assembly GCF_022984875.1 of Hypoxylon fragiforme. Lineage (NCBI taxonomy): Eukaryota > Fungi > Ascomycota > Sordariomycetes > Xylariales > Hypoxylaceae > Hypoxylon > Hypoxylon fragiforme. The sequence goes on along the minus strand of NW_026054761.1, from coordinate 137,071 downwards.
CTTCCCCGAGTTAACGGAGTGGCCCATGAGGGATCTCTATTCCAAGCATCCAACCAAGGAGAATGTCTGGTTATACAGGGGCCGTGCTGACGATATCATCGTTTACTCCACCGGCGAGAAGCTGAACCCCATCGAAATGGAGGATACCATTAATTCGAATCCCGCAGTGACCACAGCGCTCGTCGCTGGTGCCGGACGTTTCCAATCTAGTCTGTTGGTCGAGGCCACCAAGCCTCCGACCAACGAGACCGAAAGACAAGAACTGCTCGAGCTGATTTGGCCATCGGTTCAGGCCGCCAACCAGGAGAGCCCTTCGCATGGACGAGTTCACCGTGGCATGATCATCTTCACCTCTCCAGATAAGCCGATGCTCAGAGCTGGCAAAGGAACTGTCCAGCGTAAGATGACCTTGGATTTATATGCGTCCGAGCTCGATGCCTTGTACAAGACCAGCGAGGCACCCACCAACGATACGGCAATCACTGCAACAAACGGCGATTTAAACGTCCTCGATACTGTCAGGGATATCGTCTCTTCCTCCACCGAGATCGACATCGCTACAATACCTCCGAACACCGACCTCTTCGAGCTAGGACTCGATTCCCTACAGGTAACGGTGATCGCCCGAGAGCTGAACCGATTACTTTCCGCACACGGGAAGCCACCTTCGCTGGAGACCAAAACGGTGTACTCGAACCCGAGCATCTCCGCCCTCACAACCGTCGTGTCCGCCTATTTCGCCGGCAACGCTCCCGCACAGCGCGAGGAGAGCGACGAGGAGAAGATGCAGAGGCTCTACGAACTCTACACAGAGAACCTGCCGATAAGCGCGAGAGACGCACAGCCCAAGCCAACAGACAGCAGCGTGTTCCTGATCACCGGGTCCACCGGCTCCCTCGGCTCGTACATCCTCGACGCCCTGCACCGGAACCCGCGTATCCGGCGAATCTACTGCCTGAACCGGGGGCCGGGCAGCTTCGAGCGCCAGCAGAAGTCCCTAGCGGCTAAGGGTCTCGCGCCTCTCCCAACAAATACCAATAATAATAATAATAATAACAACAACAACAACAACAGCAAAGTCCAATGCCTAGACGCAGACCTCTCAAAGCCATACTTCGGGCTCTCGCCCACGACATACAAGACCCTCCTCCTCGAGCAGGTGACGCACGTGATCCACAACGCATGGCAGGTCGACTTCAACCTCTCGCTCGCCTCCTTCGCGACGCACGTCGGCTCCGTGCGCCGCTTCGTCGACTTCTCCGCGCACTCGCGCCACGGCGCGCACATCTTCTTCATCTCGAGCATCAGCAGCGTCGGCGGCCTTTTGCGGCCACGGTCACGACGAGGAGAGGCGGGCATCCCCGAGCGCATCTTCTCGTCCTGGGACGCGCCCGAGCGCCGCCTGGGCTACGGGCAGTCCAAGTTCGTGTCGGAGCGGGTCCTCGACGCCGCGGCGCGCGAGGCCGGGGTCCCCGCCGTCGTCTGCCGCGTCGGCCAGGTCGCCGGCCCCACGACCGCGTGCGGCGTGTGGCCGAGGCAGGAGTGGCTCCCCAGCCTCGTCGCCAGCTCCAAGTACCTCGGACAGCTCCCGGCTTCCCTCGGCGGCGGCGCGGGTGGCGGTGTTGTGGACTGGGTCCCTGTGGATGTGCTGGGCCAGAGCATCGTGGAGCTTGCGCTGCACCGCTTCGAGGGGCGGAAGGATAGCGTCGGTGCTGCCGTGTTCCACGCCGTAAACCCGCAGCGCACTACCTGGGCGGAACTGGTGCCGACCGTGCTGCGGTGTCTAGGCTCCTCCCCCTCCTCCTCCTCCTCCTCCTCTTCAACCTCCGTGATCAAGTCCGTGTCGTTGGAGGCGTGGGTCGATGCCCTGCGTGAGAGCGCGTCCAGAACGGAGGATCTAGCTCGGAACCCAGCTGCGAAGATCCTGGGGTTCTTCGAGGGCGTGGCTGCGACAGATAAGAAGGGTGAGGATGGGGATAAGGAGCAAGAGAGGGAGGAGCCTGGGTGGCTGAGCACGGAAGAGACGCTGGCTGCGTCGCAGACGTTGGCGGCGCTGGGCCCGGTTCGTGGTGAGTTGATGGAGAATTGGATGCGGCAATGGTCGTTTTGAGTAGGTAGGGGAGACCTCTGCGTGGAGTTTTGTCCGGGTGGGTATCTTGTTGGATTTCAGGGCAGTCTATACTAGCCTTCGGTACCTAGGTATGATATGGTTCGTGATCGGATAAGCTAGTTGTTTTCAGACGCATGTACTTGTGCCATCGGAGTTCAGTCTGAAATATGTACTCTATATACGTAGCGATTGAGATGAATTTTAAACTCAATCACGATTTATGTCGAGTCAATATGGGAAAATACCACATAACGTGAACTTCGATTAGAGATATTGTAGGTAGTACTGAGTTGTGTAGTAGTGAGTCGAACCCCCTTTTTCTCGTAGGTCTCCCTATCTCCATCCCAAGGCCCATGGATGATGAAGGATTTATTGCAAGTAAAAACATGACCGGGAACAGATAATTATATTCCCTCGAGTGCATTAATACTGGTAGAGCGCCTCGATATTCTCTCTGAGCACGTTGTGAACTTCGTGGCCAACATATAAATCATACACCGGATACAGGAAGCTCATCGTAAGAGCAGCTTCGAGCTGGCGTTTCTCTTCTTTCTTTTCTGGGTTCGGTGCCCGCAAACCATCGTTCCGGTCGACACTATAGTATCAAGCATATGTATATTCGTATCATTCGAGTGTACCGTATACCTAAAGTTTGGGTCGGCACCGTTGCAAAGCAACCATTTAACGGTATGCCTACAACGCTCAATGCATGTTGGAATGAATGCTGGATAATCCAATGTCGTAGTGAATTCATCATCAAGGAATGGAACGATATTGGAACCGAATCGCCTGAAGGATTTAGGCGAGCACGTATTCAGTAGAATCATGGACTTTTCCTGCAACGAGAACTCCCGGAAGATCCTACCTCGTTGAGATAGGAACTCAACGTTAAAATGTGTTGCGGCTACTTTGAAGAAATGTAAATCCGTGGATACCGCTGTATTTAACAATTGTACCTGGTAGTTGAAGCTCATGAGTTGCTCTGTCTCTTCTTGAGGTGTCATATAACCCGCAGATGCCATGTCTCTGAACAATCTCACGCCCTTCTCTTGTACTAATGAGGAATTCCTTCACGGAACGATGGATGAATCTAACCTTGTGACTTAGTTAGTAGTAACATCTCATGTGAGTAACTCTTGTATATCTCGAGAAAGCCCGCGCTCCTAGCAGAAAGCCATTTCTCGTGTTCGATGAATATGCGTTCTTCGTCGATGGCCTTCATCCTGTTGGAGTTGGAGTTGGCGTTGGCGATGGAACTTAGTATAGAGGAGCTAAGGCTTGGATTGGTACCAAGGATATCTCCTACGAGACCCCGTTGCTTTGTAGATACCGTGTTACGCATGTTATCTACATATATAGTGTACCAAAGTAATCTAGCCGTCTCTTCCTTGTAGAGTCGTCGGTTGTGATTTTGCCTTTCCCACATCTGCTTAAAGAGTCGGTCAATGCCGGGCTCCAGCTCTTCGGTACGTTTGTGTAAGGTGGTCCAAGAGTCACCATTCCGGATACCCTCAATAACGCTTCTAGTTGCCAATCTGACCCAGAGGAACACTCCAGATGCTTTGCCCACTAGAACGAAAATTAAATCATCGTAAATATCAAGGTCGGCGGGAATAGAAGGCTTGTATGAGGCCAAATTGTTCCGGACATGTCCCGGTGCCCCTGAGACCACAAGTCAATGAATCGCTTGATTTCTTTGTTGAGACCTGTCAAATGTATGTGTCAATGGACTTGGATAAGTAAATGCTTCAGGTTAGGTTGAATATTGAGTACTTACCAGAGAAAGCTTCCTGGGACCGGGCATCTTGTGCTCGACCCGAGGAGCTAGTCTAGCAGTCAGCATCATGCAACTATCTAGATATAAATGAGACCCCTTGAGGAAGTATACGTTCAGAGTTCAATTTGCAGCCTGGATCTGGACTACCTGCATTGCTCTTCTTAGTTAAAGCCAAGCCAAATCAAGATAACTGAGAACGCTGGAAGGGCTCTGTACCATCTTCATACACGCTACGACACAGCTGAAAAACCTCGCCGGCGAAGGAGATGACTTGCACCGCATTACAGACAAGCGACAACGTCGCTATGGCCTCCATCGCTTCGATGTCGTCGGCGGCAGTTACAACAAGAAACAGGAGGGTTCAAACAAGAACAACAATAGGTATGTCAGGCGACGATGATTGTGTACAGCCAAGTAAATGACCAGAAAAGAAGATCTGCCCATCTGTGAGCTGAGAGGAAACAAAGTAAAAACGTCGAGGCTGTGTGCCAGCGCCTTCATCGGCATAATGTAACCTTCATATTGTACCTATGCATGCCCTGAAAAGGGGTATCGCCAATGAGGATGCGTTGATTAATAGGTAGTAGTTCATATCAGTTCAAAACTGGAACATGGATAGGCACACACCCAGGTTGAAAACACGGCCAACCATCTTAGAGATAGGTATGAACTTGATTACCTATACCTATGTAGAGGTAGATGGTTTCTAATTATCTCAAAATGTCAAATCGCGGTAACATCGATCAAGAATAAAAACCCGAGAAAAAAAAAGACAAAATAAAAAGAAAATTTATGGTACAGGAGGAATTTAACCTCCAAACATTGGACTCGCGGGGAATCGAACCCCGGACCACTCCCATGCTAAGGGAGTATTATACCACTAAACCACAAGCCCTATGAAGATCTCGTGATCTGCTTTAGTTGATGAAAGACTTGCTGAAATAGTGGTATATAGTTTGTGTTTGCACTAATCAAGCGGGGTATCGTAACCTAACTACCTACCTATGTAGGTAGGTAGGTAAATTTCATTGGATGGAAGTTGCATACATTAGGTACCTAGGTAAATTATTAATTACATACTATAGGTAGTACCTACCCTAGGCAATTAAAGAGATAGGGGAACAACTCGAAAAGGGGCAATATGCAATTAACTATAGAGTGTATACATTCACTTGCATTGCATGAATTTGCATCCCATATGCCACGTGACTCTTTTGCAAGTTACACATTCGATGTTCTTATCAAGCCTCTTTCTGTTTGCAACTGCCTGATGAGATGCAATTTGGGAATTTCCAAAGTGAACTATACCCAACAAGTACCCCTAACATCTCCCAGAGACTATGGAAGCTACATATACAATACACGTAAGTCGTCTTTGTTCCATGTGAACCCCCATGTGCTCCTAGGTAGACCCTTGACAGTAGAAGAGCGGCATGCACGCAAGCATTTGCCTTGTGTGCGTTGAGAACGATCTTCCACTGCGGGTAGTGCGACTAAGACTATGAGAGTGCAAACACTGCCTCACCATCCAGGCCATGTATCTATTGAAGGCCTGTTTGTGGCTTCGCCTTCTTTCCCTCATTGTGCCCTTCGATGATTATTGGGATAGCCACAGAGCTATCCCTAAGCGTTTTGTCGGCGGCTCGTCATGGAATGCCGTCTCCAGATATGAGACTAGCTCGACGAATTCTTCACGTAAGTCATCTTCGATCGCCCGTGAGACGACCTTTTGAAGTCAGGTTCTCTATTTCTAGAACCAGCGCCAACCAGCTCGAATAGGGCCGATTGATGGTAGGTTGCGACCGTATTGATCGAACGTTGCCGGCTCCAAAATGGTGATTTTGCGGCTGCCGAAGGCGATACGGCGTCGCGGAATGTTCGGCCACGATTGTACCTATGTTCAACCAAATCCGTTGCCTCCAAATCACCCAAGGAGACGATAAATCGATCCTTCCACGTATATGCCAACCTCATCGCGAGGTTGAGCTCGTCTTCGCTCTGACATCCGTTCCCAGGGTCAATTTTGATGGATCGGAACCAGCTTCTCACCACATCGATGTTTTTCTCGGTCAACTGCCGTTGTACCAGCCTTCGCTCAACATCCTGGCCACCGTCTCCGCCGACACAAACGCAGACCCAGGGTCGAGGTAAAAGGCCAGAGGTCTTGTCCCCATGTTCGCGACCCACAGGTCAAATCCCTTCAGCGCGTCTGCCGACGTGGCCCCTTCAGTCGGAATGGCCCAACCATATCGGCTGAAGTAACACACAATGACCAGGATATGTCGCATTCCATACGGCATTGTCGGAAACGGCCCAACAAAGTCGGCGGCCAGAACCTGCAGGGGTGCGTACACAGTGACGGGCTGCGGGGGTATCGGAGGTCGGGACGGCCCATGGTACGCACAGGAGAGGCAGCCTTCGATGTAGTTGGTTACATCCCGGGCCATGCAAGGCCAGTACACAGACCGACTCAGCCGCTTCAGCGTAATTGCCTTGGAGAAGTGCCCGCCCACATCATGAGCCATCTGGAGTGCCCCGGCTACCTCTCCCCGACAGAGGCACCTCTGCCAGTGGCCCTTGTATTCATGCCACAGCTTACCGTCCTGGAGTTTGTAGTATCTCGCTCTATTCCGCAGAAGGCGTGATCTCACACGATATTTGGATCATCCTTGTCCTTGGACACGAGGACAGGCTCGGCGGGTGTTTAAGCTTAATATTATATAAATATTCCGAGAAAAGATGCTGACATAAAATAGGATTAATTTAATCCACATTTCCACACAAGATAAATCATCAGCACGACCACCATCACTGCCACCATTGCCATCCCCTTCTAGATCTAATCCACATTTCCGAGACTAACACTTGGTAGCTCCACGGTCTCGGAGTCTGGGTCATCCACGTCAATGTGAACCTCGTCCTGGACGCCGGCGTATCCCCGAGCGTATCGTCTAGGGCGAATCCAGCGAATGCCAGACCCCGTTTCTCTGACACTTGGCGCGGACGTAGTGGCTTCGCCGGACACGGCGACTACTACCGACCTAACTACTCGGCCGGCCCTAACTATTCGGATGGAAGCTCATTTCGACGTCGCGACGACCGAGCTGTCGGACTCAGAGGCAACGCTCGCGGCCGTGGATTTTCTGGTCGCGGTTTCGGCTTTCGAGGGGGTCGAGGCAATGGAAATCTTCGCCGCAGCTGGAGACCTTGGACCCAACGCTTTCGTCCAGTGGTGTTTGGCGTCGGCAGTGTCTTTTCATCGTCATGGATGCTAGGGCGAGTGCATCTGAAATTGTGATTTTGGAGATCGGGAGGAGCTCTTGTCTTTGTTGTTCGTTATAGGGCAGGTTTCCTGCTAGTAGAGTGGGCTAAGTGACGATGCAACACAATGGCACAAGGATCACGGATCCATTGTCAACCCGACTACTCCCATGCACCCTAGAGGAAACGACAAGGTCGAAAAAGCCAATAGCGGCCTGGAACAAAAAAGTCAACAAGACTGATGCTTCAGTAACATGGCCAGTGCTCACCACCAGCCCCCGTGGCATTGGCATCACGGCACCCCACGACGCCACGGGAGGAGGTGGTTCATCGCAACGACACACATATATAGTGGTCTCTATCAGCTGATTTGGCATCTCCATTGGAGCCTGCCCGCGGTGACACCGGAAGTGTGGTCTTGAATCGTGTGGATTATGATTAAGACATTGATGTGGCCCCCTAAAGAATGGGTAGGGTATGTAAGAATAATGTGGATGGCACATTATATGCAGTATATTCAGAGCGGCAATCTTCCGACCGGCCTGCTTGTTTGTCTTCGCATTTTTCCATGTTGAAAAGTGGCGGAACTACTTAGAAGTCTCTGGCGAGATCTGGAATAGACCCATCAAGGTGAGGGATACCTAGATCTTCTTCGCCAGCGCCTTGAAGTAAAATGTTGTCTCGAGCGGTGCGTACTTAGGTACTCGTGCAAATAAGACAGTTCCACTTGCTCTTGTTCTGGCCATACAATTGACGGATCTGATTATTTCGCGTTGAGGGTTAGCCATGGTAATGGAGGCTACCTGTGTACATATAGCCACAGCTCCGGCCCAGACAAGGTATTTGTATACCAACGACATTATCAAGGGAAATCCAATTAAAGAAATAAAGAAATGAATATATGAGTGAGTGAATGAATATTAGGCACCTACATTGATCATGATGTAGGTGCCTAATATTTCTTTTGTGGTTGGGAGGAGTCAGGAGTGTTAGGAAACGAACGGAAGATTCAAAAGGTGAGAGAAGAAAGTTATTTGTGCTTGATAGCGGAACACTACTAGGTACTACGCTATGTACATAGGTCTGGTGATGCCTGAAAATAATATTTAGATACATGTACCTCCTTCCTGTGGAATAACCAATATGCCTTAAAGGCTTAAACATTAAACTTCAAGTCAACACTTCAATTTTGATGTACTTACTATGCACGTTAATGTCAACGGTATTGTGGCTAGTGCTATTCTCCGCCACACATGTTACCTACTACGTCGTACATAGTAGGTACTACTACTAGTAGTAGATGACGACACCTCTAACGAATACACCCCTGTTTGACGCCAAGCAAAAGGCGAGCCAAGCCAAGCTGTAACCTGTAACCTTGGAAGATTGGAGCTCAAAAGTTCAAAGGGAAAAAAGAAAAAAAGGAAAAAGAAAAAAGAAAAGAAAACAACAACAACTTAAAACGACACGCAACACAAACCACTTAACTACTTATCCATACGTAACCCAGCCCTATTACTCTCCTTATCTTTATCTCTTTTCCACCTCTGCCCACCGCTACAGGATTTCGCGCATCCTTTTATCCATAAACCAGCTTCTTCTGTTCATCAAGCACATCAAATCAGCCCAGTGTCGCAAATCTCCTCCGACCCAATCGCAAAGATGGACTTCTCCGACTCCTTGTACGCAAATCCACCACCTCGCTCTGCAACCCACACATATTCCCCGAGTACTATAAGCTTGTACTATGTTCTGGTGGACAGACCACGTTGCTAACATGATGTCCTATTCTTTCCTAATCTAGCCGAATCGTCAACGCCACCGTCGGCTTGATCATGGTGCTCGGCGGTATATCGCAGTTCTTCACTAACACTGGCTTGTACGTCTACCACCCAAAATCCCCATAGCTACCTAGCTACCTATATACACACGCATATCGCAAGAGAAACAGCATCCGCCCATCTCGCTTCCCACGCGCCTAGTGTCACACCTACTAACGCTTCCACCCCAACAGCCAATCCATCATTATCGGCGCCTACGTCCTCCTCTTCGGCCTCGGCATCGGGCTCCTCGAGTTCCAGATCCCGCCCCAGGTCTCGCGCTATGCCTCCTTCATGTTCAGCTTCCTCGGCCGCGGCATCTTCTACGTCTTCATCGGCTCCATCCTCCTCAACAACGGCGTCCTGCGCATTATCGCCGGCAGCATCGTCGGCCTGGTCGGCCTCGCCTACGTCGCCCTCGAGTTCGTCCCCTCCGTCGAGCCCCCCGCCAACATGCGCGAGGCCGACCAGGGCTGGGGCGCCGAGCAGGTATAATAAAATCATGATGATGGTCCCCGCTCGTCGCTGTGTAACCCTACCACACCTACCACACCTACCTACCTACCTACCTACTCAGGGAGTTTGTGACGACCTAGATATTGGAAACCCCAAGATATGACGGACGAGACAAGAGGTGGCGGCATGAAATGGAATTTGCAAAAGGCGGGGGACGGGACGGGTTTATCGATATAAGGACGACGATGCTGAAAACAATGCCTTTTGAGTGCGACATGTTCTACCCCCTACTATATATGACCTTGGGTACCTACCTACCTTTTACGCTCCCCTTTTTTTTCGCCCATTCTTCAGTTAAGGAAGGGAAAGGAGAGCGTGGTGGTACGGGTATCGAGGGCAAAAAAATGCAAATTCCCTGATTCTTTTTTTGTCTTATATAATTATGACCCGCGATAAAGAATACCTCGAGTATCGCCGTCGTCGCTACCAGATCTCGGTGGGGAATGATGAATGCCATTGTGTTGAATTTTTGTTTTATTGCGAGGGGAGTTATCCTAAAAAGATTTCTAGAAAGTTAATTCCTTGCTTCTGTGTATCGAGAGGGGGAGAAAATGCCCGATGAACCCGGTGGTGATGGCGGTGATAACATGACGATGGCGATGGCCCGGTTCTGTCTGTCTGTCTGTCTGTATAGATCTAGGTATCTAGGTATCTTATGTGCGACCCAAAAAACAACAACTGAAATGCGTTACGGAAATGTGGGATGGATGCTTAGATTACCATGTTACGAATAAGAAGAAGCAGAGATGAAAAATGAAAGGCACAAAAAGCTACCTACCTATGTAGTTATATATGTGTGTGTGTGTGTGTGTGTGTGTGTGTGTGTGTGTGTGTGTGTGATTTCTGGTGTCCTTGGTAGGATAAACCCCCCTGAGGCGTTAGATATCAGATATCTACGGTTACTAGGTACGTTAAGTTACTACCTACGTTGGAGAGAGGAAAGATAAAAGGAGAGATTCCAAGTTTGCTCCATTAAAACTTCGTGGTCACCTACTTTACATGTAATAGACAACAGACTGCGTAGGTAGGTATAGTCTGATGAAGCTTTATAGATCGTCCACCATGTATTAAATCCTCCTGACTTCTAGGTATCTACTTAGGTACCTACGTAGAATATAGCTGTCAAACGCTAAGTCGAGTGAGATAACATCTTCGCATGTCCAAGTTATATATATATATATATGAAGAGCTGGTATATAACGCCGCGTGAAGCGATCCGAACTCTGACTCATGCGTAAGAAACTCCAAAAAAGACACCCATTGCGTGATCTTGTTTACCAACCCCTATTTCCCATTCCCATTCCCATTCCGGTTTCCCTTTCCCTTTCCCTTTCCCTTCCCCTCCCTCAGTCGAGTCTATTATTCATTCATAGAAACCCCTTTAAAGATACAATTTCCTATAGAATCGCTTATACCAGGGAGCATGTTTGTATCGTAATTCAGAATACCATTTCCTTAAGTTTCCACCCATGTTTTCAAACTCACGTTGCGCCAAGCATATATGCTATGAGGATGAAAAGCAATGCAAGATCGCTGCCGAAGACGTTTTACCGGACGACGCCCTTGTGTCTTTTGCTTTCCCCGTTTTTCTTTTATTACACCAAGTTCCTGTTGAGTAACCCTTACAGCCCTCGCAGCCCCAGTCGTTTCATGTTATCATTATGATAGAAATAAAGGAAATATGACCCATCGTAACTTTAGGAGGAAAGCGACTCCTATTTTTGCAGAGCAGCTAGCTCACGTTCCTTGGCCGCGAGCATCTGGCGCATTCGTTCGGTCTCTTGTTGTAGTGTAGCCAATCGAAGGGCTTTTGACTTTTCGTCTTCAGTGCTGCTTTCTCTGGATTGGATGACGGGTAGTATGTTTGATGCGACCGGCTGCGGGCTGGGACTCGGTGCTGATGTAAGTGTAGTCGCCGGAGATCGGAGGCGTAGCAGGTCACTAGCAGTTTCAGCCACGCGGAGGTTAGGGCTTGATTCTGACGTCGGATTAAGAAGCGACTTGATAGATGATAACCGCTTTGAGCTATCGTACCCAAACTCGCTCGGTGCGTACTCCGACTCGGTTCCCGAGAATGATCGCTTTCTCGACGGTGAAAGGAATGACGCTGGGGATAAGGATGATTGGCGGTCACTCAGTGCCGCTATAGATGTTATTGGTGCCAGACGATTGTCATCGTTGATATAATCCCGAATATCGACATACTGTGAGGCGCTAGGAGTATGATATGCCATAAGGTCGTTGGACGGTAGCGAGCTTGGTCCTGGATTGGATCGAGTCGGGTCAGGGAGCATTGTGAGAGGATATTCTGTCCTTCGTCGTAATCCGAGATTCACAGACCCATCTTCATTGATACTGCCTCGTTCCATCTCGGTCTCGGCATATTGGCTCTGCTGCTCAATCGAGTCGATCGCCATCGCGTCCTCTGTCCCATCGTCCATCTGATTTGCTGGTATCACACGTTTCCTCCTCTTGATGACAGATTTCTTCATAGTCACTGGCCGGTGAACTCCGTGAAGCTTGTAGTATAACCCTACATCAGTTAGCAGCAGGTACCTGACTGAGGAATTTGAGCGTTATCATACCGCAGGCATTACAAATGGTATGTCCGGATTCGTCCCGACGCCATAACGGAGTTATCGTGGTACCGCAATTTTGACACGCTATAACTACAGTCGTATTCTGAGCCGCAGCCTGTTGCTGCGCATTTATGTCGATAGGGGCCGGCCCCTCGTCTACGGGGGTTCCGCTTCCGGCACTGGAGGCCCGATTTTGATTCTGGAGTTGGGCGCTCTTGGCCACGCGGTTGTTGAACGCCGGGCAACCGCTACATCCTTCTGCACCACCGGTACCATTGCATCGACCTCCGCCGGGACACGATCCGTTGGGCATCTGATCCGCTGCCACGTAAGTGGCACCGGGAATATTTCCCGGGGTGCCTTGCGAGCAAGAACTAGAAGACGCCTTCTCGGGCGTCCTTTTCGGAGTGGTAGAAACTGTCGACGGCGGACGCTTAAGATTCGTCGGTCGAGACGAATTCCGGGCCTTCAGGTACAGCCCGCATGCATTGCATATGGTAGCTCCTTGGGGCGAACGTCTCCATAACGGCGTCCTGGTGGTTCCACAATTGCTAGAGTGAAATTAGGACTGGCTGGATACCTACTCATACGGCAAATAGTTTACTCACCTGCACACCTGGCCGCCTTGGTTAGAAGTGCTGTTAGATTTTATGTTGGTGGCTGCCCAACTCTCTTGATGTACTGCATCGAATGGAGAGGGGCTTTTCGAGTTGACTCGCTCGGATCCTTGTATCGATGGACTAGGCACGTCTGAGAAATCACTCTGGCTTTGAGCTGCTGGACTTCTAGAACCGATAGAGGAAGCATTTGCAACAGACATAGTCTCAGACGGTTGAGTCCCCTCTCTAGATATAACGGGACGGGTGGGAAGCGCAGTCCTCGTTGAATTAGATTCGGACCTGGCGATCTTAGCGTACGGATATGGAGCGACTTCCATCACAAACTCCGCCGTCGGGTTCCCAAAGGATGAATTTGATTGTGACAACTACAGCGATCGTCGCGTAGGAGTTTCCTTGTCCTATGAAACCATATGTATCGAGTTTAAAACACAAATGGGGATCCTCCAAAGGAGTAGTCGACGGAATGTCGGTGCTCAAGGCAATAATCGTTCGATATTCCAGATATTGGTGGTTTAGGTATTAAGGCGTAAGTGGGTTATAAACTGAGAAGTTCGACCAAGGAACCGTCGCAGGCGCTACGATATGTCGTGATTTGTTCGTTATGCCGATTAGTTGGAATAGTGGCGAGTACACAGACAATGGGAATGGCTTCGAAGTAGTTATAGTGATTCGACTACGATTGACTGCAAAGCCAGGTGGCTAAAGACAAGTCGTGATAGTAACTATGGAGAGTCTCGGATGCAAGGGGCAGTGTTCCTAGAGGCTCGCGTGGAAGTCTTGTAGCCCGAAAAGGATAGATAGAGAGGTTAGGCGCAGTAGGGTGAGCAAGTAGGGTGAGGAGTGGAGTGACAGAGGTTCGACTCTTCAGGATATGGTACGGTATGGTACGGTATGGTCTCGTCTCGTCCTCCTTGCTTACGGAAGATGATTTATGGCACGCCCGGATCACGAGAATAGGGCCTGGATGTTATGTATGTATGTATAGGTATGTAGGTACCTACCTAGTAGGCGTGTAGCACTGTAGGTATGTATGTAGGCATGTATGTAGGCATGTATGTAGGCATGTATGTATGTGTGTATGTATGTACAATACGTACGTTACGGCACGGCGCACTGCAGCAAAAGTAGGCAGCCCTGTATCTAATACCTGTTATGTATTTGTACGATACCGCATGCGTCCACCTCCGCCGTTCAAGCACTCGGGACTACCGTAGTCGGGCTCCAGGGCTCCAGGGCTCCAGGGCTATACAACTCCACCACGTTAGGGTTGATGATTGTGGAGTGGAGGAGATAAGATCGAAGTAGTGCGAAGTGAAGAGAAGAGGCTCGTCCTACCCTATGTAGGTAGTAGGTGTTAGGTATGTCTAGGTATGTCTAGGTATGTCTAGGTATGTACCCAAGAGTATGAAATGGGGAAAGTACTATAATAGCAAGTCTCACTCCGAAGCGAATCTCGGAGATTCGAGAGTAACTAGATAATCAGATCAAATCGATGAATTGAGTGTGGTGCGGTGTGTGTGTGTGTGTGTGTGTGTGTGTGTGTGTGGTGGGATGGATGTTTCAAGGTTAGAATTGAGAAAATGCCACATGGGAAGGGGGTGGTGTATGGTTTGTATTACAGTACCTATGGATGGCTCTACTGTTAGCCTTTAGGACTGTTTAGCTAGGACTGTTAGGTGATCAGGTCTGTACCTGTCTAGGCTGTCCCCCCCCTTCGCTTCCTTCCTTTCCCTGATGCCCCCCCCTAAGAAGCTAACGGGGCCTAGTTTACTAGATTCCCTATCTAGCAGCCTAGTCTAACATCAGCTAGCATGAGACTAGCATGGACCAGCATGGGATCTGCCAGTTCTGAATAGTTAACTAAAGATAAAGGGCTCCATCCCGACGGTCGGCGTGCCGGATGAATGAGGATTAAGCGGATTATCATTAAACTGCCTTTCATTGGCTCAACTTGAGATTAGATTTGGTAATACGGTAATACGACCAGGGTTAACCTTTTTTTCACTCCAAGTTTCAACAAGATCTTTTTGTAATCTCCACCCGGCGATTGGTCGATTCTGGGAATCTACCCTTGGTACTAACCCAAGGTAGTTTGGTACATACTATTTAAGTACATAGTAGCTACTGTAGCATAGCATTTCGGAAAGCGGTCTGCATTTTCGATGCATTTCCAACATCACGCAACCTTACATTAAGTTACATAGTAACTACATAGCAGATATAATTCGGTGGACATCCGGCACGCACCATGGTCATCTGATTAGGTGATACTATGCGATCCTATGCAATGCCGTCTATGTAGCGGTCTAGGTGCATCTTAATGTTGTTTCTGGTTCCAGCCCTTTGGTTGCTCCTTTACCTAGTTTGGCTCTTTTCCTTTTTTCCTCTTTTCCTTTTTTCCTCTTTTCCTCTTTTCCTCTTTTCCTCCTTTCCCACTTTTTCCTTCTATTTCCTACTATGTATGTATTCAGACTATCATATTACTAACCTAGGTATGTACTATGCCGTACTATGTAGTAAATTACTAGTAACTAGATCGAGGCCCCGACGCTTCTCAAGTTTGTCAACTGCACTGCACATAGCCGTAAGCGAATGGAGTTCATGTAGGTCTAGGTTAGTTAGGTACATGCATGTATGTATGTATGTAGTTTGCTTTAGAGTCCTCAGTCAACTGATCACTGACTTTTTACATGTAATCGTACCTAACATACTACTACCTAGTAGGTACCTACAGGTCCTACACAACGTTATGTACAGATGTAGTTACATACATATCAAATAGAAATCCTTCCATGCCGAACCCACATAGGCGAAACCGGATCGATAAAACTCCAATTTATGTGCTCGCTGACCTCATACGTACCTACTTAGGTTACATGCCTGGAATTGGCGGATCCTCTTTTCTCCAGGGCCAAGCTTTTTTATCTAGGTTCCATCTCCTTGCATGGTGCAGACGTCGGAGGGGGCTACCGTGGTACGTGCCACTACTTCTTAAGGCTTGAAACCTTGGAAATATGTCGCAAGATAAGATGGAAAAAAATCGTTCCTTCCAGTTCAACAATTGATCTTTCTTCCAAGGTTTAAAGTTTAGGTAACTTGTCATGAGTCGTCAATGTATTGTTATTGTACTACGCTTTTATTGCATTGATCTAACTAACTACATATGTATTCAAATTATCCCATTCATGTCGGTACATGTATATATGCGATCTGCCACCCTCGTGAACGGAATTCTCATCCGGTCCGTATGAATCCATCCTACCGATACACACATACATAGACTCATAGGCAGATAAAGTAGGACAAACATCCTCCTTTCCCACCCCAACGCCTTGGATCAGCTACTAGATTCCAACGCTTTGAAATACAACCTATCTGATTGGACGTTCGGGACTTGCATCTATATGTACCTACGTGTAGTACGCCGTACGGTAGAGCACAGCACATAGCGGGAGCCGCTAACCTTAGCACATAGTAAAATACGACTCTGCCTCCCTATAACGGGTACCACATGATGTCAGTATCCGTCAAACTGCCCTTTACATACACATAGCTATGCAGCACGGTACACACACACTATTTAGTATTGACTCATCCCATCTAGTCCCGAGCACCAGCAGACGGGTAACAGCAAGGTAATAATGGGTAATCTAGGTATATTATTTGCTTAATTTGATTTCTATTTGCGTGCCTAATGTAGCTCACACGCAGTCAACTAACTGTTCCACAATGAACGGCGAACAACAATCTGAATTGGTGTGCTAAGGGGGTGGGGGTGGGTATCAAGGGGTATGAAAGGCTGTAATCTCAACGAAGCATGCAGAGAAGAAGGACGAACCAAACATCCCGAGGGGACAAACATAGGTACAGTTTCCGACAACAGCCGCCTCAAACCTCATCCGCCACCAGCTGCTCTCCCTCATCCAACAACTCAGTCACCTTCTTCACGTTCCCGATCAGGCTTCTACCCAGCCCAACCAGAAGCAGTTTCTCTGCGTTGGCCGGTAGACCCAGGTAAGTTGGAGGCTCACGTTCCGGCAGTTTCTGAATCCATGCCATGAAATCTGGCAGTGACGTGCCAGATGGTACCACAAGGCATGCTTCCTCTCCGTCTTTCTCAGTCCCTTCGACTAGTTTGTGTCCAATATCGTAGGCAGATGGCGTGAGGGCTTGATCGACCAATTCTGTAAGACGGTTGTAATCACCTTCGTCATCGATCTTGCCGCCATACGTCTCGCGAACCAGGTAACGAATAATTTCCCACGGGATGTTTTGCGGGTTGATGTTTGTGCGGCTTTGTGCCACCGACTCCACCCATGTGTCGATTATGAAGGCGGAGCACTCATACTGCGAGAAGTCAGTCATCATGCATCATATTACCACGGGAAGGAGCATCAACTTACATCACTGTCATTGAATTCCCAGAAGCCCTTCCACCCTAGGTTGGGTGCGTATCGTAGACGTTCCTGAACCACAGCATGTAGGAAAGAGAGAAGTAGATACAACCTGGACCGCTCCACCGGGCTCTTGGTGGCCCGGTCAGAAAGAGACGTCATCGAATCCTTCATGTTGGCTCGTACACCAGCTGGTTGTTCGTACATGAGCACCCGAGATGCCCGAAGAAGATTCACGGGAATCTTAAGGCTGGCCTCCATGGATAAGAATAGTCTGAAATCCGAGTGTGGGTTGAGAGACTCCATGCGCTTTTCTAGAGACTGCAACCATGTTGGCGCAAGGTGGACGTTCTTGATTAGCACCCAGGAACCAACCTGTGCTGCGTTCGCAATGGCCTTGTCGGCGCTGGCGAGACTTTCGTTTGATCCCATAGCAATGTTGGTGCACCGGACACGCGTTCTCTCTACCAGATTGTCTACCTTGTAACTTGCATCGAACCCAGGGCTTGAAACAAGTGAAACAGGGCGAGTGGAAGGAACTTGGCTGATAGTCTCTTTGAGATCATCCACAATGTCAAACAAGTCGGTCCCAAAGACCGAAGTTACAAATCGCTCTGCAGTCGGAACAAAACGATCAAGACGGAATAGTTTGACCAACAATAATGAGAATAGACCTTGGTCGAATGGTTCAGTGGTTGAGTCCCAGATTTGGGGAACAAAGTTCTCCGCAAATTCTTCCGTGAAGAATTTGTCCCATGCGTCAGATGGAACTTGGTCGAGCTTGTCCTTCAAGGCGCCGAGCTTCCTAGCCTGGGCAAACGTCTCATCCTTAGCATCAGTCTCGGTGGAGAGGTCCTTGCCCTCGATACGATCGTCGAGAATGACATCGATTAGACTCTTGTCCATCTTGTAAGGAGAAGCCTGGGTGAGGAGCATGGCCAGCGTAATTCGGTCCTTCTGCAATAGGCCTAGGGAAGTCCTCTTGAAGGTAGTTACGAATAGATCTTTGATAATGACATCTCGGCGAGCGTTGAAGTCTTTCACACCTGCTAGGTTCTTATTGCCGTGAAGAACAGAATGGAATATGTCGAGGAAATACTGCAGTGAGAATTGATAGAAGTGATTGAGATAATGAAGTTGCTCGAGGACAGCGAAAACAGCACTGCAGGATCGCGCAATGATGCTGTACTGCAAAGTAATCTCTTCAACTTCGGCCATGACACCTTCTGTATTGCTCATCTTAGCCGTGATTTCGGCGGCTTCGGTCTTGAGGGTCTCGAGGGTCTCGATAACATGGTCATCGTCAAGAATATTACCACGAGACTCATTGAGCGCCTGTAAGAGACGCTTTTCGAGCTGCCGAAGATGAACCTTGAATTCACCCTGAAGTTTGATGAGATTTGATCTTCTTTCGTCAACATCTGGTCTCTCAGATTTCAGTACATCATTAAGGGACTGAGTTTGAAGACTGCTTTGTGTGACGGTGAAGTTGACAAAGGTAGTTCGACTGCAGATATCCGGGGGAAATGTGGCAGAGGGATCTCTGGTGGACAAGTAGATCTTAAACGCAGGCGAGAAATCTATTTGTTGTTTGCCAAGTTGGATGAGCACACGACCACCGGTTCTCTGGTACTCCTTGTTGAGGACATGATTTAGGATAGGATCTAGATGCTCGGCGTCCTGGATAAGAATCGGATTGCCGAATCTGAGCGAACTTTCCAGTTGCTTAGTGAAGGAGTCGTCTAGGAAACTTGTGACAGTAAGACGGCGATCTTTGCATTCGCGCTGTAAGAATTCAGTAACTCTGCCCGAGGGGTCGATGATTAATGGGTAACGGTTGAATCGCTTGAGAATGATAGCGTTCTCTGTGCATAGATCATCAACTGGTAGGGTATTCTCTTGCCAACTAAGACGCTCATCGGCAGTGGATAAGGATTCCGTGACAGGATTGGGGGTCTTGAAGTTGATCCCAGAAAGATGTAGCTGATGTAACCAATCTTCCATCATCGACTTTCGGAAGGTCTGGTCGTAAAGACCACTGTAAGCTAAGAAAGCCGCGGCCACAAGAACGTCTCCCACCAAAGTGCTGATTTGTGTTTCGAATGACTTGCTTCCATCTTCCCAACGAGTACGTTCTGAAGAGAGACTATCAAGAAGTCTGACACTTCGGTCTACCTTGAATTGAACACGAGACATCTCGGCCTTAATCGCCTGGGTTTCACTAATGAGAGCTGCGTATTCAGTCTTGTAGGTCGCAATACTCTGCTCTAGGCTTGTGATAGTGTTTTCAACAGCCTTTGCTTCAGCCTTTGTCTGCAGGGCCTGCTCCTCAAGTTGGTCCACCTCATCTCGTAGGGGGCCAACACGGTCAAGGATTTCGGAATAATTAACTTGCGCCTCCACCCATTGCACTAAGGGACCGCAAGCCTTGCTGGCACGGTTTACCTTGTCGTATGTAAAGTCTTTGTCGTTCAAGAACTTGGTACGCATGAGGGTTCGAAGAGACTTCGTCATCATCTTTTCGTTGTCGAAGTTGACAATGCTCGCGATGAAATCATCCCGACGTACCACAGCTTGGACACCCTTCCAGTCGTTGATCTTGTGACCTAACAAGGCGCATACTGACTCCATTGCAAGGCGGACACCCTGGGGTGGCGAACCCATAGACCGAACTTCAGTCAAGTGTTGTCGTTTGATGTTGCTAACGCTAGCTTTGGCTTCTTCGACGGCGGGCTCGGCTCTGGCGAGATCATTCAAGACGACCTCTTTGCGGGATGCGACCTCCTTTTCTTGTATTTCGAGCGCCGCCTGAATCTCGAGGGATGTATTCTTGCGCTGTTCAGCCTCTCGTTGATCAGCCACCATGCGTTGCAACTTCTCGTTAGCTTCAGCATCCTTCGCTTCGAGTTGAGTCTTCTTTTCGGCTAAACTGGCCCTGAGATCACGAACTTTCTCGACAGTGTCTCTCAATTTATCCAAGCCGACGTTCAAGTGACGTTGCTGTTCCTCCAAGTCTTCTCGCTTTTCATCATATAGCTTGACATATTGCGCAACAAAGTCAAGGAAGTGGCGGGGCGTAAGGAACGTGATCTTGCCTTGTTGCTTCTGAAGTTTGGTATTGAAACGCTGTAGAGAATAATGGATGTAGACCATCGAGTTCACGATAGTTTCTCTGTGGGCGGGAGGCAAGCTAAGGCCACGATAAGCGACTGGAATAGTGTCAGGGGCTACGAAACCAGGCTTGTCGAGATCAATGGAATGGGTCAGTTCGTTGGCAACCTGGAACAGAGCCTGATCAGACCAATCACCAAACCAGTTGAGTACGCAACGATTGAACAGGGCAGGACTGGTAGCAGCCTTTGAGGATAATCCGTCCTCGGGCGGATTCATAGTGAAGACAACGTGCAAATTCTTGACAATCTGCTGGGTGAACCACTTATAGAGTTCTTCTTGGGAGTCTAGCAGCAAGCCTTGCCGTTGTGCACCTTCTTTGCAGGCTGTCATCAAGGAAGCAAAATCATCCCCTTCGAACAGACCAGGGACTTCGGCGTTGGCAAGGAGTGTGTTCATTCGCTCTAGGAATCCCGAATCGAGGACATTGGATTCATCCATGATGAAGCACATCTTTTCGCCCTTACAACCGCACCGGCGCAGAACTTCGCGAAGATCATCGTCAAAGTCCTCGGCAGAGTAGTTTCCGTGAACCTTGATCTGAAAAACTTTGAGGCCGTTCATCCAAGCAACAAATCTTGAAAGTGTTGTCTTTCCACTTCCACTTACACCGATCAAGATTAAGTGTCCCTGTGGCTGTCTGAAGACACGGTCGATACGGAGCACGTGCTCAAGGACGTCGTTAAATAGAATGAGCGGTACATCAACCTCCTCTTCACAGAAAGTCTTGAGACGAGCTTTGACGAAGTCTCGTAACTGTTCTCGGTCAACAGGGACGTAATTCTTCGAGAGCCAATTAGAGAACAGGATTGGACCGCCCAATGCCTTATCCTCCTCAATCGTAGGGAATAAGTCCAATGCAATTCTTCGCACAGCGTCGTCGGTCCACTTTCGCTCGTCTTCAGCGACTAAACGATCCTGGAAGAGTCGCAGCGCCTCATGTGCCCAGATACGGATCAATCCATCGACAGAGAGTGTTTCCAATGGACGAATCGCTTCATATACACCACGTACCCACCTCGTCAACTCACGAGGACTGTAGACATAATGAGGCTGGATTTTAGGTGTAAAGCGTTGTTGAGACTCCAAGTAAAACCGAACCATCGCTTGAGTGAGCGGCTCGGAGTATCCGCGAAGCGCCGGAATGACCTTGAGAACAGCAGAGTTGAAGGTGCCATAGATCTGAAGTAGGGATAGCTCGCCTGGATAGTCAACCATGATGAGAGGGGCGTGTCTGAGGAACCTGGCGCCCATGGGAGTACGGCCGGCATCCGTTGGGGGGTTACAAGCGCCAACGAATTGGATCCGATCAAGGGTAACCCAAGACTTATCAGATGTCCGCCAGAAGCCATTGTGCTCTACTAGCTGACGAAGGAATGAAATAGCTCGTTGAGTACCATATTTGTCCGGTGCCGGCAAATTGATTTCGTCACAAAAGATGACGAGCCATCGCCCAATTTGGGTTGGTGAGAGCATCACGCCATTAAGTGTCTTTTTGTACTCGCAATACTGCTCAAATGTCTTAATGAGAAGATCGGGTGTGGTTGCACTAGAGAAATTGAGGCCGACGACTTCCATATTTGGCAGCTTTCGAAGCGCACTGAATAAGGTCATTGTTTTACCAGAACCGGGTGGGCCGCAGAGCAAAAGCGGCTTATGTTCTGCGAGCCAAGAGTAGAGCACATCTTCGTGACGAACAGTATCCAAGGTGGGAATAACAACATCGGTTTGTGTGATGGAGTGTGTATTAACCTCAATTGTAGGAACTGAATTCTGCCACGGAGTCCACTCGGCCCTAGGTAAGGTGGCATCAAAGTCGATGAGAGAGCAGTTACCATCAAGAGGCGGCGATCCAAAGCTTGCAAGAGCGCCAACATTGTCTCCAAACAGTTTTCGGTCTCCGAGAGGGCAATCGCCGGTTAGAGCCCAGACTAAAGCGAGCAATAGCTTCTTAGAAACATATGCTTCGATCTGCTCGGGATCCAGAAGGAAATCAACATGGGCTGCATTATATTCGATTATATCTCGGACTGACTTGTTCAGCAGAGAGAATAGAGTAGTGAGGACACGAGCGACGGTGAACTCCATGATATGATTATAAGATTCAGCCTGCTTGAGGGCCGCGAGAATGAAGTCATCCGTGGTTAAGTAAGCATTCAGCAGATCGGCAACTTGGCTTTGAATTTGAAGAGCCTTCGCGGGGCTTTGGCCAGCGGCAGCAGCATCTTCATCCAGATCTTCGAATGCCACAGTTCTGAGAGTCTCTAGGTAATTGGTGACCATCATGCTTGAGGTGACAGTGTCTTCGCTAAACCAGACCATACCACATCGACTGACAGTTGCCAGTGTGGCATACTTCAAAGTCTCGACTTCGAACATGATTCGGACATTTGCTGGTAAGTTGAGACGCTCACCGTTAGGCAGAGTGAGTAATTTGTTGTCATCGAGGACACTGTTCAAGTTCTCTACCCATTCGGGGTCGACATCACCATCAAATACAATCCAGTGACGTTTAGAATCCTCACCACGGAGATTATCCACAATCTTTCGTAATATGCTCGTAAATAGACCATCAGTCCATTCTCTGGTGGTTGAGTCCAGGTTTCCGTACAGTGCCTCTTTTGACATGACTTTCGAGTCAATGACATGAGAGACGCCTTCGACTCCCTCAACTTGCTGGAGCGCATCTAGGAGGAGCCTCCATGCAGCAGATTTGCCGGTCCCCGAATTACCCACCATCATGACACCGTGGTGAATCTTTTGGATCTGGTAGAGCTGAAGGACCTTAGTCATCCAGATATCGTTGACTACGAGGTGTCTTTCTGATGCTAGACGACGAATAGCGTCCTCAAGTTTTGCTAGATTGGCTGGGACATACTGAACACCTGGGAAGCAGTCCGATTCAATAGCCATCATGACATCGACATCATTTCGAATTAGCTTAGGTGCAATAGTTTCCCGAACACTCTGCACAATGATTTCAGGTTCAACAACTTCCTCGGCACCAATATTACCGTCGCTGTTTGTGAGCCGGGCACGTTTGAGGCCACCCGAGCTAACAAGCACACTCTTCAGAGCACGAAGACCAAAGTCATAATGTGCCTGCTTAGACAGTCTTGCGGAACACTGATCGAAGAACGGGACGGTTTGCTTTGAAAGCTGTTTGGCCTGGTTGAAGCCTTGAGAGTAAAGCATGACTTCGGCGATGAGTTCCTTATCCGGCTTTGACATAGCGACGCTACGGAACAGCTTCTTCAGGTTGTCAGGCAAGTTGGAACGACCGGCATAACCGGGGTTCATCGTGATAAATATTCCCGTGTTGGCATTTACATGAAGCTGGCGGCCGACCAATTCGATTTGGGCCTTGTCATCCTCCATGCCTTGTTTAAGACCAAGTTGGATATTTTGAATCTGCTGTGAGACTGCTGATAAAATTCTCTCCTCCAAACGATTGAATTCATCGAAACAACCCCAGGCACCGACTTGGCAGATACCAAGGAAAATTCGGCCCATGGCTTGGAAATCGAAAGTATCGTCACAGCAAAATACTAGAGTGAAGCGACCCAGTTGCACACCAAGAGCTTTGACAGACTCGGTCTTTCCGGTACCAGCAGGTCCATATGGAGAACCACCAAGTCGTTGGCAGAGAGCTTGAGTAAGTGTACCGAAGCAACGATCGGTGAGGGGAGTTCGGACCAGCCTGTCGGGAACACCCAGATATTCGAAGCCATAGGCGAGCTTTGCATTTGCCATCTTGATTTGAAGACGCTGCAAGTAGTCTCCTTCGGGTGCGTAGACGTATCGCATTTGCAATAGCCACATATAGTGAGTTGGTGTAGTGGCATTGAGTTTCACGAGTTTTTCAATCACATCTCGCTGATGAACGCATTCCGTGATGAGAGCCTCGCATTTCTTCCTCTGAATCACCTCTAAGTCGCCGAGGACTGTCTCAGCGAGAAGCCGAAGTACCTGAACTTCTCGCTCAAAGAGAGATTGTAGCGTAGAACCCCCGTTATTTAACGAGAGCTCGACTGCTGTCGTCCAGGCCACTTGGGTAGCAAGCACCACGATCTGACTGGGAAATCCGCTCATGAAATCATTCAGCGCATTTGGGTCAATCTCACCCGACTCAAATATAGGTGTGTATGCCTCGACGGCTTCAGCAAGAAGCTCAGCCAGTGTAGCCTTCATGCCATTCTCCAACAAAGCCAACCAATCATTGATCTTAGGAACCTTTGCGAGTGAAATCTCTTTCTTGAGGCGCACAACCTCATCTTCTTTAGATGTAAAGCCTGAGATAACTGATTCGTCATCCATGACTAGCCCATTTAACCCGGCGAACATCTTCTTGAAGTGCTTAGCAATGCGTAGAGTATCATTGCTATTACCGATCATTTCAAGAAGGTCCTCGTCGCCGACGAAATAAAAACGTGGGAACGACACTCTCTCCTTTTCGAGGTATTCACCAAGAGCCTTCTGTATCTTGTTGAGCAACTCGGCAAGGCGTTCTAGAGACTTCTGGACTCCGGTAATCCCCAAAACATCCATGACCATTGGCTGCTTGTAAACCTTTTTCATAACGGCCATAAATTCGCTGTTGATGTTCTGGAACCTTGAGGATTCAATAGGTAGAAGATGCTTGATATCAGCATTTCCGGTAAAAACACCTTCTAGATATACCCATTGGCGTTGAACATCGATCCACACGTCGAATAATACATGAACACGGTTGAGCTTGTCTTCCCAAGATGAGGCTTCCTCTTCAAACTCTTTGTAGTAAGGCGAGTGCTTCATGGCCTGTAGTGAATTTAGATTCTCGCTACATTTCGCAAAAAGATCATCCCAACCACGGATGAGACGGCACTTGGTCTGATACGGCACAAGATCCAGCTGGTAACTATTCCAGGTCTCTTTCACTTGTTTCAAGAACTCCTCCAATGCCATCTCACCCTGAGCTTGAGTGATGATATCTCTGACAATGACTTCAGTGGCGACTAGGTTAAGGTCCCAGACATCTCCAAGTGTCATAGACACCGGCGAATATCGCCGCCCGGGCTTGATTTCCTTCCATATTTTTGTCCAGTGTCGATCTCGAATCGCTTCTGATTTCAGGTCACCTAGCAAAGTATTCACCTTCAAAAGTTGTCGCAGGATATTTTGAATATGCTCAAAAGCGGCATACTGTCGCATCCTGCTGGGCATATCTTTAGTCATCTTGATGAGGCTATCAATGCTACTGCGAATCTTCCTAGGCTGAACACTGCCCCATAAAGTCTCGCGGAGCTCATTTAAGCTCTTCCATATCGTTGACAAGCCTGACCAAACAGACTTGAAGTCGTGTACTTCCTCCAATATGATGGAAAGAGAAGATTCGGGGCTCGCAGGAAGGTCAAGCGCTTCCTTGGCTTTTGATACCATATCAGACTCTTCTTGCAACTTTGTAATGCGCGTTTCGAAAGAACTGAGGGTCGCAGACGCGATGTCAGGGGCAATCGTTCCTGAAACGGGCTTTTCATCGTTCCACTGCGTAGCGATCTCCGATATCTTATCCATTACCACTTTATCCTCTGCCACTATTTTGGCCTTCAGGGCGTCAGTCTGGTCCTGAACGATCTTCGCCTTCCTATTCAACAGCTCGTTAAGGGCCTCCCATGTTGAGTCAACTTGTTGGACATCTACCCAGTCGTTCGGAAAACTATATCGATTTCGGAGAAGTGTAGACTGGCCCTGACGGAAAGTCTCAACTTCAGGGGCCCAGGCCTTGACTTTGCGCTTGCAGCTTTGGACTATGGTGATGAACTGGACTGCTTGCGCAGTGGAAGTGGCTTCGAGACTTTGCCCTTCCAAGTCCCTCCGAGACTTCTCAATCTCTGCATTGACTTCTCTCATACGATTGCCAAGCCGTGCAGCAAATTTCGCCAATATCTCCTGTTGCCATTGATCATACTTGGAATTGACTTTCATTTGCACTTGCTCGTAGTCAATGGTGATATGACCAAACGAACGGCTAACTTCGGTGGTGTCAAAAGTTGCACGAGACTTTCGAATCTCTTGTAATAACTGAAGCCATTTGGGAAGCTCGTCACCCAGAAGTTCGTAGACCTGTTCAGATTGTAGATCCCAGAGCGATTGAAATTGCAACCACTTGTTAACATACTCGCTGATAGCTTGCAGCTTCGTCTCGACAGAGGTATAGACTCTTCCAAGTATATCAGTACAGTCGCTGGGTAAGTCATTGAAGCGAGCTTCCTCGTGAACAACAGTACTCAAGGTCAAGCTCATCTGGTATCTAGAGGCCTTGATTTTGGGAAGATTACAGACAATACCAATCCAGTTATGCAGGTGCAAGAACCAGCTAGCTCTCGCAAACTCGAGAGGTGGATCAAGGTAGATGACTTGGTTCCTCATGGTAATTTCGTGGATCAAATGTCTCATGACAGGTGCGTCCGACTTAAGCGCTTCCCCTGATGGGGCTAACTGCTTTCTTCGGCTACTCTCAAGCCGTTCAATGGGTGTATCGTCCTCGAAGGCTTCGATCCACGTCGATACAGCACGCTGAAGACGGGTAAGTAGAGTTAACTTGATTCGTTCGTTCATCCTCTCCACCCAAAACCCAAGATTCACGTATTGCTCCAAATTCAGTTGATCAACCGCCGCTTGGATTGTCTGCAGACGAGCTGCAAACTCAGATGCTTCGTATGGGCAAGTTGCTAGTTCTGCCAGGGCCTTTTGGACATTTAGGTGTATGTTTGCAAGTGTGACGGTTTTCGTTTGGAGGAGGGAAGCGGCCGCAGCAAATTCTCGGACAAAGAGAACGTGCTTGGTTTCACCACCACGAGTAAGTGTATGGTCAAGGCTGCCATTAGCAAGTGATGGTTTCTGATACGAGTCCCAGGTGTTGACAAAAGTTTCCCATTTCAAAGGAATGCCCTTGGCAATCAGAACATGAACATCATTCTGGTAACCGCTTAATAGAATGGAGACTTCGGGCAATTCCGATATCTGTCGGGTTGTCTGCGCAAATGTTCTCACACTTTCCATCAAGCTAACGGCGTATGGGTACACTCTCTTGGCCTCCTTCGCGACATTAC
Organism: Hypoxylon fragiforme; assembly: GCF_022984875.1. Classification (NCBI taxonomy): domain Eukaryota; kingdom Fungi; phylum Ascomycota; class Sordariomycetes; order Xylariales; family Hypoxylaceae; genus Hypoxylon; species Hypoxylon fragiforme. The sequence continues at coordinate 109,732 of NW_026054761.1, read as the reverse complement.
TTACGGCGTGAGGGACGTTGAAGTTTTGCCAGCCAAGGTTACGGGTCTCTTTGAATAATGCGATGATCTGGGCATCAAAGTTTACCGAGAGGTCCAGGGCGTTGTTGGCAGCTCTGACCTTGTTGATATTAAAGAGGCGGCCAGATATATTTATTTGTTTGCGTTGAACATCCTCAATCCAGGCTTTATAGATCATTTGCGTATTGAGTTTCTTTCTGAACAGCTCACTCTCAGTTTGAAGCTTTTGACCCTCAGTATGAAGGGCCCAGTCCGAGCCAAGGATGTCTTCAACTTTCTTCATATAATTATCCAATTGCCGCTCAATCTGGCGTGCCCAAATGATAGCGCCAGAGACTGGTGGCAGATCATGGAGTTGAGCCATGGCATGAGCTTCAGAGTGGCCATACTGCTGCTTGAATCGCTCGTGGAGTCCAGAAATAGCCTGCTTCACATTGTCAATGAGCTGGTTTTGATATTCGGCGATGGCACCCCGAATCTTTGGTCGCACAAAGAGGGCGTTGAACTGAGAGAAAACGCGGAACATCTCATTCGCATTTTTCGCGGTGGCAAGGCGATCACGGAGTCTGGCGATGATTGAGTTTTCCACCCGTGAAGTACGTTCGTTGTATGTATTTTCCGCCTTGACCCATCTCTGAGTACCTTCGGGGGAAACGTCGAGTAAGTCCACATGCTTCAAAGCCTCCCAGGCCTGTCGAACTTCCTCGACGGCATCTACATCACCCATCTCTTCGACGAGAGCAACTCCGTTTGTTGCCGTCTCCTCGCTGGCACCATTTACAGTCGCCCTCGGGCCGAGGACATTAACAATGGTTCTTTGCAACTGCTCGTGATTATCCCGAAAGGTATCGATATACTTAAGTCGAGCTTGCAACTCGCTATGCTTCGGGTTAACCTTGATTGGGATGAATCTCTCTTGTCTTCTACGTGTCGTCTCTCGAGCAATGTTCGTGAATTCCTTGATCTGGGCATCCCAAGACTTGAATATCTCATCAGCAGTAGTCATAAGATTCTTGAAGTCCTTGTAGTCAAGGTCGACAAGCTCAGAGCCTGGGAGTAGACGATGCATAACCTCCTCGAGATCTGCCGAGATAGCTTCAACCAAGTGCAAAGTTCGTGCAATGGGATAATTGCTAAATCTCATCTTCTTGTTCATATGACTGAAGATTTGGCCAATAGCGTCCTGAATCTTGGGCAACGAAGTGGCAGACAATAATTCGTCAAGGGGGAAGTCTCGCATAAGTTGATTGTACTTCTGCACCATCTCCATAGCTTCCTTCAATCCAGTGTCGGCAGTAAAACTGACAGTGGCCTGGAAACGTTTCGCATGCTTCAATATCTCCAAAGTCAACATGACGCCCTCGCTTCTCAGCTGGGCCTCAATCCCTTCTAGCGCAGACTCCATGGACAACCAGAAGTTGATTTCCTGCGTCGCTGTCCTCGTCACAGGGTCTCGCGTAAGTTTCGTGATAGTCTGTATTGATTTAATCCAACTATTTACCGTGGACTGTAGGTTATTCATGAAGGTACTGTCTGAGAGAAGGTGAGGAGGTATCAAGTCCATAGTCGGTCGCGTACTACGCGTAGTGGCATCTTCCAACGCCCCTTGGACCACCGGATGAAACGAGAGAGAGAGTTCCGGTATCTCGACATTCTGTTGGAGGTGAAGCAAACTCAGTTCGAGCTCCGTCATTCGTTTCTTGGTCACAGGAATGCCCGTCTTCGCATCCACATCCGCCCGGTTCCTAGACCCGTTTGTTGCTTGCGAGACCTTGGTATTGGCATCAAAATATGGCGCCAGCGCATTATGCAGAATAGAATGAAGTATCTCAAAAGGGGAAGCGGTCGGACCTTGCTCGCTAACCAGATTAGCCAGCGATGCCGTACCAGGCAAGGTTTGTATCTGGATTTGGGAGGATAGTGGGAGTGAAGGGTCGATCGCTTGAGCACGTTTAAGCAGTGCAAGATAGGCTATGGTCGTTGGCGAGGAAGCTATCTCGGATGTAATAGTGTATGTGTACGACACAGGGACTAAAGCAGTAATATTAGCAAAAATGTTTTGGTTACGGACGCTGTAAGGGTGAATATACCACTATCAACCGAATCATCCGCGACAGTATCAGCTGGCTTAACGTCCTTCTGAACGTACAGAACCACATGGGCATCGGTCGCAAAGCGACTGCACCTCTGGATCGTATCGGCATGGTTGTCTTTGGAAAGAAGGTTGTCGGGTCTCTCAAGCTCATTACGGGTAGCACCCAGCGCAATAGTGACGACAGAGGCCAAATACTCTACCACCAAATTTGGGTCTATTGCGATAAAGGACGAAGGCGACAGGCCGTTTGCGCCAGGGCTTTGCGGGCCTAAAGGGGGGGCCACGGCCTCCATCGTGGCAACAAGAGGTTGAAGGCTTGATCAAAATTCTAAAGAATTGGTCGGTATCATCAGTTAGGGGTATTTCTTACTATAATAGGGGAAAATTCCGAGCTAGAAGTCAGAAGAAGCAAGAGCTTCTTAATAGGAAAGAGAGATCTAAGTGAATTAGATAGGTTGTATCAAAAAGCACAAAGGCGAAAAGAGCGTGAGACCATGTATGATTTAGTCTTTGCGGTATTGCCCAATCTGTATTGTATCGTCGTTGATCCCGTTTACTTATTGGCGATTTAGCAAAGGTAGGTTCAAGGTTGTATGAATGAAGTGAGTGGTCAAGGAGTAACTAACTAGTGGTACTGTGGTAATAGTATAGTAACTCCGTACATACAAAAAAAAAGTTGTTACCGGTTATTGGTCATTTTTTACTCGTTTTACGCGAAGAACGCCAACGGTGTCGCGCCTAAGGTAGCTACCTACTTGCTTGAATCTACTTAGTAGTACTAGGTTAGGTAAGTACTAGTTAATGCAGATGGGAGTAGTCACTGACCTATCTAATCACTGTGGGCCCTGATTGGGCAACTTGTTTCTGTCGCGGGGCACATTGCAGGCTTCCAGGGCTGCCACGATCACTCGGTCCACTTCTACATATCCACAGTCCCCCCAAAACGGTTCCTGGAACCCCTGAGACATCCCAACTTGTACTTTGTAATCTCCACAGCCCCTGTTTCACTTGTTACAGATAATGATTAATATACTTAGATACATAACTCTGTAAGTTGCATATTCATTTCTAACGAAATATGAAAGTAGCAATAACTAAGTTACATATGTAACTTAGTTATCAACATAGCTATGTTTAAGGTTTTAATCCCTGACACGCTGCGGACATCGCGTATGACGTCCAAGAGCTTTAATAAACTACACATGTACATAACTTGTGAGTTTAAGGTTACATACCTGCCTGGCAGTCAACGGCCTCCTACCTAGTACCTACATATAACATATAGGCATGTACATAGCAGTACGTATTCAAAAGTCTAGCCAGTAGACGGGCTTCATAGTCTGGTATGTAGATATCCATATTACTAGTTTTCGCTACTAATAGCCCTATACAAGAATGATATGGGATAACCGCTCTACAAAGCAACCTACCTAAACGTAGTATTTAGAGAGGAATGATGATGTAGTAGAAATCAGGTACGGAGAGCGTTTCCCCCCGAGGCTACCTCGAAGACATTGCATTTACATGCCCAGGTGGTCTCTCCTCGCTTTACGTTCTTCTTTACTTGTGTAGATAGATAGTTAGGTGCTTACCAAAAAACTAGACCTTGTAGAATCAAGCTCCAGTCATACACCATGCATTTTAGTCATTCAAGGGACGGGTAGGTCTAAGTTGTTCGTGGTACACAGTATAAAGCCATGGCAATAGAGTAAAGAATAGTAGCGATCCGTATAATGAGCCCCAATGTCTATTTTTTCCGTTGCCATACCCAAGTAGGCCTTGCCCATTCCTGCCTACCAAAGCATCAAGTTATATGCAAAGTTGGCGTCCAACTGTATCCCTCCCTAGTAGCCACAATCCCATAGAACTCCAAACCCCGCCGTATGCCATCAATTCCAGTCGTAATCCTCGAGACGCCTATGCTCCCTCCTAAATAATCCAGACCCGGACCGTACATGTCTTGATTTTGAAGCCATTTTGAGATATGCATATCGTAGACCTCTTTAGTTACTGGATGTCCCTGGTCCGCCATTGCCCTCTCCTGTGTCGCTCAGTCTCTCCCTCTGCACCATAACCCGTTGGTTGCATATGTCGATAAACATCTCAAATTTTTCAATGATTTTATCTTTCTCGCGTATCTTCTCCTTTAATTCGTCTAGTTCCTTTTTCGAATCATCCTTGACCTTCGCCAATTCTTCCTTGGTTCGGGCTAGCTCCCGTCTAAGGTCTGATCGTATTCGTTCTTCGGCAGACGGGGCTGGCTTGCTATATATTGCCGGCCGCGATTCAGCAATGCCGGCTTCAACCTTTTGTGGGTTTCGATTTATCGCAGCCCTCGCGTTGTAGATATCCCTGGGGAGAAGGGGGACATGAGGGTTCTGCTGTTGCAGAATCTCTAGAGTTTGAGTGACGCCAATGCCTAAAATAGTTAATATCATGTCCATCAATGATCCAAGTCAAAGACTTGCCCGACTTACCAGACTCCTTTAAATTTTTAACGGCAGCAACCATTTCACTGTCCAACTTCCTCGCGGCTGGGTGCAGAAGTGGGCTCTCGCTCGGGCCATGGTTGTGATGGAGATGAGTATGGTCTGGACGATATCGAATCGTCCACTGCGTCCTTTGTTCAATGGCGAAGAATCCAAACTGGCAATTACACTTGCGGGAAGATGTCTTCCGTTTCCTGTTTTCTGGGCTGACTCGGCTGGGAGGTTTGCCTGCGCGGTCACATACGAAGAGTACTTTCTTTAAGCCTGGGACAGTCTTTTTGGACCGTCCAATAACTACGGCATACCCAACTGACGTACAATATGCCAGCACGTGCTTGTGAACAGCGTCCAAGCTGGGAAAACTACCTCCTTCGGCCGGGGCTGACATCATCTGACCCATGGGTGTCCTCGGCACAAAGGGGGTACCTTCGAGCAGCTTAGGCGAAATGTGGCTATCTCCCTCTCCAGACTCCGCCTGACTATCCATGTCCATGTCATCGTGATGCTGCGTTTCCTGGGATGGGAGGCTTGTTTCGGGCCGAGGTGCTGGCGGCGGTTGGCTCTGCGGTTGTGTAGTCGGCTGAGGCTGCAAAGTTGGCGGCGGTTGTTGATGGATTTGAGGAAGAGGCTGAGGGTGCGGTTGTTGATGTGCTTGTTGATGAGCCTGGGTGTGAGATTGTGGATGAGGCTGAATGTGCGGGGGGTTTGGGGATATTAGGTTATTGTCATTCGGCTGGACTGGTTGAGTTGGTTGGACTTGTTGGACTTGTTGGACCGGTTGCGACTGGACCGGCTGGATCTGTTGCGGCATAGATTGCGTATGTGGTATCTGTTGGACCGGTTGCGGGACCGGCTGAACGGGCTGAACGGGCTGATTCATGGCCTGTTGGAGATAAGCCAATGAGGGAGACGGGACTGGCTGGGGTTGCATGGGTCGTTGCTGGCTAGTCCGTTGGTGTTGATGCTGGTGTTGATGCTGGTGCTGGTGTGAATGCGGATGCGGATGTGGGTGCTGCTGCTGATGTCCATGTTGGCGGGCGGCCTGCACAGCAGCTTGGGCATGCTGGACAGCCTGAACGGGAGTATGCCTCGAGTTTCCATTTGGCAGGCTCGATATGCTGGCAACATTAGGTACGGGGGAAGGAGTGGTACTCTGAAAGAGATGTTGCGGATAAGCGGCTTGTGGAGGTTGTTGAGGAGTGTATTGTGTAGACTGGTATGGAGATTGGTGCTGTGGCGTCGGAGATGGTTTCGGCGGCGTAGACGAGTGTGAGGATTGATAGTTACGTCTGAGTCCGTTGACGTGAGGAAAGGTCAGGCCCGGATGGGTATGGGAACTTGACCCAGCCTGGCCCAAGGCGGACATGACGAGAGAAAAAAAAAGAAGAAAGCAAAAAGAAAACTACAACCGCTCTCGACTAAAAAGGACAAAAAAGAAGAACGAAAGGCGAAAGGCGACAGGAAGAATCGGCAGGACCCAGAATACAACCGATTAGATGCTGGTTAAGCTAAGATGGGCACGATGTGATGTCAACCCTGGCCGTTTGGCAGATACAATATGTAAGGTAAGGTACAGATAGACGGTAAGGTAAGGTAGGGGAAGGGGGAGAAAATGTGGCGGGTGTGAAAATATCACGAAACGATCAACATCATAAGGCTCGGCCGGGCTACTACCAGGGGGGGGGACACACGGGTGTGGTTGAAGAGAAAAACGGTGGTGGATGTGGTGGGAAATCGGATCTCAATTCAAGTGTGATATGGCAGATAATGGCAGATATGGGTGTGATGGGTGTGTGGGAGATAAAAGACTTTTGGTGGGAGTGCGGGAGAGAAGTGCGGGAGTGTGGGAAAAGAAGATCGATCTACCTGTTCTTGTCGAAGCGCACTAGGCTGAACCGAGTTAAAACAGGTTTAAAGCAGGGGGGGAAGGGAAGAATTAAGGAAAGGACGGAGAGGATGGAGAGTTTGAGGGGAGGAGAGAGGGGGGGGCACAAGGGCAACAAAGTTGGGCAAGCTTTTACCTAGTAGTTAGGGGTGAACACTACCAGACTACCTAGTACCCAGGTAAAAAAAAAACGCGACAGCCCATCGCCAAGAAAGACAGCACACAGTAACAACATTGAACATCTAAAACATTTTAGCGCACAACCCTCTTCAAGTATGTATAATGCATCGATATATGTATGTATGTGTGTATGTACAGAATCCTGTATATAATCCGTTCTTCTCACACCAGCATTCACTGCAGTGTTGATGTCAACCTTGAACTTGAAATAAATAGCCTTAGGCCCCGATCGGAATCTTTCTTAGGCCCCGATCGGAATCTTTCTTAAACTGCCTCTTAGAAAGTGGAGAGGTACATTCGAATACATAAAGAATATATGGGTCCAGAATGTATCTTTTCATCCCCTGCAATTTTCTTTTAGAATTGATAAACCTTTGAACCTTTGGAGCTAGAATTAAACCTCTAAAGTTACCGTCCGTAATATTCGAATTTAAATAATCCAAATAAATTTAAATAAATTTCAATTTAATAGCCACATCAATGAAAAAATATTCAATAAAACGCTATAAAATTAAATAATAATTAATCCCTTTTTCAAGAATTTTATCTATTTAAATAGATTTTATATATGCAAAAAAATGTTTATTTTTAAAAATAAAAATGCATATTTGACCCACTTTATAAAGTCGAGTTTAACGTAAAACTTTACCTTTTAACCGCTTCTTAAAAAAGGCCTTATTTTTAAGAAAAATAAAGACGCTTTACCTATTATAATTTAATTTTTAACCCAATTTAAAAAATACTTATTAAAAGGCTTTTAAAATCGTTATAAGAATTTTATAGAATTTATATAAATAACTTTTTAACTATTTTAAGTAAAATGTTATTTTTATATTATAACTAATAACTTTTATAACTAAAAACCCACTTTATAATAAAGATATTTAAGTAAAAAACAATTTAAAAAAGATTTTAATTAAAGCCTTAAATTACCTTTTAAAAAATAAAAAAGTACATTTAAATGCATAAAAAATATATAGGTTTAAAATGTATTTTTTCATCCCCTGCGATTTTTTTTCAAAATTAATGAACTTTTAAAAGTTTAAAGTTAGAATTTAACCTTTAAGGTTACCAACCGTAATATTTAAATTTAAATAATTTAAATAAAATTAAATAAAATTTAATTTAATAACTACCTTTATAAATAAATATTCATTAAAACGCTATAAAATTAAATAATAATTGATTAATTTTTTAAGAATTTTATCTATTTAAATGAATTTTATTTATTTAAAAGCAATGTTTATTATTAAAAAATAATATATATTTAACCCACTTTATAAGGTCGAGTTTAACGTAAAACCTTACCTTTTAACCGCCTTTTAAAAAAAGCCTTATTTTTAAGAAAAATAAAAACGTTTTATTTATTATAATTTAATTTTTAACTTAATTTAAAAAATACCTATTAAAAAGCTTTTAAAATCGTTATAAGGATTTTATAAAATTTGTGTAAATAACTTTTTAGCTGTTTTAAGTAAGGTGTTGTTTTTATGTTATAGCTAATGACTTTTATGACTAAAAACCCACTTTATAGTAGGGATATTTAAGTAAAAAGCAGTTTAAGAAAGATTCCGATCGGGGCCTTATAGGTATCTAAGTATATATTTAGTTAATAAGCTGCACAAGCTAATACAGTAGTTTAGTTAGTGGATAAATTTAGCTCTGTTAAGACTTTTAGCGCCACTACGTACGTACATCAATGTATGTAGTCCATGGTAGATGTCTACTAGGTACATATCTAACATACATAGTACTACATAGTAGGTAGTAATAAGATACCAGCACTGGTGGCATATATCTCTACATCCAATGGATAGTAGTACTCTCAAGCGCTTCTAGATCTATCCATTGCATGTGTACACGTAAGGCTCGGACCCCAATACTTTGAAAGCCTTGGAGATCAAGTAAGACCTTGGCCTCTATAAATAAAATGTAGATGCAACTTGAAAGTACATACCAACATCCAATATAAAATTTGTGTACATATGCTTCCTCCATTCAACCGGGCTTGAAAGCTGATGTGTCTCCTCTCGGAAACGAGCCAGCCCGCCATCTGTCAACTAGTTTAAGCACACGTGGATGTTATTGGTTTTACCAACATTGAACGTCCCAGCTTGAGGTGTGACGTGCGGTACGATATATATCTACATGTATGAACAGTTATGCAATTGTGAAGTTGACTACATACATAGTACTAATATGTATTGTACATACATATATGTAGTAACTACATTACTAGTGTACAAGTGATAGAAAAAGAATAATAAAAATTAAAATCACCTTAATTAACTTGAAACATTCGCTTCATCTTATCATCGTTTAAGAAGATGAATTAAGTTTCTGGTTTATCGTAAACATGATAAACCGGTTATGGTAATATTGAATTTGATAGGTATCATAAATCACGCGTTGTTTGCTCAACTTTCCCTCTCGGCAGCCTTACTCAGATCTTCTTCATCCCTGCACAAGCTACTACAAGTCCATCAAGCTACCAATATTCAAGCAAGATCGGTTTGTAAATTTCAATTATCTCGATATTTATACATACACTACATACACTACATACATATGTCACTAGTGGCTAAACTGGGGCATGCCTTGACAATACTTGACAAACTTGACAAACTTGACAATAGATACCTTCCTACATAAGGTATTTGACAACATTTTAATCCTCAATCAAGTGACAGCCTCAAGTGGCAACAGCCTGGTGCTCATCTCAAGCCCCCCACGGTTGTCACGACCACAATTGGGCCCTCGGTTTACACCCGGCAGCCAACATATGGTTAGGCATGAATTAAAAAAAATAATGGGCTGAAAATTGTGATTGTCAACGTTGAACTACACTACCCCTTGGTTTTGCCGTGATAACCAGGTGTGGTTGTAGCAATCTTCTGTCATCGTCATTATCGCCAGCATTATCGTCATTCTTATCCTCGTCATCTTATTCTTTCTTTTCATGATGTCGGCCAGGATAGAAAGCCAATGGAAATTAGCCGATTGGAAGAACATGCAACGTCGGGGCCGCAAGAAAATCGCAAAAGCAACCAAGGACCCTACTGCCCGAGCGAGGCTACTTACCGAAATACTGTCGCCGAATCCCGTAACACTCCACATTTCAGAGACCGATCGAACATTGGCATTAGCTTCCCTTCCGGCCTTTCTGTTCAACAACCCCACCGAACATCCCGGTTCATATCCATGCCCATATTCGTACTCCTATCCATTCCCATTCTCATCCTCATCCCCATATCCATCCCCGTCCCCATTTCTCGCCCCCTCCACATCCACATCCACATCCTCATCCTCATCCTCATCCTCTATTGGACGCCGCCATTCCTTCCTGTCAAGTTTCCCCCCCGAGGTACGCAACACCATCTACCGTTTCGCCATCAGTTATCCCTCTTGTCGAAGTCTATACGATGACTACTACGACCAGAGAGATAAGGCCGTAGCCAGGGTCGAACTACGCCCACATTCTACTAATACTAGCATTTCACGCCAATCCAAGATCACTCTCCGGACCCCCACTATCCTACTACTTTGTAAACAGATCACTAGAGAGGCACTCAGCCACCTTCACCTCCAAACTTTTGTCATCGACCGCTTCCCACCCTGGATTATGGGCAATCTAATGCCATTGTCTCTAGTCGACTTTATCAGCAAACCAACGTTGCAAAATCTCCGGTTTGTCCAGATCAAGATATCACTAGGAGAGAGTATGAAGTTCCAAAGCGGAAGGGTATGGCGTAGACTGTTACGTGACGTGCTAGACGCTTGGTCAGAGCGCAACTCCCTTGTCCGATTGGACATCATGTTCAAGCTATCCAACGTCACCAATCTTTACACATGGGACTACGAACTGCTTGACTACGAGGAGCTTGTGAGAGAGGTGAGTACATATATGTGTATACCTACTACCTACCTAGGTAGTATATTTGTATATTTAGCAACTTCTGTGTTACCGGTTTCACTCACAACCTTCCAGCTAAATTACTTCGCGTTTAAATACGGCTCCAGGCCAGACTTGATTCGGTGGGAGCATTGGGTCCTTGACTTTGAGTATGCTTATCGAATCGGAACACGAAGTAGGTTTGAGGAGTACATGACTCTCCACGGCAAATGTTCCTTGAAGCTAATTTAAAAATAGATCCCCTGGTTCGGGAGCATCCAGACCCATATATATGGCAAGGAAGTGTCATGGAATGGCTCTAATATTCTAATATTCCCACTATTCACATCACACATACATTCGCCTATCACGACAACCTTTCAACCGTTACAAGCCACCAGCATCGTTGAAGGGGAAAGATATCTCATCAAGCCGGTGGATGTGGATACTAGGGGGAAAAGGTGGAAAAGGTGGAAATTTTCTACCATCATACATACGGAACCACACGGCGTTTAAAGGAAAGAATTATACCCCAAGGATGGCATTTGGCATTTGATCTTCGCAGCATGCATTTCCCTTCTCAAAACAAGCCCGGATCGAGGCTTAATCCAATGAACAGATGTTCACTCTCACATAAGTCGGTACAAGGATGAAGTACTTTCGCCTAGGTAAAACAAATTGAAACTCGCCCCAACAACAGCAATGGCAGCAAAGATCACGTAATACCTCATACCAGTTAAAGATATTCAAGGCACGGCCCTTGGTAACCGCCTAATTACTATGTATGTTGTTATGAGGTATGTACCTCATAACATGTAGGTATTAGGTAGCCTTGAAAATGGAGCAGGTACCTGCATACGTCCCTATTCTGAGTAGTTAAATAGAAATATGCAGAATGAATGAAATCAAGATACTTCTCAATAATATCTACCTGCCTACATTAGCCTACATATCCCAACGAAGGTTAGGTAGGTAAATACCTATTTTTAAGCAGGATAAAAGGAGTAGGTAACTATTGAAAACTAGGCGGTCCTATTACAGCTCTGCAGTACCTAACTGATAGATAAATTTGACAAAACGGCGTTCCGTGTACCACACCATACTACACTATAGCTCACTACATAATTAAGTATCGATCCAATACCTACCAGGTCCTACCTACCTAACCTAGTACTTATGTACAGTAGTATCAGCAGCCTACCATTCCACGAGTAAACTAACCTCCTAGGTAGCATCCATGGATGCTACTAGGTCTGTTATGTTACTATGTATTTAATCCTTGCTCAAGTTGGAAGCCGCTCGAGTCAACTAATTCCCCGCAGCCAAAGATAGGCCTAGCCCTACCCTAGCCCGAGGCTAGAGTGGATCGAGTTAAGCCAGCGGAGGGCCGAGCGCGCGTAGGGCTGGAAGAAGATAAAAAGGGGGGGAAGGGAGGGAGGGAGGGAGATCAGATCAGATTAACTAACCTGTGGCCTATGGATTGATAACGATATTTAGATATGTAGGTGAGTAGCATTGGTGTTTCCTCCAGGAATAGATACGCATAATTGTTTATTGTTTATTCGTTTGTTTGTTTGTGTTTGTTGGTTTGCCTGCCGGTTTGCCTACCTACATGTAGGTACATATCATAGATACTTCTTTGCTATGTATGTTGTCGTTTCCCTCCATGTAATATGGCATGTATCGCCTCCAGTAAGGCTGACTAACTAGTTACTTAGGTACCATACCTTAGATAGATACCAAGCCTTAAATAATACATAAATATCACTCAATATCACTCAATCAGTCTCAATGATTATTCCCGTTCTATCTCGTAAGGGTACCCTACCTGCTACCTAAGTACCTACCTAGCATTACGACGGATCCGCTTCCTCTAGGATTCGGCACCTCTCTCTCTTTCTCTCTATCTCTCTTCTTCCTTCCTCTCCCTTCCTTCTCCTTCCCTCCTCGCCACAGCGGTAAAGTGTAGATAATACTCTAAATCAACCTTGAAATGCTACATGAATCCTTCTCCAACCTACAGCGGTAGTCCAGCGGCGCAGGCTTAGGGGTACTCTTCTCTTATATGATTGGCTAGTGCTTAATTTTCTCTTTAACATTACCTCTGTAGCTTTATATCTTGGTTCTCCCCTACCTACTAACTAACTCATAGTCCCATACCCCTGTCTCCTCCCTCTTGTTCTAGGCAGTCAGATATAGTTATATGGCTAGGCAATAATATAGGTAGGTAGGTATATGTAGATTAAGGTCATGAGCGCATATGTTAGTAGGCCTCCGATCATATCAACTCATACGAGGCCTCGAAGCTTCAGGCTACCTACCTGTCTGCCTACTAGGCAACTTAGTAATCGACAGAACATAACACACCCAACACATGCGAGGCATCTTCCATGAATCATAATGATCATGATAATGATATTTGCTGTCTATATTCCCAGTCCAGCTGTAAAAACAATGACCTGCTCATACAAGACGCCTTTTTAGGCAGAAATCTCTATATATCTCTAAAAGATTCAAATAAATAAATGAGAAAAAAGTACCTACCCAGGTTAGCAGTAGGTACCTACATGGTATCGCCAAGAAATTCCCACCCAAACCCCCCTTTGCCAAAGGTAGGTTAGTTAGTTAGTTAGTAACCACCACAGAACGCCCTGCCAAATGCAAAGATGATGATGATGACCTTATGTGATATGTGATATTGAATTATGTTTTTTTTTCATGCCCACCTATCCCGTCGATACCTTTTTCCTCTTACTCGGCCTCCTGCCGGTCTCGTCCCCCACAAAATGGTTCTTCTCGATCTGGTGCTGGCGCAGGTTGTCCTGCCGGTTCTTGTATTGGCTGTTGCAGCCGGGGAACGGGCACTTATAGATGACCGGCGGCCCCTTTGAGTGCTGCATCTTCTTGTGCTTCGCCATGCTGCCCTTGAACCACTGCGGGTGCCCCTTGGGCCGGTACCCGCAGATCTCGCAGGCGTCGTGGGCTTCTACTTTCTGTGCCGTGGAGGACGAGCCGGGTCGCGGGCTGGGCTCGGGGTGGACGGGGGTGGACGGGATGGGCGGAGTCGGGTGCGAGGTTGGCCCGGGGACGTCGGGTGAGTGTACGAAAGACTCGTTCGAGGTCTCGGTGTAGGATGCCGTAGTCGATCGCCGGGCATCAGAGGTGCCGATGTCGCCAAGAGTTATGGGATCAACCGACGAGTTGAAACTTGGGGATGGGGTGATGGCTGGCTGGTTCTGCTGAGAGGTGTCTACTAGTCCGTGGAATAGATCGTTCACGATGCCGTTGGGGTCGTCAAAGGTCCCATCTTCCGGTTGACCGAATAAATTGTAGTTGCCGGGATATTCCATCGTGAAGATTGTTGATTCCTCCTGGGCATGTTGTGGTTCGGCAGCAAGAGTCTGGAGTAGTGCCTCTACCAATGATACCCCTAGAGTTTGATATGTTGCCCTGCGGCTATACCCCGTCTCTGGGTAGATTTGGTCGCAAAGCCTCCTAACTTGGGGGATAAATTCGTTGAAAAGATCAGAGGATTCTAAAGAGTTCTGGGAGTTTTTCCACGTTAGTTGTGTTACTATATGAAGGTGTAATTGCAGGGGGATCTTCCAGCTTGAAATTGGCCTTATATGTCCTACATAATGGACAAGGGGACATGGTGGTATATTCTATGAACGCTTACCTTTCCAGCTTGTAGGACCGCAAGTTCAAGTTTGCGAACCGTAGTGAAACCCCCAACGCGAACATGTTGCTTGATTTCCTCCAATTTTGATCTTAAGGCTTCGGAATGGGGGAATCTCGAAATTATATCCCGAATAATAAATTCAGCTGTGATTGCAAAGGCGCTGTCATGCATTGGTACTGGCTGAAACTCCATGAAATGGATGGACGCAAGGCCAGAGCTGACAACTTCGTTCGGCTTGTCTGAGCTACTGGCTATAACGGAATTTTCGAGGTCTGTGAATGTTAGCAAACTTGAATTGTTTAAGTTACTAAAGAATAATTATATCCATGACTTGCCGTCAAGAAAGTTTTGTCCGACTACAAGAAGATGGTCGGTTTCTTGGTTGATCCTCAAGTCTACCCGACCCTCTGGCTGTTTACCCTTCAGATTCAACGACCCACCCACAGCACTTCCTCCTATATGGGTCCGGAAATGGTTATTTGAAGTGGGCTGCCAGATATTTGTCACGATTTGCGTATAAGATTCGGCATAGGCGGGGTTGATAAAGCGTCGGTAGGCGAGAGCTTGTTGGTACATGAACTGGCAATGATAGTCAAGGTCGCCTTCGTAAACAAGAATGGAAAAGGCGTAGATTACATGAATGTAACATATGTAGCTGAGCGGGTCAGTGGGGTTGTTGCCTTCTAGAATACTCTTCAAGCTCGATAGACCACTCATTGCTACAGCTTTGGGTGATTGCGTTCGGAGTCGATCGACTAATGAGTTTCCTTGGATATGAGACAATTTTGTGAATGAACTTAGGACGTGCTCCTGTAACGCACCCCAGACCGATTCTACTAGCGTTCTAGTATCGGGGCCGTGATCTGACGACTCGATGAACCCGGACGACATGTTTGCAGGCTTAGGGTTAGTGTCTGTAAACATCATGTTGACCGAAGTTGATAGTGATAACTCCGTGCCCTCTGATTGCATCCATGAGTAGTTATCCTTAGGACTAAAAGAGAAGAGCAATGGATCAGATAGGCCACGTGGTATGAACTGTGAGTCATCGCCTGGGAGTTCACACAGAATATCGGCCATATAGTTACAGTTGTCGTCCGGACATGCGCTCCCGGTCTTTGACATAGCTGATATTTCCTCTGGGTGAGACACCGCCCAAAGATCAACTGGGCTGAGGGGGGTTGCTGGAGATGTCATCGCTGTATCAACGGCAGAACCGACGGTCCAAACCGCAGAGCCACCTGAACTTGCACTCCACAGGGTGGCCGGCGATAATTGAGAGCTGCCCGTCGATCGAAGCGATGAGCTTGGGGAGAGGTGTTTCGTACGTGGGACATTCCTGTATCGATCTATATGAGTATCTAGGGCTAATGATGGCCGTCTACTCCCGGAATTTGATGATATATGATTAGGCGGAGACATAGAAATGTCCTGGTCAAGATGTACAGTTTGAGAATCCTCGTGAATAATGAGTATATCGTCCATTCGTGGGCAAGATGAAAGTCGTGTCGGATGATTTTGCTGATTTAGAAGTATCGGAACTTCTACGGTCTGACCGTTATTGTTGGTGGAATCGAGTTCGGCTGTTGGTAGCTTTTGTATCGAGTCTAGTTCGTGTATCTCCCTACCATTCAACTCTATCAGGGGTTGAGGCTGGTTCTGAGACAGTGATTGCTGTTGTTCTCGAGGCTCGTGTCCTTGTTCATGTGGGTGCTCATGCTGTGGTTGCTGCTGCTGTTGTCCACTTTGTTCTTCGAGGTCGATGATGAGAGAATCATAACTAGGTGGGGGAATAACACGGTCATTCTGATGAGTAGGCTGGGATACTACTTCCTTTCGAGATTTGTTACCGATATTTGAGAAGAATTTCTTGGCCATGTTGATGATGCGCCTTCGTTTAGGTGGATGACCTAGACATGACCGACATTTCCTGTCATTGAATCGCTCGATTTTTGTACAGTCGTGGCATACGTATTCACCAGTCTTGAGATGTTTGCACTTGGTTAGGTGCCTTAGCATTGCCTCATGGTCGTCGAACTGTTTTCCACATAGAATGAGAGGGCATTTGAGACGATCCTGTGGTGCTGTGACTGATTTGTTTCGCTTGATAGCAGCCCATACTATGAATCTCTGAAGCGCACAATCTTCCCCTGCAATCTCTCGAGTCCTGAGCAAGTCAGTACGTTGGAGGAGGTGATGGTATTGTAGTGCTACTCACGCGCATGGTGAAGGGTCTCGTGGGTTGGATTCGGATCGTAGACTTGATCGTGACCGCCGTCTTGGGTGGAGAGAAGGGGCCTGATGAGCGTCTGCGCGCTGCCCGACCGGCGGGTCCCAATCGAATAAAGTAGTGTCAACAGAAGCCGACTCGGAAGTGGCAAAGCTCCCTTTTGGTTCCATTTCTGCAGCAGTGGTCTACAATAAAGGCTAAGACTTGAACGGAATAAGAGAGGTCGGGGGGCCAAGCGGATCGCCACCGATCCATGACTTTATTTTGAAAGATCTAGAAAATAGTTCTGCTACCCTGAATATGACGATGTACTGTGTAGGACTTTTAACATTGATGCAGGTGCAGTAATACTTGTACCCTAGGACCCAGCGGTAACGACCGCGGACTAATAAGGACGTATCCAGCCATGGGTGACCACTAAACAGGCTCCCTCAACAGAAGCCCTTGCAATTGCTATCGGCAGTGCGTTTAACTTACCGTTCGCGGCTCACAGGGCTGCATAAGAGCGCAAGCAATGGAGTTGGGGTCCAAAACCCTACTCGGTGAAGTACGCAGGCAACAAGGCAGAAAGGACCCCAAATTACGCCTTGTTGTGCAGATGGGTCGCTAGCTGAGGAGGAAGGACTTGCTGACTGCAGGACTCGGGCGTTATCCAATCAAAGACGCAGTGGTTGAAAGGGGACAGTCTGCAAAGGGGTAAAATCAGTAAAAAAAAAAAATCAGTAAAATGAGTTAAAAACCAGAGAGAGCTTGATGCAGCTTGATGCAGTTTGGCTTGGTTCCCAGACTAAAAACTGCAAGTCCTATCGCGAACACTCTCGGTTTTGGACGTATCGCGTTTCTCTGGCAGGGCTCGGACACTCCATGCTTTTTATTGTTCCTTTGAGCAAAGGAGAGTGCTCGAAATGCGACAAGACCACGGCATCAAGGCAACACTGCAGCACTGCATCACTGCAGTTCACATATATGGATGATGTGGTCGCATTTGCGAGATAGAGTCTTGTTTGTTTGTAGATTTGCTCCGAGCTAAGTCGGGGAGCATTGCCGAGAACTTGGAAGCTCATAGAAGCTAGAACAACAATATTGAAGTATTTAGCAGTAAGGTAGGTAAGCACACATTTTTAATGTGTACACACAGAACAGATGCAGATAGATGGATTGGATGGATCATCTTCAATATTCTATCTTCTCTACCTACACGAAAATGCATCAGTTTCCACTATTCCACTATAAAATCAATGAACAGGTAGATAAGTCAATGAATGGATATGACAATGAATATGGCAATGAATATGACAAGTAGAAATTTAACCCAATTTGGATTATTTATTCTACATATGTAGATTCATAGATTCATAGACTCATAGATTCATTAGATTTGATGATGATGATGATTATACAAGTACATACCTGGTACCACTACCTATGTATCGTTGTAGTATGTCAATAAGAAGTATAGCTTGATGTCGTGATCTGTCTTGTCTGTCGCCTTGTAGGGCTGGGAAAGTTGTCAGGATTGACAAGGGTTTGGATGACCTGACATCCACATCCATGGGGTTTTTTTGGGTTTTGGGTTTTTTGGTGAGAGAAGTGAGAAAAAGGGTAAATTAATATGGGGAGGGAGGGAGAAAAGGGAGGGGTGACCTGCTTAGCCACGCAAACATGAAATATCGGAGTTCAATGTTGGGTTCTTGAATGTGGCTGTGTGGCTGTGTGGCTCAGTTACCGCCTGCTCGACATTGCACTACAGTAGCCCAAGTCCGATGTTCAATTTGAGTCTACATATGTAGCGTCCTACATGAATGTACAATACCTACATGTATGTAACTAGGTTAGAGCCAAGTTGAAGGAGCAAGGAAGGACTGTGGAGCCATGAAGATTATGTAAGTGCCCAGGTATTGTATCTAGTACTGTAGGTAGTAAATAGGCTGTAACAGATTGATGATTTCAACGTTTCAACTACTCTTTCTACAACATCCAAATAATACACAAATCATTCTCAGCTACCTAATCATATTGATTCTATTCATGGATTGACTTTAGGTAACAATAGACAATAAACTCGGTGTAACTACTTACTTATCTCCAGAGATCCTGAGCATTGACCGAGCACTTTACTTACCTACAAAAGTAATAGGTGTTCTCTTTGAATTTATTTACCCATCATACCTAGGAGACATATCCATAGACACCAGTGAATCTACCCAAGGGAAACTAAAACATGGTTACTCACAAAACATTGGATCATGAAGTTCAATGTTGTCAAAGTGGAAGAACATAAAGATCTTATGATACTGAACTGAACTGGGATGCCAGGTGCCTCACCTCGAAAAAACATACCGAATAAACCGAATTCGAATCCAGTAACCCTTTCTGCGTCACCGAGAGGGGTTATCTACGAATACTATTATATGTATCCTACTACTAGGTAGGCAAAGATGTTTGGATATCTAACGTACTAACCTAGGTGGATATGTATGTAGTAAACCCCCTCGATCGGCTTCTACGTTGTATTTATTACTACTCCCACGTCGTAGTAGTAGTTTGTCCAGTGCATGTGCGGCGTATCCGTTTTGTTTTATATAACACGTTATTGGTTCTCTCCACCGATGGACTGACAATGCTAATTGCGCAAATTTTTCTATAAAGGGACGTTTCGCTGATCATGACGCATTTTGGGTCATCCCACGGAAGAAATGGCCTTCTGTTGGCCTCGAGTCAAATCGTTCCCTGAATTTATTACGCGTAAAACGTTTCAAACAGACGCAAGTCTGACTCCCCTTCACCTGGCATTTTCCCCCCTCCCTTTCTTTTCTTATCGACTCCGAACTCTGGATTCAGGTCTTGGCACATTGACAGGATGCCATCCTAACCTTGGAACCTATCCCAACTTATCCTAACCCCACGAACGAGAAGGAATCCGAACAAATCCCGTCGACTTTCTAATTCTGTATCCGGGGGATGGGTGATTGATCTTCTTGACTAGCAGGGACCCCATCAATCCCATGATCTGGGGCATGATCGATTGCGAATTTGCGATGTCGACACTTACCTTTTCACACATATGCTGCAGTATTTATTAGAAAAAAAATGGATCTATTAGTTTCAATGTTAGCGACGTTACCAATGCTAGCGATGCTAGTATTGGTGGGCATGTGAGTGAAGGGCAGGGCACGGGAAGGGTGAGGGTACCACGATCAACCTGCCACACAAACCATTTTAAAACCTAGCTAGGGAGGCCTGGACCCTCTTAGTGTCGACAGCTTCGTCTCAAGATGACCTGTATAACAGGCGCGAACAACCCTCTTACGACCCAGCACTCTGGTGCGCTCTGTCTCACGAGGATAATTACGGCGTACCAAGGGACCAAGATACCAAAATACCAAGAGACTACGATAACAGCAGCACTGATAACTACGCATCGATATGCATCGATAGGATTTCGCACGGCAACCCCTAAACGTATAAGTGGCGCTGTTTGTAGTTCACTGCCGGACGATTTCATTCGCCTGAAGAGCTTCTTATCAGATACGGTAACCACCCGACATCGTGATCGACTGGTAACGAGCGCACCCCGCGGTTCGATGTCATCTGTGCAGCAACGGTGCTTGTAGGGAGAATCGGAGAATCAAGAGCGGTATTTGGTTTATCTGTGAAACTACCTACATATCTACCTACATATCTTGGGTCAAGCCTGTTTACTGTTTAAACATTCCTAGCCAAGACTTTGGACGGGTTTGTTCATCAAGTCATATCTCTGATTGCTCCGTCGCTTTCTTCGTTTTTTCGTTTCTTCGTTTCTTCGTCTCTTCGTCTCTTATCATTCCCATCCCATCCCATCTTTTTCCTGCAACCATATTCGTTGAAGTTGTCGTCATCGGAACTTATTAAACCATTTCCCCTCCCTCTTAAGTCGATACCTACATATAACTATACCTACATAACATCCCACTCCTCTTCGGACTCACCCTATAATTTTATCGGGGGTCCAGAAGCGTCCAATAGACCCTGGAGGGTCCCAAGCAGTTGGTAAAAGAAACGAAAAAAGGTACCTAACCTAGGTTATTTACTTAATTACGACATTTTTATTTAATTTACGTGCACAGCACTTATATTGACTTATTCAAAGCAGGTCACAATTAAATTCACAATTAAATTCTTTACCGACCCTCTACGCTGGCTTGTCCATACACAACGTCAAGATGGCGCACGTGGCAACAGAGTTAGACTTGAATGCCTACTATGGGCCTGGCACCGTCATTCTTGACAAGATGAACGTGGTACCAGGCTTAAAGACCAGTACTGGTGAGTAGATGATATTTTTTCATTTTGTTTTTGACATCTCTCGAAATTTTTATTCAATCCTTGAGTTACCGGGGCTTCTCTATCTGAAGTTGAAAGTTCAATTTTCAATCATTACTTTATGTGCGACTTCTTTCCCATTTCTCATTTCTCATCTCTCATCTCTCATCTCTCATCTCACGCCTCGCTGTCGCAAAACTTCGCATGAGCTGGACGAGGGTGAGAACGCAAGAGTTAATGATTTGATTGGGACTTGCACGGACGACAAGAAATTATTAGGCTTCGACAGAGCTGATCAGCACCCCTTTCTTCGAGTAGCATTCTTCCTCTTCCTGCGAGCGAACCTCGTCGTCAACCCTTCCGCCATGTCAACGCCAGATATAGAACCTGCGCCGTCTAACGCTCTCCCGCCGCCATCGCCATCGCCCCTTGTGACCATTGACCCCCCCAGCCACCCCGTACCAGATGACTTACCTCCTTTGTCCGTCAGCGCATTGGGTAGTGAGAACGACAAGGTGGGCGCCTTGAATTTAGTGACGGACTCGATAGCCCAGCAGCGGCAATCGGCCTCTTACCATTTGGTCTTCCACCCGTACTTACTAGCCATCCTGGCTGTGGGCCTGGGGATCGCGTACCAATTCTCGTGGCGCATGCGCCGCGACCTCGGCACGGCCCTGATGCTGCATTCGGGCGTGATCATGATCTACCTCCTGACCATCCGCTACTTCACAGGCCAGTACGTGCAGGTAGCTGAAGACACCAAGTGGAACTGGATGGTATCGGAGGACGGCGAGGAGGACACGGTGATCGGCGTACGGTTCGGCAATGAGCTCATCGGCGCGCTCGTGCTGCGCCTCGAGCCCCACGCCAGCTTCGCGGGGTCAGGGAAAAAGCGGCACAGACGGCGCAACTCCCTCCTCAAGGGCGGCCGGGGGTTCATCCGCGCCTGGACCGTCAAGCTCAAGTACCGCGGCAAGGGCGTCGGCATCGACCTCCTCCACGAAGCCGTGAAGGTGACCCGCGAGCGGTGCGGCAAGGACGCCGAGGTCGGGTTCGCCAAGGAGCACGCCAATAGCACCATGGTGCTCCCCGAGATCTTCAACGGCCCCTTTCGCAAGAACGAGCAGAGGGCCGCCAAGACGCTCGAGAAGGTTCTGGGGGAGTGGGAGGGGGGAAGGAGGAGGAGGAAATGATAACAACCAACCAACCAGATGAAGAATAATAAAGAAGTAAAAAGAAAAAGAAATGATAATAAAAGAAAGCTGTAGAGAGAAAGTCCAAGATATGGATGAATGGATGAACAGTATCCGGATCGGTGCATGGGATGGCTGGCTACCTACCTATAGGCTATAGGTGTAAGGTATATATATGAAGGCCGGGTTTACTTTTACTGATTGGCGTTTATAGCCGTGGCGGCAGCGGTGGTGGTGGCGGCGGTGGCTACTTTTGTTGCTTTTATACCGGCACGGTCATGCTTTTACTCAAATACCCCCCCATTCGTTCGGAGCGTTCGTTTATTTTATGGCTTTAGATTTTAGAGCAAGTACTACATACCTAACCTGGGTATCTATACCTGAGGTTGGGAGGTAGGTAGGTATACCTAGATTAGGTAGACAGACAGACAGACAGACAGACAGAAGACAGACAGAACAATTGAAACAATTGGAATCTTGTTAACATGAGTCTCTTTGTGGTATTTCATAGAGGCATGAATGCTATCTATCTCATCTTAAAGCTAGGCACCCCTATATAGCCACCTAGGATACGTATGTACAGACCTTTGTGTCCTGCTCTCTTATCTCCTCCTTTGTCGTTTTTGACTTACGTAAATGGGTATCGTTAAATCATTGCAAACACATTCCCATCACGAAACGCTGCAAATCACATCCACCTGCTCTCATGGTAATTACGTCCATGGCAAGGCGGTGTTCCTCCCTGTAGTAGTTTATTTGAAGCGCCATGCTTCCGCAACCTCAACTCCTTTGAATCAATCGATGCGTGGGATTCATTTCCCCCCTTAGCTTGTTGCGTTATTTAATTAATCGTATTGAGGGTTTTTAGCAGCTTGGCTCCTGGAAGCAATGGTACCACCACCACCGCTGACGTCGTCGAAACCGTAGATGGGCTGGCCAAGTCGTTTCAGGGATTGCAGGACCTATATAAAGCGAATGACACAGTCAGCACTCTATTTCGAAAAAGGGTACGATATTATTTGCTGCGTGATGCGTGATGCGCAACTTACATCGCCGATGGTAACCGTCTTTCGCATGCGGTATTCTGTATGTATGATACAGTCGTGTACGATCTATGCTCGGGGAAAGAAGATATTAGTTAATTGATGGTGTACCTAGGTAGGTATGAGTTTCGTACCTCCACCAGTCGCGCTTTTAGGGCAGAGCGGACCTCGTCGTAGATCGAACCGGATATTCGCTTGACACCACCTCGGCGCGCCAGTCGTCTGTAACCGATTTCGAGAATTAGAGTTGGAATGGAGGGAGGGGCGGTGTGTATTTGAGCGGGAGGGTTCGTTACCTGATGGCGGGCTTAGCTAGACGTTGAGTTATATGGTTAGCGGCTGCTTAACGAGGCTTGTGATGTGATAAAGGAAAGGATTTATCAGGACTTACTAATTCCTTGGATGTTGTCACGGAGGAGCTTGCTGCACAACTATTAGCAACGACATACACCACTACACCACTACATACGGCCGTGAAGCTTTGTAGCATGTGCGACCGCGAGAATGCACGACATACCGGTGACGCTTGAGCCCCTGTGCGATGTAACAAGTTAGCCAACATTTATCGTAGTGTGCGCATTACATCAGTTCAATGTTAGAACGGAACTAAGGGAATAAAGGAATGAACGTACACCTTTACCTCCGAGGCCTTTACCACCAAGACCCTTCCCGCCCTTTCCCGCGTGTGGAGTGGAGAGGGGGACGGCCTTTTCTGGCATTTTTTGGGACTTGGTTTGGTTCCGCAGTGGGAAATGAAAAGGATTGATGTCGATGTTAAAAAAGTTCATTTGTTGTTAATAAATTGAAATACCTACAAATAGGTACCTTTGCACTTGACGACCAGACTGGCAGACCTTGAAGTTATCGTTGAATCTGTATGAATCTGTATCATGTACTGTATGTATGTATGTACATGTAGGTGCGGCGCGTACAAGCGATAAGAAGGTGGCGATGAACTATTTACTTGTACGCTAGCACGCTGGAAGTATTGTATGTGTGGGGAGAGGTAAGGTTAGGTAAGGTAAGACAGATGACGGTTGTATTCATCATCCAGTAAGGTGGGAACCTATCGATAAGACTTTCATAACGGACCTATGTACCTCGGTACATGATTCTAGGAGCCTAGTAGGAGGGTGTACTACATACATACTAGTACATAGTAGTATCCGTATCTGGAATAACATGACGCGTGGTGCTTTCGTTATCTTTTCTAGTGTATGCCTTTTTATCCCGGCCGTGCCGCTCCTTATTCACATCTCGTAACTAGGCTACTTGGACTTGCCCGGCTACATTCTGGTCTGTAAGACTCTGTCACATGTACCAGTACATCCATCCGTGGATGAGCTGGAGCGTTCAAGTCTAACCATTGTATTTATATAGCCTTCACAATGCAACCTATAAAAGACTAATCAAGACTTTGAATGGACGAGTGCGCTTATTCGCTAACCACCTCGAAGCTTAACGAGTGGTATTGTATCTCTATAGAGTCTAGGATGCAGCATGCCTACTTAATCCGCGTGTAATTTGATATCCAGGCCGCATGCCAACTGTCGGTGAGAAGCCATAGCACAGCCGAATCTATTAAGACGACCATCTGTCATCTGATAACCACACTCCAAACGTGGTGCCAGACAGATAATATCCTCGTCTTGGCGATTCCGCTTTATTAAGTGCTGGGCATTTATGCTGTGCCATATTCCAAGTCTTGCTTATATCATTCTGTTGCTGATATAAAGGTTGCTTCACTGAACAATCGTCCCTTTTCGATGATCTCTTCATCCCCGATCTTGATCTTGAGGTCAAGCGGGGTGCTGTGGGGATAGAACTACATGCATGGTTAGGTGTCACTGTCTCCAATCATGGCATGCTTTCACTTACTTGATATATATACGGTTTAGTTCCTGCCGCGCCAGCAACAATCTTCTTCACAAAACCAGGTACTTCTGCCATGACATCGATTCTGTCAATCCTGCTACCAAGAACGACTTCGATAGATGCTTCCACGGGCTTTCCATCTTTGGTAGCACCAGCCCAGTCAAACCGGACCTCGGTCGGCTCAGGCCAGTCGTTCTCTGTGTCTTGCTTTGTTTTGAGGTGCTTGGCGCTACAGTTGGTTCCGGCAGCAATAATCTCCCCTTCCTTAACAATCCCACCAACACCCACAACTGTGGTTCCATACGATGGTGGCGTAGTGAATTCCATCATGATCGCTGAATAGGTTGGTCCTTGAAAATTGACGAAGTTCCATCGGGCTGCTGCATGATGGGGTTTCATGCCCTGTAAGGCGTGGGAAAGAAATCCCTTTCCTTTGAAGTCGATGGGGCCGTCCTTGGTCATAATACTTCCTTCTGTCACACACCTCGGCCAGAACGCGTGCCGCATGGTGCCCCACGGGTTTTCTAAATCCGTTCCATATAAGGTCTTGCCATCCTTGCCAGCAACAAAACCCGGCGATATCCGGGTAATTTTGAGGTTGACGATAGACTGGGGATCGTTCATAGACTTAATGGTATACGATTTCCCATCCTCGGACAGTTCTAGGGCGCAATCTTTGGCAAAGAAGCAAGATTTGTCTTCACTAAAGTCGACGTGGTTCAAGGGCGTTGTGCTCCATAGAGGTTTCCTGCCATCGGTGTAGAAGACCTTGGAGTTGAACTGGGATGTCGTTCGAATGCCACTTCATGCAAAATTAGTTGATTGAAGAGACGAATTAAAACAAAAAGAAGAGAATGGGGGGGAAATAGATTGGAGCTCCATACACGACATTACTGTAAATGACCTGGCAAAAGGCAAGATGACCATCGTCGGCCATGAAATAGAAGGTTTGGGTCTCTACAGAGGTCGACTCCATTGCCTCCCACTTCATGTCGTCCCTGGTTAACTCCGTATAGGGCGTCTTCTTGGCATCTTCGGCAACGGACCTTATGGCTGAGGGGCCATAGATGGGTTCCTCGGTACCAACGACATTGGCCAAACTAGGCAGTCTATTAGCCGGACACACCAGGTGAAGGTAATAATTAGGGTGGGATATGATGCTGACGTTTGCTTTGCCCAGTTGAACATGATTAGTGAAAAGGGGGAGGTTATTCAGGTATTAAAAGTAAAATAGGATAGACTGATAATATAGATAAGACAAGACAAGATGAGGTATTATAGATATGAGTGCTTTAAGAGAGGGAAAATAGCGGTGATAGGTAGGTAGTATGTTTTAGCAAGTTGTGTTTTTTTTTTTTTAATGCTGGAAGTTCTATGTATGTAATGTTCAAGTTCTTAGCCAACGATACATAAAAGTAGTAAACATAAAAATAATAGTGGGAAAGGAAGAAGAACATTTGAAGTCAAGCTCAAGCTTTGGACGTTAGGTATTGGCAGGTATTGGCGGGGACCCTGGCATATTGGTTAAAGCAAGATCCACTTATGTATTGTCGAAGTGCTCAGGTGCCGTTTTAAACCTGATTCGATGTTCAAGTTGTATGATTTCACCAGTTGTGGCTTACATACTACTAGTGTAGTACCGGTAGTACTATTAACTATGTACTCCCAAGTCCGATGTCCGTATGTATTGTATTGTACATACATGCAATAACTACTACCAAGCTTTTAAAAGTGGCTAGTGCACTGGACCTCGCAAGGCTTAGCAAACCTTGTTGGAGTTCTAAATTTGGGAACTTGCCATAGAAAAAAAAAAAAAAAAGTTAAAAAATAAGAAAAAAGAAATTAAAGATTCGGATTTCATATCTCATACAGCGTCGGCGGTTCAACATTCAACACGCATAATAAACCCACATTCACCAATTCGCAACTCAGTCTCGGGTTCACAACAACAAGATGTCTCAGGTGCGCTCGACCGTCAGCCAAATGGTGAAGATTATAGTCCCAGCAGGCAAGGCTACTCCGAGTCCACCTGTTGGTCCTGCGCTTGGTAGCAAAGGTGTCAAGTCTATGGATTTCTGTAAGGTAAGGGAAATATCTTACATACCAGTCACTCACTCCCTGCAGAGAAGATATAGTAGAGAACCATGTGTCTGAATTGATCCCTTGGCTAACATAAATGTGAATATAGGAATTCAATGCGCGCACAGAGCACATCATTCAAGGAACGCCTATGCCGACTCGAGTAACAGTACGACCAGACCGAACCTTCCATTTTGACGTACGAACACCACATACATCATGGCTCCTACGGAATGCGGCAGACCTACCACTTTCAAAGAAGGGAAAGAGAAAGGGCGCAAGCAAGCCAGGCCACGAAATAGTAGGCACAGTTACCCTCAAGCACGTCTACGAAATCGCCAAGATAAAGCAATCCGAACTGAGGCTCTCCGGTCTCTCGCTGGAAGGGCTCTGCAAGTCAGTCATCTACCAGGCTAGGTCCATAGGCCTCGCCATTATTCCGTAGGTAGATGACGGGTGAAAACGGAACTGACCAGACCTTTGCATCACCTGGCCTGCTGGGCGTTGAAGTAAATGGCACGAGGCTGGCAACATACAGACTTGGCTGGGTAGTTAAAGATGTCGTTAATCGTTCGAGAGGCTTCTATATGCGAATTGGTGTACACACACATCAGACCCCAATATGTACCACCCAAAGCCTGTACGATATCCGAACCAAAAGTGCACGCCTCCATTCATCATGCATCGAGAGGCTTATGCGAAGCAGAAGTGTTGGAGACTAGCCGATCTGAAGGCGATCGGAGGTCTAGATCTATTCTCACATGCAAATAAGGTGCTGGTACATACCTATCCGCTGGTGGGTACCTGCATGCCATTCTTCTCCAGCTCTTACCATGTAGTAGCCAACTTGGAACCTTGAAGTGTGTAAGACGGATATCGTCCATTATCTACACGTGTACTGACAGCCTGGATCGAACCCAACTGTGTGGCATATAGTAGGAACTGTTTATATGGTATTCATGGAGTCACATGGGGTCACATGGCAGTGCTGTAGGTATGTATGTAGGTAGTTATATGTACATAATCCTTATATGTATGGACTCTGGACTCTGGAGCGCTATTGCTATTAGTTAACTAGTGCTTCAAAACAAGCATTGCTGCCGTAATATCCGCTTATGAAGCGGCTTCGGCCCTGCATACATCACGGACCAAAATGGCATCAATGCAGGAGAGAGATAGGCAGATGGGCAGATTGGAGAGAAGGCCAAGATTGCGAAGTCCAAAGGTGTCACTAAAATGCCGGTTGGTACCAAATATCCATCATCGGAAGCATCCATGGATTAATTACCAAATATATTGGCATTCCAGATCGATCGATAGTGCGGTTTTCGGAACAATTCTCATCTTCGAGAGGCCTTCTAGAACGGCAAGGACTTTTTTGATGTGTAAAAGACTCTGGACCTACCCGTGACCAGTTGATCCTGGGTATGTATTAATTCATATGACTAACAAAATAGCACAAAGCGTCAAGTAAGTGCCCAGGTGTACTATGTGATACCGCCAACTTTGCGCAACATGTCCCGACTCCCAAGTGTCGCACTTGACCTATTAACCCCCGTATTCGTACGATCGGAAGTATTCGTATTGGAAGCCTCGGCCTGATTGGATTGGATCGGATTGGATGGGTAGTACAACCTGTACCTACATGACCTTCAATGTTTGTGATCTTCTTTTTTAGCCTGGGCACTGGGCTCATATGGAGGGGGAGAGAAGATAAAAATCATACGGCGTAAAAGAAAAGAATGCTTAAGGGGAACACCCGCATTTATGGGACGGACGGATTGTGTACCCGTTAGGTGCTGATTAACGTATTAGACCTAGAACTGGACCAGACTCAGATCCGGACCACCTCAAAACAACAGCAATACCAAATCACTTCAAATAATTATTACGCCGCCAAACATTTACTAAATTTGATATAATTTAATAATATGATATATTATCTCAGTTTAAATATAAATATCATATTAAGAATTAGGTGCATCTGTTGCGCGGTTCGGAATTTGATAATATGTATGTATACATAGTAGGTTTTATGCAACTAAGCAGTATAAAAGTCGTATCTCGATGAATCGGCGTCGGATCTTTTTTTAAATTTTTATATTCGTATATTTCGATATGATAAACACGTTCGTAAAGTTTCGTTTCGTTTGAGGCAGGATTCGTGGCGTTATAAATTCTTTTAAGTGATTTGGTATTGTTGTTGTTTAGTGTTGTTTTGGGGAGGTTTTGGGAGGTTTTAGGTATCCTAGGTAACTAAAAAATTAAGGTGGTCCACATCTGAGTCTGGTCCGGTTCCGGGTCTAATACGTTAGGTATTGTACAATACATAGTAGTGTTTGCTCTGACAGATGTCTTGGATGGATTCGTCTTGAGATTTCAATGCTTGGAAGGTCTGTATATCGCAAGTAAGGTATTGGACAGGGAGACAAAAGCTCTGGTATGACTGTTGCGAACCATTGGTGGGAGCTTGATGGAAGGTAAATCTTGGCTGATAATGCATGGCAGATCACACAAGGCCCGCCTGCAGACGGGTTGATGCAAGCTAATCAGTTTCAGGCACAACTGTATGCAGCTTCGTGGGTGTCATTGGACAATAAGCAAGCCAGGTTGATGTGGTTGATGTGGTTGATGTACTACTAACTACTAGTAGTTATGTAGGACGGTAGAGCAACCCAAAAGATGCCCAGAACATGATCACAACGATATCGATGTGAATTTGTATCTACATGTAACTATCTACATGTCGGTAGACGTAGGGATGTTGACGCATACATGTAATTTGGAATTACTGGATTTGGTCAACCGGGTTGGACTATTATTGTACTACTGCATATGTAGGCCTTTCAATGTTGGTATTCAATGTTGCTTGGATTGCATGTAATGATCGATCTGCTGTTGTACTGTAGCATAGGGAGTAGGCATCCATGGATCCGTGATGGATTTCAATCATTGACTTGACTGCATACTTCGTACCCTGGGTGTTATAACTTGAACTTATGCACATAACAGGTAATAACAGGTAGTTAAAAACAGGTAGTTAGTCAATGTTCTTGTCAACATTGAACCTTGCTAACTCTAATTACAAATCAGTTATTTTTAATTTTTTTTTCTTCATCTTTTCGCCCTTCATCCCCTGTAAGTATTAAGTCATCAGTGACTTTTGAAAGTTTTGATGGATTGATGGATTGGATTGAATGCAAACGACGCAAACGGGCAGAAAGTCTATTAATCCCTGGCCAAAAAGGGCCCTAGAGATAGCCCCACATAGCCCCACCTCTCAAGCGTCCCAGTCGTCCCAGTCGTCCCAGTCGTCCCAGTGACTCTTCCAATCTTTTCTTTTCTTGTCTGCCCAACCAACCCGGAACTGCATCTGGTGCACTCCGGATAAACCGCCGAGCCTGAAAATATCTATCAAGGTAGGTACCCAGTACCTATCATTATGCCTACCTAGTACCTACATAGTAGTATGATAGTACCCAGCCATGCACGGTACTTGTACATAGAGCCAGGCGCCTGGCAATGTTCAAGCCGCATCCATTATAACTCTTGAGCCGATTATGTACATGTACATACCTACATAAGTACTCAATTACATATTGATACATTCATGTATCAATGTGATTTCTTGGAGTTTGGCAACACAAAGTTTTCTATCATTCAATGTTCAAGTTGACCTTTCAAGATCCTTCTATTCATACATGCTACATATGTACTATACTACTATACTACTATACTACCTACATATCTACATATCTACAGATATATATATATATATATATGTAGTATACTACTAGTAGTATGCTGATGATAACATTGAAGTTTCAACAGCGTTGGGCCCATCTTACCCAACACTACCTAAACAAGCTACAAATCACCTCCAGGCTACCTAACTAATCAACGCGTTGTTGCGGGCTGCGGGTTGCGGGTTGCGGGTTGCGAATTGCGGACTGCGGAGAGCTCTTACTTTTCTCTCTCTCTCTCTCTCTGTTCTTGTTCTGTATTATTTGTCTCCAGTCTCTCACACACTCTCTACTCTCTCTTTCTCTCTCCACCCCTCTCTCAAGTGCTCAGTGCTGTCTTTAAACCCTCTTCCCTCTTCTTTACATACATATACATACTCGCATCAATACATACATAATACACTACCTAGCATACCTGGCTACTTACATACACTTATTAGTCACTTACATACTACTAAGTATGTACCTTGGACCTTACTTAGACTGTTAAAGAGCCCCACCATGATGAACATAAGTCAGGTCTCCCACAGGTTTTGAGCGGGATTGCCCTTTTTAGACATTTACCAAGTCTAGTAGCCTGGCACAATCATATCATCATTACTTCTTCGCTTTACACTATACACTATACACTATTTTCTTCTTCTTTCATATCCTTTACTCACATAACATAACACACTTCTTGGGGGCCATCCCTTGGCCCAGAATTTCAAGTCTTGTAGCCATCATACTTTAAAGAATCCATCGCTATTAGACTTTCGGTACCTTGATTGCCATGACAACCCCGATCGACATTGATGACCACCGGCAACTGGAGCAGCCGCAAGGTATGGAATGGATATATCCCTATAGTCTTCTTCTCTGGTACCCTATGCGGGCCTCTTTTCTTTTGTTCGCTAATTTGGATACTTGGATGTTTGGGTCTCATTTTGTTGACTTCATCGGCTGACTGGATATGTTTCTCAACTACTTAGGCAGCTCCAACGTGGCTCCCGAACCTACCGACGGCACTGCAAAACCCTCAGAGCGTGCGCCCGCCGTTCGCTTCTCATCTGTCGTCGACGAGATCGATCCTCCATTTACTACGTTCGGCGGTCCGGATTCCCGGAGAGAGAGCTCTGCGAACCCTGACTTAATACGAGCTCTCACGAATTCGCTTTCTGGCGCCCAGCTTCAGGAGCAGCGCCTACAGAATTACTCCTTTGATCCATTCTCTTTACCGCCTTCTAGGGTATGTTCTCTTCTCTTGGCTCACATGGTTTTGATGCTTGCTTTCACCCTCACTTTTGCTCTTTGTTCTTTGTCCTATGGTTACCGAAGCATAGGAAATATAGATGAAGCAAGTATTGCAATTGGTTGATGGATTATCCTGACGACAACAGTGCTCCTCGGCTGGCGGGCGTAAGATTAATAATAGTTCGGCATGGCTAACGGTAGTTTTCTAGGTCGCATCTAACGAGACTACGCCTGGCGCAACTCCCCAGCACAGCCATAGCCCCATGGGCCATTCATCGCCACGGCTGAGCCCTAAAGCCCCCGAGTTGGCGTCGCCGCCCTTAACCCCCGCAGGAACTTCCGCAGCAGAGTCTACCGGCAAGAGTGTAAAATCCGTTCGAATTTCTGGATCCGATGGAGGATTTGATTCTCAGGCTATAACCCCACAAGCTTCGGGGCAAGATTCTAGGCCTGTTTCTCCCCGAGCCGCTTTACCACACCGGCCAGCCTCGACCGACAATATATCACAACGATCGACCGCTGTAGATGATGATGGCCGGATTCCCGCACACAGGAAAGGAATTTTCACCATTGGGCCAGGTGGTCAATCGCTTCCTGTGTCGAGAGAATCAAGTCCTCAAAGGAACGCCGCATCTCAATATTACTCACGACCGTTTACCCCTCAAGGGGATATCAACGATCCGTATGCTGCGAACAAGAGGCCGGCACACAAGCCGGGCGGCAACATTGACCAGAGATTCGTTTTTTCCAGGAAAAAGAAGCATGCATCTCCGGCTTCGTCTTCTACTAACCTGTCGAGACCGGAAAAGCAAGAGAAAAGGCATTCGGGGTTATTTGCGAACAGAAATAAGTCCGGTGATCTTCATCCAACGGGAACGGGGTCGACTACGCATAGCGCGCAAGGATCGATGTCTGATCTCAAGAGATTCTTCAAGGTTGGAGTTAGTCATAGGTCAAAAAAGTCGGCTTCGCCCTCACCTTTAGGGTCCAAACAGACTCTTCGGGTTCCTTTCGCTGATGATCATGGCCTCTCATCAAAATACGGGAAGCTTGGCCGAGTACTTGGATCCGGTGCCGGAGGATCTGTCAAGCTCATGAAAAGAAATGAAGACAATACTGTCTTTGCAGTGAAGGAATTCCGCCCGCGACATTCATATGAAACAGAAAAGGAGTACGTCAAGAAGTTGACGGCAGAGTTTTGTATAGGATCCGCTTTACATCATGGCAACATCATTGAGACTCTGGATATTGTCCAAGAGAAGGGCAAGTGGTATGAAGTTATGGAGTTCGCCCCTTATGACTTATTTGCCATTGTCATGACGGGCAAAATGTCCAAGGCAGAAATTACGTGTTGCTTCCTTCAGATACTGAGCGGGGTGACCTATCTCCACAGCTCAGGTCTTGCTCATCGAGATCTCAAACTGGATAACGTCGTCGTGAGCGAATTTGGGATTATGAAAATCATCGACTTTGGTAGTGCACATGTCTTCCGATACCCCTTTGAAAGCGAAACCGTGCTCGCCTCTGGTAAGTTGTATAATTTCGTGGAGTCAAACTTTTTTCTTTTTGGGTATATCTAACAAAGTTATCAGGCGTTGTCGGCTCAGATCCTTACCTCGCCCCAGAAGTGTACGACGAGCGTAAATACGACCCTCAGGCGGTGGATATCTGGTCCCTTGCAATCATCTTTTGCTGCATGTCTCTCAGGCGATTTCCATGGAAGGTACCGCGTATGACGGATAATTCGTACAAGCTTTTTGCATCAGAGCCGTCTCCAGGCCACGATCCCCGGAAGCTAATCCTCCCTTCGAGATCCACCAACGACCTTTCCAATATTCCACAGCGGGATATTTTCCCGGAGGAAACGCCGAAGCAACAAGCTCCTAAAAGTTCCGAGGCTGGTGGTGCGGGGGGTGGTGAGGGCAACAACCAAGAAAGGAGGGAAGTGATTAAGGGACCATGGCGTCTATTACGACTACTTCCTAGGGAGAGTAGACACGTGATCGGGCGGATGCTAACCATCGACCCAAAGAAGCGGGCACAGATGCCGGAGATCCTGGACGAACCTTGGGTATCGGACACGGTTATCTGTAGGCAAGTTGGACATGGACAGGTGATCAAAGCAGAGGACCATACGCATGTGCTTGAACCTCCGGCTTCGCCAAGCAAGTAGGTTGGCAACAGGCGAAAAAAGGGCGTTGCAGAGTGTATTTTGGCATAGGAAGAAAAGGAAATAGTTTTTCCTTGGGCGTTGGGGAGTCACATATGTCTTGATCACTTTCATAAGCACAGCGGTAAGGGTGCAAACCGTACAGGATCGAGGCGATATAGAATAGAATATGTAATTGCGTATAGAGATTCAGGTAAAACTCTTTTGTCCATGTCATCTACGACTGCTTGTCAGCAGATGTTGGTTTATCTATTATTATTTAATGCGACGTATATTTGATTCTTTTTTTTAATCTACCTACATATTATGTACGGCTATATGCTAGGTAGATTGATATCTGGAAGATATAGTAGGCATACATGTTACCAGTATACAGGATGATTATTTGATATACGCCGTATGTACATCATGATAGTACTAGGTTAGGTATGTACTATGTATGTAGTTATGCACCCAATACATAACTATGTACGTAACGAGTTCCGGTAAGCTCGGGTGAAGCACAGCGAGTCGGGGACCTCGGGTCGACATGTAACTAGCCAAAGCTTGTCAATTTTCAATTCCATGTTCCCAGTTCAAACTTAAGTTTGCCCCCGGTAACTATTCGGTAATCGGAAAAACCTAGGGTTAAAAAGAAAGAGAAAAAAAAGAGAAAAAAAAAAAAAGAAAAAAAAAGAGAAGAGGGAATGGATCCACAGCCCCACTTGAATGTTCTAAAGCTTTCCAAAGATTTATCCAAAGATTTATCAGATCGTGATAGCTTCAAATTTTAAAACAATTTTAAACCATCCCAGCTTTCCAATTCGTCTCTTTTCACTCTCTTCCACAATAACTCTTTACTGTCTACTAGGTACCGTTGGTTTAAAGCTTTACACAAGTATCTCTCTTAATATATACCTCACAATGGTAAGCATAAATCCCCAATTGCCATCTTATGCATTATAATGTTATAGGGTATCTATGGCATGCTAAACTCAGGAATTCAATTAGGCCACCGCTATCCGATCAATCAAGTCCCTGGTCCCGCTTCTGGACCGTGTGCTTATCCAGCGCATTAAGGCCGATACCAAGACTGCTAGCGGTATCTTCCTACCTGAGTCGAGCGTGAAGGAGCTCAACGAAGGCCGAGTTCTAGCTGTCGGTCCCGGCGCCTTGACCAAGGAAGGCCAGCGCCTTGCCATGGGTGTACAGACCGGAGACCGAGTGCTGATCCCTCAGGTAAGTTGCGATACCTTCAAGAGCCGGTCATTGAAGCTGTTCCCTTTCCCCGACATGTTCGTAGAGGTGTCGCTAATACGTATCTTTAGTATGGAGGATCCCCCGTCAAGGTCGGCGAGGAGGAGTTCCACCTCTTCCGCGACAGCGAGTAAGTTTTACTTCTCCTTTCCAGTTCTTTGAAAATATACTGTACGGGTCGCTAATTATTCACCCCTCCATCACAGAATCCTAGCCAAGATCAACGAATAAATCAGCGGAGAGGAGAAGGAAAGAAAAACGATACCCATGATTCACGAGACCGATGTATCATATTCATTCAATGTACAACAGGAGGCACCAAAAAAAATCTCGGGTCAGTCTTTGCATAACGCAATGATGTATGATATTTTAACGGTCGGAGGGTTTTCATAAGAGAAAAAAAAAAGAAAAAACTTTGAAGGGCGTGATGCATCTTGAGTAGGTCTCAATGGTAGTCTAGTCTGGTAGACAGGATCGTCTTGCGATTCGAGATGCGATTAATCTCCACTCATCACTCCTAAACAGTACCTATATCTTGGGAATGGGTCATATATGAACGTTTCTCGTGAGATTTCGTCGGTGAGATTCAGAAGTTGGCTATACGGAGGTTGGTATCTCCCACTGAACATCCTCATCCTCGCAGAGCGTAAATATGCGTAAATATTTTGCAGGCATCGGGGTTTTTTGCAGCCATCTCAAGCTGAAGTGAACGCCACCTTAGCTGCCCAGCTAAGCCTTGAAACTTCCAATGTCTTCTTCATTATCTCGTGGCCAGCCTCCTTAACCATAGTATTCACGATTGAGAGGTATTTTTTTATTACATTTGCTATACACATTACAAGAATGCTACCTAGAGGGTAATCATCGCCATGAGGATGATGGACCAGGGTAAGGTAGGCACACATAACCGCCATGCACCTAAGCGCCTCCGAATTTCTCACCCGAGTTAGCAACCACATGGACCCAGGTACGATCAGGACCAAGAAAGATACATACATGTATCTCTTATAACTCATATGCTACCTAGGTAGGTACCTAACTAACATCGAAATCAGCGAGTGGGCGGCCGAGAACGAAGATCAGGAAGAAGAAAAAAAGCCATTGATGTTTCAACTTGACTCGGCGCAGCCCAGCCGATTGGTTAAAAGAAAAGGGGTCCAAATGTTGTAGGCGGTCGTTGGTACGTAGGTAGGTAGCTAGCCACCCATCTGGGCACACCCAACCTGCAGCCCGTCCGCCCGCCCCCTTGCCCCTGACATCACGACGAAAATATCAATGCTCTTATAGATGTATAGAATAGGGGGGGTAGGTAACATGTAGTCAGCCGCGTTTCCCCAGATTCCCATCAGGGCCTTGTTGAGAATCACTGCACGTGGTATCTACCTACCTACCTACCTACCTACATGCGCTTTATCTGCGACTCGAGGAATTGAAGGCATACATATATGCTATAGTACACACATTTACCTATGTAGATAGGATACCCAACTTCACACTCCTCCACGCAAACTCTCCCCTCATGAGAACGGCCTTACTTCAGCTCCCCTCCCCTCCCCCCCCTTTTTTAAATGAAGGGCAAATACATAGCAGAGGATGGGAAAAGGTCCCGTCGAATCATAATCGCGACAGT
The DNA here is from genome assembly GCF_022984875.1 of Hypoxylon fragiforme. Lineage (NCBI taxonomy): Eukaryota > Fungi > Ascomycota > Sordariomycetes > Xylariales > Hypoxylaceae > Hypoxylon > Hypoxylon fragiforme. Next base: position 72,757 of record NW_026054761.1, on the reverse strand, counting down.
CATCAACTGGTGGTGGGACTTTGACGTTACACGGCGTAAGCTTGTTTCTTATTTCCCTCCCATTCGTTTGGTACCTACTGTGTAGGCAGGTATTTTCGTTTTCTTCGTTTCCTCGGCATGCTTCTTCTGCGGCTCAACCCGATCTTTGGTATAAGACGGATATCCTCTCTTTCGTCTCATCTTGTCTCTGTTTAATTTTTTTTATTTCTCCTTTTTTTGCCCTTGACACTATGGTCTTCTTCTTCTCATAGGGTTGGTTGGCTGTTCAAACTTTACACCCGTGGGTTTCGTATTGCTTTACCTACCTAGTTTAGTAGGTACCTAGTCATTCATTTCGTGCGCATTTTTTCTCTCCTTCTACATACTACTTACGTTTATTCGACCATTCCATCCAACTACGACTTCAAGGCCCTTCAAGGTAGTCTATTCTCTCATTTCTAGTCGAGCTAGACCTTGTTTTCTCCTCCTCATAGCAACAGTTGCTTGGACTACCAAAACCCCGAGCACTTGGATCTCGGACGATTTATTCGCAAACACTTTCCTACGATTTCGACCACCTTATGTTAGCATCTCCTTCACCATGAAGCAAGCCCCCTCTCTCCTTCTCGTGGCTGCGGCAGCCCTGCTTCCTACCATGGTGGATTGCCACACTGTATTTACGACCTTGTTTGTCAACGAAGTATCTCAGGGAGATGGAACTTGTGTCAGGATGTCTATGGATCCACAGCATTGTGTCGATCCGATCGATGGCTTGGACAGCGATGATATGGCATGCGGTAGGCGATCAGATCACATTTCCGAGAAAAATTGCTTGCGGTGATGCTTACGTCTTAATCAGGGGTTAACGGGGGCAAGGCTGTCGCATTCACCTGTCCCGCACCGACTGACGGTAAACTCACCTTTGAGTGGCGGCTGTGGGCTGATGCAGAGCAGCCCGGGGCTCTGGATCCCTCACACAAGGTATGAAGCATAGAGGAATAGTTGAATATAAGTATCGCGTGTCTAATATTTGAGACGCAGGGCCCTTGTGCCGTATACGCTAAACAGATTAAGAACATGACCACGGATTCTGCGGCTGGCCCAGGCTGGGTAAAGCTTGTAAGTGTCCTCTCAAGATATCATTCACCTACCGCCAGTTGCTGCTACATTGCTTCAATCCACTTCCTCGCTCGACGAACTGTGGGATAAGTACTAACCCTGACAGTATAGTGGGACGAGGGTTATGACGATGCAAGCGGTAAATGGTGTACCGAAAAGGTAATTGAAAACAACGGCTTAATGTCAATTGACATTCCAAAATCGCTCCCAGGTGGTGACTGGCTCTTTCGCCCCGAGCTTCTGGCACTCCACAACGCCGACAAGGGCGACCCGCAATTTTACACCGGGTGCGCGCAGGTGTTTGTCCAAAGTGATAAAACAGGAAATCTTGACGTGCCTTCCGAGTACAGCGTCAGTATCCCGGGCTACGTCCAGGCTGATACGCCCGGGCTCACGTTCAACATTTACGAGCCCCGGTTTCCATACCCCATGCCCGGGCCTAAGGTCTATCAGCCTGCCGCCGACTCGGAGATGAAGGCTGCGGTGGCGTCGACTTCGTCTAAGGCTGTACAACAAACTAAAGGCACGATTCCACCAGAATACCTCATCAAGAACGCGAATTGGGTTGGCGTGGAAGTATCCAGCTACTCGACCGAGGACGGGTGCTGGAAGGCGTCTGAAGCGTGTTATGACCAGGCGTCCGAGTGTTATGACTCGGCTCCGCCGACGGGAGGCGCAAACTGCCGCGTCTGGGAGGAGAAATGCGACGGTATCACCGCCGCGTGCAGCGCCGGTGATTTCAACGGACCTCCGAATAAAGGAAAGAAGCTTCAGAGCGATGATCCGGCCCCACCAGCGGATATTCCGGGGGCAGCCAATACGGATATAGAAGTTAGGAGACGGTGGGGGCGACGGGGTACGTCCTTGGCTGCAAGCTTATCCTAGGTTGGGAAAGGGGCACAGGTATGTATCCCCGACCTGACGACCCGCGTCTGCATATAAATGGAAACCTTTTAAGCTGGTCTTGGAAGCTATTGGGACAAGAATGCACGAATGCACGTAATCTGGAACTATCAGAGCTACCTACCTTGGTACGTTAGATACACACCAACCTAACCCAGGTAGGTAGGCAGATAGGTAGGCAGGTAGGTAGGCAGGTAGGTAGGCAGGTAGGTAGGGACATCTGGAGATAGGCAACGTGTTTGGTGTATGCATACTGGGCACATTGGCCAGCACATCGAGTCGGCGTCTCCTATTCCCTTAGGTATCTAGACATTCCGAATTTTGTTTTCCAACCATCGATAAATTACCTAAGATTTTCTTGCGGTGACTAGTTAAGCCCGGTACCCCAGATTTTGATGTTCTTCTTACCTACAACACGTGTTGTGTGTTGGGTACGTGGATGGGCCTTGATTTGATGTGGGAGATACATACATAAAGGAGACAATAAGGATTGGTAAGACGGTTATCGGCTTGTGACAATGGCGGTGAATCAATGGAATATGTTAGTTTATGGGATCAGTTTAACCTTGGATGTTGTCATGAAGTATTATTCAGATTGTCTAATGTATGTACAATGTTCATTGTTGGATTGATGAAGTTGTACAAAGTGAACATTGAAGTGGATTGAGATTTGAGAACAATTGGAACTGGTATCTACGTACCAATTATGTATAAATACATACGGTAGTCGGAAAGCTTACTGGTCCATGCACTTTCCTCATGCCGTCTTGAAATGACGAATATCGGAGTTACAATCATGATGATGACAAAACATATGGATTACTAACGCATATACCTATTATACACCGTCCTACAAGTGGACGATATTGCTTGTGACTTCCTCAATTTTATATATATATATACCCATAACTATATATACCTCTAGCAGGTGCCTCCGACCTATTAACTTCAAAGTTATTCAATATAGGCAAGAATTACATAATCCCCAATTGATACCTCGACCACTTGAAAAAAGAAAAATCAAATTTAATCAATCACATCGTCCTCAGAGACATCTATCAACTTCAAGTCTGGTTTGCCTAGTATACCAATTGGACCAATTGAACTAGTCTAGCCTTCTATTAGGTACTTCAAATAGTATATACCATATATACCATCATGACAGTTCCTATCGACCCCGTAATCGACACCCCTCCGCGGGCACCCTCCCCTGTTCACGGCTTCGGAACCCTTGCCGTTCACGCCGGTGCTCCCCACGATCCTGTCACCGGTGCCGTCATTGAGCCTATTTCCTTATCTACTACCTTCGAACAATCCGCCGTCGGAAAGCCTGTTGGCTTGTATGAATACTCGCGTAGTTCAAATCCTAATCGCGACAACTTCGAGAAAGCCGTCGCTGCGCTAGAACATGCAAAATACGCACTGGCCTTTGGTAGTGGAAGTGCGGCTACTGCTACTATTCTTCAAAGCCTGGCTCAAGGTTCCCACGTAATAAGCGTGAGTGATGTATATGGTGGTACGCACCGCTACTTTACTCGCGTCGCCAAAGCCCACGGTGTTACCGTTACATTTACCCCGCAGATCGAGGTCGATATCGCCGAACATATCAGAGACAACACGAAGCTGATATGGATCGAGACCCCCAGCAATCCTACCTTGAGGCTCGTTGATATCCGGGCTGTGGCCTCGGCAGCCCATGCACGAGGTGTTGCCGTCGTCGTCGACAATACCTTTTTAAGCCCCTACGTACAAAACCCACTGGACCATGGTGCCGACATTGTTGTCCACAGCGTCACGAAATACATCAATGGACATAGTGATGTGGTAATGGGATTGGCCGCTTTCAACTCGGACGAGTTGCGAGAACGGTTGGCTTTCCTACAGAATGCTTGTGGTGGTGTACCATCCGCCTTCGACTGCTGGCTTGCTCATCGAGGTGTGAAGACGTTACATCTAAGAGTCAAGCAGTCAAGTGCAAACGCTACGGCCGTGGCAAAGGCTTTAGAAGCTAGCCCTTATGTCATTGCCGTCAATTATCCCGGCCTAGACTCTCACCCACACCGCCATATTGCTTTGAAGCAGCACCGAGACGGCATGGGTGGTGGCATGCTTTCATTCCGGATTCAAGGTGGTCGCGTCGCAGCAGAGCGGTTCTGCCAACTGACCAAGATCTTCACGCTAGCTGAAAGCCTTGGTGGTATCGAAAGTCTGGTGGAGCTACCGAGCGCCATGACGCATGCTGGTATTCCCAAGGATCAGCGGGAAGCTGTGGGCGTTTTCGATGACCTCGTTCGTGTCAGCAGCGGTATTGAAGAACCCGAGGACTTGCTCCGTGATATCCAGCAGGCACTAGAGAAGGCGATACAAGAGACTGCCTCTCATTCGAGCAATGGTGTTAACGGCGTCAACGGGCACGGGCAAAGCTAGACACGGGGACAGGAGCATTGAGCACTCAAAATTATAGAATTTCGGACATGGCTTCACGACAGGATTTGCTTTTGTCTATTCATTCTTCCACAAGACATGTGGTAGGCGTTGGGATTAGATGCGTTGGGCAGCATAGCATACAAATGAGCTTTCGGCTCATGGAGGAGATTCTGATTGCACGAGACGTCTTATAAAGTAGGTAGAAATAACGCGTCTTCTGTAACGCGGCTGATCATCAATGACTAAGTAGGTAGTATACGCCTCTTATAACCATATATTACGTACTGCTATCATTACTAGTGTATGTAGCTTTACATCCTTATCTACAATCATATACATCACGTACCAATGACTTGATTGCTCACCGTGGAATTCTAACGCTTCAAGCTTTGATTTGTTTTTCGTATGGCAAGCTATATCTTCCCCCGCGCAATAGGGGTGCGGTAGACCTACCTACTAATCGCACTGAGTGGTATAGATAAGATCGCAAACCTCACGGCGCAGGCTTATCGAATTGTGCGAAATGAAATTGCGGATAGGTGCTGCCAGCTTTCTTACTTGAAGGCAAGTTACGTAGAGTACCTAGGTATCTTCTTTATCACGTATATAATGGCTATAACGGGGTAAAAGTTGCTGCAGGACTGGTCTGTTCTAGTGGTCTTCATCTGACTTTTTCTTGAAGTATTTCGAGCCCCTAACTGACTATGTAGGTACTTAGCACAGAAGATGGTTCTCGACTACCTACTCGTATCGTAAGGCATTTTCCCGTTTTCTAACTCGCAGCTATAGCTACGATCATCTGTCGGATTGGGTCAAGGCAAGCGAATAGTATATCTATGATCTAGTCTGCGAAGTCATGATTCATCGTCTGACGATACTATCCTGGCAGGCATGTGTCAAATATGAAGTTATAGGGTTTACGAATGAACATTCGTTTGTCTTATAGCTACTGACTTATCAGGTAGGAACCAAGCGATCACTACCTGGTGAGATGTTAAACTAGCTCATTGTTCCTCCTCGAAACTGAATGCAATATTGGCCCTATGCGGTATACGTAAACGAATATTCTGCAAGTGCCAAGAAGGCTACATAGTTTTGTATGTTCTGCTGCAAATTTGCACGGCTCTCTTAGTTTAGCCAGCTGTGTCAGGATTCCCGTGTCTGAGGCATCGGGACTGTAGCTGAAGCAACTCAATCGCTATTATTCGACGAATGGAGTTCATTCTGTGGTTCTCATGATATCGAGAACCACCCAAGCATATCCCAAAGCAATATACAATGGATTTCCCTGATGCGAATTGGTGTGCTATCATCGAGGGTTGCATTGATAATGTCGTTAATCCATATCCGAATCCGAATCTTGATCATCTGACATGAATTAGCAAATGTTAAGTACTTGTTCATAACACCTGTGGTGCATTACTTACCCTCCGAATCCGAAGAACCAAGTTCCCCATCTTGATTATTCAACCCATTCTGCCAATTGATATGGACAGACTCGATGACCTCCGTAGAAAAGCGTTTCCCTAAAGGTTTTCAGAATTAGCACTGCCAAGAATTCATACCAAAGGACATATGTAGGAAATATTCACATACAATCTTGACCTGCCCATTCCACGACAAGAACACTTCGGGCATTTGTATCTTTGCTGAGATCTTTGAATAATGCTGGAAACATAGAATGACCATGCTTCTGTTTGAGATAAGAAAGCTTCACGGCGGAGAGATCGAGCTGAAGCTTCGCAATATGCTTCAATAGCTTGGCCCAATGATTGACTTTGCTTTCGGTGTTATGAATCTGTGCACATTGAAGGACAATTCTGTGTAGGCTGATTTGTCGTAGGGTTGATTTGAATTTCTTGAAAATGCTCAAGAGCAGAGATGGACGGATGGTTATCATCCCAATGTCCAGTTGCACTAAGTGTGGGAACTCGGGCGACTGCGGCAACCGTGGAAGAAGATTGACTCGTAAGTCATTTACATGTGCCATATCCTGCGCTGCTGATGCTGTAGTCTGCGACTCCGTGGGATCCTGCGCAAGCCACTGAAGAAGATCTGTCGTTTCGTGTTCTAGAGAGGAACGAAAGTTGAGCCGCAAATGCTCAAGGGCTGGGGTTTTCGAAAGAAACATGACAACAGACAGGGCGAGGTAACGTTTGAAGGATCCCTCATCGTTGATAACAATAGGCGAAAACGATGCTGATCCCAAGTCTAAGAAGAGGGTTTTGAGCCCGTTGAGAAGAGGGAAGATGGCGGACTCGAGATAACGAGGTATATGGAAGGCCTGATCCGGAAGATGACAGTGTCGTAAGATGCACTCTAACCGAGGAGGGTTGTGTGTATTCTGTGTCTTTCCTAGGGCCCGTAATATCGTCAAGAAGGTGTGGCTGATATATTTTATGGGGCCATCCTGGACGGTAATGTCAATATGGTGATCGAACCGAGGCACTTCAAGCATGTAACCTCCCGTCTCGGCGAGAAATGTCGGGGCGCCATAGGTTTGCCAATTATGATCAAGGCCTTCACGCCACCGACCAGAGGAAGCGAAGTCTCGTAGACCGACAGTTTCGAGGTTGGTCAAGCCTTGAAGAGCCTCAGTAAGAAGCATAGAGTCCTCACCTGAGCTGACTAGGGACTGATGAAGAGACTTCTCCTGACGCATCTTGTTGAAGCTAAGTGCCCCATCAAGATCCGTAAAGGGAGGAGGGGATAGTGAGTTAATATGCGTGGCTGCGGGCGGTCGCTCAAGGCTAATGATGAGATACTTTACGCTAGATGCGAATCTTGACTTGGAAATATCCACGAGAGCCTCGAGGCTGAAAGGGGTGATCATGAATTGTCTCTTTGTAAAGAACTCTTTGGCGAAGGACTTGTAAAAGGAAGCCTCGATGTGTCGACAAGTTCTACGAAGGTTTCCATACTCGGCAGTGGTGAGATGCGAGGATATGTTGAGAAGGACCTCAAGAGGAATGGTCAGAAGGCGGCTCTGCTTCTCCACTGGGGAGAGTTGAAGATCCATGGTTTCAGGTATGTCTCTTCCAGGCGTGTTTTTATTGTACTTCAATGTTGGTGGAAGGTAATGGAGGTACTAAACTGACCCAGCTAACTGCTAAGTAAGTGGATGGGTAGTAGGTACCTACCAAACCGAGGTTCAATGTAATTGAGGTAGGTAGAGATAAATTGACGGTCAATGATGGTAAGGGAATTGATGAGATGGGAGATATGTAGAGAAACGCGAAAGGTTCGAGTCACCCAAGTACGTAACGAACTTGGTAAACCCAAGATTGAGGAAAAGTATGGACGTATAGATATTCGTATGTAAGAGGAGAAAAAGAAAAAAAAAGAAGAATGAAGATGTGAGAAAAGAAGAAAGAATGTTGTTGTTGTTGTCTGCGTATATGTTTTTAAAGTTGGTTTTTTGAAGTTCAATGTTCATTCAATCTTCACACCACATGCGCCTGGGTATCGGGTATTCAAGTACCTTGGTGTGTGAATTTCAATCATTGACGTTCAATGGAAATAGCCAAATGCATTTATTGATTTCGTGTTGGAAAAAACTAACAAATCCAAGGTAAGGTAGGCTGAAGAAGATTAAATAAATACATTCTCGCAGTGTGTCACACTTTCCATTCTGGCATATTACCACTACATATGTATCAAATGTAGTACCTGCCAACATTTATGGTATTGTAAAATACATACCTTAGGTAGGTATATGAAGTTGTTTCCAGGCAGAACAGCGTTTGCCTGCCTTAGCTCTCCTTTTTCAAGGCAACACTAGGCAGGCTAGGTAGGTTAGTCACGCTAGTATCTTAAAATGATCTGTGCATACATATATCGCACATGCATACCTAGTACTAATATCATCCCGCACCCCGCTAGCCCACTAACCTTAGCCCGCTTAGGTACCACATGGGGAATTCAACAGCACTGACTCACTGACAGTGTTTTATCATCTTGCAACCTCGAACTTCAACGTTGACATTCATCTCCATTGTCCCTTATTATGTAGAATCTCGACAATGTATCGATGATATATATCTACCTACGGTAGGTAATGGTATCCTTTCTTTTCTTTCTTCTTTTTACCTTCCAAGCCAATTAATACCATATTCTCACATATTCTCAAATATCGAAAGTCATACCGAAAATTAGGACATTGCCCTGTACCCAATCCTTAACATACCTAGGTTAGGTACCTATACATTTGTATGCGATCGATCATGATGCGACCGTATTAACTATTTACGCACTACCTCATCTCTATCATATATCTTTCGAGTGGTCCTTGTAGTACTTGCTACCCAGGACTGCCTCCACGTCCAAACCTGGTGGATCATATGTCGGCCGATTAAAGTCTTGACTGCCTTGATCGTACGCTAGTCTGACTTCGTCGATCTGATCTCCCACTTCCATCCAAGTATCGCTGCAAGCTGGGATGGGAAATAACTTACACAGCCCCCAATACATCACCGAGGAAACAATGAACCCGCAGAAGAAATTGAAGTTGTAAATGTATGTCGCTCCTATAGGAACATTGCCCCCATTAACGGCACCAGCAAAGCCTACGACGTTGATGAGGATACCGCTGATATATGCTGCATACGCTCTCCAGTGAATACCATAAGTAAAATAGTACGGCCCAGTCTTGCGAGCATCGTAGAGTTCCTTGATATCGAGATAGCCCTTGCGGACCAAGTAGTAGTCGCTGCACATGACGCCTGCGATTGAACTCAAAAAGACCGAGTAAGAGGAGAGGTATGTGGTGAACTGATTAGACGATGTAAGCAGATTATAAGGGCACATAGCCAAGCCGACAAGGGCACAGATATAGCCACCACGACGGATGTTGATGAATCGCGGTAGCAATGCAGTCATGTCGGTTCCAGCTGAAACCGAGTTTGCTGCAATGTTCGTGCCTAATTGAGCTAGAGCGAAGGCGAAGGCAATGACAAAGACACCGAAACGTTGACCGGAACCGCCGTCATTTATAAACCGTTCTAATAGATCCAGGGGGTCCCAGATTGGCTCAGTCCCAGGATAGATGATTTGTGAGCTCGATGAAACTAGAATACCAATCAAAGAGGTGACGGCAAACCCAATTGGAATGGTGAAAAACTGGGACCATAGCGCATCACGCGGCTTGCCGGCAAAACGAGAGAAATCAGGATCGTTGACGATGAGTGTTGCGAAGTTGGCAATCGAACTCATCACCCCTTTGATGAATTCCCAAGCAAGGTCACTTCCTTCTATCGATGCACCTCGTCGAACAATAGGACCTGGCCCGCCAGCACGAACCAAAGCCCAAATCAAGTAGGCGATGGCAGCACAAGGGACGAAGTAAGCTTTGACAGTGAAGAGGTGTCGAATCTGATGTACTGGAAACCATATAGCGGGAAGCGACACGAGCCAAAACAGGAAAAACGATACATAGTCAGCTGTGGTCGTGCCCGATGATGGCGAGAACGTGTTTGGAATGGTCTCGCGATCCTATGAGAAGTTTAGTACTCTAGGTTCTCCCCTCGTTTGAGCGTCAACTCAGTCCGACTTACCCAACTTAGCCAAATAGACCGGATCATCAGGTACACGCAATGGCCACCGATGTACGACTGTACGCCATACCAAATACAAGCCATAGCGGCGCGATTAAAGACGGGCCAGAGACAACCCCAAATGCCGAAGCTAGACCTGTTCACGACGGGGAAACCGATATGGTACATGGCGCCGATGCGACCGGTCGCGCAGATGAAGGTACCGGCAATTGCATACCCAATCCACACGCAAAGCCATGACTGCCACCACGAAAGCCCATTCACAATCATAGACGAGCTAATCATCCAAGTGTTGATGTTGAAGGAATCGGCAATCCAAAAGCCAACAAAATTCCATGGCCCCCATTGACGACGCTCATGTTCGACAGGTTTGAGATCGTGATTTGTTAACTGAGAGGGGTTAGCTTCGGAATAAGCTCGATCGACGGCCATAAAGTGGCACCCAGGTTCGGTGTTACCATGAGTTGGGCTGTAGTGAGGCCATCTTCGTGATCCACAGCGACCTTCTCTGCCCACCTGCTAAGCCTCGAGCTGTGAAGCCTCTCCATTACGACTGATTATCGAGGACTGTTGATCTTGTTTAAGGGGGGTAGTTTGGTTCATGTATGACACGGAAGCTGAACGGAGGGGAGATGGAAGATGGATGATCTAGGAGACGATCTAGGTTTGCCTTGTATCATGTAAAAGCATCATCTGTCAAAACTCTAGATATATATAGGTAAACCGTAAATGGAGTATAAGATACTATATATGAAGGAGTTTCAAAAGATATATAGGATATAGGATATATATATTTGAGGTAGGTATGTAACGACAGTAGAGAGACAGGGGGAATGGAAAGAGAAAGAGAAAAGAGAAGTAGGTAAAAGATATATAAGATTTCACATCTTTCGAGGCCAAGGTTAATTGTATTTACTACCATGTAGTGCCATGTACTATGTAAGCTTGCGTCTGCGCCCTACATACATAGTAGTACTACTAGGGTAAGTACATGATATGTAGGTAACCTTGGAAGTATAAGCCTACATGTACTATAGTAGACTTCCTCATACATGCACCTATTTTCGCCTACTCTTCAACACAAGTTGTACTTCCAGTTGCCTACACCAGCTACATATCAAGGATCAAGGATCCCCACACTCATGAGATTCCCATCGCGGTACCGTACTAGGTGGATAAGGCTAGTCGTAAACAGAAGCCAAATCCACTTCTCGGTGTCACCGCTAACAGAGATAAGAAAGGATAAGAAGAGAAGTGATAAGGTTTTGATTGGCTGAAATTGACCCGAATGGCGTAAAGTGTATAAACACTTCAAGTTATATTCGTTTCAGGCTTAGCTTGTGCCTTAATGTCAGGGAACCCCCCTGAAGATAAGCGATCACTTGTGCTGCTGAATCCCAGCTATCCCGCAAATTATGACGCTTGTGCTATCCGCTATCTGAAATGTTGAAGGAGTTATGTGATCTCATCGAGCAATAAGTACTCGCAGTACTCTCGCATGTATGTAACACAATTTCTGCGCCGAGGAGGCATCAACCTTAACATTCCCCTAACATTCCTTATTACATATTATCGATCGTCAACCGTTTTCAAGCCTGCGCCTACCGCGGCCTACATACCTAGTATCATTGAAGGCATACATTTTCCTACAATCAAGCCAAACCACCCGTGACAATGGAGCTGAAAATTCATGCTAGGTATGTCTCATGGTCTAAATTTTCACTCCCACATAAGTACTTCCACATACATATGCTACGGCGTAGCACCATGGCAGCCCCGATCACGCCCAATATTGCTCGTGACCATCAGGGGTGTAGCCATAATCAAAAGGAAACGAAAAAAGGGCATGGAAATTCCTGTGTTAGGTGTATAGGAAGCATTTTTGAAGACTGGCACAGAAAGCACCTAACACCTCAACCCCGTTGAAGAACAAAGGGTATTGTCTGTAAAATGTGACAGAATTGTATCAAAAACAAGACCATTGTTCCCTCTCACCTAGATGGTAGCCTACCATAAGCAGTCGCTCAGATGGATACAAAAGCGTACAAAGCTCTTTCAACAATACTCTTCTTTTTCACTATCCAATATCAAGGTCAGTTCTCCCTGCTCGGGAATTGTACAACATAATCTTACCTACATACACAGGATCAACTATCATCCACACTTTCTCCAGGCAGGGAAACGAACATGGAGTACGCAAATCCCTCTTCTATCGAATTGCACTGTAGAGATCATGGCCTCTTAACTTGCTTAATATGCCTTCACAGTATCAACTCGAAGGCCGGGGGCCTGGCTCCTATTGAGGCTCCGATTCCCTGTCCCGAATCTGCTCACAGCGTCGCGCCGCTGTTTGAAGGAAATCATCTAAGTATTCGCAATATTTCCCGCTTAGGTTTTCAAGACGGCTTGAGTCCCGAGGACAGAATCAAGTATCGACATACTGCGCATTTGCAAGTTGGTGGCAAAGACTTCCATCGTACTTTTTTTTACTGCCCTCACTGTCAACTTTCATACCTGGCAGGAGGCGGACCCGGAATGTACGCGTCTCATCCGTCGCATATTGGTCCGGATGGACAGCGATATCTGAAGATCGTAGTGTTTCCTTGGCAGTTTTTGCGGAAATCGGAGCGTATTGCCTGTACCTCAACGTTCGTGTATGGCCATAACAGCGACATGAATATTTCTTACGAATGTGCGCCGAATACTGACTACGGCACAGCAGGCTGGAATCTGGATAATGCATTGATAGCAACCTTGATAATGCTTCTTCGCGATGTGGAGCACCGGATAATCCCGCTTCGGAAGAGGCTAGTTGAACCTGTCGTTTACACCAATAGCGAATATTTTGCCGGCCAAGCCTGGCGTTTTCGACTTATCGTTATTGCCCCTCTTCGCCCAGAGCTTCTTAACTTTTTACTTATGGCGAATAGTATGAAGTACAGCCATAAGCACAGGGCTTACGTGGAAAGGAATGGACTAGGGATCACTATAGCCCGGTGGCCAGTTACAGAAGAACGTCGGTATCAGACCGTGACCTTCATCAGAATGGTCAAAAGCCTAGCCGAACGCGGGATAGATGTTCAATGGAAGTGTGTTGAACCTGACGAGGTAACTAGTCAGGCGATGGCTTCGTTTATGAACCAGCCGTATAATTCCGCCCAGGAAGTTGTTGATGACTCTCTGGGAGCGGCAAACGAAGAGCAAGACGCGCTGGAGGAGGAAGAGCTATTAGAAGGTGATTCTAGTCAGTATATTTCAGATCACCACGACTACGAAGCCATTGAACGAACAACTCCATCTATGGACGATCGATCTCAATGGGACAGTGCACCTAGGCAATACGAAGACTATTTCGACGAGGGCCAGGGCCAGGACCAGTCCCCTTAGGTAGGTCGAGATTCGGGTAGATCCAGGTAGGTCTTGGTAGAGCTTGGTGGAGAATTAAAAGGGGCTTCAAAATACATAATTACATAGGTAGGTAGGTAATTTTACACCATGAATTTGACTTAATAGGTCTCTAACAATTAAGACGCTATAGCCATGCATGGACAACCAAATGTAAACTCCGTTTAACTACATGATTGTCGTACGCACCTCTCTAGCATGTAGAGGGAATCCTATTAGAAGATTTGGCATAAGTACCTAGCAAACCCTGCCTATAAAATCAACTACCTACCGACCTACCTTAGGTACTTATTATCTAGTAACACCCATACCCATCCATAGGTACTTACCTACTAGGTAAACAAGCCTTAAGAGAAAAATCACGACGACTTCAAAGAATCAACATATTGCTTCACCAGCGCATCCGGGCTCTCATCCTTGACAAGCCCCAGCCTCAGCGACGTACTCGTGTCCATCTCCGGCGCCCAGCTCCTCAATATCCTCTCCAGATTCGGATCCGTCTCCTCGCTAACAAACTTCAACCGATCCTCGCCCCCGTGCTTCGCCAGCGCGTCCAGCAGCTCCTGGATCGACGCCGATACGCCGGGGAAGTTGATGTGCCGCACATGGCGCGGCAGCCGGTCGCTCGGCATGTGCAGCACGCGCACGAGGTTCTCGAGCAGCGTCGCGGGCGAGCACAGGAAGGAGCGGAAGCTGCGGTCGCGCAGGGGTACGACGCACGGCTCGCCGTGCATGGGCTCGCGGATCATCCCCGACAGGAACGAGGACGCCGCGTTCGTCGGCCGCCCCGGACGCACCGAGATCGTCGGGAACCGCAGGCTGAACACGTCCAGGAAACCACGACGGTGCATGTCGTTGAGCAGGATCTCCGTCATCAGCTTGTGCGACCCGTACGTCCCCTCCGGCGTTGGCGTCACGGAGTCGGTTACGATGCCGGATGCGGGGAGGGGCTGGCCGTATACCGCTTGGGAGCTTGCGTAGATCACGCGGACCGGGCCATTGCTGGGGGCGGGGTACTCCCTCCGCAGCGCAAGCACCAGCTCCCGCACGCTGTCGACGTTCACGCGCAGCGAGAGGTCCCAGTCCGCCTCGGACCCGGCCGACATGATGCCGTGGAAGACGAAGACGGCGGAGAGTGGCGTGCCGGCGGCGCGGAGGAGCGAGGTGACGAATTCGGGGGAGCTGATGTCGCCCTCGAGCACTGTCGCGTTCTCTGGGTACGCCACGCCTGGCGGTACGGCGGCGTTGCGCAGGTCGGTGAGGATTATCCGGTAGGATGGGTCGGAGAGTAGCCGGGAGGCGAGGAGGGGGCCGATGAAGCCGCCGGCGCCAGTGATGATGATGGTTTTGGTGGGGGTTGGTGCCATGGTTGCCTTTGGGAGGGTTGGAGTGGAAGGATGGATTAATGAACTGCTTAGGTATACGACACGAATTAAACACAAGGTTCTCAGTAGGATGGTAGGATGGTAGGAAGATACTTGGGTCTGTAGGCAGGTAAGTTCAAGGATTTTATTTCGTCAACTGTAGATCCGATCACTTCGGTTTCTTTTAGGATATTTCGAGGAAACACCCCCCCTTGAGGTGTCCACCCCCCACGTACAAAAGAGAGGACGAAAAAGGGTTGCGGGGTTAAGCGGGTAACTACTTATTGTATATAGTAGTAGTGAGGAGTCATGGAATGGGGAGTCGGGTGTCCGTCATCCGTTGGAGTGCGGAGTTGCCCATACTGGCACTAGTTCTTCCGAGCTACATACTCGTGCTTCAAATACGGTGCTGTGATCTACAGACATTAAGAGCACCTACTTAACGGCCAGAGGTATCTATTTCGTAAGTCAACCCTAAGATATTTCTAGGTACCTAACTAACCCAACTGCTAGCTACCTATTTTATTAGTGACAAGTTGTTCCGGGGTCACTTCTCTTCAATATAGCTACCCCCTGAAGCATTGACAGTCGCGTAGTAGAGATCGTCCTCCGCAAGAATCACCATCCGACCATCCCCGGCGAAATTGAAGTTGGCACAAGTCTTACCGAGGAAGATTTTCCCAATTAGGGTGCCAGATGGGTTCCATACTTGCACGCCGTCACCGCAGCCTGAGTAGACGTTTCCGTTGGTATCACAATGAACGCCTGCACGATGAAGCATCAGAAATCAGCCCTGACATTTTTCAAGAAGGGGGGGCTTTTGAGTCTACATACCATCTGGAACACCATTATCAACATAAGCAAAGAGTTTACGGTTCTCCCATGTCCCGTCGTCTTGAACGTTGAAGCGGTAACTAGGTATAGGTTGTGAGTCATTACCCATAAATTCTCATGTGGATCATAGATGCATACATGCTTGCCGGGTAGGTGAAGTTCCATCCCCAGACGCCGCGATTTGCCCCCGTATCAGTGACATACGCGTATGCACCATCTGGCGAGAAGGTTATTCCTGATCAACAGAAATGCGTTAGAAACGTGTCAAGTCTAGTCAAAACACAAGAGCTTAAGTAGGTAGTGGGCATAACACTTTACCATTGACAAGACCAAACCCATCTGCAACTGCGGTGACTGCACCGGCTTCGTCGTTATATCGATATACCTGAGGAATGACTCCTGGGTAAGGTCGGAAGTTTTGTAAATATCCGTACAGACTATCGGTAAAGTAGACGTCTTGGTTGCGAGGGTTGACGGCTACATCATTCAGGGAACTGAACTGGCGCCCAAAGTAGTTGTTCAATAGTACTTATCATCAAGTATTAGTAAGTTTTTTTTATGTTCGTAGTTTTCAGCTCCGGATGACTTACTCGTGGTATTATACGGCTCTTGCGGGTTCATCACCACCAACTGTGAAGGCAAGTTTGGGCCCTGTCCCTCGGCCGTGAAAACGAGCTGTCCCCTGTAGTTTGTCGCGCCTAGAGTAGGTTCGTAAGCATCCTATTGAATTTAGGTAGGTTTCAAGTAGGTAGGTAGGGTTTACCATTTGAGTTGCGAATTGCTGGCGCGTCAACGGTCTGGACGTTTACGGATCCCGTGGCATTGCGCTGGCTCGAAACAGCCATGGCTTCGGGCAGCGCAATCTTCATAATGATATTGGACTTGTTCAAGCCCGTCCCCGCCGACGCCGCACCTGCATTTTGCACGAAGAACATTTCGTCGGTGGGTGGATACCTAACATTTGAACGTGTTAGAAGAATTATCACACTCATGGTGGGTATGTCCATCGTCTGCTAGCATACCAGACAGCAGCTTCATGAAACAAAAGGTCTTCCCCACCACTGGCGATGAGCGTCAGAGTGGGATTAGACCCTATCACGTCGTAAAAGCTGTCATGATATACGTGGAAAGGCTTCTCTGTTAACGTGTCCAAGGTTTGTCCAGGTGGTATGAAGAAATACTGATATAATGTTAGTTTTTTACTGGTACTTGGAGGACATAAGATCATATATGCAGGTGGCTGATAAAAGCGATTGTGAGATTGGGGTTATACCGAAGAGCCATTAGCTACTGTCACGGGGAGAACCGTGGGCAAGACATTGAAGGACTTCGCGTCAATGACTTGGGCCTGCTCAGGGACTTCGCGCTTCGCCAATGACTGGTAGCTGGATGAAGGCGAGCTGCTGAAGGCCCGAACTAGGACACCTGTTATGAGAAAAATGAAAGCAAATGAAAAAGAAATCATCTTGAATTTCCTATCGCTTGTTCCGGCTGGATGCTGTCCGGCATCTCGAACAGTTGTGGGTGACATCAGGCCGGACACCGCATTATATATGTCCTCGGTTTAGTTTGCAAACAGCAACCCGGCAGTTCGAGAGGGACTTGGGTAAGTGATGTGTAGATCTCCATCTTTGGTGGCTGGGTTCAAAGAAAAAAAAAACTTGAATGAATGGTACGGTACTAGGGTATATACCTAGATTCATACATAGTAGTACTTGCTATGATAGTGCACATGTGGGTTAGACGGAGCTTTACATATGTAGGCATGGATCCATGGATCTAGGTGCTCGATTGCTCTAACTAACCTTGGTCTTTCATGCCCCCTTTTCCTTCTCTCAAACGCTCAAACGCTCTTTCTACTCAGTATTTGGAAATAATATTAACTTTCGTACAAGTACTAAGTATCATATGTACCTACCTCTATATTGACATGTAGTAGTGTGCAATGTTTCTTACCATGTGCTCGCTGGGTTTTAGTTCGGGGAAGGAGTAGGCATCACGGCTTTATTAAGGGATAGGTAGAAAAGTTCGGATATGGGGTATCAGCATTGAATGTGGAGATCAGATCCGAGCGGGGAAAACGGAGATCATTTAATACGTCATTTAAAAAAGTTGGGGTATGTATGAAGTATTAGACGGAACAGGAACCAGTTGATTTCCGTCTTACATAACTATGTACCTAGTAGTTACAGAGTAGCTCAGCTGCCTTTGATTTATAATTCTTTTGTTAGTTAAACTTCAATGTTCCTTGTTCATCTATTGCTTACATCAATTAAAGCATCCATCATGACGGCTTCCAGGATGAGGATAATGACAATTACCTACACAGACATAGCGATGGTGATAATAGAGGTTTTTATTATTGTGGATTACTTTGCCTCTTTCTTGGCCTTGTCGAGAATCTCTTGGGCTTTCTGCGACTTCTTCTCCAGCACCTGCTTGATCTCAGACAATGTGTCCTTGACCAACTGTTCACCTTCCCCCGTACGCTTATCAGCTACCTCCTTAAGCTGCTTCAACTTGGGAAGGATCTCGCTACCCTGAGGTATCATGTCGAAATAATATTCCAGGCCAGTACCATTGGATAACTGCGAGCCCTTGGACTTGGTCTTGTCGACAGCTTTCTTAACGTAATCTTCGATCTCACTTGCGTCTCCTGACTCTACCGCACGTTTGACTGTATCGAATAATGCCTTCGCGTCACCTTGCTTCAATGCGCTTGCGTTGTTTTCGACCAGCTCCTTGACCTTGGGGTTCTTGTCAAGGTAAGGTTTCGCCTGCTCCATTCCCTTCTTCCAAGCCTCATCACCCAGCTTCTTGACTTGCTCGACCTTCTCCTGAATAAGCTTCCGTGCTTTTTCAAAGTTGTCCGCGCTGAGCCCACCAGAGATTATCCCCTTGACCTGGTCCCACGTCTCTTCGACTTGCTTCTTCGCTTCGGGTCCATACTGCTCGCCCATCTGATTTAGCTGGTCGATGCTGCCCCCGAACTTTTGTTTCAACTCGGGGTGATTGTCTAGGATATCCGAGAGTGCGCCGGCGGCGAGATTCCCTATTTTCGTTGACAAGTCGCCCAGTACATCCAATGCCTTTGACCCTGTCTCCAGACTCAAACCCGATTTTGACAGCTTCTGAAACTGTTGGTAGGCATCCTTTATAATATTGTCGACTTCATCTCGGTGGTTTTCGCGAATCTTATCGATGTCCTTGAACGTAGCGTCGACGTATTGGCGACCTCCAGGAATCCATGCTACGTAGGAATAGCAGAAATCCTTCATGTATTTGATGGTCTGATCGGTATCCGGTGTCTTCTCTTGCAGCTTCTCAGCGGCCTCTTTGTACTTCTTGTTGACCTCCTTCACTGTCTTGTTCACTGTCCTAGACGTCTTCCCAGCGGGGGAAAGAAGGTATACTGCGTATAACACAGCCCCGGTAGCAACTCCACCCGCGACACCGGCTGCGAAATGAGAGCTGTTGATGTTTGCATTACTGCTTGAAGGAGAGGACGTGGAAGAGGACTGGAAGCGTTTTTGATAGATTCTTGGACCCTTTGATGACCGGGCTATTCTAGGCAAGCCGGCGCGCCCTAAAGATCTTGCAGGTATCATTTCGAGAGTGTGGTGAGAAGAAGATTATATTGTGCAATTGGGCAAGAGCATAGATATCTAAGGGATGTATTAGGTAGGTAAAGCAATGAAGTTCAATATGTTCTTGGATAGTACACCTATTGATGTGAAGTCTCTGTACCTAGTAGGTAACTGCATTTAGGGGATAAGTAGGTGTATATTAGAAAATGGTGACGTGTTGGCGTATCACGGCGTCATACATATACTTAGTAGGTATACCTCCCCAGTCCGAGCAAAGTGTCACCATAATGTCGTGCATATTACATGTATGTAATCCCAAAAGCTTATCCCCCAGTCTGTAAATATCTGAATTTATTGATTAGGTACCTAGGTTAGGTACGGGAACGTAACCCTTGCCTCTCCCTCCAGTTTCCAGGGGCACATTTGCCTTCCCGCCATTTTTTAACGCCGTCCATTGCATAAATAATTTCAACCAACCTCTGACCCGATATGTTAATGCTATATTGTTTATATATACACAGTCTTGTGCCTTGCTTGAGGTGTCACAGTAGTACAGTACTAGGAGGTCCCACTGGCTGGTCGGCGACAAGGACATCTCGTTGCTCAATTTTAATAATTTTTATTGAGATATATTCTTTAAAGTGGCGATTTGGAAAACAAGTGCGTGCTTGTTATTAGTTGTTTGCTGTGCTTTTATCTTTTCGCTAGGAAGATGTAGATAGCTTTCCCTCATTCTCATTCCTTAAGGCTTAAGATCACTTATCTGGCAGCTTTATGCTTGCCGATCTTCTCTTCCGTTTACTTTCCGACTCACGCCGCCCCTGCTTGAAAGCAAAAACGAGGCTGATGGCAAGGCCGAGTGCTGCCAGTCCAATTCCCAAGTATAACGCTCCTCTGTAGCCTCTGAGTAAGTCGTCCTGCTCTGTGAGCCCGCCGTGGTCGACTTGCAACTCGACGGTGCCGGCGAAGCCAAGGCCAAGTGAGACGCTGTAATTGACCACAGTGTTGATCAGACTTGCGGCCACACCTTGATGTTTCTTAGGGAGAGACGCCGACATAATGATGGTCCCGGCCGGGAATGACATATCCATACCCCACGGTATGATGAGACTGCAGACGAAAGTCTGGGCCCAGTAGGTTTGGTCCACCGGGGCTACAGCTATAAGAATCACCCCAACCAGGAAAAAGGTCATGGACATGACCATAACAATACTTGACCGTACTTTCCCTAGGATAATACCCGTAGTGATAGAAGCGGCGAAGCCTGATGCTGGAATGGGGCTGAACCATGCCGAGATCTGAAGGGGACTGCCGTGTCGTAGATTCGTATAAAACTGAAGCAGATAGAAGAGCCAAATACCGAAACAGCCCCAACCGCAGGCTATGCATGCCATGACAAAGCCGACGTCGCTAGATAGGGCCGAGAAAGGGATGAGGGGCTCGACGGCAACTTTGGTCTCGATGACGAAAAAGACCGGGAGTAAGATCATGCCGAGCAAAAGACAGATATACACGTAGTCGCGATCCTGTCTCCAGCCGACCACCACGGCCTGGTTCCACGCAAAGTTGATGAGGACAAGCGACGTGACGCCCACGACGCCACCGAGCAGGTCAACGGCCTGAAGCAACTCTCTCCACGTGGCCGGCGGGGCGCGGGTGCGCGGAATCACCGGGACGAGGACGATGACGAGCACGGCCAAGACGACTAGCACGATGGCGAAGGAGAAGAAGGTCCACGGCCACCACACGAGGTCGAACAGCGCGGAGAACGTCGCGCCTACGATGGAGCCCGAGGGCGCGCAGGCACCAAAGAGCGCAAACGCCATGGCCTTGCGCATGCCGTCAGGGTAGGCGGCGCCGAAGATG
This sequence comes from Hypoxylon fragiforme, assembly GCF_022984875.1. Taxonomy (NCBI): domain Eukaryota; kingdom Fungi; phylum Ascomycota; class Sordariomycetes; order Xylariales; family Hypoxylaceae; genus Hypoxylon; species Hypoxylon fragiforme. The sequence continues at coordinate 51,721 of NW_026054761.1, read as the reverse complement.
GCGAGGCCGTTGGGCATCGTGATGGCGGGGCCGATGCCAGAGAGCACGCGCGCGAACACAAACATGACGTAGCCGTTCTTCGTGTCGTAGATGCTGAGACCCGAGATCATGGTCCACACCGCGAACCACGCGTACCCGATGCACAGCATGCGCTTGTAGCCGTAGATGTCGCCCAGCCGCCCCGAGACGAGGATGAAGGTCCCGACCGTCAGACTGTAGCCGGCCACGAGCCAGCTCAGGTCGCCGGGGTTCGAGATGCCGAAGGTGCGCCCGATGCTGGGGAGTAGGAGTAGTACTTGCCCCAGGCCGAGTTGCGTCGTGAACATGGACAGGCAGATGACGGCGATGAAAGCGACTTCGCGCCATAGCGGCAAGCCCATGCCCGGGTAGACCTCGGGCGGCAATGCTGCTTCGTCACTCTCCCTCGGTGGCTCATGTCCGTCTGTGTTCGGGAGGTCGACGTCTGAGAAGTCTGACTCGTGTGGTGGATATGTAGCCCCCGCTTTCGCTATCCCGCTCGTAGTCACGTCCTCCTCCGACGAGTTATCCAGAAAGGTGAAGCGATCTTCATACCGACCACCACGAGGGCGGCTTTGGTTATTGGCATTTTCTCCCAAGAGATCAAGTTCTGAGCCAAAGTCCCATTGCGTTGTGGTCTTCCGTCTCCAATCTGCGAGGGATTCTACGCTGTCCGGATCAAATGTGTTTGAGATTCGATTGGTGTACCGCTGGGTCGATGGCTCCGGCACCGAGGGGAGCCGGATCGAAACCTTTCTAAAATATGGTTAACTAGTTGTCAACTAGTTGTCATTATATATTACAGAGAACATTTGACATAGCCTACCTTGGGTCTTTCGCGGACATGGCACGATCTCTTGAAACTTAAGGACTATGATGGTGAAGTTGAGTTACTATACATGCTTCCCTATGTATGTAATCTTGGTGGTGCCCTTTATGGGGAAACATGCCGCTTACCTTAAAAAAGTTCAGCATGTAAAACATGTGTATATATACTCGGAGTTCGAAATCCCTCGGTGTTAAGATACGACGACAACCGGAACAGGTAATATAATATGGGTTGTTAACGGTAGGCCCGATCCGAGGATCGATATCCGATTGTGGCTCGGAGACGGCTGAGCCACTTGGAAGTCTTTCAGCTTGCTTATATATTACCTTCAGGGTTCTCAGCTGACTTTAGGCAATGATACAAAGAAATTGGAACCATCTGCGGGCGAGAGGGAAAATATGTAAGCTCGGCACCGGCACGATATAATGGTGCTCGTCTACCCGCATTGCGTGATCCGCATTCTGCAATCTGCATTTTCTTGGACTTATCTCTTTGTCTATTTTAAATCGTCTTATTATAAGGCAGCCTAAGTCATGTAAGTAAGTTAACAGCCATGGGACTCCTCATCCTTTCAAAATTACCAAATGTAATACGCCGTTCAGATCATTTAGATGGTGTAAGGTAAATGTTGGGTCTGGACTCTGAAGATCTCACACTCACGGCTAAAAAACGTGCTAAGAGAACATTGGCTGTATTTACGCGAACTCAGTCTTGCTTACTACGTCGTCCTGAAGGAATTTAAGGCACACACCCCAATCTTCTATATATCACATACCCATGCAGCCCATGTAGGTATGTATGTAATAGCATTGTATTGTGTATTGTATGAGGTATTGTATTGTACACTAGGTTAGCTGCTAACCAGCCTAACCTACATACTACGCCGTAAGTATGTGCCATGACAGACGGGGGGACGGGCCATACCCACGCCGAACCTCCCGTTTGCCACTAACCGTATTCTTACTAGATACGGTAATTGTGTGTATTTGCCTGTTCCGTTGCGCTAGTTTTAGTCAAATGGAGTCGGTGTTAAATTCCATTACCCCCACTATATAAGACGCCGAAGCCGGGGTCTAGGCCCCAATATGCCGCTACTAGGTGGGCATAGTATTATGTATTGTACCTGTATTATGTGCCTGTATTATGTTCTGATCAACTTTCAAAGTGAATCCTCCAAGCTACCTAGTAACAAAATAGCGCCAGATTAAGCGGGTCTTATGCGAGCTAATGTTTGGTATAATAAATTTCAGCCAATCAGATGAATTAGACGTCACAGTATTTCACTGTATGATCAACACTATTTTACACATGCCTCGCTCAATCTTACCTACCTGCCTTTGGTACCTTAGTACCTGGGGGCATCGCCCTTATTGCTAAGCATCAAATCCTCACTTGCGTACCTAGGCATCCTCAATTCTCACTGGTAAGCTTTTTCCAGCTAATATACGAAGATCACAGCCAAAAGCATGGTGTGGGATGACTAGGACTGCAATCCAATCCATCTTCTAAAGAAGTTTCCATAATTTCTATACCTCCAGGACCAAATTCTCCATACTGAGGGCCGCGACCTTCGCACCTATGATCACATACGACGTAGTATGATGCTATTTTTGAACATTTGACATATTCAAATGCATGAAGCCAACTGCCTGCAAATCTTCGATGTTCTGAGTCGATGAAACATTGCCTAGGCTGTTCTTGAACATGTGCAACAGAAGCCAAGGCCATTGGAAGAGTTGTTGGCAGAGCCGCAACTGGATCTGCGGGTAGAGTCGTAGCCAAGCTCTTCTAACTACCTAAGGCAGCCCGTACCTAGACATAGTGTGATTCTCAAGGTTACCTCCATGCTTAAGTAGGTAGTGGATTATTTAGAAGTCAAGTTTTAAACCCGATATCTCCAGTCGGTAGTCCTACATACCTATGTAAGTTGTCTCTTCAAAGCGGAAGACTTATATAATCCTTTGCGCCTGGTTACACACCGAAAGGCTTTATAACTTCCTAACTTAGGTACCTAATACATGGTCTATACCTACCCTAGACAGGTACCTACATGTAGTAGATAACTAGTCTATAACCACTACTAAAGGGGGGCCAGTAAAATCCCCCCTTTGAACGGGCTATGCAGAATTCTATCATATACGAATATAATGTAATACCTCCAGCTACAATGCTGCTACATACCCAAATTAGCCACTTTTATTTTATTTTTCTTTGGGTTACATTATTTGTCATTATCCCGAGGTTACATCATTTGTCAAATGTAGTGGATTCCATTATTCCATGGGGATTCCGTCTGCATGTTGATTAATCACCACCCCCTTACCTACCTACTTACGTACTCTACCAAGGTCGTTGCTAAGTAGGCACCTAGCCATAGCTTCTCGCACAAGCTCTCCAGCCCTGCAGCCCTGCAGCCTTAGCTTTACCAACTACCTAATTAAGCTTTCCTTCATCTCCTCGTATAATCAACTAAATCCTTCTTAGCTAACCTAGAACCTTTCAAGTCCGCCTTACACAACACAATCCCGCTATAGACCCATCAGCCAACCACCTTTTAAGTCTTCAATATTATCTTGGCGTATATTCCTACCTCATCAGTATCTTACCAACTTACCTAGGCTATGCGTTTAGTCGAGTTCTAGAAAGCTATCCTAGTTATGAAGATATCGAGATTTTACTGGTAGATATTTCGTACAATGAACGTCGAAGACTATACTCGGGCAGTGTATGTAAATAACAGCCTATTATTTCTTATGCACTTACCTATTCTAAGCTTAGAGTGAGTGACTGTTTAGGCAAACATACTTGTCACACCAAGGTTAGTGAGATAACGCGGTACGTTAAATCCTCAGGGTGGGCGGAATCAGCGGAATCCTGACGCGTGGAACCTCCACGCACTCGATCAAGATAGCGCCTCGTGTCTCCCATGGTCTCCCATGTGGCTGATGCCTGGTACAGGCGAGATCCAGCAGGATCATATGTTTCTGTGACGGATAAGTGGGTCTAATCAGCTCCCCTTATGTGAAGGGATTCATCGAAGGTTATACGGAACCAGGATGCCCGCTGATTGTCAACGAGCAAGCAGATTGGTTGGCCATGTCGTGCTACGTGATATGCGGTAAGAGGGTCTAACACCCTCAGCTACAGGTTTAAAGGAACCATTAAAGGAACTGAGCCCGGCTTCACTACCTACATGGCCTATATATATTGTCGTCGTTTGCATCTTGGCATCCTAGTCGTTCAGGAGTTAGCTGATTGTGTTACGTCGAAAACTAGAATCGAATGATGACCGATGTAGACATGGCGGCGCAGACATGGCGACCACAGATGAGAATAGCGGTAGGTGGTGATGCTGTCCCCGTCGTAGACTCTAGATCGAGGGTCGGAAAAGTTGTGACGCTGACATTAAAGTGATAAGTGCGAAGAGTGCCGACGAAAAAGGATAAGATGCGATAGGGGAATACCACAATGCATGTCTTGTGCTACTTCTGGGAAAACATGCGTTGTGAGAGACAACTGCCCACGCAGAGGGCCAAAGAAGGGATACCTCAAGACGCTACAGAACAAGATAGGTAAATCCCCCTATCAATCTTTCTACCTTCCACCTCTGGAATTTGGGCTGATGGAAAGTCCTGCTATGGTAGAGGACCTACAAGCCCGGTTGAACGAACAAGAGGCATCGACGACGGAGACAAGGACTCGTTCGCCTTCTCATGAAGAAATCAACTCCGATAACGACAATGGCGGCAGCGTCGATACCATCGAAGTTCAGAGCACATCCACTTCTACCCCTATAACACTAGGTGATATTCAGCTATGGACGCCGCCGTTAGATGTCCAATTTCCCATCATGCAACCAGCGCCATGGGAATGTATCGAGAGCTCGTTTCCAAGTCCGGAATTCCCATCATTAGACTATAGTCAGGAGCCAGCTCCGTTTTCAATGGGAGTTGGACTTCAAATCACTCCTATGATGCACAATGACCTGTAGGTTTTGGACCCTGACGGCTAATTTGCAGACCAGTAATGTTAACATTTCCTATAGTGACCAACTCTATTTTGACCGGGCCTACATGTTTGCCCCTATAGTGCAAGCACATCGCTATCGTTCCTGGTCCAAACAGCCGAATAAGAGCATGCAACAGACTTGCCTACAGTATGCCATGTGGACATTCGCGTCATCACTCTCCAGTCAGTTCCAAGTTGCCGTACGACAATTATACAAAGAGACAAAACAGCTTCTGCATACAATCGAGTCAGAGGAACCTTGCCACCAAGTATCCATCGAGCAGGCCCAAGCGTGGCTCTTGCTTGCGATGTATGAGTTGACGTGTGAAGACTACCACCGATGGATGATGTCCGCTGGAACCGCTTTTCGTTTGATCCAGATGTTGAGGTTGTATGAACTGGATGTAAACCAAAGCACCCCCACTACGCAGGCCCAGGATCAATATGCGGCACAGCTTAGCCCCTCAGCACAAGTCCAAGATGACTGGATTGAGGTTGAAACCAGGAGGCGGACATTCTGGCTCGCTTATACAATTGATCGGTTTACAAGTATGATCGATGGGTTGCACATGTTCTTCGACGATCGGATGGTTAGTATACCCCACTCCATCTTTCTGAGTATCAATGTATTGACTTGTTGCCAGATCCGTACCCTCCTACCAGCCCCCGAAGTAAACTTTGCTAGTGGTCGTCCTAAGAAGACGAGCTTTATCACGGATCTGGTCCGCGATGGCGACCTGGAGCGGCCGGACGATGACTTGTCTTCCTTTACAGAAACCGTTATCGTGGCACACATCTGTGGACTCGTCCTAGATCATAAACAGAGACCTCTAGCCAGAACTCGCGATACCACTGTCGACTTCTGCCACCGACACCGATATATCAATGCGCTACTGACACAGCGTATCACGATGCAGCGAGTACATGCCTCAGTAGGACACTTGGACCCTGTGCTTACCTTTACTGCTCTGGCATCACAAATCTGTGTGCTTATGCTTCACGACTTTATCGAAACCAAGCCGTTGGGCAACAAAGCACAAGCAACACAGCTGACTAAGGCTCTCCATGGCGAGTATCAGCAGCAAGCACTGGATGCTGTGGCTGATATACCTCACCTGGTTGTCGCACTTGACCAGCACTTTCAGGTAAGACAAGCCCCCTGAGTGACGGCGAACAGTGTGCGGCCATCGCGCCGATTTTCCATGCCCAAAAGAAAGAAAGGAAGGAAGAAAGAAAGAAGACAAACGACTAATCTCATCATACAGACACATCCATTGACACCTATCCTACTCCTACTAGGTGCTAGATTCTCGCAGTCGCACCCGGGGCTGAATGATGCCTCCAACCAACTCATGCCTTGCATCATATCCACACTGCAGGCTTGTATCAACCTAAATAGGCTTTCACAGAACTTTCTCCAGCTCATATGAGTCCCCTTTTTGTTCTTCTTCTCAACGTCATTTTTGTGGTGTTATTTACCGGGGGTCGACCAGGCAAAAGATTTATAGGTACGAATTGGTGTTTCATATATATACCCGCACAGAGCAATGGCTGCTAGAGCTAGATTTATGTTTTTGTTTTTATTAGATGGAACTTGTCAAAGGGCGCAGTCCCGGCGCGAAGGATTCAAGGAGTAAGGTGTGGGTGGAATATTACGCATAAAGTGCGCAACCCTCTCATGATGGCTCAAGAGCGGATATCATGATGAGGTACTACTAGCAGTAGATAGACCGTCAGAGTACGATACGATACCTAGTACTGTGGAAGACAGGCACTATAGAGGAAACTCAGAAGGTAGAGATCAGTAGGCGAACGCGCCAATGCTTGTACCACTGTAACTAGAGGGCTTCGACCCCATAACTGATATAACTGATACAAATCAATGCAAGAAATAAAAGACTCGAAGGTACGTAGGTATAATGAACTTAGTCGTTCTATTCCAAAAGTGAGTGCATCTAGATGTAGTATCACACTGAAGGACATCGGATTGACCAAAGTAAATATGTAGAACTGCATGTGTCAAAGACTTGAAGTATAATAAAATATAACTTGAGCCGCTAGTTACATGTATTCTATGAAGGAAATCTACCCAAGTACCTTACACTCCACGTAAAAAGTCCAAGATACCACAATACCTATACATACAACTGTCAACCATAAGACATGATACCCTTTTAACACCTAAATCCCCGTACAAGGTTACCCCGGTAGTCTACCTATAGACCCATAAATTAAAAGTAAGAAAATAATAGCGCCGGTTATAGTGTAACTACTAGCTACCCATCCAATGATTCCAATCAATACAACCCGACATAGAGCTCTGTCTAAGCAGCCACCACAAGATGACGGCTCTTTTCCGCCACGGTAGTAGCTAGCGCGGCCAGCGACGGGGTCTGCAAAATATTAAAGATAGAAATATCCGCAGCTGCTTGAAGAACCAGCATGTTACGCAGCTCGACTGCGATCAGCGAATCCACACCAAAGTGTGCGGGCGGCTTGCTGAGATCGATCTCACCTACTGGCGTCATGAAAATATCGGCTAGCTTAGTGGCGATCGCCTCGCCGATGAGTATCGCTCCCTCTTCCACGGAACCAGCGTCCCCAAGCTGCGCAGCGAGCGACATGCCACCGCGGTCATCGCCATCGCCAGCCCCAGCCGCTGCCTTGCTGCGGTGTCGCAGTGGCAAGAAGCGGGCATCTCTTCCAAGCTGCGAGCGGCCATCAGCGTCCCATTGGGGACCAGGACCGGAGTTAAGACCAACGATGCGCTGGACGCGGCCGCCGAGCGGGTGTGTCACAGCGGCCTTGAGGGCGCGGAGCACGATGTCCTCATCAAGCATGGTGAAATCGCCATCCTTGCGCAGGCGGTCGGCCACCTTCGCCGACTTGGACACGTACCCGATGTCGGAGATAGGGCCGAGGTCGATGGTGACGCCCGGCAGCCCCTGTGTCTGCCGCCAGCGCGCCAGCGCGTCCTCGTACGTCCCACCGGCCGCATAGTTGGTTTGAGATGTGATACCCACGATCCCGGAGACTGATGATAGCATCACGAAGAAGTCGAGCGATCCTTGTTGCGAGAAGGCAGAGTGAAGGTTCCGTGTTCCGTCGAGCTTGGGCTGTAAGCCGCTGCGCCAGTCGGCGAGTGACATTTGCTCGAAGACCGCGTCACGCAAAAGCATGGCGCCCTGCACGACGCCGCGGACCGGAGGTAGTCCCGCCGCCTTGCAGGACTCGAGGGCCTTGGCTAGGTCTGAGGCACGCGACACGTCGCAACTGACAGGCTGTACGCGGCACCCGCCAATTGCGCGCAGCTCGTTAATGAAGAGTGCGCCGTCGGTGTGCTGGTTCTTCGGAAGGTCAAGGTCGCCGGCGCTGCGGGATAGGAGGATCAGGTTCTTGGCACCATGCTCAACCAGCCAGGAAGCGACGGACCGGCCGATGCCGCCAACGCCGCCGACGATGAGGTAGGAGGCATCGGAGCGTAGTTGTACGCGGCTTGTGAGACCCTTTGGTCGAGGGACGACCTTGGCCTGTTCGTCGGGCTTGGAGGATAGCACGACTTTGCCGGTTTGAGCGCCTGTCTGCACGAAGCGGAAGGCTGCTTGGACGTCTTGCATGGGGTATACGGAGACAGGGTGAACTGGCTTCAGGGTACTGTCGTTGAAGAGACGGACGATCTCGACCAGTGAGCGTTGAACGTGAGGTCCGCGGTGACGCAAAAGCGTCGGCACGTCCAGTGATGTGAATGAGATACCGCGGGAGAAGGACTCCAGTCCGACCAGGCTGTTAGCCTCGATCTCTCCCTTGCCGATCTCAATTAGATGGCCCAGCGGTGCAATCGCACTGAGGCTGGCCTGCAGCAGCGGACCAGGCAGAGAGTTGAGCACGACATCGACCCCGCGCCCCTTAGTGGCGGCTAGAACGGCTGGAGTGAACGAGGCGTCGCGGCTGTTGAAGATGTGGTCGGCGGGGATGCCGTACTCGCGCTGGAGCAGCTGACGCTTCTCTGGAGACCCTGCTGTGGCGTAGATCTCGGTCACGCCCAGGTACTGCTTCGCGATCATGATAGCGGCCTGTCCAATGGCACCGGCAGCGGCATGTATGAGCACTGACTGTCCCGGCTCGAGGCGAGCGGTGTGAACTAGTGCAATGGACGCCACGGTGAAGGCTAGGGGAATGGAAGCGGCAGTCTCAAAGTCCATGCCATTGGGAATCTTGACAACCCCGTACCACGGGGCATAGGCGCGGCTGGCAAAAGAGGAGCTCGGCAAGACTGCCATGACACGGTCGCCAACGTGGTAGCCATGTTTCTTAGCTTCCGCCCCGACGCGTGTAATGACACCTGAGCATTCGAGACCCATGGATCGATCCTTGAGCTGGGCCATGGCCGCCGATACATCGCGCGAGCCGAGTCCGTATGCTCGAGGAGTGATCTCCACCGTCTCGGATGCCAGCACCTCGTGCTTCCACTGGCTCTCCTCGTCGTCCGCGAACGCTAGTGTGTCTAGGTATCCCGGGATACCCACCTCCAACTTCAGGGGGCGAGTCTCCTGAAATAGGGGCTCTAAGGGGATGCTGTCATCCTGGTTCCCTTGTAGCAACTCGCTCCAGTTCGGCACCAGCGAGCCGACTACCGCATCGTTGCCCTGCTCATCCTTATACACACGTGGGATCAGCAGCACACCATCTCTCTCCGCGTACTCGAAGTCAGTCGGGCCACTCTCAGTGTCATCAGCGTGCCCGAAGCCTTCCTCGAGCACCCGCACGATGGTGTCAATCGTCTTCGTCTCACCACCCAGTGACCACTTCTCCGTCGCGCGCGCGGGGTCCAGGTCCAGCGACAGGTATCGTCGCCCAATGTACTCATTGCGCAGCACGCGCAGGAATCCCTGGCTGGCGGCCTGTTCGGGCGTCTCGCTGTCCACAGCCCCGCCAGTCGTCACCCACAGCAACCCGCTGCACTGAGTCACCATCGCGCGTAAGCCTTCCATGCGCGCTGCGTCCAGGTCCGCCAGCATTGGCGAGTCGATCTCGCCCACGAAGATGCAGGTCTTGTTCTTGTACAGGTCCAGGCTGCTTTCCTCGAGCGTCAGGTGCACGGGCGCGGGCGAGGCCGCGGAGCCGGACTCGGTTATGGTCTCAAGTTCGAGGCGGCAGGTCAGCAGGTTGACGAAGCCAGGTGGGGGAGGGGTTTGGCTGCTGGATACGATGACGATGCCGTTGCGGGCGTTGGCGCGGCTCAGGTTGGGCTTCTGCGCATCGGTGAGGGGCACTGTCGACATGAAGATGCTGCTACTGTGGATAGCGTCGCTCTGTGAGTCGTGGACCTCAAGGTCGACGCCGCTGAACCCGGCGTCGAGAAGCACACCGTCCCAGAAAGAGGTCGTGAGGGCCGGGCTGGCGGTTTGGTTCTTGGTATTCTCCACGAACAGCAACGTGCCACCTGGCTTCAGCAAGCTGTGCACATTGGTTACGGCGCTGGCCACATTGGCGGCTGCGTGCAGGGCGTGGGACGCGACGATGATATCGTAACTCCCTAGGGTGAACTTCTGCTTCGCAGGCCCCTGCTCAATGTCGAGTTGGTCGAACTCGAGCAGATCAGCCCAGTCGGCAAGGTGAGTACGCGCATCCTCCAATGCCTCGGAAGATGGCTCTGTCACGTGCCAGCTACCTACCAAAGGTGTCTTGGGCGTACCAAGTGCGGTCAATAGTTGAAGTGTGGCGTGAGGCCCGGCTCCGGCGCCAATTTGGAGGACACGGGCAGCCGGGTTCTTGTGCACGACCTTGCGCAGTAGCGTGGAGAGCTTCTTCACTATATCCGCTTCGGCGTTGGACTCAGCGGGGGCGGAAACTAGCTGCTTCTTGACCTGTGCTAGAGCCAGGGCCTGTCTGAGCGACAGGTCGGGTCCCCACTCAAGCTTGCTGCATACCTCTAGCTCCCACTTGCTGGTGCCAGCGGTGGTGGCGGCGCCCTTGTTGGCTGCGTCCTGTCGCGCTGTGGCGCCACTGCCACGTCCCAAAGAGGCGCACTCGAGACTTTTCATCTCCAGCACCGGGGCGTTTGTCTCGCTGTCCAAAACAGTCACGTCTACACGCCCGCTTTGGGAGTCATCGTATAGCAGGGACGTGTCGCAGCGCAGCGTGTGGCCGATCTCGCGGCTTATTTGGTTAGACACCCACATCGATGCGATAGAACGCGGTACCTTGGGGTCTTCCTGCAGGGCTCCGACGCTGGGTAGCGTGGAATAAAAGGCTACAACAACAGCATCGAGCGTGATTGGGTGAAGCAACGTAGTCGCTGCTGCCACTTTCGGATCAGTGTCAGAAGATGCTTCGTGTCGGACCGTGATGTCGCATAAGGATCGCGGCTCACGCCCGTCCTGGATGATATTGCTCGTATTCTGGAATAGGGGGCCGTGGACAACCCCTCGTGCTCGGAGATTGGCAAACAACTCCTGAGGGTCCTTCTGGCGTGTGTAGATGGATAGCGGGCGGCGCGTCGTCTCGGGAGCTTCCGCCTCTCGCTCCGGCGTGATCATGCCGCGAGCGTGTAGCGTCCACCGGTTCTCTAGTGTCACAGATGATACCTCGAAGCGCCACCATCCACGAGCGCCGACTTCTCGCTCGGGGACTGGCTGGAGCGTAGTCCGGATCTCGACGCCGTCAGCGTTCTCGGGGACTACCAGGGCGAATAGGAAGTTGACGTCACGTAGACGGAATCCCGTAGCAGGCTTGTTCTTCCCTGCGGCGTTTGCCTGCTCCTCCAACTGTCTTGCAGCCTCAATCGCGAGGCAGATGTAGCCGGCACCCGGGTATACGATACTTCCCTGCACCATGTGATCGCGGATCCAGGGGGTTTCGGCAAGGCGTAGTACACGGCGCCATACGTTTACACCGGGATCTGTGCCGGGAACGGGCATACCGAGGAGCTCGTGAGGTGGCTGACTGCGCTCGCGGATCGCCTTGTTGACTCTGGCCTCTTGCCAGTGACGCATCGAGTGGTTCCAGGGGTATGACGGCAAGTCCGTCAAGACGCGGGGCCCCTCGTCATCGTATGCGGGCTCGGGGAAATTGATCTCGCTCATGACGAGAGGGTGTCCCTCGCGGAAGAGGTTGATGGCGGCCGATCGGATGCTGTCGCCGGCATGCTCGTCGCGTACCAAGGCACCCCAGTACGGCAGCTCGAGTCCCTCGAACTCGGGCAGCGACAGGATCTCGCGGATAGGCCCGCCAAGGGCCGTGTGTGGGCCAACCTCGAGCAACACGTCCACACTTCTACCGGTAGGGTCATCTAGATCGCCTAGCACCATGTCAATGAAGGAGTCCACGAACTCGACCGGCTGCACCAGACTGCCGACCCAGTGGTCGGGGTTGGCGATTTGCTTCATGTCGGTGATACGGCCACCTGTCACGGCGGACGAGAAGATCACCTTGGTTTCTGTCTCGGCTGCCTGCAGATGCCGCTTACCGTCTTGTGCGATGTCGCGTGCCATCTCAACCCGAAGACGCTCCCGGTAGGCATCCGCAAACGGATCCATGTGGTGCGAATGGTAGGCCTGCTGGACCTTTAGACGACGCGCAAACACGCCATCCTCCTTGCACAATTCCTCGAGCTCTTCGACGGCAGGCGCGTCACCAGATATGGTAACACTCTGAGGGCTGTTCACGCAGGCGACGACGGCTTTGCCGTTCTCCTTCTTCAGCTTATTGAGGTAGACTTGCACTTCTTGCACACCTAGGCCAACTGCAGCCATGGAACCCTTGGCGGCGCCGGCTGGGCGGAGAGACTCGTCTGCTGCCAACACGGCACGGTAGTAAGCCGTGGCCATGGCTTGGCGATGCGTGAGGGCGCCTACGGCAAAGGCAGCCGAGATCTCACCTGAAGAGTGACTCGTAACAGCCGTGGGGGTGATACCCCACGATTCTAGTAAGCTGACCAAGCCGATCTGCACCGCCACGCACACAGGGATGCTAATCTCAGTGGAGTGGACTCGGGTGGTCTTGCGGTCACGCTGCAGCTCCTCGAGGAGCGACCAGTCGGCACCGAGGGCGTTTAGATGCGCCTCCGCCGCCTCGATCGACCGGCGGAAGACCGAGTACGACGTCAGCAGCTCGCGGCCCATGGCGTACCACTGCGCACCCTGGCCCGTGAAGACCATTCCGATGCGCGGACGATCTGCAGATCGCCGAACGGGCTTGAAGCGAGGGGTGGCGAGGGCTTGGATGGCGGTCTCCAACGTGCCGTCCTTCTCGAGACGGACCTGGTGGGCTGCCACCCACTGGAATAGCGTTCGGCGTTCGCCCAGCGTGTAGCTGAGATTGCGCAGTAATTGCTCCGAGGCCTCGTAGTTGAGCGACTTATGCTTCTCTAGATACGCCTGGAGGTCCGAGACCATTTGCTGGCAGCCCCGCTCGTCGCGCGCGCTGAGGATCAATACTTTGGCGTTGTCGGTTGTATCGTTTGTATGATGGTGGCCATTGGTATAGCCGTTACCGTTAGTGTACCCGTTGCCATTCGAATACCCGTTGCCGTTGGTAACTACATCTAGATCTGCCGTGGAGGTCCACGGGTCAGCGCTCTCCAAGATGACGTGAGCGTTCGACCCTCCGTAGCCGAAGTTGTTGACGGACAAGCGACGAGGGCCATCAACCAGACTCTCAGGCCATGCCTCCATCTCAGTCGCCACCTTGAGCCGCCAGTCCTTCAGCTTGAGCTTAGGGTTGGGCGTCTCATAGTTCACGGTGGGTGGGATCAGCCCCTTTTCAAGGCACAAGACACCCTTGATCATGGCGGCGAGACCCGATGCGGCTTCGGTGTGACCGATGTTCGTCTTGACGGAGCCTATGCGCAAGTAATTCGCCTCGTTTTCACGGCCCTCACCTTGACTGAAAATGGCAGCCATGGCCCCGGCCTCGATGGGATCACCGGCCGGAGTTCCGGTGCCGTGGGCCTCGAAGTACTGAGTACCGCGGGGGTCGAGGCCCGCGCGGCGGTAGCATTCGCGCATAAGTTCGACCTGGGCGGCGCCTGATGGGGTCGTGATGGTGTCTGTCTTACCGTCCTGGTTCAGCGCGGTCTCACGGATGACGGCCCGAATTGGGTCGTTGTCGGCTAGCGCGTCGGATAACCGCTTTATGACCAGGGCGGCCACACCTTCGCCACGGCCATACCCGTTGGCGCGTGAATCGAATGCGTATGATCTGCCATCGGGAGACAACATGCCCAGTGATCCGATCGCCTTGAAGGTGTCCGGGTTCAGCATCACGTTGGAGCCGGTAACGATGGACATATCGGCTTCGCGGTTACGCAAGGTCTGTATCGCCTGGTGCAGGGCCACCAAGGTTGTCGAACATCCCGTCTCCAGAGTCATACTCGCGCCTCGGAAGTCAAAAAAGTGCGAGATGCGGTTGGACGACATGGGGCTCCAGGTACCCACCACGTTGAACCGTGGCAGCCTATCCTCATCGCGTATTATGCCCTCCTGGTAGTCATGCGTGAAGACACCGGCAAACACGGACGTCTGGGATCCTGTTACCTGCGAGAGAGGCAGACCCGCTACGATTAAGGTTAGTTTTTTCTTTCTTTCTTTTTATTTGAAGAGCTGACCACAGGAGGAGGAGGGGGGGATGAGGCAGTAGTAAGCATAACCCACCATTTTCGAGCGCTTCATAGGTAGACTCGAGCTGCAACCGAAACTGCGGGTCGATCGCCTGCGCCATCTCTGCCGAGTAATTGAAGAACGCCGCATCAAAAGCCGCCACGTCCTCATCAAGGAAGTGCCCACCCTTGACATGTGTCTGAGCACGGTTATCACTTAGTTAGTACCTTTCTGCGCCAAGAATGCGTACGCCAATGCGCGGGAGGATATCACTTACCGTGCTGGTTTTTTCGTGGTTATGGTGATAGACTCCTTTCAGGTCATACCGATCTACCGGGATCTCGCTCCACCCAGTCTTCCCTGAGGCCATAAGGTCCCAGAGCTTGTCGGGGTCGCTGACACCACCGGCAAACTTGCAGCTCATGCCAATGATGGCAATGGGCTCACTTGCCCACTCGCTGTTGTCTGCGTCCATTGTGTGTTCTGGGTTGGATATAGTGTGTATTGTGTGGATATAATGTGGTGTCTGGTCAAGGCTATGCGCTCCCCCACAGTGATGATGTCAATGATGATGATGGTAAAAAGAATGAAGATGAAGTGGACTAAATTGTGCTTAAGGCTCAGGGGGTTAGATCGAAGAAGAAACTGGTTGGCATTTATTTGAACCAGTGGTCTATTTAGGATGCCTTTTCTTTAGTTGAAGTAGGTGAGTAGACTGCGTATCTCAGGGGCTAGATGTTTATGTTACCAACCCAACTATAAAGAATCGTTGAGAGGCTTTTCTTATTCAGACGAATCTCAAAACACCACAATGATGAATTTGCTACTGCCTAGTGTATATATGGCCATCCTCTAAGTCACTATCTATCTTAGTATATACAGTACGCCGCCACCTTGAGGCAGTCAATTCTCACAATCAATTCTACGATGCCGACTAGGGGCCGGCATTGTCAGCACTCCGTTCCTGAACGACTTATCAATTTACCGCATAACTCACGATAGATAGCTGTAAGCATGTGATGGAGGATTGAGCGGCTGACTGTGCTATGTTTATTATGTAAATAAAGTATTGCCGCGCACAATAGTATGTCCGCGTGGGAAATGTTGTCCGGAGTGAAGTTCAGTTTAGCACCTTACCAGGAGCGTCTTAGAAGCGAACCCAGAGGCGTAGTCCTAATTGGAATAGTATATGGTGTGATTCCGGGCAAAGAATTATACATAATTACATACAGTACGTAGGTAGGAGTATTCGAAGGAGGCTGAGAGATCCTTCCGCTCTGATTGATTAATTTAATACCATTATTTTAGGAGTATTTTTAGTATTGATCTTACATGCGCGAGCTGAATGCAGTGCGCTGTAGCCTGTACCATAACTTTCGCTCAGCTGGAACCAACAGTAACAGCTGGAGGATTGTGGGTTCAACGTCCTGGCGGGGGGGAGAATCCTTCCAGCCCTGCCTAGAATTCCACAGCCCACTTACACGGGTCGTCTCGATGGTATTTAACTGATGGAACTTATAACCATATGCAGGTCCGTAGATCATAGCTCGAAACTGTAGAACTCATCAAGGCCGATAGGGAAAACTTATCCATTCGTTTGGTCCAGCTGCTTCTCTTTTTAAGTCTCTTTTTATCCGTTTAATCCGAGGGATATACAAACACACCTTCTCAACTGTGTTCATCATGATGAGAGCGAATTTCTTGCTTGGCAGTCTTATCTCCTTGGCCTCTTACGGCCTCGGCGCCTCACCGGATACGTCATCCTTTTCAGCTGCCGACACTATACAGCGAGACATTGCTATCATTGGTGGTGGCTCTTCAGGTACACACGCGGCTATCAAATTCAAGGATGCCGGCAAGACTGTCGTCGTCATTGAGCCTCAAGCACAACTAGGAGGCCACGTGAAGACGTTTACCACCTCTTCAGGGGTACGCGTCAACTATGGCCCTTCCAACTTCCAAAACAGCACCGCCGTCACCGACTGGTTCTCTCGATTCAACATTCCCATGGTGCAGTACCAGCAGCCGGGTACAGGCGATAAGTACGCTGACTTCAGCACCGGCAAGGAGCTAGCGGATGGAACACTCCCTCACCCTGACTTCGGTGCATACCTCCAAGTGCTTGCCAAGTTCCCATACTTGGAAGACTTTGCGCACTTGCCCAACCCGATTCCGGATGACTTGCTGCTGCCATTTGGCCAGTTCGTCGAGAAGTACAAGATCCAGAGTGTCGCGTATACTCTCGCTCAGTTCGCCACTTCCAACGGCAATGTTTTTGAACAACCGGCGCTGTACATCTTGAAGGTTGCCGACATTCCTTACGTCCAAGGCATCATCAACGGTGCCGTCCTAGCCCCGGCATCATATGACGCCCAATCAGTCTTCCAGAAGGCTCAGGATTTTCTCGGGTCCGATGCCTTGGTCAGCTCCACCGTCAGCAGTGCCACCCGATCCAACTCTGGGGTCAGCCTTGTGGTCAACACACCCAAGGGGAAGAAACTCATCAAGGCGAACAAGTTGCTGGTTACCGCGCCCCCGAAGGTCGACAATCTGAAGCCACTGGGACTCGACTCGCGCGAATCAGGCATTTTTTCCAAGTTCCAGAACAAGGCGTTCTACACCGTTCTACTTAACAACACCGGCCTCGAGGAGGGCTTCCGCTACTACAACGCCAAGCCCGACGCGGGCAACACCTACAACGTCCCCACACTGCCGGTGTTGCAGTTTATCTGGGCGACCAAGGACGTGGACACGTACTGGGCCTGGTACAGCTGCGTCAACACCCTGCCCGACGAGACGGTCAAGGCGAACATCATCAAGGACTTCAAGACGCTGGCCCCCGGGTCTAACCCGCAGATCATTGCCTACTCCAACGCCGGCCCTTCGGGAGTGGGCGTCTCGGCCGATGAGATTAAGAAGGGCTTTTACACGGACCTGTTCAAGCTGCAAGGGTACAAGAACACCTGGTACACTGGCTCTGCCTGGATCTCCGATCACTCGGCCGGCCTGTGGAACTATACCAACTCTGTGTTGGTGCCTGCTATGACTAAATGATTGGTTTGAGGGGATGGGCAGGGGATGGTTAGAAGGTTTTACATACATGGGTATTGGGCATGTACTAGGACCGGAGTTGAGCATGATGCATCCCCCTTTTTTCGTTTGCTTTTTGCGTATCGTATTCAATTCTCATGGGTTTATTCCCTGTTGGCTGTAATAATAGTCACATATTCTAGTTTGAACTTAGTACCTAGATGCAATATCAACTTGTAACATTAAAAAGCTTTGTCAGACATTTTGACATCACATGAGTTTGTATTCCCACCTTCATGTTTTTACTCAAAAAAAAATCTTTGCTGCCCATTTTTTTCTAGTCTGATATTGAAGGGAGTAAGTATGCCAAGCGCGGTACTCGCATTGTTTAAGCTTTTGGCTGAGCGGTTGCTCGTCAGACGATAGTGATACGGCTGCATCCGCCTGCCGAGCTTATTACTGGTTCCTTCCCGAGTGTGTAAGCCGTAAAATCTTAGATATAACGGTAGGTGAAGGCGGAATTAGTGTATACTACCTATAGTAGGGATATAAGCTTGGCAGGCAGCAGCTGAAATCCTTCCGTAACATCCTGTCAGACACACTAATAACAGGGTACCTAAACCAAAGACAATTGAATGAGAGACCAATCATTCACCTTTTCGTGTAGCGGTATAGTCTGACACATCCTCTAGTAGAAGGTTAACCACAATAGGGCTAGGGTTAGGATTACTTATCTGCTTGCATTGCCAGATTTACGATTCGAAGAGCGGAGTGAAGGTGATAGGTATATTTATTTCATTTCATGAGTCTATGGGAGTGGGAGTATCCGTTATTCAACTTTTAGGTACACTTTGCCTTTGCCAAAACAATATTTCAATTACCGAGAAAAAATGGGTGCTCTACGACCAGGCCGCCTTGTTCTTCTCGGCGAACTGCTCGAAGCTTAGGGGCGGGTGTCCTGTCACCCTCTCGACGGCATCCGACGTCCCCTTCTCGAAGTTCTTGGAGGCCAAGAGCTCTAGGTTAGTCAGGAATCGGGCAAAGTACTCTGATAGGTTGTGCTGGACCAGGCCCGCAATACGGCCCGCTTCATCTTGCTTGACGTGCTCAATCTTGCGTCCGAGAACTTTAGTAAGGATCTCGGCAATCTGTGAATGCATTATATGTTAGTAATTGGTGAACTAGGTGACTTTCATTCACACAGAAATGAATATGAGGGGTGATCGCACCTGATCGTAAGTCAAGTTCTGAGGCCCGAGGATGCTGAGGTCAGAGTTATACGACTTCTCATCCGTCAGGGCGTGATAGGCCACCTCGGCAATATCATCTGCGCTAATAAAGGGGATCTCTCCATCTTGAGCAGCGGTGAAAATCTTGCCCATCTTGCCGATGGTGAACTTCAGTCCATCTTCAATCAAGTTCTCTATGTGAAGTGAGAGATATTAGCGACGAAATAAACATTGAATCTGAACCGATCAAGGTCAACGAGCTAGGCCTAACGTACCCATAAACCAAGACGGGCGAAGCACGCAGTAGTCAACACCAGACTCGATCAGATGCTCCCAAACTCTGCCCATACCGTCCTTGCCAATTTGGGCCGAGTTACCGGCGCATAGAACGAAACGACTGACACCTTTGGTCTTGGCAAGATCCACAAACTTGTTCATGGGAATCCAAGGCGTGGCAATCCGGGGCTCCATCATGTAGACGGCCTTGATCGGTGTGGTCTCAAATGGCTTGGTCCAGGTCGACTCATCACCCATGTCAAATTTGACGGTGGGGTGGCCATTTGACGCAGCACTAGGGCCTTGACGGGAGCCTAGGAGATAAGGTCTCTTGTCAGCGGCGAGCAATGCCGCAACGCGGGGGGCGGTCTTGCCGCTGCCACCAGTGAGAAGGATAGACATGTTGGATAAGGAGGATTTGGCTAATTGTGAAATTGACATTTACAAGTTGAGTTTGTATTTGTGTGGAGGGGTAGGGTGGAAGGAAAAAGGAAGGAGGATTAGAACGATATATAAAGGAAAACATAAGAAAACCTTGAACATAGGCAATTGTGATTTTGTTGTTTAGGTACCAATTATGGGTGCTACGCCAGGCACCTGTTAGGTACTAGGTAGTATCAGGTATCATTCGCACAAACGTTACCGCGCCCTCGGAACGGTAGCTCGGAACCCCGAATCAGTGTTGGCTCACAACCGTCATGACTGTTGCACTCGGGCCGGAGATAAGATCGTATATAAATATAATATAAATATACAAATGGTCGCCTCGGATTTGTCCCGGCTGACCGAGCTTGCCTGAAAGCGATGTTGTGTAACAAGACCAGTCTAAGAATTGTAAGAACTAACGGTGCAACAATGAATCCTCCAGAGCTATCTATCCCATAGGCAACCATCCCTATCGTGATCCCTGTATCAATCCCTGTGATTATCACTCCAAGCGCCATTCCAGCGTAAAAAAGAAAGTGGACTGATGCATCCAATCAAATCTTCTCATTGTAAGAAAAGTTACCGAAATAGGTAATATCACTTTTTCGGATGTACTATTCGCCTATGTGGCGCGTGGGGGGGCTACCTAAACCACATATAAGTAAGCATGTCAGGCACAAACAGGCGCGAAGGTCGCGGCCAAATCCTACAGCATAAAAGAATTTCCATACTTTCGGCTGCAACCTGCTCAACTCGGTCCTGGCGGAAGCGGGATCATATACACGCCACATACAAGCCGCACGCATACATGAGTGTTCGGATGAACTTGATGAGCCGGCGGTCTTGAGGTAAGCATTCCTACTATGTTAGTATCATGACAGCTTTCGGTGATGGTACACTTGACATCAGGAGACAAATGGATGGTTTCAGCTGTAAGATCATCGAAAAGTAGATAGACAAGTAGACATATAAAGAGACATGTCATCGACCTGTATTTTCACAGCATTCCAAGTTCAGCCGACAAAAGTACCATCTAAATACTTGAAACAACCATCCATATCCACGAAAACACCGCAACCATGACCGTCACAGCCCTCCCCGCCAAGCTCGCCGGCGAGCCCCTCAGCGACCGCGAGGCCGTCGCCGACATCTGCTACGCATCCTTCGCGGCCCTCGACCACGGTGACGAGCAGCTGCTGCGCTCCGTCGTGACGCCGGACATCCACACCTTCATTGCGAACAAGACGAACAACAGCGCGGACGAGCTGAAGGCCAACGTGTTCGACCACGTGGGCACCAAGCTCGACACGGTCCACTACCTGACCAACATGCGCGTCAGCGTTGACACGCCCACCACCGCGCGCGTCACCTTCGTTGCCCAGGCCGTCCACTGCCGCTCTGGCAAGGGCAACGAGCCCGGTCCCAACAAGTACACCACCGGCGCCCACTACCTCTGCTCTGCCGTCAAGGCTGACGGTGTCTGGCGCCTCAAGGACATGGAGTCGAACCATGTCTGGTCTGAGGGTGATCGCGCCGTCATGAAGGGTGCGTAAAACACACATGGGACTATTGGCGCTGAAATGGGTATTAAATTGGGAGATTGGAGGCACGGATTTTGCAGTTATCACTTGGGTTTAGTTCAGGTTAGGTCCCTAAGTTTACTACCTAAACGCTGCTCAAGTTTATAAAGTTGCGAAGGCATTCACTGTAACTTCGTTCTTTGATATATGTGATAGGTAGCTGCATTTCTAGTGATGGAATTGATGAGCTGCTTCATCACTGCTGAAACTTGTGGTCAACTAACTCAGCGAATATCCAACGGGCGTAAGAAACCTTGGAACCTATGTTTTAATGGCCCGACTGTCTTAAATAACTAGCTTAAGTCAGGTTGGTTGTTGACAGATGTATTGATATAAAATAAAGACAATAAAAAAAAAAATTTTGGAGAGCAATCATTCGCCCATTAGTGTAGGAGTAAAATTTGATAGGTGTTTTATGATTCTTATGAGCTGTAACTACCTACCTAAATTGAAACTTACCACCTACCTAGGTAGGTAAGTATCTAGGTAAGCTATCCAGTCACGTAGTGTAATATCGCAAGCCGATTCTCTACCACTTAGATAGGCCATGTCTATTTATACCATCCATGGATGACTTAAACCATCCAGCCTACAAACCTACTAGGCAGTATTCATTTTTCTCACAAACCTGTACAGGTTAAAGTACCGTAAGGAAATTATCAATTTCTATCATAACAGCAATTTACAACCGACCGCCTATGTCCCTAACCACAAATACTTATCTAACACAATACTAACCAGAACAATCCACAATCCTTAGAAACGAACCTCCCCCCCCCTTCAGACCGCCAAAGGTGCCAAGACATCAAAGCTCGTGATCGTCTGAGCAGCCCTCGCGAGCTTCAGCTTGAGGCCCTCGGGATCGCGTCCATCTCTCCATTGGTACATGCGGCCGATCTGTCCCGAGTTACGAGGGACCCATTGGCCGCGCTCTAACCTAGCGCGACTATACGTCTGTAACGCTTCCTTAACCGCATCAGCGGAAGCGCCCTCGCGCTTCGCCTGGGCGTGCACGGACTCGAGAACCTTGTTGACGACGAGGGCGTCCTCGACGCCGGTGCAGGCGCCGATGCCAAGGAATGGGGTGCTGGCGTGGGCGGCGTCACCGACGATGCAGACACGGCCTTTCGCGTAGGTTGGCGGCGGGTTGTCCGTCATGTCGTAGATTCCCCACTTGGTCATCTTCTCCGGGTAGTACTTCCACACGTCTGCCGCGTGAGGGCACCAATCCCGGAAGATCTCCTCGATCTCGCTGCGGTCCGCCTGCACGGTCATCCGGTTGGGGTTGGGGAAGTCCTTGGCGTCGTAGGCGAAAATGGCAATGTTTAGCGTTTTTCCGCTGTTGACCTGTTTTAAAGTGTATCATCATTAGCAAACTAGTGCAGCGCGCATAGTGAATGGGATGAGATGGCTACGAACGGGATATGTTAAAAGGCATGCATTCGGACCGCAGTGCATGCATCCACCCTGAGCAGTCTTCTCGCCCATGGCGGCAACACCGACGTCGATAGGAACCATGGTGCGGTAGGTAACATTGTGCGTGTAGCCCGGACGGCTGGCTGGATGGTCGGGGCCAAACATAGTTTTGCGGGTGCTGGAGTGGACGCCATCGCAGCCGAGCACAACGTCAGCCGTGGCCGAAGTTCCGTCTTCAAAGTGAAGGACGACCTTGCCGTTCTCTTCATTGTCGTCGTAAGTCAGAAGCTGCTTCCCGAAAAAGGCGGAATTTTCGGGTAGTAGGGCCGCCATCTCCTTGAGGAACTGCGAGCGCACACAGCCCCAGAAACAGAGCTTGTTGTTTGGAGTTCGGAAAAGCAGAGCCTTAGACTCATCCTCGGCATCCTCTCGGGTTCGCGGGGTGTAGCCGTCCCAGTAGCTGTTGCTAGAATCGGCGTCTGTTTTTTGGCTGATACGGCCTAGGATCTCCAGGAGATCAGGGCTTAGCTGGTTCATCCAACCCCGGGCTGCCTCAGTAAACGCGAACCCGGCGCTGACCTCGGTCCAGGTCGACGCACGCTCGTAGATAGTAGCCTTGATGCCTCGACGATGAAGACCCACTGCCGTCATGACACCGACTATACCACCCCCCACGATGGCTACCTCAAGGGGAGCTGCATCACCGTTGGTGGTGGTGTTGTTGCTGTGGTTGCTAGTCATGGCAAAGATGTTGATAATGACACCGAATAGGACGATGATGAAATTGTGGATTCAACTGAGAAAATAGCTGATAAAGAGGCAGAAGAAGTATATTAGATAGGAGGCAGGTATCTATGTTTCGTTGATTAGTACTTACTGAATAGATAGCGAACATCGTAATATGTATACCTACTTTCGTAGGTAGCTACCGGTAGCACACCAATGAAGCCAGGTCGACGAACGAACGATAAACTGACGATTTTTGAAAATCAGTTCAAAGTCGCCTCGCCTAATGGAATAGAATATTCTTGCGGCTGATTCCTGCTAAGAATAGTATCGCTTACAGCTCAGGTCCGGAATTTTGATTCCCCTTGATAGCATACTCATTGCTCAGGAAGGATCTGTAATAAACCAGACTTTTAAGACTGGAAGGATTTGCTGCGCCATTTCAGGTCCACTAGGCAACCCAATTCTTCGGATCGCTTGACGATAGGGCATGGACTGGGGCATGTGAAATGGGGATTTCGACCATTGAGCTGAGCTGACGTGTAAGCCAGCTAGAGTCAGTAATGTCGTTTCAGAATTTATCGCAATAACTTTTGCGCTGGAGGAAGGCTTACGATAACCTTTCGCACCTTCGGGGTGAAATTACCGCGAATGATTATCACAACAAAATGGATTATCACGACGGAGTTGACTATCACGATGAAATGATGAATGTTGTCAGGACGCAGAGGACGCCACGTTCTAGGCTGAACTATAGCCGTTTTGTCAAATCATTGCCGCGGGTATGCCGTTCCATAGATAGCGAATTGCTCCAGATATCGCTTGTAGCCTCCATCATATATCAAGTCGACCTTGGCCAGCCCACGAGAATCAGGTTACAACAAGTATTGGCACAACCTCCCTTAGATGTTCTTCACATCACTATCACTATCACTTCCATTCTAGACTAGACTACTATGTGCCCACGCCGTTAAACAATTTCTCATTCGCTACGCCAGTTGGCTTTCCCTAGATTACTGTATTACAATATTTACTTACTTACCTCATTATATCATTATATCCTTACCTCCTTACCTCCTTACCACCTTACCTACTTATCTAGATACTTACCTTTTCACGACATTGAGTAACAATGACGACTACTACTCTACCTGCCTTAAACACGCGCAAGGCGAAGAGCTTTGTTTTTGGAGGACACATCGGGCCACAAACCAAGAAAACCCTAGAGAAGCATGTACGGCAAATCTTGAACGGGCCAAACGCAAAATGGATGCTAGATACCCTGGCCGACTTACCACGATACTGGGAAGCTGTCATAGAGAAGATCCCAGAGATGGCCGGGACGATGCAAGGTGCCCGTCTACTCGCTGATTTCGAATCGTGGCTCCGAAATGGAACAGCGGCCGGCGATTCGATAGCCCCCGATGCGGAGATTCCGGATATCTGGATCGGTTTCATGATGATCGCTATTCAGCTTGACCAATATTGGCGGTATCTAGAGTTCCGATTCAACGACGCGACTGGAGCTGTAGAAGACCCACAAGCAGAGTTGGTGCGCCTGCATGAGTCCGGCGGAAGCAACCATGTAGAGACAGTGGGTTTCTGTGCTGGAATGATCGCCGCCGTAGCTGTGGCAAGCTCCCACAACCGACTGGAATTCGAGAAGTATGGTGCTGCAGCTCTACGCATCGGAGTTATGATGGCGGCCCTTGTAGGCGCCTGTGATGAGTGGAGCAAGGGCCAAGGCAAAGGACGATCCGTCTCGTTGGCCACAGCTTGGAGAACACCTAAGCAGGGCCAAGATATGGCACGCATTGTTGGATCAATGTCTCCTGATTCCTACGTCTCCGTGCTCTTCGACGAGTCTCGGGCCACTGTGACGACTTCGGAGCGCCTCGCGACCAGACTGATCAGACAGCTACGGGCAGCAGGTGTCACCACGATACCGCTCGCCTTCAAGGGCAAGCTTCACACGCCTGGTGCGGAACGGGAACGCCACACCAACGCTATTATCGACATATGCCACGCGATGCCTGAGCTAGAGTTCCCCGATGCTGCCGGTCTGGCGTTGCCCACTTACCTTGACCACCCCCAAGGGAAGCCCATCTCGGGTAAAGAAGTCGACTTGATTGGCATCGTGTTGCGATCGATATTGGCAAATCAATTAAGCTGGTCTAGTACCGTCTCGAAACTGTCCATGAACGGGGAGGATGTCTCGCTTATTGCCTTTGGTCTTGACCGCCCCGTGCCGGCCACCGCTGTGAGTCGTTTCGGCTCTAAGCAGGTGCATTTTGAGGATGTTGAGGACTATGTAAATAAGTCTCTCGCATCCGCAGCCAAAATACGCGCCAGCAACAACATTGGTAACAGTTCAAAGGTTATCGTGCAAGGTCAGCGCACTGAATCGAGCAAACTCGGTGCCAAGCCGGAAGCGAAGCCGGAACTAAACCCAGACGAAGTGATTGCGATAGTGGGCATGTCTATAAAGACGGCGGGTGGAGAAGACCTAGAATCATTCGCGGAGATGCTCAAAACCGGAGAGTCGCAGCACCAAGTGATCACACGTGAACGTATGGTTCACGACATGTTGTACCGCGACGATGCCGATGCTGACCCCAAGAGAAAGTGGTATGGCAACTTTATGCAAGACCCAGATGCTTTTGACCACAAGTTCTTCAAGCGCAGTCCACGCGAGTCAATGGCCATAGACCCGCAAGGCCGACTCTCGCTGCAAGGGGCGTATCAGGCAGTTGAACAATCGGGATATTTCAACGAATTAGCAACTACCAGCCCGTCTGAGCACCAAAGACGGAAGCACGTAGGAGTTTACGTGGGTCTCTGCTCTTTTGAGTACGAGATCAACATTGGCTGTCACCCGACTAGCGCCTTCACTGCAACTGGAGGCTTGAGGAGTTTCATCCCCGGCCGATTGTCGCATTATTTTGGTTGGACCGGGCCTGCGTTGACGGTTGATACCGCCTGCTCATCATCCACTGTGGCACTTCACACAGCCTGCCGAGATCTGCTCTCGGGCGAAGTCCCGGCCGCGCTTTGCGGCGGTGTTAATGTCTTGACCAATTTGCAATGGACACAAAACCTCGCTGCCGGTAGCTTTATTAGCCCGACGGGACAGTGCAAGCCTTTCGATACCGACGCTGACGGTTACTGCCGTGGTGATGGCATCGCCTACGTGTTCTTGAAGAAGCTCTCTACCGCCATGGCCGACGGCAACATGGTCCTGGGAACTATCCGCGCTACCGGTGTCAACCAGAACTTCAACTCCACGCCACTGTTTGTCCCTAATGTACCTTCGCTATCAACACTATTCAATGACGTGATCCGCAAGGCCCGCGTGGAGCCGCATGAGATTTCGTTAGTCGAGTGCCACGGCACTGGCACCCCCGTCGGAGACCCTGCCGAGTACGAAAGCATTCGCATGGCGGTGGCTGGCCCCTTGCGCCATACCGTTGTGCCCGTTGGCTCAGTCAAGGGCAACGTTGGCCACACCGAAGGTGCATCAGGCATCGTTTCCTTGATCAAGGTCCTCACCATGATGAGAGAAAACTTCATCCCTCCACAAGCTAGCTTCAACAAAATGAACCCTCATATCCACGCGAAGCCATCAGACATGATGGAGGTGGTGACCGAGTTACGGCCCTGGAAAGAGAGCCGAAAGGTCGCTCTCATCAACAACTACGGTGCCTGCGGAAACAATTCGAGCGTGGTGGTTTCCCACACGACTCACCAGCCTACTAGAACCCTATTGACCGGCTCATCGGCTTCGATAGCTCGATTCCCCTTCTGGATTTCAGGATTCGACGCCCGCAGCATTGCAGCTTACAGCACTGTACTAGTTCCTTATCTACAAGCACATGCTGGGTCCGTAGATGGACAAGCGACTCTCGCGGATGTGTCTTTCAACATGAAGCGACAGTCAAACCCCGGCTTGCCTCAAGGGCTGATCTTCAGCTGCTCTTCATTGATGGATCTACAAGACAAGCTTTCTCAGACAGCCTCAGCTACCACGGGCACAGCTGCCAGCATCGGCATTGCCCCAGTAAAGTCCGAGAGACCCGTCGTCTTGTGCTTTGGTGGTCAGGTGTCGACCTTTGTGGGGCTAGATCTCGCATTGTACGAAGGCGTGGCCGTTTTACGCCATCACCTGGACCATTGCAACGCTGCCATCATGTCCCAAGGCCTGGATGGTATCTATCCCGACATATTCTCGTCTGAGCCTATAAAGGATGTAGTCAAGCTCCAGACCTGCCTCTTCGCTATGCAGTACGCCTCCGCTAAGAGCTGGATAGATTGTGGGCTCATTGACAAGGTTGTATCTGTTGTAGGCCACAGCTTTGGCGAGATTACAGCTCTCTGCATCTCGGGCGTATTGAGCTTGGAAGACACCGTGAAATTAATCGCTGGCCGAGCCAGGCTGGTGCGGGATGCCTGGGGACCTGATTCGGGTGCCATGATAGCTGTCGAGGCTGACGAGGCAGTTGTGCACGATGTTCTGAAGGAGTCTAACCTCCGATCGGACGGGTCGGCAGGCATCGCCTGCTACAATGGTCGCCGCAGCTTCACTGTTGCTGGGTCGTCACAAGGCATTGACGCTTTCGCCAAAGCGTTAGCTGAGAAGAGCAACTTGGTTGAGGGAATAAAGAGTAAGCGTCTAAATGTCACCAATGCCTTCCACTCCACTCTAGTGGAGGGCCTTATGGGCCGCCTAGGCGAGCTCGGTAAGAAATTGACCTTTAATGACGCGGCCATTCCGATCGAACGAGCCACCGAGCATGGCGATTCGACCGCTAAGGTAGACTGGAGTTTTGTCGGGTCTCATATGCGCCAACCAGTCTTCTTCGATCACGCCGTACAGCGCCTCACCAAGAAGCACCCGGAAGCCATCTTCCTTGAGGCAGGTTCCAACTCGACCATCACTGTCATGGCATCCCGCGCACATGCCCAAGCAGCCACCAAGGCTTCTGACACCCTTCACTTCCAGTCCGTGTCCATTACAAATACCAAGAAAGGATTGGACGGACTCACGGACGCAACTGTGGCCCTTTGGAAACAAGGTCTGCGCGTGTCTTTTTGGCCACACCATCGTTTTCAGACAAACGACTACGCGCAGCTCCTCCTCCCACCGTATCAGTTCGAGAAGTCGCGGCATTGGCTCGAGCTGAAATCGCCTAAGGAGATAGTCCTCAAGGCTGCCCAGGACCTGATCGCCTCGGAAGGCAGTGGGCTGCTGTTGGGTGGAGGAGCACCGGGGCCGGAAATCGAAGACCCCAGGACTCTACCCATATGGACCTTCGTCGGCTTTCAGGGGAACAAGAAGCAGCCGAAGACCGCGCGGTTCCGTATCAATACCGCGTCAGATAAGTACCAGCGTCTGTTCTCAACCCACGTCATCGCCGAGACGGCACCGATGTGCCCCGCCACGCTCGAGATTGACATTGCCATCGAGACTGCTTTTAACCTGAACCCAGACTGCCGATCTAGCGGGTACTCGGCGGTGGTGCGTGACATGATCAGTCATTCGCCCATATGCGCTGACTCCACGCGCGTCCGCTACATAGATCTGAAGGCTGTCAATCATACCGAGACTGAGTGGTACTTCACCATTCACAGCGGGGGTGATTCCACCACGGCACCCATCACGGAGAAGCACGCCGAAGGTCGCGTCCAGCTGTGCTCGCCCACCGAGCAGTCTTACGTCCAGGAGTTCGGCCGTTACGAACGCGCCGTCAGCCACGCGCAGTGCCAATCCATCCTTAAACTGGGACCCAATGATGAGGGCGTGGAGGCGCTGCAGGGTCGCAACGTGTACCGGGCCTTCGAACCAGTCGTCATTTTCGGCTCCGTCTACCAGGGCGTGAAGTCCGTGATAGGCCGCGAGGGTGAAAGCGCCGGAGTCGTGCACAAACGACACAGTGGTGATACCTGGCTCGATGTCCCCAAGGCCGACTCATTCGGTCAGGTCGCCGGCATGTATGTGAACTTGTTGACCGACCTCCCGGCGAGCGACATGTACGTCGCCACCGGCCTCGAGCTGACGATGCGCTCGCCCAAGACCGAGACCGTAACTGATGGGCGCGAGAACGGCCCCGGTGTCTGGCATGTGCTTGCGCGCCACGCACGCATGTCTGACAAGGCCTTTGTGACGGACGTTTACATATTCGATGCCGAGACGGGGGCCCTGGATGAGGTCATCATGGGTCTCAAGTATGCTCGAGTCGCCAAGGCCACGATGGGTAAGATCCTAGCGAGGTTCACAGCGGATAAGTCGGTGCTAAGGGGCACTGCAGCCTCTGCACCATCGTCTGCCCCCGCTGTTCCCGCCGTTTCCGCGCCTGTTCAGGCCAAGCCCCCCCGCCCAGAGGCAAAGGTTTCAAGGCCCAGTAGCAGGAAGGGGAAGGCAAAGGCTCCCGGCAAGATCGATATCACAGAGGAAGTGCGCAATGTAGTCGCCAACGTTTCCGGTATCGATGCTAGCGACATGACACTAGATAGCGAGATGGCTGATCTAGGCATCGACTCGCTGATGGGTATGGAGCTGGCACGCGAGGTAGAAAATACCTTCAAATGCACACTCGACCAGGCCGAGCAGATGGAAGCCACAAACCTTCGCCAGTTCATTGCATGCGTATCGAATGCTTTGGCTAGAGCCGGAGGAGACCTTGGTGGGGAACAGGATGACGAGGAGGAACAGGATATCAGCGAGGACAATGAGAGTGACTATGACTCCGCTGTCTCTGGGGAGGGTGATAGTATGGTGTGGGTCAATGACACAGCCTCTGATATCTCTACTCCAGACGACGCGTCAGATTTCAGCACCGCCAAGAGGTTAGTTCCAAGCTCTCCGTTAGGTCCGGTCCCCACAACAACTGATCCATCTGCCGTAGAGGCGAAAGTGCTTAATAGGGGCGATGTGGCGGCACGTGAGGCAGAGGCGAAGCGCCTGGTGGCTGCCTACACGACAGGATGGGAGTCGGACCTACCCGAGGCGGGCCGTACCACCACCACCCACAACCATAAGGGAGCCACGGTAGTTGTGACAGGCGCATCGGGCAGCCTCGGGTCACACCTCGTTCAGGCCCTCGCCATGCGGGCAGATGTCGCGAATGTCGTGTGTATGAACCGTCCCGTCAGCAATGTGTCAGCGGAAGAGCGACAGGTAGATGCCCTGGTTTCTAGAGGCATCAAGCTGTCCCCCGTCGCACGCGGGAAGCTGCGGGTGTACGACACTGACACCTCTAAGCCCAAGCTCGGTCTTTCCGTCGAGGAGTACGCCTGGCTGGCGCAACACGGCACCCATATCATCCACAACGCATGGCCGATGAGCGGCACACGGCCACTCAAGGCTTACGAGATTCAGATTAGAGTGATGCGTAACCTGCTGGACCTGGCACGTGACATGGCAACAACTACCAACCTGCACAAGGTTGGTTTCCAACTCGTCTCCTCCATCGGCGTGGTCGGCTTTTCGGACGGACCCAACGTACTAGAGCAGCCCGTTCCTATGGCCTCGGTGATACCTAGTGGCTACAACGAAGGCAAGTGGGTGTGCGAACGCATGCTTGCCGAGACACTCCGTCGCTACCCACAGTTCTTCCGAGCTTCGGTAGCACGGCCGGGACAGATCTCCGGCTCGACCGCCAGCGGTGTCTGGAATCCCGTCGAACACTTTCCTTTCCTAGTAAAAAGCGCGCAGGCGCTCAAGGCATTTCCTGACCTTCAAGGGGTGCTACACTGGTTGCCTGTCGATCGAAGCGCGGGCGTCATGGTCGACCTATTAAGACTTGACGACCGCAATGATACGGCGGAGGTGGCTCAGGTGTATCACATCGATAACCCCGTCGGCCAGCCGTGGAAGAACATGTCAGCAGTTCTCGCAGCCGCCCTCGAAATACCGTCCCATGGCATCATTCCTTTCCAGGACTGGGTCAAACGGGTTCGCCAGTCTCCTCTCTCCGAAAAGGAGAATCCGGCGGCTCGTGTCATCGGCTTTCTCGAAAGCCACTTTGAGCGCATGGCCTGTGGCGGCATCATCTTAGACACGGAAAGATCAAGTGCAGACTCTGAAACTATGGCTAGGCAAGGGCCAGTGAGCGATGAGGTGGTACGGTCTTATGTGTCGGCTTGGAAGATGTCTGGCTTTCTTGAATAGTTCGTAGTGGACAATCTTTTGTATTAACCTTTCTTTATCTTTGGAATTTCCTTAGGGTGTCTTTTTTGGTGGGGGAATGGCTGGTCGTTGTAACAAAATTTGGAGTAAATTACATACATGATACTACATACCTGGGATAGGGTACGCGTAAGGCATATAGAATATAGAGTTGAAATGGTTCTATCACCCAACCCATCTTCATTGTCGATTTTG
The DNA here is from genome assembly GCF_022984875.1 of Hypoxylon fragiforme. Lineage (NCBI taxonomy): Eukaryota > Fungi > Ascomycota > Sordariomycetes > Xylariales > Hypoxylaceae > Hypoxylon > Hypoxylon fragiforme. Next base: position 20,204 of record NW_026054761.1, on the reverse strand, counting down.
AACCATTTATACCTGGGATTGCTGATTAGATGTGTGTTATCGGCAACATTGAAGGTATATGATACTTGAAGTTCGTTCACAACGTGTATGTATGAAAAGATGATGCTTCATAGCCGGTAAAAAGGGAGGTCAAGTTAATGTCCAGTAGGTCAGATCTTAAATAATTGCCCCGCCTCATTTCCCCCACTAGGCCGTTCGTTACCTATGTTAGGTATTTATCTAACCAGATTGCGTGATCGATAGATGCATACATACCTAGGGTACCTAACCTAGGTAACTACCTAGTAACTCCGCTTCAATTTTAACCTTCTTTCTTTATCATCACTTTCCATGCTATTTTCGGGTTTTCTTTGAAACTATATCGGTCTATCAATCCCGGGAATGTCAACGTCTTTGGACATAGAAGAGGACGACGCTGCAAGGCCTCTCCTCGCTGATCAACGCCGGTCACGAGCTCGAGACGAAAATGGAAACGGAACGGAGAATGCTCCCCCGCTGCTATCAACCCCGGCCCAGGATGGAGGCACTTTTATCAAAAACCTCGGTGCCCTGGAAGCTTTCGCCATCGTCATTAGCATTGTCATTGGAAGCGGCATATTCACATCTCCTGGCTCTATAGACACGAATGTGCCGTCACCTGGTTCTGCTCTGGTTGTTTGGCTGATTGGCGGTGTCCTCGCTTGGACGGGTGCATCGACAATGGCCGAGTTGGGAACTGCGATTCCCGGAGAGGGTGAGTGATATGCAAATTCTCATAACCACTTGCAGAATCAAATGAGATGTGAAATGTTAGTACTAAGATCAATTACCAAAGGTGGTGTGCAGCCATATCTCCAGTACATTTTTGGCGATGTTTTTGGCTTTTTGGCCGCTTGGACATGGATTGTGGCGGTCATGCCGGCTACGCTCGCCATCCTCAGCATTGTATTTGTAGAGAGCATATACTCTGCGATAGGAGTGACAGATCAGGCGGGGAATATTGAGCATAAGCTCTTCTCCATTCTTATTCTTGTCGTCATCAGCGTCGCCAATTCTATCAGCACTAAAGCCAGCACCCGACTAAACAACTTTTTCGTCATCACGAAATTCATCACCATCGCCGCCCTAGTATTAGCAGGCATAGTAGTCGCTATACTCCAGGCTACAGACCCGCAGAGAGATATCGGTGGAAGAGATTGGTTCCAGAAGTCATGGTTTGGGAATCGGGAAGTCATCAATCCCGATGGAAGCAAAACCGACTGGAACAAACTAGGCGAGTGGGAAATACTTGGTCACTACTCCGCGGCGCTATACGGGGCTTTATGGGCTTACTCGGGGTGGGATAAAGTAAGCCGCCACCCCTACCTGAGCTGTCCAGTGTACGATACTCTAACAAATTCATACAGGCAATCTACATCTCAGCCGAACTTCGTTCACCGGCCCGTCAGCTGCCGCTCGCCATCAACACCGCTGTCCCCACCATCATACTCTGCTTCATCACTGCCAATGCCGCCTATTACATTTTGCTGCCATGGGACGTTGTCTCAACCACTGATAGTGTAGCTGTGGTAAGTATCCTTGCCCTAGCTATGACACAATACTGATGTGCCATCCTTACTAACCAAACATGACGAAGACTGCGATTACTCGTCTCCTAGGTCGCGGATTCGGTATAGTGGCCGCGATACTCATCTGTCTAGTTGTCGCAGGTTCCCTCCTCGGTAACTCATTTGTCGCCGGTCGCATGGCGGTCGCAGCAGCAAACTCAAACTGGTTCCCCCGCTTTTTCGCCTCAGTCGGTTACATTGGATTGAAGCCGAGGACAGAAGCGGAAGAGGAAGAGGAGCCATCATCCCCTGATGAAATGCCCAGTCCTCCCTGTGCAGCTAAATCTGATGCTCCAATTAACGCCATATTGCTTTCAGCTATCCTATCTGCCCTGTACATCCTTCTTGGAAACTTCCGCGCGCTTCTGACCTTTAATGGCTTGGGCGAATACTCGTTTTTCTTCCTAACCGTCTCAGGCGCCATCGTTCTAAGGTACCGTGAGCCAGACCTACGCCGGCCGTATAAGCCATTCATTCTTGTTCCAATAGTCTTCGCCATCGTAAGCGGGTTTGTGGTCATCAGAGGAGCCTTCTTCGCGCCGGTGCTTGCTCTAGTGGTTATTGTTGTGTGGGTTATTGGCTTGGGGTTTTATTGGATTAGGAAAACATTGGGTGCAGGACAAGCAGAGTAAGTAAGTGAGATTAATGTGTCGTCCATCTATCGTGGTTCTTTTGCGCCATCCCATTTTCACAAACCGAATTTGATAAATTTTCTCTTTTTTCCCTTTTCAGCTAAAGACCCTTTTGCCTGAAGGCAATATGTAGTGGTTAGTCAAACCCGAATATATGCCTCTTCGTACCTATATTCATCCCACCTTACTCCGTAGTTCCCCGTAACACCCACTATTCTCTCGCACTTTCTAAAGCCAACAATCCGCCTTCGCACCGTCACCACCTCCCCATTAGGCATGATCTTGCGACTCTCGAACGTAGTCTCAGGGTCAAAGAGAGTGAGACTTACCGAAACAATGCAACTGACGACAATCACTATCCACATGATATAGAAATACGGCTTTTGGATGAAGGATAGAATGCCTAAGATGAGTGTGGCGATCGCAAACGCTCCGTTCATCGCGGGGTGCGCCCATTCCGGCCATGGCCGGTTGTACCGCGTTTGCGGTATGTTAGCGCGTAGGTCAGGGTGACGTCTCATGGCTTAAGAGGGTGCAGGCAGCTAAAATAGTCCCGTATCCACTATATTGCTGCCTGGTCCCTGATGAAGGACGACAGTGAGAGACTCCACGGAGTCCACGCAGGGCAGAATGTCTGAATAGTACCTAGTACTAGGTACCTACCTAGTATGGATGATACCTATACATAGAATATGATATAGGTAGTACCTAGTAGTGTTTCTGTTTCATGTCGGAGGAAATCGAGATTTATGTAGCGGTAAGGCAGCGCGTATTAGTTATTTCTGTCAATTTGATTTCATTAAAATGATTGACGAGGTAAAGTTGCCTATGTAACTGTCAGTTGTGTTTGGGTAGTTGATCTGCAAGGCGGAAAGCCTGTCCTTTTGTACCCCCCCCTTTCCCTAACCTATTTACACAGTACCTACCTACATATCTACACATAGTTATCTTCTCTTATCAGGTCATTTACATTAATTTATAACTGCGCCTCATTTATCGCGATGGATCCCATTAAACTGCCACCAATCAGGTTGAATATTTTTGGCTTTTTGAAGTCCATGGGGCTGGAGTGCCATCATTCTTAAATCACTATAATATAAAGTACTATGTAGTTAACTAGTTATCCTGCGGAAGTCACCTAACTATACAGTATGCATCGTACAGTGCTTGCAGCCATCCACCGTGTAACTAAATGGAGTAAAGTGTTAAATAAGTACTTGGAGCCATGTGAAGGATGTAGGCTGCTTAGGGTAGGTGATTTTCTTCCCTGCATAAGATTTTTGCTTACGCGTTAACATATCGTGATTCTCGACTTGCTCATGATTAACACCGGCTCGTAGAATCTACCTGCCTGTGATATTTATATTAACAAAACTTTAGGTGCCAATCTTATCACGTCCTATCACTATCAAAGTCCTTAATCTTACTGTGCTTGGTAAATACATCTGGTATCAGGGGGTTTTTATAAACAAATAAATGTGAAATCCCTATAACTATCGTTACGTTACAGCTAAGCAGCAGCCAAGAAACGGGAAAAGAGGATGCCAACACAAAAAGGCTCATAATGACTTCGCTATTGAAAAAAAGACTGCTGGGGGATGTACTGGACCACTTTCATCTACATCTGAGTTGTTGAGCGTATGTAATTCTTCCTTGATTTCCACATGTGTTGTGCGTAGAATCCCAGTATTTGCTAGATGCTGAGATTCCAAACAATGTTCCGACCTTGACGCGGTGATGGTAGTCGTGGGCCGTGTTATTAATGCGATACCAGTAAGTCCGAAAGTGGTTTCATCAACCTCATGATACTTTGCCCTTATTGCTAATGACTGAGGGTGCTCAATGAGCCATTGAGATTCCATCTTCTTCTTTGAACCGTTCTCTAGCCCCTTCTCTGATTTCCATAGCGGAGCCAACTTTAGTATTTTGAGTGAAATATCCCGGAAGGCCTTTGGGGCGGCAGTCAAGCAAAAGGAAACGATGGTGAAAGTCATTTCAACGTATATCCAAAGTGATATTGTGAAACGACTGTAGACATCGTTGTGGCTAATACCCCGAACTAGCTTGATACCCTCGTTAAGTGACCCGACTGCGCAGGCACAGACACTATCATATGAACCAACATTAGCATGGTGAGGGTCAAGATCTACAACAGAATGCAGGTAAATCTGATACGTACTTCACACCAAAGAAGAAAATTAGGGCGACTCTTATTTTACTCTTCATAGATATTCGCAGGCGCCAAATGATTCCTTGTGGGAGAGCCACAATCGCAATATCGGAGACCAGGTTGATGATCGGCCCGCTGATCCATGGGTGCGTATAGCCAATGCATCTCCCAGGGATACTTTTGTCCCATATTCTAGCATATGGGACGCAACTAAGGTTGAGTACCACAATCATTGTGGAATAGAATATTACGTTCAAGCCAGCAAGGCCGTGACATATCCACCAAACCGAATTTCTGGATGGACATGGTACGAATATTCTGGTCCATTCCTTTAGAATGCAAACCTTCATGACCATCGTTATTACTTGGGACAGGTTGGAACCAATGTTAACCATCTAAAAGCCTGGATATTAGAAGGTCTGTATGATCTCATCGTAAATGAGTGCACGTACGTACATATAGAACATCCGACGTAGACTTCGCATCGAGCTCATTCGTATATAATCCATAAAACTTAATATAGTAGATGAGGATACAAGTGTAGCCAATGTAAGGACCCTATTTTGAATCCATTTGTTAGAAGTTTCCGATGAGTTTCTGACTGTACACAAGAGTGCCGTATTAACCATAGGGGGGTAAGCTTACAAGGGTAGCAAATGCTAGAACTATAGACAGGTTAGTACTAAGCATTGAATTTCCAAGTATGAAGGAATATACCGTCTTCGAAATGAATCTGTTTCGAACAGAACACTTTGGAATACACTCGCGTGGTAACAAGAAAACCGATGAAAACGACACAACCAATAACCGCGGTGAGGCCTGCCGCGTTATGATTCGTGGAGTCTCCGTACTCAGAAGACATTTCTCAATGAGCTGGGGATTCATATTCCCCTTCAAGTTCCGTAAAGTTATCTAATATATAGTCCTTTCGGATTTAGATATATAAGAAATAGAATCCTCGTACTTTTGTACCTATGCTACACTATTCCCCGATCTATCAAATCAAGGAACTTTAAAGGGAATTAACCATCCTAACGGCGCCTTGTCAATGGCCAAATGCTGTGCCATTACACAACTTACAAGCCATAATATGAAGGGATCATGTCCATGTCCCTCTATCTACGTCCCTTAAGGCAAATTAACCACGCAACCTAGTGTAACTAACGGCGGGAAGGTGGCTTTAATGTAGGGCTGAGTCAATTAAGACCCCGAGACAATATACTAGCAAGCCGTGATGTAATGCCTAAGATCTAACAGGCTTACACTCATCACTGTGTCGGATATAAATCTTTATACCGAGATCATGAATTGCTTATACTTAACCCAGCTCTTTTCATTCGTGTGTATCACTCATACATAGAACAATCGACGAGGTGTCTTATCTAGTATCCGAGTCTTCTTCCCTAAGATTAGCAACATTTCATATTTTACTTCATATGATAAGTCCCGCTTTGCACAATACATAATAGATAGGTACCTAGTAGCAATAGCCCCCGTGAACGTATGGTGGTAATGATGTAACAACGCTCTTTCTAAGACCTGGAGATCTTCTTGCCATTATTGGCTTGCCACACTGAATACCATGTGACACATGCATAATGCTTTCAATAAGAAATGAAGTCAGGGAATGTTGCTGTGTTTCTTCATCCTCTCCCCTCGATATCACCTACATACATCATGGACGCTAATTCTTAGGGGCCTAGCTACTATTACATTGGACCTATTATATATGTATGTAGTCTGTATATGCTATTTGCTATAAATAACGCATTGTGCCATTCTCCAAGTTGGGGCCCTATTGTATCGTGCTGAAGATTCTAGGTAAGGTACTTTCAGGGGTTGGGGGGGAAATACTTGAGTCGTGGAAATGAGAAGTTAATGCTTCGTGAAAGAGTCCATAGATATAAATATACGCCTTGGTTTTAAACCATAGTACCTACCTGGCGCATGGAGAGAACTCACTGACACTACCACGAAGACGTGGGAGACTAATATGCAGAAACTTTCGTTGATGCTACCCCATCAAGGCTGCCAATGTAGAGATATATATAGCACCTCCAGCCTTAGGCAGCTACCAGGCAGCTACCAGGCAGCTACCAGGCACTCGGTAGGCACTATATATCACTGAGGTGTACACTCGAATCGCTTTCCCTTTTTAATTCATCATCTTATTATTCATACGACAACAATGGCAGACCCTTTGAGCACCGTAGCTAGCTTAATAGCCATGGTACAAATAAGCGGCGGAATTATATCGCTATGTTATGACTATCAGCAAACGGTTTAAGATGCGAAAAAAGAAATCATTAGGCTGCAACGAGAAGTGCAATCGTTGTGTGATGTTATTGAGCAATTCCTTCATATACTAGAGGCGGACGATGGCTATCATCTACCCCTGCTGAAGGAGATAAGTGCAAGCGGTAATTCATTGATAGGCTATGAAGAAGGGTTTAGAAAACTGGAAGAGCGCCTACGCACTCCAATTAACAAATGGCGCCGATTGGAACATCCACTGGTATGGCCATTGCGGGAAAAGGATCTCGTGAAAGATCTTGAGGCAGTCCACCGGATGAAGGGTGTCCTTGAATTTAGCCTATTAGCAGATACTGCTTTCTCCATCGTCGAAATCCGGAAGAATACGGAAGACCTTAAACAGACGATAATCGACTCCCAAAGCGATAAGATTTCGACGAAGCAAGAAAGACTTCAAGAAAGACTTCAAACCATACTTGAGTGGCTCGACGCCCCGATCCGTCTCCCAGACATAACGAGCTTTGCAGAAAACGCGCCAAAGATACGGGCTCTTGGCTGTTGATTAGCGAAGAGTTCACAACTTGGACTTAGTCTGGCACATCGTCTCTTTGGATTTATGGTATCCCAGGTTATGGCAAAAGCGTTCTTAGCTCTGCCGTCATCGAACACGCCCGGCATCATGATTCATCACAAGCAAGGTCTACGGCACTGGTATATTATCATTTTGACTTCAGCAGTGTCGCAGTTTCAAGGCCTATCCCAATGTTACGTTTTTTGATCTCACAGCTATTGATTTGTTACGAGGAGCCACAGAGTGCTTTGGAAACTTGCGCAGAGAAATACTTCTACAACACGTGCTGCCGGACTAACCGAACGTTGATTTATTATGATGGTATTCCTCAGCCAACAGTCGAAGATCTACTCAAAACACTACACGGGATTCTGGAAGAGATCAAGGAGACTGTCTTGGTGATCGACGCCCTTGATGAGTGTATAGACCAAGATGAACTACTTGAAATCCTGGATACTATCTTCTCGTGGGACATCAACGGCTTGCGAATCTTCATCAGTAGTAGAGCGACGCCTGGAATTTCTGGTCTATTAGACTCGAGGGCCACAGCAAGTGTGGAAGCAAAAAGCGAAATCGTGGATGGTGACATCAAGACATTTATTCAAGAACAGGTAGTCAAGCACCCAAAGCTTCGGAAATGGCCCATCAGCCTACGGAACAAGATTCAAAACACTCTCACGAATGGGGCGGGTGGGATGTTGCGATGGGTTGATTGCCAATTATCCATCCTCGGAAAATGCGTGACAATCAGAGGCGTGAAGAAAGCACCCAAAACCCTTCCAAAGACACTATCGGAAACATACAGCTTAACACTTCTTTCCACCGACGAATGTTATTGGGACTATGCCATATTAATTCTGCTGTTATTTGCCATATAATCCAAACCGATCTTGCTGGAAGAAGCTATAGACATTCTGGCAATTGATTTCGAGGCGGAGGTAGCCCCTTGTTTTGACGAGGATCTTTGAATGCCTGACGAGATGGACATTATAGCTACATGCGCAACCCCCATTAATACGACAGTGATACGCCGACTAGGAACGAATGGGGAAATAATCGAGTATACTGAGCTAGGCCTGGCTCATTATACCGTGAAAGAATACCTTCTGTCTGAGGTTTTTCAGACACAGAGGTGTCCATTCATAAGGGAAGCGCAACTATATTCCCATGCAGCCCAGGTATTACTTGCATACCTCCCAAATCTCAAAGAGAAACTTACTTCGGAATTGTTGAAGAACCGGTTTTCAGCACGTCATGCAGCTGCATCAAGGACTTTGTATTATCAACGAGCGCAACAAGATTCTATTCTAGAAGGGCTATCTATGAAGCTGTTGCAGAACGGCGGCGAAGCACAGCCTTACAAGAACTCGTGTAGATTGTTTGACCCTAACCGACCCTGGCGAAAACCGGATCTCAAGCGCGAGAAGTTCTTGTCCCCCTTGTACAGTGCCTGCTTCCAAGACCTACAGCCCATTGTGTCCGCGCTGCTTGAAGCGGGCGTAGACCCTGACGATGAGAATCATGGCTATGGATCCTGCCTACGGGTAGCGGCATCTAAGGGACATCTCGGAACTGTCAAGGCCTTGCTCAAAGCAGGCGCGAATGTAAAAGACGGGGTAGACACTTACGTAGAATGGTTATGCCGCAACTACATCATAGCAGCATCAGCTGCCGGCCACGCCGATGTCGTGGCACTGCTGCTAGAACACGGTGCGGACCCGAACAGTTTTTATTGAGCTACGGGCCAGCGCTGACAGAGGCTGCTCGTCAAAACCACGTTGAAATCATTCGCCTGCTGATGGGAGCGGGGGCGGGTGCGGACCCAGACCAGTACCATTTTAAGCCTAGGGACATGAATCCAGTGGAAGCAGCCTCGAAACGGGGTTATAAGGAGTGTGTCGCACTGATGTTTCCCAAGGCCTCCGAGAGACCAATACTGGCTACATTGTTTGAGGTCTTCGAGTTCGGCAAAAGCGGCGACCCCCCCAAGACCCTAAGCTTCTAGGAGTCTTCATTCCCTATGTCCCAGATGTCGTGATGTATTTCGCGTCAGCCTTAGGGTACAAGGACTTGGTGATGGATCTGCTATCGCAAGGCGCTAAGACAGAGACCGACCTGCACGGTTGCTTCACAAGGATACCTAGATCAGCCCTGGTGCAAGCTTGCTTCGAGGGCCATTTGTCTATAGCTAAGTACTTGATTGAGAAAGGAGCGGACGTCAATGCAAGGTCGGCAAACCGTGAGCTGTGCACGTACGCACTAGATAGCGCCGCTATGGGAGGGCATGCCTCGATCGTCGACCTCCTCCTCCAGAACGGCGCCGACGTTAACGCCAACGGGCGGATGGGGCCCGCACTGCAGATCGCCTGCTATCACGGCAACAAAGCGATCGCCAAGACGCTAGTTGACCACGGCGCCTCGCTCACGTGCGGCGACGGCTGCGATGGCGGCCCTGTGCAAGCAGCCCTGCGGGGCGATGACATGGAGCTGCTGCAATACATCGTGGGCGCCGGCGCTGACATTAACCTGCCTGTGGGTCCAAGCTGCCCGTACATCAGCGACGACGTCATCGTCTCCGGGAGTGCCATCCAAGCCGCCGTCGCGAAGTCCGACCGGAAAATAGTCGACTGGCTGCTCGACCACGGCGCAAACGTGAACTTGTGCGGTCCCGCCTTCTCCACCGGCCCTCTTTCCATTGCGGCTAAGCGCGGAGACATCGATATGGTCCGCCGGGTCATGGAGGCCGGTGCCGATATTAGCCAAGATGGCGTGGGCTTCTTCGCACCGCCTGCACTCTTTGAAGCCGCGAGGGCTGGGCACGTGGAGGTGATCAAGTGTTTAGTCGAAGCGGGGGCTGATGTGAACGCTGTCGGTAAGCGCACTGTTGGTGGGCGATACGGCGAATCCGTTACCGTGCTTGCCGAAGCCTGCAGGCGCAATATTGTGGCGGTTGTGGAGGCGCTGCTAGAAGCCGGCGCGGATGTCCACCGTTGCTGTTGCTTGAAGAGCCAAGAGGAGCCGCCCATCATGGTTGTGGCCCGCTCCGGCTCGGTGGACATAGTTCGCGCGTAAGCCAAGCACGGGGCTAACGTCAGCGAGCAGGTGAAGGACGGCTGGACGGCATTCCACATCGCCTCAGGGAGGAAAGGCAGGAGTGAGGTAGTGCGGGCGCTAGTCTGTGAGCTCTCGGCTGATGCCTCGCTTGCACTGGGCAATGGGTGTCTGCCCATTCACTCGCCAGCTAGCTGGGACAAGCCGGAGTGCATACAGGTGCTGGTCGAAACGGGTACGGATATCAACGCGCGCGGAATGGATGGCAGGACTGCCCTTCACTGGGTAGCAGCAGCAGATTCTGCTGGCCAGAATGCGGTGAAGTGGCTGCTGGATCATGGGGCGGATGATACAATAGAGAAGCATGACACTATTATGACGGAATGGGATTATGCGGAGTTGAGAGCGTCGCAGAAAGAGCCAGCTGGAATCGAGATCGTGGAGATATTTGAGGCGAGGAAGCAGAATTGTCATGTATAGGCAGTTTACGTGGTATTTCTTTAACCCTACTGCTGACGATGCATTAAGTACCCCATGTAGTAACTGAGCTCATTTTCACTCTCATTACCTGATAAGTTAGGCATATTTTTTGGAGGGATTACCAACGCTGAGTAAATAGGCACATAATTATATCTCTTAGAGCCTCGCAAAAGCTGCCGTGAACACAGCGTCCAAGACGGTAATCCTATCGAACCCCCTACCCATGACCAAACGGTCGCTGTTCCGGCTACGCGTGAAATTGAGCACCGCCGGGGAGCTGTTCGCCACGCCGAGGAAGATTAGGGCCGTCACATCCAGCGCTCTATCCCGCCCACCAGCACAGACGACGGCTGCCATAGAGCATACAGTCGGGGCGCGGCAAGGGCCGCTAGCGACGAGTTCATACCCCCTAGGTAAGCTAGGATGTCATGGTGCCACGAGTCGCCTGAAAGGAACGGTTGATTTACGCTGGTGTGGGGAGACTGCCTGCGACGTGAGGTGCGGTCCATAAGACGGGGTTCATTGAACCTGAATTGGTAGAAGGCGCTGTTGATAAGTCAGTACTTAGGTTCTCATAAACTCAACTCCGTATTTCCATGGTCAGATAGAGACATGCACACCTTGTAAACCATAGCTAATGCGACAAAGATGTATTTCAAATTTGTTCTCTAATCATAAATAATTCCAGCGATTCGCAAACTTACTAATCCAGCATAGAGGGTATTGGTTAAGCCGGGCTGCAGGAATACGGAGAACATTTTGCGATGATGTGATGTGTAGTCTGATAATGTGGGAATAGCAACGTTGTTGAAACTTAACCTAGGTACCTAGGCAATCTAACCTAGTTTATATTATAAGGCTGAGCTAACTGGTGAAGGTCAGGCAACCGAAGTGGATCGTGATTATTTTGTATTGTTGACCGCGAGAATATTGCTACTTACTATGTACATAACACCTAAAACCGAGGCGTGACCCACGCGGCACCGAATAAATAGCTCCGCCACATCCAGTCTTCATGAAATTTTCGATCGTTAATTGCCCCTGCTGCTCACCCCGGATCCCCGTTGTAGTGGAGGTATGGATCTACGATACAGCCCTCGGAAGTCATGGGAGTAAGATGGGGCGGATGGACCGGGCTCAGGCAGCTAGCTATCACATAAGCTAAATGTATTTTTTTTTTAATGGGATCCATTAGTTACTTCTACTCCATCTATACTAGTATTACAGTCACCAGATTCAAGCTTTTAAACCTGCTTCATTGCTTTTGTTCACAACAATCAAGCACAGCTCATCTTATTGCGTTGGCCAAGTACTATTTGTTGGCGGTGGCTTTGTATAAAAGATGTGACTATTTAAAAAAGCGGCTAGATTGTCTTAGAGCTGCATAGAAGTAAAACATGAAGTAGATGAAAATGTAGTTATGTATATCGAATTTGCTTTTTGACGTCCTCCATCTCATCCACCCCCGTGATATAATTGCGAATATCGAAAGAAGAAAAGGAATTATAATACGTAGATAGGTATTCGTTGCAGGTGCCTGAGGAGCCATGTGTCTTATGGACCATGGCTCCACTAAGCCTGCCATATATTAGCACTCCGCCATCATAGTATGGAGTAAAGCAAGCAGTCTTCCATCCTTCTTCCTTCCGTTTGGTTGCAGTTTGCCCTGCAACAGTATTAAACCAAATGCGATATCAAATCTGAATAGCACCGAATGCAGTGGCCGAGAAGAGCAAAGCCCCGATAGCGAATCCTAAGACAGTCGTCGTGGTTTGGGGTTTGGTGAGCGGGGCGGCACCAGGCGTGGCTGTGCTGGAACTATCATCATCATCGCTGTTGCTGTCGCCAGTCTTCGTCGCGCTATCGGATGAAATAACGCTTGCCGACGCGCTCGCGTCAATTTCCCCTGCGCCGGTTGCCGTAGCTGTCGCTGTGGTGTTTCCTCTGCAAAACACGTCCTGCCACTTAGCACCTTTGTCGTAAAGGCAGTCGGTAAGGTCCGCTACGGTCTGGTCTACAGCCAGACAGTAAAGACCGCAGTTGTTATAGTAGCTGACCACATCCGCATCCTCGCAACATTCGGACATCATGTTGATATAGTTGTCGGCGTAGGGCATCGCGCAGACGGCATCTCTAGAAGGAATATCGTAGAGATTAGTACACACCGCCGAAGTCGTCGGGACGGCAGTTGAGGTGGTTTGAGTGGCCATAGTGATGATTGTTTTTATTTTCAATATCGACAAAAATATCAAGTAGAATGGAAGGGAATATAGATCTGATGCTCGGCAAGAGGAAAACTATTGATTTTGTTGATGGTGGATTGGAATATGTTATTTAATGCCATGATGCCGTGGCGGCGATCGTGCGAGATTCAGGAGAACCATGGCTGTGAAGGGCTTGGCAAATGTACTATTGACACACTGGAGATCAATCCGCACCCAGAAACATCTTCCCATATGGATCTTTATCCTATTAATATTTTCACACACACATACATATGTACAGTGGGTGGCATTAAGTTTGAAACTTTTTTCTGTACAGCAAAGTAGCACTAAGCCGCTAGACCGGTTTTGGACACAGTCTAGCTCAATAGTGGCTAGCGCTTGACATGAAAAGCAGCCACGGTACATTTATCACGTGACTACCTTCAGCATCACCATCTCCTTTGAGTATTTTCTTTTATTTGAATAGATGGAGCAAATCTTGTCGCAATATAGTGCAACAAAATTCAAAATGCTTCTGAGCTAGATATATATATTATTCCATTAATTACATGTTTATTAATGCTACTTTCGAAAAGTTATTTGATTTGAAACGGATTGATTATTCAATAAGCTGGGCACCATCCGGTGTGGCAGGTGTTGTTGGGTAAGTAGTTGCAAATGTGGCGGACTTTTAAAGCTAGCCCATATGGGTTAGTATGTAAATATTGTGGCTCAGCAGCACCTTGTAATACAAAAAAAAGTTTCAAACTTAATGCCACCCACTGTACATGCACCTGGATAGTAGCGTAACTCCTAGGTTCTGCATTGTTAGGCATACAAAAACATCGCGTAGTTGGTCAACTATTTAGATAGGCTATTTATGTTTCAATTTTGTGCTTAAAGACTGCCAAGCATGAAAATCGTATATTTTTCAAGGTTAGTTCCAAGCTTGGGGGGGAGAAGTTTTAAACGAATCAGAATCATTTAGCTTAGATCAACTATTGGTTTTTCTTTTCACTCTGTTTTTCTTTCATGTTTCTAAAATGAGGTTGTGAGAAGGAAATACATATATGTAAACATTATTATTTTACATAGGTACCTACTTAGCATTCACACACAGAGTAACCTGTTGACTTCAAAGTGGCTAGGTACCTACCACAACAGAGCTGACAGAATCGACCATGTAGGATTTCCAGTGCAGTGGAACACTACCTTAGCTGCTTAGGTACCTACTACTCACTAGGGTTAGGTAGCATCGGGAACGATGGACGGACAAGCGCATAAATAAGTCCCACTCTCTTTTCTCGTATAAACTGTACAGATTATGGAGGTTTGCTATAAGCCACAGTGCTCAAGCCAACCCAACTCGCCCGGCAGCCAAGACTTTAAGCAGCCGGCACTCCGCCTCAGCTATACGAACTACTAAGATCCGGACGAAAAAGGCCGACTAATGTAATGCCTTGGACTCACTCCCGGTGGGTACACACACGATGACGTTATTCTCGACATTCATGGTATGTAGGTATGTATGTACATGTAGGACCTACATGTAGGCGTATATACATACATATGTACCTATGTAAGTAAGAAATCCCGCAGGCAGCATAGCTTGAAGTAAGGGACGTAAAGAACCCCGAGTGACTAGCATAAAGAAATGCGCGATTGGGCTGTACACTTAAAGACCCAGATTTCTTTATTTAGTAATGCTGATTGTGGTGCCATATGTCCTATTTCAATTCGCCTTTGACGTCTTGTTTCTCGTATTACTCAGCTTTTCCCGGCGTTGCTTTTTGCTATTCATCACTTTGGTCTTTAGATATCTTTTTCTCCAAGTAAATTCATTCACCAGTTCTGTTGTGATGTAAAATCGTGTTTGCGGCCAAATACAAGGTGTAATCATACCCATTTGTGGCTTCACTTTTGTCAACCTACCGATCTATAGCTTGATACGGCCCACTGCAACAAATATCGATTTAGAAAAAAATTACTAGCTACTGGAATGAGAACATAAGATGGACTCAGGAAACAGCCAACCCTACTCTAGGGGGTACGAATTACGGGATATCCCTCCCGGGGAATCAACCGTATGTCTGACCTTCAGTCTATCTCGTTTGTATGTATAACTTTGAACAGCGTCTCTAATATTAAACTTAAAAGGAACGCCTTAACTTTCCCGAGCATGAAGCGTACGGCGACCGTCCTTATTCCCTACATGACCCACAAATTCACGGCTACGACCCCGATAGACTCGATCGGCCTATCTCCTCCCCCACATCCGAATACAGTGGCGAGACTGCCCATCAAGGGGTATATCATTTACCTCCCTCGCGGAGTGTAACCCACGCCGCTGATGATTTAGAGCAAGCCCAGTTTGCCGGCGGTTTTGGGTACGGTAGGCCTCCGTCTACCTACAACGAGCTTGAAACCTGGACGGAGCGACAGCAAGCCCCTTTTGATAACTCCAATGGAGCAGGAGGTCTCCGGCGGCGCAACACGAGGAAAATAAAGCTTGCACAGGGCCTCCAAGGTTCCGTTCTGAGCACCGAGTATCCCGTCCCCACTCCCATTCGAAATGCCACCGAAGCTCAGTATCGAGATGGCGAGGAGTTTAGGACGATGCGATACACCGCTGCCACTTGCGACCCTAACGACTTCACGCTTATGAACGGATATGATCTGCGTCCGCGTATGTATAATCGACATACCGAACTTGTGATCGCTATCACATACTACAACGAAGACAAGATTCTCTTCGCCAGAACGATGCATGGAGTGATGCAGAATGTCCGCGATATAGTGAAGCTCAAGAAATCGACGTTTTGGAGTAAGAGCGGCCCAGCATGGCAGAAGATAGTGGTATGTTTGGTGTTCGATGGTATCGAGAAGGCAGACAAGAGTGTGCTCGACGTTCTCGGAACGATCGGCGTCTACCAGGATGGCGTGGTCAAGAAAGACATCGACGGGAAAGAAACCGTGGCCCACATTTTCGAATTCACGAGCCAGATCTCCATTACCCCTGATCAACAGCTTATCCTGCCCAAGCCTGATGACCCTACCAACCTACCCCCTGTACAGCTCCTATTCTGCCTTAAGCAAAAGAATAGTAAGAAGATCAACTCGCATCGTTGGCTATTTAACGCGTTTGGCCGCATTCTGAATCCCGAAGTCGTGATCCTCATAGACGCCGGAACGAAGCCGAGTCCTCGGTCCCTGCTCGCTCTATGGGAGGGCTTCTACAACGACAAGGATCTTGGCGGCGCCTGCGGAGAGATCCATGCTATGCTGGGTAGACGTGGTAAGAAGCTACTTAACCCCATCGTGGCCATCCAAAATTTCGAATACAAGATCTCCAATGTGCTAGACAAGCCCCTAGAGAGCTCGTTCGGATACGTCACAGTCCTGCCAGGCGCCTTTTCCGCTTACCGGTTCCGGGCTATTATGGGTCGCCCCTTGGATCAGTATTTTCATGGCGACCATACGCTGTCGAAGATATTGGGCAAAAAGGGCATAGACAACATGAACATCTTTAAGAAGAACATGTTCCTTGCTGAAGATAGAATTCTCTGCTTCGAGCTGGTCGCGAAGGCTGGACAGAAGTGGCATTTGAGCTATATCAAAGCCGCCAAGGGAGAAACAGATGTACCTGAAGGTAAGTGGCTTGGTTCCTTTTCTATTCAAACTTCAATGTCTGGGAGGTGGTTCACGTGATACTAAAACGGCCATCGTGCGATCTTTATTTCCCCGAAAGTGGAGTGGCTGCTAACCCCTGAACGTGGAACAGGTCCCGCCGAATTCCTCAGTCAACGTCGACGATGGCTGAACGGCTCCTTTGCGGCATCGTTATATTCTCTCATACACTTCAATCGACTTTATAAGTCCGGACACAACATCGTGCGGATGTTCTTCCTGCACATCCAGTTCCTATACAACTTTGCCCAGATCCTTTTCAGTTGGTTCTCCATCGCGTCATATTGGCTCACCACAGTCGTCATCATGGATCTCGTCGGTACCGGTGTCCCAGCTAGTGGCTATCGCGGCTGGCCGTTTGGTGACATCGCAACCCCCATCGTGAATACGCTAATTAAGGATATTTACTTGGTTTTCATCGTCGTCCAGTTCATTCTCGCCCTCGGAAATCGTCCCAAGGGGTCTAGGCACTCCTATGTTGCCTCCTACGTTGTTTTTGGTTTGATACAGGCTTACATCATAGTTCTGTCTTTCTACCTGGTCTTCCGTGCCCTGAGAACACCCATTGCCGATCAGATAGACACCTCGAGTGCCGGCGCGTTTTTCAACAGCATGTTCGGTACCGGAAGCGTGGCTGGTGTCATTTTGATTGCCATCATCACCATCTATGGTCTCAACTACGTAGCTTCATTCATTTACCTAGACCCATGGCACATGTTCCACTCGTTTCCCCAGTACCTCATCCTGGCATCTACCTACATCAATATCGTCATGGTTTACGCCTTCAACAACTGGCACGATGTTTCATGGGGCACTAAGGGCTCTGATGAGACAGCAGCTCTGCCATCCGTACATGTCCTCAAGGATGAAAAAACCAACGCCCCCGTGATCGAGGAGGTAGAGAGAGAACAGAATGATATCGATAGTCTGTTTGCGAAGACTGTCTATCGAGCCCTTGCTCCTGTCGAGGAAGAGGAGGTTGTGGAAAAGAAGGACACAGAAGACTCGTACAAGTCCTTCCGAACCGGTCTAGTCATCTCGTGGATATTATCAAACATGCTATTAATTGTTTTCGTCACCAGCGACGACTTTCAGTCGTTGGGTGTTGGGGTATGGACTATACTCTCTTCCCTTGAAATCAACAGTATCTTGTCTTGCTAACATCAATTGTGTGATTTAGGTAGCAGCTACCACTCGAACACCTGGATACTTTCGCTTCCTCCTCTTTGCTACGGCGGTCCTTGCCCTGGTCCGTTTCCTTGGGTTTTTGTGGTTTATAAGCAAGACGAGCATCATGTGTTGTTTCGCTAGAAAATAAATCAGACAGTCTTTTTTTGGGTTATTTGGGCGTTTGGGATCATGATGTAACTTTGCATGGCTGCCGGTTCAAGGACATTGGCCTCGAGATTATTACAGCATTTTGGAATGAAAAGGTCCAGGTCGGAACTAAGGTCATAGCGACATCTGCATATGGTAACATAAAAACTTAATAGAGTAGGTACTTTATTGGTTGATGATGCTCATAGTTGGTTCATGAGCAGGAAATTCGAATATTTTCAGAACAAGATCATGTGATATACTGAATATCAACATAGATCAATGACCCCCCCCACGTGATATCCTGTTGGGTAGCCCGTTTGCATTGTTGGGTAGCATTAATGAATTTCCCGTTTGCTCGCCCAATTCTACTTTCCAATCCCATAGAATTCTCATGAACTACAACTTCCATCCCAACCATTAGCATAACCTCATACATGCTAAATCTTTCTTCTTCCTCAATACCACTGTACCCCTTTTTTCGTGAAGAGGCCCATCAACGTCCTATTGCCCTACAGGAAACCTCGCCAGAAACCTTGAACCCAAAAATTGGTTGGGAATATCTCCGCAATGTCTAAACTCGAAGTTCCAGTCTCTAACTGGTCTTCTATCGACGATGAGACCACCAGCCTTATCCTTAGTCTTTTACTAGATGACATCAAGCACGCAACATCGTCGGGTAAGGGCAAGCAAGTTGAGGGTACCCTGGCAGATATAGACTTAGCTATTCAGCTTTACACCGAGGAGTTGGAAAAGGCAGCAATGTTCACGTCTGATCATCGGATGACAAAGAGTATCCAGATGGCTTGCCAGATGGATTCTGAGGCCCTCATTCAATCTGAGCGTGAAGAGCAGATGGCCCACCACGACCACGAAGTTTCGACATTAATCCAACAACAGAATTCAGAAGTGTCGGAGACAGAAATCGATTACGCCGACCCGTCAGTCGCAGAGTTAGAGCTTTTGGACAAGCTGTCCGCGATATATATCACTGGTATAGACGATGACAAGACTGATGATGAGGGTTGCGTTGAGATCGCCAACACAGAAACAGCAGGGCAACCCGAATGCTCTTCCTGGGCTGCTTCTCGCAAGTCCCAAAACGTGACTCGTAAGCGGAGATGTCTAGCCTGTGACGACAAGACGCATTTCACAAATCTAGCACGAGCTACCTGTGGACACGAGTACTGTCGCGATTGTCTTGGACAGCTATTCCAGAATGCGATGTCCGATGAGACACTTTTTCCACCACGATGCTGTCGACAACCCATCCCGCTCGACCAGAATCTCCTCTTCCTCGCCGAGGATTTGGTACGCCAGTTTCGCGTCAAAGCTGTGGAATTTGCAACACCGCAACGGACGTACTGCACTCGACGAACATGTTCCGCATTCATCCATCCGGATAACTGCCAACTTGGCATCGCAACTTGTGCTGATTGCGGCCACCAGACGTGCACTACTTGCAAAGGGCCCTCGCACTCTGGGGACTGCCCCCACGATGAAGATCTACAAAAGGTTCTTGAAATTGCGAAGGAAGAAAGATGGCAACGATGCCCGGGATGCCTTTCAATGATTGAATTAGAAACTGGCTGCTTTCACATGACGTAAGTATTACAGATAGGGTCGTAAGTGAGATGCTAACCATTCATCTCTTTAGCTGTAAGTGCGGCTCGGAGTTTTGTTATCTTTGTAGTAAACTATGGAAAAGCTGCGATTGTCGCCACTGGGACGAGCACCGTCTTCTCAATCGCGCCGAGGAGATTGAAAATAGAAACCATGCCAACAATCGGGGTCCCTATGTTCCCCCGGCGGATCGGAGAGAGAACCTTGGCCGCATTATGCAAAACTTACGAGACCACCACGAGTGTGACCACTTCAACTGGAGCACCCGATCTGGGAGATTCCGATGTGAAGAATGTCATGATTTCTTGCCAAATTATATCTTCGAATGTCGACAATGTAACATCCTTGCTTGCAGAAGATGTAGATTTAATCGATTCTAAGGACTGAGGTGGTGAATCTGGGAAGGTAGGGATACATCTGTCGGTACTTTGGTAGTATTTAAGGTAGACGTTACAAAATGCGAAGAATTCGAGGGTTAGGGTTAGGGTTAGGGTTAGGGTTAGGGTTAGGGTTAGGGTTAGGGTTAGGGTTAGGGTTAGGGTTAGGGTTAGGGTTAGGGTTAGGGTTAGGGTTAGGGTTAGGGTTAGGGTTAGGGTTAGGGTTAGGGTTAGGGTTAGGGTTAGGGTTAGG